>NW_027273853.1:11877500-13360833 GCF_046630095.1 Trachinotus anak | reverse complement strand
ATGTGTTAAGACAAAGCAGAGTTTGAGTATGTGTCTTAGCACTCCAGCTGTGTTACAGCTGAAAATGACAAATTCCTGAGCATAAGAGGATGTATTAACAAAACTGTAACACATGATTACTATAGGTTAACTATGTCTTTTAGCTTTTAGTAGACACGGTCATTTCAAACACATTTTCACTCAGGTGACCCCAAAATTGTGCCCTTTCTAAAACCATCACTGACAATTTTGAGTGTATTCCTGAAACCAATTCCCTCAACCACCTAACACTTAATACAAACCCAGAGGGACAAACATGACCTTTTCACTCCCTGTTATTCATGCTGTGTGAAAATATTGTTCCTCATAAGCTGATCAGACAGCAGTTGACAGTGAAAGAGACGAGAGAGGAGCTGAGCGTAGAATCTACAGCGCACAGTGCACTTTTACAGCTCCAGCTTCTTATTCTCGCTGCTTTCAATGGAAATGGGCACTATTGCATGTTTATCACAGAGGGCTTAGTATAATTGTGGCGCATATTTGGCGCCTGAGCATTAGGTGTTAAAAATATTTTAACTTTTCTCAAAACAGAGCTGTGCTTCAAACACGTTTTCGACAGTCTCATAGCAACAGCGGTATCCATGAGCAGAACTGCTTACAAGCCTCTCCTTACTTCTCGTTGCATGCCCTTTGAATGAAGGTAGGCGACTTCTTGCAGAACATACACAATGTAAAGATAGCACTCAGTCTTCTTAAGTAACACAGTCTCAAATTCATCTTCAGCTATCTCCCACACAGCTTACATAAGGTATTGATTTGAGTGTGCCAGACTTCAAATGGAAAAAAAAAATGTGAGTAAGTCACAACTCTACAAAGCTTCGCAAATAAAATATTTAAATTTGATCAAAGTTTGACTCAAAATTATTGCTTTCAACCTCAGCGTAAGATGACTGCAATGACACCTCAAAATCAGGCAGAACAAACTCATGGAGAATTATTTGCCTGATGCCAAATCCTGAGACCCTATCCTCACCTAAACATGCATCTACACAAACTTAAGACCTGAGCAAAGCATTTTTAATCAAGATTAGAGTAGGTGCTATCATACAGACAAAAAAACAACTTCACTGATACATAGAAATGACCAGTTTGAGAATGTGTAAATAAGTATTCTTAGTACAGTGTTATCTGGCAATAAAGCAGTTGAATGAATTGAAAATGAAGATGAAATGGTGTCAGCACAGCTATAATGTGACACTGACAGACTGTAACATATAATACCTCAGATGAGAGCAAAGTCTCAAATGTGGAAGACAGAAAGATTTTCACCTGCTGCTTGTGAGATGAGGGTATCGTGGTTTTAGCACTTACAATGCACACACTATGTCTCCCTGACACACACACACACACACACACACACAAAGCCAAAGCCAACAACACATCCTCAAAATATCTAAATGTTATCATCCGTCACTTAAAAAACACATGTTGAAACATTAAAACCAGACTACACATGCACACTATAAGCAAACAGAGCAGGAAGAGTCGACCATCTATATGTTAAAAGTTATGCCATCATGAAAAATGCAGTTGTGTTTGTTACTACTACAGTTGCTGTTACTATCGTCATCTTATGTTTCTTCATTTATTTTACTGCAGCAAAATTATTCGGCCCAGACAACAACTAGTCAACCACAGAAAAACTTTTGCAGCATTGTTATTCTGATTCATATCTGTAACAATCACATTGGCAGCGACAGCACACATTCTCTCAGTTCAGCTTCTGTCACACTTCAAGTCCTGACACACTAAGCTGCCTCAGTCCATAGAGATGCAGTACTTACGTAGCTGAATGCTTTTTTTAAGGCAATTCGTCATTGTGTTGTGGAGCAATAGTACGCAAATTAGCTCCAAATACATTATACAGTGAAGAGCACTGCTGCTCGCTGGTCTGCCACACTGGGAATTTTTAGCAACTTTATATCATTATCTTCTGAAACTTAGTTTCAGAGGAGTTTTTTATATCCAACACTTATTCTTTTAACACAAAAAATAGTATTTAAAGCTTCACTTATTTTCTAAATGCTTACAAAGTTATATAATATAGTAGATACAGCAGTAAAACATTATCGCTTATGATAGTCAAACCCCGAAATGACAGCAGCATTTGTACAGGCCACTACACTGCACTTTTACAGTTTTACAAGCCTAATTAAGATCATCATTGTCACAACTGAACACGAGTGTCTTTACAAGAGCCTCCTACTTCACTGGGTAAAATGAGATTCTTGTCCCATGGTACTGTAATACCACAGTGGAAAAAGTAGGCTGTAAGTGTCACCAAAGATAGAGAGCTCCTTGTATTCCCCTTTCAAAATAGCCAACTCTAACTACGAAGGTAGTGCTAACAGTTCGTTCGTTACAGCTCGCAGGCACTGACCGGGTCAGATAATCAAAGTGTGTTCTTAGTCATGCTTTTCCTTCATCTCAAGAAAAGTTTCCCAGATCTATAAAGTTGATCAAGGGTGTGAATGTCAGCAGAAAAACTCTGTTCATGCACAATGCAAATATTCATCATTAATTTATTGCTAGATCAGTCTTTCTTTAAGCCTTTAAAATGCTGCGATGGGTGTATCAATTCTCAGGGGAATGCAAAAGACATCAGTACTGGGTTACATAACTCATGTTTCCTGCTCCCTGGTCTGAAAGCAATGACTCTTTGCCAATGAAGAGAGAGGGAGAAGTGACTGCTGAAAACCAAAAAGTCAATACCCTGACAAAGTCATCTTACTGAGGTATTGATCATTTTTCACAGTAGATAACTAGCAAATTACCTAATGATAAAGAGAGAGTGTGAGAGTTTAACAACAACAGAAGTTGTGAGTTAACTGATCTCCTGGAGGGAAACATCTACAATGGTTCATTTCCCAATCAGACATTATCATAACAGGAACTATTACAATTCCATTTTTGCATCATAGCGAAATTTAATTTACTAAATTTCTCATTTTCTCTCTGTTAAAAAGTAATACTCCTGTCACGAGCCTGTGACTTCCTTCATTCTATTGCAAACAAAAGACTCCCTGATAACCTTAAAAGTGTCTTGAGGGTTCAAAGGCTTTTCTTATCTTATAGGTCGATGCTTGTTGAACACCTTGACTACTGCACAGAGTGACTGAATGAGGCCAGTGGATTGATGCTGCAGGTAAGAAGAAATGGAAGGCCGCTGACTGACACACTGGAGAAGTGACATCACCCCAGCGGGCTGATGGGAGTGCAGGTGCATGCTGGTCCAGACTGCCCAGTTCAGGCCTCGTCAGTCAGACAAATAGCATTTTGGCCCTGGAGCATCCTTAACCATCAAAAGGGAGGTGAGTTTGGGAAAGTCACTCAATATCAGCAAAAAACCTTTAGCTACTGTTCCACTTTCATACTAAAAGGATCTACAGCATCATGCCTCAGGCTGCAGGATATAAGCAAGGTATGTGTTGTGTGATAAATATGATAGATGCTGCAATGCCAATATACAATGCCATAAATAGATTTAAGTAGCCAACTTCTGTTTTCTAAAGGGATTTCATCCGGTCGTGGTGCTCAGTAAATTTGATTTCATTGTTCTCATACAAGGAGAAAGCCATAACATGCTTCCAAATTATTGCATTCAACTTTTTCAAATAAAAAAAACAGCATGCTACCAGAAACCTTTCTGTGCTTTTTCTGGTAAGAGAATTTATATGATGTTGTTCTATATTGAAATTCAATGGAATAAAACAATAAGTAAATGGTTTGGCACAAAGTGTAAGAAGAGTAAGAGACTGAAAATAGTGTCCCATTATCTATTTATTGAATCAAGAATCAATCAAGAATTTATTCTTATACTTGGTGTAATTGTGCACACTCACCAATTGTCTGACTGCTTGTGTTTCTTGGACCTATTTTTAATAATGTTGCTGCAAACTGGTGGCCAGCGTTATTAAGTTCCAATAAACTGTACTCTTCCTTTAAGATGTCAAATTTGTTTGTTTTTAAAGTAAATTTAAATGCCATAGACCATGAACCTTGGCCTAACATATCAAAATCCACACTGAATACAATGATGCATTGCCCCAGACAGTTGAGGAGATGGTTCATCTCTGCCTCCGTGCCCTTTTCAAGATGGACAGGACCAAGCAGAAAATTCAAGAAGCAGAACCAGCCTGACTGGTTTGCGCGATGCACAAACCAGCAAAGCTGTAGCAAGGGAAAGGCTGGGTCACTTCACAGTGAGCAGCCAAGAGGAACAGATTGCTTCTGCTCTGCATGATCACAGTAGGGACTGGCCTGAAAGGGGTCTTTGTTTGCCCAGGGGGAAGCTAGAATGGCATGGCTTGGCTGCACAGGGTGGCATGTGGTCTGGTGTAACTGGGACCGGGGTGGCGTGGGAGGCTGCACTTTTTGCTGCGGGCCCTTTCCCCCTGTCGTTCCAAACTCTACTCAGTCATGCAACTCTGGAAGCAATGATGTCATCCAGCACTGCACACAGTGGGAAGCCTCCTTGGTGAGTCTCACTAAAAAATACTGCACAGAGTCTGAGATTTAAAAGACTCAAGTATTCCTGTGGTTATAACTTGTGCTCTGTGCTTGATAAAAATCCTCAAACAAATCCTCATGGTTAAATGAGAACAATTTGCTTAGTCATCCTTGATGCCAATTTGTGTTCTATTTGAGATGTGTTCACATGCATAAACATGTGCCTCAAATCCCAGTGGAAAATGGTAAGGAAACCAATTAACAAGTGTCATCGACAGAGACAAATTATTCCATCTGTGCACAGCCCTATGCATGAATGTTGGGTACCTTTCTCTTTACAGCTAAATAGAGTGTTGTCCTTGTGAGAACTGAGCTGAATATAAAGTTTTCAGTGGACGGTTTGGTAGAAAACATCCCTCACCTCAGACTAAAGTGCACAGAGCACAGTGGTCCCAGAGGCAAAAGATGTGTCTCAAAATCATCACCCTCTTCGCCCACTGCGCTGCTGCCGTTCTGCTTCAGATGGATGAGCTGGTGTAAGATGGAAATCTCACAGCCCATAAGATGAGAATCTCCCTAGTCAGCAAATGAAAACGGGAACTGGGAACTATGCTGATAGATTGGTCAGCATACCTGGCTTTATGGCTCTGGAGTGATTCAGGCTGCACACCATCAAAACAACAGAGATACAGGACAGGAAATAGGGATTCAAAGAAACATTTGATTGAGGACTGAGAAATTTGCAATGGGTAAAGAAGCAAATAAAAATTTTTTTTGATTCATCCCAGATTACATATTAATTTGAACTGCAGTATTTTCCCAGAAAATTTGAAAGAAGCAAGACACAAGACACCATTTCAAACTGAATTTCTGAGCACAAGCAGATACTTGCACATTCACATCCACTGTGAATCCCGCTTTAAACACTAGTAGCTGTATTTCATCTGACGGAATAAAAGACCTGGGTTGACTTTCAAAAGTGAACAGAGCGAAGTTGTTTCCATCCTACAGAAACAACACAGCCACTAAATCTGTTTTAATCCTGCCAAACAACTTCTCTTTTTTTTGGCTTTTCTTTTTGATGTCCCCTAATTAACAAATACTTGTAATCAAATTGTAATCCCTGTTCTGGGATGAACAAGGGTGCATACAGTTATCCATTCATTTTCATTATTCGAAGAAAAATACTGACATTGCATGAAGTACACACACACACACACACACACCCACACACACACACACACACACACACACACACACACACACCAAACATCTGTAACTGGCTGCCTGGTCCACTGAGAGTGATGAATGAATGTAGCCTTAGGATCTTTAGCATGATGCATTGTCTATTTAAATGCCAATTGTCATTGCTTACTGTGATTCTGTGATTATAAAAACAAAAACAACAATAGCTGTTATTCTAATAATAGATAATCACTCATTTATAGTAGATTATTATTAGTATCATCATCATTATTAGCTTTCATTATGCGGTCCATATCAAAAGACAAATTTGTCATAAGAAGCGGCTGCAGAGCAGGTTGGTAGTTTGATCCTCAGACTTGTCCTGTCCTTGAGCAAGACACTGATTGCTCCAAATGGGGAAGAAATGTAAGTGGCTGGGATCTTGTCTTGTAATCTTGGCTAATGATGGGAATGTCATAACACAATGTGTGGAGGTTAACCAATTCCCTGGACAGGACTGCGAACTTGAGTCAAATTCACCAGAAAATTCCTCTCAAGACAAAAGTCCTCTAAATTCTGCTGTAGAAACTCAGAGAGAACTAGAAGTTGTGCAAACCACCAGCCTTGAGCCCAAAATGCTGATCTCATTACCACCATGTAATCAGCCTTTTTAATGATCAGGGCCCCTTTCAGCCTCCCTCGGATCACGTCATCCATCTGCTCCACTGGGATTCAGTCCTACTCTCCAAGCCCTGAGCCCACTGGAGCACCGGCGCTGGATTAGCAGAATGTGCTAATGCTGCACCCTTCAGGCACTAATTACTGTACCAGAACAACCGGATTTTCATCTGCAGGCTGTATTGCTCACTGTGATGTGCCGCCACTTGCTGTTGATTTACTGCACGCTGAATTTGTAAATACAGGAAGGGAAGGCAGCAGTTTGTTCAGCGAGCCCCACAAAAAACCTCAGACCTAACAGGTCTGATACCCAGCGTGCATGTCAACTATGGTCATTACTCACAGATTGATAGATGTGATGGGAAAACAAATGGAAAAGCACAGTGTAATCATTAAATCACAAATCTAATGATATCTAGCTCTGTCATGACGAAGGCAGTGTTACTTGAGGTGAGCAAGGAAGTGCAGCATGAGGTGAGACGTAGCTGGGAGCAGAAAGAGTTTGGGCACATATTACACAGCACACCTGGGGAGCAGTGACGAAGTGAGTGGTTGCCATGGTGATGAGGTGCCAAAGCATCCCAGAACTCCAAGGACATGGAAATGTCATTTTTCCTTGGCTGCCACCCCAGAGACACCATAGATATAGGCTATGAGGCCACAAATTACAACACAAGTGCTTGTTTAAGCTGCTGTCATCATTAAGTGTGAAAGCCATATGATAAAGAAACATGCCATTTCTATGCAATATTTCTACATTAAACATTAAGAGATATTAAGGTCAGTACATGTCCATCAATCCCTTACAAACATTAAACCAACCACATTTCACACCAGAAGGATTATTATTCACATACAACATACAGACAGTAGGACCGCATCTTCATGGTTCATTGGACTAAATTCTAAAAGCGGAATGTTTTTCTATAATCCTCTCAGGCTAGCGGTTACATAAAACATCTTGATTGAGAGAAATAATCCACTACTGGATATCAGAACAGGGTCACAGAGAAATAAACCTGCAGAGTGGGCTGTGATCTAAACATAACGGACTGTGTGCAGAAACAAGTGGAGATGGAGACACAGACCAGCTAGAAAACCTGGATTAGACCTGCACAGCTACAGCTGGCCACTCGTCTCTGTAGAAGTTCATGCTAAGAGCAGAAAATCTACTGTGTAAGATGATTATAGCATTTGATCAGTCAAAACCTTATTTCTGAGGACAGTATGAAAAAAGAGAGTTTCATTATTACTCATATTTATTTCACTGTGAGTTAAATTCCTGCTGCCTGTCTGTGACCTTATTCTCTAAAAGGAAGGAGGCATCAATCTGTCTTTCTCTGGTGTTGACATACTGAAAGATTTGTGACCGTGCTTATATAATATCGAATTGTGGGTTTTCCTCCTCTCCTATCACCTCTAACACCATCACGTGCCTTACTAGCACTTACTATGCACCTTCAGTACACTACTTTACCTGTTCTCCTTGAACTTATTGAACAGACGTCGTACTTACTCCAAGGTCTCCTACTGCAATGAACCTTTAGTGTTGTCCCTCACTTTTAAGTCGCTTTGGATAAAAGCATCTGCCAGATGAGGAAATGTAAATGTAAATGTAAATGGTATGACAGCCTGCTGTGCACCATCTGCCTTTCTCTCTCTGCCACGGTGACTCATCAGGCAATAACCTCAACAAATGACCTTCAACACCCACACTCAGCATAGCAACACTGACAAGATTTACAAAGCACTTTCAAACTGGCCTTCATTTCCTTCCATCTGTCATCTTCCCAATTATGTAGCTCTACCAACGTTTTTATACTCATGATTCACCTTCTGAACATCCACCAGCGATTTTGATGACGCCTGTGGGTTGGTGCACTCCAGAGATGTGATGCTGCCTAATGCAGAACAGTATTGGTGGCATGCTGGTCATGCTGTACCTAGCATACTGGTGAGTTTATGCAGTCTTGTTGACCAAATTGTCAAACTTGTGCATTTGGGTTTCACAGAGTAGAAAGCTAGTGAATACTGAAATATCTAGTTTTTTTTTTGTGTGTGTTAAAATGACTAAAAATTACTATCAGTCATGAGGAAAAACAAAACCCGCCACAATCTGCCATGAGTATGCAAGGAGGAAAAGTGGAGCAGTACAATATACCAAGAACTGTCCTGAGGGACAAATGCAATGTGTAGCTTCTATATTACTGCCAAAAATGCCTGTGACTGTTTGAACTGGGCCAAAAAAACATGTTAGCATTGAATGCCCCATGTATTTTAGTGGGACAGTGTGTATTTTGAGGATACCCTGTTGTATAAAATTACCAGTGCTGCAGGTGGGACGAGGTCAAGTGTTGTGTCACTGTTTATCGCTGTTAACTATCTGTCTAGTTATCACAGAAAAGGGAGCAGAGTGTTCCAAAACAGATCGCCTTGAGCAACACAGATGTAAACCACCTGCCTGCAAGGACAGTGATATGGTATTCAACCATTTTAACACACAGTCTCAAACTATAGTTTATGTGACAACCTTATGTCCAGAAAGACTCTGACTGAGGTATTAACAAAGATATGTCTTTGAGACAGACATATAACTGGAACAGAGATACTAATATCCCTTTTTCACAGCAGATACTTTGACTTGTCTTGACAGAAAAACCACAGTTGTAATAACCTAATGATGGCTCTGTCCATTTAGTTGTATCAGTTAGTCATATCAACTTGAGTGAACTGCAGTCAAGTCAAAATGCTCCATGACGCAAGAGAGAACAAACAAACCACACAAGAATTTCTAGCTGCCCCTTCACAGTCCTTGTCTTGTGTGCTCTGATACAGAGACAAGAGTCTTCGCAATAAAATCAAATCAAGGTGATGTTTGCAGTGACTGGAGTGGGCAGTGAGGTATTGACTGCAAAGTCTGGCTAACTGTCACAGGGTAAACATCGGCTGACAGCTGGGTGGTAATTACTGCACCATTCACAGAAGGGCACAGCCTTGGCAAAGACTCAAACACTCATATTTTGCCCACACTACAGTTCCAGAAGATGAAAGTTCAAAGCTGCCTGTCCCTGAAATATCAGAAATATCAGAGACAAGCAATATGTTGATTTCTGCCAAATTAGTAAAAACCAACCTCGGTTTTAGTCAAGGAGAAGTGACCCACATTTAGTTTCACTGGGCGTGCACTGTCTATTACCTAGGAAAGTAAACCCATATCTTAATATCCAACATCCTCAGTATTCAGTAACAAATATATATTTCATATATTAACTCATTAATTATTTAGCCACTTGCAAATTTAAGACACAGCCTGGCTGTGGAAATGATGTAATTATTGCAAAATAACAGAGGAAGTACCACATAATATTATAACCTTATCACTTCCCTGGTGGTTGAAATGGTGACTGTTAAACTCGCTTTACTGTTTTTAATGGTGCCCTTGTGTACAGATCAAATCTTTTCCATAGCATGACTAAGAATCTAAGTAAGAAAGTTTCTCCCACAATTACACTAGATTTGTAGCTATTATGAAGAATAATCTCAGCTTGACTGTACCTCCTACAGACCACAGCACTCCTCAGCCATGACTGTCACCACAATGCATCATTACCAAGCCTGCAACGACAGTCTGACATTGCTCCTGCCAGAGGAGGGGGGTAATGGGATGTCCTGAAGGGCACTCCTGGGGGCTTTCCATAAAGCTCTGCTGCCACTCTTCAGTTAGCAACCCTCATTAATTATAGAGACCAGTTAATGCCTACTGTATAAAAGGCGTTTCAGGAAAGCCCAAAGGAGCCAGGAGTGAGAGCAGTGGTCAATGAGGATGCAGCAGCAAAACTTAGCAATTCACTCACTCACTGAAATACTACACTGGGAGGACATGAGTCAAACCACACAGAGAAACCAAATGCCCAGGTATAGATCAACCTCAGTTTTATCTATATCAGGAATGTCTAGAGGTGATAATACTTGCTCTGAAAACACTTTTGTAAGTTTTGAACAAAAACACACATGCACAGTATAAAGCATAAAGAAACAAGCAAACAGGGAAACACTGCATGTCTTATACAACTAAATCACAACACCATGGAAATTTCTGAGGGACAATAAAACTGATGACTGAACATGCTGTTGATAGGTAAAAGGCTTAAGTTAGGCGTGTAGCCAATATCTCAAATAATATGAGAAATGTTCACATTTCAGTGACAAACCTGTTTCTTCATTTGCTTGTTTGTTTTTTGCAGCTATCCTGCTGGTTAGGTGTTTGCCATATTGAATCTTGTTCATGTTGTTGTGCCACAGCAACTGAAACATCTGCTTTGTGCCTTGTTGTGAGCCTTCAGTCAGAGGAGGAGGCCATAGGCTACATATTATGTAATGTGGTAAACTTCTAAGACTCCTTTGGCTTGAAAGGCAATAAAACTGTAGCACAGTATGAGCAACACAATCAATCCAAGACAGAGTGTTTGTACGGAGGGCACCGACAGATCAGATAATGATAGTCACAGAATGTGTTCATGATTCATTAGCTTTGCATTGTGCTTGAGGCAGCATGTGGGCGGAGGTGGCCAGGCCAACTCCTCTGTGGAGTTTAATCTCTGTACCTGCACTGAGGAATGACTGGTGCTAAAAATAGCTGGGCTCACCACAAACTGGACCACAGCATCATCAGCATCATCAGTTTCCCCACAGCCCACAGGATAACTATTGATCTCTGTATTGAGTGGACCAATCCTCATTTAATTGCACTGCAATTTGGATGATTCATGGCCTGTTATGATACATGGATATGAAACAATTCTCCCAATACAAGAGAACAAAAGCTGAAATTTTCATTTTGTCTAATATATTTACCATAAATATTAAGTAAATCGAAACAACTGAGAAGATGTGTGAAGGTTATTGAGCTGGCCTCTTACCATTTCATATTATATGAAACTCTATTGAAGCTGCTCTTCCCCTCCTGCACTGTATACACAGACAAAGAGGCCTGAAGCAAGTAATCACTCTTCCCTTCCAAATGAGTTGGGAGACTGACGTGCTGGGTAGCTGTGCAAACAGCCCTTTATTCTCTTCAGCGGCACCTGTCTCCCACCCTGGGGACAGTGGGGAGCTCCATGAACACCATTTATTGAGAGGGAAGGACCACTGTTGAAACAATCCCCTCCAGACTGCTATTCTGCTGCCATATGGCACACCTCTGTCTGTGTACTCAGCCAACACAAAGACACAGAGCTGCTACCAAAATTATTTCCTGAGGTCTTTTCTTCGTACAAATTCTACAGATTTTCAGTGCCACCATCATGGGCACAAAACAAGCAATAAGAAAAATTAGGAGACAGTCTACAAACTGTTTCATCAAATATTACTGCTGAAAGGGTCCATTTGCAGCCACAAATGCAGCCATACTTTCATCTAAAGGCCATTCTTTATTAAAGCATCATCTCAGACTTACATCATGCTCCCCTTAAGCTTTCCTAATTTGTCTTTAGAAATTGGAAGGGACAACATATTATGTACGTGCATGCAACAAAAATAGACACTCTTGGGTGACCAGATAGCTGAGTGGTACCACATGAGCTGATGCTCTTAACAGCTGGTCGCTGGTTCGACTCTGGACCGGCCCAACCCTTTCCCCCTCCCCTCTCTCTGCCCCTTTCTTGTCACTCTCTACTGTCCTATCTAATAAAGGCAAAAATGCCCAAAAAATATCTTTAAAAGAAATAGACGCTCTTAAGATGCTGGTGTTATTTTTGGCCATGCTAGCAAAGTGGCTATAGGCACAGCAATGTCAATCTGATGACTGACCTTCCACCACTTTGGTCCAGACTGAGAGGTTGAATCTTAATAACTTTGTTGATCCTCTGATTTCATCTAGCACCAACAGCAAGTCAAAGTTCACACTCATGCTGTTAAATATCTCAACATCTACTGGATGGACGGGTATGATATTTTTACAGATGTTCGTGGTTCCCACAAGTAACTCTGGTGACCCCTTGACTTTTCCTCTCTTTTCCATCATCAGGTCAAAATCTAAATTCGTCCAATACATTGGTTTATGACCAAATACCTGCAACGCTAATGGCATCATCATTCAGCTGCACTGTGGATGTGTGCAAAGTAGCAAACCTTAGCATGGTAACATGCTACTCTGAGATGATGAAGATGATCACCATCACCTACTAAACATCAGCATGTTAGCATTGACATTGTGTTTCTATAGTCTACCAGTGTTAGCATTTAGCGTAAAAGATCAATTGATGTGGGCCTTGAGACATACACAGGATTTTCAGTTTTCATAAGCTTTCATAAATTTGACTTTCCCCCTGGTGAGCATCACACTGTTTGAGTTGTTGAGGAACGCTCTAACCATGAACACTGTGTAAACAATATGGATTATAAGTAACATCATTCCACATCCAGATGAACCTTACAGACAATGATGGCATCAGACCATAGTCACTTACAGTTCTTGATGTGATATTTTGGTTTGAAATGATGGAAATAAATAAAATCAACAGCATAAACAACTGAGAGCAGGCTGATGGCTTGTGAGATATCAGATGATTTATTCAGTCAGTCATGACACAAACACGCCCAGAGAGACATGCACATTGATAATCATATGCACAACTGTTAAACCCTAAATCCATGTCACTACTTGGCCTGAAAACCCATTTTCCCTCAAGACAGCAATGCAGTTGTTCAGCGCTTTCTCTGGTTCCTAATGTGATTTTCCTGTGCTAGATGTGGGAATATCTCCTCTTACAATTACAAACATTATCGGGCACAGAATGGAATTTTCTGAACCAAATGAAAAGATGCAAGTGATTGAGTCCACTTTGTGCTCACTCTCCATAGTCAGTGAGGCGTTTAGGCAAATGGAGACAGAGGGCACTGAGGAGAGGAGAGGAGAGGAGAGGAGAGGAGAGGAGGAGAGGAGACACCCAAATAAGTCTTTATCTTGGCTTGTTGTCTAACATATCCAGACACACAACCTAATGAACCAGGAATAATGAGAATGTTTTTCCTTCACTGATTTGCAGCAGCTGTAGGAGGAGGACACCTGGGAAATATGTTGTGACAGGCAGTAGTTGTCCTGGTCACTGAGAACCAGAGCCTGGCTGGTTTCCTGGTTGGCCCACTCATCAGAGACCGAATAAATGACACAGTAAGAAATTCCAAAGGAGTAATTAAAAGAAGTAATCTGATATGATATCTCATTGTGATGCTGTTATAGGTGGGCTAGACCAACCTCTTACCAAGCTTCAATGTTCAATGTGAAATAAAGTAACAGTCAGTGCTGCAACTAACAGGTACTTTCATTGTCAGTTCATTTACTCATTATTTTTTCAATTATTCAATAATTGTTTTCATTATAAAATGTCACAAAAATTGCCAAAAAAAACATGTTGCTTGTCTGACCAACAGCCCCATGCCAAAATATATTTAGTATACTATCATATAAGACAGAGAAAAGCAGCAAATTCTCATATTGCTATCTGCAGGCAGTGTATGAGCCTTAGTCTGGAAAGATAAACAAGCACCAGCTTAGCACAAGCAACATGTTTGCCAACTGCAAATCAAGCCATCTTTTGTTTTTGACTTCAGCACCACAGCAGAACAAGTGGTGTTAATGGAATCATCACACAAAACACATGAATCACTCAAAACAAATCCAAATTTTTAAGATACCAAAATCTATAATAGTGAAAAATTAAATACCTGTAGAATCCCTATTAACTCATTGCTATAATATTACTACAATAGTTTAATGTTGCAAAATAAAATGATTACTTTCCCAGAAAGCCAAAGATTTTGAAATTTAATATATTAGCAAATTAATTCATGTATTTCTTTTACAGGAAAAAAACTATAGAAAAAGTAATTTTATAATGCACCTGAAGGTGAAATTTGGCTGCAGCAGAAGCAGACATTTACGGTCACCGTCACATGCATTACAGACTTACACAGTTTCCATGCCTCTGTAAAGCACTTTCAGTTGTCTTGTGCCTGAACAGTGCTATATCAATAAACTTGCCTTTTCTTGCCTGAGCAATCAAGGGATCTCACAGGGCTTCAGCACACATGGACGTCTGCCAGTCCTCCAAGCACCAGAAAGGTAACACAAGACCTAAATTAAACTGTACAGTGGGAGAACTTTTGCTTTCATTTATTACATTCAGAAAAATAAAAAATCAACCTTTTAATTTCAAACAGACTCTACTGTTTGTGTTTTTCATCAGAACACATTTGCTGAATTGACCCAGAACCTGCAGTGGACAGCTGGCTTTGTGTCTGCGGCTTGTTGTGTATTTCCACAGGCCAGCCTCTTTGTCTCCTGTGTGTGTTCATCTATCTCCTCTCCAGAGACACTCATCTCTTCTGACCGCTGCACTGACACATACACAAAGGAAAAGGAGACTGATTGCATGCATGAATAGCTGTTAGTGTAATCTGCAGGCCCAGACACACGTGGAACAATAGAAGCCACCCAGGCTTTTATTTGATTCTAAGATTGAATGAAATATTGACAGATGGATGATATGGCATGCAAATATACATTTGCACATAGATACAAACAGTGCACGCATACAGTGCTACCACACACAAATAATGACTCTTATAAAGCAGCTCAGCCTGTCATCTATCTACCCGGTGGAAAACACAACTCCTTCTCTGGAGGAAAAGTGTGGGTGGCAAAAAAGACTTAGATGAATTAAAGATTCAGTTGCAACTTTACACATGGTTCTCTTCAAGCTCCTCCGCTCTCTGCCTTTCTCATTTTCATAAGTAATTTGTTCAACTGCGTGCCTTTGCACACCTGAGAAAAAACACATACTGTTGCTCTTCTGAACAGGGAGAGGAAAGCAGGACTGAGATCCAAAGAGAATGAACAGAGCTTGTGCTCTCAAGTAGCCCTCTTCACAGGCTTCCAGCCACAACTGTATGAAGATGACAGGGTCACGTATTTCTCTCAGAGCTAGATGTTTGTTTGTGAGAGTGCAGGCGGCTTTCGTTAGTGACCACTTTTACTGTGATGCTCAAGATCAGCCACCTTCCCCCTGTTAAACAGCACCAACCTGTAAAATAAAGGTATATACAGTTTTTCAAATTGGGAAAAAGCAAGTCTCAGGTTGTTACTTGGTACCAGAAGAGAAATAGTTCGATCGTTACATCCCTAGTTTATGCATTTCCACAATTCTCCTTTTCTTCAATCACAAAATCTCAGCACTTTTACATCCTTGTTCTTAGCTACAGGAGCAGAAATTTGCTTTGTCCTCTGCAGCTGCAGTGGACAGGTTGTGCATTCTGAGACACCTTCATGCAAATTACCACTGCACCCAGCTGTAACTTGCCTTGAAGGGCTTTTGCTGACAAGAAGCTTTGTGGTCATTACACAACTCTTAGCAAACTCATATTCTGCATCAAACCTTTGAACACCAGGCATTAAGATGCCATACTACCTCAAACAAAGTTAAAAAAGGGAATTTATGTGCATGTCCGCTACTGAACTTCTCTATCTTGTCTGCATGCTTCATACTTATGTTTTTTTTTATACATGACTTACTTTCTGGTGGAGTTAACTGTTTTTTTTCCAGATGTATAAAGTAGATACTTGGGCTATTCATATTCAATGTTTAAGTACGGTTTATAAAAGGAGAAAAAAAAGCTGTAACCAACCATAATTCTGTCTGCTCAACACAAAGCCTGAGGGAGCTGACAGCTCTTCATTGGAGGATTCTTTAACTTTTACTAAATATATTTTGTGTGACATTAATAGACATTAAGTCACCTTTCCAGACAGTCAAATGAAAACACTAGAAATAACACAGCAATTTTGTGAAGCTATATCCCAGAGGAGTAGGATCCATGATTAAGCTGCCTTATGAAAGTCAAGTGAAATCCATATGAACACTGAAAACAAGAGGCTACAGCCAACCTTAGAATACTCCTTGGCCTGTACACTGAACACAGAAACACCAATCCAACTCTACACTGAGCTGTAATGTTTCAATCCCCAAAGCAAAATAGCAGGAATACTGTACACTTTATCTAGAAAATTCCTAGTTAGAGAAAAAAATCAATACCAATCAAATAATGTCTACTTATGAGCATGTGCTTCCTTTATAGTCAACAGCATAGCAGAGACATGTACGATGGCACAGCTGGAAGACAGCAAGAAAGTAGTTGTCACTATGCCCTTAAATAATCCAAATCCAAACAGTTTCCTGAACAGCAATGACCACACTGAAAACGACGCACAAGTGAGAGCACACAGAGTCGGTAAATCTGCTGAGGAGACAAATAAAACTCACAACAATGAGGCAATGATGGAGAAAAAGGAGGATGGGAGGAGGAAGGAAGGAACAGCAATCATTAGATCAGAAAACCCAGCAGTGAGGCTGTGTGCATTAGAAGCACACACCTGATGACACAGAGAGACAGAGAGGTGACCGGAGGAGCAGACGAAGCACTGGAAGGACAAAAAGAATAAGCAAGAAATATGTCTCATAAATAAAACGGCTCATTCTCTGTTGAAAAGGGCTCCCTTGCAGGACATCAAACTTAAGTGACGCACTGAAGACTGAGCTGAGAGTTTAGGATGAAATTAATCTCTCCACCTCCACTCTGTGTCAGTACTTCGCTGTCCTCCACTGCTCTGTTGGCTGTTGGCAGGAGGGTCACGGCTGTCAGACTACAGATTAGAGCCCAGCACCTGGCCTGAGTGCTGATGGCACCCACATTACCAGTAATCTCCATCACAAAGCAACTTTTATGCTGGAGAATGCGACTGAGGATTGTTCACAATTACCAAGACTGTTGGTCCAACAGCAACCATACATACGCATGCTCTGTTTAACATTTTACAAACATGAAAAAATATCTTATACAATACCCACATAGCTGATGACAGAATAAGAAGCTAAATGCACACAAACATACTGTAGATAACTACATTTTTACCTGCTGTTGTGGAGCCTAAGTCAACAAAATGTGCTGTTCTGCTGTTTTTCAATTAGGGTGTAGTGGTATGAGCGTATCCCTACGTTTCCTCATTAGTCTGCAGAGGCACAGGGCCTTGAAGTACAGCGAGACAAAGGCTAGATTCTCTAATACAGCAGCGAGGACCAAGGCCTTAAGACAAACAGGACCAGAGCAATGAGGGGGACATAGAGAGGAGGGGACAAAAACTATAGTCTGACTATGGAAAACAGCCCAGTGACGCTCATCACAAAGCTGATAACTTTTTGTAGAAAAGCCATCCCAAATAACATATTCTGTTATGTGTGAAATCCTTGAACTAGAAATAAGTTACAAAGACAGCATCAGCAATCACATTTCTTTCTCCTTCTAAATTCGTATTTGTTTAGACACAGTAGGATAACAAGGTAAAAAAATAAAATAAAAAAATAAATAAAAAAAAAAGAAGCCCATTAGCAGCTGGCTGCAAAGCTGTGATCAAGCAGGCTATGGTCCCAAAACAAAAACATGAGGGTGGTTACACAACAAAAATTGCTCTGCACAAAATGTGACTCGTTATAAAACAAAACCCAATATGCAATATTAAAAAGGATGTTACATTGTCCTCCTACAGTAAATGCAGAGTCTGACATAATACTGCAATTAAAATTCTGTTTGATATTAGATCGAGCTCACAAACTTTTCTCGGTCGTCATTTCAAGACAGTTCTTATCTGATTAGCTCTCTGGCTTGAGGTGGTGCATCACTCCTGTGCATCATGACCGCAGGTTACAAACACCCTTCATTATCTGTAATTGATCAAAGATCAAAGCTTGACGCTGTTTTTCCCTTTTAAATTAGTTAAGCTATCCGAGGCTCTCCCTTTCTCAATCCCCACCAAGAGTTGCACTCCACCTTGTTAATTCATTTATGAGGCCAGTGAAGTATATAAATATCACCAACAAGCTATGCAATCTGTTTGCATTACTATAGCTGTAGGCTATCTCCTTTTAAAGTGAACCTTGGCCTGCTAGGGGAGCAGGACCATCAACACTGCCCTGGTCTTGTCCACTTCTCTTATTAGCAGATTAGTCATCACCACAGGAATATATGGCTCTAGAAGGAGGCTTAATATTCATGCTTCCAGGTGGAGTATAACCTCAGCCCCCCCTCTGTTATTCTTTATACACAATACACCCCAGAGAGCACAATGGAGGGCTCAGCAGACTGCTACCGACACACTGACAGACTGCCTGCCTGCTCTCCATCCTGCCCACACACACAGACACACACAAAGAGACACTGTTGGGAATAGGAGAGGGTCATTTGGTGAGACAACCCCAAACAAGCTCTGCACCCACATTTAGTGGCTTATGACAAGTGCAACAAATAATGACAAGTGATGACATTTCTAAGAGAGAGAAACCAGAAGGAACGTGTTTATGTGTGTAAGCTTGTTCCAGTGAATGCAAAGCAAAAGACTCTTTTGGCATCTTGTCTTCAGCTAAGCTCTTTCATGAATCCCAGTAAGCCAATGCAGGTCAGGCAGAGTTTAATTTCCCTGTCATACCTCGCTGGAGTATCAAGAGCTGTGTGTGAGACAGCAGTGAAACACAAGAGAGAAGATTAAGGACCACATCCAACGGCAGCAACAGAGCAGCAGCCCTTTGCAACCTCGACAAGATGCATCAGCTCTTCCATTATCAAGGAAACGTGATTGATAGAGTGTAAATGGCGAGTGGCTGCTCCCACATATCAAATCCCCATGAAAGAGATTGGAGAGATCCACATGCCGGGACTGTTCTGCCCTGCTCTGCTGTGATAGATGCTGCCGTGATGTAATCCTTAATCGCAACCAGCCATGCGCCATAGGTTCAGCCAATCGTGATGCTGGTGCGCAGTGATGCTGGTAAACACAAGTGACGTTCTCATGAGGTTAGTCCTCATTAAACATTCAGACCTAGCACACATTTTAATCATTCATATGAAGCATAGCAACAGTGTGTCAGCCACCGTGAGCTGTGAGCACACACACACACACACACACACCTGCACCCAAGAGCACATCGAAGTATAGACTCTTTCAACCCAAGTTGAGACACTGTATGCCTCGTAGAACTGGTGCAGGCCATTTCTAGAGGTCCTGATTCTGTAAAGTCAGCAAAGACAGACAACTACAGTCACCAGGGATCTCTTAGATGTCACATTGGACCATATAACAAAACATCTTTGCACCGAGCTAGCTCCATACACAGGTTAAGACCTTGGGTCAAGATTATTTTGTTATCCGTCTCATTTTTTGATATGCATCCATGCAAATACATCGACACAGTCAGTGACAACAAAATGAAAACAAAAATAGTACTGAAAAGTGTTAAGTATCAAAATCAGTACAATTTAAGCATAGACCCATTTCTTAGCAGATATTCTGACTTGTCATAGCAGGAAAAACACAAGGGTTATTAATTAATTATGGCTTTATTCTGTTCAAGGGTCCCAGTAAACAATGACAGTGTGACACTGACCCAAGCCCAATGCCAGGACACCGAAACTGAAGCAGATAAGTCAATACCAAAATGTAGATATTATACCTGCACTACAGCAGCAAAACATTTTAAATAATACCCCACTGTAAATACATTTGCCAGTTTTCCAAAACATCTAGCTCTCCATGTGAACTTCAACACAACCAGACAGCTCTAATGTTACAGAATGACTGTCTCATATATTTGTGAGGATAATGTATCACAAGTCGTACAAGACTGAATGTGTGTCAGGAGAACAGTGGGCCAGTCCCAAGATAGTCCTGGTTAGTGTGGGCATGGCATCAGTCACCACACCATCAGTGCCCTCCAATGGCATTCAGGGAGTGAATTACCTTCCTGTGAGCGCTAACGGCCAAGTCTTTGTCAGGGAGTCAGAGCAAATGTGGAGTCACCGTAGCAACAGCTGGGACCCTAGCACCATGCTTCAAAGTAAAGCACCCCTGAATACACACACACAGACACAGAGAAGCTACCATCCCCCGGCGGTCTCCTCACCAAGACATTAGCAGACCTTCGGAGAACTTATATAGCATTGATTTAGGTCACTGCAGCAGTGAAAGGGCAGAAAAACGTACACTATTTCTTTATTATTTTAGGACCTGCTTCAGAACACACCCCATTTTTTGACTTTTCACTTTTGAGTTGATTTAAGTAACACTGACTCTGGTGGTTGTGGTTTCCTGAAAACAAAACCTTTAACAGAAAATGAAAGGAAATCACAGGTTTCACAAGGTACAAACTATAATTAACTCTGTATCTGGAATAGAGCAGGCCAGATCACTGTGCTGACAGCCATTCAATAAATCTGTAATTAATTAGAAGCACAACAACAAAACACTGGTGGTTTTCAGAATGAGTAACAGACCTACACTGGTGAAGGTGAAATTATGAAAAATCTGCATCTAACTTCATCTCTCTTGCGCTCTATAACCTTTATAAATCATAATCAGTAAAGTCATGGGAAAATACAAATCGACAGAAACAACAGGGCTTCAGTGGAAGACAGCTTAAACACACCCTTCTTTTTTCTATTTTAAAAAAGGCTGCTCAAACAGCCAAACAATCCTTTTAGGGATAAACGATAGTTTTCCCGTGTCTGTGCAGATCGTCTTTCTCACTCTCTTCCAGCCTCCTCTCCCCACACAAAATTCACAGCAGGCAAACAGACATTTTACTGTGACAACAGGCATAGAGACACTTTAAGAATGGAGATCTGGAGGAAATATTGGCAACTGATAGTGTGCAAGTAGCATACTTGAGGCGTCTGTATATGCACAAGCTGAGAGATGGAACTTTTAAGGAAAACTGAGAATAAACAACCTACTTTTAGACGTCTTAGACTCATCAATAATGCACCTGACAGAACTAAATTAGAGAATGAATTTTACGTCAGGAGAAGACCCACAAACAAAAGAGTGTGTGTGTTGTATTTAGATTGATGTGTCATTAGCTGTATGGCATTAACTTTAGATGTGATTTGTCTGTTATTCAGACATGTCAAAAATGTGAGGCACTGCTAAGTCTCAGTCAGACTCTGCTGCAAAACTGCATTAAAATCGGAATAGAGGAGGCCTGAGGGCAACACAGGATTTCAGGCATTTCCATCAACCTGCGACTACATGAGGGCTAAATCTACAGGGCTGTGTAATGATGAGTGCTCACTTTTTCCTCCCCCCTTAACATAGTGGGAAGATCCATAATTCATTGAAGCAAAACTTAAGCCCATGCATTACAGCTGCCGCTGCTTTAAAAAGATGAACACATTTTCTGCCCTTCTTTTGAATGTCCTCAGTGCTCCGCTTTAGTGCACACTTATTTTGTGTTTCTAATTTCTGCTGAAGGTTGCTTTAATAACGCAGACACCACGGAGAGGACCCTGTCACTGGTTCAATGTCAGAGAATGGAAGGAGGCTAACCTAAGCCAGGGGCAAATTAGAATTCGAAGCCATTGTGTAATGGAAGCAGGTCTAGCAGGAATAAAATCTCAGCACGCTAGAAACAGGATATGAAGGTGGAAAAAGAGTAAGAGGAAGAGACAGAAACACATAGAGGGGGAGAGAGAGATTGTGAGAGACTGAGAATATGTGACCTAGTTATGCCTTTTACTTTGCATTCCCTAGTCTAGGTGTCCTGGTATCCTGGGTGATCTGGGGTTTTTTTTTTTAGAGGCCAGAAGGTTTGAAGGAAGGAAGGAAGGAAGGGCGCAAAGTTAGAACTAAACGCGGAACACGCTCCAGCAGTGTGGCTAGTCAGGTGGATTAGCCTGCTCCCTCCCAGGGCAAGGTTAGACAGAAGCATAGTCAGGATGCCAGACAGTCACAGCAGAGCCGGAGCATTCTCCTCTTTCACTCCACTCCCCTCCTTCCAGCCTGCTGACGTCAGCCACCCAGACCACACGACTATGCTGCAAACAGCACACCTGCTGGCTTCACAGTCCATCTGGCCCGGCTCCATCTCTGGCTCATCTCGCCGAGCAGAAATGCAGGTCTGTTTACAACCTGGGCACACAGTCACGATCCTACAGTAATTGCAGTATCTATTTCATTATTGCTCATGGCAGAAAGGAGGAGGTATTGCAGTGCAGCCTGCTGATGATAACACACATTAAAGTGACAAAAAAACATGCATGTCTTATTAATGTTTCATTGTTGCACATGGCAGGTTAAATGTTTCTTTGGTATGTTATGGAGGGGCTTTAGTGTGTCAACATGTTGCTGACTAGTCAGAGAATTCCCTCACAATCTCCTCACATCCCTTTCCCACAATCACACAGCATCCACAAAGGGAACAATATTCCCTTGTAATTGATGTGACAAGCCCTCTCACCTTCTTTTATGAAATCAGCACGAACGTAAAACTGCACAATCATCAAAGCGAGGCTTGTAGTAGTGGAACAAAAGGCAGAGAAAGACATTTTAATATCAGGGCCTAGTCTTGTTTTTACCTTTAAAAGCAATCTGTCTCAGCTGACAATATCAATAGAAGCATGAAGAAAAACACAATGAATGCACTATAAAAGCTGCGGTCTTTAACCGATAACATTCAATCCCACATCAGCATCACATAGCACCTTTTAGCCATGCTTCCATCAGAGCGGGTCTACAAGAGCCACATTGTGTAACTTAGTAGGCATGTTTTCCAGAACAGCAATGGGATACCCTATGTGCATTATTGATGTCAAAGGTTCATGGGAAACTGCATGAGCAACAGCATTAAATGATGGCGTTTAATTGCAACAAGCAATAACAAACACTAGATGAAGCTAAGAGACAAACTGACAAAGCACAAAAAAAATCCTTCCAAAACGCCCTTCCATAGATTAATATTGTAAAGTATAAAGTGCTTTTGGCATCCCATCAACCTGAGCTTGAGGGAAATGCCACAACTGTCTCACAGAGCTCCCTGAAATCTCTAAGCCTGCCACCAAATCCATTGATGGGATCTGGCAATGATGGGTCATGTGGGGGAAGGACACCCCTCCCTTGATTCAGCCTTATGTTATTTGAAAAGACAAAAAAAATAATAATGCTGCACATTCCTATTCAGGGTCAGCAATTTCCCTTGGTAGACACCAGCAGGGCATGCAGGCTCTTGCTCTCCCTCCTGCTCAAACACTCGTCTCTCTGTCTGCCAGGTCAGACACAATTGCAGCGCTATCCAGTGCTCTGCGGAGTGAGTAAACTGTGGTCGACAGGTGACTAACCTGAATGGTGCAGGTATATTCCGTATCATCCAGCAGTCTGACGGTGCAGCTGTATTCCCGCTCAAGATTCCTGATGCTGCCACTCATAAATCGGCTCAACATCTTCTCGGAGAATCGCTGCTCTGCGTCTAGGACCAGAACAATAAACTCAACGCCGGCGTGCAAGTGAATGTCACATTGACCACACTCCCCGGTCCCCTAAACGACCAGCAGCCACGTATATAGCCGCCGAGGCGTGCACCATTGTTGTCCCGCTAAGTTTTCGCGCATTGGGCCCGTGTTAAGCGCAGAATCCAAGGATGCCCGCATCCAGATCCAGAGGCAGCTCAGCCCCGTAGCGTGTCTGCGGCCGAGCCGAGGATTATCTCTCACCACTCACCGCTGCCACTTGAGCAAGCGGGCGGGTCCCAATGAAAACTGACGTCAAAATGAACCAACGGCAGTGTGTGTGTGTGTGTGTGTGTGTGTGTTTTTTTTTTCTCTGCGCTTTAATATGCAATATTGTTTTTCTTACCGCTGCAATTTATTGCTACCCAGGTTCAGACATATCAAGGTCCTCTGTTGATGAAGAGCCGCGGTGAAAAATGCATGCAGTAAAAAAAAAAAAAAAAAAAAAAAAGGTAAACTTTTGTCGGCTTTTGTCGGCTTTTGTCGGTAAATTGTGGGTGTGATTAGGCCAAATAGAGCAGCTAAAATATCTGGGTAAATTTTGTGAGGAGCACCACAAGCTGCGTGTGAATAGAAAAGACAGCACCTAATCTTGTGGGGTATCTTTCTGTGATTGCAATCCTTTGCAAAGGAACCAAAACCAGACTGGTAGGCTGACCAAAAACCACTGGCCTCGGAAGTCACAGCACTCTGATGGTTTCTTCAAACTTCAGGTAAACCACTCTGAGAGGTAGACGAGGTATTTTTTCATCTGAACTCCTCCCATGTCATAGTTGGTGACTATTGGATGTATCCGACTCCCACCTGCAGGCCGGTCGTCGTTAGTGCGCTTTGTACAGTCGTGAATGTGCTTGTGAATGAAAACAGTGAAAATGCATTAGTGCTTGTGTTTGGAGATTTAAGGTTTTAAGAAGGAAGGTGCAAGGCCCCTGGAAAAGCAGTGTAATTTTACTGCCTTTTAATTTATTTACACCAAGCGAAATTTATGTATACACGTTACACGATGGCAAAACTTCATTTATGTTTTGAATATAGGAAGAAATTAAAAGCAAATTTTTACTCTTAATGGTGTGTAGGCTGCTCACCCCTACTAACGTTCAATTTACACATACCACAGACATCAAGCTTAACTGTTCAGTGTAACTAAACCACAATGTACATGGTTTGAAAGCCCCACATGAAAATCCAAGACCTGTATTACAGCGTGCCAAATTTCAAATGAAATGGCTGCAGTGCTACAGTACAGTAATGAGCGTTGGAATTACAATTACAGTAAATACCTGAAAATCCAAAAAAAAAAGGAGGCCCCTCTATTGTATTAATCCTCTGCCGTGACCCGGATTCGAACCGGGGTTGCTGCGGCCACAACGCAGAGTACTAACCACTATACGATCACGGCGAGCTACTGGGGACTGATGCGTTCGACGGAAAGTCTCTATATATAAAGGTAACACAACTACCGTCTGTGAACTCGTATGTTACAGTATCAGGTAACTTTTTTAAGTCTGCTGCGGTAGCGCACACAAATATGGCTAAAGTGAGCAAAGGATGCAACCGTGACATCTGTATCTTTAAGCTAACTTTAGGTAAATTTTAGCTAGCATTCACTAATTTACTAAGGTGTTGCCAAAGACGTGGACTTTTTTAAGCCGGTAAATTGTAAACATAAAGGCTGTTACGTCAACTGTGCTAAGATCTTCACGCAGTTCTTCATCCAGTTTTGGTTTCAGTTTTTCAATCCCTCTTAGTTAATTTAAGTGTTGCAACCTTATAGTTGTACGCAGATGTTTGTGCATCCCTGGGCAAATTAAATATTTTTGCTGTTTTTGAAGTAAGAAGTTAACACAACACTGGCAGCAATCATACATTTATTAAAATGTCAATGCAGTGTTGACATTATTTAACAGTTTAAGTTTATTTTATGGACATAAAATAGGAACAGTAATATACAAAAGAACGCCCCCATGAAAGTGGTAGTCTTTATTTGATAAATTATTGACAGCAGCTGTCTTTGTTTGATAAATTAGGCTAGCCAGCTTGCCACTAATAAAAACGTGTCATAAACAATTATTATATAAATTTATATGATACACATTTTAAGTATTATACAAATTATGATGAAAAGCAAAAGTAAGTGTTAATGTTTCTTCAGTGTTGTGCTAATAATTCCAGGCTAAGAGAAACTAAACACAAATCTCACTCACTCCCTTATTCATTCATCATTATCAACCGCAGACAAGTGAGACACAAATTCCTAATCGGATCAGTAAAAAACATCAAAATGTCAAAGTCGTAAGTATTTACAGTAATAGAACTGGAAAGGTCTAATGTCCAAGAGTGAAGTCTCGCAGTTCACTCTCATCATTCTCTTCAGGTTCGTTGCTCCTTGTCACTGCAACTTTAGCAGCACACTCTGCCTTTCTGGTGAAAGGGCGACATGGACCAGCCAGAGTCTGATGCAGTAGTGGTTTGCTGCTTGAAATCTTGCCCATACTTTGAGCAGAAGCACCTTCGTGTTTTTTGTCTGTTGCTGCATGATTCCTCCTCCTGTACAGCTTACATGATGCCACCAGAGGTTTTCCTATGTCCACATGTTGGCTTTCTGTCTGACGCAGCTTACTGTCTGTGTGAGTATAGTGTAGATCCACCTTGATGACCAGTGATTCCTGAGAAAGGCATATAACAAAGTTCTTTTACATTGATTTTACAGACTTTCTGGTTATGACTTGCTGTTTGTTTTTCTTAGGAACAGAAATGGGACATATATCACTGACTGCATACCTTAAGCCTCTGAAGAGCGCACAGCCTCAAAGTGCAGTCTGGGTTATCAGAGGTCTTAAATAGTAGAGAATCCAAATCTTCTGACCTGCCGGGGCCGGAAAATATGTCTTGCATTGGCTAAGGATTCAGAGCATAAAAGATTTGATTAGCATAATTCGTATTTGTTAACCATCTTCATCAAAACAAGTAAATACGCTGCATTTTACAATGTTTTGGCACTTAATCTCTGCCAGGATGTGGTTGTGGTGTCACAAGTGCCACAATGAATCATCCACTAGATGTCAGTATGGTCCAATATTCTGTAATCTAAAGCGTGTATATTTTACTAAGAGATGTGAAGCAGATGACGAGTTCTACATCCGGCTTTGTCTTTGTCTGTGGTTGCAGCAGATGGGAAGTCTATATATGGGCAGAACTTCCTCAAACATGTGAAACGTGGGCGTGATTGGTCAACACTGAGAAATTTCTGCTGGCTAATGGAAAGTGACTGCATGGTACAGTGAGCAACATGGAATTTATGAGGTAGATACAATTGGAATGCAATTTTTAAACCCAATGTTTTTTTTTACTCACTTACAAAGAGGAAAGTCAGATTTCAGTGAGGTGTCAAGGCAGTTATGCACTAATTTAAAAGGTATACTGTATGCTGTATTTTTATTTATTTATTCTATTTTTATTTTTTATTTTTCTCCTGTACAAATATGTCACTGTATAGATCCTTTGTGGTCCCTATATGGAGAACAATAAAGCTCAACAGGGTGTGTTAATGTTTTAAGTAAAAATTAATATTTACAGGTTTGCTGCTCAATGTGACAGTGCAGTCCTGGGTTTTGGGGCCCTTAGTCTTCACAGTGGCAAAAGCCACCAAGACATTAGAGAACAAAGCTGAGAAGCTGACTTCCACTTCTACTCCGCAACGAAACATCAGTTTCTTCTTCCGTGGTAGCTCTGAAAGAAGATATGAAAAAAAAAAGGGTTTTAGAAAAAACAAAACAAAAACCTGAAACCAGCAACAAAACCGCTTTACTTTGACTGTGATTAAGCTGAATTACTGTGACAGAGCAGCTGATTTCGCAGAGCCACTGACTGAAGACATTATGGGCTTTTCAGTTGCTCTGTTAATTTAAGTTAATTTTAGTCTGAGAGAGACTGAGGAGATTCTCAGATTAACCTACAACCTCAAGATTTCATTTTGAAAGATAAAGTAAATTTGTTATAAGGCGTCAAAAGACAACTTCCTTCCATCAAACAGGAAAATACACTTAGTAAAATGAACCACTTCCCTGTTTTAATTTATTAAAAACAGTGAGTACCATTTTTTTTTTTTGAATGGGACTGAAAATATCACATTAAACCACAGTGCCTGTGCTTGGTTTGTCACGTTGTGAAGTAGGCGGAGTGACGAAGAGTTGAGAGATCAATTTCTCTCTCTCACTCAAAGGGACAATAGATCAACAAATGGCACATTGGTTTCCTTGATGGAAAATAAACTATATTTGGAATGTGGATATTTATTTACATATCCTGTCTATAATGCAATTTGACCTAGAATACAATAAACAGATGAAAAGAAATGAAGCTGTGGGGAAATTTCAGTCACCATTTGCTTGTCTCCAGCAGGCGTCTCGCAAGTGTAGTTCCTTTGTGTGGCCGGTGGTTCGAACTGGATCTGCAAGGGATCGTGGTTCCTTCAGGGTGTGTTTGATCTCCACCGCCTGCTTGCCTGTAACTAAAGGGTCCCTGCCTAGATCTGGTGTAGAGAGGGGGAGAAAATGCAGGTACATATAATGCCTGTAAGACCAGAAAACAAACTTCACATTGAAATTTCAAATTTTATGTCTACTTTGACCAATGTTGAGATGCATCCACATTTCATTGCTAAAATCTTACTACAGCAGCACGTATGTGTGCACTGTTTTGATCATGGGACTGCCTGAGTTTTTGCAATAGCAGTGAGTGAGGAATGAGTGCGTTTTAGAAAGAGTTCATCACATTCACATGGCTGGTTTTGAGGAACTTATGGAGATTTGAAAAATGAGATGGTTAATATTCACTGTAATTGACCGGGCTAAATGAGTTTTGGAAAAACCCCTTCTTCACAAGATTCAATACATGTAAATACAGGAGTCATTAAAACAGGGTGGTGGCCAGTATTGACCATGTAAAAAAAAATTTTAAAAAAATGACACAGTTATACGCTTGTTTTTTTTTTTTTTATATTTGTGTGAAATATTTTAAGTCAGCTGTCTTCGCTATGTTCTCTAAATAAGTCCAATACAAGATGAGTGAATATCAGAACCAGAGGCTCAAGAATTTCTAAGTTACTATCCATACTGTGTCTCTGGGATTTGAAATAAAATTAACACAGAGCTAAAAGTAAAGGGATAAAACCTGTTGTGAATCTTTCATAACCAATGGTACACGTATTCACCTAAATATGTCCACACACACACACACACACACACACACACACACACACACATACAGCGCTGTAAGCAGTGCTTCCTGTCCTTCAAGCACTGATTCGAGAGTGAACCCATGAAAGCAGTGGCAGGGGGTGCCCAAACGGCAGAGCAGCTGTCTTGCACTCTGCAGCTCTCAGGTTTCTTGCTGTTCTTCAGCCAACAGTCTGAATTTCCAGAGAATGAGGTCACATGCTAACCTCGAAAAATTATTTCACCATAGACCAATTAAACAGACAAAACACAACGGGACAACTCGATGACCCCCCAGTCTTGCTAAGTCACAGAGTACTTCCTGAGTAAACAACACTTAAATGAGTTGCCAACAATTACCAAACTTTTTTTGGTCCATCCAGCACACCAAAGAACAACCTGTTCCCCTCAGATCTGTTTACCCTGGATCTGCAAGATCTGCCAGCCTGCTGAATTGTATGATATTATATTATTCCTAATCTGAATGGATAAATGCATAGGGGGTTGGGATGGATTATCTGAAGTAGATGTTGACTTTAGACTGTTGACTCTCAAACAGTAGTGATTTCAGTATTAGCCCTAAATTTGTTCATTTGAAATGACCATATTCATGTGCCTACATCTACTACAAAACAACACAGCATAGTCATAAAAACTACACCTATTCCTTATAACAGCATCATTCCTGAATTCTCAGATTGATATAGTTTAGATTTATTCAAAAACCAAAACCAAAAATTCTTACCCTCAGACACCTTCTCCAAGACATGTGTGACCTTCTCAGACTGAAGGATGTACTTGTTCAAGTACTTAGTGAAGATTCCAGTACTCTTCCCTCCATCCTGGACCTCATAAGCCTCAGCATCTTCACATCTGCAGTAGTTAATGAGGGAAATGTTATACAAAGACGCCAAAAGATTTAGTTCTGCTTTTTTAATATACATGATATTCTCATATCATATGCTAATAATAGTTGCACTTGCACTGTTAAATCACTGAGTTGGCTTGGGTATTGGTTTCTATATTTGTAATTAAACATTTACAGCTATCTTTACAACAACTAATAAAAAGTACTTACGTGGCATAACCATAAACAGTATTCCCGCTAGGTTTCAGTGGCATGATGGCAGAAGGTATGCAATCCTGGTTGTACCTTTGGAAAGTAAAATACAGTTTTTAGAAGAGTGAAGCAACCAAACCAAATCCTTCTAATTTGTGTAGTATGACAAAATCAACTAATATACACAGTATATAATAGTTTACATTTGTATAATTAAGTATATATAGTCATCACTTTGCAAATAAATGTGAAAATCCACGTTTCACTGTCATCTCTTAGTGAAAACACCTACCATTTCCTACAGGTGTCCAGTAAGATTACACTCAGTGCAGTCCGTCTTTGTTGCATACTGAGCATGACCCTCTGCACACAGACACAGTTTTCAGGTTGGTATGGTTGTGGAGCATCAACAGCTACCAAGTAATTCCTCCCAGCACACTCATACCCATGACCCGCATAGTAGAAAAGGCCTGTCAAGAGAGATAAATATGCATGTAGTGACCACTGCAAGACCATAAGAATTATGATCATGACATTTTGCATTGCACATACTCTGCAATCCTCGGGAAAATAAAATAACATTTTGGGAATCATCTTAGAGAAAGGTCACACTGGAGATCAAAAAGATGCCCAATATCTATACAGTATGTTTCAAATCACATCATATCAGTTTCCCATCTTTGTTTTGTTATTAGCAAGAGAAAGCTGAGAATAGTAAGAGACAGTATCACTCTGATTCAGCATGACTTTTACTTGGTTGTTTAAATGTCATCATCTACATTCTGTCATAATGAAGTGTGTACTTTGTGTAACTGTATGCTGTTCAATTATAAAGAGTGAAAGAAGTTTGTCTGATACTAAATTACCCTTTATAAATACTATATAAATACCCTGACAAAGTGTGAAACATATTCAGGAAGTGCCACATGTAGCTTGTGAACACTAAAAACATCTACACTTTTTTTTTTAACCCTTATCTGCCGACTTAGCCAGACATACGTATAAGCAAGATAAAATCAACCACTTGCGGGTTTGTGACCCATGACAAGTGGACAACAACAGATAAAAGCGCATGACACAGCAGAGAAAGCTACAGTGTTCTATTTCAGATCCCATGTAAATCTTCCATCGCAGTCTCATGCACAAAAGCTAAATACATGAATCAACTGAAAAATGTAACTAATTAAAAAAAATCATATAGGAAAATTATAGTCACCATAAACTCCTCTGTCAAGGAGCTGAAGGAACTTGTCAATGGCAGCCAGCATCTCCTCCCTGGTGAGATCCAGCAGGGAAACCACTCTGAAGCCGAGCTGCTGCAGGAGGTTGGCCAGCTCATGCACATCCATAATGGGGGCCATCAAGCCAGGGTGGTTTGAATAATTCAGGTTTCCAATAAGTAGGGCAACTTTATCTGTAGCTAAAAGATTAGGAAATTCTAATACATACCACAATAGTTTCCTTGTCTAGCACACTAAAAATAGCATGGCTTGAAAGTGAGATTCTTTCCGTAAAATCATACCTGTGAGTGGTGCTGGAGGAAGCTGTTCAGTTTGCACTTCTACCATATAAAAAAGGAGAAAAAAAAATAATTCAGAATTTCTTGAACAAAAATCTATTATATTATATATACACACACACTTTAGATATATAGTACTAGTACTGATAGTAATAGTACTGATTCTGCCCAGAGGGCACATACAGGGCAGTGCAATTCACCAATTTGACAAGGAGTTTTTAATGATATGCACTGTACTGGCACATTACAAAAGAAGAAATGCTGCCAGAGATAGTTTCACTTTACATCACTTTCCTGTTGTGTGTCTGAGCCTCGGACCAAACACTATTTGGAGTCTAACAACTTCCTTTTTACTCTGTAGAAATGGGAAAGTACCTCCAGCATAATGGAAACAATTAAAAGCCTCTGTGCTGTGGGATGAGAGGAGTGTGAAGAAAGTCTGTTTTTCTCCACAGCCCTTTCATTGGAAATGGAGGAAGTAAAGTCTGAGGAAAAAACAGTGCTAATACTGGAGAGGACGGAGTCAGTAAAAGTACTTTCATGGATGGCTTACCAATGTCAACATCAACTGGTTCAGTCCATCTCTCTTGTAGCACGTTAGATATTGAGCACAGGTATGATCCTCCATGTTCAGCTGTTGCACAGTCAATCTGCATGTATCACAATAAATCATATTATTTTCCTTTCTGCCTATTACTCAACCAGAAATCAATCCTTTGGCAAAAAATTCACCAAAAAACAGTAAAGATAGCACAGTGTAAACAATCACTATCAGCACTGAGATTAAGTTACAGCTCACTTGTCACCCTTCCTTACCTGCAGCTTGTCACCAGTCATATCCAGCAGGGGCTGTCCATTTCTGTACCACTGATAGTTTGGAGTGGGGATGCCAAAGGCGACGCAACGGAGAGTGAGTTTTTTACCGTGTCGAACTGTCTGGGGTGTAGGGTTGACAGCAATGTGCGGCTCACCCTGCCAGTGTACTGGTAAACCTGATATTTGAAAAGAGACAGATTCAAACCCACAGCAATGAACTATCAATACGCATAACATTACCCGCTGACTGATGCTTTGGCTACACTGCAAATGTGCAAAGCAATAAAAAAAAAAAAAAATTACACAAGCACCATACTACTGTATTAGAAATCAGCAAGAGAATGGCACAATGCATACCTGATTTATCAGTGTCTACCACCTTCACTTTCACCCAGTCGCTGAACACACAGTTACAAAAGTCGTCATTCACTCGGCACACATAGAGCTTGGTTTTTTTGGCTGTGACGGTCAGGTCTGCTTGAGTACCACCGGAGACCTGGGGGGGGGCAAACAAAATAATACTTATTACCAAATACAGCAACATTTTCCTCGTTTCTATTGTCATTCTAAGTATTTAGTTAATTCTTTATTTAAATGTATGTTCAATTGAGATGAAGATCTGTTTCTCAAGAGAGACCTGTGCCCCACAGTAAACATACAGTACAGGGATAGATCAACACACAATTCTCAGACACAGCAAACATTTTTTTTTTCAATACAAGGAACACTATAGAAAGTGCCATTTAAAATGCTTGCGGATTATGCGTTTAAACATGGAAAAGAAATTATTTTTTTTTATTTTTTTTTTTTATGACTGTAAAATCCACATACCTCATTTTCATCATCAGTGAACCACTGGTAGTTGAGGATGCCTGTGCCTTCAGCACGGACACTCAGAGTCACTTTGTGGTTCACGGGTACACACACAGAAACAGGATGGCACACTATGAAGATTTCTGAAAAAAATCAAGTGAGAATTTCAAGGCACCTGAAATCACACCGTGTCACCTCTGTTTCGAAAAAATTCACACCATGCTGAGGTTGTAGCGCTGTCGAGAAATAACATACCTCTGATCATTATTCGACAGGGATTGGGACGGGATCCGCTCATCAGTGCATTTTCCTCTTCTTACGCCAGACTGTAAGAAGTTGGTTTTAAAAGAGTAACTATTTTTAATCACTTATTATAAAACCGCAGCAAATCTAAATATACAAAATATATATATATATATATATATATATATATATGAGGCGATTAAGCTCGATAAATATGAAATCGCTATAAATACACAGCCTCTGAACCTAACTTCTAATTTCTAGTGAAGACAGGTTTAACCGCAGTGTACAGTGCTATATTGCCAAAAATGTGAGAATTTAAACAAGAAAATGATCAGTGATCAATAAGACCATCAACACACATGTGTTAGTGTATACCTGCCGTCAGTCTCGTACCAGTCGAGCAGCTGTCGGACCTCAGCCAGGTTATGTTTTCCTCCTCTGTAACTTCTTGACTTATAGTGCATTGAGTAAACTCTTCCCTTTCCCGGAACGAGACAACGCACACAGACACAACACCGTAAGGTCTGTAATAGGTGAGCAGCTCAAAGGACATAACGAGGCTCTCATCTGCGTTGCACTGACAAAAATCATTAGTATTTTTACTTTTAAATAAGTGTTAATTTGGGGCGGAAAAAACAGACGCACTCTGCGGAGGTTAGACGGGTGTGAATCTTGAAGGGCAGATTAACGCGGAGCCTCTTTTCCTGACATTATGGTAATGAGCAAATCTGGCTCCTCGTCGGGTGTGGTGGGACAATCACCGGCTGAGGTGGAAGTTGGGGTCGGAGGGTTACGAAGTGAAGTATGTGCCGTCAGGGCTGGACGAACTCACACGAGGTTTTCAGCGAGATGAAGAAATCAAATGCCAGATCGGTGATTACTTAATGATAACACAAAAATCACACTAATAAAGGTCCACACATACACACAAAAAAAAAAAAAAAACAACTAACAATTCTTCTGTAACTTATTAGACCACATTTTCTTTACACATTGCACCATTCTCATTTTCAATTGCTCAGCTAACATCTTCATATGTGACTTTCAAAAATAATTATGAAATTGTCCCCATATTTAAGAAAACTAAACTGCACTGGTGGCACAAGGCAGTTTTTCTCTGACTGAGCAGTTAGAAAGAGTTTTAAATCAATGTCCAGCTATAGGTTCCTCAGTGCTCTTCCAGCTATTTGCAATACAGTTTTTAGCTTAAGCATAAAATGACTTGATCTTTTCATTTGCAAGTAGTCCAAAAATAAATACCCAAGGGCAGAAAGGCAACCCAGTATTGATAATGTTTTTTTAATTTTATTTTTGGACAGCTCCAAAACATTATATATGGTATATCATTATATATATTATATATTTGATATAGGCCTATTTCTTTATGAAAACAAACCTTCAAACTAGCATATTCTTAAAATACCTCAATGAGTTTATGATCCCTTATTGACCATTTATTAAAGCATTTAGATAAATATATAGAATATATTCAAACGATAGCCCTATGTTTATTCATCTTTTATTATACTATTTTTGTCATTTTCTTGTAAACATGTAAGTATATAATCAAATATTTATATTATTTTTGGCTTTTCCTTTCACATGGTAAACATAAAGGTTTTTACATTTTTACAAAAGGTATTCAGTTTAAATAAAGCCATTTGTTTGCTTTGAGGATGTGTTTGTGTTTGTTAATGCTACATTTATTTTCTACTTTATTGAACCTCTATTTATCCAAGAAAGGCCGACAACTCTTTTGTCTGTGTCTTGGCCAGGATACAACAGCAAGTTTCAGACTAAGGAGTATTACACAGAAATACACTTATAAAATCATGAATCTTCTTTTTACACAACTGTAAATAATTATAAGTAAAATGCAGTTGTATAAAAGATTTCATCCTATAATGAAACTAAATGTCACATTAAAACAACTGAAGAACTGCCTAAACTGCCAAAACCATAAAAGTAGATACAATCACAATACGATCTAAAATGATAACATATGCAAAATGTTGATATTCTAAAATACCCTTACCATTAAATGCTATTAAATCAAAGTATAGATTTGGTCAAATGAACCTGTTTTTGTCTAATTCATATGAAATGTGAGCAGCAAGTGGGTCACTGTGTTTTGACCATGTGTTGCAATACAACATGAGGGGAGCTGTGCTTTAGCAACCCTTAAGCAAAACATGTAGGATGTAAACCATTGGCCGTCATCAGCAACATCATAAATCATATTCTACAGACATGTTTTGCATGTCCACATCTACTCCACTTCAGTGTCTCACTTTTTCTAACTTATGAAGATGGATTAAAACATAGCAGTGGATCTTTTCCAGTATGACCATGGATCATTTTTAGGAATTTTTTCAGGCTTTTGCCCTAAATTTAGTTTAATTTTTAGAAGTCTTTGCTAAGTCTAAAGCCTAGCTTCAGAAAATCTAATGTGCTCTTGCGCCTATTTGTAGGCCTGCTATAAATAGGCCCCTGCTGGCAACACATGCATGTCTATGATAGGCAGTTACAGAGTTTTTCTCCACAGACTCTGGCTCCAAAGCAACACTAACAACATCTCAATGGTAAGTTGGAGAAGTTTGAAAGTTTTAAGGAGACCAAGACACAGCTGACTTATTTTCCTAACATGTACAAGTTAATAGCATGTTTTAGGAGTGTGTTTGACCACTAACAGCCCTTCCCCAACCTGATAGCTGATCTATTTATAACTTGCTCAAAAGCAAGTACTTTGCTTGGTCAGAAAGGACAAGCATAGAGTCTGAACTGTGTGTTTGAGTTTTCTTGGAGCAAATATCAACTGTTTTTCATCAACTTCCAACAGGTTTTGTTACAACTCTGAAGTGTTTCTTTTTTTTTTTCTCCAGGGTTTTTTACATGGATAACACCATTAAATTTGAGCCTTGAACTCTGACAAGCTGTGGACGTGAACAGGGAGCAGTTTTATACTGTGGGGTGATACATTTATCTTGGATCTTACTTTTTTTTTTTTTTTTGTGAATTGCTTCAGTGGACAATGACTTCCAGAAGGCCAATGACACGTTCTTATTCTGGCAATGGAAGGACAAGCAGCTTCAGTGAAGAGGAGGGCAGCTCTTCCAATGGCCGTTCAGAAAGCCGCAATACTTACCTCTCGAATGTTAGGCCGGAAAACAGGTAGACAGCCTCATACTGTATATAATCCATGTATATGCAGATCATGTGAATCTTTGTTTCTTGTGAAGCAGATTTGTATTTCAAAGAACAGATTATGGTGGTCAAGAAAAAGCACATGGATCAGACAAGTAAACAAGGAGAAGGAAGTCAATCCAATGCTTTTTTTTTTTACCATGTTCAGCACATTGTGAGTCAAAAATCACATAAATGATGCGTGTTTCTCTTTCTAATCTACAAACCATGAGAATAACTAGAAGCTCCGTTTGAAAAAGAGGAGGACAGTTATTAAATCATTTTATTTAGGTGGATTCCATATACGCAGATTTTATTTAATCATTGACGTCCCTTCATTTGCCTCCCCTCTGAATAGCTCAAGGTATTCTCACTACAGGCCAAAGAGGTAATATATACTTTTAAAACATTACTCCCAACTAACATCTTAACCACAAAAACTGGTTTACCCCAAGAATGAAACCTACACACGTTTTAACTGCAATGTAAGTGTCCGGTTTGTCCAGTGTTGCGCTCAGTTTAAGTGATGAACATCAGTTTCAATGTTGGATTGACAGCTGTGTTTTGCTTGACATCTCACAAGTCTCTGTGTCGATGCTTTCATACTTTATTGACTACCAGAAATTTCAATTAACATCCTGTCCTGAGTATAATTGGAATGTACTGCACAGAGGTGGAGAGGTCACTAAAATGACGTGTAAAACCGTGAAAGCAAGACATTTACACTCTAATACACTGGTGTTTCCTTCCAGGAGCACATTGTGCAGCGTCATGGCTCAGCTGACTGAGGACATACAGCCGTCCTTTGAGACCACCTTGAAATCAAAGGCAGTGTCAGAAAACTGTAATGTGAAATTCACCTGTGTGGTGTCAGGTAGGCCTAGTGTATTTGGCATGCCTCAGCTTGTTGTTTGCTGGAGGAGGTGAAATGTTTCAGATTGTTTGTGCTGTGAAGAGACAGGATGTGACTAATCTGGAAAGCACATTTATTCTTCCTCACTTGCTCCTTAAACACAACAGACAATGTAATATTCAAGCTGTTTTTTAGTTGTGTTTTTAACTGCAGCTAGATTGAATGGGTGGGTCCGTGTAGGCCCAGCAGCAGCTGTTGCTGTGTGACGCATCACATACATGATGCAACAGCCTAAGACACATTCAAGCCAAAACCTCTATACTGTATTTTGTTTACTGCATAATAAAGAGGATATTTAGCACAAACTGTAACTGTCTCATGTTTGTAACAAGTATACATGAATAGTACTTTGTGGCATGAGGAGTGTAATTTTTATTACCCAGTGGCAATGAATTCCTTATAGTCTCTCTGTGTCCATAGGTCACCCAGCTCCAGAGCTGAAATGGTATAAAGATGATATGGAAATTGATCGGTACTGTGGACTCCCAAAATATGAAATTCGCCGGAATGGAAAAACCCACTCACTCCATATATACAAGTATGTAAGACAACTTTGCAAGACTAATCTATCTATTACACATGTTCAAAATAGTAAAAATGCAGCTGTTGTTTTTTTTTTTTTTTTTTTTGCTGCTGCTGCTGTTATCCCTTTCGGAGTACCTATAATATGAAATTTCTGTTTTCAGCTGTACTTTGGATGATGCAGCCATCTATCAGGTCTCAGCTAGCAATAGTAAAGGCATTGTCTCCTGCTCGGGAGTTTTGGAGGTGGGCACCATGAATGAGTATAAGATCCACCAGCGGTTCTTTGACAAGCTAAAGCAGAAAGCAGAGAAGAAGAAGAAAGATTTGGAGGAGCAGACTAAGAAGGTAGATAAAGAAAACATTCAGAAAGAGAAACCGCAGAGTAGCCCAGAACCTCCTCCAAGGAAACGGCCCATCCCACCACAGGAGAAGCCAGTGGTCAAGGAGCCCAAGGCTGTGGAACAACTGGGAGCTGCTGCAGAAGCAAATGGAGTTAGCTCAGAGGTCATGGAAACAGACACTATCACATCCACAAACAGCAGCACGGAGAAGGAGGTACCTCCGTCTGTGGAAACCTTGGCTAAAAAGAAAATAAAGATCTCAAATGGCATAGATGCTGGGGTTAACAGCAGCAGTGGCAGCAGCGGTAGCAGTGGCAGAAGCCATATGATGGGGAATGGAGGTGAAAACTGTTACGATGGAGGAATCAGTTTGGCACAGTTTCTGGCAGAGACTCTCCAGTCTCAGGCTGCTGAAGAGAAACAGACCACAACTCGAGTGGAGAAACCTAAAGTGATGAATGTACCTGTTGTAAATGACAGTAAAGAGGCAGAGGGGATGCAGAAAAAGAGCGAAGAACACGAAAAAGCACCAGAGGAGGAGTATGAGAGAGAGAAAATGAGTGACGAGGACTTGGCCATAGAAACAGAGGTAGAAAGAGAAAGGCCATCTGAGATGCTGCATACAACCGCCCACAGTAAACATGGCTCAGAGGTCAAACATCACAGCAAGGCTCATAAGGATCATGACCACCACAACATCCAGGCTTCCCTCTCCTCTATGCTCCACACAGTCAAAGACTTCTTCTTTGGTAAGAATAAGAAGGAATCTCAATCTCATGACACCGAGAACAAGGACAGAGAGTTTGACCACGACTCAATTCAACCTTCTCAACCGGAAACACCACCGTCATTTCGGCTGCAACAGGAGTGTAATCCAGAAGTGTACAAGCCTCTCACAGAGGATGTTGTGCCTATGGAAACGGATAAACCAAAGGAGTCTTCAGAAAGTGTGGATATAGAACAACAATCAGTGTCATTAGAGATGTATGAACACAAGCATGAAGAGAGTGCACTACACACAGAGCTGACGCCCGCTCATAAATTGCCACCTGAGAGCTCAGAGGAGTCCACAGGGCAGAATCTCAAGGAGGCTGATGATGCTGTGGAGGCCATGGAGGTGTCTGTGGGGAGAAGGAGCAGCAGTCCAGGCAAAGAAATGCCATTGTCTGGGCTTCAAGTTCTCACTGAGGTACGTGCAGTGGTGTTGCAGGTCAGCTGGCTGTCACTTGATAGTTATATATAGGCTGCATTTCTGTGACAAGATGAGCCACTTGAGTGTCAAAGCTTGAACTTTGTCATCTATGACATAGATTAGGCTTTGAACCAGTGCTTGTTGAAAATGTGGTAGATAATTTGATGATTCATAGTAAGATATATAGTATATTATCAGTGATCAGTGACTGGTGGAGTGAGTCAGCCTGGCCTAATGAGGCTGTGGTTTCATTGGATCAATACAAGAAATAAAGCTCAAGAGAAACAAGCCAAACAAGATAGAGGAAACCAAAACAACAGAGCAACTTGCACTACATGTATGTGGCAGTGGGGGTTGTTGTGTATCTAGACTGCACACTGTAAGATAGGATGGGGAATATCTCAGATGTTTGGCTGTGCTGAGTGGGACACTAGTGCGTCAGAGATCATGATGAAACCTGAATGTCAGAAGCGGTTCTCACATTACAAACAGGGCTCTGCATGAAAGAGGGCTGTGTGGTCTGGATGAACGGTAGTAGAGTGAGTCCTGCGGCAGGTCTCAGCATGAAAGGAGGGCCTCGGCACATTGGACACATTCCTCACTGTCCCCCCATATCTTAAAATAAACCTGTTCCTCATCTAGAGAAGAGGGAGGAAGGCTGCACTTCTGTGTCCAGCTCATCGATTGTTTCATGTCTGTCACGTTGTCACGTGTGGAGAATCACCATGCTTTGATAAATGCATTGTACAGTATAAAGCTGATAGTGATACTTGGTGACTTATTATTCTTGCTATAGTTGTGGTTGCACTGATTTAGTGACTCTTGGCTTTTTAACATCAATTTGTTTTATGACTTTCTTTGAAGTGATGAAGCTGAAACTGAAACTTTTATTTATATTGCATATACATAATCCTACATCTTGATCTAAAGCAGTAAAAGCTCAGATTTTACCTGAAACTCATTTGACACTGTTGCTTCCAGAGTAAATACTGTACAAAAAGCAGTGACATTCATGGTTGTATTGAATTAAAACTCACTGGGATAATGTGCTCATATTCAAAAACCCATTCTAAGCTTGAACTGGTAGACACGAGGTTCTAATTGCACATAGAAAAAAAGCCACTCAAAAGTTATTCGAATTTTATGTTTCTGCATATTTTGTTTAATTTCTGTATCTGGTGATTTATGTGATAATTATAACCAAGAACAAAATTTCACTCACATTTTGATTGAGATTATTGCTAATAATCAATAAGATCTTATCATATATCAAAATCAAAGTTTCTTGAATTGTTTTGTTCAGTGAACTGTATATTGTGCAATAACATCCAGTTACATAGTGCACAATGACACATGGAAAAAGGAAGTGAAGTCATTATGTTTAACCATTATCCACCTGCAGAGTGATTGTGTGTCCTTAACATGGAACTACAACTGTACCTTTGTTATGCAGATGGTGTAATGTGACTTTATGGATGGCTAAATTGAGGAAGTCAGACCATTTATCTGAACAATGTTTTCTCACGGGTGTGACATCTATTTACACACGGGCATGTAGTGATGACCAGAGCTTCATTTTTAGACTGAATGTAACACCAGTTCCCTTCCATTGAAAGCAGCAACTTCTTTTTTTTTCTCAGTAGTCACTGCTGGCCAAACATGTTGTCACGAGGCAGCACGTGGCTTCATTGCGCTTCTGCACAAGTGTTAATGGTGTGAACCACAAAAGAGGGGCAGTAAGGGGAAAAACCATACAACACTTGAATTCATAGTTCAAAGCTTTACCTACACATCTTCTCTTCAGTACCTAATTTCAATTCATAATTGAGAGTCTTGTAATTTCACATCAAAGTCAGTTCATGGTCTCCTTTGTCAATCACAATTTAGTATTGTCAACATCTTGATGATTGATGCAAATACACACAAGAGATTTGTGTGAAACAGATGTTATGACTGTTTTTTCTTGCTAGAGACTGCCCAGCAAGTTCTGTGTGTAAACAGCACACCCATGTCAAACGTGGGAATTCCCCTGCCCACGTTTAAACATAAGAAACAGAGTACACAAACAAAATCAAAATCAAACTCTGTGGTAGTTTGTTTTTGCCATAAACATTTAGTACAAATTGGTGTTCAGCCAGGACTTACAGTAATTTAGAAAATCTGAACTAAAAAAGATAAACCCTGTTTGTTCAACAGTCTATACATTTTATTGGACCCTTGCATGTGTAAACACTTAGTTTCAACCATGTGACGTGAGGTTCCTGAAATAAGCTGACAGGTCATAAAACGCAAGAACATACTGACTTGCTGTATTTGTTTCACATATTTTTTCCTATTTGCTGTTTATCTATTAACTAATAATTTATTAACACTGTTAATAAATGCCAACTGACTATAGTGCTCTTCCCGTCTTTTGGGGATATAACACTGCATTGTAATATTAAGTGTGTCCAAATTTGTCACTATTGCAATATCACACTGTCAAAGGTCACTGCAGTAAGTTTGCCATTACAAGCTCCCTAAAAATACTTTTAACTCCAAAACATGACACTTTTTTCATTACGCTGTGAAGTCTCTTTGCCAGTAACAATTCAAACTGGTGACAATATTTTGCACGCATAAGAAGTAAAACAATGAGCGGGTTTCATGGAGTTCATTGTGAAAAACAAACACTGCTATAGCTACGACCACAAGTTTTGAAATACCAATGCTTTTTTTGTTTGTTTACTTTCCCTCAGATGGAAGACAAAGATTCTCAAGTAGTCTCAGTTATCAAAGAGGTTCCTGTAAACCAGCAAGAGCCAGATTGCCTGGTAGTTTCACCACAGCCTAATCAACAGACTGCAAGAGATGACTCTTCACCCAGGGAAGGTATACCTGTCTTACCACAGACCAAAGCACCTTCTGAAGAAGGAGAACAGCAGCTGAGTATGGATAAGATGGGCAGAGAGGGCAAACCTGACACAGAGGATGGGCTTTCCTCCAATAAGTTGTGTGAGGAGGAGAAAACTGAAGTGAAATCAAGCAAACAGCCATCCTCAGATATAAACAGACCTGAGATGACTGAATTAACATCTTCAGTGGAAGAGAGAATAGAGCCCTGTGAATTTAAAACACCAGATCAGGTGCTTTTACCGCTGCCTGCTGTGGCAGCAGGCACTGCAGAGAAAGATTATGTAACAGAAGAGGCTGAATGTATTTCACTGGTTCAGGAAATGAATGTAGGATTTCCGCCTAGCGCAGCCTCAGAGAGTTTAGAGACCGTTGACCTAAAAATACAGCCCGAATGCCCTCCTTCTATAGTAGAGGAAAGTGCAGAAGTCCACAATTTCAGTGCAATACTGAGTTCAAGCTCAGGTTTTACAAGCAGTGACGAGAAAAGTGACTTGAAAGATGTATTGAATACTGTTTTAGAGGAAGATGTAGAAGTTAACTTGAGTAACAATCTAAACACACAAGAGCGTGCAAGTTTAGAAGGTGAGAACACTGAGGCAAGGACTGAGTCTTTACAGTTTGAAGTGGAGACAGAGAAGAGAGTAGAGGAATCAAAAATAGATCCACCAACACAAAATGAGGGAAGCCCTGCTAATGGTTTGGAGGAACACAGTAAAATTGCACAGCCAGATGGTGGTGAGACACAGCTGGGTTGGCCCTCAGAGAATATTCCACAAATCCAAATATCTACTATTGAAGACACCCCAGATATTAAACCAACGGTGCCAGATGTAAACCAAAATGAACATTTTGTAATCCCAAAAATTGAAATAATGGAGCCTGAGCACAAACAATGCACTCAGCCACTAACTATTTTAAATGAGCCAGAATCAGAGCCTGCTATTTTACAAAAACATGATGCAACTCATGTGTCAGAGATGATAATCCAAGACCAGAGCGTGACTGATTCACAAGGCCCGTTGCCCACAGAGGAAGGCATGCAGAATAATTACAACCTCTCCCCGGCACAGAAAGTAAAGGAAGTTGCACAATTTGATGACGAGACAGAATCACTTGAGCAGGAGCAGCCAGGCATGAAGAGCAGTGAACAGCTCCCTCAGATGGACTATGCATCAATTCCTGTTATAAATGTCTCATGTACTGATGACAAGAAGAATGATGCATCTGTAAATGCCCATGTTTCGCATACACTGCAGCCTTTTGAAACTCCAATGGTGCCTTTGTTTGTGGTGCCACCAATCTCTATCACTTGTCATGAAAGTGATCCTGGACTAAAACTGCCCACACACAGTGAGGGGACAGAAACAGAAACTTCAGCTGCCACGCAAAGGGGAACAGAGCATAATGTTGATTTAACTGTGACCACAAAGCCCGAAAAAACTCAGAGCAGAAAACAGAACCTTGACAAAGAGGCAGAAAAGAGAATAAAAGAGAACATCCCCTCTTTGCAATTTGAAGTTCCAATACCAAAGGTTGGCAACAATGTGTCATCGTTCAATAAAGCAGCAGAAGACAACATTGTTCCTGAAATCTTGAAGATAAAACCTCTTAAAGAGGCCAAGATAGAGAGTCCTGTGTCTGTTGAGGACCTCCAAAGAAACAGATATACTGTAGAGCGACTCAGCTCTAAACCCCCAGCACATCCATCACTGAGTCCAGCCAGTCTTCGCAAATTCATGCCCAAGGCTGGTCCAGACTTGGACAATGTGATCACTGTGGGTGATCGTCAGAGTGACAAGGCAGATGAAGATCTCAGCGGAGGCTCAACTCCAACGTCGTCCCTCTCCTGTGAAAGCAGTCCCCGGCTGAAACGCAGAGACAGCCTGTCTCTCATACGCTCTGCCACGCCTGAGGAGTTGGCCTCCGGAGCTCGCCGAAAAATTTTCATCCCAAAAACTAAAGACGATGGGGAGGGAGCAGTGCTTGGTGTGTTAGACACTCAAGGCAAGAAGGAGACCCCGTACATGTCACCCAGCCAGGCTCGCAGAGCAGCATTACTACAAGCTCCCACGGGCCAAAACACCCCACCAATGGAGAGGCGCTCTCCACTACTGAGCCGCAGAAAGGCAACCTTGGAGGTGCCAAAAGTGGTGGAAGAGACTCCCAAAGAAGAGCCAGTCACAAAGAGAGAGGAGAAACCAGCTGAAAAGAAGCTAGACCCTTTGAAAGGTATAGACGGAATTTTTTTTTTTTTTTGTCTTGTCAAGATATTATATCATGTGAACAAGAAGGAAGTGGAAGTTCTGGATGTTTTCCAATAAGAGCTGTCTCATTTAGTTTGCACCATGTTGTAACTTGTTTATGCAATGACTTACATTTCTATAGTCTAGACCAAAATATATATGCAATATGCATAAATAATCAGGCTTTCAAGTGATTAGCTGTTAAATGACAATATACAGTGTTACATATTTGGTTTGATTGTTTCAACTTTTTTCAATTAGTTTTTCAATTAATATACTATAATACAAATGTATTATGTATTAAATTCCTTCCATATTTTTTGACGTTTGTCAACAAGATGATCTGATCAGTACTCTGGCACTTGGAAGTGGAAACATTAGAAAGTCTCCACTCTCATGTGCAGTATTTATTTACCTTGGGCCCCATGTTGGGTACCCCCCTTTCTCTCACGTGCCACCAGCTCCACAGGTCATCCGCAAGATCAGGGGAGAGCCGTTCCCAGATGCCTCTGGTCACCTGAAGCTGTGGTGCCAGTTCTTCAATGTACTCAGTGACTCCACCATTAAGTGGTACAGAGATGAGGAGGAAATACTAGAGGTGAAGAGAAGGTAAATCCCCTCCTTGTCCTACACTAACCATCTGTAACACTAATCAACAGCAATATCACATGGTGATCAATGTTGTTACAGTTATTATTATCTTAATAATGTCACCTTTTTTGCTGCTGTTATTCTGAGGATTTCCAGCCAACATGACTGGTAAAACTGGGCAGGTTCCAAATGTGAAACAATAATGCTACGAGGATGAACAGGATTTATTTGGGCCTCAGAGTGCATCCCATGGCCTTCTGTCATTCTCATATTCTCACTGCAGAGACATCCAGCGCATGTGACTGTGAAACCCACAGCTGTGACACAGAGAGGTGAAGCTCTGGCTAGACACAGAAACTGTAACCTGACACGATATTTTTCTCATCTCCAGGGGGCATTAAAAGTCTATATATGTGCTATTGGTTGCTGTGTCAGCACACTGCTGCCACCAAGCATGACCATTTGTCCCACAGTGACACCTTGTGGGCTGTTGTTGCATCTTTGAAGTTAGGTGGTACAAATCTGATGAGCCAGTCAACTTGACGTGTTCATGATTATGTGTTTTTCCCCTTCTTGTCCTCAAGTGGAGGTGATGAAAGCCAAGTAGCTTTGGCTATTGTGCTGGCATCCAGCCAAGACTGTGGGGTATATGGCTGTTCGATCAAGAATGAGTACGGGACTGATACCACTGACTTCTTGCTCAGCGTAGACAGTAAGATACAGTATGCCTGGAAGAATCAAGTTTGAGATCTAAATCTAACAATATCAGTTATGATTTTTTGAGTCTTTGTGTGTTTTCTGTTTTACAGTTCTCTCTGAGATCCTACTAAGAGATGATTTGGAAGGTGAATTTCTCTGTTAGCAATGTACCATGTACCATATTCTTTTTTACATTTTTTTTTTTTTTTTATAAATCCTTGCTTATTTAAAATTTCTATTTCTTTTTTTCTTTAGTTGGGGAGGAGATTGAGATGACCCCACTGCTGTTCACCAAAGGCCTGGCTGACTGTGGAAACTGGGGTGACAAGTATTTTGGCCGCATCATGACAGAGGCAGCGAACATCGGGGAGGGCTGCGCTCACAAAGCCAGCAGAGTGAAGGTTATTTATGGCCTGGATCCTGTCTTTGATTCTGGAAGCAACTGCATTATCAAAGTTCAAAACCCCATCGCCTACGGGACCAAACAAGAGAGCAACCTTGCAGACAGAAATCTAGAGATCACTAAGCAAGTAAGCAATTAATTTATCTCCTAATCTAAATTGCTTCCAACAAAGTCTTAATGATAACAATTGCAATACTTGCATCCGATTAAAAAAAATCTTTCTGTTGCCAGGAATGCAAAGTCCAAAACATGATTCGAGAATACTGTAAAATCTTTGCAGCTGAAGCAAGAGTTATTGAGAATTTTGGCCTTTCACTAGAGTAAGTACGACACTAATTATACGATAACTTTATGCCTATTAAAATATACAGTACTGCTCGTGATCACCCAACCCAATGTTTTTTTGTGTTGCCCGCAGAGTGATTCCTCAGTATCTGATGTACCGGCCTGCAAACTCGGTGCCATATGCTACAGTGGAGGCTGATCTCGCTGGTGTCTTCCTCAAGTATTGTATGATGGATCCTAAAGGCAGGCTGATTACACGAACCATTTCTGAGGTGGAACAGAAATGCAGCACCTTCCAGCACTGGATCCATCAGTGGACGCATGGCAATTTACTCGTCACACGGTTGGAGGGTAAGCCACGCGTAGAAGGTGATTATGAAAGTAATCGTCTATTAGCAGGATTAAAACTATTCATAATCCTCTTTGATTTGTTTTTGCAGGTGTTGAAGCGAAGCTTACTAACGTTAGAGTTGTGACCAAGTCAAAAGGGTTTGTATTTAATACATTCAAATCATTTCAATCATTGATATATTCAATATGTGCAAATGTTAATGATTTTGCTTTTGAAATAGCTAGAATAACACTATCTTCTGTATTTCAGATACCAAGGATTAACTGAGTGTGGCTCCCCTGAAGTATTTGAACAGTTCCTGACACAGCATCAGTGCAACTACTACTGTGGACTTCTTGGCCTGCGCCCCCTTAAGTCTATGGACAGTCTGCTGCAGCCTACCAAGATGAAGGGCTCCAGGAGCCCCCTTCTCAACCGTAAGTTGGGCTCTAGCAGTCCACAGCTGCAGCGGAAAGGACACAGCCCTCAGTTGTCTAGAAAGGCAAATTCTAGCCCAAGGGTGACTAGGAAAGTCCAGGAGCCAGAGAACAATAAATCAGACGCCAAACCAAAGCCTGCAGAAACTGTTAATGCTCTTGAAATGCGGTAGGAAGAAGACCTACCTTTGTCGCAAGCAATATTAAAGTGCTTTTAAAGGTTAACTATTACCTGTTTATTTCCAGTTACCAAAGGCAGCAAGGATATGAAGAATAAGAGTTATGAGAAAACGAATACTTTTTGACCTGACATGTCAAAAAATAAAATACTGTGAATTTCTCAGTCACCATCACACCTCGCAACATCGAATTCCCAGCTATTCAGTTAACTTCTGAATAAAGTTTAAAGATTTATGAGAATGTTTGGAGCAATGGGCTCAAGGTTTTTGACCTTAGAGCTCAGAGATGCCCAACAGCAAATTCAGTGTCTTTACTGTTAAAGAATGACTTGGCCCCATTAGAGTTGACAGAACAATATGAAAACACTTGCCTCAGAGTCTTATCAGCTCTATGAATGGAAAACAACTCCTCGTGCAGTATTTATCAACTTGAAATATGTCATATTATATTTGCAGTCGCTCTTTTCTTTTATTGGATGTCAAGATTTTAGGGTTTTTAATGAAAGGACTGTTGAGTACAAAATGTACATGACCACAGCCACAGAAGTGATTGAGGGAATGTAGCCATATTAAACACACATGTTCATCTATGATGTACAGTATGTGTGTAGGGTATAAAGTTTATTTTGGAGATGTTATTTGTTGTTAGAATTAGAATTGCATATGCAGCATTTCTTTATACAGCAAAGTTGAGCTAATGCTGTGGAATAACAGCACCATTTTTAGGTAAAATATGTTTGTGTGCACTTTGTTTTTGGCATTATTTTTTAGTAGTTTTTGAGTACTTTTTATCTGTTTATTAAAGGGGTTGTCTGTGTCTTTAATCAGTCCTCTTACAGTATTTCAAAGAATATGCTGTAAAATGCCACTGTCAAAACAATACGCAATACGGTGCTTACCAGTATACTCCTTACCAATGGCATGTTTATGCTCACTGACATGCGAACAAGGAACATGAGTGTGTTCCCAGCGGCACGGAAAGCTGCTGAATGAGGTCCACACAGTTATTTGGACCTGTAGTCTGGACTGTGGGATAAAAGCACACTGAACAAAATAACCAAATCAGCAGACTCAGGACTTTCAGATGCCTTTTGATCTTTTAGTAGGTTCTGCAAGGGTATAGTTGGTCAACAGAAACCAGATCACAAACACCAACATGGAATTTTGGGATTAGAACAAGAATGAAAACTCTTCAGTTATTTCTTGGCTTTGCGCAGGTACTCATGGTTAAATTCCAACAGACACCAGTTCCCTTTTACAAGAAGAGACATCAGCTCTTCCCTTTGGTGGGAAATCTTCAGTAATTTTTATTCTTGATCAATGATCAATGAAAGTCTTGAAATGAGTCCAAATAGCCACTCTTGAACTTCAGCTTTTGTCATTTCATTGCATGAAGCCTCATTAATGAAAGGAAACACAATTCTAGGAGAAATATTTGAGCAAAATAGGTGTGGTGTTATGCAAACAAACCATTGCATTGTGTTTATGTGTACATAAAGTCAAAGGATTAAATATCTGTAGTAGTGTGAAGAAAAATAGTAAATGTGTGAGGGAGCGTGTGAATGAGTGAGTGAGTGAATGCTGTAAATGTGTGTTGACAATGTATGCTGTCTTTGGTATGTGACACCATGTCAGCTAGAGTTTTTTTTTTTTTAATAAATGTATAAAACATTTGTGTCCAAACGCACCATTTTTGTTAACATACTGCTTTTTTTTTAATATAGGCCTACTCCTGTAAGTATAATAATAACTGAGTCACTCAACTTTATTTAAAATATTTACATTGATCAAACCGTTGATGGCTGAACATTTCCTGAGATACATTTCTTTAGGTGTGTCCTTTTATTCCTTGGCTTTAAATAAAAACCAATATCTGAATTAATTTACAATATAATACATGAGAGATACATTCAGCTCGAAAAGATATGCATATAGCCTTTACATTTTTACATTAATTGTGACACAAATATATAAACATGGAGAGACTACAGTGCAAAAACAGACAGTGATGTGTGTTTTTCTCCTCTAATTACAAACTGCCACATCAGAGAGACCACAACACTGACAACATTTCGAGAAAAACATAGTGGCATTTGCTACGTTGCTCCAAGAGCCTTCAAATGAGATGGTCCCATTTTTTACAGTGCTGCAAAAGAATGAATTTAAACACATTTAAATATCTATTAATCCTGTGTGTCACCAATTTTTCCCAGTCAATCGATGTGTATACTGAAAATGTAAATGCATACCTTTGAAAGAGGTCTTGACAGCAAGTTAGAATATTTCCATCTGTGGCATTGAAGGCAGACACTTTGAAGAGCTCCACACAGTCCAATGGAGGAACTAAGATTCCTGAGACACAAAGTTAGAGCTACTCAGTTAAACCGCACTGCAAGATGCTCCTCAGATGCACTGAAAACTAATACTTGAGATTTAAAAATGCAAAAGTCCTTACCTGCAATGCAAGCATTGACCAGAGATACACAAGTCCCGGTGATCATAGCTCTCACCACTAGAGAGGAGATATCACTTCTTCTTGATGGGCATATAGAGGCTTTGGTAAAGGAAAATATTGTGTCAAAAAGCATTACTTAGACAGAACCCTGACGCAGGAAAAAAATGTGACAGGATGATAAAATACTTACATAGGCCACCGATCACAATACCCAGTGAGCTAAAGTTGGCGAACCCGCAAAGAGCATAAGTGGTGATTGTTTCTGATCTGACCTGTAACAAGACAAAACAAAATCACTTGCCTGAAAATTTTTTGTGCAGTGCTCATGAATTTATACTTGTCAACACTAAAACTACAGCTAAGGACATTTACTCACAGATATCCATTGTCTTTCACCTCCAATAATTTCATCAAATCCATTGAGCCTGTTGTCCTTCAGTTTAGATAATTTCTCATAAGCCACAAACTCATTGAGGAAGAGTTTTGTGCCGATTAGCTCAGCCACGGTGAAACTCTCATCATAAGGTACCCCCATCATGAAGGCCACAGGCATGAAGACGTAAGAGCAAATTAACTATGAACACAGAAAGGCATAAGTTTAGACTCGCTTATGAAATTTACAGTGAACACAAATCACAGCAAAATGTGTGAAATGTCAGAACAAATAAATGTCAGAATACTTAATAGAATTTTAAAGTTATTACTAGATGCATTAATTAGATTCTAAAACCTAAAAAGTATTCCATGTTATCAAAGTGTTACAAATAATATTATCAGTCTTTTGCTGAAGCATACCTGAAATGTGATTGAGGGATATCCCACCATTCCTCCAAGCCAACTCAAAGCTTTATTTATGAACCCGAGGATGGCCAGAAAGGCTATCAAGTTTGCTGCAATGTTAGCAACAAGACCTACTGAGGCAGATGCTCCACTGCTAGCAGCTTCCAGGATGTTCTGTTCATCTCTGGGAAACGTAAAAAAAAAAAAAGTCCTTTAACTCAAAAAAAAAAAAAAAAAAAGCCCAAAAGGATTGAGAAGAAACAAAGAGACAAATATACACACCCACAAACTACTTTAATATTCTTCTCTGACTTGAAGGCACTCTCCTCTGTCTCTGGATAAGACAGCTTGGAGATGGCCAGGGCACAAGGAGCAGCCATCACAGAGGCAGATATCAAAGAAGCTGCATCAATCTGCAAAATACAGTGCAACGTGATTTGTGTTCGAGTTACTGCAATGACTTGCAATAGATGCAGAATTTTATATTTTCATGATGTGAAGATTTTCCTGTTGTTGAAATAATAAAACCACAGATCAACCAAAAAACCTTCAAATCTGCTTTGGTTCAGCCTGTTCTGAGGAGCAGCACTCTTTATGCCAGTAACCTGAATCACCTTTGAGAAAAATATTGATTTAACAGAATTTTGTGGCTGCAACTGAGGGAACATGGGTTGGGCTCTTTGGCATAGTTCTAGATGGGATTAGGTCTTACCTAACAATGTGAGACTTCGGAGGAAAGTTCTATTTAGAAAGAATAAGAATTTCCTTTGGTGTCCCCTAACGTTCAGTCCTGGGTCTTTTTTGTGAGTACATGCGACCAATAATTTATGCACAGACAAAACAGAGATTTTGGTTGAAAGAGTAACCATCTTTGCGCGCATCTCTAAACACTAATGTCTGGGAATAATCTTTGATAGCAGTTGAAACATTAAAGCGCACCATCATGACTTTTAACCACTTACAGAACTTCACAACAGTCACATCATTTCCTCAGGGGGCAACACATTCATGTTTTAGTTTACACATGTCATCATTACTGTGTTGCACTGTTCACAGCCCCTCAGGGCTCAGTGTATTGCAGCCAGGATCCTCACCAGTGTAAAACTGAATCCACACAACACCCTCAGACTAAAATCTCTCCACTGACTGGGACCATACAACTAATTTCAAGGTGCTTCTAATTGTTTCCAAATTGGTCCACCCCCTCTCTCCACACTACACCACTGGCCTCACAGTTTATGCTCTTAACAAATCCCCTTGCTGTGCTGTCACTATCACACTAACCAGCAGTGATGCTATGTTAGTTTAGTTCATGTGGCCCCAGGACTCTGAAGCAGTTTCCTTCTATCATGCTATTATATCAAAGGGAGACTGCTCCAAATGCAGGGGCCCCGCTGATATTATACAGATTTAATAATGTGCACCTTGCTTATAACTTTTTAAAGAAAACTTCAACCTCAGTTCATCTAAAATTATTTTACTTTGTTTTAAAGCCACAATATTAACAGTTATTCATCAAAAACTTCCTTTTTATGTGCCTGTGTTTTCTATTTCATGTGTTTTCCATCTTTTATGAAATGCTTTGTATTGTATCTTTTTGTATGAAATGTGCAATATAGACATATTATTATCATTATAATTATTATATTAGTATACTATATAAGTGTATTATAAGTATTATGTGCTAGTATAAAAACAGCTTCATCTCACCCCAAATGAGATGAATGCCCCCATGACACTGCCTGCAATTGTGGCAAATCCACCAGTCATAACAGCATGGATCTCAGATTTGGTCATGTCCTTCAAATAGGGGCGGATCAGCAGTGGCGCTTCAGTCTAATGCACAAAAAACATGATGTAAAAGCAGAGTAACTGTTAACTGATTATGTCATAATTAAACTAAAATACAGAGATTCAAACTCATGAAATTTCAAAAAAAGACAAGTGTCAAAGATAGTAAGACATCAAGTCTCGCCCTGAGTACCTGCCCAACAAATATGTTGCCTGCCACACTCAAGGTCTCTGTGGGAGAGGTTCCCATCGTTATCTGCATTACCCATGAGATCTGCGTGGACAAAAACACATGGCACAGGTGAAAGCAATATACTCCTACACTGACAGGAACATGTATGATGCCATGAGGTGCGTGTTTTAGCCTTGTTTTACCTTCAATATGAGCCACTGCATTATCCCCAAAAAGTAAAGGACCGACATCACACTGCTGAAGAACACAACAATGGGCAGCACCTGAGGATGAAATCACAAAATTAAAGTTCAAGACATTCCATTTGAATAATTTATAATCTTGGTTAAGTGAAGAATAAATTGTCATCCTCTTACTTGAAAGGCAAAAACATCTGCGATCAGATCCCCAAAAACAAATGATGACCCTTCCTTGGTATAGTCGAGGAATATCTGTAATTATCACACAAAGAGAGAACAGGGGCTGTTATATTATTTCATATGATTATATATATCCTCACTACATTTATTTATGATATTTATGATGCAGTTAGTTTATAATTTATATTTTACAATAGGAGCTAAAGTGGCAATTTAATAGAGACAGTGGGCTGAACCACACACATCAAAAAGTGATTAACAGACCACATGCCTGTGCACACATGCTGCTGATTCAACCCTTGGCTAAGCCAGGAGTAAGGAGTGAACAGCCTAATAAAGCAACTCTGAAGATAAGCTTGTATAATGCACTCAGATAAAGAATATTATGAGCTAGGAGATAAGGAATACTGTGTGTCATACTGGTTAAGTCTGACGTGCAAACCAAGAGTTTCATGTATCACGTAGGATGTGACAGGAAACAAATGCTGGATGACACATTTCACAGTAATAATACTCTTCTTCATTTGGGATTTTTGTTTGTTTATATTTTGGTGTGTTACATATACATCTGACTCACGAATAGTGATATATGCTGGATAACAAAAAATCATATTTATTTTATTATTAATATTATATATATGGATGGTGTTGATTTTTTTTAAAAGCACTGATACAAGGTAATGGGAGTTAACATTAGCCAAAAAAAACCTTCTTACAAACAGAGTGTTAATTATTTACTTTACAAGAAGTAAACATTCAAATGTAATACCTGCACTTGTTTTCCAAGCCACTTGAAAGCAATGAGTCCAGGCTGCGTTCTTATAACAAAGAGGCCAATACAGAACTGCAGGCCGAGACCCCAAAACACAGGCCTCCATGATACCTAAAAAGATTATTTTTAAGAGGAAGTAATTTAAGAGGCATTGTATCAGGGAGTCTCCATAAAGTCACGTGTTATTACAAGGAAGCACCTCTGCTAAATCTTAAGATGATAGAGGCACAAGGCCAAGTGATATCCAAAGACTCAGCAAAACAGACTGGAGATAAGTGAAGAGATAATGCCCAAGGTATGTTTCGAAACAGATGTCACCACAGCAATTATTAATTCTTGAGTGGAGTCATTGGTTGACTCAACATAAAACTCACCGCTGTCCTGTGTGCTGAGAAGAGGAAAATAAGCACGAGGAACATGCCCACACCTCCTAAGGATATAAGCTGCTCAGGTCGCTGGCTTGTGTCTATGACGAGCCAGACCACAAACAGGACCAGAACTGCTAAGATGAAAATCCTTTAAAACACAATGAAAAAACAGAAACACGCACCTTCACTCATTAACAGATTCCATTGTAAATTCCTTATCACTTTTCTTTATCACATCGAGGACGATGCAACTGAGAACATGACGTCCACTCACCATTTTATCCACCTCAGGTTTGATTGAAAGCATCTGACTGCCGGCCTGAAACAGCGGCTGATGCTTTCTCCTTTGTACTCCTTCAAAAGTTCATATGATGTTGCAACAACAGCCAAACTGGTCAGGACCACAAGAGCAATGGCCCTCTGGAAATTCAATACACAGGCCGCAATGAAGTATGCCACATAACCTAAAGAACAAAAAACAGTGCTTGATCAAAAATCATTGGCTGTATTTACATGATTATTCCCACCTGGTCACAGTCCTCAAAATAAATATCATAAAACCTCAATGAGTGAAGGACACCACCACTAAATTAACTGCTACTTGCTGTAAAAATGTAACCCAAATGATCAGATTTTTAACATTACCTGCTCCAAGTATTCCCAGCACAATGTATTTGAAGGTTTTTGAGTGAGACTTGATGTAATCCTCTGTGGCATTAATCGGTTTGGTGACTTGGCTGAAGTCAAGAATAAATATGAGATGTAAGATCCAATTCTGAACAAAACAACTGTTTCAAATACCCTTCTCCAGAGTGAATCAAAATGGTCTCTTATTATTCTATAGCTTCATATCAAGTAATGGATATTTGCCCCAAGATTATTGACTTTTCGTTTTTTTTATCATTAAATACAATCAAATCTCAACACGCAGGAAAATAAATCCCACAGAGATTATAGCAGCACAGAAAACAGGTGCACAGATTTTGTGTTGTACATTGATGATACTTAAACACATCTATTTACATACTGTATAAGCAAGATCAACATTACAGAGGCATAATATTCTACACCTGCTGTATTGCGCTCCTAACAAACCAAATACTACTTTTGTTTTACAAAGTGCAATTACTTATATTTGAACTGACACACCTTAGGTATGATCCCAGTCCCTTTTTAGTCTTTTTAGTCCGCCTTTTGAAGCTGTTCGCATCAGTAATGTTGTCCTCCTAAGAAAATAAAGACATTTTTTCTCAATAAATGATTATGCAGTGCCTTTTTCTTTCAAAATGAAAGGTGACACATACCTCTATTTGAAAAGCCTCATTGACCACACCATTTCCATTGGTGTGGCTTACATTTTTCAGCTGGTCACCGTTGATTTCAGCTGAAAAATAGAACAATTGTTCACTTCTGTGCAGTAGTTTTTAGGAAAACTGCTTCAGTTTGAACAAGCAGCAATGCCAAACAAGTAACAGGCTGTCTCTCTGTGTACTCTGCCAGATAAAAGAAACTTTAAATAAATCCACAGAGTCCTGGAGGCTTATCTTGTGCAGAATGGTGAACACAAGTACCAGTTCACAACAGCAAAACAAACTGATTAATTCAAGGAAAAGAAGAGCTAATGGCTTACTCATTGTGAGTCCTCCTATACCCGGCTGTGAAATGCGGCGCTGTAAAATACACAGCGGGAAAATATACTCTGCCCTCTATGAAACATCTTATCATTAATTAACAGACAGACGTGTTGCGTAGCGCTCTGATCTTTCTCAGGAAGTACGTGCCTGTGTCATTATGCAAGAGAAAAGATTTTTATGTATGAAGTAACACTGGACTGTTGATCAAGTTTGTGATTTGTCAAATGACAAAATGTGAATTCTCCTCCAGAAGTAAATTAATTGAAGCTAATTTTGAGCCTGAAATCATGTGGTGGCTAAATCACGCATCACTTTATCTGTTAGAGCTTGTGCTCAACATCATATCAGTCATACAGGGTCTCCTATTTATAAAGTACAGGAATAAATTTGTCACAAGGATGTGAATCAACAACATGATAAATTTCTTTTACTCATTTTACTGAACCACAAAACTGAATCACAAAGCATTTTACAGTGCATACAAAAAAAGAATATCAAACACTACTGAGAAAAAAAGTATAATGGGGAACAAAAACATTTGAGCTTTGAGTTTGTGACTGCAACATTTTTAAACAGGTTACAATGGATAAAAACATTTTATATAATTAGAATTGAAATAACCACTTATTCTTTAATTTCAGAACATGTAGCTCACATCACTCAAAGTCAGCGATGTCAAATGAAATTGCATTTCTATGACAAAATCTCATCTCTTTAAATGACTGTTTTGAAGAATACAAACATCAAGTACTCACTGTACTATCAGATAGCCTTGAGATCAGTTATGACCATTATGTGGTTCATTAAATATATAGCAGTGCACTTTCAGGGTGATGATTCATGACTGGATATTAGAGGGGCTATTTGTCCCACTCACTGCATTTCAAATTTGATCTTCTCTCACGCACACAAAAAAAATCTCTGACTCAAGAATACAGTTATTCCATGGTTCATAACATTCAGTGTGGGATCGGTCTGTCTGGATGAAGGTGATAAACATTAATTCTTGTCTAAAACCACAGGATATTTGTGTTCACTAAGTTTTACGAAAGCCTTGCAGACCCTGAACTTCATTAGCAGAGGTTAATGACACTGAATTCCTTGGTTCACTAAGTGAAGACATTCTTTTTATGTACATCATCAACCCATTTGCCAACAGAACAGACTCCTACGACAGTTAAGATGTGGCAGTCATAGCTTGAGAAATATAACGTCTGAGGGATGACTGTACTGCATGCAATACAAAAAAAATCTAATTTACACAACTCAGTTTGGTCAATATCTCACCATTAATTCAGTTTGTTCATTCTTCCCTTCAAGCTTATATAGGTATGTGTGATTCTTTATTTACAGGCTAACCCTATATTCTAAAAAAATTTTTTATTTCATATCGCAAATAACATTACCCTTGCTGTAGGCTCATCAATGCCTGTATATAGGCTACATATGGTCACTGCTACTCCACGTAGCTGTTAGATCCTGTTATATCATTGCCTTTGTTAAGTTACTGACTTATTGAAGCTTTTTTCTTTTGTTATCTGGTTCCAAAGTGCTCCAGGTCTGTGCAGTTATAAACTTAACAGGAATTGTTGTCACTGCTGTACTGCCTGGCTAGTAGTAAGGGAGACTATTGAACCTCTACTCCCTCAAGTGTGTCTTACAGGATCTCAAAACGCAGCTCCAACACTGACAGACATGTTCTGTTCCAACTCAGAGGCTCCTGAGGTCATGGGTCTCCAGACAACCTAAAAGTTAAACTTGCCCTTCCACTCCACATAGCTCTGCTGCACACTGGGCATTGATTCTTAAGTCACATTATAACATCAGGAAGGACAGTTGCCTTTAAATGACTCACAAAGTGTAAATACCACTAAGAAACTGGGCTGAGCTCAGTTCCAGTTCCAGATTACAGTGTGAGTTGTGGTCTTTCACATTGTGGATCTGGTAAATATTGTACCAGTTCTATTGTTAATCTATCTACATTCAATTCCACTTTGCTTTATTTCACCAGGAAATCCATTCAGTATCAATACTGCATACCAGGTAGCCCTGGTTACATATATTAAAAACAAACAGCAAAACAATACCTTATCTTCCTCTGTGATGAACTGTGATTTACAACATATCTAGGTTGCTAAAAAAAAAAGCAAACAGTGGAGCTGATGCCAGGTTTCCTTTATTTACATCCTGATTATAAATTGACAAAACACTCTGTGGATTGGAGGACACTGAGCATAACAAAAAGTACATGGGTTGTTTTGCTGTTAAGATGAACATCCAACTGGTAATCATAACTGTGTTTTGGTGTTTTTATAATTGCCTTTCGTAAACTTTACATAACACAGTGTGTCCATAGAACATCAACCACATCTCAGTATTCAGGGTAATAAAATCAAAGTTCAAAGGTGTTTTGATCATGTACACCATTTTAGTCTATCTTACTGTATTTCTTTACATGCATTTAACCACCTTCAGTTGTGACTGGCAAATGTTTACAAGTTGTTTGAATGTTCACCGTTTTATTCCCTTTGCACTTGAGACTTTTACCAGGCAGGGTGGATCCAATAAAAGAAGCTACAGAGTGGCATTATGGGAATTTAACTACCCAGTGTTTTGGCCTGTTTTTGATGGGAAAACAGATTATACTTTAGTAGTCTGACCCAAAAAGTCGGACATTTCTGAAGTACCCCTTTATGAAATTGACAATGGAAGGAATGAAGAGCTAGTGTTAAATTGTTGCAATGACACCATGTGCGATTAGTCAGAGTCCACTGGTTTTATGTTTGATGTTGGCGTGAGTATGGTATCAACACATCCAGAAATAACTTTCTTACGAATCCTTATCAGACACAATAATACAGATACAATTTTTTTTATTGCAGCTGTTGACTGAGCCACTCTGAAAACTGTCTCCCTCCTACTTCTCGGTGACATGTAGCACCGTCTCAAGCTGTCAGTGGCACCGCCTCTCGTCTGTAAGGCAGCGCCGAGGGTAACAATCGCTCAGCGACAGGAAAAGGAAAACGAAGTTAGCTTGTAGCCTAGCTGTGAAACCATGAAACCCTGCAACAGCCAAACCTAGCTGACGAGTACTCAGCACTTACAATTTACTACGTAGCTAATTTACTAGAGCTGTTAAACATAAGCGGATCAAATGGTAAGCAAACTTGCGCATCGATATGAGTTTAGGTTACTAGCTTGGGTAAATTAATTGCGCGCTAACATGTTGCTAAGCTAGGTTGCTAACTTGCTGGCTTGGCTCCGGTATGTAGCCTCTCGGCTAACTGACTGTATCTTCTGTGTTAGCAACGCTAACATCAAAACAAGTGTCGCGAAGTTCACCCTACCAACTCTGTGAGCATAGTAGTCTGTTTTAAATGTTAGGTCATGTATGATGTGTGTGTGTCAATGCATGTTTCTCTTCAAAATAGCAGCTGCACAGACGAAAAACAGCAGATCTTTGCAACTGCTTGTCAAAGCTAACGTTACCCAGCTGCTAAACGGCTATCTGTCAGATTGTAAATCAGCAGCGTTGTTTAAGCTCTGTCTGCAGCGCCCACTGAGTGCATTAAAACTAACTTTGCATGTGTTTCTATAGGTGGATGAGACTGCGCAGCCATGGGTGACATGAAAACCCCAGATTTTGATGATCTTCTGGCTGCCTTTGACATCCCAGATGCCACAGGGTTGGATGCCAAAGAGCCCATCCAGGGGAGTCATGAGGAGACAGAGAGTCAGCTGAAACACACGGGGATATGTCTGGATGGCAGCTTATTGAGTAACCAAGCTGTCTCAACATCAGATGTTCCCGCTGTAAGTGTTATTGTGAAAAACACAAACCGCCAGGATTCATTGGAAGGTTTTGGTGATAGGCTTCACTCAGGATCATCTTTGCAGAATGGATTCAGGGGACAAGAGACCTCCATTGACCCTGTTGAGACAACTGATACTGGCTTTTCCAAATCATTTGTCTCTGCTTTGAATGGAGAGAATTCCAGAGAGTTTCTCGGAAAGGCACCAATTCAGCACAAACCTGATGGAACACCAGTATTTTCCCAGACACTTTCTCATTTCAGTCCCATCTCCAGTCCTGAATCTGAAGACACTCAGTGTAGTAGAGATGAAATGCATCCAAAACAAGAGAGACCTTGTTTCCCAGAAGCTTCAGTTTTGGTGGAGTCTTCAGTCCCAGATGATCCAAAAAAACTGGTCCTCAGCATGTTTGATGATTGTCCAAAGGACTCTGATATTCCCAAGAACACTCAAAGCGAGGAGCCCTCAGACAGCTGTGTCAGAAATGAAATTGATACAACACCCAGAGTACACAGTGCACTTCCCCCGTTAAGCGGAAACCAGAACTTTATTGAGACCAACTGCAATTCAGGAACCACAATGGATGTTCCACCCTCTTATCCACAGGCTCAGTCTCAGACATCTAAATTATCCTCTTGCCTTGAGGCTTTGGTGGCTCTAAATGCTAGAAAAGATCCCAGTGAGCAGACTAATCCCAGAGAAACATCAGCAGTTCAGAATGACTGCGTGAAAGCTAGCCCCAAGGTACCCATATCCCCACGAAGCCCAAGAAGTCCACTTGAAGCTGTGAAACGGTTAATGAAACCCTCTGATAGCCCTGTAAGCATCTGCAGTGATAGTAGTGGCAAAGCATCCCCTGCATTGGCATCTGGGTCACCCCCTGCTATACCCAGGGTCAGAATTAAGACCATCAAAACCACATCTGGGCAGATCAAGCGCACAGTAACCAGTGTGCTCCCTGATTCAGAAACAGACGAAGTTCATTCTACCTACGAATCTTCTCCATCGCAGAGTATGATTAGTGAAGACTCTTACTGCAATTTGTCTCCTCATCAGTCTCAAAGTGTGGCTGTTGATAGCATTGTTGGAATACAGAATAAAGGCACCTCAGCTAGAGCATCTTCACCGAAAGTTTTACACAATAAATCAGAAGCAAACACCAGGAGGTCAGGCAAAACACAGTCTGCAACAATATTTCATAATACTAGTGTTCCTCTCAAAAGATCTGTTGCATATCAGGGGCAGAAACCAAAGAGAGTGTCGGCCACAACAGGCCATACAACTAGCACAAACTTCGTTCCCAAAGCAATGCACTTAGCTAGTTTGAACCTGGTCCCTCACAGTGTTGCTGCTTCAGTAGCTGCACGGTCCACCTCAAATCAACAAAGCCAACACGCACTCTCCTCTACAGTGTACAGTACTGTCCCATTGGTGCATCAGGTCAAAACAGCCAGCCCTTACCCTCGCACATCCATTCCTAACACAGCAGCAGGAACCCTTAACAGACTTTTGAACAATGCCAACCCTGTGCCTACATATGTGCCCAACCTGAACCCACCTCCAGAGAGCAATATCAACCTTCCACCACGCGGATACTGCTGCCTCGAGTGTGGGGACTCCTTCGGGGTGGAGAGGAGTCTAGCATATCATTACAGCAGGAGGAGCGTTCACATTGAAGTAGGATGTACACACTGTGCAAAGACGATGGTGTTCTTCAACAAGTGTGCCTTGTTGGCACATGCCCGGGAACACAAGAACAACGGTACGGTGATGCAGTGCACACAGCTCCATATGAAACCCATAGCAGAGGAGCAAATGTTTGTACCCCTGAGCACTGAACCTGTGAATGCAGACTCATACTCGTCGCCATTGCCTTCCCGTAAAAGCCAACCAGTCCTGCCCCTATATCCAGACAACGTTATTCGCCACAGACTCAGATGCCTGGAGTGTAACAAGCAGTTACCTGACTACAAAGCACTTGCAGGCCATTACCAGAGGCCATCAGAAGATGTGGAAGGACTAGTGAGTAGATGTTTCAATAAACTTTTAAAGGCTTTGTGACAGGTATTTATCTATTTTTCAAGGCTGATACGTTTTCCTTGTATAACACAGATGTGTAAGGTGTGCTCAATGTTGCTACCCAACAAGTGCAGCTTCAGAGCTCACCAACGCATTCATGCACACAAGTCCCCTTACTGCTGTCCTGAGTGTGGTGCCCTGAGTCGCTCTGCAGACATACAGAAGCATGTCAAGGAAAACTGTCTGCACTACGCACGCAAGGCTTGGTTCAAGTAAGTGACCAAGCATGAAGTGTAGGCCTTTTATTAAAAATTCTCAGTTACATACAGTGCAATGTTTCAGAAGAGTGCTCCTTATATTTTCTTATGTTTCTTTTTTTCAGATGTCTTCACTGTGATATGGTTTTCAAGACCCTTCAAGGACAAAAGACACACATTGAAGAGAAACACTGTGAGGTCTTTTACAAGTGCTCCGCCTGTCCAATTGCTTTAAAGACCTCTGACAGCTGTGAAGTTCATTTGAAAAATAAACACAGTGCTATCAAAGCATCCCCTCAGTAAGTTGACATCTCATGACCTGACTGTTAAAAGTTGTACATTTCTTTTTACAGTTCGTTTTAACTGATTTGTCATTATTTTGCAGGTTAATCTTTAAGTGTTCATGTGAGGCCATTTTCAACAAGAAGCAATTACTGTTTCAGCATTTCCATGAGAATGCCAACAAGCGTGTGACCTGTGTGTTCAAGTGTCCAGAATGCAACTCAGTCTTTCCACAAAAGCAGCTGTTAATGCAGCACTTCAAGGTTGGCTTGATTGTATTTATTTTATAAAGAGATCTTGTGTATGTTTGTTAGGTTAAAATAATAAACTGACTGCAAGTAATTTGTTTGCATGTATTTGTAGGTTGAATTTAGCTATGTAGTAGGAGAAACATGTATCTGTGTACTTGGTTAGCTATTTCCACTATGAAAAGAAATGGGATGTAGTCTATTATCTATTTTTCCCATGAAAACTGTAAATTAAAACTCTGCAAAAAACTAACATTTTACCTGAGCTCTTGGGTGCATTATTGAATTGGCCAAGTAAAGCTCAGCTGCTACTTTGTCAATGTATTTAATCTGCAAAACCTTGCACATGAGAGAAATCAATTTAGTAAATGAGGAGGTCACCCAGTCTAACAACACTGAAGTGCCAGTCTCATATATTGTTACCTCTTGTGATTTTTGCCATTTATTTTCTGTCTTGCAGGGTGTACACATAGGAAACATAACAGCAGAGACAGAGAAGAACAGTAGACAATGTGATAAGACAGACTGGTACCAGGATGTTCATTCTGTCCAACCACAGAAGACTCACAGTCCTGTTAAAAACGCAGATCGTCCCAGAAAAAAGGCTGAGCAGGACGGCAGACCTCGTGTGAAGCCTGCCGGCTGGACATGTGGGGAGTGTCTCCAGTGGTTCCCTGAAAGAGACTCATATGTTTCTCATGTTAAGACCAAACATGGGAAGGTAACGGACCATACATTTCCCATCATTGAATGTGTTTGTGTTGAATCTAAATATATAAGGACTGCTGCACATTAAAATGCATCTTTTTTGAGTCAATATCCTATAATAGAATACACTGACGATTTGCGCTTTGTGTCAAACTCCAAAATCATACTTTTTTCAATCGGTTATTGGGTCCTAATATAATCAACATGTCAAAATTTCTTATTATCAAAACCAGAAATCAATAAATACGTTATTTTCTGAGAAATTGACAAAACTGTTAAGAAAAATGATTAAAAAAATTTCCTGGAGCAGCCCCTTTAACTACATCCTGCCCATTCCTAATCCTGGTACCAAGTTGGGTGCAAATTGGTTCAGTAATTTTTGTGTAATCCTGCTGACAAATAAATGGACATGGGTGAAAATACAAACTCCTTGGTGAAGGTAATAAATTAAGGTAATAAATTAGTTATCATGTAGTCTGTCTGAAAAGTATGTAAACATAATGTGGAACAGAAGTTTGTCTGGTATTTCTAGTCATTCTTATTTAAGACACTTTGGCTAGCCACTGTTCTTTCAGCAGTGCAGCTTGTGCAGTGCTGACAGGGCTGGGTGACGACAATGAGGTGAAGTCAGAGTGGTCAGAGTGGGTTTTGTTTCAACCTATCAATGCCACCATCGCTTTTGTGAATTTCTGTCTCTGATTCTCAGCTACATGACACTGAGTTTATATTCTTCAATTTTGTATGCTACATTTTTGCTTTTAGATGACCCAGTAATACAGATTGAACTGCCCATCATAGCTGAGTGTGGCACATTTAATTAAATGTCACCTAATGTGAATCCTGTGAAATTTCCAAAATAGATCATTAATTATGTTTTTAAATAACTGAAGTAATAAAGTTATTATTTCTTCAATGGTTACATGTGTAGATAATGAATTCATTAGATGTTTTTTTCTGGCAAGCTCATATTGTCACATTATTATTAATGTACCTTTTGTAACTTTTTTAACAGTCAATGAAGAAGTATCCATGTCGACATTGTGAGCAGTCTTTCAACTCTACCACCAGTCTGAGAAGACATATTCGCATTGACCATGATGGAAAAAAGAAAATTTACACTTGTTGGTAAGATTGTTATGCCTGAAAAAGAACTAATCAGTGTTGTCACACTGTTGTGTCAAATTAAACATCATCAACCAAATCATTTATTTCTACTCCATTTCTCTTTTTTTTTTTTAAAAAACACTTCAGGTATTGCACGGATACAAAGACAATATTTACAACGACTGTGATGTTGAAGAACCACATCAGTCTAATGCATGGTATCAAAAATCCTGATCTCAGCCAGATGCCGAAAATTGCCGTCCAGGAGTCAAAAAAGGCTTTGGGAAAGGTATTTCTTTATTATTTTTTAAACACAATGAACAAAAAATAACTGCAGGCATAGATACAGATGTTATAGCTTTTACAGGTCATTATTTTAAAGTGTGTGACTTCTGTGATTGGCAGGAACTTGTATCACAAAAACCCGTCGTTGGCACCAAGAAGGAGGGGAAGGATCGCGCTGGGAGTCTGGAGGTTCCATCAGCGAAGCGTCTGAAAGCTCAGTACCGCTGTTCAAAGTGTGGTTTCATCACAGATGACAGTACACAGTTCCAGCAGCATATACCTCAGCATAAAACTGATGAACACACTCCTCAGTGCCTTCACTGTGGCCTGTGTTTCACATCTGTGCTGTCTCTCAACAGACATCTTTTTATTGTACACAAAGTCAAAGATCGTGAAGAAGAGACAGAGGAGGAGGAGGCGGCGGCGGCAGGGGTTAGGGAGAAGGAGCAGGATAACCAGCCAGCAGAGACTGATGAGGTAGATAACTTGTCACCAGAGCTTAATGAAATGAAGCCCTCACAGGCAGAAGAGCTTCCGCCTCTGCACTGTGACCAGACCACGGACTGTAACTTCAGACTGAGCGCTCACTCACAGACACACACAGTCTCTCCCTGGTAGTAAGAGCCACCTCAAAGTCGCTGTAAGCATGGAGATGGTACAGTGTTTGGGCCTTTAATTTTGAAAATTCTCAAGTTATTCTGAGGCCATGCAGTATATTCAAGCAGATCCTTAACATTTAGTATCAAACAGTATTTTCATAAACAAGAAGACAATTTAATATTCACATTTCAATTATTTTTATTTAACATTGCATGTTGGTAATATATTCATCTTGCCTTCCAGACATAACTGCACTAATAGTACAGCTAAAGCTTTTTTTTTTTTCATTGTTTTTTTTAAATTTTTTTTATTCCATCCACCCTGACAGGAGATCCAGGAATATTTGTTAGTTTTTAGGTCTGGTATTGATTGATGTTACAGTGAGAGGGTGGATTTTTGCCTTTATAACCAACAGTAAATTTAAATTGCTTAAATTTGAAGTATTTAATGCTGCACACTATTACCTGAATGGGATTCAGGTTTCAGTTTTTATGTTGACTATGTTGCAATTATATTGCAGTACGAAGCTAGAATTTTAGTTGCCATTTATTGCAAAACATAATATAGTTCAATATTCATTTAAAAGCAGTACTTCTGCATTCATGGTAATCAGTTATTTTGAAAAAGTATCCTGTAAGATTAATTACAGGTGCAGTGTTATTTTGCTAAAGAAAGCCTACTGAAATTAGGCTATACATAAGAACAAGAGTTTCTTTTGACTCTATAAGAATTCTAAAATGCTTTTATCTTTGTTTGTCGATTTGTGGGTGCCCGTGTTGTTCCAAATCTGGCCTTTTTTTTTCCTTTCTTTTTCTTTTTAATGATTTTTCTTTAAATGAGCATTCAGGAGAAACATGGGGAGGTATTGGATGTGTGATGCAGCAGTATTGAAAATACCTCAAATTGCCAGAAGTGTATTTTTCAGGCAAGTGAACGGTCAATGTTATGTCAAATCAGGGTACATTGTTTTGGATAATCCAGAGCAGGTGTGAAAGTGAAGTGTGGCAGCATATTGGAGATATTGATGTTTTAGAAATCATGACCTGTTAACACAAAGTGACTCATAATGAAAAAATACTAGTAAGAGCAGAGGAACTTCTTAAATCCATGATGCATTAACACTCATAATAGTGGTTCCCTCTCACCCACAGGTTCTGATTTGTAAAGCAGCACCTCTTGTTTTGTAATGAATACGTGACAGTTCCTACCTCCATGGTAAATGGCAGTGATTGTTAAACGTTGAAAGGCTTTGAAGAGTTACAGGTAATCTCAGTGCAATGTAAAAAATTAGTTTATAAAATGTGTATTATTCCACATTATTAAATTTTATAAATTATTTTGGGAATGATAGTAAGGCTATATGGTCATATTGACTGAACTGGCAAGTAAACTTTTCTATGTAAGTGCTATATGAGCTCTTTATTTCTCTGTAATCCTTAAATCACTGCAGTCAGTCTGCAGAGGCTTCAAATAATGACTTGTTCACGACTTGTTCTTTTGTAATGCTTGTTGAAAGAGATTTGTACTTTTGATACTGTGTACAGTGAGGACTTGTGTAGGAAAGTAACCTGTGTACATACAGTAGCCAATGAACCCTGGATTCACAGCATTTCTTAAGCCATTACATCTGTTCAGCATGCAGTGGCCCATGTGCCTTGCTGGTATGTTTACGTAATGTACTTAACAAATAAATTGGTGCATTTAATTATATATCTGCTTTGTCTTTCGTCTTGTGTCACAGACTCCTGTCTGTATTAAACTACTGGTATTTACAACAAACTGGTATTTGGATGCGATAAATGGTGGTTTTACATTGAGGTCACGCACTTGACAATAGCAAATCAAAATGGTACAAGGCATCCTAATGTGCATCGTGCATCCAATAAGAAACCAGTCACAGACGGATGACTTCATGCCATTAGAATATTAAGTCCATCCTCTCTCAGTATAACTGCCTGTCCAGAAGAGCAGAGCAAAGAGATTTTAATTAGCTGCCACCAAATTGCACAGAACACGCTTGAGGAATGAGAGGCACTTTGACAAAGATCTGCAGAGCAGGACTCCTGTCTTTAATCCTTATCTCGTACTTTGCCATGACATCTTCAATGACTCTTGATTTGACTGAGCTGAGAAATAAAGTTTCAAAGATCAAAGTGAATCCGAGGGGGAATCTGTGGGCAACAGGTAAGAAGAATTACACTTTACATATACACATATGTATTCTTCTTAAAATGTACTTTTAACTGTTTACATTGCTATTGTATGTTTTGCTCAATAAGGACATTTCATGGGCAAGAAAAGTGTTATGGATAGTTCCTTTCTGGAGTCCGCCTTTGATGATGTGAATGTTCCCACTGAAGTCAGAGCTGTTAGTCCTCTGCACAGAGCGGAAGACCTGCAGGCACTGCTCATCCACATCCTGAAAACTGCCCAACAAACACAACAGAAACAAGCACTGGACATGTTAGTTTTATTATTATTATTATCATTATTATTATTATTATGCCATCCACTGTACAACTGAATATATTTCTCTGTTCATTTAGAGGAGGAGGGGATCCTGCTTGAGGAACATTTCTACCAGCAGTTGTTAAACCATCAGTGTTTATGAAATCCTGCCGATGAAGAGGAAAAATAAGCTCTAATATGTTTTCTTTTTTTTTACGCAATATGTTATATTGTAAATAACAGTGTGATGCCATTCTGCACTGCTTTATTCTTGTATCCATTTATTTGAACATAATATTTATGTGTCCTCTGTCAATAAACTAGTACTGAAAGTCAGACCAGTTGACACACTTTTTTTTGATGATTTTCACTTTTCTGAAATATTCTGTTTATCATTTGATTAAAATAGCAAATAATCTAATGGAAGTATGTGTTGTATTTTTTTTTATCATAGCATTTTCACACAATACTAAAAATATGAACTTACTGATATGGAACAAAACGAACCAGGAAGTCAGCTTTGTGGCGCCTCCTGTTGGTCGTCTTAATACGGTTTTACTTATTGTATCCGGGTGAAGGCGGCGACATGCTTTCCATCGCATCTCAGGCTAGTTTCTTCGATAACACTCAGCAGCCATGCCTCTGATAGTGATGTGTGGTTACCCTTGTAGTGGTAAAACACGACGGGCAGAAGAGCTGAAGGTGTATTTTGAGCGGAGCACAGAGCGAAAGGTTCATGTTGTGGGAGATGGAGCTCTGGGCGTTGAGAAAAACAGTGTTTACGCAGGCAAGTTAAAGCTAGTCACGTCTAATTTCATGTAGTTATTATCTGTATGTAGCACGAGTTTTTTGTGAATACTGTGCTGTTGGAAGCTACTTTTACATACTACTACTTTTGCATATTTTTTTTTTTTTTTATAATTCATGTAATATCTGGGTGGCCAGCCTCGCCGTGAACCGAGGCTAACTTACTCAAGGAAGTGACGTGAACCAGCTCGTTGAAAAGATCATTTGTTATTAAAATAGATTTGTTCCTGGACCTTTGTTAGATGTGCCGCCCACTGAAAAATTATAGGCTGCAAATTAAAGCGAGTTTTTGCATTCGCGTTGTGTTTATCGGGGGGGAATTGGGCAGCATTAAATTAATGGTATTTTGAATGGAGTTTGGCGTGCAAGTGTCTGCATCACTGGGCTATGATGAAGACTCCACCAATTAGACTGTATCATCTCCCAGGATTATAGTCGATATTCTCTCTATTTTTCTGACATGTACCATATCAGAAACAGTGTCTTACAATAGTACAGTCTGAAGCATGACATTAGTCAAATAGCTGTTGAAGATATTGTCATCCTCCTAAAATAGTGATATAACATGTGGTTCCAGTGATTATTGTCTTACTTTCTCGCCTGACATAAGCAGTTTCTAATTTTTCGCTTCCAATTAAAGTTAATTGTGTTATTCATGATATTTCCATAAAGTACTATAACAGTCTCAGTGACGAGGCTAGTTGTTTAATGAAAAAACAATCATTTTTGCTGAACAGTGGCTTTTTGAAAGAGGATTTCTTCAGAGTAACCTTGGACTTGGACCTGACACACTTTAGCAGTAACTTAATCTTGCTGGATTTATTGCAGATTCCCAAAAGGAAAAAAACGTCAGAGCAGCTCTGAAAGCTGAAGTGGAGAGGTGGGTTTCATCAGGTCTAGATAGTAGATCCATCACTGCTGTTCTGTTGTCTCTGCCCCTTTAACATTTATTTGTTTGTTGTTCAGAAAAGTCAACAAGGAAGACATTGTAATTTTGGACTCATTAAATTACATAAAAGGTAAATAATATTATTAACAATGTGCCGTGCAGATTTTCTATTGAAACATTGCCACTTGTCTGTGCCTTTCCCTTTTTAATATTGAATTCTTGCAGGCTACCGCTATGAACTGTTCTGTCTCATCAAACATGCACAGACACCACACTGCATGGTAAGGGTTATAGATAACTGACTCTATGATTACAGGTTACAATTTAGTATCTGAATAAAAATATTATTAATACATTAATCCCTCAAGTCAAAATCTCTGTGCTTTTTTTTTTTTATGAAGGTCTACTGTTTGACATCCGATGAACAGAGCTCTTTGTGGAATACCAGCAGAGATGCTGCTGAGCAGTACACTCAGGACATGTGAGTGAGAAGCCTCTGCACACACAGTATAGGTGCATATTAATCTGTGATAAGACCGACTTGGGGTTGAAGAATATTGTTATGCCTTCATTATATTTGTTTTAGTAATTTGCCTTGTGTCCATTTTGTCTTCTGTAGCTTTGGCGCATTAGTTCTAAGGTTTGAAGCTCCAGACTCCAGAAACCGATGGGACAGTCCTCTCTTCACCATCCTGAAAGATGACACGCTTCCATTTGAAGCCATTTCTGATGCACTTTTTAAAAGAAAAGCACCCCGACCTAACCAGTCAACTCAGAGTGTAAGGGACATACACAAGCTTTCATGTTTTTTAACACACATACGGTATTCACTACATGTAGATGTATCCTGCCATGCTATCCTTTTATAATAGGTCCTTTTGTGTTTCTCCGCAGCAACCACTGTCATCAGCAAACTTCTTGTACGAGTTGGACAAGATCACACAAGATGCGTTAATGGTATGTTTTTGTCAGATATTTTGGATTATTTGTTCATTTGCCAGTCACCTCAGTTTTTTTCTCTTGATATATTTTTTTTCCTGGTGGCAGTATGGACTGAAAAATACTTGGTTTAATGGCAGGTTCAACTGCACAAGAGTGCAAACATTTCACTCCATGTAGTTTTCAGTGCATAGGTAATGCAGGTATTTACTTGTTCCATGATAGGAAGCCTTTTAGGTTGTAGACATGGCAATCTTTTCAATGTCCCCCATCCATATGACATAAAATTAAAGAATTAAAAGCATTATTTTTGGTCCTAAAGTTGCATTGCAGTGCTCCCTCTACACATGGCTGACCTCAGGATTACTTGACTTCTGCCATTGACATTATCCTGTTGTGTAAATACCTTTGCTCCTGTTATTATATCTACTGACATGTCTGCTAATTGCTGCTAGCCAATAAGGAATTACCTGCTATGTTCCCTTGATGTACTATTGATTCCTGTCACCTGTTATTGGCCTGAAATAGTATGTTCTTTGTTGCATTTTGTTCCGTACTGAAGTCTACATGGACAGTAATGTTTTCATTCTAGCACTATTTTTGCACAAATTCCCTTGAACTCCCTACAGTACAAAGCACCTGGGGGGTTGTGTTTGTCAGTAGGAACATTACCCTCTGTTTGTTATGTGTTTGATAAAGATCATTTTAAAATTTCAGGCAATTTTTAATGCCCAGAAGACAAGTGTTCCTGGGGATCTCATTTCAGTTCCAGGAGCTACAGAAAAGATATCCTTTTTAAACAAAATTTGCACGTCATTACATTACATTATTAAAAACTCAATTTTCCTTTCATATTCAACCTGTTTTCATGTTTCCAGCCCTGTGTGATGTCACAAATCCATGGGGTCGTAATCTGTCACAGCTAATGACTGTTTGAAATTCCTGTTGCCTCTGTTACTTTCTGGTGTCTCATCTGTATCATCTACCTCCTAAGGGAAGTCATATTACCTCACCAGTGGGAGGCAAAGTGCTCTATATCAAATGCCTTGTTAGAAAGGGGAAGGTTGATGAATGCATGTCCATCAAAGGACTTCAGTGATAGGTAGAGCAACCAATCACTGTTAAAGGTCTTTCCAGTAATAACATAGTGTGGGATATGTATGGTGGCGAGAAACCAAATTACGTAGATTAGTGGATTTTTATTGGCAGCTGCAGTGTGTCAGCCTTTCTCAGAAGCAAACACTTTGATTTTCTCCTTTTGAAGGTGTTCCAAGCAGAAACTAACTTAAAAGTACATCCAGTTCTGCACTGGTCAACCTTCAATGATAGGTGCATGCTTTGAATTTGAAATAATGTCCGTAACATTCAGCACTTTGTGTGTGTTGTGTCATTGTGTTGTCTTCCTTAAAGACTGAGATGTGGTACCTGTGACCTTCACATACTTTGGTCAGTTATTTAATGTAGGAAGGAAAAGTTTCTGTCTTCCTGTGAGAACAGCGTGTTCGCTGACAAACTTGTTCTCAAATGTCCTTAACCTGATGTTAAACATCGAGCTCACCAGGAGCATCAACATGGCAGAGCTGCGGAAACTACGGCGCCAGTTCATCAGCTACACCAAGATGCATCCAACAGAGAACACAGGACAAATTTCCAACATGTTTGTGCAGTATTTAAATAAGAGCCTTCACTGAAATTATCTAGCATTGGCTTCTTTTTTATTTTTTGTGACAAATAAATGTATTTAAATATGAATTGCCTGGTTGTGTGTTATTGGCCATTTTAGATTCATTTACAAACATTTATGGTTGGATATACCAAAAGTAACGCATTTAATAAATGTCCTAATCAGAGCAAAAATGTAAATCAACTGACAAAATATAGTCATATACAGTACTTGAACATTATATACAAATTAATTTCTAGACAGAACAGCAGCAAAGGCAGACTGAGAACCCAGTTTACTAAAGCCAGAAGAAGAAACCATAAAAACAGATTTGATTAAAAAAAAACTAATCAAAAGATCCAAATAACCCTGTGTCCAAAGCTTTTAGCCACATCTTACAGTGTTCCTGTTCAGTTGTCATGAGGATGAAATACCAGATAAGTGTGTTAAGAATTTGTTGTCAAACCTTTAAGCGCTACATAAGGCAAAGTTGTGACATTTAATACCATTCCAGGCCTCCATGTGCATTTTTATAATCCCCATGCCTCTCTTTTTTGCTGTGTCATTTTCTGTAATGAATTCTACATTCATGTCAGTCCAGAGCACCTTGTTCAATCCAAACTGAGTATTTCCCCATGTACGGGTTAGCCTTAATTCCAAGCCTGACCAGCCTGACAAACAGTACTTAGATTTCTTGTCCAAATGCTCCTTATTCTGTTTGGCGTTTGTAAGGGAAATCTTGCTGAGCAAAGCTCTTTCAAAGATTTTGTATTATGTAAGAAGATTATGAGAAAAGGTAGAACTGGAAGTCATTTGCAGGAATTAGTATTTGGTGTGCCAGCAACTAATTACCGTTGGTTACTTCACTGGAATGACTCGAATGATGTGTGATTATGCACCTATGACATGCATAGAGAAATAATGTTTTGAATGTGTCAACTTCTATATAACCGATGCGCCATATATCACAGAAACAATATCAATAGAAACATCAAGCCAAAACATAATTTTATTGAATGAATAGCCATCAAAATACACTTTTAATTGACTTTTATATTGTATTTTTTAACAGCAAGGAGGCAGCAAGTGCTACAAAATTAAAGACACAACGGTAAATAAAGATAGAAAAATAACAGAAATTGATTTGAGAAATTCTGACAATAACTTACAAAAAACACTAAACATGCAGTTTGTACAGAATTGCTTTCAGTTATCAGCTTCTCATAGTTTTTTCTTCAGAGGGACAGCAGTGCCAAAGATTATGTCCCAGTGACTGAAGAAAGGAGCGTAGTTACTGCTCGGCTTCTGGTGGTGCATATCATGAGCTGGTGCACCACCCAGCAGACCAAAAGGCACCAGATGGTTGAGGGTCCATGGCAAGTCATAGCCTATGTGGTCCTCCACAGACATCCAGATACTGAAAACTGTCATGCACCATGTGGTCAGTGGGTGACACTTTAAAAGAATAGGGTCCTGGTTGCTCCAGAGTCCCACAGTCATCAGTTCTGGGATGCTGAGCTGCTCAGTCGACCACGAGAAAGGTGCCATGTATTCATGGTGGATTGCATGGATCCACCGGTAAAGCTGTGGATGCTTGTGATGTATGAAATGCCAAATAAAGTACTGAGTGTCAAAGAGGAGAAGTGAAGCCAGTCCATCAATGAATACCTCATACAGAGAAGGAGCCTCCTGTGGCAATGTTGGTGCTGGCAATATGAACATGCCAATTATTACAGCAGGCAGAACAAAGAAGATGTGGTTATACAATGCTGTACAGAAGCTCTTTGCCATCATGCCCACTGTTGGCTGCCTGTCTGGTTGGATCTTGTACTGATACAATAAAGGTGCTTTTTCTCCCAAAAGATCCAGTACAGCAAAAGGTACACTGAAGACAAAATAGCTGGAAAAAGCAAGGAGCACTGGGAAAAAAGGAGATGAAATAAGAGGCAGGTGGTGAAGAAGCAAATAATCCCAGAGAGGCTGAAGCAGACGATCTGAGGCCCTGGAGGGAAGAAGCTGCAGAGGCAGCTCACTGATGTTCAACATCTTGCTGTGGTACAATGAAAGCTGCTGCTGCTGCTGCTGCAAGTCTCATGATCAAGACAAAGTTCTGCCTTTATATAGTGGAGTTCAACAGAATGGGCTTTGCTCCCCACTCAGAACAGACCAGCAGCTTTTTTTTTTCTCAGCAGCTCAATATCCATAAACAGACCTTCACAAGAAGATTAACAAAAGCACTCAAGAAAATACATTAGACGCAACATATTGATAAGCTCAAGACTCATTTTTATCAGCCAGTACAGGGTCAAACATTTTAATCCATGGAAAGAAGGAAAGAGCAAAAACATTATTGTAAAGGTTAAATATGTCACCTCTTCTCCAATATTTCCAGCTCTCTAATCTGAGTAGCATAAATGATTATTATTTTGTGCTAAAGAAATTTCTCATTCTCTTAAAATTAAAAAAAAGTGCTGATTCAACTGCTCACATGGCATGCAAAAGGTGACAAAGGTACAAAGTCCCCCAACTTAATCCATGATAAACTCTGAGACTTTATTAGATCAAAATATTAACACTTATACTGAATAATCATAACAACATGATTTATTGGGGAAATAGAAAATTTCATTGAAACCATGGTTCATGTATCATAAATCACAAATTAATGCAATAGTCTTCTCAATAATCTTCTTCACCAGCTACTTCTTTTCACCGGTGGCCTTCCTTGAGACCGTTTTGTTGGTATTGGCATATTTTTGTCGATCATTTCTGAAGAGAAAACAAAAACAAACTCTTAACATTTTAACCACTGATAGAAATGCCAGTGTTATTCAATGAATAACATGTTTCTAATTCTACCATTATGTTTTCTTCGGTAGTGTTAACAATAAACTTGTCCAGATGTACCTGCTCATTTTGACTTTGTTTCTGCATCCCAGTCCTCCCTCCCAGTGGCTGCTGCGTGCCCCTCTCGTCATCATGCTGCCACAGCTGATGCAAGGTTTTCCATTGGCGTACGGCTGGGAAAACAAATATGGTGGGGATTACATTCAGAAAATGTTCCCATTCAGAGTGAAAGCCTAACACCAGCCTTATGCACTCCTGCTTCCAGCTGGAACCAATCTTTGTATTTTTTTTAATGAACAAATTAAGTGGGCCAGTCAAAATCGCTCTCCTCACTCTCCCCCTCTACTGAGAGCTGAGACTCTTTGCCAGTGTTACTTTGAAAGGTGATGTAGGACATTCTCTCTTCAGTAAACTGAGTGCAAGTCAGCCTAGATGACAGTAAGTTTGATGCCTAAAATGTATTATTATTATGTCTATAGCTCACCTGTTCTTTGGCACAGTAGCCACAGATCATCCTGGTGGCGAGTTCCATGGGGTGATCCTGGTGCTCATCGTGGCACACATCACAGGGGTAAGCCCGGCCACAGCAGGGAAACCTAAGAACATGGGTACGAAGCTTTCACCAACTTCACCAGGTACTTCTCAAAGCTCAGATATCGTACACGTGAAATAAAAAAAAGACACCGTGAGGATGATACCTTAGCCAGCGATGGCTCTGTTTGTAATGTTTGCACGTTCCTTTTTCTGGCAGTGGCTTCCCCTTTTGTACCGCAGGGTCCCTCAGTGTCTTATAATTAACAGCACTTGAAGCTAAGAAGAATTATACATTATATGTATAATGCTCTTATTCAAAGGTTTTCATGCATTGTGTTGCTTTTCAAATACGAATGTGAGGTTACAATGGACACTGAGCTCTGACCTGTTTTGCTGGTGCGCGGCTGAATATACAGGAATCTTGTGCTCTCAGCCAGGATACTGAGTTTGCTGTGGCAGTGTTCACAATTAAACTCCTTTGTTTGTCCATAGGAAAGGTTCTGTTGAAAAATGAAAATAAAAAAATATATATAAAAAAGAGAAGAGAAAGTCAGAGCACATCAAGACATATTTCAGTTATTTCACAATATTGACTTTCACACAAATGTGTGCAGTAATGACCAGAACATGTTTCATTACATGCACAGGGCACTCCTGGGAGCAGCTGAGGCAGCCCACAATGAGTTCACAGTCCTGAAGCACGAGATCAGCAGGTGCAGCACTGTTGAGGTCCAGGTATCCCAGGACATCACTGTAATGGTGCAGCATGCAGGGCCTGAACGCAGCATTGATGCTTGCATTGCACTTTTCGCACTGAGCTGAGCAGGCCGTCCTTCCACTGAGTGTCAGGTCTGCAGTTATCTTGCACCTGCAGACAGGACACGTACATCAGAGTCTAGTTTACAACAGAGGATCAGATCTTACGCTAAAAAAAAAAACTTTCATTCTTGATGCAGCTATCTTATTTTTTGTTCTTTTTCCTTACCTATTGCACTGCAGACAAACAGCAATCTTTTGGGCGACTACAGTGGCTGTGTTCTCTCCCAGCCTCAATCCCAGCAGCTTCACCTCTGTGCCTCTGCGGGGATCACTGATCTTAATGTTCTCCACCAGATGACTAGCTTCCTCCTGCTGCTGCTCTTCATCACAGCCTGGATCCACTGGTTTTTCTCCCTCAACTGACTGACTGGCATCCTCATCTGCATCTACAGCAGCAGCAGGGTCAGGAGCAGGATCAGAGGAGTGACCATTCTCTGATTTTTCACACACTGTTGCCTGGAGCTCCTGGTATGGTATAAACTGCAATCCAGCCTTTTCCAAGTCGACGTCTTTTTTCAACTGCAAGAAAATTCAAAATAAAAATGTTATAATTAACATGAAGCAAAATATTTAAAGCATCTACTTACAGCTTAGTAAATTCAAGGGGAAGACTGATTCACAATAATCCGCTATTCACACAGGTTGTAGTCTCACCTGCCTGGCTCCCTCAGTGAACAGTCTCTCCAAACTGCGATCTAGCCAGCGAAGAAAAGGCCGGAAGAGCAACTCTATCTTTCCCAAAAGCTGATTGGTTGCATGCTTTGCCTGAAGCCACTCCAAGGATGCTTGCTGTACATGTCTGCACAGGCAGAAACATTATCAAAATGACTGCAACTGTTGTCATCACCCGTCATTCCAAACATTAAATATTTAAATAAAGTCCAAATGATTTTACCTTGCCATTACTGGTGGCAGATCCTGATCAAATGGTATATCCAAAGTGAAAATCTAAGGAAAATGTATTAAGGTCATGAGGAACGATTTTGTTTGTCAATTACTTTAATATAGAATCCTTAGTAGTTGTCTTTACCTCCTGTGGGTAATTGTCTGGGAAGCTCACCATGATGTCAATTTCTTTCAGATCAAAAGGCTGTGAGAATGCAGAGGGTCAGTATATTACCAGATAATACTGTATTAAATCAAATGGCTGGCTATCTTTCACCTTATATTGGAGTCAGTTGTTTAAAAATCACCAAATGGGAATAGTAGAATACCAAATATAACTTTCCACTCTCTTGCTGTCAAATGAACTAGTTTTAATCACTGCTTTACCCCATTTCTCTTATAGCAAATAGGATTAATTTGATCTCAGTGGTGCAACTTGATACAAATCCAGTGTTTTCCTGTGCTAATTAACAATTACACTGTGAGAGCTGTCCTACTGCTCTAAGAATGGTTGTATTATCAATTGGTGGATAGGTTCAGTATTTATCTCTGAACAACAGCAATACAGTTTCAATTTGATTTATAGAAATAATATGTAGGTGTATCTTTGCTCTGAGCTCATAGGAGAGGAGCGGAGATAGAGGACAATGTTTACCCAGTCTGGATCAGTAGCTTGTACAGTCGCCCTGTAATAAGTAACTTTGCCATCACTTCGTTCCTGAATAATCAGCTGGTCTTTGGGAAATCGCTTCTTCAGCTGCTTGATCTCGGTGTCTCTGAGCTGCTTGTTGAGATCCTCTGTCAGATCACACAGCTTGACCTCCTGGAGGATGCCGGGGCGAGCTACTGGTGGCATCCTCTGGGAGGGTCTTGTTTGATTGCCAGAGACAGGCAGATTGTCCACTGGGGGGAACTGTGGTGGATGCCAGAAGCGACATCTGTCCTCCATGGTGCAGTGGCCTGAGATAAAGTAGCGACAGGGGCGGCGGCCAGGTGCTGGGGCGGCCCTGGAGTTACTGGCAGGAGGAGGTGTAAAATCTGAGCCACTAAGACTCTCAACCGTTTTCCTCTCATGAGCAGCGGCATCATCTCTTACATGTAGGAATTTACATTTCTTCCCAAAACTGCAGTATCTTCCTTTAGAGAAGAACCGGCACACCTGCTGTGTCTGAGGAACTTGCTCCGATTCACCTGTTTTCCCATCCTCATCGCTCTCCATTGTTGTTTACACCTGTATGAATGAATACAGTAACACAGATTATTGAGATGTATCTAATTCTTTTGCCAATTATGTGAACACTGAGGAGCAATGTAGTGTGGAAACAGGCAAGGAACGACCCAAAACTCCTGCCACAAAGCTGGAAGGACGGAGTGGCTCCCCACCTTTTTTTTGGCTGGTGACCCCTTAAAAATAAATTACTGTCTACTTGTGACGCCTCATTACATGTCACGGCCTTGACGCAAACTATACACAACTATATACTATTGGGAGCAGTTCTGACAAGGATATATAAGAACAACAAGCTTAATAAAGAGCTAAACAGCTAAGCTCAGTAAACTAAGCTGTTTATTCAACTTGATAGACTTAACATGCAGTTATCGGGGGGTAATGCTACAGTAATGCTACTTACTTACTGTTGTCCCTTCATTCAAAGCAAAAGGAGTTATAGTTTTAAGATGACATCACCTAAAATATACGCAAGGGTCCGCAAAAAGGGTTATTCCGTGAAATGATAAAACCATAAGTGTTTAAAAGCTTCAAATAGCAATAGAAAGTGTCTTTAACAACCTGTCAGGTGACGGCGCCGCTACGTGTTGTGCGTGAAACAAGGCGCAGAGGTTACACATCATTACGCACGACGCGAAGCGCCGAAGCTGCAGAGGGAACAAGTGCGTCCCTGATGTCTTTTAAGACATCCATGGATGTAACCAGAGCCTGTTATTTTAAGAAATCCTCTAAAACCATATCAGGGTCGGTTTTGACGATTTTTACTTACAGGCCGTGGGAAGGTCCCCCTGTTGTCCCCTGGACCGAAGTTACTGTTTCCGCCCTCTACAGTGTGGGAGGTTCACGGCTCCTTTTTCAGTCTTATAATACATCCATGTTGGAAACTCCGTTAGTATGTTTGTTTTTATTATCATTAAATTAGGTTCGTAAAGAAACTTTAAAACTTTCTACAGACCCTCCCTTGATGCTGTTTGCAGAGCCAGTTCACGATGAAGACTTGCTGCATATGTTTTATACATGAGGTCCAATATCAAACAAAACATACTGCACAGACTTGTGTACAACTCAGGTCAGTGCTTTTTGCATAAACCTGTACTTTACAGTACTTTAGCATAAATGTAAAAGAGCGAGAGCAGTATGTGTCTAAATAGTTCAGCTAGTTAAGTCAACTTTAATCTACTGAACTTATTTTCTCAAATTCAGTCAACTAAACTTAGTTTTACATCTTCAAAATTCATAAAATGACTTTGAACCTAATTAATTCACAAGTTTAAGATAACAAAACAAAACAAAAAAGGATTTACATTAAGCTGTTCTACACCTTTTGGTCATAAGGCCATTAAGACAACAGGAATAATCCCATACAGTCTTTGGATAATCCTTGAAGTACTCAGAATAAATGTAAATTTAAATTCCACAGCAACAGTATTAACTCCATCTCCTGGTGAGGGCCATGTGAGATAACTGAAAAAAATCCAGAACAACAACTAAATGGAACTTGTGGTTAGATAGTTGTCTCAATACTTCCTTCCTCTTTTTCACAGTAAACCTGCAGTAGGCCTGCTGCAGCAGGGGGTCTGTTAAAGTGCTGAGGTGAAAGGTTTCAAAGAAAATGATGAAAAATCAAAGCTGTTGTAACTTTTCATATATTCAAGATTCACTTTATGTACGTAAATATTAATGATTTCGATATTCTCCACTAAATATTGTCCAGACTGTGCACTTGGTTCATATCAAAACAGACCAGCTGGTAACATCTATATGCATCAGTGCATTTGTGCACTGAAATACGCCTGACTTGTATACAGTAGATTATGTATTTTTATATTGTATTGCGATTTATGTGTTCATTTAAAGTGTGACTTGTATTTTGTTTGTGTCTCCCCTTTAGAAAATATTCCTGTCTCCCTTTTAGCACCATGTTCTCTGCTGGTCTGTCTGTCTTTTTAAATGACCAAGTGAACTTTACAAGAATTTCATTGAGCTTGTACTCGTGTAAAATGGCAAATAAAATAACTTTAACTTGAACGTGAACATAGCTCTAACGGAGAGTAAATAAGTAAATAATTTCTCATACTGAACAATTTATCAAGTGGAGAGCTATATGTAACCAGTTACCCAGGGGGTATGAATAATTAATTTCACCCGTCTTTCACCTGATACCACACAGTGAGCAAAGCACAAGCAGACACTCATGGAATAAAGTCTTTACACAGTCGCCGTTTCTTTCTACATTCCTCAGACATTAGGTACAAGATATTGACCTCGTGTTTTCCACTTCAGGATGGAGCTTACAGATACCGGTGCAGGTCTTTGGATAAGATGCTTAGGAAACGACTCATTGCTGCAGCCTCTGTGGGACAGCCTGAGGCTCAACTACAGAGACTATCTGAGATCTCCACTCTTCCCCGTTGTTCTGACTGTGTCTTCCTACTTTGTTTTGTGCCTTCCTTTCCTTGTTTGTGACATAATGGGGGACAAGTGGGCATGGGTCCAGCAATACAAGATCCAACCTAGCCGACGGCCAACAGCCTCTTCGCTGCTGCACTGTGGAGGTGTCACCTTGTACAACCACGTGTTCCTTGTGCTCCCAGCATCAGTGGCCCAGTGGGCATGGAGACCACCTGTGGATCTGCCGGACCAGGCACCGTCCCTGTTGGAGCTGATATTTGGGGTCATAGGCAACCTCCTGCTCTTTGACTCTCAATACTTCATCTGGCACCTGCTCCATCACAGGATCCGCTGGCTGTATGTCACTTTCCATGCCATACATCATAATTACTCGTCTCCCTTTGCTCTCGCCACTCAGTGTCTTGGCGGCTGGGAGCTGGTCACAGTGGGCTTTTGGACCACCCTGAATCCTGTGATCCTGCGATGCCATCTTCTCACCACATGGGCCTTCATGGTGTTGCATGTCTATGTTTCTATAGAGGATCACTGTGGCTATGATTTCCCCTGGTCCACATCACGTCTGATACCATTTGGCATCTACGGAGGGCCCAGCAAACACGATGTGCACCACCAGAAACCCAACACCAACTTTGCACCACACTTCAGCCACTGGGACAAAATATTTGGCACACATGCTGATTTTAGTTTCTCTACCCCAGTAAAATAGAAGGGTGTTAAACCTTTGATAGAAGCTATAGAAAGGCACCTGCGTTTTTAATGTGTTTGTGTGTTTTTCCAAATTATCTAGATATTACAATTTTTCTTTCTTCACAAATGGAGGCATAGTCATGTTTTGTTTTTGTTTTTTTTGAAAAACAACATTGTTAAAATAGGATGTGTTATAGTTTCCTATAGCTTGAGCAAATCTGTTGATCATATCTATATATATATATATATATATATATAATTTGATCTAAATGCTCTCACTGTGCATCTGGTTTCCTTACACTGAAAGTGATCCCGAGCTTTAGACTTGGCTTACATGACATTCTTCCTCGTGTAAATAATGCAGCCACTTTTCCACTTGTGTCGTGTTTCATGTAATCTAATTTCAGTTTATTTAGTTTCATTTCATGGTGTTTACAGGCCCACAGACAAAAATCATTTGATTACATTTCTATTAAAATCTTCTGGCAGGGGTGTCATTGGTTCCCCATATAAACCAGTTATTTGCACACATTGCAGTCTAGCCCACATGACCACTGATTTGTAGATTTTGCTGTTGATTTTTTGTTGTTTAGGAATAAATGACGTTAAATTTGGATTTGCATTGTCTCTTGTGTTTTTGAGGTCACGTAACCTGATCAGTGACCCCACACTGGCACTGATACTGTTTATATATGAGGGACAAGAGGGTAAAAGTCAGGTTATAAATCCCAGCACTAGATGTCAGCAAAGCACTCCAATTTCCATTTTGACTGAATTCGACATACTTTTAATATTTTTAAATGTGCGTGTGTTTTAAAATTTAACCGCATATATCACAAATAAAAGCAAGTAGTTAGATATAGAAAAAAAAATTGCATACAGAGTATTTTGGTAACTAGGCCTTTATTTGTGTCCAGAGGGTTTCCTGTTGTTATTCCGATGCTGGTGCTGGCGGCGCTGCGACGCCGGGGCGAGCAGATCCGGTGGCGGAGAGCTGGGACATGGAGTGTGAGCGGCGGAGCTGTCCGGGACATGTCTGAGTAAAACAGCTGCGTCATTTTCCAACACGTACAGCTTGAAATCTCCGTGTTGAAGATGGGGCAGTGCGGCATCACGTCCTCGAAGACGGTCCTGGTCTTTCTGAACCTGATATTTTGGGTAAGTTTGCAGGTTTCTGACAGTTTTAAACAGGCGTCATGGCGCAGCAGCAGCAGCAGCAGCTATGTGCCCAGTCAGCTGCTAGGCTAGCCGAGGCAGCCGACCTTTGTTTAACCAGGGAGGAATCAGTGTGAAAACAACAGTGACATGATTTATTGAGTCCAGTGATGCATTAAATAAAGCAACTTTCATCACGTTTTAAAGGCCAAAGAAAATGACAGTGTTGCTTGCCAAAGTCAAACTATCACTTTTTTTTTTTTTTTTTTGCCACTCCAATGGGGAGTAGGTCAACCTTGATCCGCCGAGCAACAGAGACAGAATATGAATCAGCAATACGTGTCGGTGATTGCACTGAAATGCCAGGAGACAGCCAGGCTAACCTAATTCATGATTGATTTCAGTTTGAAGATCTGCATCATCTCGTTTTCAGGGAGGTGGTTATATCAGACACAGAAACACAAACAGGGAAATTGTCAGACAGTTGTACAAAACAAAACCCAGCTCAAACACACACACACACACACACACACACACACACACACATGCATACTGCGTCTCTGTTACAGGTCTTAATTGCACAACACTAAAATGAAATAAATCATAAATTAACAGTGCCAAGCGAAGTCACGTTATTTCAAAAGTTTTTCAGTCTACCTAAAGGCTAAAAAACTGAAAAAAGGTAAATGAAACCCAGAACAATAACAAGTACATTAGAGGGAAACAATAATAGAAGTCTTGAAGCCAGGAGAGGACGTAAGAGATCTGAGCTTGTCAGACACGTTTTTTCAGTCTAATGGTGTTTTAAATTTAAAAGCAGTCCACCAGTTTCTTAAGAAAACACAGGCACATAAAATAACTAGGGCGCTGGGTGTGTCTCAGTAAATATGATTACCTAAATGTGACTTAAACCTGTTTGAAGTATAGAGGATAGTTAAAGAAAATGTGGTTGAAAACAAAGAGAAACTAATGAAGCTTTCCCCAAGAGTAAAGTGATGAGAACAGTAAAGTGTGTCCTACAGGAAACTTCTCTTATGACATTGCCATAATCAATAATAGGAAGTAAAAGCTGTGAGGCAGTTTTGTTTCTTAGAACAGTAGAATAAAAGAATAAAACAATTAATTAACCAATACTTTATTCTCAGGCTGGCATTTATTTCATTTACAAGCATTATCAGCAGAGGGTATTAAGTACATCTATTTATGTGTGCTGCTATTATGTGTACTGGATTACTGGATTATTATAAATAATGCACACATAATGACTACTTCACAAACTGTAGGTTAGTTTAATCTACAACAATGCATCATATTCTCTTAATTGACCTGTAACTGTATGGAGGGACTTGGACATGGTGAAGTTTTGTATCTTAGAACTTAATCTGCAAAGTAACTTTAGCTCTCAAATTAATATAGTGGAGAAAGAATTGCAGTATTAAAATGTGATATGAAATAGTATGAGTATAAGTTTTAAGTATATTAGATACTCCACCTCAAGTGTGTACTTAAGAAGCGCTATGTACTTTCCACCACTGAGGATATGTGTGCTGTCACTGATGGTGTGATGTGTGCAGCTCCTATACATATACATGTACATTGTTGTTTAAGGTGTTATCAGGTGGTTCCCCTTGGTGGACTGCTTTGAATGAAATGTTTGTTTGTCTTCCACCCACAGGCTGCTGCTGGTATCCTGTGTTACGTTGGAGCCTATGTCTTCATTACATATGATGACTATGATCATTTCTTTGAAGACGTGTATACGCTTATCCCAGCAGTGATCATCATTGCAGTTGGAGCCCTCCTTTTCATTATTGGGCTCATTGGATGCTGTGCTACAGTGAGAGAGAGCTACTGTGGACTTATGACGGTTAGTAAACCAGATTTGCAAGTTTATCTTGAAAGAGAAAAGAAGCATTCATACTTTGTTATACCTTGTGTAAGTGATTAATCTATAATGGAATATGAAACATATAAAAATGCAAAGTGGGACTTCAGGATGCACTAGAAGAAGTTATACATATATTAACTTGACTTGGAGAGAGCACAAACTGCAAGGCATTAATTAATACTGCAAAAGAAGAAGATCACTTGAACGTGCCAAAGTAGCAAACATCCTATTTTTGCATTTTCATAAGTGTCTGTGGTCTGCGTATCTATGTAAATATCTTTGTATATCTCTAAATCTGAAATTTAATCCTCAGTTTGTGATCATTCTCCTGCTGGTTTTCGTGACTGAAGTGGCAGTGGTTGTTCTCGGATACATTTACAGAGCAAAGGTGAGAAAATCAAATGTGTGTTTTTTCTGGCCTTGTTGGATTCTTGTAACACAGCTTTTTTTTGCCATCTGTAAATCTGGTTTGTACTGTTTCAGGTGATGTGTCCACAAATGTGTAGTCTCACCCCTCTTAACTGTTGACAGGTTGAAAATGAAGTTAACAGGTCGATCAAGAAAGTGTATGATGAGTACAACGGCACCAACAGCAATGCCCAGAGCCGTGCCATCGACTATGTTCAGAGACAGGTGAGGACAGAAATGCTTTCTCTTTTATGACCAGTGATATGGAGTTGTTTTACCTATATGTCAGTAAGAATCGATGCAAGTAGTTGACAATAATTTTGAGCTGTTATTGTTGTCATTTTCACAGCTCCAGTGCTGTGGGATCCATAATTACTCAGACTGGCAGTATACACACTGGTATGAAGAATCTAAAAACAACAGCGTACCCATCAGCTGCTGCAAAACTAACACTGGAAGCTGCACAGGGTCCCTAACTCATCCCGAAGATCTCTACCAAGAGGTAAAATTATTTCAGAATTTGTCAAGTTTTCATACTGAAGAATACTTACATTTGAAGCAGAGTGCTTTCTCCTTCTTTGATATGTTTGAACATACTCTCTGTGTGTGTGTAGGGCTGCGAGGCTCTGGTTGTGAAGAAATTGAAGGAAATCATGATGTATGTCATCTGGACTGCTCTGACGTTTGCTGCCATCCAGGTATTTAACGTTCATTAAGATACCTAGCTCAATATGTCATCACCAGTCTTCAATATAAAACATGTTATGTTTTTTTGTGTTTTTTTTTTTTTTTTTTTTTTTTTCCCAAGCACCATATGTTTGTGCCATCTCATGCAAAGACAATAGGACAAAACAGTCATAGCCTTTGCCATTTAAGTAGCAGGAAAAGTTGAAGAAGTTGGTGAAGCTTAGGCATGTAGACAATGTCATACTTGACAGTATCTGTTTGTATTAATTTACCACTTGAACACATTTGTTTTGACTGTCTTTTGACTTTTAAGCACCATATGTAAAGCATATAACAGGAACATGGGGAGTGAGTAACAGGTGACATGCTGGATTTACATTTTTCAGCAGCAGTTATCAAAAATGTGTATAGATATAGACTGTAAATATGCTGCTTTGCAGGAATCGTTATGATTCTGTGAGGTGTTGAGCACCAGCTTTCCCTCTTAACTGCTGATAAGTTTGTGTTATTTTCCACCTCATCCAGGTAAAGTATTGAAAAGATGAGACAAAATGTCTGCAGCATTACCCTCAGTGTTTTACAGCAACAAGACACGTGTAAAATTATTTTAAATCTTACTACTTACATTATTTTTCAAAATGCCCTGGAAGAACAATCCCACTCTCTTATCTGTCTGGTACCCAGCTACAGCCAGCAGCTGGGTATCTTAGCTTAGCACATGGACCGGAAAGCGGTTTACAGCTAGCCTTACTCTGTCCAAAAGTAACAAAACACATTTATCTGCACCTCTAAAGCTTACCACTTAACCCTGGTTGCTTGACAACCTCATGGTGGTGACAAGAATTCAGGAAGTTGCTGAACAAATAAGGATGTAACAACTTGTGTTTTGTTTAATTTTTTTATGGCCCAAACAAATCAGATATAACGTGTTAATTAGAGAGCTGAGATGCAATGAGGTGCTGGTTGGAAGATTTTCTTGACCTGTTGACAGAGCCAGGCCAGCTGTTTTCCCCTTTTCTCTGGTCTTTATGCTAAGCTAAGCTAATCAGATATTTACCATTCAGACAATGGTAAAAAGTAAATTAGAGCGCTTCCCAAAAATGTCTAACCACTGAAATTGTTTTAGCCCATAATTTCCATTTTAGTATTGATTATCTAATACTCAAGTCATGAACCCAAACAAAGTAGCATGAGTTACACAACTACAGTAAAACTCCACATGAGGCCCAACACATTTTAAAACTAAAAACACTCATAAAGTGTCTGTCTCTTTCTCCTAGATGCTGGGGATGCTGTGTGCATGCGTCGTGTTGTGCCGCAGAAGCAGAGATCCTGCTTACGAGCTTCTCATTACAGGGGGCACCTACGCATAAAGGAGAACACATTTCTTTCCGCACAGACCTTTCAGGATTAACATCCATTATTGAAGAGAGCATGAAAATAATCTATTACCACACTAACCTTACCACGCTAACCACACTAAAGTTATATATCTTACCAATTTTTCAAAAAATAAAAAAAAATTGATAAAAAAATAAAAATAAAAAAAAAAGCATATGACCAAATTCTTTAATGGTCAGTGAGAATGAGATGTAGAAAGCATCCTGTTGCTCTGAGAATTTCATGATGGTGTTAGACCTCATTCTTACCAAACTTAAACTCTGTAATTCATGTATGGAGTAAAATGTGGACAGGGTAATTTCCTCATATGTTAGTTTGCACTATGTGTACGGCTTTCAGATATTTTCTATTTAAACTTGTCATGTACTTGAATGAAAGAGTGTAAAAAATTCACCCTGTACCTCCACTACTTTAATTAATACAGCTACTACCTATACTACTACTACTACTACTACAGTTCATTATGGTTGAAACCTCAGTTTTTACCATCAGTATTCTGTCAAGAAATAGTTGACACGACAGCCCAAGTCAGTGGCACAGCAGGTTTTTGCGTGTGAATCATGAAACTTGACTTGGCTTTGGCTTCGCTGATCTTTGTTTTAAGAATCAAACCTTTGTAATCCCCTTTTAGTATGTGGGATAGTTCAAGTAGTACACGACACACGATAGATTTTGTCCTATAGCTGTTTTGTTTGTCTTTGTCTCAGTCTACTGATGGTGTTTTTAGAATTTGATTTGCTGATTATCTGGAAACATAAAGACTCAAGAATGTAAATAAAATGTGAGGTGAAAGTTTGAAATTAAACAAGTGTGTTTTTACATTTTATTATTTTATATAAATTTCACATCTTTGTATTCTGATAAAACCTGTATTCAATGGCTGGTGTCGCTGGAAGATCAAGTTGTTTCGGTCCCAAAAAAACTGGCATGAGAAAATGTTGTAAGGGGTTCACATATTCAGTCGAATGATTTGGACTGTCCCTATCTTAAATTTTTCGCTTTCAGTTTTAAGGTCTTCGGTCTAGGTTGTAGATTACCATGGGCTAAAAATACATACAGATATAGCTGTTACTAGAATCACAAGCCGAGCTGTATCTGCACCCGGACAACTGTTGTAGACCTTCGTATACTCTTAAAATGGCAGTAAAAGAACTCCACTTTGGTCACGTGATAGACACCATGTTAGCTGTGCATCACCTGCTGCAGAGTAATCGGATACCTTTTGAACTAAAGAGAGCAGACTGGTCGGCGACATGACTCAAGAATAGTGCTCGAGTGCATTTCAGCTAGTTTGTATGAATTGTTCCGGTGTGGCCTTATAATCCACATTAAGAATAGTCTTTGCTACAATAAATGGACCATAAGAGACATAAAAATAAAGCAATGCAATTTCATCACATGCTAAATGTTTTTTCTTAATTAGTGGGTAAAAATAATGTTGACAGTGCTTAAGAAAACTGAAACCTTGTGATTTGTTTGTCATACTGAATAAATACAAATACATCCTCATGCATTTAGCATTCAGAATAAAAACAATAACTACACATAGAAATTATATACAAGTTAACAATAGAAATCAAACATTCTGCCCAACAATTAGGACTTCAAATATCAAAGAATTTAATTCACAATATATGAATAAACTTAGTGCATTGATCTTGTGCAACAGATCAGTATATCTCCCAGCTGTCATTGGTATGAGGTGCATTCAACACACCAGCATTAAGGGCAGAGTAACATGAATAGGTACCATAGCAATAAATAATTCACCATTCAACATTTCCACGGCTACTGTAACTTTAAAGCTCTATGTATACGTTTTTTTTTTCTGATAATAGAAATTTTAAATTATCATGACTGAAATGGTTTTTGTTTGTAAAAACAAGAGATTTGTTGTCACCAGCCTTTCATTCTGCACTATTCTCCTGTACAATGTGCTTTATATTGACACCAACAGGTGTCAATATAAATTTTGACATGTTCAAATCTTACACATAGGAGTTTTAATGATGAATGTAACAGAAATATGAATAGTAGAAAAAAAATCAAACTATAAGGTAACTAAAGGACAAGGTTTTTACAAAATATTACATGAGGATATGTAGTAGTCTTTAAGTCCAACATGTGACTGTCGGGTGAACTCATTCTTTGGCAAGGTACGAACCAGGGACCAGTCCTTTAAGGCCATTTCTTTGCACCAACCACCAACCATCCTCTCCTTGATCCATGACAACCACAACGTCCCCAGCAGATACAGAGAGCTCATCGTCCCCCTAAATGAGGACAGAGGCAGTCAATCAGTCAGTCAGTCAGATCATCTTAAAGTGAACAACATTTAGAATGTGTGAATGTGTCTCATGTAGAGAGTTGAAGAGTCAGCGCAGAGAAACTGACCTGCGCCACGTAATCATACACAGCCTTATACTCCTCACTGCTCAGCTGGGACGCCTGAAATCCAGGAATGGAAGCATATACTCCCTCTGTTGGTTCTCCTGTGGAGTTTTGACAGGATTGTAGACAAAATCAGCACTGGTTCAGTTAGCCACTCATAGTTTGAAACTTTCTTGACGAACCAGTGACTAAGCTGACAGTACATTTTAGTAGTTTTAAACTTGATGTTATTTAACACAATTATATAAAAGTTGAACTATAAGGCATGATCCTGCAGATTTCTATGTGTAGGCTTGGTTTAACTTTTTTTTCTTTTTTCCAGTAGGTTTCATCAAGTCAAGTCTGCATTTCACAACCTGAAAAGGCAAAAAGGACTTTAAAACCAATTATCTATTCATTTAAGCTATTGATCTCAACGTCTTTGCTTGTGTACCAATGAGAGTTTTAACTTCAGGTTGGTGGGAGGCATGTCTCTGTTTTAGTTTTGTTGACAGTTGTTACAATTAATATACTGTATTTCTGTATTTTTTCTAGGTGTGTGTGTGTGTGTGTGCGTGTGTGTGTGTGTGTGTGTGTGCGTATATGTTTATTAACTTCTTTTTCTTTGAAATTAGTTCTTTAAAATCAGTAGTATAGGTGCCCCTGGTTGGGAATAATTGGTGTAAAGAATAACTGCAGTATGTAACTTGTCGCTCCACGCCCTGTGTTGCAAGGTTGAAGTGGCTTTCATAGTCTAATCTGTCATCATTTTGGATATTATATACTTGAATAACTTTGATACCATACCAGTGGGTTGTGCAACAGGCTCAATGATGCTTGGTTTGGAGCTAGTGGAACCGTTTCCCTGCAGAAGATTTGAAAATCTACAAATAAGATTGAGAGGATACACAAATAAATACACAGATAAATATTGAAAGGATACACAAATAAATACACATATAGATACTGTGAGGAGAAAAAAAAACACACATTAATCTATGTAATTATTTCCATTTCCATTGTGTAACTCTAACCTTTTCATGACTCCCACAAATCCCGCACTGCCATTTCTGTCAGTTGTAGCATCCCTATCGTAGTAATTTTGGTATTCAATTGGAGCTGTAAATATTTAAAAAAGCACAGTTGTGTCAAAGTCTTACACACAATGCATCACCTGTTTCCAATGTACTAAGCATTCTGTTTTCACAGCAGTTGAGAGATAATATTAAAATTTCTGACTTAGAACATATTCAAATCCAAATCAGGAAGGCTGCAGGGCGGGTGCCTACCTGGGGGGGTTGAGCCAGTGCGTTTCATGTCCACAAAGCAGTTGTTGTCTGTGATGATGTCACACTTTTCCAGTGTTTTCCTCACATCCTCATAACACTGAAAGAGCAGTTTGGATGAAATTCTGTTATACAGTACAGTATATTTGAACAGTTTGCTTAGGATCTGTCCCATACAGATGTGTAACAACAGCTGCACCCACCTCATCATCTTTCACACTCTGCATCGATAATTGGTTACAGTGCACCCACAAAGCATTTCTTAGTATGCTGATGCGGTCCTCTTCCTGCTGCTGAAACATCTGCACAACAACGGGGTGAGTGGAGAAAATGTAAATTACCTAGAAAACACTGAAGCACAGTACATTCACTGCACAGCTGGCACTATACAACGCCACACAGTACTTTATGTACACTTCTAGAATATAGTGATGCAACTGGCAACTTGCACAGTTAATGTATCCAGCATGGCCTTTTATGCCTCTGCCATCTATTAACTGAAAGGTTCATAGCTGTCTTTTGAATGCTGCAACCTACAATTGACGTTAAAGGGCTGAATAAAGTTGTTGAATGGCAGCCTCAGCTTTGTTTGAGATTTAGTTGCCCGGAAACACTTTTTTGTAAATTAGTGACTCACTTCAAATTCTGAGTATAGGAAGTATTACACATCCTTGCTGTCATCCCAGATCTTGAGTAGTTCCACTTTTGATTTAAGTCTGTACATTTTAAAATACAATAAGCTTGATAAATATGGTAAGAGGAGAAATACAGCTTCCAGCGACATACTTTACCTCACATGTGCTAATGTGTGTTGATTCCCATTCTTGACGGATCTTGTCCAGCTGTTCAATGTTTGATATGTATTGTTTCTCTGAAGACAAATAAAAACATTATCAATTATGAAAAAAAGGAGGTCAATCACAGATTGAACATTTGATGTTCCATTTATGTCACACTCCCACTATGAATGGGTTTATATACTTTATCTAACCCCATTTCTATCCTCAGTACAAGGGAAGTTAATGTGACCACCATCCCTTAAAAATGGTTTTGGTAAACCACCATTTTTACACTAAACAAAGTGCCATGGTACAAATTCTCAATTGATTCGTTGTTTGTCCTTACCAGCCTCCTCTGCAGCTTCTCTGCACTGTTTAGATTTGTTGTTCATCTGAAAAAGACAAGAAATTACAAAATGACACAGTTTAGATCTGTAAACCTGTGGTTGTCCTAATGAAATGGAATATTCGTGTATTTGTGAGGTTTTATTTAACATAATCAATGTAAGTTCCTCTAAAAAACTGTGAAGTAAGCTCACACCCTGTAAACGACTAAATTAATTGCCAAGAGAAATGCATTTCCAAATTTCTGTTACTGTTGTGGAGTAAGTGGAATAACTGTCTGCTGTTGGAGAAACTATCCCTCTGGTTGCCAAAAACAGTGATTCATTCCAAATATACATTCCTGTTAATGGTAGAAACACATTTGTTAATGGGGTGCCCAGTATTCTCTCAAATGTTAACCAGGGGCTTTTACAATGGACAAAAAGAATTTGTATCACACAGACTATTATAATGTCTATAATGTTGTTACATTTTCTTATTTCTCTTGTTTTGAATATTTAAACTATTCTTCATTGTAGTTAGACTGTCACAGTGCTTAAAAAATAAGAGACTTGGCTCGTGTGAAAAAGTCTGCGACAAAAGCAGAAATAGATATAGATGTTGTAGATATGACATTTAAAACATTTAAATGCAATTAAAGATGCAATTTGAGTTATTGTTGCTTCACTTGGGTGTTTGATGTTCACTGTGCATTATAATGTACATGCGGCGTTTGACACTAGAAGGCTGTTTTCGCATTCATCTGCTGAAGTCAGAAAGTTTCACTGCAACTTAAATGCGAAGACATGTACCTACAAGCAAGATATGGAAACTTGAAACCTCAACCTCGCGTACACTGACAATGGACTGTTCATTGAAGAATGAGACATGTTGTGTCCAGCAGTTAAACGTTTGAAGGGAACAAAGTTTGCATATTGATAGATTCTGAGGGAGAAGGAGTATATGTAATTTTAAAAGTTTTTAACTAGTACATTTTTGTGGAATAACCACATCAGACACAAATTATTACTCAAAGCAGAGTAAGTATATATATCTGTATGTATATGCTTAAAAACACATCGAGAGTCGACCTTATTTTTAAAAGACAAAACAATAATATGAAGGCTGAGCACAGAGAAAAGGGTGCTGATGCAGTTATAAGAATTAGACGTAAACTGGAAGACAACACGCCTCCAGTTAGAAAGTCAAGGAAGGTTTTTTATTGTTGAACTGACATCATTTCACTGAGTCATACAGCACAGATTTACCTTCTCAATCTGTTTGGGAGTGGCTGTGGGAGTGTTGCCCATCTTCTCAGCCGTCTGCTCTGCCTCGTCTGCCTCCCTGCAGCGCTGCTCATAAGATTTTTTAGACTGGGAAGGAAACAGAACGGAAACCATATGAAACTATAACACCCAAGTTTTGTTCATCAGCATCTGGCTCTATGAACCCTTGACAGGAAGGGGATGGGGGTGTGGGAGTTTGGGGAGATTTTGGGGGGGGACTTCCTTCTTTTGAGCTGAGAGAAAGATGGCCTCGGGCTCATAAATGTGTCCATCACACTTTGTAGCTTGCAAAACTATCTTCCTCTTACACATCTTAAATTTACAGAGTGATGCTTCTCTACTGTCTCTCTCTCTCTCTCTCTCTCTCTCTCTCTCTCTCACACACACACACACACACACAATCTTTTGCACATCATGTACTTGCACATACAAGCAGGATGTACCTGCACTAAAATTGTCTGAGATGATTCATGCTGTGAACTGCTACCACTATTGTATAAGTAGTGAATCAAAGATATTTGCTGAGGCTGAAGCGACTCTTTTTATAAAACTGTTTGCAGGGGCTTCCACATACCTAAAAGCCATAAATGTAATAGTACAGATCATCATTTAATTGTCATCTTTTTTTTTATCACTCAAATGTACACTTCCAACACAATATTTTGTACAAAATATGAGCCACAACCTGAAACAATATGATAAACATTCCATGACTGAAAAGAAGCAGGGAGTAGAAAAATCATTCGTATCAAGATTATATGAATTGACCTTACGTCTATTGTTTTCTTGTAGAGGGAGACTTTTGTTTTCTGGACCTTCTCCATGATGACCTCAAACTAAACAGTAAAAATACAACATACCTCATCATCATCAGAAAACCACACTGAGAGTCTCTTTTTAGATTTCCTCTGTATGCAAATGAGAACCTTTTTTCTCTGTTCTTTCTGTCGATCTCTGAACTGCTCCATTCTCTTCACCTCCTCCTTCAGTAGTCCAGAAAGCTGAATGTGCAAGTTTCCTATGTTCTCAATTTCTGAAATATACCAAAACATGCAACTATAAACTCAGAGCTGAGAGAAGCTTGCATGGATGCCTAAAAAATAGTCGTGCAAAATAATGCAGGAAATATATCCTGTGCTTACGTGATTTCATTTCATCAAAAGATGCTCTCAAAGTGCTGTAAAAACAAAACAAAAACAGGATATACTTAGAAGATGCGAAAATGTAATACATGTGTTGTTCAGATAGGACAAAATACTGATGATATGCATATGAGGTAGGTGCATATGAACATCATATTAATGCTTATATGCACCTACCAACACACACACACACACACACACTAACCTGATCTCATATAAGCCCCCAGCTTTGCGTGCGATACTGACCAGGTCCTTGCCATATTTCTCCTCTGCTGATGCCCTACGTGCACAAAGCCACAATAAAGCTGAACCATGTTTCAGTGAGGAAACTGTCTGCATTCAAGTGCAAGTCGCCAGAAATTTGTGAGCCCACCTCATTTTCAAGATCTCCTCCATCTCTTTGCATGTCCGTCGGCCATCATTAAGTCTCTGAATAATGGTCTCATACCCAACATTGCTGATGAAGTCCACTCCCTAGAACCACAAATACTGAACTGTAATACTCACACTTTCAGTGATAAGGGACAATGTTCACAGGAAATCTCACACGATGTAAAATTTTGGAATAAAAGTCTAAATAAAAGCTGTTAACCCAAAATGTTTTATGTCCACTGAAAAGAGAACGCCACTGCTTCTTTATTGCTCAATATTTTAAAGACCCAAATGATCAGCTGATGATTTAAATGATATAAATGATATATGATGATATGAACATCAAGGTTTACTTGGATGATTGTGACTCTTCTGAGACTGTTTTTATTTTCCATGTAGTGGTATTGTGGTATCTCATCTAGAGTGGAAATTGTTACATGATGATGCTGGGGTCTGAATGGAAAGCTACCAAGTGGGAAAAGTACCAAAAGATCCAACTCATGTAGCAGTGGTACTTTGCTGAAAATTGACTTATGTTGAAATAAACTAACTGGTGTAAAAATATCTGGTGTTCATTTGTACTTTTACTGATTTACATTTTACATAGTTTTCCTTATAGCAGGATGAGAACAAAGAGGAAAAAGGAAGCACACAACTTCACACAGTAAACTAAAGCTGCAATAGAGTTCAACCGATTGTTCACTCTGAGCAGTCAGTTCCTGATGCTTTGCTTATGGTTACAATATAAAATTTGTTCTGTATCGGTATCTGGTTTCATTGACGTTTTGAGGTTTGTTCTGCTGCACTGTCACACATGCGTTAACGGGTGCTCTGTGCAGATACCAAAAAGCAGAAACAATAAATCAAACAAACCTTAAGGAGTTAAGCTAAGCCTGAATCACAGGAACACCCCCATAATAATGAAGTTCTCATTTTTACCACTATAAAGTCACTGTCAACACTATAAAAAAAAAAGTTGTGCTGAGAAAGAACTATTTAGTTTATGCGACACACATGGTTTAAGACAGAAACTGAAAGACTTGCAAAATCCAGAGCTAAAAAACTTTACTAAGTGGATTGCTTATCCACTATATTAAAAAATATTAATTCAGTGACCATTAAGGTCAGAAAAAGCAAAATGACAGAAAGCAAAGAAGATTAGAAGTCTTAAGACAAGAAAAAGTGTTGCGCTAACTATGGTTATGCATATTTAAACTGGACAATGATGCAGGAAATACTGTCAGGACAAAATAAAAACCATCAATACAGTAGAAATAGAAAGCACACTAAACTTTATACTTCAAAAACACCAGTGAACTTAGTGACTACAACAATGACTTCACACCTCAGTAAAAACTCACATTCAACTTGAGCTACATTTAAACAATACAAAAAATATACCATCACATTAACTCACCCAAAAGGCATCTTTAAATTCTAATGACATCTTGGCAGTGGTTAAAAACTGTCCCTGTCGGAGAATCCACTCAACTTAAATTCACTTTACAACGCCCAGCAGTGTAACAGGCTGTTGCTTGATGCAAGTGAAAACGGCTCATGACACATTCAGGAAACCAGCTGTCAAACAGTAACACTCACTCACTAACTCATTTGATTTAAATGAGGAAGAGCTGCAACATGTCTGCAGTTAGCACAACTGGACTGATACTCACGTCATTAAACTTTTAGAGTAAAATGGCAACTAATAATGGATCTGATACACAGCCACAATTATTCAATTACAGTTATAACAAATGTTATCAAAGCTCCGGTTTCTTTGATAATAATTAACAGGACTGTTGGTTTGAACACCCGCAAAAATTGTTTTTTTGTTCAAATTGTACTCCAACTCAAACCTCCCCGTTCTTCAGGTGAGGAGTGGATAAAATAACATGAGGGCCTTACGATATTATGCAATCCAATATAATATCCCTGCAACACACACTCTTTTGTGAAGCTTCTGCTGTTCATGTTTTGCTGACACTCTGTCAGTGAGGTACTGAAACACCATTCTGGCTATTGTTGAACAAGCTGCTTGTGCTGGTGCATGTGTTGCAACATATGTTTCCTGTTATTTTGTCCATGCAATTTACTATTGCAAATTGATCAAAGAGAAGATAAGGTCATCTCTCTCCAGACAATGATGTGAATCTCATGACTAATACCAGCATACAACACAGGAAATAAAATAAGTGACATCTATGTGGAAACAAATGATAAAACTCTGCAATAAACAAGATTACATCCAGTTATAATTCATCATGTGCTACATGCAGCTGCCTGCCATAGTCTGTCACTTCACTGTTCATGAAAGTTTCTTGATTTTTCAAAACTTCAGCCTCTGACAGCTGCCCGTCTCCATCACTGTCCATTTCCTTGATGAGGTGAAGAGCCTATTGATGACAGTGGAGCAAAACAATGAAATCAGTAAATCAGAATATGTTGCCATAAAATTATGAAAAGAAATGAAATATAATCCACGAGCCAAATGCTAAAGGAAACCATCCAAATACATAATTTGCATTAAAACTCCAGAATTTTATTGTGATTTAACCTGTTATGTAGCTCAAATTCAGGTTTACCTCTTCTCTTGCTGAACCATAGCTATTAGGCGCAACCCAGCGAAGCTGCTCCTCTCGATTCAACTTGCCATCCTTGTCTTGATCATAGAGGTCTTTAAACCGCACTGTTTCCTCAATCTCCCACTGTGAAGGTGAATTCTCTGCTAAAGAAAAAACAACAAAGTGCTACTACTGCATAGGTGGCAAAAATTAGACATAGTAGAATAAACTAAAAACAAATCATTCTATGTTTTAAAATAATCTCTGTGGTCTTACCATCACCACGGACATCTCCAATAAATTCACTTAGACTGATGAAGCCATCCTTATCTGTGTCATATTCACTCAACACATCTTCAATGGCAAAATCCTATCAGAAAAAAAGATAAATCATTAAGCTGTAACATGCAATAGAAATAGCACTATTATAAGAGGTCAAAGGACACATCATCATATCAGGTTTTGCAGGTGCAGGAGCTAATCTTGTCTTACAGCCATGTGATCCACTTCAGATGGGTGGGTGAAGGCTAGAAACTCTGTTACATTAAGGCCAGGTGTGCCGTCCACATCAGCAAAGTCAAAGCGCCTCCTCTCCTTTAGATGGAGCTTAAGGGGACACAAGCCCATGCTAAGGTAATTGTCACATAATCAAGGAAGTGGCACAATGTGATTATTAACAGAACCATAAACGTATGCCTACGTGTCTGAGAGACTCTTGCTCTGGATCTTCCAGTACCGTGCTGTCATCGAAACTAATCAGCTGATCATGAGCAACCTTGTTGTATTCCTCCCATGTTACAACACCATCTTTGTCAGTGTCAAACTCAGGGAACCGCTCATCTGCATCATCCAGAGCATATTTTCTGTAGACATGCTGAATCCATAGAGTGATCTCCTCTGTGGAAACAGAGCAGGATGCGTATGAAGTTAAATCATTTCTGTTTATATTTGCTCTCTTTCTAAATATCAGCTGTACTTTTACCTGTGCTTAACAGACGGTCAGCATTTGTGTCAATCTTCTTTACAATTTCCATCATCTTTTTTCTCTGTTGTGCGGGGCTTAGTTTCTTGATTTCCTCAGTGTCCTGCAAGTGCATAAAATAAGTAGAGCCTAGAGTGAGCAGCTGGTAAATGAAGCATAGAAATTGGGCTGAAGAGTGTAAGAAAATAAATTATTTAGAGACCTCATCTCCCAGCAGGACATTTATGTCATGTTCAGGGTTGTGCTGCTGGCCAATAAAATGGTCTTCATGAAGATGCTTGTGAGAGCTTTGTCCAAGTCCAAACTGAAGTAACAGCAATACCAACAATGCAGAGGATGCCATCTGTTGAGTAACACACGATAAAAGACAACAATAACTAAAGGGAGTGATGGAACTGAAAATACTACAGTGTCATTAATTAGCTTCCAGGCTAGTTTTCTTGTTGAAAAGTCAAACAACCAAGGAAAAACAGAGCGACCTTGTGGTCAGCTGGTGAAAGTTAACTCAGCTAAACTGAATATGTTTGCTTCGACCGTCCTGCATCATGATCAAACCTACTAAAGCTACAAAACGGCAGGAGCCCTGGTAGAAATACTGGTGCTTTTCCAATTTTAATGCATTGCTGTTTATACTGACTGTGTTTGAGAGAGAGAGAGAATGAGACAGACATGAAAGCGGATCTGGGGCAAAACCAAAGGCGTTAGCAAAATGGACAGACACAGTTAAAGACAACGCAAACAAGCCAATACTACAGTAACTGCGACGAAGCTGACAAATAATATAAATTAAAGTAAATGTTATTACCGTGGTAAGTTCTTCCCGCAAGTGTTTACTTCACTGTCACTGACCCCCGAAGGAAAGATGTACTTCCGGTCACAACTTTCAAAATAAGGGCACATCCTCCAGGAATTTGTCAAAATTTTTTTCTGTAACTAAAACCAGCTAAACTGGGCCCAACAAAGGTAAACACATATGAAGGAAATACAAACATATAACCGTATACTCAAGTATACAAATAGGCGTTTGTATCATTTTGTCCACCCTATTAGTATAAGTGAGGGCATCTCTAAAGCCTTCATAAATATAGGATTTATTGCTGAACTGTTGTATTGTACTGCATTAGATCTGGCTAAGTGTACCTAACAAACTGATGACTAAAGTATAGTTTGGTGGTGCCAATAACTCAACACATTTGTAACTGAACAAATTGCCACTGGAGACAGATGAAACTGTTACAATATGGGAGACATTTGACACACTAAACGGCAATGTAAAATCTGAAGAACTAGTTAACTATATAACTACTACTGAAATGGTATCTACTCTAGGGGAAAGTTTTGCAGCCCAGAGCTTTTATTTTGAAAGCAGACTCACTGTTTAGGCTTGTTCCGGCCGTTTGTAAGCAACTTTACATACACTGAGAATCAACCAAACATCCCGCCCGACCGTCATGGTTGCTATGGTAGACGGCTTGAAGTCCCGCCCTGTGAAAATATGCCCCGCCCCTTGGCCCAAATTATTCTGTACATGATTGGCTGGCACGTACGTTGTTTCCATGTTATGGTGAATTCATTGGACAACGGCAATGTCAGTCAAAAATGTAAACTCAACAGACTTCCTGCTCTGTGGTTAGGTTGTCCTCACTGTCATGTATTTATCTGACATGTTTTTCCATCAACTCTGACAACAAGACAACTTTGTCCGTAGATTTTCAATTCTCGCCCACTGAGCGCTGAACACACGGCGGGCCGATGTCCAAAGACAACCGCCACGATGGACGACGGCGTGGCGCTGGACAGCACCGTCTCGGCCCGAGAGTTAGCCAAGGAGGGGACGGGAGGGAGAGGTCTGGTAGCAACAGCTCCGGCTCCTCGCATGGAGGAGGCAAAAGCAAGAATGCACCCTTAACCGCTTTGAAGGTAAGCAAAGATATTTAATTTAGTCGAGGACATTAAAATTCCGATGCAGTCTTTGCTATCTTGAGTTAACCCACGGGATAACCCAGAATGGCTTCATCTAGCTAACAGTCCCTGGAGGAGAGGAGCATTTTTGGTGACCTTACCTTTTGTAGGTGTGATGTTGTCTGCTCTGGTGGCCTCTTCAGGTCGTGAAATGTTTCTCCCTCCTGTTCTACCATCACATTTATCATCTTTTGATAGTTTTACCAAGGGATTTAAGAGAAGATGTTAATGAATCGTGCGGCTTTTGTGTATAAATATATTGTCATATCACCATTAAACAACATGACAAGAGGCGGAGTGGTATGTAGGGCTAACATAAGAGTAAGGAGAAGTCTGCATTAAATGGTAGCATATCCTAATCTCCCAGTTTGTCCCAACTTCTTGCAGAGTTTGTAGGTTTCTACCATGTGCAGGCACTCAAACCATGTGTTTTGTCCCCAAGCAGCCTATGAATCATCCAGTGCTGAGTCCAATGTGATGCAGAGCATCACTTTGTATGGCTAATGCACGACCAGGCTTGCGTGAGCATACACTGCCTCTGAGCCTGCAGCTATACTCTCATCACTGGCAACATGGGATGGAGGGCAGAGCGGCAGGCCTGCTGTGTGCACATGACTGCGCAGTGTTGTGGCAGAAGGAGAGTGAGAGATGAGAAGCAGGGAGAGAGAGTGGGGGCTCTGATGCAGAGCCGGGAGAGCAGAGGAGAGAAGCTGTAAATATAGGGAGCTGCATGCAGTGGAGAGCAGAAGAGAGTGGATGGCAGATAGACGGCAGTGGGCAGCGAGGTGGGCCTAAGAAGTGGCTGCTAACTCAGCAGAGAGCTGAAGGCTCAGGCTGGATTACAGACAGAATAGTCAAAGTGAAAGGCAGGACTGTCGGGCTACTGAGCACTTGTCTTTCTCAGTCGCCACTGGGAGAAGAGTTGACACAGCTGGGCAAGTTGCTATAGCAGTGTGGACTACACAGTAGGAGTCTATTTTGGTCCCACCGTCAGATGACGATGTCACCTTGCACAAGTGGCAGTGCTGGTGAGGGGGAACAGGTTGCCTGAAGTGGGCTGCAAAAGTATGTCAGGGGTGGATAAGGACGAGGAACCTGCTTACAGACTGTACTTCTATTCTGTATGTATCCTCTATTCTTATAAGTTTTCTCTGTGTCTGTCCTAATGAGCTAGGTTTCACCCACTGTCTTTCTACTTACATCTGTTCGTAGACCTTGCCAGGAGGAAACCTTACACTTGCCCCTTACTCAGCATAGTCTAGAAAATAAGCACTCTCTGTGTTGCATGGGGAGGGATTGCCTGGCCAGAGAATATAGTAGAAGTTATGCTCCACAATGTATGTTATTCTTCTACAGTGCAGCCCAGGAGACAGCTTGTTTGCAGCTCATTAAGTGGATCAAGAGAATGTTGCTGTAAGCCTTTTTTTTTCCACCTCAGGCTGCTGCACTCAGGTAGCCCTCAGTTGTAGGCAGGTAGGGTATTGTCACAACACTCATCTGTCATCCAGTGGCTGCCAAGCCCAGGAAACACAGAGTAAATATTTACATTCTGGTAGGAGATGGTGCATTGATGCTGACCCGCCTCACTAGTTCTCATTTTAGCAGGACCTGTGTTGTTTGATGTTGTTTTATCTCTTTGTATTCCTTGTCTACTCGGCAGAATGAAACCCCGGCCACTCGACATGTAAAGAATTTTGCTCACCAAAAGTAGGTCAGCTGGATATCTCCCTTAGGGACATTAAATAGTATCACACTGATACACGCATGCTGTTTCTACACATGTAATGCCTAATGAGCCACGTTCACATCGTTCTATTAGCCTTGAAGGTTAGTCTGAAAAGATTGTTGTCCTTTTTACCTAAGCACAGGGCTAATTATCACTTGTTTTCTCAAAACCTTTGGAAAGTCAACAACTGTATACCTCATCTTTTCAATTGCAAGTGTCATAGAGGAATCATTTTGCTGTAGCTTTCTTGTCTGAATAGTGGTGCTAGTGAGAGACAGCCAGGAAAAGAGAGAACGGTTTGTTCCATGACTCATTTGCTATTAACAGGAGAACTGGCTCTCGATTTTTGTGTTGGTTTCAGGTAGCAATGTATTTTAAGTCTGAAACCACATCTTGCAGTTGTCTGACCAAAATAGCAAAGTTTGCTCTGGATTTTTGTCAACATGAAATTAAATCATTTATGAATAGTACAGAAGTGGTACAGGCCATTCTGCTGGGAGAGAGAACACAGTGAGTGGAAGATCCACAGTGATAAGCCTCTAGGTATTAGCTTCTGTGTTGTTGTGTAACCAGATTGCCAGAAGTCAGAATATTTTGTGATGTAAGATTACAAAGCCAAATGACACCAAGCAGACCATTGGGTACATTGTGTATTTTTGTCTTAGCCATTGCCTGGTGAAATTGAGTTGTTAGTTCTTGTCGTGTAGGAGATTTGCTTTATGCATTCATGTATGAGCCATGTAACCAAACTGAAAATGTTTCTCCATGACATGGGGATGCAGATCGATGTTGATGCCATGTTTCATCACAGGGCATCTTAATTTTGCATTGGTGAATTCTGTGATGAATGACTTCCACTGCATTTATTTTGGTTCACAGTATCTGCTTCACCCCAGGTTAAAGTCAAGTTCACTCATGCATATGCAGTGTGTAGGTCAACCATGATGCATGCTGGGAACAAAGCGAGTTTAGAGATTCAGGCCTGTAGCTGTTTCTTGTCACAGTTTGGGTCAGTAGACCTCTTGCATACAGTATACCCAATGCTTGCAATATTGTGGCCTCAACCCTAATTTACAACCTCATATCAGGGACTGAACAAAGAATTGAAAGAGCATATTGCAATATGATCATTTGTGGAAAGATGCGCTGTCACCAAGAATTGCTTTTTCATCAAGTGGATGATTTAGATTTTTACATTTATTTAGATTTAGGTTTTAAGATTTTTTTTTTAGCATCAGCTGGTACTTTTTAAGTAACTGAGTTGAAAAGATTTGAGCTGTTGTGAGGCATAACACAGACATTTGGCAATCCTGCCCTTTATGCCTGAATTTGTGTCTGAATTATTTTTGTTAAATGTACTATGTGCACTTTGTTGCACACTGTTTTATGTCAGTGTGCTAAAACGGGTGTAACCATAGCAACAATGCTTATGCTAAAGGCTGTGTTAACACTCTATATCGTCAGCAAATCTCATGAAAAGACCAGTGTTCATTTCTCAGAACTGCCCCATGTCCCGACCCTGTGGCACCCTGTGGCCACCAGCTCTTTTGTTTGTATTGAAGACAGAAGTCTTTAAAAACTTGCCATGAATATGTAATTTCATTTTGAGAACCATGCCAAATAATTTCTTTACAAAGTTGGACACTGTAGTTTTTTAGCAAACAGTAGTCAAACAGCAGTTAATGGTGTGTTTGTTGGGCACTATTTTCAGATTTGGTATACTAGTGAGTGTTTACTGAGACAAATGACAATGTGTGTGGAATTGACTCAAAATATGATACAGTAGCCAGAATGAAGGATGTATGTCACCCAGTGTGACATAGTGTGACATTTGATTTAATAGTTTTTGACAGCAGTGAAGCTCTGTGACATAAAGGAATAAGTAATAGTATATCAGGCTTTTGCTACACAGGCAGCACAGGCAGCTTTGGTCTTTTCATAGGATGTATTGACAATAATAAGAATATAAAATATGATCAAACTCATGAGACTGACCACAATTCCCACAAAGAAGCATTTTTCATCTGACAGCTCTTTATCTCTCTTTCCCCCCCCCTTTTTTCTTTCAACCCTTAACACATAATTAAAGCTATTGCTATAAAATGAAACCTCCAGAAGAGCCTGGCTATAAAATGGTTATCAAATCTACTTCTTTTTTTTCTGTTTGTTTTAAAAATGCACATGGCCCTGTGAATCTATTTGCAGTAACATTTACAGTATCATGATGTCATATTGAAAGTCACCTTATGAGTCCCACATCTAATTGTCACATATGTGATGTCATATTGATCTACACCATTTTCACTTGGCTCTTGGATGTAGTGCAAAACTGACGTGTTGAATCCTCTGTTTCTCCTGCAGGCATCTTTCCAGCGCTCCAACAGTCATGACAAAGTACGGAAGATAGTCGCTGAAGAGGGCCGTGCTGCTCGAAACCTGATTGCCTGGAGTGTACCTCTAGAGAACAAAGAGGAGGAGGGTAGGTAGATACATGCAAAACGAACTTTCTGTGCATGCTAATATTCTGTCATTCTGCTGTGTTGCAGCTTCCCCATTATTGCTACAAGTTAAGGATTCATATTAACATCACAAGAGTAAATGGAGCACATCAGTCTTTTACCTACTATAGGTCTTCATTGTCCAGTGGCAGGTGCTTCTGCTGATATTTTTCTTTGGGTATATTTCACATGCTGTATCTTTAGGACAGTGGAGGATGTTTAGTGATTTGTTTGGAGCACTGCAGTGACCACAGTCTGTGATTTTTCTCACACACAGTGCTGTTAGTTGTAATACAGTATCAGCTGGAACACAATGATCATTTAATTTCATGGCTTAACTGGTTAATGAAGACCGAGAGCGGAGAATCTCCTATGCAGGCTAGAACTTACACCTGATGCATGGCCCTCTGTTATGTAGAATATAAAAATCTTGGTGGATTATTGTGGTGTGGCACTATGGTTCAGGGGGTTTTGTGAATAGATTATTATGTAATAGGCTTCATGTTGTTTGGATGGTCCATGTGATGTCATTTATCCTGTTTTTCTGAGAGAGAGGGCACTGCCAAGATGGCAATGTTCAACTTATCTGCTTAACAATGTAGTTTCCCATGCTCCTTCACATTGTTTTTGGCTTTATTTTGGAGAAAGCTTCTTTTAGGCCAACCTACTCAGAAACCCCCACCAGAGCTCTCCACACTTTCTCACTTTCACTCTGACTCGCCCTCTTCTTTGTGGGTCAGTCCAGTTATTTATTCAAGGCTTATTCAAGTTCATGCCATGAAAACTAGAAATCCTTTAATTGGCATACTTAAGAAGTTTTTATCTTGTCTCTGTTACTGTACATTTGTGACATTTTAATTGATCAATGACAAACCAAAAACACATGACTGCAAGTGGTTTAATAAAAGACCATCATAGGAGCATGTTGATTGTTTATTTCACCTTTGACTGAATGTAAGCCTCTTTTTTTCTCTTTACATAGCAAAGTCCAAAAGCAACTCCAGTGGCAGTTCCAGGGCTCAACGGATCAATTCTGGTCAACAAAGGAATAAGAAACAGGTTGGTGTATCATCTGTTTCCACTAGAGGGCACTATTCACCAAGCTAACTCACTCAGTGCAGTGGATCTGTGATTCTCATTGAACTCACTGTTGTAGCACTGTGCGAGTCAGTTTTGGAAAAAGTTGAGTTTACATTGAAAACAGTGTAAAAGCAGACCAGTGCTGCAACTCTAGTTTGTCAAGTGCTTCATTCAACCAAAATCCACTCTGAGTCTGATCTTTGAACTTAATTTTCAGACCATAACCTTATGTCCATCAGTTGTTGTTGCATAAGGTTGCAAACTTTTCTAAAAGATTGGTGTAAGGCTGCAACAAGCTGCATAGAGAAAGAGATGTGGTGGGATGTTATACTGTATGAAGAGTGTTGCCAAGAAGAATTTGCCAACAACTGCACTAGTAAAAAGCTATTTAACCAAATCTATTATTTTCTTTTAGTTTCCATATATATTGATACTTCCTATTTTGATATTTAATATTTCCTGACGCACTCTGGTTGAAACCACTGGGGTAATGTGTGGCATCATCATTGGCGCAATGGGTTGAAATCTCCCTATATGCATGGTTAGCAATATAAGGCATATAATAGCGGCATCTTCCATCTCAGCCAACAGATAAAAGTGCTGTGGCTGATATGTAAAAAAATTAGCTATTTACATGACACTGTAATAAGTTTGTCATTGTAACCATAATGTTTCGTTCATGCTCTGTTTCCGCAGAATGCTGGTTTGGAAAGTAAAGGCACAGCCGGTGCCTTGTTGGACAAGGGGGCAGAAAAGAGCCCCACCAAAGCCAGACAGCCCCGCAAGGTGGACCTGCGAGCGCGCTACTGGGCGTTCCTCTTTGACAACCTGCGTCGAGCTGTGGATGAGATTTACGTCACCTGTGAATCTGATCAGAGCGTTGTAGAATGCAAGGTTAGTAATTAATTAATTAATTAATTAATTTTATTTACATTTTTTTTACCCCAGTAGAAATGTGAATTCTAGTTTCAGCATCAATGTGTTGAAGTTCTGACCTGACCAAACATTATTTCCTTAGTTGGGGAGATTAAAAGGTGGTATGATATATGAACACTAGAGGGGGACATGGAGATCAGAATGAATTTTCTCCCTCACAGGTCACATTCCTCTTGATTTCTGTTTTATGTCAGAGGGGCTCTCTGAAGGCTTGCTGGCGAGAGAATTATCGCAGGACTCTCTCTTGGGCCTGGCTGACTGGACTAAATATTGATGACAGACTGTAAACAGAATTGTGTATATGCTGTGTTTTGTTTTGAGGCATTTTGCTGAAATGGTGCTCAGCCATTTTGGCTCCTCTTTTAGTCTACATCTTGCACATAAAATCAATTGCATATTTTACATGTTTCTCTTTCTTTGTGGAGTTGTGTGTTTTGTTTTGGTCTGGCTTTGAAGTGGCACTGTGGTGTTGCTCCAGGGCACACTGGCATGATACTGCTGGTCCTGTGTTTTATTGATTCTTCTGCCATGCTGCATTATGCTGAGCATGGTTCTGGTGACGCTCTGCGGTCAGTACTGTAGCCCAGTTCCCTGTGGTGTGGTTGGCTTGCTGTCAGTGCCACAGCACAGCTCCCTGCGGTGTGATCAGCATGTTGTCATTTGGCCTATGTCAGACATCTGGCTGCTGGTTTTTTTTTTTTTTCCTCATGCCACTGTATCTCACTACACCCTAATGCTGTCTAATGGCCAGGGGGCTGGGTGCTGTTCATAATCCCCCAACCCACCCAGCTTGGGCTTAATGGACACTGATAGATGATGGAGTCATCTGGAGGGGAAGCAGAGTGCTCTGATAGCCCCCAGCCACAATCCCCCAGTGTAGCTGTGGGCAATCTGTATTCTGTGCCCAGCAAACAATTTTCCACCTAAAAACAAATGCATATAAACATAACCATCATCAGCAAGTCATGCCTAAATCTCTGCTGAGGTGATGTTACTGTAATACTTGATGTAATTTTGAATGAGAACCTTAGTGCTGACCTAATATAATATGTTTTCCCGCTCAGAGGGAAATTGTTCACCCAGCGGAATGATTCATGTATACTTATTAATAATGCCCCACACCTCTTTACCCCACGGTCCTCAGACCTAATTAGCTCCTATCAACTATTCCTTTATCCCATCACCTGATTTATTAGACATATCATCCAGACCTGGCAAGAAAGGTACTCAGTGTTCCTGTTTGCTTGGAATCAATTGAGATCGTGATTTTATTTTTCTTTAATTTATACATTGAACTGAACTGAAATGGGCAATTCTGGTTTAAAATAGTTTAAATAAAAACAGAAAAACTGTTAATTATTTACTTGAGGGCAATAGGTCTGACCTAGACTGTACCTGTTCATTCTAGTTTCAGTGTCGGGACCACAGGCTTTTACTGCCCATTCTACTTTATGGCAATGCCGCTGGAAGGTTAAACATTTTGTCATTCCTCATGAAATGTTATGTGAAGGTTGTATTTGGGTAAGTGTGCCAGTTAACATGCTGAAAGCCGCTTTATGGTGCCTTCACTCACTGTTGGTTATCTGTCAGAGGAGCAGCAAACCTCTCTCCATCTCGGCCTTCATTACCAAATGAACACCGGGCTGCAACGGTGGTCCTTGCCTGTTAACCAGCTCTAATGAGCAGACCTGCTGCTGGACACATCTTTCACTGGCCTGACTTGTCTATTAACTAAAAGCACTGTGAAGCTTTACTCTCAATTACCACTCCCTTCACACTCCCCATCAATCAGCTGTGTCCGTTTCATTAGAGCTCTGGGAAAAAGCTCCACACAGCCCACCACCCCAAACATTCTGTACTTCTCCAAGTGCGGATAATTTGCTATTTGGAATACGCCTTTTCTGTTATTTCTTCAAAATTTTCAATCAAATGTTTGTCTTACATGAACATGTGCTTTCAGCAACACTCTTGATCATTGTCAGTTTTGAACTCACTTGAGTGGAAGATTGCCAATAGTGGTTTTAGTTGAAAATAATTTGTCTTTTTCTGCACGTTTTACATTTATAATTTTTGTCAAACTAATCCCAGAAATATTTAACCTCAAACACGCTAAGTAGCAAAAACAGATATATTGCAATCTGCTTACATTATACAATGGTTTTCATATCAATACAAATTTTATGAAAACAGGGTAACTCCTAGGTCAAGTTTTGTTATATGGTTCGTTTGAGTGCACTTTTTTCTGACAGTATGAAGGAAATTGTCTTAGTATCTTTCAGGATTGTGAAACTAAATGTATTTCTTGTTACATTTTTGTCCAACAAATATTCTTAAGTGACACACGGCATGCTTCTGATTGTTCCACTCTTCATGTTTGTTTACAGTGTGCTGTGTAATCAGTCTCCTATTGTAACCGCTGTCTTTAGGAGGTTTTGATGATGCTGAACAACTATGTGCGGGATTTCAAAGCTCTCATAGACTGGATCCAGCTTCAGGAGAAGTTGGAGAAAACAGATGCCCAGAACAGGTGATCTTCACTTTGTCTTTCTCACAGTTTTTCTTTGTCTCTCACTTTCATTCACTTGCCATTTTGAATTGCTCCCTGAGGTGAAACTGGAAGTGCCGGTGTCTGGTCCCTGGCTTTGAGTCACAAACAGAATGGATCAATAGCCTTGGCTTTAATTCAAACAGATCCATGAGTTTATTGGCTTCTCTTTAACACGGTGACCACTGCAACCGTAAATTGACTAAGAAATGAAATTCCCAGTGCTGCCTCCCAATTTGTTCATTTAAAGTATACTGTTAATCAATACGACAACCTGAAACTTTTCCATGCTCCATTTATTGCATAAATTGCTGCAAATGAATCAGCCGTTAAACTGATTCGCCAAAGTGTGAGCCAAGCCTGTGTGTGTTTGGCTACTAGGAATTGTAATTAGTGTTAGTCAAGTAATATTCGCCACTTCCACTTTGTTCAGGCCCACCTCTTTAGCCTGGGAAGTGCGTAAGATGTCTCCGGGACGTCATGTGATGCCAAGCCCCTCGGCTGACAGAATGGTTCCTTCTCCAGGTGCACGTCGCACCCTCAACTTTGGGTAAGCTCTGTTTCATTCTAGTCATACCCCTGTTGGGTTCTTTTTTTTTTTGTCACCATTAGGTATGTGATTTGGTCCAACAAAAACTTTTATTTGATTAACATTGTGCCATAAGGTATCCTGTTATTGACCAATCCATATTTGTGATGATGATCTATGCTTGTTTTTGAAGGGCTTAGAAAATGCAAACTATGTTATCTAGCAATACAGTCATTGATTGCTGATGGTGAAGCATTTGTTTAATGCAATTTGTCGAGTCTCTCACTCTTGGGCCATAGAATCAGTGGAAGGTGTAGATGAAAGTCTCAGTTAAAGACTGCTGAAGCATCGGTTCAATATGTGCACTGTTCTGTAATCGGATGCTGCAGGAAATGGATATTGATCATGACGGAGGCCTGTTGGCCAGGACAGTTCCATGCTATCTCTGAGTGGAGAGTGCAGGGGGTTAAGCAGACACTGTCTTCAGACCACTGAAACTTCTTAGACAGGCAGCACAGAAGGAGCTGCTCAGTCAGGATTTAAAGTTGAAAATCCTGACTGTTGAAAATAAAGGTTTCACTGTGTAGCTTCACATTTTCTTATTGTCATGTTTTTGTGTGTTTTTGTGTCTTCTTCAGTGGTCCTCCACCTACACTGGCTGCAGCCCGGTTATCCCACACAGGCCCAAGCTGGGCAGACCGAGTGAAGTGCACTCAGTCCGTCCCTAGCTCCAATCAAATGACCATATCCCCAGTAGAAAAACCTGGTAAGAAATTCCACACAAACCCACCCCAGATTGTACTTAAAGAGAATGTGGTTTCTTCTAACAAAGAGAACACAGCAACACATCCTCTTCTCCTTGATTTATGGAGTGCATGTGTTTTCTAGGTAAAAAGGATGCTGAGGGCTGGGAGACTGTCCAGCGAGGACGCACTGCCAAGCCTCGCTCTGCTGCCATAGTAGCCAAGGTCAGTCCTGTCTTGGCTCATGTCACCCCAAAACAGGACAGCGCCAAGGGTAACCAGTCGCATCTGCCGCCACAGGAAGAGCAACAACTTCAACCTCAGTGTCCCCCGGCCAAGGACTCGAGCCAGACAGACATTGAGCAGCAAGTCCCTCCAGAGCCCGACCCCCTGGAGGAGGTTAAAAGTCCAGAGAATGGACACATGATGGAGGTACTGAGGCTCAGTACCTTGTGACGTCTTTCTCCCCAGGCAGTCCCTGGGTATCAATTATTCAAGAGGAGCAGAGTAACAGTAGACCATTTTATCAGCCGCATTTGTTTTTGTTTTGGGCTCCATGGTATTCATAGACACTGTCCAGACAGGCGTATCAGCTTTAAGGCGATTGATTGTACACTGACATTTCAGAGGCAGAAAACCCATTTTCACCCTCATGAAATAAATACTCTGTCGATGCCTCGAGACACACGTGGTAAGAGTGTGTTATAGCCATCGGTTAATTTTGAAATACAAATCAGTATTTCTGATCGTTATGCTTTTTTTTCATTATTGGATGTTCAGGGCATGTCAGTATCAGCTTCCCTGCATGCATTTGTGTTCTCAGCTGTGTGTTGATCAGTCAGATTTATTTATTTTTTTGGTTATTGCCCTCATGAATTGCTTGAAAAATGCATGTCTTTAATTGAGTTTGCGTGTGTTTGTTTGTGCCTGTTGGTGCAGCCCCCAGCAGAGAGTGTACAAGACTCGGGGCAGTGTGTCGACGCACCCTGTGACGAGGCGCCTCCCCCCATAGCAGCTCATACCCCTTCCCAAGCCCCAGAGCCCACCTCATCCTCAGCCACAATCCCACCAACAGACATTACCTTAGCAGTCCCAGTCCCTTCTCTGGCCCGCTCCTCATCCCCAGATCCACCCCAGACGGAAGGGCTCGATGCACTGTTGGTCTTGGGGGACAGTGGGGCTGAGGGGGGCGCGTCACAGGGCATGGCCACATCTGCTCCAGGACAGGCTGAGACTCCCATGGCAGCGGTGAAACTGGAGAGTGTGCTGGACCCCACAGAGCTTTCTACTGTGAGTGCTGAGAGATGGAGGAGCAGAGGGAGGGGAGGGCGGGGGGCCAGGGATCCCCCAAGGGTCCTTCACCGCCTAAACAAAGTCAGTCTTAAGAAACCGCCAGACCAAATGTGCAGGCAAGACTGCATAGTTCTGTGTAGTGTTGTTATAGCACCGTTCACTGTTAAGAATAGCTGTGAGTTAGATGGCTTTTGTACTCAAGCAAGTGCTCTCAGGTTGTTGACCAAAAATAATCTCTCAACTTGTTTTAGTTATTTTGGCCTCTTTCAAAATTCTGTGCAAAAACAAAGTTCTATCTTTGGCGAACATTGTCTGCCTACATCAGGTGTTGTCACTTTTGTTTAGCATCATGGAGCAAGGTAAACACAGAGCTTTATACACTAAATCAAAGATGCCAACACCTGTAAGTGGGATACTGTCTGATTTTAACAGGTGGTGAATGAAATCATGAAAAAAACTTAAGCTCAAATCTGCAGTGAAATCTATTTGGCTTCAAATTTGTCGACAGGATACATGAATACATGTGTGTAAGAATTAAACCCAGGACTTTTTAACCTTCCCACACATACCTCATGTAAAAGACACAGGGTGTTGAGAAGGCTCGTCTTTATTTACCTCTGTAATTGATGTAGAGTAGTTGCTGCCCTGGAGTAATCTGTGTCATTTCCTTACTGTTGCCATGTCATGAAAATGCATAAACTGCCCAAATACTTAAAAATTTGAAGTAAACAGCCAGTTTCACAAAGCAAAAACCATCAGTTGCCTCCTTCCACCATCTCTTCATCCTCACAGTCAACGTGCCCTGCATGAGTATTGAATGCTTCCTCACTTGTGATTCTTGTGATGATTGTGTGGTACAAACTGTGATTGGGTTGATATGATGTTCCCCTCGGTCTCTGAATCATGCATCCAAGTTTGAATCAGACCAACTGCACAGAAACTAAAATTGATTATTACAGGTGCTTAACATCCAGTACTTTCTGTTCAATTAAAATTATTTATCACATTTATAATAAGTGACCAGGAAAATAAAAAACCTGCATTGTCTCTGGTTGCGCAGGACTGAGAAATGTTCCGAAAAAATAGAAATGATAATTTTATATCTCATAGGACTATTATATTCTATTTCAGTTTTTTTCTGGTGACTCAGTGTATGTTGGTTTGAACAACATAATATTATGAAGTGTGAAACCTGTGTGTGAGGTGGTATCTGTGCCATGTGTTCAGCCCCAGTCCATGGCAGAGGTCCTGGCCAAGAAAGAAGAGCTGGCTGACCGACTGGAGAAAGCCAATGAGGAGGCGATCGCCAGTGCGATTGCTGAGGAAGAGCAGCTGACCAGAGAGATTCAGGCCGAGAACAACGACCTGGAGACCGACAATGAAAGCGACTTCTCTGTAAGATTCAGTCCTTCAAACTGAAAATCTTTTGTTTGGCAGCTAGTTAGGGTTTTGATTGGGATGATTTACTTCATTATATGTTGACATAAAAAAACAAATCTCCTCCTTACAGGCTGGCATTGGCAACGGAGGTTGTGGAGGCAATATAGATTGGAGTGACATGTTGGCAGATTATGATGGTATGTAGGTCAACATCTAATTTATTGGCATCTAATTTGCCTTTTAATGGCAAATATTACATTTAATATTTCATTTTATTAATTTTTTTTCTTTGTATCTTTCCTGTAGCCCGTGAGCCGTGGCGTCAGAGTACCTCATGGGGGGACATGGTAGAAGAGGAACCTGCTCGGCCTCCTGGACACGGGATCCACATGCATGAGAAATTGTCCTCACCATCACGCAAAAGGTGGAAAAACCTTTTCTTTATGCAGTAGTTGATTGAGCAGATTTTCCATTTTTCAACTGCCTGCTTAGTTTATTTCTTGACACACACTGACAGTATCTACACAGTACTATCAGCTTCTCTTCTTCTTTAGTGCCTCCCTGAACAGCACCACAATCTACTCATTTCCAATCCCCTCATTTTATTTTGACAAGGATTTAACCCAGCAGCCTTGGAGTCAAAGGCCCACTTACTACGTCTGACCTCTCTTTCATTTTAGGTTACCACCCAGAACGTCTAAAGAGGCTGAAGCGCCTATCAGTGTCTGTCTGCCTTTCACATTGTTGATAAGGACACAGAAAGAGATGAATGATTTGTTACCATGTTTTTGACAGAACAATTGCAGAGTCGAAGAAGAAACATGAGGAGAAACAGCTGAAGGCGCAGCAGCTGAGGGACAAACTCCGGGAGGAAAAGACGCTCAAACTGCAGAAGCTCTTGGAGAGGGTGAGTAAGCTCTGCCGAGTTAACGGAAAGCACCCTAAAGAAACTCAATGCAAGCTAAGGCCAGACTAGCTCACAACGAGAGGTTCTGTCAGCACACTGCCCGATAGAATCACTAAATATTATAACCGCCTCCAGTCACATCCAGGCCAGCTGGCCGCAGACAGTCGTGAGAGAGACCCCCCGGCCAAAATCAACAGCCTTTCATGAAGTTTGTTTTTGTTCTCCAGGCCATAGTGAGATGAGTGAGTCCTAGAATAAATCAGGATTAACCACATAAATGCATGAAGTGGTGTATATTCACATTAATCCCCACGGGGACACACTAGAGAGGGTAGCAACTGATAGATCAAGAATCCATTGTCTGCATTGTCCTGGAGAATGTACTGTACATTTTATTTATTTTTAACACTCCAGCTATTCACTCTCCACTTTCTGCAGGAGAAGGAGGTGAGGAAATGGAAGGAGGAGCTGTTGGAGCAACGTCGGAGGATGATGGAGGAAAAGCTGTTACATGCAGAGTTTAAGCGAGAGCTGCAGCTCCAGGCAATTGTGAAGAAGGCCCAAGAAGAAGAGGCCAAGGTAAAGGAGGGGACCCCCTGAAACAATATGCATGTGACAGCTGAGGAATTTCTGAATTAAGTGGGGCAAATTACATGAATACTTACACACATGCCCCTCAAATGGAGTCCTTAGGTCTAATTGCAGACAAAGTGTCTTGTTTTTTAACACATTTCATAGGGTAGGGTTCAATGTTTAGGCTATAGGCACCCAAATTGACACCCCTAGTCCTCTGTGTCTATGTTTCATACCTTGTGCATGTTTATATCCTCATCAAGTATGTGTCCGTACAGGTGAATGAAATTGCATTCATTAACACTCTGGAAGCCCAAAACAAGAGGCATGATGCGCTGGCCAAGTTAAATGAGTATGAGCAACGCCTTAATGAGCTGCAGGAGGAGAGGCAGAGGAGGCAGGAGGAGAAGCAGGCCAGAGACGAGGCTGTGCAGGTGACACAAAAAAATAGAAAATAAACCAATTGTCCATTCAAACTTAATTTTTTCACAAACAGTTTTCACATTTCTTTACATCCCCATTTTCTTCCACTCCCTCTACAGGAGCGTAAACGGGTCCTGGAAGCAGAACGGCAGGCAAGAGTGGAAGAGCTGCTGATGCGGAGGAAGGAGCAGGAGGCTCGCATCGAACAGCAGAGGCAGGAAAAAGAGAAAGCTAGAGAAGATGCAGCACGGGAAAGGGCCAGGTTTGTAGTCCCAAATCCCTTCAGTATAGAGTATATATATATATATATACAGGTGGCCGCACCAATTCTCATTTGTTTCACACAGTTATTTAGATTAGGGCTGCACAGTTAATTGAAATATAATCGAAATTGCAATATGACAATATTTTTTTTTTGTTTTTTTTTTTTGATAAGGGTAAAATATGTCACAACATTGTAGTGCATTTTTGGCACCATAAGCATTGTGGTGCTACAGATATGACCCACCCTACAAATCATATTCTGCAAACATAAGAGAATATGCTTTTTTCAGGACTACTATCACAATCACAATTTTTTCTTCTGCATATCATGCAGCCTTAATTTAGATAGATAGATAGATGCTCAGTGGTTTTACATTGCTTTCGTATGTCCTATCTAAAGAGACCGAGAGGAACGTCTGGCTGCTCTTAGTGCTGCTCAACAGGAAGCCATGGAGGAGCTACAGAAGAAAATTCAGATGAAAGTAAGTTTAGACCTTATACCTTAAACCACCTTGTTTGTTTAACAGACACCATGCAAGAATCCTGATTTCCCATATGACTCCTGGTTTCTGGTTTCTTCCATAGCATGATGAGAGCAGCCGTAGGCATATGGAGCAAATTGAGCAGAGGAAGGAGAAGGCTGCTGAACTTAGCAGTGGTCGTCATGCTAACACAGACTACGCCCCCAAACTCACACCATATGAGCGCAAAAAACAGTGCTCCCTGTGCAGCGTTGTGGTACGTACAGTTGTATTCTATCAGTTTCAGGCCTTATCAATGCTGATTGTTGTTCTTGACTTGTGGACACTATGTTGAATCTGACAGTATAACTTCCATGGCTTCTGTTATTGTAGGGAAATTGGATGTAAAAAAAAACCCTCATTGCTTTCAAATGAACTTGAATTGTTCTTCAACCCTTCAATTGATTATTGTATTCTCCTAAACTAATATATGTGTGTCTTCTGTGGAAAAGAAAGACAGTTACTACTTTGGGCATCTCTCCTGTGTTATTTGGCAGGCTGTATATACATTAAAATGCTGATAGGAAGGTGATTCAGAGGATTTTTGGAAGAGGGCACATTTGAATGAGGATTTAACTGCATTGATTAATCAAGGACTCTTAAAACAGAGATTTATGGCTGGGTGTGATTATGCTTTTTCAAGTGTCAGGCAACAAATCCAACACGCAGACACATTTATCTCTGACAGACCGGCTGCCACGGTGACAAGGGTGGGACACCTTGAGTCTTCAAACCAGCATCAGATAAAGAGGGGGTTCCGGGGGTGAATGAGGAAATCTTGTTAAAACGTTAGATGACCTTGGCCAGCATCTGACACCAGAGATCATGGATGGGTCAGCAGAAAGCACTTTATTTAATGACATTAAACACAAACCATTCTAAATGGGCTTATTTCCAGAGATGGGAGAGCAACCCTGCCTCTTGTTGTGGCCGTTTCTCAGACCTGCTCTACATTTATTTATCTGTGATGTCCACTGCACTGTAGGGCAAGCATATTTTAAAAAAATTCTTCAAATATTAAACTTGTCTTTTAAGTAATAAAATCACAGAAGAGAGTTAGAGTCCAGTGGTGTCTCCAGCTAGGCTCTACTGTGCTGAAGACTCAGTTATAAAAAAAAATGATAGAATGAAATACAGCTTTTCCATGTAACACATAATGTGGCATATGTAAGAAATCACATTTCGTCTCCCAAGTCTTTGGTTTGAACGTAGGTTCAGATGAGGCAGGTCATATCTCTTTGAAAAGCCCTTGTTGTATATCGTTTCACCAGCACCCCATGGGACTCTGTTGACCCTTTCCTTCCTCCGCCTCCATTGTGTCCGCAGCAGTGACCTCTGACCACTGTGTTTGTGTTTGCAGATCACCTCAGAGGTGCACCTGTTCAGCCACACCAAGGGCAAAAGGCACCAACAGGCCGTGCGAGACAGTAGCAGCATCCAGGGACGGGAGCTCTCTGATGAGGAAGTGGTGCGTATCCCCCACACCCTGCCAGGAACAAACATCCACTCATACCGTCAAAGAATACTGCTCTACTGCTGCTTGTGTCGTGTAAAAAGACAAAGAGACACAGCGGTTGTCCTTTATGACGTGGTCATTATTATTGTTTATGCATCCCCTTATACACTGTCACGGCTCTGTTGCTGGCTTTGTGTGATTACAAATGGGCCTTGAAATGTACACAGTTAAGGTTCAGTGCTTTAGTGGAGGGGTGACATCACCCCCTTGTCTCCAGGCTGTTTTTGTCATGGAGCTCTTTCCATGGGAAGGCAGCTCGTTAATGCAAGGTAACCTCTCAGGCTGCAATATGAGATTGGCTTTTCAGCAGCCCTCATTGTGAGGCTGACAACTGTTGGTGCTATACGCAGCACCTTTGGCCCCAGCAGCTCCTTCATTCAAAGCTTTTTTCAGTGGGAAATAATTGATAACCCCTCTTTCCTTCCCTCTAAATCATTTCCTTTCCAAACGCAGGTCATTTTTTTCTGTTTGACAGCATGATAAACAAGGCATTGGGGAGAAGCACTTCACCAATACAGCAGTATAAACAGTTCATATATGAGCACTACTTCATATACATTTGCAGTATGACTCTTTTACCAATAACCATAATATTGAGGCTTTACTGTATTCCCACATTGCATCTCACTGCCAGTACTTCAAATTTTAAGCCTTTACTGAATCCCACAAGTCATCCTTGTCCTGTGTTGGATCTGGATTAACCTTTAATGTCATACTTGATTATTGTTGGATTGGGCTACTAGTCATTGTAGTATCTCTTATAGATAATATTTATGTTCAGAATTACTTTTTCTTATTATATGTGAAGCTAATCAAGTTGTCCAATAGGTTTATGTCTGGAGACTTTGTTTAGATTGACTTATGTGCCCACTTGTTATTTATGTCAAAGTTAATTTCGGTGCTCACTGTTTCATTCACACTACCGCCAACTATTTTACAGACTGTAGCTCCATAACTCTTTGTGCAATGAAAGATTTTTAATTAAAATGAAGATAGTTGGCTCAACTGTGCAGAGGTCACCACATAGTTTTTCTGGGGAAGCGGGCAGCAAAAGCCCCTAACCTTCACATTTAGTCATTTTCTCTCATTCTGGAAGAATTCAATTGAAAATACAATGATTATCAACAGGGCAGAACACATGGGAACACAATCCCTCTTTTCGTTCACCATCGGTTCTGGCTTAATACGATGCAGGTAATATCCAAGACGCAAGGCTTCTCACTTCAGGAATTTATTTCTTGATGACCTTTAGATATGACAGTTTAAAAGAACTAGTGGTTTCTGTCACACATGGCTGTCTTCTGTTCTACTTATCTGTGGGTCTTGGCAAGCACAGCCAGTAGAGCGATCACCAGGCTGCAGAGCTGACCTCCCAGATGCACTGAATAGTCCTAAAGGTCTTGTCGTTGAAGCTCTGCTGATGACAAATTGAGAACCTTGATGAAATATCCAGACTGGCAGCTGAAGCAAGCCTCTCCCTCCCCACACTGTTTTGAAATCTGACTGTCATCTAGTTATAGCAAGAAAGCTGCTGTTAAGAGAGAGAGCCAATGAATAGTTTTCAGTTTGTCTTTGTCTGATTTCTCCCCTCCTTAAATGTCAGATAGCATGCAGTCTAATACAAAAATGTCATGCAAACCACTGTAGTTTTGGTAACTCAATCCAGTATAGTGGTATCATATCTTACCTAGTAGCCAATATGAAATACAGCTGTTTGTTACACACCAAATGGAAAGCATACCTCTCACGCCTTTGTGTATAACCCAAGAGGCAATAGATGAACATATCCCATTTGTATTTGTGTAGGCTGTCTTTTAGATCTATGATAAGTCTGCTTGTGTCAGGAAACAGGAGAGTTGTTGAGAGTGGTATCACATTACTCCCACCAGAGGGAATCTGTGGTATTGTGTAGTAGCACTGCCCTTAGGCCATCATCTTTGCTGCTTTGTTACAATGGTTCAGTGGAAGACACCTGTCTGTTATCAAGTCTGATCGTCTCAAATGCTCAAAGTCCACACAACTTCCATTTAGATCAGCCTCCTAGCAACAGGAAATGGGATGTGATCATTATATATTTATTTGTTAAAGCATCATAGTCTGTGTCAGCATTCTTCTCTATTCGACAGTTTAATATTTCAGGTACCTTTTATGTTACCAGTGTGATTTTTGCAAAGATGTTTTGGATGTGTTACTGAAACAATTCCATTAAGTGTGTGTCTACTGCAGAGGATACCCTCTCAGAGAGATTACTGAACAGCTGCCTCCCAAGCGAGGGACAGCTACGGTCATGAGTCATGACTGACCTGTAGTATCAGGGAGGAGAGGGCAGAAGTGTGCGTATACAAATGCAGACACACACAACCTTCTGAAGAAACATAATACCCACCCAAAGTTGTTACCATCCCCCTTCTTCTATTTTGCTTTTAGGCTTGAAAAATATAAATAAATAATAAATAGATAAGATAAATAATCATATCTGAGTTACCGCCAACTTATTATAATATACCTACGTGATCAATATTAAAGCTCATGAAAACAGCACTTCAAATCTTGCATATTTCTCTAGAATATTTAACATTCTTCTTCATCAACTGTGGTTGTCTGAATTGACTGACATTGCTGGCATTGTAAGCAAACACCCCCACAACTGTCATCACATTTTGATTTAAAGTTTTCTACATCTTGACTTCTTCCCATGAGTTCCACCCACTTTTAACCAACTGGGGGGAAAAAAGCACAAAAAATACAGAAAATCCATCGTGAAATAAACAAGACTGTTTGAACTTTGGCCCACAATGTGTTCCTGTGGTACCCCGTTGTTCACAGTAGGAAGCTGATGTAGAAGATAGAATTTCTGGGAAATTTAAGTCAAAATGGTAAAGAAACGTTTAGATTCAGTGCCACAAATTCACTTTTGGACACTTTAGCACACCTAGGGACACCTGTTTTTCCAACCACCTCAGCTGCAAACCTCTATTCAGGCAGCAGGTGCACTGACAACACTTGTGACCAAAGGGTATGGCGTCCCACGCACAGGTTTAGTTCGATTGCTGAACGGAAAACCCTTTATCTGTGAGGCCATCCTATTCTCTGGGGTGCCAGATGACAGCATAATTGGGTAATTGCTTTCTTGCACATGCATCATGTTGTTCAAATTGGGTTACATTCCCCTGTCTCCTGGTGGAAATATCAGAATCATCTGACAGGGCCAGACAGGAAGCAACACCTCCAGCCCTTTAGCATGTCCATGGGCGGGTGGCTTCAGAAGATTGTGAAGCATTTGAGGTAATTACAGGATACGGTGGTGTTATTGAGAGGTGTAGGTCTACATGTCATACAATACATTCAGTGCCAACTTTGATGTGAACAACCTCTATAACAAGGGAAATATCTGCTGTTGTATTTCTGAAATTTTAACTAAATTACACTGTTTTGTAGTCTATCCTGTATTGATAAACTTACTCTTGCAGTTTTTTAATTGGATTGAACTAGATTAATGTAGAACTGCCCTGGCATTATACTATTTGATTAATTATAATGCCCTTTTTTTTTCTTGGTTCCTTGTTATTCAGTGGCATGTAATAACTAATATTCCATACATTTGCCAGCACTGCCTTTTAATGTATTGCTTTTTTTCTACTCTAGGAGCATCTTTCCTTGAAAAAATACATTGTGGATATAGTGACAGACAGCTCTGTTTCCTCTGAGAGCATAAAGGATGGAGAAGAAAGGCAGAAGGCACGGAAGAAGGCGAAGAAGCTGCGAGCCAGGATGAACTCCAGGTAACACATCCATTTCCCCTCTCTTTCAGTCTCGTCAGTCTGTGCGTCTCCGTCTTTCCCTCTCCATCCTCTCAGAGGCACAGAGGACAAAACTGTGCCAGGACTTTTTATGAGTGACAAGGAGATGGAAAGCAGATGTTATGTGCATCCTGGCTGTCCACAAGATAACACTGATGAGCTTAATTTATGACCACTTTCTGTGATTGGGGAGCAAAACTGCAAATCGATGTGTAGGGCCCCAGCTTTCACCTGCAAAGAGCTTTCCTCCAAATTGCTGCCACGGTATTGCCAAACCTGAAGCTTTCCTCCATGTACAGGATGTATGTTAAAGTATGTATGAGCCATGCCTATTTTTCTTCTTCTGAGTTATTGATTTTTAAATGAAGTATCAAAGAAAATCGATAGTAATCAACAAATAGGAGGCAGAGCTGCTGTGTGTCAGAACCTGGACCTGAGCTCAATCAATTTAACTGGCTGTCACATCAGGGAGGGAGGGGAGTGCAAAGAGACACTATGTTGACAGTATTCACTGTAAGATGTTACTGATGCAGATTATTGGGAGGGTGCCTCCTCAAGCAGGATGACTAGTTTATCTGAGATGTACATTACACAGAAAGGAGCCTTGCATACTGAAAAGAAAGTGTCATAAAGCAGGATATGAGTTTATCAAAGAGTCACTATTATTAACATTAATATCTCTATCTGTAAATAAAGAGGTCATAGTTTGTCTTAGAGACAAGTAAGCTAAGAAAAGCAAAAACCCTTCACGAATCTACAGAAGTGGCAAATCACATAACAAAATCCTGTAACATTACCGTAATACTGTAAAATTAATACTTGCAAATTTTGTGTATCTCAATTTGATATGTTTGCTATTGTAAAACTGAAAACCAGTCCTGAGGGTGAATTGAAAAGCTCTTTGGTATTGGTCAGGAACCATATGAAAACAATACAGATTCTGTTTTTGCAGTAGAGAATGAACATGCAACAAGATAAACACAGCGCTAACACACATCACAGCAACAACATAAAGCCTGAATATACACTCAGAAAAACCAACTAGATGATGAGCAAATTGTGCAGGAATCGCAGGGTTGGTAATTCAGCATGTAGTTCAGTAGTTGAGCAAGACATTGTAAAGTCCCTGTGTCCTCCTCAGATTGACAAGTGCAATAAAGTGCAGTCCATTTACCATTTATGATACATAATTGGAGGTAAGTGTCCCTTTCCATGACATACAGAACAATATTTACTGTATTCTGAGTGTGTGTATTCATCAGTACTAGGAACAGTACTTCTTCTATTTTCTAGAAAAAGATTTTGAACATGCCCCTAACAGTATTGATAATAGATACTTGTTCATCCAGGCCTTCATTCCGGCTTCTTCTGCTCAGCCATATAAGTTGTATTAACAATAAAATATTTTTTTCCTATGGTAAAACTGCAATCACTTTTTTTATTTTATTTTTATTGTTTTGTGTTACCTATTGCGCAGAACAGTTAGGAACAAATTGGTATAATGAGCAGACTTGGTGAGCAGCTGGCCTCACTCATCTTTCAGACTTATGCATCACTTTTTCATGAATCTCTGTCTCAAATTTAACACCGTCCGTGGTGGAGTACAGTTTTTTTCATCGTTATCAGTGTCCTTCTGAGTGTAGGCAGACCTAATGATCCTAATAGAACCTCCAACCTCCTATCATGATATGACCATCAGTGGTATTTCTAAAAAAGAGAATTCATAATCCGCTGTCCAGGAGAAAGTATTTTTTGAAAAGGAGAATAAGAGGTAGCTACAGGCTGAAACACCTATTCTGCCACAGTGCTTTATTCTCAGTGCTGCTGTTTTTGGCTTTGTGAGGCTCAGCGGTACTGAGAAAGTGACAACATGATCTGTCTCTGTTCACTGTCACTCCTGCAGCAGCCCTGCTGAGACTAGCACTCAAAGGCAGCAGGCTTTCAGAGGTCATAAATAACACAGAGCCCCAGTAAACATAAAGGTGAGCCGCTTCACCACCAGGTGGAAATGAACCGTTTTATTGGAACGCCGTATGGTGTCCGTAAAACGTGAGTGGTTCTCACTAGCCTTTTCACTAGGCCAGCATGCAGCTCTGGTCTGTCATAAAGCAGTGCACACGCATTTTAGCCCACATGTTTTTTTTTTTGTGGCTTGGCTAACGTTCTCTAATAATAAGTGTTTTGGGAAGGAAAATATTCTATTAAGATTTAATGTAAGTAGCCTGTCTGTTAATGTTAGGATGGGTTCAGAACTTGGAAACCGAAGTCTCCACTTATATGCTCTTGTACGAGCTGCTTCCCTGTAGCTGCATAGCTTGTGGTTCACTCAGCGGGGAACAGAGTGGCCAGTGTGTTGTTGTGTATGCGTATGTATATGTATGTAGACCTCGGATGGTGGCCTGCATATACAAAAACTCTCTTGTATGGAGCATAAACTACAGTATGAGGTGGTAAGCATGGCTGTAACTTGTGTTACTTAGTCTGCTGCCTTTAGATTAAAGGAAAGGTCCTGCTTGTACATGAATGTTTGTCCTTAAACCTTTAATAGACACCCCCCATTTTTGTGCACAAGCCTGAAAATAATGGAACCAAAATAAAAAGGTTACTGTTCTTCAACCCTTTTGATTACAGCCATAACTCTAGATTTTACAACCAAAAAGTCAAAATGAGTGTAAGAAATACTGGACCAAAGTTACAGTAGAAAGTTGAAAGTTGGTAGAAATGTGAGAAATGTAGAAATGTAAGTTGTTGTGTTTTTTCTCGCTTATGTTTTTTTTTCTTGTTTTTTTTTTTTTTTTAAAGGGAATACAAGAAAACCACTTTAGAGCCAGAGCCACAAATATGAACCAACTCTGTGATAGGGGGATCCTAAAATGCTTTGCACCGATAGAATCAGGAGATGAAGAGTTTTGAAACAAAGTAGCTCTGCCAAGGCCAAAGCATCCCACTGGTGGGACAGCGCATTTTAAAAAGTTAATAATGCAAGCTGGGTTGAATATATTGGGTTAATATCATTTTAGGTTTCTATAGATTGTATTCCTTTTTATTGCCATAAAATGATGCTTGTGTATTGTGTACATTGTAGTCATGGTTCCTGTGTGAATCGTGTATGTTTCTGTTATAATAATAATAAGTGTATAGAGAACTGAGATCTGTCATGTTGTGAACTGCTTATAGTGCTATACTATAGATCTGCGCTTTCTCCCTCATTGCTGATCACTGTTATTTATTGCCCGAGGTCCATTTCACTTGGACTGCTTCTGACAGTAATAAATTGCTCAGCAATTGCTCCCTTTTTAACTTGGTTAGGTATAAACTTGTCAGAGATTAATATTGTAATATCCTGAATGACAAACAGGGCATATATAGTTCAAGCCCTTCTAAAAGCAAGCCTGTGCTACTTAATTATCCTGCTCATAAGACACAGAAAATTACTATGTTTAGAGTCAAATGCATTTATTTTCCATGGCTGATCTTGTAGATTGTAGATTGCCTGTTTAGACTTTACCTTAATATTAATTCAAAATACCATTCCCATACTTGTGAGTATATGATAAGACGAGGCTGTATATAGTTTTAAAACAGCGACATCAAGACAGATAATAAGTAAACAGTTACACAGTGGAGCAACAGATGAGTGATAGCATTACTGTCTTTCTGAATGTTAAAATACATGCCCGGGCTGTGCAGGTAGAAGGGTTTTGGTATCTCATTGTTTTGGTCTACCCGTGAGGTGACTTATCAGTTGCTGCCCTTGAATACAAGAGATTGTGAGCAGTAGATCAGGCTTTGGTTGGTCCAGGGCCGGTCTGCCGGGACAAATTCGTTTTCCAGGAAGTGTTTGATTCTATCAGTGTAGAAATGGGTAACTGGAAGATGCTCTATCCAACTCTGATCAATAGTTACTTATCATGTCTGGGAATGCCTGATTGACAGATAGGCTGATAGATTCCACACACACAGTTTCTCAGTCTGGCTCTTGGACTAATGCCACAGAGATGCCAGTCCCCTAATGATCTTGACCTTTCAGGAGGTCATCCATTCAAAACACTGGTTGTGAAATCTCAATTAAATTTTATTTGACAGTGAGTGAAGTAAATAACGTGAGCCTCCCTTGTTAAATAAAACTCAAAGGCAGGAGGATTTAAAGGTAGATTTAGGTCTTGGAGATATGAGTCAATGGCAGCAAAGCACTCGTCCCTATAGAGCCAGTGTCTGATTATTTTAAGCCAAGTTACTTGGTGAATGGCTGACAGGCCAAATAAACAGACTCAGCTTGAACTTTTTCTTTCCTCTTCACACTGTCATCTGCCGTGCTCTTTACTGACAGGCCAAAGACTTTTTTTTCTGGGATTCAAAGACCTTTTCCTACTTCTCCCTCTGCAGGGCAAAGGAATATGAGACGTCAATGGAGGCAAAGACACAGGTCCCTGACTCCCCATACAAGGCCAAGTAAGTGTTTTCCTTCTCTGAACTTGACGTTTCACATTTTTCTTCATTTTTAATGTTTTACTCTCATGCTAATAAAGATGTGGTGTAGGACAACAAGTAACAGTTATGCTCATAATTGATTTATCTGCTGCTTATTTTCTCAATTAATCGCTTAATCATTGGGTCGGTAAAATCACAAAATCAGTAAAAATGCCAATTTAAGAGGTTTCCAAAATGCAAGATGATGTAGTCAATTCTTGGGCAGCCATTAAATAATTATTTTCCTGAAATGAGTTAGTTAAGATTCATTAATTCATGCCAGAACATGACAGAAAACTTTCAGATTTGAGAAGTTTAAACCAGTGAATTTTCATTTTTGCTTTAATTATAAATATATTTTTAGAATTATTGCAGATTAATCAAATACATATTTCAATTCTTTAGATTTGTTTGTCAGACCAACAGTCCAAAAAAAATTACTTCAAAATGTTTGAGTTTTCTGTCATTCAACTAAGTGACTAATAGTTTCATGTCCATGGTGTCTATTTCATGTCTATTTCATGTGGTGAATAAAGGTTGGCCGAGGCAGCATGGAAGCATAGCTTGTCAACTAGTGTTTGTAAACAGATTTGTAATAACAATTAGCTTCTGTATGTTCAGGTTGCAGCGCTTGGTGAAGGACCTGTTGAAGCAGCTGCAGGGCCAAGACAGCGGCCAGTGGGCCAACAATAAAGTGTCTGGTTTGGACAGAACTCTGGGAGAGATCTCTCGCATTTTAGAGAAACAGGTAGAGTTTGCATGTTACTATCTCCCTTTGCAGAACCTTCTAGTCTTAGCGTCCTGCTTTGTTGCTTTCCTGCAGACTCAACAGTTTGCAGCAGTGCGCAGGTCGTGCCAGCCCTTTGGCATGTCTCTTCAGTGATGAGTTGTGTTTGGCCGTGGCTCCCTCTGTCTCACCCTCCTCTGTGTAGAGTATCACTTTCTACAAACCGACTTGCCTTTGGTCATTGGCTAACGAAGACCAGATTAACTGTGTTTTCATTGTCCACATGGTCTCAATAGAGGAGCTTCCTAGTACGAGAGCAAGCATTGTCTCGTGTCTATGTGGCTTGCACGACTCAGATGTCACCAGTTTAGACAATAGTAAATTCGATTTCCAGATGAAAAGCACAAGACTTGATTGAACAAAAGGCAAGAGAACAGATTTTTTTTTCTTGCACTTCTTTACAGCTGTATAAATATACAGTATATAATTGTCAGATATAATGGCAGACATTTATAACTATAGTTGATTTGAAACATGTGTCCCAGAGGCTTTGTTGCATTATGTTGTTTTTTTTTTTACAGTAAAATTCACATCAATTTGAGACTGAGGGCAGGAATTAAAACACCTGCCACAGTGTTTATGATGAGGAGAATATACAGCCCACTTCCTGTAATGAGGCATAAATTTCCTGTCAAGTTGTGGTTTGAGCCATCATAACATCCCACTGTGCATGCCTCTGGGTGTGAGCGTAGAGAGATTATGGTGTCCCATCAGTGACGAGGGGGGCGGCTGGAGAGGCTATTACCGAATTTCCCTAGAGAGGCAAGGAAAGAAGTGGCTGAGGTGGGTGGCACAGCATCCTGTAAGGAGAGAGGAGGAGACCAGTGTGATGTGAGTAGCTCACAAGCTGTCACTACATGACGGCTCCTCCCCTTAGCTCCACATAATCCCAGTGGGAGGTTAGAGGTCAGTGGGCCACAGGAGGTGTGCTCTGTTCAACAGTGGTGTTGTGGGCAAAGAGGGAGATCAAGGTTCTGTTTGGGTGCTTTGGCTTTGTCTTTTACTTTAGTTGAAAAGCACATTTTTCAACAGTTTTGTCAAGTTCTGCTTCACCAGCTTCTTACAGAAATCCCCCTCCCCAAAGATGAGTGGAACAATGCGATTGGCCCATGAGGCAGTCGGGAGAACACCTCCCTCTCTAATCCCTGGACAAAGTCAAATAAATAGAGGCTCCGTCAGCATGGCTGTCTGGCCCCTGAGTCACTTCAAGTCAGGACCGTTTAGATTATTTGACCTAACAAGCATCTCTCATGTCATTGACTCACCTAAAGATTTGTTTTTCTCCCCTATATCTGATTCAGTCTCCACTTTCTCTGCTAATTCCTTAGACAACACCCGACACTCCCCTTCTGCATTGCTGTTTGGGTACCCCTCCCCACCCCTCACTCCTCCCCTGCTTTCTCGGCTGCGTCTAGTCTCTGACCTCAGTGTGTTTCTCCCTCTGTGGCCTCTAATGGTTTATTTTGTGTCAAACCAGATTTTTTCTTTACTTTGGGTGATTGAGAAGAGCAATTTTCCCGATGTGTTGTCCTTTTCTTTATGCTGCACACTGGCCTTATTATTAACCACTTGTATTTATACATTGCCCAAAGTGTTTACCACTGTTTTCAGTTAAAGCCTGCCTAGAAAGAGGGCAGCATGTATGATAGGTTAAGGAACTGTCAGGAAACAAGTTGCTCTCAGAACCAAAGACTGCAGACTGTATTTACATTTTCATTTGCCAGCTGTCGGAGGCTGGTTGGGCCAGCCAGTGGCACTGGTGGGAAATATATCTGGGGACATGGGGGAAGATGGAGGGCAGAGTGGCAGGATAACAGGGTTTGTTGCTTGGGCCTCCAGCAGACTGATGGATTAAGCCCATATCAGCAGTGTCAGAACTTTGGTTTTATGGCAAGCGTTTGCATTGACCATTAATGAACATTCAACAGCATCAACCCAAAAAAAAAGTTTTTCCAGAATAATGGTATAATATTTCCTTTTCTTCTCCACTTTTAATACCATGTCACACAGAAAGACATCAGTATGTGAATAAATGAGTGAAGTGCTTTTGTTTTAATAATTTCAATCATCAGTGTGTCAATTTTTATAAATGAATAATAACTATATTTCCTTATCAAGCAGAACTACTACTAGCTAATTTAGCCTGTCATGTGTATAGATTTGCTTTTTTTAAAAAAAACTTTTTAGAATTTGTTTAATGTCATAAAAAAAAAAAAGCTTTAGTCAGAGTTTAGTCACATTTTAGGAAGTGATTATGATCAAATAAATAAAAGATAAAATTTAATTAATAAATTTAATGCTATATACTCCTAACTCTTACATTTCATGTTAGTCTAAACAACTTTTAACGATAACGAGACCTGTATACCATTATGTTGGATGCTGTCATTTGGTTGTTGGATATTTGTTATTGTTGTTATTGTTGGTTATTTGATTGTAAATTAAAAGAATTATTGATACATTAATGGGACATGAAAATTGCCTATTATTCCTATATATCTTATGTTGTTGTTGTTTTTCCTAAACAGTCTCCTTTATTCCTCACCACAAGACCAATAGGGAGTGAAATGGTTCTATGCTTCTTGGTGTGTTAGTTTACAACTAGAGGCTGACTGTGGTTTCTGTGGCAGGTTTGATTTTGTGCCACACTGGCCTTTGATTAATCTTGGTTCATTTTACAGAATAAACAGAGTTTGTAGAATTATCCATTTCCGTGTTTGCCTGCTTTCATACAGTGTACTAAATCACATGCTATTATGTCTTGTAAACACACAAGTTTATACTCGACCTTAAAATGTTTACTCCAGCAGCCTTGTTGTGGTTTACAGTCGACTCAGCCCACAGAGTTTTGTTTACTACTTTCAGGCTTTTCTTTAAGGCTGTTTAATGATAAAATCCATGCATTGAGAGGGTGATCTGTCATACTTGTCTCTGTCATTATTAGCTTTTAGTTGTGAAGGAGTGAACTCAAATCAAAGATCAAAGTTGAAGCAAGTCCTTAAAGAACTCTGCCAGTTGTTGCCCATCTGTTAGTGGGGCAGGGCGACTGAGGCTATGCCCTCCTCTCTGCTCTAATTAAAGTGTCTGGTGGGAGGAGACTACAAAGTGCAATCTGGCTGGTCTGCTGGTCTGCTGGTCTGCGGACACTGTCGCAGGAATTACCAGCTGCTTCAGCCTTCCCATCAGCTGGGGTAACAATGGTCACCCTGGACAATAATTGGATAAGATTCCCCCTGTTGTATAATTCAAGAGCCATCCGTCTCACTTTTGTCTTAATGCCCAGGCCTTTGTGGTGACTCCTCTTTTCTTTTCTTTTTTTTTTTCTTTTTGTAGAAAAATTAATTCATCCTCTTACTGTGTTTTGTTGTAGCTTCTGCTGAGTTGTGACCAAGCACAGAGAGGAACTTACAGGAACAATCTGACATTTTGAGAAATATGATTAGTATGACTGTTTACTGTACTTACCCAAACCCACAATTTGATTCTCATCCCTTTTCTTTCAGTACAGAAATACTGTGGGTCTTGCAATTTAGTAAATCAACTGAGCAATTTTCTCAGACCACAGGAGATATTATGCACCTGTTTTCCCAGGCTAAACAGTATTCCACATCACCAGTAAATTGGCCTTGACATAAAATTTGTGCAGTGACCCTTTAGAAGTGAAATAACTAAATAAGAGTCAACAGCCATGTTAGTGTCTTTGTGAGTCTGTAATAAGGCTCAGTGATACTCCAACAACCACACAATGACAATGCTAACATGCTCATGTACATTAATTACCATTTAACATTTGCTAATTTCAGTATTACAGTTTGCTAGGTGCAGCGGAGCCTGATGGTCATATTATTAGTTTTGCAGGTATTTGGTAATAAACCAGTGAACTAAGAAAATAAAGATTCTGATCTTTATGATGTCAATAGATGAGCGGTGGCTATAGAGCAGGTTGGCCACTGATTCCTGTGTTGGCGGTAGGCTCTCCACCTATATCAGCTATATCTTCTCAGGTAGGAAACCAGTCACTTATGCATCCAAGATGCTCTTGGGTTTTGTTCTTAACAGTGAGAATGTGCAAACTTTGCACCTTTCCTGTGACAACCAAACATTTGAGATGCTGCACAAATAATTTGCCCAACTGTTTGACTGGCCTTGGCCTCCCAGGTGGCCTCAGTGCACATGGAGGAAACTGTTTTTCTCATAACTTTGAGTAAGACTACAAACAAGTGCATTTCTCAGTGTAGGAGTATCTCTTTAAAAACACTGGGTGGATGGTCTTATTGTAACTGTCTCTCAGGAATGTAATTTGTGAATCCTTGCTGGTTTTATAGAAACAAAAACATTGTTTTCAACATGTTCAGTTTGCATGCAAATTCAGCTTACTGTGTATATACACTGTCAATGCAATTACATACAAACATGATTTCTGTTGCCCTGCATGGTTACGTTTGTAGAAAGGATATATCATCACCAGATGCGTTTTCCGTTTGCTTAGAACGTTAGCTGCTTTGCACAGCATAAAGCTCAACGTTCGCCAACCACGAAGCTGTTAACATACAAAATTAGCCTTTATTTTAAGCATTTTTGTCAAATGTGTGTCTGGGAGTTATACCTAGGTGCCTTTTTGTTTTCTGTGGTCCATTGCATGCATAGAGTAGACCACCTAAAGATAATATGTCAGGTAGTTTGAACTTAATCCTCTTCACCAGTATTGTTCTATCATCATAACAGATAAATCTGTCAGCAGAGCAGCAAAGGCACGGACTAGCCAAGCAACTCCTGTCTGGTTTTCTCAGGAGACAGCCAGGACTGGGCAGGTCCCAGTTACCCCCTTTAATACCATTTGATAAGCTGCTATGAAAGAGCTGCCTTTTTTTTCATTTAGCCTAGAAGCTTTTAGGAAGGTGTGTTGATGTGAGGGTTAAGAGAGGGGTTAATCCAAGCTCAGTGACTGAGACCCAATTGATTGGGTATGGAAACTGCTGGCATCTTACAGAAAGGAAGTCATAATGAGGTCTTTACACAAACACTGCTCCGACTCATGAGACTGTCTTTCAGGCATTATTCCTTATGTTGAAGGTAAAGGATGTTTGGTGTGTTTGTTAATGTTTTTGTCCCACCTCCAAAATGACTGTTCATTGCGTCGTCTTCTGTGTGTGTCTAACACCGGAATCGAGGAGCAGTTACCTCAGCAGCGGGCATGAATGACAGATGAAGAGCTTATCTGTAATTTGGTAAAGCGCTTCTCTCTCAATGTGTTCAGGCTTGTTGGCAACTTCCCATCTGCGGAACAAAAGCACTGTGAAGTGGCTGGATTTTCGTGCTGTCACAGCGGTGAGGAGCCTGTATCCTCTTTAGGTGGAGGAGTGACCTGCAGTGTAACACCCTGCAGTTGTCTGAAGACGGCCCTCCATCAGCAGCTCCCCTCCAGATCCTTTCCTCCCGCTCTACCCAGGCACAAACATGCCCGATAGTTGCTGCTCGCTCTTGGCTTTGTACTTGTTGATTTATAAGACACTGTAGCAACAGCATCTGACCCACTGCCAATTACTCTATCATCACAGGACGCCAGGGCCTAACTATTTACATGTGTTCATAAATCTAATGCACTGTTATGATGTCTTTTTCATGTACTAAATTATTTATATTTATATTCTGCTTTTTATATTGTAACTGAAGTGAGAAAAAAAGAATATAACTTAAAAACATCAGAAGACAGTAGACTCAACTTAAAGTAGAAAATAGTCCAAATTCCTTTTTTTTTTTTTTTTAATCAAGTTCAGAAAAATAATTTAAAATAATGAATATAGACGTAGTAGCGTGAATTTAACTAATTTTAACCAATACTGTCATCCATGAGATTACTGCTGACCAGATGTATTCCTGTGTATTACACCATTATGTGGAAACATCTGGCAGTTAAGTTCATTAAAGTTCTAAGCGACCGGGGGAAGCAGTTTGTGATGGGGATGTGTACCTAATAAAGCTAATGTGAGTGTAGTCCATCAGTTCATAAAAACAGACAGAAGAAGTCAAGCTTATCTGTAACAGAGTAATAAAATAAATGCAAAACAAAGTTCTTGTACAGACAAAACAAATAAATGGCTTGTAAAAATGTTTAATGTTGAAATTAAGCATTGTGATTCTGCAAGCAATGGACATTTTATTAGTAGTTTTACTTGAGTTACCAGGCAAATTAAAATACCCTCTCTGAGAATGACCAGGAATTCAAAATGATATTAACCTTCCTCATCGCTGTCTCCAACGTTTGAGTGACTTTCACTTTGTTCATGAGGTATTTTCAACTTGCTCCCCATTCTGTTCATGAGTTTATAAAGCCATAAACGGAGCACATTTGAAGGTGCAAAAATATATCTAGAAAATAAACCATGTCCACTGTTACCCCCTCAAATTGTATATTTGAGAACCTTTAGTCCAACATACTATCACACAAGAAATCTAAAATAAAATCAATAAAAAGCATAATTTCAAGTCAGTTGAGGCAAAGCACCGCTTTGAGATGGAAGAAGAAGAAGAAGAAGAAAAGTCTGCTATCAGCACAAAACTTTCAGATAGTAACTAGAGGTGTGAGATGAGCTCCTGTGTAACCATGTGAGGCTGGATAGTGTTAAAGGTTGAAGAAGAATCTCTGAACAGGATTACATGACTCTTTAATCGCTGTAAATGCTGACACAACAGGTGAAGTAATGTAAGTGCAGAATCTTTTTTGCTTCAGGTAATGCATTATCAGTTTAGGTCAGTTTTTTGTATCCTCTCCTATTCGAATGATTTTCTTCATTTTACATTTGTCTAATTGTCTTGTTCTTTGTTCAGCCATGTTGCATTTTCTCCGTTGCACTTAAGTCTGTGGTCATCCATTGAGACCACCCTGGCGCTAACTGGAGCCTGCAGAGCTTTGGCTTTCCTCTGAAACTTGACTGTTGTTGGGGCGGAGCCGGGTTGTGCACTTTTGAGATTAAACAGGAATACTTCAGGGATCACTTTGTTTCAGATTTCAATCCCTCGCCCCTGTAGGAGAAAGAGAGGTTCCCTCCCTGGTGAGAGCCATGTAATCCCCTGTCCAGCGGGTGGCTCGTTGTCCCCTGACCGTACCTGTTTCTCTCTCTGTCCTTGCCTCAACAGAACAATGCAGACCAAGTTGCCTTCCAAGTGGGCGGCGGCCTGTCGGCTCTGGAACAAATTCTGCATGTCATCACTGCTGCTTCCACACCCACTGCAGTTCCTCGTATTCCTCTCAAGTGAGTACTGTCACCAAATTGAAATATTAACATATTAATTTACATAATGATACATGGAAATATGTGAAAGCAGATGGCGTGCTCAGGTATTTTCCTATGATTGAACGCACAACTCAACACATGAAAAAAATCTGCTGCTGTGCCCTTTAGTTTATTTTCATGACTTTTAATCAAGTTTCTGTTTCAAGCCAGCAGGGTGAGCTGTCTCTTTAGCTTATGATTGGTACAATTTGATTTGGAAAACGCTGACCACTTGTTGTTGTAGTTGAGACCAGTGCTGATGTTAGCTATGGTAGAGTCGGATCTTGTTGAGTCAGTTTAAGACAAAATTTAGGTTTATTGTCAGCTGGAGCAGGTGTGGCATAATTTTTTTGCAACGACTGAAAACACACATTCTGTTACTTGGTTTATGAGTTAAGAAAAAAAACTTGATTCAATTTTTATCAATTTCAAATTTTGGATTAACCACTGGATTAAAAATACATTGTCACAAAGCTGAAATTGAGCTGTTTTTTTAGCTCTTGAAAAGTTGGTGTTTTGGAGCTATACATGATTTTCATAAGACAGCGACAAAATGTCAAAGAAACAAAAATAGACTAAGGCCTTTATATGGCTTGCTGTGTACCTTAATCTCTGGCAAAAATATAATTACTGTAATTCATTTTCCCCATAGCCTTTCTTTGGGGATAAATGTCAGTCATGATGTTGAAAGAATAAAAATAATATTAACAATTAATTTTTTTTTTTTTGCATTTCTGGTTGTGCCCACAATATCTAAACTACAGGAACACTTCTAAATTATCCATAATGTTTAATGTGCACTCAGCTGTACATTCATAAGGCGGCAAACAGCTGTTACACTCTGTCTTCTGTCTGACTTCTCTTTGACTGTATCCTTTTACTGACCTCACTGAAAACACACTGCTTTATTCCCAATTTGTAATTGTTTATGCAGTTGCATAAAGTGAATCACTGTTTGCAGTTGCTTCATCTCAATAAATACTCTGAAAATGCAATAATGAGTAACAGCTCTGTCCTTCTAGAAATGGAAAGCATTTCTCCATTTCTGTAATCAATTTATGTTCATTCTTTTCTCTGGAAACAGAAAAAGCACATGTGTCCCATCTATCATTTAGAGTGCAGAGTATTTTTGAGTTGTGGGTCTGACGTTTGCATGGCCTGCCAGTAGATAACCTCAAAGAGGCTGCCGTACTCACAAGTGGGACTCAGTAATGGACTCGAATGGCCTTGCTCTCCCATTCATTAGCATTTACTGGTCTCTGAATCTCTGCTAATGGACAAATGCTTCTTATATTTATAAGGCTTTTAAAGGGCATCACATGTATATTGATTTTCTTGTACTCTCTCTTCTTCAATCATTGTAATCTGAGGGAATTTCTAGCAGACTTCTGAAATTGGAAGAAATGTTATAATCTTAGATGGAGAGACTTCTTCTTGTACCAAGCATTTGGTTGCTGAGTTTGTTGGCACATCCATGCGCAACACTGTGTTAGCTTAAGCACAGACAATACAAGCTTGACTTGTAAGACATCTTCTTGTCATGCTGTGGTGATAGAACAGAGGTGAAGATTAAGCTCATGTGTTTTTATACTCTGCAAACCAGTCCAATACAATTCTGTAGTTGCTTATGAACAATGATAAAAGAATGGTCTTGAATAAGCTCCTCTTTGTAAACCTTTCACTTGGCTTAACAGGTTTCTCTGCAGAGGAGTTTTACCTGCAAGGTTAGTTTAGTTGCTTGTTCAGAAGTGAGCTTGATACCTTGGTCCACCGGTTTGCATTTTAGTTAGTCCTGTGCTGCTGACACAAAAAATAGAAACAACAAAAAAAAAAGAAAAAAATAGAATAAAGTATTGTAACAAAGTAGTAATAAAGTATGAAGTAGAAATTGTGCAACAGCCAAGATGAACAATGCACCAACAGAACTAATACAGGAGAAGAGAAACTGTATATAACAGTATGAAAAAGTGTCCAGAAGTAGTGAGTAGTCCGAACAGCCCAGGGGTGTAATGTAGCATCAAAACCAAGGTCTTCATAAAAACACAATACAGGTGAATGTTGTGGTCCCTGTACAGTGAGGTTATTAATTACAACAGCTGTCACTGTGTTGTTGATATAGATGTTTAACACAGCATCCAGACTGTAACACAGAATGGACGAGAGGTCACCCCTGTGTACCAAATAGCTTAGTTGCTGATATAGTGTTGTGTGTGTGTGTGTGAAGTAAGTTGTGTCAGACAGTTATGGTGGCAGTTGGATAGATTATGGGGGGTTCTTGATGGACTGATTCAGAGCAGTTATAGCTTTGAGGAAAAAGCCTTTCTGAGACTGTGTGAGCTGTTAATGTCTTCCAGGGCTGGGAGACGACCCACTGAAGAGCTTTCCTCTCAGCTGCTGTACAGCTGAGATGCCACACAGATGTGCAGTATATTAGGATACTGTCTGTCGTACATCAGTAGAAAGTCACCAGCATCTGTTGGGACAGACCATCTTTCTTCAGCGTCCTCAGGATAAACAACCGTTGCTGCTCTTTGTTGACTGATGCAAGAGAGGTCACACCTAAACCATTTGATTCAGCTCAGTCAGCTCAGTGTAGTCGGGAGCTGGTGACGAGGTGCAACTCAAGGACGCAGCCCAACTGCGTCTACTTATCACTATCCGTCATCTGGATGGCTGTGTGGCCTAATGGGCTGCTATACAGACGCTGGCCCCCGAGTTCGCTACATTATCTGTTTACAGTGATGCTGCTGTATTGATCACCTCCTCCTACCAGATAAGCAGAGTGATTTACAAAAAAAGGCAGCTGCGGAGATGCTTTTGCCATATCTCTCCCTGGGGAGGCTGATTCCATCTTGTTACCATTACATTAATGAGCTAATTCCTCTACGAGGCTTTGCTAATGTCCTGGTGTAACCCTGTGGTCACTGGAATGTCTAGATCAGAGTTTATGCAGCCACTGTCATTAACTTCAGCTGGAGAGATGATATCTCAAAACGCACAATAACATACTAAATGTTAACTTTTTTTTTTTTTCAGGAACAGGATTAATTTTAATTTTTAATAATTTACGGTAAATAAATTTTGATAATAAATAACTAGCCAGTTAGTTGACAAATTGTTTCATCTCTTTTATTTTAATTCATTTGTCTTTAATATAAATAGAGATACATCTATATATGTAACATTGTACTGTGTGAGGAACTCATCATACTCATTATGCTGTATGTACCAGCATCAGTAGCAGTATTACTGTATATGATCCCTGTTTCAAAGTTGAAACTGTTTTGTCCCAAATTGTTTAATTAGTAAGGACAGTAAACTAAAGGGCACAACTATTTTGGTTAGTGTGGAAGAATCCCTTTTTTTTCCAACTCCAAACCTGTGTCAAAGATGACAATCTTTTTTTTTTCTTTTTTTTTTGCTTGTGGCTTCTGTCTTCCAATAGGTGTCACTGGAGAGAGGAGGGGAAGAGAGACTTGCTTGCTGCTTGTGAATGGTCTCAGCACAAAGCTCAATCCGCCTTTACACAGCTCTTAAAAACCGAAAGAGCAGAGGCACTCATCTGATGTTTGGGTTGCCAAAACCTATTTCAGAAGTTTATATTCTAACGTTTTGGTGGTGTCTTGACCATTTCCATTGATTTAAAAAGAAAGGCAGAGCTGTGAAGGGAACTTAAGCAGGTGATCTCCAGAGAAAGCTTTAGGAGTCCTTCAACACTGCTTGTTAACCCAATTTGTATTTTCACTTCTGTCTCACATGACCTGGTGTATCCTGTGAAATCAGACCTGCTACCTGTGGTTTTATTTCAGGATGTTTTCCACCATTTGAAGGTGTGTGCGTCCACGTGTGAGTGTACACACTCATGCTCTTGTGCATGATGCTGCGTGACGGCTCATCAGATTTCTCCCCCTTCATACCTGGCCAGTGTGGCACGACAGCCAGAGTAGATGTCTTGGAAGCACTCAGGGTATCAGAGAGATCAACAGCAGAATCAAATTAAATGTCATTTAGATAGCAGTGAATGAAGGGATTGTTTGACAGGACAAGGAAATGGATTTGCTCCTCACCTTTTATTTTGGCTTAGGATTCTTTTTCTTCCCCTGAACACAAATTTACCCTGTTTAAGAGGCAGGGACTTAACCTGATCTGGAAGTTGGTCAGATTTCTGCAGCGTTGCTCCAGTCAAGCTTGACTGTGCACATAGGAAACGCACAGAGAGGGCGAGAAATGTGAGACTCAGGTTGAGGAGCACAGATCTCAGCTGATAACTCAAGGTAGTGACAAAAAAACATAAGGAGCCTTTTACATGTTTATTGTCCTATTGTCAACTGAATTGAGAGTCAGCTATTTACTGTAATAAATGACAAAATCCATAATGGTATATCTGTCTGCTAGGTTGTTACTTCTTATTTGTGCTTCAGACAGTGAAGTCTGGATTATTTTTAGCTGTATTGTGGACAAAGTTTCTTCTTTTAGTCTTTTTTTCTCTCCTTGTTTATCATACATTTACCTAAAATTAAGTAATATTTTTGTGTTAGAAGTTTAGGTGTAGAGGTCAGTTGTACTCCCATCCCCAACCACCCCCCCCAGTCCTCTACCTTATCATGTGTAGGCCTGTTGGCCACCCAGGCAGAGACCTAGAGGGCTGCAGGGTGGCAAAACAGGATCAGGTGTGCTTCATCCTTCTACCTCTTGGCCTCATTTCTCTATGCCTCTGAATAGCTGTACAGGTAAAATGGTATTCCCTAGTTGTGTGAGGTTAAGCTGTTTGGTGTAGGTGTGCAGAATATATCACTCATTATTTGCTTCTTACTTTCTTTCTAAATTTCCCTTTCTGATCAGCATCAGCTCCCACTGGTCCACCAGTTAAAACTTGTGAAAATAGTGTATTGCTTCTAATTTCAAAGCAGCATTGTTCTAAAAGTGACAGTGCGCTAGGTGGGTGGCAATTGATAGTGGCTGTGGTCATTTTGGAAACATTGGAAGCGCCATCTGTGTAATATGATGAGACCCCCATAATGGTGTAGGTGGAGGAATGTTGCCCGCTCAGACAGTGGGACACATCAGCCCCTGAAAAAAGTTTTCGTGCAACATGAGACCGGCTGGCGTGGCACTTCACCAAATTGTTCCACAAAATCTTTGGCTGGAGCTGTCATTGAGGGGTATTGAGATAGTGAGATTCCCAGAGAGGGCGTACTATCAGGTGTCATGCTCATCAAGCTCAATTAGGTGGGAGGAAACCAAAGACAGATCACTGTGATGGTTCATTGTACAAGTTGGTGTAAGGGCATAACTCAAACATAGTCTTTGACAGGCCCCTCATTTGTTCAGAGATGGCCAAAGACAAGCCTGATTAGATGTGTTACAAAGCAATTGCATGCTCATTACAAGAGCAGTTGAGTGAGTCAATTGTGAAGCCAGAGGGCCAGAGCTGTCCTGCCAGGAGTAAAGCGGTTTAATCAGAATATGCTTATCAGTCAGGGTGAATACAGACATCCCTAGAATTACGTATTCTAAATTTACATTCACGGCGCCCTGTTCATACTGTTACAACCATAAGTTTTAAGTTTTAAATCAAGGGAACAAAGATAATGATGGAAAAAAAAAAACTTGAACACAAGCTACGGTATACCCAAACTTGAATATACCTAAAGAGGAACTGTCCCCAGCATCATTCCACCATAGAAATGATGACAGTTAAAAGTCTCTTACCATTGCAAAACTTCCAAAACTAAATTTATAACAGAATCAAATGAACATAACTTTCACAGAATTTCATTGTATCTTTTTTTTGTAAAGATTTTTATTTTTGGGTTATTGTAGCTTTTTGACAGGAAACATTGGAATTGGGCTTGAATTAGATAGTGACACTCGGCTCTCAGGATACCATAAGGAGTTGTTGTTTGTGTGTCCTCTTAACCACACATTTCCATACAGTAATGTACCTGTTGTGTTAAACAAACACAAATGTGGTTTCATGAACTCTAAGAAGAAGTCAGAATATTTTTCATTGACTCTCCAGTCCACTGATCGAAAACCTCTCTAAATCTTTACGAGAAGTTCAGAGTTCAAAGTTCTTCGGTCCTTTTTGTAGCAACGATCAAATATCCTGTTACACACAGTTTTGGACTTACAGGGCAGCATTCCAGGAGGGATTGAAGGTGTTCTGAATACGGTGATGACACCACCGCTGTCACATTTTTGCTTAATGTAAAAGTCATACAAGAAACAAGGATTACACTGGTAAATCTGATGAAATCTGAATGCGAACACTGACAGTTGTGAAACAGCTCTTTGACGGTAAAAGAAGTCAGTCCTGCCTCATCATTTAGTCTCTTTACTATTGTGCACTATTGTGGCACCGAAAGTAGCTCTTGTCCTTTAGAGGAATGTCCAACAGTACATGCCAGCCATCACAGTTTGAATTTCAGAAGATGTGTGAAGCATATAATTACACATTTGTATTTGAGAACAGGTATTTGAGTTGTCGTTTTGGTATTTGCATAGAAGCTGCTCTATGTCTCTAGTTCGCTAGGGAATCAGAGTCCTGATGCTGCATGGCTGCACACAGTATAGTTTGGCTGGGATCTCATGTTACCTCACCTCTTGCTCCACACAGGCTGCTCTATCAGTGCACTTAACCATTATGGCTAGACTTTTTCCACCGTCTTTATGCTTTAATAGAATTACTGTCAATATAGTTGGCACACAGGACTGGAACATTTAGCAAGAAAGTTCATTTTGTCTTTTTGTTTTTTTTTTTTGTTTTTTTTTTAAGTGCTGTGTTACTGTTTTCAGGTGGACGGAAGTAAGCTTCGATGTCAGAGTTGGACACTGTCCGATCACTCAGAATATAGTGCCTCTCACATTAACACCACATTCCATGTCTGACAGCTTTACGCTGCAATGTCAATAATGATACGGCGAAAAGACCGATCTGCCCACTAGCAAATGCAAAGCAAAGAATAGAGGAAGTTATTGACAGACTTGGGGTCTGCCTCAGCCTAATCTATTTTCCTTTACTATGCCAGCTTGGTTTGACCGAAAACGCACAGCAGATGTGAAGGTTTCAGTAGATATCAAAATGTTTACCAGTTGAAATAAACATGGCCTACTTTAGGCACTGGAGAGGCAGATTCCATTCTTCCAGCGAGCAGATAGGACACGCCATTCCGCCAATGGCTAAAATATACAGTTGTCAGAAAATATTAACTGATGAAACGGGGGCAAGGGGGAGTAGCAGTCACAGCAGGACGATTGGTCAGTTATCTGAAGCATTAATCTTCCCTGGGACTTGTTTTAGAGCAGACATAATACAGAGGCACGCTGGCTGGCTCAGCGCTGGCTGCTGCCTGGGGCTGCCTGGCGGCTGTGAGGAGCTGCTGAGAGGAATAGTTTTATCTCTCCAGCGGAAATGCTGCACCATCTCAGCCAAGATGGGACTGAGATTGCGTTCAGCTTCTCTGAAGGTGGCTCTAGTGAGGGGAGTCTCGGCATAAGTAGCTGATATGAGTGTTTTATTCCCCAAATCGGCTTCCTTACTCGCGCTGTCAGTGAGATACGCTTTTGACTTGTGAAGACAAACTACACCCTTAAGGAACCACAAATACAGAAGAGTGTGTTTGGTTTCCTGATGACTGCAGATAGTCGTGTCAGTGCCCAGGGCTAGACATTTACATCCCAGTAGTAGTGTTTCTGTTATGAATTGCGAGGGGAGTATCAGCATGCCTTGTGATTTATAATGGTTTGTCATCTTTCTGTGTTAGGTCTCTCTGTGCTGCTGTAAATACCTACTACCTGGCATGTTCCTGTTGCCCCGTCAACTGCTCCTATGTGCTGTTTAGCAACAAGATAGCGCTTCTCATGGACCTGCTGCTGCATCAACTAACAGTAAGTCTGTGCACCCCAGCACATGAACACATGAAGTCCTAATTTGCCATCACAAACAAAATATTTCATAAATTATTCAATGAGTCAATATTTTTGCAATTAGTTTGTGCCAACAGCAAAGTCCTGTAAATGTAGAGGAGACGCTGAATATGTTTACATACAACACACCAAGGTTTGATCAAATGAACACATTTCTAACACATACATTTACATTTACATATCCTTCCTTGTTTCCTTTACGTTAATCTGTGGATATACAGTTCTTCGACCACAGAGAAAGCCCTGCCTTTTTGCTCCTGCCACAGTGTTAATGAAAGACAGAGCAAGGCACAAGCTAGCAAGTAACAAACCGTTGCCCAACCTCTCCACAGTTACCTCCTGACTTAGGGAATGTGAGAGCACAGTCAGTCAAGCAGGCAGGCTGCACTGCGGCGACATGTCAGCCCATATCCTTCAGCACTCTGTAAGGAGGACTGTAAACATCAGCCCACTCCAAACATCTAACGGTGGTGGCTCGCTGGGGCCGCCTACACTCACAACACAGACAGGACAAGGCATAGGCGCAGGCACAGGGTTGTGGTACATGCATGAACTCTACTGGGGCTTCCTTCTCCAGTGCCGAGTTCCAATCCAAAGCAGTCATATTTCCTTAGGGCACACAGGGAGAGGTTAGACTGTATGTTTCAGTTTATATAAAACATATCTCAGCAGCTGCTCTGCTGACTGACATATCCAACAGCACTACAGGAGACAAACTAACTGTTCTCCATGTGTTCAATGCAGATTAGGAATTGGGCTCAACAACTATTCGTGCTCCTACACACCTCTCTGATGAGTTGTGATTTAATTTACAACTGTTAACTTCTACATATGTATGTCTGTGTCCTGGTATGCGTGTGCGTGAGCAATAGAGGAAAGCAGTGGGGGTAGTGCTGCCGTATGAGCATGTCCCCTTTTAATTAGATTTGTGGAGAATGTCGGTGGATTTACCTATGCTGTCAGCATTCACTCCAACCATTAGACCAAATGAGAAGGTTTTACCTTTACAACGTTCTCCGTGTTTAACAGCAGCACTATATTTTCAGCATGGACCTCTGCTTGTGTGTTTCATGAAATTTGACTGGAAATGTGAAATGCTGATCTAACTGCACTGTCGTCTGCAGCATTTTTATTTAAGTCTTCATCTTGTCAGGATGTAGCTTTTTCATATTGTGTGTTTAATTGTTTACACCAGCTGTTTTTGCTGTCTGTGTGGCTTAGGAAATGCCTACAGTATATACCATTATTGTAGCCATTACTTATCACAAGGATTCTACTAATTTGTAGCTGGTGAATAATGAACTCACTAAACTGTATAATGTAGCAACAATGTGGGGAAAAGCTAAATGAAAACAGGGCATTTAACATTAGCCTCTGAATTAATTTAATGGCTTTTAATGCGCAGGCTGAAGGTTAAATTGCCTTGTTTTTGTTTATCTCTCTGCACTTTCACACTTATTCTCTCTAATGGCATTTGGATGCTGTCAGATTTCTGCTGCAGCCAATCGGGGTTTATCAAAGAGGCAGTCACCCTAGTGATGTAAATAATACAGGCTTATTAATTTCTACATTGTATAAGAAGGCTACTTTGTTTACAGTCTTTTTTTATTCTTGTAGCTCTATGTCCCAGATGAGGACAAGTCAATTTTTGGGCGCAGTGTGAACAAACAAGTCTTTGAGGGTTTGACAACAGGCCTGCTGCAGACCATTGCTACCATCCTGGGGTCCCTGTGGCCACATATCTCAGAGTCTGGACAAGGCGAAAACACATGGATTTCCTCCCCTGATGCCAAGGTCAAGCCTGCCACAGACTCCTTCAACACTCGCACACAAGACCTAATCAGGTATTTTCCTTCCAGTGCTCCGTGCTACTCTCACACTGCTTCTCTTCCTCCTACATGGCACCTCTTTTTCTCATCTCATGACCTTTTTACCTCCTCTAGTACATCCCTCCTCCACTCCTCTTCACTGGGTTGAGAGTTGGTCAACCTCTGATTTCTTCAACAGTGTGCTTTATGTAAAGAATAGGCTGACAAAATGTCAGATCTTTTGGAAATGGTCCAACTGGTGTCTTGTTAGAATGGGAGTTGTGTGAGAATGACGGTGTATTCTGGCATCCTTCCAGCTTGTACTTTTTCCACACATTCAGTGCCACATTTCAAGTAAAATCAGTTCTAGGGGGGGCTACAAAGTAGCATAAACAAAGAGCACTTCCAAAGCTTTGAAAGGTCCCTTGAACCTGGTGTTTGAGCTTGCCTTGTGGGTCTGGGCTGTAGGAGTTGGTGCTGTGTTGGAGAAATGTGGGCTGTGAGGAAAGGCAGGCCCAGCCTGATGAAGCCTTGTGGAAGAGTGCAGTCTTTCCACCATCCCTCCCACAAGCCATGATTCATCTGGACGGAGCAGCTGCACAGGCCCACCACTCTCATCCACTGACCCAGTCGTAACCCTGGAGACAGGGGAGGGCCTGAGAAAAATGGTATCGTCAGACTGGTAATCCCAAGTACGAGCTCAAGATTTACCTCAACTGCCTTGTATAATGTATATGCTAGTGAGGAAGGAACAAAAGATCAAAACAGTTTTAGCTTTTGTAACACTCTCCCATTATACCAACCCATATATCACATAGAAAGGAGTTCACCATTTCCTCTCCACTCATTACCTGTTTCTCAGTTTGGCTTTCAGTGCTTTTAGTGTCCTATCATTGTCATTAATGTTTTCAATCCATGCTCAAATGATGAGATGGAAAGGAGTGAGTTCGACCACCAAGCTGATTGTCAAACAGAGAGCAGGCATTTAACAGATCACTAAGTGTGAGGACTGCGTAAAGGTGTGGAAGAGGATCAAGTCAAAACAATGGGACTGGGTTCAAGTGTCAGATGACCCGCAGTGGCGGCCGAAAATGGTCATAATAACCTGTTTTGAGAGGACCTCAGTGAGTGACAGTCCTTAGAAAAAAAGGTATGTGGGAGAAGCAAGCAGAGTCAAGACGGTGGTAAGATGAGGAGCACTGGTTTCACAGTGACCATACCAGTGACTTGAAGGCTGTGATTGGCAGCTGCAGTACTGGCCAGATTTTCATAAGCTGTTGGTGCCTGAGCTGAGCCTGAAGGTGCAGGCATACCGGAGCTGTGAGAAGACAGCCCCAGGTCAGCAGACTGTCAAGGGCCCAGAGCTGGGCTGGCACAAGGGCCACAACAGCCCTCTAATGACACTATTAGCAGTGATTTGCGGCTGAAAGAGTACAGGGAACATGATCATGAGACCTGTCATTGGCAAAGACAAATTGGAGATATCACAGTAATAGCAGGGGGTGGAGGGCTTAGGTGAGGTATCCGCTTTCAGCTGCAGTGCTGTGGAAGTATGCACAGTAGAGGCCTTTGTTTGCCTGTGTGAGATGAGCTTTTTTACGAAGGAAGTCACCCATGGTAAATGTGTTTTAACATTTAGGAAAAAATGCTATTAACCACTGCATGTTTTTTCTCTTGTTCTGTGTTTCTTGCAGCTATGTAGTAAACATGGGTCTGATTGACAAGTTGTACGGGTGCTTCCTGTCGATCCAAGGTCCTGTAGACGAGCACCCCAAGATGTCTTCTTTCCTCCAGCAAGCCTCAGCTCTGTTGCACAGCATGTGTAAGCTGTGTTTCGTCGTAACCGGACGGTGAGCATCTCTCTTACTCTACTGCACGCCTTAAACATCTCTGTGATCTCTTTACACATACAGACCTCTCTCTTTGCATCTAATGACAGGGACTCGGTTCTTTAATGTCACAAGGATCCACAAAGATGGGCTCATGCTTACTCAAACAAAGACTCTGGTTCCTCTGCAATCAGCCAGCAGGTCGTTTCCTCCAGCCAGCTCGCTGGCTAAGCTGTCGTTACTGCAGATAGAGATAGGTATCTACTTGACCCAGTGCTCTGTCACTCACCATAAACCTTAGCCTGCAGCGCGGGGGGAGCCCACCCACGTGTGCTACGGTGACCTCCACAAAGGGAGGTTCAGTGGCGCCGCTGACAGAGGCTAAGCACACAGACACGCTGAGGGACATCAGCGGCACAATTTCTCACTTAAAAGGAAAATAAATGTTGACCATGGTGGCAGGCTGAGATGTGCTTTGATGTTATGCATTACAATCGAAACTTAATCGGAACAACTTTGATGCATTTAACCGTTATAGTGAAGCAAGGTAGCGATCGAGCCATGACAGCCTCACTGTCATTGCTTTTTCAGTTTCACCCATTGTACTGCTTTATCTTGCCAGCTGCAAGGTGCTTTAGTATCAATGACCAGCTGCTTCACACCAGGTCTATGTTTGTCACTGAATATCTGTGAGAAAACAGTGTCTGATCTCACAGGTTTAATGAGAGCAGTGTTCTGGTCAATACCACAGCCAGCAAACTATGTTGTGCCAAGATTCTCTGTTTGTCATATATAAGAATGCTCAATGGGCTCGTAGAATATTTTGGCCATGCCAGTTGCTGTGTCAGGGGATTATAATGGCATTAGGAGGCTGTGTTCTTGCCTAGCAGCATATTTCACGCAGAGCCTGTTGGCTAACATCAAGTATCAGCATGCACTGTAGCTTCCATCCAGAGGTCACACACCCTCCATTCTACATGGCTGCAAATCATAGCTGCTGCTGCTGCACTAGTCTTAAATTGTCTGTCTGCACTAGCCAAGGGTTTCCACTGGAGTCTTCTGACTTGTGACTTAATTACTTACATTTACTCTGGTGTGTGGTGACATTACCCCTGTAGGCACTGAAGAGACAAATTTTTTTTTTTGTTTGGTTTATTTTCTCATTTCTTAAGATTTGATTTACCACCTAAATGTCTGTCTTTTGTAGCGCCTATCATGGCAAATTCACTTTTCAAACTGAAAAACTTCACTCACAAAAATGTTCAAATCTTCCACCCTAATGCCAGGCGGGTTGGTTATATCTTGGAGCCTTTTCTCCACGCTGCACATCCTCTTTCCAACCAGCATTACCCTTACCTTTGTTGTTAAATGTGAGGTACAATTAAAGGATGATGTTACCATCCCTTTAACCAACCAAGTGGCATCTTGTTGGAGCCCAACAAACATATCACATTAAATCCTCTCAGGTGGGCTTTGATTAAATGTGCCAGAGCACTCAGCACCTTTTCCGGCATCAATTACTATCTGCCATCTTGGAGTCACCGCCATGAGCTTCTCATCATTGGCATCATTATGTTTACTGGAGCTGGAGTGGGAGCCTAAGAGCCGATCTTGAAGTTCCCACTCTTTCACTGCAACAAAACTGGCTGACAGTGACTTTTACCAGTTAAGTCAAAAAGTGAAACATATTGGAAGCTCCTTGCATCCAAAGAAAAAAGTGGTTATTCCATAAATAAAAGAGAAGCACGTGAAGATCTCAAGATGAACTTCACAGCAGCTGTGATCCAACATGTCAATATACAACAGATTTTAAACTTGGTGTTCTTCCACCCACAGTAGTCGGTTAAGCCAGGTAATACAGCAGCACTAACAGGGTAGTATGTCTTATCTAGAGGGAAAGTTATCTCTAAGCTCTTGTCTGGTGAATAAATCTACAAGCTGCTGTGTCCTCAGCCTTGGCTGAAATAACAGTATGATTTTCATTTTGGTTTGTCTTCTTTTTTTTTGTGCTTGACAGCAGCAGCCGAACAGCACAAAATAAAGACACAAGTGCTATGTAGTATCATACCTGTGTGTATTTTGTAATTTTTTTAATTTTTTTTTATTTGGTTTTTTTTTTCCCGGAACTTTTCCAGTTATTTTTGGTTTTGCTGACCATTCATTTTCCCTCTCTTACTCTCCAGTGCGCCCAGTATATTTGACAATAAACGTCAGGACCCGACTGGATTAACGGCCTTGTTGCAGTCTACAGACCTGGTGGGAGTGGTGCACACCCTGTATTGTATCCTGCTGCACAGTTTCTTACCAGAGTCTGCTTCCCAGAGTCAGGAACCCTACGGCCCTGGGGTCATCCAGGTGGCTTTGCAAGGCATCCGCTTCCTCAACAGTTTTGCCCTGCTTGACCTATCCGCCTTCCAGGTATTCATAATAAATCCAAAATATATTCTGTTTTCCACTTGTCACAAATTAAAAAAAAAAAGAAAAATCCTTTGATCCAGCAGATTTTGTGCATTGGTGACAGACGGTGAGACACAGACAGCATTTTTTGTCTTTCTTTATAGTTCTGCATGTGATCTTTGTTTGAGCATGTTTCCTCTATTCCCATTCACAGTAACTTGAATAAATGGTAAAAAGAGCAATTTACGTGACTTGTCTCTTATCACAAAGGGAAGGGTATCATAAAAATGGCAAAAAAAAAAAAGTATTATCCTACCTGGATTTAATAAAATTGTATACATGGTCAAATTGATTCTAGTTCCTATTAGTTCCATTAGAAGAGGAGTTAGTCTCCTCAGGACAAAGCTGACCTGTGGACATAAACACAGGTGCCCTTTGACCCTAGGTCAGTTGTTGGGGTTGAATAGAGCCTGGTGGGTCAGCCGTTAGGATGAAGCGGGGGTGATTAGCACTGTATGCTGGGCCGTACATTACCCACCTCGAGGAGGAGAGGGCGACAGCTTCACTGTGCTAAGTCACCGCGTAGACGGAGAGGCACGAGAGCAAGCGTTAATTATTTTAATGTCTTGCAGTAATTACTTTGAAGCAGCTTCCTCTCACTGACCCATCACATTCAGGCAACTCAAAACAGCTGGAAATGAAAGCATTTCACTGCCGAAGTTTTATGAACATTTTAAATAATGTTTCTTTTTTTTGGCCAGGAGTTGTAATCACCTTGTGTTTCACATTACCTAACAGCACAGACTAATACATATTTTAGTGGAGGGATGATCAGAATTTAGGATGTTAATTTACTCCTCTGCCACATCAGCTCCTAATAATATGTTTAGAAGGGAATTTCAAAAGGGTCCTTTGCAGTATAAATAACTTGGTTTTGCTGTGGCTGCGTGTTGGCAGAATATGCTGCAACAAATCTGTGAACTTTGAAAAAAACAGAAAGGGAACATAAGTTCACATTCAAACCAGAAATGATGTTTTCCCTCTTAGCTTAGTGGTTTTCCTGTTTGCCTTTTCATACTAAATTTTCTTTTTTTTTTTTTTTTAAAAATAACATTTTGGGTTGTTTTTTTTTCATTAGACAGCTGCTTACATGGTCACTAAGTTTAATATATTGCCTGCATACATTTTGATCCTTGAACATAATGCGCAGCTTCTCAGGTATTGTGTTTATGGATGTTACAATGCTAACACACCCAAACTTCCAGTAAATTGTGATGATCTTATGGTGCTCTGTCACACTGACATGTTTAATAAATACTGTCTGTGAGCTGCTCCTAGCATCTCATTTCTGAGCGGGATTGGGGTGTTTTATGGTGGGACCCCGGTTGAATTGCTTATATACTTACACCATGTATGTTCCCACCAGCAAAACATATAACCTTTTATTACTTTGTGTTGTTAATGTATTGAGCTCTTTGTAATCACAATGATAGACGATTTATGGTTATTTTTCTGTGGTACACAATAACATGCTTTGTCTATGACTTGCCAGTCTGTTCTAGGAGCTGAGGGCCTGTCTCTAGCTTTCCGACACATTGTCAGCTCCCTGCTCTGGTACTGCTCCCAGCATTCCTCTGAAGAGCTGCTGCACGAAGTCATCATCTGTGTGGGATACTTCACCGTTAACCACCCTGACAACCAGGTAATCCAGCTTCAACCTGCACAGAAATTAATTCTTTTTTTTTTTTCATTTTAGTTTAACAAAATCAAACTACTATAAATATTGAAATATGTTTGTGTGTTTGTATGTGTATGTGTTATGTTAAAGCTGTAACTTACAATTTTTTCTTTTATTAATCGGTCGACAAGTCTTGTCACTTGATTGCTTAATTGATTGCTGTCTAAAGTTATGACAAATTCCAATTTCAGCTACTGAAAGAGGTGAGTTTTATTTGTCTTTGTTTGTCAGGGCAACAGTTAAAAAAATAAACACTTCAAAAGTACTCAGAAATTATAAAAGCAAAAAAAATAATAATAATAATGATTTTTTTTTATTATTAAAGTGGTGCTATCACCAAATTTTACTATCACCAAATGACTTAAATGCATTGCTGCTATTTCACAACATTTTGTCAAAGAAACTTATTCATTTCCCATAACTCAAACTGATGTCTGTGAATTGCTTGTTTTATCTAACTAACAGTCCAAACCCCCAAAATATTCAATTTATGATCAAATATAACTAAGAAAAGCATCAAATCCATCAGAGAGTATTTAGCATTTTTGCTTGAATAATTAAAGAAAAAATGAATCCATTATCTAAATAGTTGCCTATTAATTAATCTGTTTGTTTCAGCTCTACTTAACACAATTAATCAATTGCTATAATTGTTGTAGTTTAATGTTCTGTCAATCTACTAATTGTTTGATTGTCACAGCACATGTTGCATTTAATGCTTTCCATTATGAAAAGCTGTCTATTCAGTTAACAGGGCTGGGTAAATATCATCTTACTTTTGTTCTGCTCATGTATTATTTGTCAGAAAAAGGGTGTAGTTTTGTGATTGTAACAAAAAGCACCTGTTTAAATATTCATTCCTTGGCACCTTCCTGCCCTTGGTGTGTGTGTGTTATCTATTGTCCCACAGAGTGACCCATTGTTCCTGCCTGGTAAAGCAGGGCTTCACGCTGGCCCCAGTGTTACAACTACTTAGGGGGCTCTATTGAAGTGAGCAGGATGTGATGGAGCAGACCTGGCTGCTGTGTAATTGGCTGTCATGCATGGCCCGTCTACCGGGCCCCTGATTAGCTATGCTACAGTTGGCTGGGCTTTGATTACGTTAAGCCTGACCCACACAGGCAGCAGTCACAGCCTCACTCCCAAACCTCTGATATGTCATTTAAGTCCACACAGTTGCAGTCCACCCCTATCACAACAATTTATAGGCTGATTACTGATTTTAATTTGCCAGATTTTTTACTTCTAATTAAAAGTTACTGGTCTATGGCACTTAAAAGCTCTCCTCTCTGCTCCTATCCACTTTAATTATTATGATGTACAGAATTAGCATTTGTTGGTCATTGTAGATCCAATTTACATATTATATTGAATAATTAAATGAAGACAGATGATTAAATTAAGTGGGTGACAGATGATTTGTCTTTGTGCACCCACAGCGGCATTAAAAGAGCAGCCATGATTGACCTAAAACATTTGCTTGTTGCTAATTTGATGCAAAATCTGTAATTTCTCCACAAGCTAGGCACTGCCAAGATGAATGTTTAGAGAAAAAACACCAAAAAAATCACTTACCTTGCTTTTAGTTTAAGAATTAAATTTTTTTTTTTTTAAATCACATTTGAGTATAGCTGGTCGGGAAACAAGATCCCACACAACCTCCACGCAGAGTTGATCTTTGCCAGTGGTCCAGTTCCTGGAATGCGTCCATTCAGTTCCGCACCGAGATGGATGGCGTTAAGGAGAATATTTAGAGCAGCTTGAGCTTTTCTCAAGCTAATGTAAGCATTGGCAGAACACAAAAGCGGCGCGACTCCCAGGGCTTGTGCAGTTGTGGAGACTGCTGATTCACTGTCGGCACACCGGCTTTTGTTTATATATATATTATATATATCTATATGCTCTAGAAATAAGTCTGCTCATAAAAAAGCAGAACTTTGAAGCAGCAACATACGTAGTGATGTATTCCCTCTGTTCTGGGGGCATGAATAATTCACCTTGTGACACAAAAAGCCATTGGGAGAGTGACATATGTAGGCTTGTGTGTTTTTCAAGTGTCTCTGCTCATGGGGGCCGATGAGCCATTTGGCCATATGTTTCATTGTCTGTTGGGTGCGTCCATAGAGACCTTTCCACAAAACAAGTAGAACAAATAAATTCTACTTTGTAACTGACATGTAACTGTACTTCCTTTTCCCTGAAGAGATATTTACCAGTAATCTCCTTGTCTTCAAATACAATGATTCATGTGTGATTCATCCGCAGTGATGATCTGTTGGGTCTTTGAGCTGACGGGACTGTAATTTTAAACTGTTGACATGTTAACCCACCTGATTCCCAGTTGCTTCTTTAGAAAGACACAAGCAACTGGAGAGTGTGGAAATCTTAAGAAAACTTTGCTTTTTCTTAAGTACATGGAAAATGGCCACACACACGCAAGCAGAGTGAGCCACACACACAAACGCACATATGCTGTTGTCCCCATAACACAAGTGTTGTACACACACAGGAACGGGTGTAATTTCAGGTTTTTTGTTTTTTTTTTGGTAAATGTAATGGGATAGTTTTCTCTGCACTGGCTCCTGATATTACATGACTCCTCTATGCTTGTGTTTCATAAACTGTTTTCTTTATACCTGTAAGCATCTCATGAGCTATGGACATCTCTAGACCCAACATCCCACACACATCTCCAGAGCTCAGCCTTATCTGTGGGGTCATTCCTCTTCTTCCCATTCTCTACGAGGGCGTTTCCTCTGCCCCGCAGGCCCAAGCCAAGCTTTAGGCCTGTAATTCCTGTTAACCTGATGTTGAAACGCTCCCTTCAGCAGTCCATTACTGCCAAGACAACCAAGCCCTCACTGCCTGCAGGGTAAGTGCAACTCGTGCAGACCATAGGGAGCCAGTGCTGGGGAATGCACACTCTGTATCACCCAGCAGAGTAAACAGAGGCAGAGTAACGCAGACAGACACACTGCACTGACTGGCAGAAGAGGGCCTGATTGTTAGCTCGGTAGATGATTTACACTGTGCTTCAAGGGTGAACGCAGGTCCAACTGACACAAAGTGAAGCTGAGGACATTTTTATCCCTGAAGACCTTTCAGTGAGGAGTTTCCATTTGTCTGTAACACTGTCGTCAGATTAGTTTCAGAGCGGAATTATCTGCAGCACAATCTGGGATGGAATGACAGCGTCAGCCAATAGAGATAAATAAAGAGTTATTAAGCTTTATTGTGTAAACAGCAGCTTTTTATTGGGTTTTAAGACGACTGACAGCTACCTTTAAAAGTCAAGTTGGAGTGTCTGTGTCAATGTCCGCCTCACTGGCACCCAGTTGTCCAAAGGTAATTTACACATGTCCCTTGCATGTCTCAGTAAGTCATTGTAAATGTTGTAAAGAAGCACTAAACAGTTGTTTGACTAGCTTTGCTTTGTGGTGCCTGCTGTGCTGCTTACCTTATCAGTAAGGCAGTTCCACTGTGATGGATCTGGTTTATATTGTGGATTCGAGTGACAGATATATGGCCCTGCTCTGATGCCGGTTCTTCCTGAGGTGTTTGGGCTGTCTAGACGCTACAGTGAACGGAAATGCCTCTACACGTACGAGAATGTCACTTTCCTTCCTTTCCTGTGACATTAAAAAGTTATAATTAGATTTGTGCAGTAAGACATTCGTAAGATTTCTTTGCCTCATCTAGCAGTGCTGCCGCCTCATGCATGCAGGCTAATTATGCTATTTGAGATTTATTCTTTAATGCGTGGCTGGATGACAACTTTTTTTCATCTCTGTTCTTAAATCTGCTTTAACTTTGGTTTCCGCCTTAAGAACTGGGTTTTCCCAGGAATTTGTTTGTGTTTCAGAACATTAACTTTACACACTCTTTGTTGTCATTGTGGACAGTGAGGAAGTTATGTAATGGAAGCATCATAAAACTCGGCACTGTTTGAAAATGCCAGTTCTCTGAACTTAAGAAAGAACAGAGCCGCCAAGACACTTGAGTTTTTACAGGGGTCTGCATTATATGCGGGCCAGATGCATGTGTTCAGATGCTTGTTGTTAGTTTTATGATGTCAGGCTTTGAGCTGCAGATTCTTCAGCGGGATAAGTAACGCTACAGCATAATCTCTAGTTGGAAACCATTTGGAGCTCTGGTGTTGCTCTTCACCTGGTAGAGGCGTGGAAAGTTGGCAGGAGGCTCGGTTTCTTTGTTACCTCCAGACTCTCGCTGCCACCAGGCTTTGTTTTATGTCCTATTGCGTCAGGCACTTGAGGGTGGACAATTTGTTTAGGCAGCTGAAGATGGAACTGTGCACAGTGGAGGATTATGAGATCGCTGTGTGATTTGTGGGTTGGATCTCCTCAACGCCCCAGCTCAAACATCCAACACTTGCTATGGTGTTAAATTATGATACCTGAAAACCATAAATGTCCTGGATTAAAACATGAACACAAAGAACGAACAGACTCTTTAGCTTTTGCAGAATCATGATTTTTGGCTCACTAATGAATTCAGCTACATAAATTTATGACTCTTCCCTCCATTGCCAGTTCGTCTTTGGTCAATGTTGCAACAGACAAGATAAATATGATATCGTAGGATTTAGTAGAAAGTAGCATGAAAATGCTAAAACTACATGCACTGAAAATAAGCAGCTCTACGTTTGAAAACAACCAGAGCTTGCCTTTTTTTCCTTCCTTCAGTGGATGAATTTGTGCAGCGAGTCCCACATTCCTTTGTGAAAAACACTTATTGAGTCAGTAAAACTGTGGGGATTTTGTTCTTCCGCCGTAACACGCACATATTCACAGCAGCGGTTTTCATCTCTGCAGTGTTTTCAAAACCATTCTTTAATTAGATACTACACTCAGTAACACCCAACAGAGCAGGAATTATTTACATGTTCTCTTCGCTTCAAAAATTAACACTCACATTTGGGGTTGACAAATGCAGTGCTCTTCAGATTTTTAAGTATTTGTAATGCATTACAGTTCCGTTTGTTTGACCTGTCCGTATGGATTCCTTAAACTAATGAAGATAGGAAATGGCACTGTTTTGTGTCCCTTTGAACGCCGCTGTAGAGGGCAGCTCTGAGAAGCTTCACCTTGAACTGATAAAAGCGAAGAATTATCGCTTTGTTTATCCTGCTGCTAAAACTTGGAGTGCACTATCAAAGGAGAAGCCAGTGGAAGAGTATTAGAGAGTGTATTTTTAAAATCTTGTAAACCTGGTGAATTTATGTCACCATGACTTGGGGACCTCACCGTGCCCTTCTGGTTTCCATTTGCATTGATCCCCAGTCCTGCACTCTGTACCTGTAAAGCATCGTTTTGGTGTTTTGTTGTTTTTACTTTTTTTGCCTGACCCCCTGGCTCTCAGAGGGGTGCTCAGTGCTTGGTTCTCCAGGGCTCAGGGGAGATGACCGGAGCATTAGGCTGGGGCCCCTTCGTTTGGATTTGGATTTAATACTGGTGGCCCGGATGTGATGGTGTGTGATTGACGGGCTGTGGTGGAGAGCAGGATGTCGGCGGGGTGAAAATACCATTAATGGTATTGCTCATTTCTTAAAGTGGGGGTGGCCACACTGTTGGTGGAGGTCTCACCCTGCCTTGCACTCGCCACCCCTTCGCACTGTGAGTGCCCTCTCAACCTGAGGTTCACTCCTGCACTGATTCTGCTCCCTGAGTGTTGCTTAAGGAGCTTAACGCAAAACTCGAAAGTGAAGTTTCAACCGCTGATTGTGACATCAGTTCTCATTCCTCATTTTCCCTTATGTTACAGCAGCTCTGCTATTGCTGTTGGTACAAAGGAAGAACAAAACATCCCATCATTGTGTTTTATAGCCTGTAATTGTGTGGTGGGAGGCTATGCCCCCCAGGTCTCCTCCTAATGGTTTTTTGTGTGTTGTTTTAGTGGCAGATTTACATGTGGGAGGGACACAGGCCAGTGATTTACAACCAGCAGTGCCACTGACTGGCTTAGTGACTGACTGGCCCTGCTCCCTGTGTGTTCCAGGTGATAGTGCAGTCTGGCCGCCAGCCCAGCGTGCTGCAGAAACTGTGTCAGCTGCCCTTCCAGTACTTCAGCCACCCGCGCCTCATCAGAGTGCTCTTCCCCTCCCTCATCTCGGCCTGCTACAACAACCCCCAGAACAAGGTCATCCTGCAGCAGGAGATGAGCTGTGTGCTGCTGGCTACATTCATTCAGGTAAATATGGGATCATAGTCGCACATATAGTGTGTGAATGCACATATACTGTGTATTAGAACACACTTACATACTATAAATAAAAAAATCTGTATTTAAACTATCAAGACCAAAAAACTTTGCTGTTGTTGATGTAGTGTTGATTAAAAAGAGGTTTGATTTTCTCTTAAGGCCAACATTAAAAATGTATTCAAACATGTAGCTTCTATAATCAAAATCATCCTCTTTGGCCTTGAGCATCTTATGCCCATAAATAAAACTCAAAACTCAATGAATTTCTTTCACATCAGAAGGAAAACTAAATGATTGCTCTTCTGGTGCCCGGTGAATCTGTAACAGGCAGGTTTTTTACAAAGATAAATGGCTTCCTTCACAGTGGATTTACCTGCCACTGGTTCAACTCCCAGTAAACAGCTTGTCTCCTTCATCTTCCTCCAACAACAGGCCCCTCACCACTCCGCAGCCACCACTGTTTAGACACCGATTAACTTCCATTCAAAGGGAGACAAGCTATTGTCATTTCTTTCAAACAAAGCAATAATGCATGGCGTCCTGCCCCGCTGCCCTCATTGTTGAGTTAACCTCAAGAGCATTCCTCAAAGTGAAACAGTTGGATCCAGGATGGTCCAATATCACTTTGAAAATATTTTGTTTGATTAGTAAATTATCATTTGTTTTAACTGTAGAGGCAACTTTAAATTTCGCTAATATATATATAGGTTTTGTTTGTTTGTTTGTTTTGTTGTTTTGTTTTGTTTTTGGAAGGTTTAATTAATTAATCTTAGATGAGCCAAATAACTTGTACACACACAGCACTACTAGTACCCGCAGAATACTGTTCCTGTAGGCATTGATGCTTCTTATTAATTCTCCCAGGACTGCGCCACAAATGAGAAAGAGTCTGACAACAAAACAAAACAAGCAGGTAAGTTATTCTGATAAATTTATCAAATGCATGATGATGAAATAATAGATTATATTGATTATTAATGTTAAATTATAGAAAGATATTTTAACAGTTTATAAATGGTGTTGTGTCATGTAAAAACAGCTGCTTTTGACAATCAGGTTCTCCAATCAATTCCAGTAATATTTTCTATGTGCTCAACACATGTTGGGTTTGTTTTGGTGGAATTCATGTTTTTGCCTGCTGTAAAAGGATTAAGGATTCCTGTTGAACAAGCAGTGTAATGTAGATGTTCTTTTATGTCTGTGTAAAGTTTCCCAGCCGCTGGATTACTGCGAGTTGTCCAACCGCTTCCCAAGAGATCAGTGGGACTCAGCGCTGCAGTTTTTTCTCAAGAAGCAGGAGGAGTGATGGAGTTGCCCACTGTCCTCAGAACGGATAAGCACAGTATAAACACTACAAAAGAGACTGAGATGTGGAGATGTTCTTTTGTTTGTTTGTTTCCTTTCTCCTGACTTAAAGTCTACACGAGTAAAGTATTTGTTCTTCAGACTGTGTCAAATGTAAAGATTGTGAAGCCTTATCCTATGTCGGTGCGTTCGTTTTGACTTCTTGAAAATCTGATTGATGTTTAAGAGGAATTTGCACAAAATATCTTGTTTGTAAGTTGCAGTTACAGCACACGCACAACTATTCCATTTAATGTCTAAACAACCATGTGTTTCTCTTTGTTTCTGTTGTAGATAGAAATTGATCCGTTTTCAAAGCAGTGACAACTTCAACCTGAAATATGTACTTATACTGTAATTAATAATTTGCCAAACACTTCCATCATGTTTGTGTTAATTTATTGTATTTGTCTTATTTTTGAATGTGAATGAACAGAATGTTTTCCTAGTCTACATTAGGCCAGTTATACGTTACATGACCTGCCTTGATTGCAAATATGTGTTGTTATATTTTCCGTGTTTACATCCTTTTCTGTTTTTTGTCTCTGTGTCAAGAGGCACTTAAAATTAATATAATTTATTGAGTTATTTGCCTTTATCATATAAAATAAAATGCTTACGGTTAAATACTGTTCTTCCTCAGTTTTATTCTGTGCAAAACAAACAAATTTAAAGTAATATCATGACTTAAGAAACATCAACACATCCACTGTTGGCGAGTTTTGTATTTCTATCAGTTACATCCCTGTGAACAATTTAAGACATATGAATTGGTCAGACTTGATGGTTTATTACAAATTGAAAACAAGTGCCATTATTTGAGGTCAGACTGGTGTAAATTTGACATTGAAACTATAAATCCTCACAATCTGACGCCCTGAATGAAAGAAAACATGGTTTTCAGATGTACAAAATATTTTAAAGGACTCAAGATCTCAATCTACTTTTGGACACCACCAATGTCTCTAGATGCCTTAATGCAGCCACGTCCCCATGTACCTGCCCTGTGCTGATCACTGGAAGTTTATTGTTTGGCGTATCGTCGATTTTAAAAATGATGAAGTTTGAAACTGAAAATGCTCCACCAGTACAGCGTCAGTGCTGCCTCCAGGTCTGCACCTATCACAGTAAACCTGCACATTCAGAAACGGGCTGAAAGCAGGTTTGATTTGATGAGTCCAAGAATTTCATTACTGGTAATGATGTTCCATTGTTACCTGTGCATCACGATAAAACTTGAAACTGAAACTTGAAACTTAAAAAAAAAAAAAAACACTAAAATAATCCTTTTAAAATCCGGCAAAGTGAGTATTTATTTTAAAATTTATACTGATGTCATATCTAGAGGAATTTATGCTTGTTGGATATCGCTGTGTAGCATTTTCCTAATGAACACTTTCTTTATGAATATCTTGCTCCTACTGTTGCATCTCTTGTCCACCCTTTAAAGACTGAGTACGCCAGCATGTCTTAAAGACTTAACAGGATTCTGAATTCAATGAGACTCCACGTCCTTCACTGATAGAAGCCGATCCTCCCCAACAAATTGTTAAGGTGTAGAGTGTCGGTGGCCGGCTTGACCTGTGTGCTCTCTTGTCCAGCGGCTATTTGCCATTCAGGATTCCTACTGGAATGAAAATAAACTCAAGACACGCCAGGATGCGTCCGCGGGCTGGGAGTCCCCTCAGCGCTGCGCGGCCGCGCGTTTTGTTGTGGGTCCACTCAGTGTATCCTTTGCAGGTGATGCCAGATGCAGATAAGAGGCCGCCGCTGCCTGTCCTCTGTCTAGACTTGTAACCGTGGGCCTCGGGTTTGTTTAGGTAAGACCGGTTTTATCGTTTTCTCACTGTAACGGGAGCAAAACATCGTGCTAAATTTACTATAAATATAACCCTGGGCTACTGCACTTGGAGGCCTTAATAATAAGAATTGCCTAATAATAATAATAATAATAATAATGACAACAATGATAATAATAATAATAGCTTAATCATCATATGAGGGGGAGAAGTAAACAGACCTGAGCCTATTGTGTCTGATTCAGTGACCTATGACACACAGGGCCAAATGGTGACTAATATCCTGTCAACCATCAGTCACCGATCCACTTGGCTCAGAAGCGGAGCAGGTCTAAATATGACCTCTAAATGAGGCTTTCGTGAAGTGAAGCTCGCACCTTAAGGGCACCCAAAACTCTGGGCAACTGCAGACTTGCTAACACCGAATTGTTAAATATCTGATTGCCCAAACATGTGTCTCCTCCTCAACAAGCTCTTAAAACAGTGTCAAACATTATAAGCAGCAGCAGCAGATGCGTTTCCATTCACCTTAACACTGATTTATTTTTCCGGCTAGTATTATTAAAGTTCCTCTGAAAGTAAATGGATTTTGCATGCAATAATCAGTTCGAACTATGTTTTTATTGATAAGATCGGCTATGTCAGTCTTCATAATAAATAATAATAACTTATTTTCTGGAGGAAACGCGAACATTGCGCATCTCTCTCAGCTGTTTCATTAATTTACAAGAGTGATACTGAAACTTACAAATCATGCACATCTACACAGTCTGTATTTTCCTGATAAACATACTGTAGCCCAAGTGTTTACGCTCAGACGTCCAGTACAGGCTGACGTGTTTGAATCCCACAACATAGGTATTCGTCCAGTTCAGGCACTGGCACCATGGAAGAAGGCTAGGCGTCCCATAAAGAGAAGCCCCACCAAAATAATGTCCATCAGCAGCTGTGTGTCCCGCCGAAGTGTCCTTGAGCAAGACAGATGTAAAGGGAGCAGTCAGACCTCCAATCGTCCAGCCGGGACCTGAATGTAGCCTCGAACATAATCCATCCTGGTCCTCTATGCGTCTTTCTTGATTGAATGTCACTGAGGTCTTTGCGTCTCCCCTCCAGCTGACCTCTGGGGGTTGGGAGGGGTGGTGGGGGTGGTGGTGGTGGTGGTGGTGGTGGTGGTGGGGGGGGGTCCTCACGTATCCACGGGGCTGGGCACCATGCTGTTCGGTGTGTCCGGTAACTGCGACGACAGGGAGGTCACATCGCTGCCCGACGAGTTGCCCAGAGAGCCCGACTCAGAGAAAGACACCTGCCGGAGGAGACAGAGGCCCCCATGTCAGGTCAACAGGAACATCTGACCCCCCCCCCCCCCCCCCCCCCCCCACACACACACACACACACACACACACACACAGATGATTCATGTTTTTATCAGCGTGTCTCTGTCGGTGCCAAACTCCTCATGAAGGCCCAGTTAAACACATGTCAGCGAGTTAGTGAATGTGCTTATCGCCAGGTTTTGGTTTTTTAATCAGAGTACTAGGCTTATCTAACTGAACACACATGGAAACATATCACTTCATCAGTCTTGGTAAATCACAACTTGTTTGCTTGAACCTTTTGAAATGAGCGGCATCCATAGACCAATCACATGACCCGGATTTTCTAAGTTATGACTTTGCAATTACTCTGTCACATTAATTTAGGCCTTGTTGTTTGGTTGTTGTTTTTTTTCTTAAACCATCACCATCATCATCATCATCATCATCATCATCATCACCACCGTTACAAAACCTCTTGATTGGACAATCAACTATCTAAATTATTCTCCAAATGCATCTTGACAATTAATCTCTTTTTTTTTTTTTTTTTTTTTCCTCAGTGTGAGCCTAAAGCGGTCTGTTTGTATTCTGTTTAGTCATTCATATTTAATATATATATATCTATAATTCAATCCTACCAGTTGTTGGAAGGCGGGCTGGTCCAGGTCGCTCTGCAGGGCGAAGTCGCTGAGGGTTTTCCAGGGGGGCTGGTAGGTTTGCACCTCCACAGGATTCCCCTGCACCGTGTTGTCGTGCCGGATGGGACTGCCTGCCACCAGAGGTGTGCCCGTCAGGCCCTGCAGATTCTGCAGGGGGAACGAAAAGCTCTCAGTTCACCCAAATATAGGCCGTCGATTTGGACAAGGTAAAGTCATCTCAGCGTCTGGGGTTTGTATGAGTCCAGGGTGAATGACGCAGGGAGAAATACAAATCAAGACGTGCGTTTGCCACTGCGAGGGAACCAGCAGCCAGTTTTGTGAGACCACAAACAAAACGTTGAACTTCATGATCATTAACTAACCACTGTTCTGGAGAAATACATAATAAACTTTTATAGGCCTGTAAACGGCCTCAGTCTGATTCTGCGATAGTTCGGTAAAGTGAGTTTAATTCGCTCTGCTCTGCCCAAAACACATTCATGATGAATAAAAAAAAAACAAAAAAAAAAAAACGATTCAATAATTCAATTTACATTTTGTTCTGTTTTATGAAAAACATGCCGTCTGAATATTTAGAAAGAAACCGAGTAGACGAACATTAAAAAAAAAAAGAAAAGAAGCAGTTGTGAGTGGTGTCAGAAAGACTGAGGTTATTACTGTTTCCCAAAGGATTTGTGGAACGAATTATTTCATTTTCTGTCTTTTATATTCGCGATGATCGGTCTGAGTGCTGCTAACATGGTCACTACACTGCTTTTAAATATTAGACTAAATGTGATTTCATTTCATTTCACTTTTTTTTTTTTTTTTTTTTTTACAGGTTGTCTTGTCATTTGATTATTTCTGTCTTTATATCGAGCAAAGGCAAAACCTCTGCATGGATATTATTTAGTTACCTGGTTATTCACACTGACTGCATGTTGTTGAATATTCCTTATGCTTTTTTTAAAAATTATATTAATCATAAATATGGGGGCAAGATACTGTACAAGATACTGTGCAAATGAGGCAATGATAAGCAGGTGTAACACACACTGATGTGGACTTGTGATTGGCGTAAATCTTGAAAGCATGGAAACATCTGCCACTCACGGTTTTGTCGCTGTGTTGTTGCTGCTGAAGCTGCTTCATCAGGATGGACTTCTTCTTGTCTTTGCAGCGCTTGTTCTGAAACCAGACGCGGATGACCCTGGGGCTCAGGCCGGTCATCTCCACCAGCTGCTCCTTCATCAGAGCGTCCGGTCTCGGGTTGGCGTTGTAGCAGGTCCGCAGGGTGTGGAGCTGCTTCTCGTTCAACACCGTCCGGACCCGGGTGGTTTTCTCCGACTGCTTGTGGACGTGGTTCCTGTGATGAGGAGGGTGCCGGACCGAAACCGGGTCTGAGGAGAAGGAAAAACTGATTAACTTACTAAAAAAAAAAAAAAAAAAAGATCCTGGATAAATAAATAAGAAGGCCTACGTGTTTTACGTCTATAAGGAATCATATTAAACTTAAATCAAGATATCAAAGAAACAAATTAATGGATTTACAATGATCTACAATTTATGAAAATATTAATACTAAATATTATGAACAGGGTCAGTGCCAGGGTCACTCTGCAGACTTTATAGACATATTAGCCTACAGGATATGGTATATGGCTACAGAATAATGACTGACTATACTTGCCTCAAAATAATTTTCAGATGAGGCCTATATATGCACACAGAATATTAATATTATTAATGCAAGACAGCGACAGGAAATTAAATGTGACATAATAATAATAATAATAATAATAATAATAATAATAAGCTCGTACCTGATATGTGCAGCGGTCTGGTGTGAATGTTCCCCGGGCTCAGCGGGCTCCCTGCAGAGGCCCGCTCCACCAGCAGACCGTGATCCGCCAGACACAGCAGCTCGTCGTCCCGCAGGGAGAACTCGTCTCCCGGCAGGAGGTGTCGACTGCACACCGAGCACCGAAAGCACTCCATGTGATACACGTTGTCCCGGGCTCTCATCACCAGGTCGCTGCTGCAGAAGCCCATGTTGCACTTTGCACATTTGATGCCAAATAACCTGAAAAGGAGCGCAAAGATGTGTCGGTCCCACGCATTATCCCTAAATTGTCCCCCTTCTTGCGTTAAACACATACAGTACGCTGAGCTCAGGTCAATGCTCCAATCAGAGGCAGCACAAAAAGCTGTGAGCTGATCACACCCTAATGATCACAGGGAAATTATTAAAAAAAAACAAAAAAAAAAAAAAAACAAAAAAAAACGGAATGCCCGCAACACAAATCTGATTCAGGTCCACAGTTCGTGATCCACATTTTTGCGCACTTTCATTTGCACACCCTGCACATTTGCCACTGAAATCGACAGTATCATCATGGGAATATTATTTTATCTCCCAAAATCCACCACTCTCTTCCCAACAGCCCAACACATGGCCTCTTAAATTTAGGAAAGTAAAAAACAACAACAACAAACAAACAAAAAAAAAAATCCTGAAAACTCCTACCTTGCATAATCTCTTTTACAATAAGTCTTTCCATCTCGGACGAAGCAAGTGCAGGTCTCGTCCAGGTACTGGCTGCACTCTGCACACTTGAGGCAGGCTGCATGCCACTCCAGGTCCGGGGCGACTCTCAGGATGTACTGGTCGTGTATCTGACTTCCACAGCCCACACACATTGCGATTCCCGACTTCTCTGCGTGAGGAGGGAACGCGTTATAATGCAACGCTGTTTGCGCTCTTTTAATCCCCTTGACATCCCTGTTAAACCCCTTCACCCCTTCACCTTAAGGAGAGAAACTGTTGTGCGCGTATCACAACAAACATGTAGTCCAAGTCCTTCCCAGAATATTACTGAATTATTATAATGAGGCCATAGGGGCTAAAAATATCTCCAAGTCACCCAAGGCACGAGTCTCTTTAAACGCACGAATAGGCCTACTGCAAATGTAATATAAGTTTATGTAGCCTAAAGCCAAAGGATATTATATCAGTCTTATAGTGGGGTTTTCGTTAGGAACTTAGGACTCAACTGCTGATCATGTCCCGGTTGTAATTTTCTTTAATTCTGCAAACATCGCAATGAGTCGAGCGATTTATCATCTAATTCTAGAGACTGCACGACAGAAAAGAAAAAAAAAAAACTCTCTTTAAACCCCCCAGAGTGGTAATATATGAGCAGAAAGCGGAGCATCTTACTTTTTGAATGATCCCCCATATCATCCAAGAAAGAAGTATTGAGCAGGATATCCACCATACAGGAGAAGAAGCTCCAGTGCAAGCCGACAGATGGAGGAGAGGAGCGGCAGAGGAGACCGTCCCGTCCCTGGCTGGATGATAAACTTGTATTCCTCCACCGAGAGGTGGAGAGAAAACAAAGATCCTCGACCAGTGACGTCTGTAAACCTGGACCTCTCTGAGTCCGGGGAGAGGGTGCCATGCAAATCTCCTCTTGGACCTTTGCTCTTTTTTTTCTTCTTTGGTTTCTCGGACTGGCTGTGAGAGAGCGTGTGTGTGTGTGTGTGTGTGTGTGTTTTTATCTGTTTGTCTCACAGCGCTGCCTGCATATCTCCGGTTCCTGAGTGAAGGCAGTTTTCTGTGTTAACTCGCTGCACAGTTATACTCACTTATTGCGTGACATCCAGTGTGAGTGTAGATTGTGTTGTTATTATTGCCTTTGGCATCACATTCCCTCGTTGTTTATCTACGGGCTCATAACCCATATTTGTTGTTGTAAGCTTGTCCTTGTCAATATTCTAGATCATTATGATATTGTGTCTTATAGTTTTGCTGTGAGATTTTTTTTTCGTGTGAGTCCATACTATTATCTTTGGATTTCCCCCAAAATACAGAAACAGAAACAAAAGGGGTACACAAAATACAAAAATAAACAAAATACTGAACTGAAAACATGAAAAATATAACGTTTAATATCACTGGTCATAATTTTATTACTGCTATAAATTACGATGAAGATGATGATGGTGATGAAGATGATGATGATGATGAGGAGGATAAGGCCATTATTATTATCATTATTATTATTATTATTATTATCTTTATTATTATTATTATTGCTGTTGCTGTCGCTGTTGTCATTATTGTTAATATTATTATTGTCATTTTTCATTGTTGGGTTCGAATCTGGTTGTTTATTGTAAAAAATATTAAAAATGTGTGTTGTTTTTGCTTTCTTTAACTTCTTTAACTGACCAAACCAGTAGTCCCACACTACTGTAGAGAGCCCTCTACTGGATGAAATACACAGAAATCTTGGCTCCACAGGGCGATCGTTTAGAAATAGATCCTCTTCTCTTGTGAATGGACACGCTGGGCTATATTTGGTGAGTGACAGATGATATTGAGCTTCGACAAAAATAAATTAATTAACCTTAAGGACCCGACGTATGAGGAATCATAATTCCTTAACTGCCACATGCTTATAAACATTAGTATGGCTGAGAGAGAGTCGCACAAGGAAATCAAAGCAAATAAGTTACTTTCGAGATTTGTTTTTTTTGTTTGTTTGTTTTGTTTAGATTTTGCTTTTGTGGGATAGTAGGTCTGCAGTACAAGCTGCCAACGTGGCTCTGACCTGAACTTTAGATTCCATTTAGATGAATGGTAATAAATACATTTTTCATATTGTATTTTTCACATATTTGTAACATAATGTATTCTAGTATTCAATAACATTCATGAAATGTGATGATGTCTGTACTGTACGATTTACTTAAACAGTTTGAAAAGACATCTTGGAGACACTGGCTATAACAGTAGCAGCATAATTAAGAAAAGAGGCCGTAGAGCAGCGAGACCCACAGATTTTTTCTCTTCCTATACTTTATTTCACAATTTTTCTATTTTACCTAAGCTATTTGGTTTAGTCTCTGACAGTCTGAACACAACTTTATTAATAGAAGAACTTGTCGGTTATGAATCAGTGGATTTTGAATTTATCCATATGTTTAAGTTATTATTATAAAGCATCGATTTTATTTATTTATTTATTTTTAGAATATTTGGATGTCGGGAGCCGGGGAGAGAGAGAGAGAGAGAGAGAGAGAGAGAGACGATCGGTGGAGTTACCGTTTTTGATCGATCTATCTCGCGAGAAGTGGTCGTAAACGTCAGATGACCTTTGGCACAGTTTGGTCTCTGCAGCGCAGCAGGAGCAGCCAAAAGGGTCCAAGATGAACAGAGCCTTTAATAAAACAAGTCTGAAACATTTGGTAAGTGTGTGACAGTTGGAGCTTAACAATATAATTTACGCAAACATTGCATTGCTCTGTTACAGCAGACTAAAAGCGTGAGACACCTGTTTTGTTTTTTTTTTTGATGCTGCTAGCTAGCTGGCTAGCTAATTCAGGTCGTACTCATGTGGCAAGTCGTGGTCGTATTTTGAATTAGTGCATGTGAGAGGATTGTTTGACTTATTCTGACTTTAATGTTGTACATACATCGCGACATAACCAGACGACCAGTTAACAGGTTTTGTTCTTGAACTAATGCTAGTTGGTGTTAGCATAGCTAGCCGAGTGGTTATGAAACCTCTTGACGTTGAACGACAGTTACGAAACTGAAGTGTTACCAAAAGGTTAATTGTCAAAAGCACTGAATCTCCTGCGAGACAACAGTTTGTAATAGCTTCAAAAGTAGCATGTGGTATTTTATATTTTCTCCGTTTGCTAGTTTTCATCTGAATGACCTTTCATAACTTGTCATACTGTTCAGCCATGTCCAGATGAGGCTGGTATTATCCTGCTTTACCCTGAGTCAGATGCAGCTGTTTCAGAGGTTGTTTGCGCACCAACCTGCGACATTTTATCTGAAGAATGCTTTTGAAATAGTGTGTACTATAGTGTGTACTATTAGTAGATCCAAAATATACGATACGAATGTAGTTTTATTGAATAAAGTAATTGCCAGAACTATGTGATATTATGAAACAAATGTATATATAATGTACTTCCTTAATCACATGTGGAATACATTTTATCAAGATTGCGAAAAACACATTGTCATTGATCAATACTGATACATTGGCCATTTTTTGACTAATAGCTGTGAATGCAATAAACAGTGTATTTAAACCATCTCAAATATGACATGCCGTTTAAAAGCCGGCGTCACAGGATCTTTGTGCATTGTACACTGAGATGTCATCATTTTTCTCCCAACAGACTGGTATCCTCCAAAGGTTTCAAAGCACCTTGGTGGTTGCAGAGCACAACAATGACAAACTGACCCCTATCACGCTCAATGCCATCACTGCTGCCAGTAAGCTGGGTGGAGAGGTGTCTTGTCTGGTTGCTGGAACAAGCTGTGCAAAGGTTGGCAAAACTTTTGAGACAGACCTGCTTATTGAACGTGGTGTACTTGTGATAGTATTTAAATGTTATTTTGGCTATACCATACTACCTTAACATATGGATAAGAAAAATAGCAGAGAGATCTGAATGTAGTTAAGTGTATTGATGTTTTTTTTCTTGTCTTTTCAGGTTGTGGAGCAAATCAGCAAAGTCCAGGGTGTGAAGAAGGTTCTGGTGGCCCAACATGATTCTTATAAAGGTGCCATGCCAGGTATGTAACACCAGAGGTACTTGATGCCTGTTGTTTATTTAACCTTTAGCCAGAGAGCAAAACATACTGGACTAGTCTGCCTCTTTTTAGTAACAACCTGCTTTATATTTGCACAGTCCCATGACTTACAGCTGGATGATGTTCTGCTTGACTTGCTAATATCATGGCAGTAGTAATTGAAGCAGGGGAGACTTTTTCATTGGATCCCTACTTATATGTTTATTTTGGCCAGAACTGGCACCTCTTACTGTCATTTTTGCTTTTGCTTTCTGAGTCAAAAACTGCTGTTTTCTTCTTCCTCAGAGGAGTTGACTCCCCTTATCTTGGCAACGCAAAAGCAGTTCAGCTTCACCCACATCTGTGCTGGTGCATCTGCCTTCGGAAAGGTAAAGCACAGGCAAGACAAGTGCCTGTAAGATTTGAGCTTAATTATTGAAATGCATTTATTCTGTAATAGTTAAAAAGATTTCCTCACCTTACATCTGTTCTGAAGAGTCAAATCCTTGATTTTAAAACTTGATATTGATTTAATTTTTTTAAATATCCAACAATTCACAAAACTCTTTATACCCATCAACATTCATATCTACAGCACTCTCTCCTTTACACATTAATATTTTACATGCACGAGTATGATCTACGTAAATTTCCATGCGTTTCTCAGCTAATTCACCATTTTGTATGCAGAACCTGCTTCCCAGAGTGGCTGCCAAGTTGGATGTAGCCCCAGTTTCAGATATTATTGAGATCAAGTCTCCAGACACTTTTGTCAGAACCATTTATGCAGGTAAGCCTCTTATTATGGTAAAGACATAACAAATGATTTCTTTTATCTTCTCATAAATCCTTTGTTAAAATCCATAAATCCTTTGTCAGTTTTGACATCAGAAAAAACGTTCACGATCATGTACTTGGCTTTGGTTAAGCCTTGATATGATACAGATGTAACTTAAACACTGCTCAGTTTTTGCAACAGGAGTTGGCTCTGGCAAGTGTTCACTGATGAGTTCTTAGTGCTTTTTAAATATTTCATTAGTAACAATAACAATAATAATATTTGATAATTACCATAATATTAATGATACTTTACTTTTACAGGCAATGCTCTCAGCACTGTGAAATGTAATGAGCCGATCAAGGTCTTTACTGTCAGAGGGACGGCCTTTGAGGCAGCTTCAACAGAGGGAGGAGGTGCCACATCAGAAGATGGTACAGTGGCTTACAGATTCACTCAAAGAGCTCTGCTGTACTAGATGCAAAAGAATTGTCTGATATTCTGGATGATGTTTAAGACAAAAAGTACAGCTACAGTCAACCTCTACAAACCATATTTGTCATTGCAAGTTTTCATTCTTACTGATCATTGACGATCCTCTTATCTGCAGTGGCTCCTTCTTCACCCACTGGAGTTTCTGAGTGGCTGGAGCAGAGTCTGACAAAGAGCGACCGTCCAGACCTGACAAGTGCTAAGGTCGTGGTGTCAGGAGGTATGAGTTAACTGTCTATTACTTGTGTTATGTATTACAACTTGTGGCCAAACAATGAGACCATATGATGTATTTGAAACCCATTTGTGAGATGGCAGATTTAGCAAAGCCACTTTTTTAGCTGAAGAATTAATTACAATATTATCAAAATTGCAATATGGCTAAGTGCAATATCGAAATTTTTAGATTAAGGTAATGTGTCACAAAACTATTATAAATGAAGCTTTGTGGTGCTACAGAGATGCCACAGCTTACAATTCCTATTCTCCAGACGTAAAATCACATCATCACCATCATACAGTTTTTTTTTTTCTGTGAAAATGAAATGCAAAAATGACCATGCCCTTTAAGATCACGACTCTTCACAATAAGTCAAAAATAATCGTAATGTTCTTTTTTTTTTCACGCATATCTTTAAGCCCTAATCAAAGCATTGCTGAAGTGCCTTTATTGTAGGTTGGACAAATTATATAACATACTATATTGGAAGTATTAAGACAAATAAAATATGCTTTATCATCTTATTTTGGTGACCAGGGGTTGAGGTTTGAAGATAATTCAGTAGCATGTGAGTTTGTCTAAAATTTTATTTGTACGGCTCTGGCATTTTTTTTTTTTCCAGGAAGGGGCTTGAAGAGTGGGGACAATTTCAAGCTGCTTTATGACCTTGCTGACAAACTGAATGCTGCAGGTAGGGTGGGATTGTCATTTTGTTTTATGAATTACCTGGATTATTATAAGGTAGATTTTAAATTGCATAATATCCCTTTTTCAGTTGGTGCATCCAGAGCTGCAGTGGATGCTGGGTATGTCCCGAACGACATGCAGGTTGGACAGACTGGCAAGATTGTAGCACCAGTAAGTTATTCCCTTTCTGAGGTGGTTGTTTGAATTAACTTCATTTGCACAGCACATTAACAGAAAGAGAGGAAGAACATTATCATGTCAAAATGTGAATAATTACGTTATCATCACTCATGTTTAAAGGCAGGCAACTCTTGAACTCAGATGCAGTATCCAATGCCTGTTAGCGTTTACATAGCATGCTTGCCACCCAGTATCATCAGGATGTCTGCTCTGCCCTTTTAAAAAGGTTAAGTTCCCATTATGTGATTCAGCTGGGTTACCACAGCTGTGATTATCCACACATTAGACCCTGCCAAATGTACTTGATGGCACATTTAGGGCTCTAAATGATTTAGCTGATCCATTAAAGCAGAGTGCAGTGGATGTCAGGTTGGAGCCTCAGACCAGAGCACACTATCCAAATTGGATATTCCAAATGTTATGACAAGCTTGTTGAATTTTGCTAAGTTAATTAAATATAATTCAAATCTGGTTTGTTTTTTTTCATCCTACCAATCTAAAAATGTTTAGTGCATTCAGTGAAATGAAAGATTCACATTTTATTCACTTGCATGCATGTAAGATATTATCTCCTCTATGCTGATTAAAGTGCAATTTATTATCACCAACTCTAGTGTACACATCAGAGTCAAATGTCTTTGAACAGTGGCCAGTCTTTGAATTGTTCACTGCAATCAAAGCTGTCAGATTCCACCTGGGCAGACTGGTTGTGTGTTAACAGCCTGGCAGAGGTGGAGTGAAGTTGCAAAACACTGGTCAGAAGTCGTCACAACAAAATTCTTTGCATCATTAAATGATTAAATCCAGCGACATGATTATATATAGAATTGATTGTTGCTGTTAAAAAGAAAGTTGTTGCTGTTAAAAAGAAAGTAATGAATACAATGACCGAATCACACAAATTAATTTTTTTAATTTTTGTCAGAGTATTTTAGATTTAAAAAATGAGATTCAGGTGGAATAGCCAAAAGCACCTAACTTGGACCACCCGTATCTAATCAGATTGGAATATGTTTCGCTATTTTTAGACTGATAATGTCTAAATGGAAAGGTCAGTGTCTGGTTGGTTAAAAAAGGATGTATACATTTTCTGCAGTTATGAAACACTTTTGTCTTCACACATTGATGGACTTCTCCACTGAGACACCATTAAATAATTCATATGGTAGTACATTTAACAGAGGCACAGATGGTTTTCCCTGCAGGTTTGGGAGGATGCAAGCATGACCCTTTGCACCCCTGATAGATTACACACCCGTGCTCATTATACCATCAGTTGGCTCTGCTGTATCGTGGTTCTGAGGTGTACCTTTTCCAAAAGCCTGAGATTACACTTCATGTCAACAAGAAAGTGACACTTGTCTTCTCTTTATGTCCACAGGAGTTGTACATTGCTGTTGGTATTTCTGGAGCTATTCAACATCTGGCTGGAATGAAAGATAGCAAGGTAATGCTACTGGAGCATTTTTTTTTTTTGTTCATTTTTTTTTTTTGTTTAGTGTTTTCTGTTTTTCTGTGTATTATCGGTTTTGTTGGGCAACAGACATTTGGCAACATTTGTAAAAACAGTTGTTGCCTTGCTTCAAGGGAGTTAGCATCATGTGAAACAAAATCAAACATTGCATGCCGGTGTCTGCATTCACCCATCTCACACAATGAGTATACAGCACTCACAACCATCAATGTGTTCACCCAATCTTTTGACATGATGTATGAATGTTTCCATATTGTTTACAATTAAGAACCGAATTTTAGGCCATTGCCATAAAACATCACATTTCTGTAATATTTAGCATTAGGGCTAAATTCCACTATTATTAATTGCTTTTGGTTAGTGTTTTGTTGTGTATGAGTTCTTAATCTGTTCTTTTTTTATTTAGACTATTGTTGCTATCAACAAAGACCCAGAGGCCCCCATTTTCCAGGTGGCTGACTATGGCTTGGTAGCTGATCTTTTCAAGGTGAGCATCTGGGACTGATATTGCTGCAAGAATGACACTGACTCTTGCATTAGCAAACAACCAAGCACTGAGGCCAAAACACCACTCATGTACCTTCTATCTGTGTGTTTTGACAGCTAAGAGTTCAGAGTGACAGTCAGAATATAACATTTGCTTTCTCTCTGATAAATTTTGCACGATGTCTTATTCCACCTAATGGAAATGTGCATCTGTTGAATTATTAAGTTCTTGAATTAATCAGAGTGGAGTTGTGGCTGGAGCTTGCTGCAGAGACAAAAACACATTAGCATTTTAGAAGATATAAAAAGTTACTTTAAAGGTTGCTTCAGCTTTGTATTCAGCTTCTACTTGCCAGGCCTTTTACACGCTCCGCTGCTTTCTTGTGTCAGCCTGGTACTTGGGGATAGTGAGCCAGGAGTGTTGGCACGACTAACACCGTTCAGTGCTGCTTGTGAAAGGCTAGTAGGTTATATTTTCATGTGCGTCCTGTTGGTCATGTTTTATTTAGTGCATGAGCAGCCCAGGTGTCCTGACAAACTCTGTAGAAGTGATTAGTAATAATAGCTAGTGGCAGTAGAGTTGTGACCTCTTGGGTGAGCTCACCTTACATGTGATCACTCCTCAGATAGCTGATTAAAATGGATGGGCTTTCTACTTTTTCCCCCAAATGGATAATTGATACCTCAGAACAACTCAGGCAGTGACTGATGATTCAGTTCTGAAGTTGCGCGACTCACAAGGGGAGTCATTTGAATAATTTTGTACTCGTATCTACCACAAAAGCCTTTTGAATTTGTCTTCTTTAAATCTACATGACTGGCAATATTAGCGTGTTCATTTATGGGCGAGATGCCCCCCTTGTAGAATGTCGCTCCGCATTTATCAACCTTGCAAACACTGATAAATGTTTGTTTGCTTCCAGCCTGCCACTGTCTTGATAAATCTCAGTGTACTCATTTATACTGTGAGCACCAGCATGCTCGATGCTTTGTGTAATAAACTAATAAATCTTATTATATCCAATATGGAACTGGGAATGAAAATGACAGGTGCTGGCGAACATTCATCCCCACACGTAAAGCCTTGAAATATTTCAAATGGTTTCACCAGTTATTGATGCAGAATATAAATAACTTGAAATTGATATTAATGCATAAGTTATTTCTACAGTATATTTAGTTGCTTTTAATGTAACAGAACAAACATGTAGTTTGAGTTTTCAGGGCTGCAACAAACTCCTGCAGTAAATACACTTTACAGATATATATTTGCAAAGTTTGGGTAAAATGTCGATTAAGTGTTATATTCTAAGTCTGCACTGTTTCGTCTTCAGGCTGTTCCTGAGATGACCGACGCACTGGGCAAGTGAGGAGAAGCAAAGTTCCACCAAACATCCACTGCATAGCTGCGATAACAAGCACAGGATCCCACAGCCTCTGCCTTAACACATTTCTGTAGCTGTGAGTGTCTGTGTGCAGGAATAAACTCATCATCAATGGCTCTCTGACTTGCATCAGAAGAACACTCTTGATCTGGACATAAATGCCATTTGTTTTTATACATACTGTACAAGCATTAAATATCAGTGAATAAGCTTGTACCTACCCTTGGCAAGAGCTTATTATACACCTACAGTAGTACACATGTTGTAATTTGTATTTCATTTTAGGGTACAGTAAAGGACATCTTTGGGAATGCTTACCTTGTCTTTAGACTTCTGATTGATGTAGTGGGCTGTAACCCAGGGGATGTTTAATTATTGAAATGTTCTTGGAAAAATATGTATTAAATGGACAACTAATAAGTAGCTTGCTTGTTTTGCCATGATTTCCCTTTATTGGGTTCATTTTGTAATGCCCTCTTTCCATAATCAATATAGAAAATGCCTGCTGACAGTACAACAAACAGGGTTAGTTTGCAATATTGAAGTTTCAAATCTTGAAGGTTCATGCTGTAATTTTCGTTCCAACATTTCATTGTAGTGCCAGTCCCTCATTATTTTTTAGCTGTGATATGATAATCAAACCCAACCTGAAATATTTACACAGCTTGCGAACATTAAAATCATAAAAAGGTAATACTTTAGACCTGAATGATATGAAATCTATCATGTGCAGGTAGATTTTTTTTTAAATTATTTTGGTGCATGAGGGACATGCTGTGGTTTTCAAAATCTCAGTAAACACTGACTCAGCTGGGTTTGGTCAGCTTCCAGTCATGGCACCTGGATTAAAAACTCACTTGTGAATCACCCACCAGTCAAAAGATTTCCACACTCTTTCCACTTAAAGAATTTAGATAAAAATGTTAACATTGCTGATATAGAAAGACAAAGATTAGAAAGAAGTTGAGACTGATCCGATGTACCCTGCAGCAGTCCGTCAAAGAGGACTGTTCTTGGTAATTTTGGAGACACTAGACTGACTACCAAAACAGCTGACACACCTGCTCTTGTGATAAATCCATGCCTTGTAGCTTGAGGGAACTGATTCACAGTTTATAGCTCTCCAATAAATCATCAGTCCAGCATCTCCAATTCCTATAAAGTGTATCAGGGGAACTAAGCCCTCAGCACCATCCCCTCACTGGTTTCATTTCCAAGGAATCAAACCACAGCTTTACATATCAAAAGCCAGATTTTCTGCACGGACCAGATGTCTGAAAATTTTGGGCTTGAGCCCTGTTGCTGGTTTCTTTTGGTAAAATTTTTCATAAAACTCAGTGTTTTTGTGAGTGTCAATTCCTGATAAGTGGTGCCTGATAACAAGTCTGTCTCCTGTCCTCCGTGCTCTATTTGTGCTGCTCTGGCAAGTTCATTCTCTCAGCTACAACACTACAAAGAGGATGACAGACATAGGGTTTATGTGCCAGTGACTCCCAACAACATGGGAGTTAAGTAAAGCGTTAATTTTTGCGGTTGATCTGAAGAGCAAGTCTTGTCAAGTTCCATGTGTCAGACAGAGTCTTATGTCTCTGACAGACGGTTGACTGGGGCGTCTACTGGCTCCATCATCCTGTACTTCTCCTCCAGGAGAGGCTCGTTACCCTGCAGATGGATGAGCGGCTTAGAGTGGAGCCCAACTCGGCTCTCCTGGTTCCTCTTGTTGTAGATGTTGACCCTGTGTTCCAGCTCAGGGCTGGTTTTGGTGGAGCCTGCTGGGCTGGGTGGTTTAAGGTTGACAGGGTCCAGGCCCTTCTGTGTGAGACAGGAGTCCTCGGACAGAGAGGAGAGCAGCTCCTGCACCACAGCGCTGGGGCTCCCTCGCGGCTGAGTGCCCAGGGCTAGAGGGCTGCAGTAGGGTGGAGGGTAGCAGCGCTGGTCGCTGTAGTCTGTGGACGTGGAGGCCTCTCGCACCGTGGAGCTGCAGTCCGTGGTGGAGCCTAGCGTGTGGCTGCTGATGCTGTGCTGGCAGGCGCTGAAGCTGGTGCGCGACACTGTGGTTGTGGAGGCTTCGCTGACTGAGCTGCCGGTGCGCTGCAAACGGCTGGACGGCACTGCATCTGCACTCACCAAAGAGGAGGGAAGCTGGCTGGGGTTGTTAGGCAGGTGCACGTCTATGGCTGCTGTGGTGATGATGCGTGCAGGGTCTGGGATCCCCATATCTGCAAGAACAACACACAGACCTTTGAAATATCATGGTGCGACATGGGCTGTAGAAAAGATTGAAGTGGGATCTTGTTGATGCTCACCACTGCTCGGCTCACTGTAGTACTGGCTGATGTAGTTGTTCATGTCATCTTGGCCATGGTGATCTGAGGAGGATAAAAATGGCCACTTAATAAACTGTAACTCAGGCACAACAAAAGTGAATCCAGTGTGAATTTAAGAGACCAAACTAGTGTTAGTCAAATAACAGTAACTTTGAATTACTGAGATAACAGGGTAATTAATAAGAAATTAATAAATGCTGCTTGATAAGTTATTTAAAATCAGCTTTTTTCTAATAGAATAATCAACACATTGTTTTACTATAACCTGAACAAGCAACACTGGGTGTGGATGTGTTTCTCAAAAGTGCCATTCAGGGTCTCACGGGACTGTCAAATAACCTATATTCATTTATGTTTGGGTGTCACATACAATCTGCCACTCGTGGTTCGGCCTAAGATGTGACGGGGATCATCTCCAGATGATCAATACCACATGAGTGTATGAGAAGCAGGCTCAGTTAAAAGGATGTCTGACTTAAAACACTGTGGCTCAGATGTATTGCAGGTCACACTATGATTTATAGCTTTGATAAAGGAAAAGCCTCACTGTTTTGAGCCCTGACAGCGCTTTGTTGCTTTAGGTCCTGTAAGTTATGACCTGTCACTGCGTGAGAGGTTTATAGTCCATCTAGATGTGGCACCAGAATTTTGATGTGGATTGTGAGATTAATGTTTTTGAAAAGAGGACACCAGCACTGTGCTGGTGCATTATATTAACACACAATCCTACTCTCCAACAGAATGCAGCAACTTATTACTATTTGCAGATGCGTTTGGTGTCATATTTTGTACTTTATTTATTTATATTTTTTGTTACTGTCAGTAACCAGATCTCAAGCGATCTTGCTGCACAGGATGAGGAAGGATTTCTAATTCAACCAGCCCAAAGGATTTAAACCTGCAACCCTCCAGTCATGAGCCAACTTCCTCTACATCTAGCCCATCACTTGCCTAGCAGCACACTGAACATCTCTACATTAAGCCATCCACTTGTGTGAACATAGACTTGGTTAAATGTCAAAAGCACAGCCTGGACGAGAGGTCCCACCCTATAGCCTGTAATACGGAGGAGTTGGGTGTTCCAGGTGATTACCTGCAGGGCCCCCGGGTTCTCTAGCTTTAGCTGGACCATGATGCTCGGAGGCACCAGAGGCCAGTCCATCCACCTCCTGGAAAGTGCTGCTTTGTTTACCCCACATATGGTGGATCTGCATGGCTGCTTCACGCTCTGCTACCAGATCCAAGTCCTGCTGGGCCAGGTGGGCCCTCAGCTGCCTGATTTCAAACTTAAAGGAAAGAGGGACAAAATGGCAGAACTGGAGAAAACTCTTATTCTTCCTTAAAACATTCAGTGTAAATACACAAAGGCATTTAAAAATACTAACTTAATACTGTATATTCTCACTAATAATCCATCCACTTGTGTCCAAACACTTCATTTGCATTTCATGCCCCTGATTTCAGGAGCTGGCTGTATTGCCTGCATCATAGCTGATCTTTACATACACAGAACAGTGAGCATATGCCAAACTGCACATTCCAGTCCACAGTAATAGTTGCAATATGACCCTCAGACATACAATAGACACCTCTGAGCACTCAGTGGATGCACTTGAGGCTACACTAGATTATTAAATTGTGAAGAAGTGAATAGATTGAATAGATTGGTTTGAGATAATGCACAATGCTGGCTATCTGATATCCACAAGACTGCTGTAAAAAGTTTTATCTAGTGATAATATGGGATCAATTTTGTAGGCATCTTTTATGCCTTTTCAGTACAGGTTTGATTTTATTCTTGTCTTGTATAGTGCTTTGCTGCCCTCTGCTGGTTAAATGCAAAGATAGATAAATAATGTGTGGATTGTAAGTAGGAAGGAGATAGGAGACAAATAAGAGGACATACTGCCTGCTCCTGGCAGATCTGAGTGAGACGGTCAAGCTGTTCCTCCCTCACCGCCTTGGCCTTCTCATACTGCTGGATCTCCAGCTCCATCTCCACCTTCACTTGCAGCACGTAGGCTAAAAGAACACGGTAAATTATAGTGAGTTTTCCTACAAAAGACCATTTTCATTTTAAGTAAATACATTGATTAATGAAGGCTGCCTAAAGATCCAAAAGTGGATCCTTTTTACGCTGTTAGCCACAGTTTTGTTGAAATAAAAACTTAGATAGTCTCCACATTTACTGGCTCATTACTAGGATTGACTATCAACAAGCTTTACACAAGGTGGACAAAGTGGCATCACTATGATCCTGCAAACAATGCCCCCTTCTGTAAGGCTTCGGTCAAGGTGAGCTTTTGTTGAATTTGTGTCAGAAAAAAGTGCTCATTTTATGGTATTGTATTGGATTGGATTGTGTTTTAATGTGTTAGCATGACAGCTTTGGAGCAGCTTGTACTGGAGGTGATAGCTCCCGCTAACCACTCATCACTTTGAACAGGTAATGTATTATATTCAGAAACCACCAGGGGGAGCAACATTGTTAAAAAAAGCTTTCTTCCCAATAGATGAAACGTTCAGTATGCACCGATTTGATAAAATCAATTTCATGTGGCAGCTATTGCGTGAGCACTGAAACCGCAGGTTCATTCCAACAAATGATGTCCTACCATCATTCCTGGTGAAAAAGAATTTAAAAAACACTGAGCAAACACCTTCAAGAATGAATGTAACCGACACCGCAGAGAGCACACTGCAGTATCTCTCTGTCCCCTGAGTCCTGTCCTTTACCTGACAGTAAAGGACAGGACTCAGGGGACAGCAGCCCCCAGCCCCTCCCAGTCTCACCATCAATGATCCTCTTGACCCGCCAGATGCGCAGTGTGATGATGAGACCGATAGCGTCCCAGGGGCTGCTGGGGCCGTTGGCCACTGTGGAGGCCACCATGGGGGCCAGAGAGAGGACGATGACAGCTCCATCAAACACCTGATAAAATGTGCACACACACACACACACACACACAAGGTTACTGTTGTGTCTGTAGCTTCCACAGTACCCACACTGAGGTATGACATTGAGGGAATGACACTGCAGTGAAAGGGGCCCGAGTCAGGACTAATGTGACCCATGGGAGCTTACCTCTACTTTGTTCTCTATGTAATCCCATATCCCCAACACCACGATCCTGAACACCGTCTGAGACAGACAGGGGGACAGAGATGGAGACAGAGAGCAGGTTACACAAGGGTAAGACGGAAGAAAACAAGGACAGCTAAACTGAGAGAGACTGGATGATGTTGCACGTTGGGTAGTTGATGGCATTCGCTGTTGCAATTCAGATTTCTTTTGTCCCTCTGCTGGTAATTCATCAATGACATCATATTCTTACACATCACAAGGTGGCGTGGTAGGATTTCATCTAAACAATTAGAAACACCACATTTAGCTCCTTCTGCTGACACAGCAGAGGCTGCAGAGGGCAAACAGCTCACTCCTTTTCTCTCTGTTCCTCCTCTGCTATCCCCTAACCCCCATCCTCATTTCAGACAGTCAAGGTTGCACTGGAGCAGGAACCAGCCTCCCTGTTGTCTCAAATGCTTCAATGTGGCACTGAAGGCTTGCTTTTATTTATAAGGGAAACTCCAGCTTCAAAAACCAAAAAAAAAAAAAAAAAAAAAAAAAAAAGTTAGCATTGGGGTAATCAAGTGTAGGAAACTAAGACAAATGCAGCTGGCTGTAAAGAAAATGGTAATCAATACGGCACACCTGCAGCCATGAAATTATTTAAAACTAGTGGCACAGAAAAGCTCCATCTGCATTTTAAAGTGTTTGTGGTGCGGATCAATGCAATAACCCGAGAGGGACCAACCGTGCCAGCTTTAACAACAGCAGTTACGTACGTGTTTTTTCAAAATACTGATGCAGATCTTTGTTGTATGATTTTTAATCTTTCAGTTAGGTACACTATCAATGGAGCTATACACAAGTTCAACTCCACTAATCAGAATCTAATCATGCTGTGACAGAGGGCATGGGGCGTTACAGCATTGTTAGTATTATAATGAGAATCTGTCAGTGTACCTCACTGGCCCCACATACTGCACCACATAGCATTAATCGACAGGCTGCTGCATCAGCTGTAAATGAGACTGTTTTTTGTGTAGAGCGACGGGGTTGGCGGAGACTCACCTCGGTGAAGAACACAGAGAGGATGGCCAGGCTGATCCAGTGGATGATGCTGGCAAACTGGAAAGCATTATTAACTGTGGGGATAAAACAGAATAACTGGTGTCTTTTAAATTCTCGTTCCATGATGTGGTGAAAGTTGGATGCTGCAGTTTGGTGTGATTGTATGTTTGTTTATTTGTTGTTGTTTCTAACAGCTGTTACCTCATCGACAAAGTGCAGTAAAGTGGTAAAAATAGGTGCATCCATGTACACACACCTACATGAACGCACAGGCAGAGGCATGAAGCAACATTGTAAATATAAATTCAATACACACTGTACATGCACGTCTATTCCTCAGGCTATTTGTGGACAGCCTCAAACAGCACTCGGCTGTCATCTGAGGAATTTCTCTTCGCGCACCAACTCTCCCGCCCATCTGTCTTTGTTTGCCGAGTTCAGTGATCTGTCCATCGGTACATTGATCTTCCTCCAGTCAACCCCACACTCATCAACCAGCCAACTCTGTATTGCCCGATTTCTTTGACTGCTAATCTCCCTTCACACATTTGTCTCACTTATGCCCCTCTCACATGTCAGCCTGTCGGTTCCAGCGGAACAGTAAAGGTACCGCATGTGTTCTTCAATCAGCTCCCTGACGTCAAGCAGGTCACAACCCCTGACCTTCTGCTTATGATAGATGACGATGTATCCACAAGTCCAGATGATGTAGATGAAGGCAACACTGGGGTGACATAGGTCAACACTGTTAACTGTGGAATACTAATGGAAGGGTTATATTCCCCAGAGACTGATCAGAGCCTCCAGTCACAGGATGGATCATCGGTGACATAGACTCATTATACAGTAGATGTGTAAGAGCGGGATAGCAGCTAGTGTTTACACTCTTCTGCACATGATCACATACCTGTTGCACATCGAGTTATCTTCTTCACAAACAAATGGTGCATGTTCTTACTTAGAGGTGCGCCTTCACCTATGAAATTCCTTTTTTTCCACAACCAATTTTTGTTACACTGTGATGAAAAAAAAAATCTATATTTGTCTGTCATTTACTCTGCTGTAACCTCTATGAATACAAGATCTTCCTGCAGCTTAGCTTTTGTGCTAATTAAGCTCTCCTTTGTGTTAAGTCTTTATTTGAGTCGATAACATTGGCCCAGTGCCTTTGTTTAACAATTAGTAAAACAGTTGTGCTGAGCGGTCCACTTTTCTCCATCTACAAGAACATTAGTGGTAGCCAAGCCTGAGCGTAACAAACCGTCTCCCTGGTATTATGTCCACAAAATCAGTATTATGTCCAAAAAAATCACTACTATATCATACTGATAATCTCACAGTATTGCCAGTACTCACACTGCAACAGCTTGATGTCTATGAGCAACTCCAGCGTCAGCAGCAGCACCACAAGGATAACGCAGGCCACCAGGAAACAGTTGAAGCCCGCCGACAGCAGACAGACCTGCCACAGCGCTGCCCTTCTTCCACAGCATGGCTTCAGCCAGTTCGACCTGATCGGGGGGGGGGGCAGAGAGAAGAGGGTACAAAGATAAATGGTGTGTCTTGTTGTGGTGTTATTTTAAAATGTAATACTGGTAACAGAGAGCAGCTCTGACAGCCAGCCTGCGAGGTCAAATCAATAAAACACAAGAAATGTCAGGATACACAAATCCTGAGGTGTATTCAACCTTGACTTGGCTCAGTTTTCAGTCAACGTTCTCCTAAATGATTTTCAGCAGAAGGCACAGTTCTGCATGCAAATCATACGAATGCGGAGCATGCATGCTGAAATTAATTTGCGCTTAAATTCAATGCAAAGAATAAATACACCGATTCTGCTGGAAATGAGATAATTTATTAGCATGAAGTAATTCTCTGCATGGATTCAGGGCGTCACTTCGTCCTTGTCCCTTTCCTCATCGCCTCATAAAACCATTCATTCCTGCCTTTTCTGCAACTGTTCTCTTCTTATTAGAGCCCTCCTTTTACACCATCATCATGCAGTGTAGCCTACCTACTACAACAGCCATGACGTTGTTTGTGCCTATTTTTGGAAACAGATTACATGACATCTGTTGTAATCCATATTCAAGCATATCTCAGATCATGCTTGTATAGCGCACTTATAGATTTAATGCCTGAAATATCAGCGACATCCACAGAGGAGGCGATAGCTGTTCTATACAGTCCGTATCCCATATGTATAACCTCAAAGTCAGTAAAGTGTTGTTCTGGAGAGATTAGAGTCCCTCATGCTTAATTCTTCTCCCTGCTGCTTCACTGGGTGTCAGGATGGGGCTTGGGATGGAACGGGCTAGCTGACTGACAATCTTGGGGACTGGTGTGCTGTCAACCTGGCCAGCTCTGGACAAGTGACTATAGGTGGTTCGTTGCATGGTATAGCTCTCCCAGTGTGACGGTGGGGTTTCAGATGCATCCAGCCAAAAAGAAGATTGCTTAACTGACAATGCCTTCATCTGATTTTTTCATGACACTGTTTGTATCTGCGTGCCTGGCTAGTTGTTGAGGGAACATCAGAGTCAAGGGATGAGGGAGAAATCTGAATCATTCGTAATTCCTTTTCCCAGAACTGGTGTGTTATACGTGCTGCCATTCCTACTAGTGGTTTAGCAGGTCCAGCTTATACATATCCCTCCACATTGCAATATATTTTCCATTAGTTTGGAGGGTACCGGTGTCCCAGTGTGCTTGTTCCTTGTCCAGGTGCATTGAGCCCAAGGATGTGAGTATCAGACCTGCCTTAAATCCATTCCTACTCTCTACTTCAAATTCCTCCAATCAGAGACTGTGACTGACTGAAACTCCTGGGGATTTATGGTCAATAAATAATGACAAATCTCCAGGAGGCACACAGGGTTTTCCCTTCCTGTCACAGCTTTGCATTCCACACACATGCTTTTTAGATGTACTCTTAGAAAACCAGATGCAAAAAAAGGGAGGTGCGTGTTTGTGTTTGGGGCTGGGGAGGTGGGCTGGGTGCTGTCCTTTCTCGGATGCAACACTTTGAAAGGCAGTATGTTCCTCAGCAGAAAATAGCAGTGATTCGTTGTCACCTGTCCCCCATAGGAGGAAAGCTACAGGCAATATCTGCACAGGACAAGGGAGGATGCAATTTATTCTACTCTCCTCTTGGTTCAGCTCAGAATAAAGGCAGCAAACACTGAGAGAGGAAGCGGGGTGCAGCCGGTTCAAAGGCATTGGGACTCATCCAAAAGTGAACTGGAGAGAGAGCCAGAGAGGAAGGAGGGGGTGTTGGAGGAGGAAGAATGAGAAGGAGAGAACAGAGGAAGATCCTGATTGAGTTAAAGAATAATTCCAGTTTTTTATAACGTGGATTTTATTTGTCTTGGTTTGGCCATCATGGTAACAAGAGCGCTGTACTTACTTCTGGTTTTACCTCTAAAAAGAGTTGGCCTGTTTATGACTTGTCTAATTGTCTCATGTTTCTTGGCCAATTGGGCTTCACTGAAGTGATGTCCCTCTGTTGAGTACCATAACCAATAGGAATCATGGCCAAAACTATAAAAAAAAAAAAAAAAATACCTAAAATGTAATAAACTGGAGCTATCCTCTGAGGTGATCCATCTAAGTGGTGTCATTTTGCAGGAGTAGCTGAACCTCCTCTCCATCCTTCACCAAGGTCAGCAGAGAGGCTGGAGCTCTGCCATGCTGTGTCAATGCTCTCCCAGAGGCTAACTGGTACACTCAGCCCTCTGCAGCAACCCTCTGTACCAGCCAATGCCAACAGATTAGGAGCTCAACACCTGGGGTGACAAAGAGGTGGTGGAGGGTAATGGTATCATTAGCAGGTACCATAGAGACTTTCCCCTGCACCAATCTGTTCCCAAGGAACAATGTCAAACCCCATCTGCCAGTGGAGGAGAGCCAAGGAAAAGAAACATTTACCTAATGATATGCCTAACACACAGTCACTGGACATTTGTGGACCATTAGTTAAAAGACAGAATGAGTTGCCCAGAATCCAAGAGACACCTCACTAACCTTCAGGATTGAAAATCATGATTTAACTGGTACTGTGCGGAATCATAATTCATTCAGACCTCTCCTATAAGCCAGGCAGAAAAGGTATTAATTTAATAAACCTGTAAAGAAAAACCCTGTCTGGAAGCAGAGTAAATGGCAGTGATGGATTACTCCAAGCTCAGAAACTTAATTTTAGGGAAATCACTTTAAACCTTGAACGCTGAGGACCTGAAGTATTTATGAGGAAGTGAGGCTGCTTCAGTGGTGGAGCAAGCCAAGGATGAAAATCACCTCACACTCTCCCAGGGTCAGGGCTGGTTCAGATCAAATGGGCAGTACCCCGAGGGTTGGTCATGCACACATATGTGTGTGCACACAAATCATCACTCACACACTCACTCTCACACACACATACACACACAGACACACACACACACACTGGGCTAAGAACATTGTTTGTGCAGGAAATGAGAGATGCAGGGTGGTGTGAGCTGTGGACAGGTTCATAAAGACATCAACAGGCCAGCGGCTGCAGTGGTAACACACTGAGGGAAGATCGAAGTGTGCCCGACAGCAGCGCAGAGCAAGGGGATTAGATCATGAGGCTGATCAATAGTGGCCTGAGATGGAAGTGATGGCATGCCGTACATGACACCGGCTGCATGCAGTGGCCCCCAATGCAGCAGAATGGCCAGACAGGACAGAGCGGACAAAGACATCAGGCAGAGTGACTGGCACAGAGGAAGGTGTCTGGTCGCCCTGTTGGGGCTCATTCACACACACACACACACACACACACACACACACACACACACACACACACACACACACACACACACACACACACACACACACACACACAGGACAGAGGTTTGGCTTCAGCCCCAGCTGAGAAACTCTCACCGAGATGAGGAGCCTATCACAAAGAGCACCTCTTTTATCAGACTGTCACCTCTAATTGAGACAGGATAAAATACAATGTAAACTCATTAAGCACAAGTGAAATGGAAATTAAATCAGAGAGGTGGTGCTCTGTTAGTGTGTGTGTTTGTGTTAAGAAATGGAGTGAGAGCGCATGGGGAAGGGCTGAAAGGGGGAAAATTCATTCAGAAGTAATGAGTCTGAAAGACTATCAATTCGTCTGGGGTATTGATTGTAACACACACACACACAAAAAGTGAACAACTGCAAACACTAACTTCTCCTTCAAAAACGTTTGCAAAGGAGAGCCTAGAAATAATGTTGCTGTGAACAACTTGCAGTGCTGGGCCTGTCCTCTAAATAATTGATTGGAATTCTTGATTGATGTCTTGATTGCACAGTTACAACAGAGCAACATTGCTCTGCACATTAGGGTACAGATCTGTGGCATTTGCCTCACAATTACATTTGCTTCCAAAGCCATTAATCATGCTATGAGTGTAAAAAAGAAAAAAATTAAGACAGCCAGTCAGTTCTCTACAGGGTCAAGGCTCGGGTCACTGTGCCTCACAGCCATTTGTCTATTCAGGCGCAGAAGCAAATTAAAAAACCCTTTTCATACAGTATGCTGTAGCATAAGTGCACTGTTTGCCAAAACTTTCGGATATGAACCCTTAAGCAGTGTCCACTTGGGCCTTCGTCACAGGTTATGGTCCGCACAAAAGCAGAGCTGGAACAAGTAGTCCTATTCAATAATTACTTAATGGACAGAAACTAATTGGGCAGCTGGTTTCATAATTGATTACTTAATGAAGTCATTCTTTTCAAGTAAAAATGCCAAACATTTGCTGGTTCCAGCTTCTGTAATGTCAACATTTGATGCTCTTCTTACATCTGTGCTCTGCAGCTTGATATCAGTTTGGATTCTGGAAAATTAGGCATTTATTATCATTATTTTATGACATTTTATAGACAAAGAAATTCATTGATCAATTTACCAAATAAGAAAGATTTATTAATAATGGAAATAATAATTAGTTGCAACATGTGAGTGTCAGCAGTTCGACTTAAGTGAAATATTCTCATATTTATTTATTTTTTGAAGAATTTTAAGAGCTTTGAATGGTTGAAGGAGCACAGAGCTGAGCACACACAAATATTATTTAGAAAAAAGTAAACATGATCTTGTGTAACAGAAATAAATGTTTGCGTTCGCATACCTTTAAATCATCTTGTGAACCTTTTATATTGTGGCCTGACCTTTTGGCAGTGAACCATTACTTAAATAAGTCAATTTGATTGTTAAAGGTTTAAAAAAAAAAGCCTCAATATTTTTCATTTTCATGCTAATTATTCTTTTGACAGACAACTTTTTTTTTTCTTGAATTGTCTTTGATGGTGTAAGGAGTCATGTCAGATCCTGGTCCCACAGAATTTACTGTCTCCTCTCAATGGCTCTCTCTCTGCACTGATAAGTACACCGCCCTGTGGTTCCCTCCATATAAACTTCAGCCAATTCACACCAATCTGCTGAACTCAGCAGGCCCAGGCAGGGGAAAATGGACCACAACAGCAGAGGTGCGAGGACTTCATCCCATTCAGCCTGTTCAAGCTCTGTGTCACACTTGTTCCTTTGCTTACTTTATATACTTGAAGAGGCATTCCATTCTGATATATGCATTTTTTTTTTTACCTGAGAGCTTCTGTTTCTTGACAAAACACAGGTGGGGCATGTACCTCGGTTGCATGAGATTCAAGACAAATGCCGACATAAGAACTGGCTAAATTCTTTCCTGTGTAACGAAGTCATCTGTTATCACAGCCAAACAGAGGATGAGAAGCCCTGAGAGAGGAAAACCAGCTAAGCAATAAATATGCTGAATAAAGTGAAGTTATAGATAATCAATGGTACATTTTAGAGTTTGCATGTTTCATCACTATTAATCTCATCAGGTCTCATACTGTGAGCATCATCATGGTGCAAGCCAGCGGAGGAGATTCAGAGCTAGTCTTTGCTGGAGAAATGGGCCACAGATACTAAGCAAATGGAGATGGATGGAGCTCCATGTGCAGAGCAGCAGACAGGCTGTCCCTGATAAATGGGTTTTCACCAGGACACTTGATCTCTCTCGCTCTCAGCCTAAAAAGCAATCTCGCACTTTGCATGTCTGTGAATATTAACAAACCCTCAAACCCTGCACTCAAATGTCATCTATTGTGTCGCACATGGTGCCAGGCAAGAGGGCCAATTTGATGGAGAGGACTGTTCCTCTGTGTGTTTGAAATAGAGTCAGAGGGAGGGGAAAGAGAAATCCTTCTCTCTTTTCAGACATCCATCAACACAGTACAGGTATAGTATGGCTCTGGTTCCAAAGCCCCATGAAATATTGCTGCTGCCAAGATTCATACTAGAGCCTGGCAAGGTCCTTCAGATTTAGATTGTATTATTGTACAGCCTAGATTTTCTCTAAATATTCCATCTTACTTCAACCTTGAGCATTATCAACCTAGGTTTGATTATGTGATTGCTGACATAATACCATATTAATGCACTGTAGTGAAGATCTGAGCACTATGTTGAGTGATGTAATCAATCTAGGCTGGCCTGGGCATATATAATATTATCTAATACCCTACATTTCCCACACAATCAGCGAGCAACTATGGCTGTCACCGTGCAACATGGCACAGGGTTAATCCCACATCACTATCCAACATGAACAGAAATGACATTCATCAAATGGAGCCATTTCCTTGTGATCTGCACTCGGCAGCTTTGTGAATGAAAGCAGGGAGGAGGGTCATCTGCTCCATTCCTCCCTCCATCCTTCTCTTTATCCCCACTGCCTCCCCTCTCCTCCAGTCAGAGCGGCAGGTTGACCCATATGAACCATCTGTCATTTCTGCAGTGCCTCACACCTCTCAGTCTGGCCCCTGGAGATCAACAGCATATGCTACTGCTGCTGTGGACAGCAAGCTGATGTGGGGATGATAAGCGAGGGCAAGACAGTGCAGGATGTGCAGCCTGGGGTCCACAGACTGAGGTCAGGGAGGTTGATGCCCTCCTTGAGGTCACAAAGGTCAGGGATAGAAGAAAATGTCAATATAATACAATACTGTGTTTGATTAAAAAAAACAGGAAAAATACCTGCACAAATTTTGCCATTATTTTGAATGGCTCAGCTAAAAAAAATAATCTTAGATGCAAATGCTGTGATCTACGACATGTACTATTCTGAAATCATTGTAGCCAGATAGTTATAGTGACACAAATACAAAACTAATTTTTGTTCAGGCAAATTAAAATAACATTTTGATTAAAAAATTGATGCACACTCCATAACGTTGCCATTGTTTATTACAACTACCAAAATATTTAAACAGACAATGAATGTCTGCTTTTCACAGCCACAGCCAGCTGTTGTAAGGGTGTACCCCGCCCTTGCCCGAAGTCAGCTGGGGCTGGCTCCAGCCCCCTCCTGCAACCCGGTTTCGGATAAGCGGTGTAGAAAATGGATGGATCGAATACAATAATACAAATAGGACAATAATTATGTGACCAAAGTGTGGTAGTGAGACTACATCACCCTCATCTTGGACTTTCCACCAAGTTCTGGAGAAGATGGCGCTGCCAAAATCTATTAATAATTCCATCCAACTCACCACTGCACAGAATCTGCAAGTACTGCATGTGCCCCTTGTAGTCCGCAAGAACATCCACCTCCTACATAAAACACCCACATCTCCTGTTAAAGAGCCATGAGAAGCTGCCGTGCAAGACTAAATGCGCTTCTCTGGTGTGTATTCTTCTGCTCCTTTTTTTCCCCCACAGCCATATGGAACAAAACAAAACCAAGGTCTCATCATCAAAGATTTAGACTCAGATCACAAGTAATAAGCCCTTTCTTTTCCCATCTCTGGCCACTGGTATGAAGCTCTTCCAGTGACCGGAACGCTCTTCCTTGCCCCATGTCCAGTTCCAAACCAAAGCACTGAACAAGAAATCAAGATAAACTTTCCAAACTGAACAACAGTAATTTTTATGATTAAACTGAAATTAGATTACATCCGCTCATGGACTAAACTACCACAGGATTTAATCACATTCAGACATCAAAGAACATGACTAAGATATAAAGGCATCGCAAGAATGTAAGTCATAGTAGTTTGTGAAAACAAACTGTCCTGCTAATAACCAAAATAGAGGCGAGGCAATGAAAGTGGGTTTATATTCTTCTGCACAGTCATTTCTAAAGAGCTGAAACTAGCCTACAGTATGCAGAGGAATCTCCATGAACATACATTCCAACAAACGGGAGAAAAAATGGTTTACTGAGCCAACAGAGCCGACAGATCAGTCAGCCCTCTGCTCTGCCATCAGGACCTTTGATAGTCTTGATTAATTTAAAATCTTGCAGCACACGACACATCTCACCTTTGTGCCATTCCTCTGATGTTACACACACAAAGGCAGCCAGAACTTGTGACAATGAGCTAGCTATGTGGATTTTCCCAAGAGCACTTCCAAACAACGACTGTGTATGAAACTGTGATGACAGTTATGTGTTGGAATGTCTGTGACCTGAATCAGGAATACCAATCTGAAAAGCTCACTGAACATACTGTAACACTCACATGGACGTGAGACAGCACATTGTTTTCACTACACTGCTGAATATTTCCTGGCTTCCTGGATGCGTTTTCTGAGGGTGTTTCTCTGATCAAAATGAATGAGCCCTCCTCTTAAATATAATGAATATTTACATTGTTGCCTTGATAAATTCCACATAGGCATGTCTTGGCAATGCACGAGTTTTCCACTGCACAATGCCAAATCCCAGGGGACCAGGGTGTCATATGGTGCCATATGAGAGAGCCCACTGTGATGATAATGTTGCTGGGCTGCCAGATCCTGCCCTCTGCTGTGACATTGCTATGTGTGTGTTTTCTGTCCTTTTTGTGTACAACAGAGAGTGAGAAAGACATGAGATAGGATAAGAGGGTGGGTGTTTGGGACAGGACCCATCTGTCCCTGCCCTCCGTCCCACAGAGACATCGGCCCGGACGGGGCCAGACAAGGCAAAGTCCAGCCGGACATGGTCAGCTGACACACCAGGACTTGGATGGCAAAATGCCGAATGCTCTAATTAAGCTTATGCTGTTTGTCGACTTTCTCTGCATGGTTGCCAGCATCGCAGCAAGCCAAAGGGTTGTGAGTCACACTTCCTGAGTTGAGAGCCATGGACACTTGCTACAGGGGTGCTCTAGGAGGGGTGTGTCCTGTCCTGAGAGTACTGGGCCTGCAGCATGGCGATATGGTGATAAGAAAACAACACAAACCCAGGACAAGCAGGCCTCGTGGACAGAAACAGCGCAGCCACAAGGCTCTGACATTTCAGGAAAAGCTATGGCGCTAACAACACTCTTTGTTTTCTCCCAGAAATCGACATTATGAACAGAGGCCTGTCTGGTAGCGAAAAATTGCTGTGTCATTGAGCTGAAATGAACACATCAGTAGAGACATTGTCCATTTAAAATGGTGACACTAATAAAATCATCGCCAAATATCCTCGACTCCTGGACTCTAATAAAAAACGAGGGGTGATTCAATATGCCAAGTGTAATTACCATGTGCAATAACGAGCAATAGAGAGAGTGACGGCAGAGCTTTTCTCTGCCAGGGTAGATTATAGATTGTAGTAATTGCAATTCTGCCTTAATTATGGATGTAGCACTTTCACACAACAAGCAGAGACAGTGTTTCAGACACCATATCTCCAGCATCTTCTTAGCTGGAGCGGCCAACATCAATCAATATATAATTACATCGTGGGCTTTTTAGTATACAAATTAATTATAGAAAGATTTCATTGATAATCATACAACTAATTTGTTTCCAGCTTCCTCAAAATGTAGGGTCTTTGATACCCTTCAAACAATGAAAATTAAAGTGTTCAGTTTCGTGTCGTTTCAGAACCAAATTATTGGGCTTCCTTGAATACAGTGCCTCTTTGTCTACATGACCACACTTAAGTTGCTGTAGTTGCAGAATCATCACTACAGATTGTTTGACTGGCTGTGGTCAAACTGTCAGGCAAAAACAGAAAGTGAAAGGGCATGTTGGAGTTAATTTATGGGACGTACCCCTCTCTGTTGTCCTCTTCATCTGGGTTCGAGATGAGCTGGGATCCAGCGAGGGATATGTCCAGGGCGGCCAAAGGCAAGTCTCTGTAGGCGAAGCTGACCAGTTGGACAGGGGCCACGCACTGGTTGTCCTCCTCCACCTGCTGGGAGATCACCTCTAGCTCTGAGGCTCCAGCCTTGGGAGGAGCCCTGTGACACACACACACACACACACACACACACACACACACACACACACACACACACACGAACACACACACACACCACACAACCAGAGCAACATTTGTTGGACGAAAGTGTGCTGTTTGTTTGAATTAGCCAATGTACGTACTTGGAAAATGCTCCAGGTACCAAATGTGATAACAACTGCTGGGACCATGCTTAATTTTGACGAATGAAAACACAAACATGGTGTTTCCAGTGTACACTGGCACCCTTAACAAGGACACAAGGACTGAGCAAACTTAAAACCTGTGATGTGTGACCTAGTGTACAATTTGATGCTCTGTTGTTTTTGTGTTAAAATTATGTTAGCCTATTTGCCAGCAGTGACAACTTTAAAATCTCTATTAGTGTAACCAAGTATGCTCACCTGATACACCTGTCATCAATAAATGATCAAAACTGACAACTCCATTGTTCCTCACCTGGATTTGATTTTCCAAAAGTATAGCACGTGAATTCGATGTGTTAAAGTTGTTAGGTTGTAAAATACATAAATATAAATAAAAGTTAAATGGAAAACAATGACTTCTTATAAATAATTGATACAAAGACCTATGGCATACTTTAAAAAATGGTCAGGCCAAAACATACAAAACAACCAATACAGTACAACACAACAGTATTTGTTAAATTTAATACATTTGAAGGACAAAAGAAAAAGGTTGTTTCAGTTGTGTGCGGTTTTTTTCCTTTTTATTTATCTGCTGTAATTTCTCTGTTAGTGATATTTGACAGAACCCAACAAAGTGTCATTTTTCCTGCCAATGAGGTCTAAAAATTTTAATATCTAAGGAGGGCTGTGATCCTTCCAGCTCAGCCAATAGTGGACAAGGAGATGTCAACCTGTGAACAGCAGACTTACACGGCTTGGCAGTCGTCCCAGTGCAGCCACTGTGGAGACATCAATAACTCCAGTGCTTAACAGTGGAAGAAGGCATTGATTACAAGATACAGGGAACAAAAGCCACTGGGTTGGTAAATTCTACAACCTCTGTGTTGGAGGTGGAACAGAGTTGGAAGGAACAGTTAGTATTAGATCACTGAGCAGACCCACCTTCCTGTTAAATGTTAATGTAAACGGTCCTGGGGAGGAAAGTCTGTCTTTTTCCTGACTTACATTGTGACTAATACCTGTTTAATTGTCTCCCTTGAAAGGGAATTTTGTTATTCCAACAGGGAACCAAGAATCACTTATAATACCATATTGTCCTAACATGGAACAGTAGGACTATGCAACACCTCTTATTCTCATCTCCTCAGTATATAAAATGCCTTGCTCTTCCACCCTTTAAATATCTGATCCTTTTCTTATGTGAGTCGTGCTACATGTGTTGTTTAGCTTGAGGGTCAATCGCCCATATATTAACGTGCTCACCACAACACACGCCTGCGCATACCACTGTTATCTGTGGACTTGGCACCTCTGACCAACCGCAACAAGGACGCTAATCAGTCATGACAGACACAAACTGTTTAGTGCATCAAAATCACATTTCCAGACAATCACAGAGCAGGCCAGGAGCCATTATGTGCAGAGCCCAGTGGAGTGGCTGGTTGCCATCCTGGGGAGGGGAGCAGAGGCTTCCCATCTGAACACTCTGCACCCTTCAACGACACAGGCAAGGACAGCCAGTAACGTGCTTAAGGCTGGGATCTTTTCAGAGCATGTAATATTAGCAAACGCCACAAGGAAGCAAAAAGGTTAACATAGAGCATGCATGGCTGGGGGGAAAATCTTGCACCCATACAGAGTAAGAACTAAGGCGTACCACGAAGCACCTAACAGAGCCTGTTTGTACAGCTACGTCTTAAGGCCATAATTACATGAACTTACTATATCATATTATATTTCAAAACACTCAAATGAAACTGATTATAGCTTAGCTTTTCCAAAATATCCATCTATTCACTTTAACTGGTAATGCTAATTAAACTATGTATTGGTCAAAGACATAACATATTCTTAGGAATTTATTTATAGTATGTGTAAATATAAATGTGTCTTCTAGTGAGTACAGTAGCTTTAAAATTTAATCGGTGTTTAATGGAGGTCTATTTGCTCCTTGTGTATAATAACTGCAAGGAATAGGCTCCTCCAGAGTAACAGCAATCACAGTTATCCCTCCAGCACTTCTTTAACATCACATAAATATAAATCACCATGCTGTGATCAATGCATATATGAAAATATAATAGCCTGTTGACATCTCGCCCTTTCCAGTTCTAAATCATTGCATAAACAATTTAGTTCTGTTTGTCATGACATGACAGGAAATAATTATTTACCTTAAATACAAAGCTAAGAAAATATGTGATCAGTTTTTAGATGGTTTCTTTGTTTATATTCTTGGTGGTGTGACTCCTCTCATTTGCCTTGTTATATTCTTTTCATTTACAACAAGGTATAAACCAAATAACACCCTCCACACAGAGACACTCCCCAGTAACACATTTCTTGGAAACACATACGAGACCATCTTTTTTCACTTAGACATTTTCAATAGGAACATCTTCTTGGCAAGACTCAGTGGTTCCATAGATCTGCAGTTTAAATGAATCTCACTTATCTATTCCAACCTCAGTTTTCCCCAGCCTTCTGCAAGAAAGGTGCTCAAACACCACTGAAGTCCAATATTGCTGAACTCAACAGAAAGTAAAACTAATTTATATCTTTTTACACTGAATACCAAAACCCATGCTCATACAGGGGGTTCAAATGCCGACATAAGATACATCAGAGGGGAATATGCTAACTTCCAGGGCTGTAGCTGGGGCTGTGTCAAGAGTGAGTCGATGTACAGTGCTGAAACATAAAGTTAAGACAAACTATGATCAGTTAAGAGGCTAAGACTAAAATAATTTAATCTTTTCCTAATGTCAGGTACATATCAAATACCTTGTGAATGTGATCAAGTTATATAATTTTGCATTTTACATCATACAAACAGAGTCTGGTCTGAGAAGAGTTTGAAACGACTGACATCTCCGCCCAACTTTTCTCTGTATTGTATTGGCAGATAATAGTCTTCAGTTTCGGTGAGTGGGCTTTACTTTAGTTTCATGTAGCAGGCACGTCCTTTAGCACAGCACTCAACCTTCACCACCCAGGTGTGACTGCACAGCAAGGCAGTTCTTAAAAAAATATGACTGTGTGTGCAAGAGTCAACTTTCCATGGATAAATAACTGTTTATATGAAGTTAGGTCAAACCAGACATTTACGATGTCTTATCATAGTTATAGTCAATTCCAACCCTGGACAACAACAGTGTTCAGATAATAAATAATATAGCTATTCTGTCAAGGTGGTAGGGGATGAGACTGATGGCTCTCACTTCATATTTTAAATCACCTATTCAGGGCAATGAATTCTCTGCTTCTGTCACTTCAGCAGAGTTTAAAGTGTTGCCTCAGCATGAACTGGTGATTTGCAGAGGCCATCAGTATCATTGTCATTCTGAGTGCTCACTGCCACTGTATTCCAGTTGTCTACAACCCATCCACGCTGTCTTACCCAGTGAGTTTGTACACGGATACTTGGCTACTCCTCGGCACACAGTAATTCACTCCCCTGATATCATCAGGAAAGTGGGACCAATGCGCCAAATCACTTATATGGGCACCATCCAGATTCCTCAGCAGCACCAACCCAGCCACAGGCTCCTGACACAGTGGTACATTTGCATGATCAGATCTTTTAGGCAAAGCCTGCTGTTTTGAGGTCCAAGGTCCAAGGCGAAATTACAGCAGTTGACAATCCCACTGCATCAATGAGGAGTGAAGCTGTTTGTCTCTGGAGTCTTCTCTTTACTGTTAATAGAGAAAATAGTCCAATCCATAAAAGAATATCCATATCATCTCAGTTAGTGAGCGGAGAAAATGACGTCTGAGACATTAGGATTTTCTCTGTAGAGATCCCAACAGTAGCTGCTTCATCTACAAAAAAAGGTGCCAGCAACCAATGTTGAAAAAAAAGTCCAACGATGAGTTGCCCTGTCTATCAATACTTTCATACTTCCCTCCAGTGTCTGTGGCACTCACCCCAAAGTCCATTTACTGCCCCCGAAGAAGTTAATCTTAAAAAGGCTAAATAATTTCCTAAACCACTGGGGCACTCTCGTTTTTAGCAAAAGTTCCTTGACAGTACTAATAATGCATTCATTAGGGACCATTGATCCTCAAATTTAAAAAACCAAAATGATGAGATAAACATAGAAAACAGTTCCTTAAACTAAGGGATCACGTGACACTGAGGTTAGTTACAGTAAATGTTAGCTGACCTGTTTCAAAGCCAGTAGGCTCCTCTGGGTGTATGGAGTTTGCTCTTTGTGCACTGAATGAGGAAAAAAAACAAAACAAACAGCTCCATACATAGGAGAATAGGAAGAGCGCTGCCTCATCAGTAAGGCTGTGTCATTTTTCTTTTTCAATTGTCTCTTTGCATACGCTGCTATTTAAATATGAACTATGTTTTTGTTGTATCTGACCATCTAATATCTTTCCCCATCCTGCCTCCCACTGTTTGTAGAGTGAGAGAGAGAGAGAGAGAGAGAGGATTTACAGCAGCATCAAGTCTGGGAGAGCAGGGGTGAAAATAACTCCAAAGACCTTTCTCTGCATGAGTTTTCCATCTGTCACTTCACAGAGAGTCACCGGCATTCAGCAGCATTAAATCATGCCTTTGTGCTACTAACCAGTTGTCAACACATTGTCTCTGGTTTAATTTGTTCTGCACTAATGTCTCTGTTTAAATGGACTTGTAATCAACCATCAGCTGTACTAATCTGCTGTTCTGAGGCCTGGACAGAGATCTCTGGTGGTTGGAAGCAGCATCCTGTGCCTTTAACCAGAAGATGCAGCTGACTGAACCCATTTTGCATTCACCCCTCACTCCACTCCACTCCACTCTACTCCACTCCACTCCGCCTCCACCTACTCCAATCCACTGCCCTTCTCCCTCCCTTTTCCCTTCTCTTAGCCCCAACCCTGGCTGGCTGTCATCAGAATGCAGGACCTGTCTGGAGGACCACACACAGAGTAATTATTAATAAGAGAAGATGACAAGTGAACATCCCTCCTGAATGCTAAGAGATGCCAATGGAGACTGGAGATGTCCAGTCGCTCGTCCTCTCTCACTCAAAGAGATGCTGGACAGAGCTCCGCTTTTGCACTGATCCCCGTTCAAAGTCATTCACAGGAGGGCCATGAGAATATGCAGGTCCCATTCTGCTAATCACATCCTACCATGGTGAGATGCCCTTTGCACAAGACTACGTGTTCATAAATAGAGATTTAAGATTTCACACTCTCTCAGACATAGTTTCAAACAAGACTCTGGCAAGTGTTATACTTACTGGGGATTGCTCATGTTGAGGTCTTGTTGCTGCAAATAGACGTCCACGATATTTGACCCTAAGTGTGAAATGTGATTTCACCACTGCAGAGACCTGGCTCTATCCTACACCTATAGAAAATACAAAAGAACAATGTCATTACTACAGGAAAAACACATGAAGTAAATCATGGGGCAAAATCTGTCTGCTGAGCGATGTTATGAGAGGACTGGGACCTCCACTAATAGACATTGTGTGGATATTGTTTTGCCAACTGCTGTTTCCAAGGTCAAGAATGAACTTTCAATCTCAAATTTGTGAAATATCTATATAAAGTTGGGTTGCATAACACAAATGCATGCACAATTATCAATGTAGTATCAGTGCTTATGCTTCTCCTGAAGGCACCCTGTCCTCACTTCAGCTCTGTTCAACTTTTTTCCTGGGGAGCACTAAACTTTAATGGATTTTAAATCCCCTCCAATATACGCCGCGCTCTGTGAGTCAGGGGCTGAGGAACATCACACCTCTTGCATAGCAAGTACAGCAGGATGCTCGCTCTTTGTGCCACAGGATAGAGAGCCATTGATGTCCAAGCCCGTTCAGTGAAAGCCCACTCCAGCTGCTTTGCACAGAACAGACATGACACGACCAGACAGGACAGCCACAAGCACCTATCCACCACTTTAACATGAAACATCCACTTTTACAAAAAAAATAAGTGTTGCAGTGTAAATCTAACACTGAAATCAGTTCAACACCAGATGAGCAGTAACTGCATTTATTACCCATTTGCATTTCTGTTCACAGCTTCACAATTTAAGGGAGAAGTGTGTGACACACACAGTGAAACCTTCAGACATGGAGAGGTGAGGAGTCAGCATTTACAGCCACAGCAGAGTAATGTAGTGAAGCACAGCAGATTAAATGCTACTCAGGATAAATCAACCCAGGTCATTCAAGGGCTGAGAGCGATATTGTTTCACTGCAGCACCCAAAAATATGGACTTTAGCATTATACTGAGGAAAAACAAGATGTGCAGAAAGTCAAAGGGTTTAATTCACTGCCAAAACACTAAACCCTGTGCTTCTCTTACTGCAAGAAATCACTGTAGATGTGACCAGAAAGCTAAGTGGCATCAAAGATGTGTTTATTTCTTTCTGGAGGAAATTCACTGCACAGCAAAGTATTTATGGACTTGGGGTAAATCACAGTATCGGAGAGATCGAATTTCACAATCAGCATCTGGAGTTGCCACTTATTACTCTAAGTACAGTCTATAGTAAGTGCTTCATCAGCTGAGGTGGTTGTCCACAAAGGCAGCAATTTTTACTATTTCATTTCACTAAACAAGCACTGTGGGCTATTTCAGTCCAGGCTCTCTGCATTCAACATAATCAAGATGCATTTGCAATCATTATCCACCAAGACGTAGCTACATAAACAGTTATGGGGCTGGTAACATTTTCCCACTGTGCTTAGAGGCCATACAGTCTCAGTCTTGTTCTTGTTAAATCCAACAGAAATAAACTAACTACGGTGGGTGCTTTAGCTCAAGCACTGACTGGAAAAGAAACACAAAGACACACTAACCTCTTGTGTTTTCTTGCTCTACATTGTGTAAAGTGTGGTCGTGACTCCTTTGCCCTCGCAGAGATGATGGTTATATCTCCCTCCTCGCCGATGATGGTGATGATGATGATGGTGGTGATGGTGATGATGGTGATGATGATGATGATGATGATGATGATGATGATCAGTGTGAGGGAAGCTCGGATCTTGCTGTGTGTAGGCTGCGATTCCCCTTAAATTCGCGTTGGCCAAGCACCCGTATCGCCTCTCAGAAGACAGCGCACGACGAAAACGCCTACTCCGGACTGAAAGCACCATCCTTCAGCGGAGACGACAAGGCTGTCACTGAGTCAGGGAGATAACGGCATCTTCGGAGGGATGCATAATGTGCTTGCAGGGCTTCCCCCACAATCACACCAGGGAATCCATGTGCCCGATAAATAAGAGGAGGTTCACGACCGGGAGCTGTCCAGGTGCTGAAGATGGGATTCCAGCGGCGACAGATGTGTGACGAGAGGTCCGCCGTCAACGCGGAGGAAACCTGGCTAGATTACAAATCACGCACACACACACGCACACACACACACATACACACACGCACGCACGCACACATACAAAAACACACAATAATATCGATAGATGTACTCTGTGTTCCTGTTAAGCCATAGGAGCCTGCAGACGTCCCTCTTTCTGTGCCACCCTGGAAGCGTCGACGTAGAAAAACACTCGCTTCACTTCACCTCTTGAGCTCCAGAGTTCCTCGCGATAACAACCCACCCGCACGAAAATAAATAAATAAATAAATGAAAATAATAATAAAATGAACAAATACTCTTACACTAACTTCAAGTCATTCTGTGGCGCTCAGTCGTGACTTCAGTGACTGAGTCTTTTATTTACTCGATTTTTTTTTATGAGTGTGCAGCGCCACTGTAATAGTCCCAGCGTAGATAGGCTGAGATATCTGAGTTGTATCCTAAAAATGCAACAGAGGAATTAGGCCCCGGAAACACCAAAAAAGGATAAGTGGAGAAAAAAAAAACAAAAACATGTCTGCATTTTATTTAAAAATATATGGAGTACGGATTGATGATAATGGGCCAGTCTTTATTATAGGTTGTAAAAAAAAAAAAAAAAAAAAAAAAAAAAATCGGTTTATTAATGGCAGATCATTTACTAGTGCTTTATACAGTAGATCAGTTCGAGCCAATAGTCAATAATAGCCTTTGGGTTTCCAGGTTGTCAGAAACCCTTTTGAGTGCAGTACATCTTTTCTATTGGGTTAGAAAAGTCATTTTCTAATAAGCAGTTCAGTCTGCAGCTATAAATGTTAATCAAGTTTTTACAGTAATTTATCAGACCTGCATCTGTAACTATTTAAAAGTTATTAATTCATAGATTTTAGCCCAGAATCTTACCAAACTCTCTCTAAAGAATCAGAGAGTTTTGTGAAAAGATAAAGCAGGTATCATGCTGAAAGATAAATAACACCAGACATGATGGGTTTTTGTTGTTCTTATATAACTGCAGGTAATTCATCTGTGAAGCATTAGCGTACGATTTAATGCCATTAATATACTCATTAGTTACTATAATTTATAAAGGGTTTATAAAGTGGCATCCACTTCAGCCAAATGAAACGTAACTGGCAGGCCTATGAGGTGAGGCCATTTGTAATCTTCTCAGAAAACACAATAGAAATGTCATCATCTCCTCTGTGTCACCTGAGTGTGGTCTGAGAGAAGCCCAGCCCCATGAACATTAGCTCACTGCAGAGCTCCGACCAACAAAATTTCTTATTGCAAAAGCAAGCAGAAAACAGTTACAAAAGAGGGAGAGCGAGGGACCAGTGGATGACTCAACTAACGGTTCTGGGCATGAAGCAGTAATTATTTGTCTGAAGGAAGTGGTGTGATGTGTTCTTAGACTACAAAAAAGTTCCCACGATTCCATTCATGCCTTCTTTGCATACCTTGCATTCACTTGTTTCCAACCAAACCCAGACACGCTGGGCACACATGCACAACATGTGATTTCCTCACCCATTCAGCCGAACCTCCATGAACAGAAACTGAATGTAATCCACTCAGTCCTCATCTGATACTCTGACACAGGGCTCGACACTTTCACACCGACTTTAAAGAGACTTTTTAGACCTCTGATGACCTTTTATGAATTACGCACACACCAGCAAATGACACTATTTATAACACACTCAAGCAAATTACCTACAATCAGCAGGTGGTATCCTGACGTTTAGCATGCCATTTACAATGTGGACAAACTGCAATCACAACATTTTTCTAGGCCACAGGTGGAACACACCCACATGACAGTTTCTGCAGAGGTCCAACAAAAAGCAGTCCTGAGTTATTTTGAAGCATCATTATGACTCACCTTCACTACTACAACCTGCACTAACTACCACAAGCTGGGATTTCACGAGCTGGTAAGAACAGATTTTTTTATTTACTTCAGTCAGGGTAATGATATATTCCTCTCATAAGTCAAACACTTTTTTTTCACAATTCCGTTGAGAAACTGTTCAGATATATGTAGATTTGTTTTCATTGTTGGCATCTGAAACTTCTGGTTATGTCATTCTTTCCTTGGTGGTGAGAAATTACTTCCTTCTCTGTAACAAAAATGTTTCTTGTGTTCTCAGGAAACAGCAAAAAAGGCACTATAAATGATGGCAGGTAAAAACAAGAACAAAGGATTAGAAGAAGCAACAAATGTAAAAAAAAAAAGTGACTGTTCAGTTCTGTTAAAGATATCTTTTCTAAAATGTTAATGTTAATATGTTTGTGTAGATCATGGAGACCCCTGTGATGGGCAGGAGGCCACCTACTGCATGAATGGTGGGACATGCTACAAAATACCTTCGATGGATACACTTTCCTGTGTGTAAGTTCAATTTTTAAAAAACGTAATTTTCAATCGTCTCAGCTGAAAGAGCAAGGCTTTGGGGACCTTTATCGTTGATGTAGATACACCTGCTGATTTCACAGCATGACAGTATTGTTGACAATCTTTCTCTGTGATGACAGACTGTCTACATTTTTGTGCATCATATCTTACTTCAGGTGCAATGAAGATTACAAAGGCAGCAGATGTGAGCAGTTTCAGCTCCCGAGCAAGGACAGCAATGCAGGGGAGGCAGGGTTAATTGCAGCCGTGGTCATAATTGCCCTCCTCGTCTTAGTGGTGCTGGCAGTTGTTATCTACTACGTACGCAGGTCAGTACATTACGGATGTAGGATTGTCAATTTTCTCAAGATATCTAAAAATAACAATAGGTATTATTGTGCTTCAGCCAGTATATATTCTTGTAAAGCTAATGACCATTACTTGTGTCCACACACAGGATGTTGAAAGCCAAGCAACAGAGCCAACAGAACAACCAGCAACCGTACTGGAGAGTTAAACCAAGAGTATAACCTCTCTTGTGGCGTCTGTTCAGTTTTCTCTTTGGGTTGTGTGTTGGATGATGAAATAATTATATGATGACTATGAAAGACAAATAGATGGAGGAAAAGTGCTGCGCTGACCTTAACTAAAGTCAAGACGGGTGAGGAGCTGATAGCTGATTAATCGTTTCATGAGATTTCTGGATTCCATGGAGTTTGCCAAAGAAAGGTGTAATTCATTAACACACACACACACAGACACACACACAAACAGGGTGTGAGTGGATGAGAACTGAATCACACCTGGCACAGTAGCCTGTTTAACACAGCTAAGACGTTGGCACTGGTGTTACTCGTGTTAAATCACATTTCAATCTTTGTGCTTTGAATGTATTCACAAAGCATAGTCAGACCATGCAAAAACTATTTTGTGAAATATTATTCTAAATATTAAACTAATAATAAGGAATTATGAAACCAACTCTTGTATTAATGAGTGAGTATGCTCAATATGCTATTAGTAAATGTTGTGTAATTGTGTAAATATATGCAATGATCCCTACTGAATAATTTGACTGTGTGATTTCTGGTCGGAGACTACACACACACACACGCACACACATTTGCATTTGTATACATGAGAAGTTCCTGATTGACCAGTCATTCCTCAGCCTCTAAGCTTAACCATCAGCACTTCATTCCTAACCTCAGTCTGTAGCCTGTTCTTAACCTAATCCTAAATCTAATCTTAACCCTAAACCATAATTGCCCCTTGAAGAAGTCAGGACTGTTCAGGATGACCTCACTTTTTAAAAATGTCTTCACTCTGCAGTTTTAAAACACAAACTGGCCTCTCACAAAGCTGGACATGCAGTAACACACACACACACTGCAAACTTAGAAATACACTGTGTGTAGGAGTTTGTATAATTAGCTTATCCCAAGCCATTCATCAGTCCCCTTAAATCTAAAAACAGGGGCACAGGAGATCCCAGGAGTTTTCTAATGAGAATGGTGGCATCATGTCTGCTTCAGTTCAGCTTGCTTAGAAGAGGAATTAAAACTCGTTGGACTGCATTGCCAATAGTTTGTTAGTCTTTCTGTTCTCACACAGTTACAGCCAACTATGGAGGAAAAAAAAAAGACTGGATTTGGACTGCTGACAGTTTAGTTACTCCAAAAAATTCCTGTCACCATTAAGGCAGCAAATTCTGGGATTGTTCTTTATTTGTTAAATTCAAAAACAAAGTCATGATTGTACTTGTGACTGAAGTCAATTTAAACATGAGTGCATTGTGTAAAAGTTATCTTACGTTTTTGTTTTGATTTTCAACAGCGCAACTGTATTAGGTCAACACACAATGGGGTTTTTTCATAAGCATGTCAAGATGCTATGAGGAAATATCTGGGCAGGGTGGGCCCTAAAAGGTCATTACATGTGCTGTACGAACTTTAAGGCTATCTTTAAATAGCAACCAGCTTCTTTCCACTGTGTATGAAATGTTTTTGTAAAATGAATATATTGAAAAAATGTACGGGATTGTTGTATTAGCTTTTAATGGGAGAGCTGCATTACTGTGTGCAGAGAATGGCTTCTGTGTGAAGCCTTTAAACTGATATTATAGGTCAGTGGGCTCCCTTTTGTGTAGGAAATGTGGTAAACTGCTTCCCCCTAGTGGCTGAATGGCCTCCCTGCCAAGTGTTGTAACTGAAAAAAATCTGAAGTCAATTTGCATTTCATAAAACGTACGTAAAATACATGTTAAAGATTTATTCCACTATCTAAGACATTCTCTACACATATTTGAAAACTGTATCAAAATTACACACGATCACACAGTTTATCTGAAATACTTCTCAGTAAAATGTAAACTCCTGCATTTCTGTAAACAACTTACTTTTACAGGCATCTGGCTTTGTCAAATTCATGCGCAATTTTGAGTGCTGTGCTATTGAGTCCCACAGACTGCATATTAGTGATGATTGTGACCACCACTCCCTGTGGGAGGAGGGGTCTCTGTCCTTGACATTGGTATATCTCCTCACTGGGTAATACAAGAAGGACACTACTAGCTCCAACAGCGCCGCCTGTGTGCGACACGTAGTGTCTGCGCTTCCTGCACTGGCCGTACTTCTGCAGTTTCTCCACTACCAGCCAGCCTTGGGCATACACTCCATCCTTATCCCAGCTGCCTTCTGTCCTGTCAACTGGTGCCCAGAGGTTTAAGGCAGTTTTGGGTTTGAGGAAGCCAGGCTGCAAGCCCTCAGTGTCCTTTAGGTGGGCCACCTGGTAGCTGTAGAGCAGAGCATTACCGAACAACAGCAGGTCTCCCACAGTGGAAAGGAAGCCGCCTCCTGCCCACTTGTAGGAGGTGTCTACATATGGGCAGTTAACAACACGTCCTTTCTTGCTGAGACGATAATATCTGTGGAGGAGCATTATCTTTAAATATAGACCCACCATTGGATCTTTAGCATGCAATGTGCAATGAAAACGAATCATGAGCAATCAAAACAATCTCAAAAAAATAATAGATCTCCAAATAGTTCTACTCTGATGTCACTGATACATCTCCGTACTCAACTGTTTCTTGTCACAGTAATTTGGACATAACTTGATATTAGTTATTGTATATTACCTGGAGCGGTGGTAAATAATAGGGTCATTCTCATCAGGCACAGTGTTGAGCATTCCCAGCTCACGAAACATGTTCATCATGACATCCAGGAAGCGCTGGCCAGCAGCTTGCTCCACAACAGCACTAAGCAGGGTAAAGGCATGGGTGGAGTACAAAAAGGTGGTGCCTGCATGTAGCAAAACGTACATCTTACTCATCAATATATTAATATCGAAAATGCATTATATTTGAAAGGCTTAGTAAGCAAATGTGTGCTTTACCAGGTTTGAAAATGAGTGGGTCATTCTTGAAGAGGTCCAAGGCCTGAGTAACATTTTCGAAATTGTCCTTCAAGTAATATTCTTCATGCTCAAACTCTTTTTTCCTCTGAGCCTGGGTGGCTTCTTTGCCTTTAGTGTTCTGTTCTGTTGTGGATTTATCTTTCTTTTCAGATGACCTTTTCTCATCCTCTTTCTCTTTAAGTGGTGGCTTTAGAAGTCGCTTAGCTTTCTCCTTGTCCTCTTTTACTTTCTTTGCATCCTTCTCATAATGCCGTATACCACTCAGATGGGACAGAATCATGCGAGGGGTTATTGTGACCTGAAAGAAGAGAATAAGTGATGTGCAGCTGAACACAAAAATGAACAAGATAGGATTTATTAAATAGAAAAAAATATATACATTACATTTTGCATTACTTCAATTGACTTACATCCTGTCCATCAAATTGTTTCTGTGGAAATTCTGGGACATATTTCTGGACCGGGACATCAAGATCTAGTTTCCCTTCCTCACACAGTCGTGCAGCAGCTGCAGATGTGAGGGGCTTACTGATGCTGGCGATTCGCATCACAGTTTCTGGGCTGCATGGGACACGGTTCTCCAAATCAGCATAACCGATCCCTGAATTACATGAAGAATTTTAAAGACATAAAGAAATAAGTAAAGCACTATCATATCATTTTTGGGACAGTTCAGGAAAGGAAAGAGACCACGTAAGAGAATTATGCTTAATTTTATATTGAGTGTTACTGGGTCTCTGGTTTCTCTGGGAATCTGCTGGTTAATTTGACAGCTGCAACTGGGCCACTTGTGTTCCAAGGCAAATAGAGCAAAACATTAAAAGCCATTTGTTTGTTAATAATTTATCCTCTTCTTGTGTTTCTTTCATATTGTTCCTAGATTTCTTATGTCTAGTAAACAAATGCTGTTAATTTGCTTCACAATCTCCAAACAACTTTTTGCCAAAATTGGCATGAAATAAGAAACAATGACAGAGTTATGCGATACTGGCAAATACTGTGAGAAACTGGCAAGGGTGGGAACTTTCAACAATGATATATTGTGGCATTGATGGTATACTAGCATTAATTTGTCTTGTGGGCCAATGTTGAACCATCCAAACTGGTGCGAGTGTCGACATAATGTCAGCAGGAGTGGCAACTTTAACAGCTATTCAACATAGTGAGAACACAGTTAGCATAGCACCAACACACAAAACAATTAGCCGATAAATCAATTAGTTGATGGACAAAAAAATTAATTCCTTTATTTTGATGATCACTTTATTGTAAGAGTCGTTTTACAAGCAAAAATCATAAACATGCTCCAGCTTAGTCAACATTTGAGATTTTTTTCCACTGAACTAATTGGCCAATGAATTATTCATGAAAAAAAAAGTGATAGCCCTGTTGTTGTGTCCCAAATTTGACAAAGGTAAATCATGTTGGCTTGGTGTCTGCGCTGGTAGAACCAACCAGCTTTTATTTCACCTGTGGGTCAAGATTGCAGCAGCCAAACTGGTATGAAATAATGTGGGAGAAATGAGACTCATTACATTGGCATTGCAACTTTTTTTTTTTTATTTTAAAATGCTGCTTTAAAGTGGACTTTGCAGGCACCAACCTTCGCACCAGACCTGAACACCATCCACAGAAACCCCTACCACCAGTCCAGGAGCCCCGACCTCGGCCTGACAACAGACAGATACAACACCGAGCTGACACAGGCGGCACTGAGGCTCGGCAGGAAACACAGAGAGAGCAAAGGGAGACTGCTCAGTAATACACGGACCCCGCAGGTCACGGGCCTACCTCCATGCCTACCTTTATCCGCTCCACAAGGTCTCTGCTAACTTTCACTGCAGCGCCGTATCGACCAGTCCTCTCCGCCTCCGCAACTTTATCAACACACGAGCTGTTGACTGTGTCAGCGCGATATTTCAGTCCGACAGCTAAAGCGATCCCTACCCCAACGCCCCCGCACATCCAAATCCAGGACTTTGTCCGGTATTTAGAAAAAGCTGCACTGGACCCTCCGACGTATCGTCTTTGTTGCCGAATAAAAACACTTCGCTGATCCGACTGTTGCTGCCTCGGTCGGGCTCCGCCTCGCAGCGTCCACAGCGGAGACCCCCGCACCGACGGCAGGGGACGTGCGGCACAAAAGCGGCTCGGCGAAAACAACCGCGACATTTTTTTTTAATTTTTTTTATTTTATTTATTTATTTTTTTAAAAAAAGAAACGCAGCTCCTTTTGTTGGCGGTTACTGGCCCAGGTCGGCGAGCTGCAGACAACTTGCTTGCTACTAACAACTTGCTCGCTTCCTGTATGCGTCCTCGAACCAGACCGGATGAATCGAATCAGGATTCAGACAACATCGAGCCGTGAGACGCCAGCTCAGACCTGTGCAGGCTCACTGACACGAATAGCGATATAAATGCTTTGAATAGTTAATTGTTAAAGTAGAAATGCACTTTCACGTAAAGTAGAGAAATATGCCTCAATACATTATTAATAACAGAATAGCTGATATTTTGAATACCTTCAAAAAAAAAAAAAAAAAAAAAATGCTAAGTAGCCTACTTAATCACATCTATGTTTAAATATAAGAGTTTTAATGGTAAATAAATGTTCATTGTGTGAATTCTCCGAACTGAAGAGACTCACTGTACATGCACACAACAGAAGCAGAGATGCAAATAACAGCACTTACAAGAGTGTAAATGTGCCTTGACTGTGATCCAACATGAGCTAGATACATTTCTTTTCAATCTTGTACATACTACACTGATACTACCAATCTATCTGCAAAACAAAATTTCATTGTTAAACCCACACAAATGTTTTTTTTTAGTTAATTGTGCTTAAATTTATAAAGTCAATATAGCCTAATTAGTTCAAGGCCAATTAACAACACATACATTGTACACTTATCTTATAATTTTGATAATTGAATGAACTAAAAAAATGTTTGTAAAAATATGCGCTAAATGTTTTTATGTTCGTAAGACCAGTAGTCACTTTCTTGCTCAATAAAATTTTAAAAATGTGTTACATAACAAAAATACAAAACAACATTCGCGAAGTTATGCTGAACACAACACATACAAAGCCTAAATTTGTGTTTTATGCAATCAATACAACTTGAATATTTAATGTTAAAACAGCATATATTGTCCAAAGCTGAAAGCTCAATGGATAGAATTTGTGCACCATGTAAACATGTTTGTAGTTGCTTGAATTTAGTGTAAAAATATTTACTCAGTTTAATGTTTATTTGACCAGCTGTCACTTTCCTGTTTAGTGAAATGAAAATTTGTTCACTTCACTTCACCAAACAAAAACACAAAATTACAAACATTAGGTGATGCTGAACACAAAGATGAATTGTGGTCTTATTGTTAAACTGCCACAACTGTCTGTACTTAAGTAAAAATTTTCACACCTAAAATTTGTTTGCTCTGGTCCAGTTCAGTTTATGAGTTTGGGTTTTTCCCCATTGGTTTGGTTTTCTTACATATATGTATATATATACACACACATATATATATATATATATATATATATATATAGTTTTGAGGTGCTGTCCCTTTAAATAGTGCATTTAACTCTATTGATGTCTACTGAGTAAAGTTAGATAACAATGCAAAATATATAGGGCATGATAAAGTCATAGTTTATGATAGGGTCATAATCTATCTAAATATCCTTCTAAAAAGTATACTTGTAAGTTAGGTCCAGGCACACCAACACAGGTTAATGCAACAATAATGTCACACAAGTGAAATGCAACTTAATTCAGGATCTGACTACAGAAACTTTTATCTTCTAGTAACAATCTCCATTTTGGTGGTAAGAAAATGTACCACTCTTTCTGCATGGTTTGATTAGTTTGAAACTGAATTGATATGGTCCAGTAGCGCAGAGCTGCAGTGAACCAAAGAAACACATGACAGTGTTTTTCCCCCAGCTGGAGGTCAAGTTGAGGGTCAAGTGCACATGAGCCAAAATGAACAGATCTCCATTTGTTCTGAAAAATTTAACACATTCAACATCTCTGTGAGGAAGATAAAGTCTATTTAATATATTTTCTTTTCATTTTAAGTGCATCAGGTGTTATTCATTCACCCCTTTCTATTAAAACCTTAAATTCCCTTCACCTCTAGGATGGACAAAAGGGCTATATATACACCACAAACAGAATTAGAAAACTTTCAAAACGTGCTTTTATTTTATAGTCTTAATTTGTACATTTCAGATATGATAAACACTTGAAACATCTACATTAAAATGATGCTAAAACAATGCACAACCAGATGATTTGAATCATACTTTATAGACAAGATGAAAAAAATATTTGAACAATGTTTTTAAAGAAAACTAAGACTATACTGTAATGCATTAGCATTTTTCTGTCATTGCTTAACAATACAGTAGCACCAGTATACATACAGACAGGCAAAGCCAATGTATACTTACTTCTGAGAGGAAATTTTCTGGGAGGAGGGAATGTATTTTTTTTTACATATAGTTTTCTTACATTATGCAAAATGTGCATTATGTTGAGGTTTAATTAAGTGCAAAATTTCTCCACTTTATACTTTGGTATGTGCATAATCAGGGTGGAATGGAACGTACCGGATCAGCTTCAATGCAGATGTAGAAAACAATTTTTATAACCAATGGCACATGTCATTTCACCAGATGACTTGACACACAAAAAAAAAGAAAAAAAAAAAAAAACTATCTCAAGGATTGCAAAAGGCGGACATCATTACAAGATGAAAGCTAGCTTGCGAAAACAATGGTGTTTCTCAGTTTAGGCTTCATCAAAGGGAATGGTTGAGCTTTACTTCCCTTTAGCTTTGCTCCTTGGTCGAGTTCCACTGAAGGCAGAATGGTGCAATAGGAATAGCATCTGGCTGTTTGTTCTCCACCATGGGCAAGGTACGAGAAGAGGGGTTTATGGTAAGCAAGGTGCAAGTACAAAAAGCCAAAACCACAGTGTGTGTGTGTGTGTGTGGGGGGGGGGTCAGACTATGCTTTCACAAATTGTTCAGTTCCATTAGAGTCTGGTCCAGCATCTGGTGCATTTCGAGGTTCTCTTCTTTAGCTTGTGACAGTTTCTCTGTTAGAACATCAAATGAAAAATTTTAATCTCACACAAGCGAGCGCAAGTGAGTCAGTTGGTTAGCTTGCATTAATAATGAAGCTGGCTACATCATTCAGGTCAGTCATTAAATCTGAATGCTTTTTAACCCAATCTACACAGGACTGACAAAAATAAGAGAAACACACTGACTAAACAAGCTCATATTATGAAATGCAAGCAACCATGCAAACAGGTTACAGTCTCCAGGCCTTATTAAAACACACAAACACACCAACGGGGTTTCAAAAATGATGATAGTATAATTTCATGACAATAAACTGTAAGATTAAAAAATGATGTATTTGAAATAATCCCTGATTTTCACCATATTTCCACTAGAAATATATTTCCACAAACGGCAACACAAATTTCAAGCAGTGCAGGTGTCGAGCTTTGGATCAAACACTGGATCAGATTGTCATACACACATCAAAGACAAAACCGTAACAAACAGATAAAACATTCACACAATTTAGTCCTCATTCAAGGCCACGCGTAGTTCATTAGTGAGAAGGCGGTTTTTCTCAAGTTGCTGGTAGAGGCGATCTTTGCAGTCAGAAAGCAAGTTGAGAAACAGAGAGAGGACAGGAAATCAGAGAAAATTGGAAGAGATAGTGCATTGCCTGTTGACACCTACCTTCTTTAGTATAGATCACTGATGACCTTTTTAGTCTTTGTAAAACAGACTGAAAATATCCTTTAATTAACATGATCTAACAGCGTTTGGATGTCCTTGTTTTTTGACAGGGAGTTTTGGTAGTCCAAGGTTTTTTTTTTTTCTCTGCAGCATGTGACACATGGCAGGACAGTGTGTTGAGTGAAAACAGAGTAGGAAGAGATTTAACCCAGAAAGGTTAAAAGGAAACATGGCAGCAACTTAAAAAACTTAAACCTTTAAATTGGACAGTGTGGCAACAAAATAGAAAAAAATAATGAATTCTATGAATGCGGCATCTGTCTGCTCAGTCATGATATCCTCTATCAAAAGCATATCATTAGCATATGCTTAAATATGGCTGATCAACATCAGAATAGGATAAACTGCTACTGAGAATTGTCTATTCTGCAGCCTACGTTTGCTTGGACATTTTTGAGTTAAAGGATGTGGCTCGACAATTGTTCTACTGTCCAATATAAATTATAAAGTCTCAAAACACACAGCTCCAGAAACTGCTCGATTCTGCTTGTCTCTCTGTGCCTGACTTTATAGATATGGATTTAATAAAAAGACTCAGAATGTGTGATCGTATATTTATTCAAATATATGACAGGATACTGTGCATCATACAAAGCCCATGTGTCTTCATAATCACTGATCATCTTTCATCCAATTTTTCCAGCAAGCAGATGAGGCTCAACAAATCTCACATACTTTTCTGTATTCCACCATTACACCCATTCCTCTACTTCACCACAATCTTCCTGATAACAATCCAACACTGATTCCATCCACTGCTCAAATCTTCCAAGTCAGCTCATCCTGCCACAGTACTAAATATTGAAAAGTGCTTGCATGCATCAGTCTCAGAGAAGACAACTCAGCTCAGTTTTCAGTCAAGTCCCTGCAGATGTTTTGGTTTGTGTGCTTTAAGCACTATTGTGATATTCCTAATATCTTAGCTTCACAGAACAATGTCTGAAGAAAATAAAAAGAACATCCATTGAAATCTGTAAAACTACATCAAGGAAAGCAGGGTAAAGCTCAGCTAGTGGTTTGTTGAGATGCAGAAACAAAATTAGAAATATAACTTCCTGGTTCTATCAGAGCCACTTTAAAATAAATAGAAATTAAAAAGGAAAAAAAAGGACAGAGTAAAGAGATACAGCTTACATAGAAGGAAGGATGTTTATTTTTTACACAACGCAGAAAGATTCTAGGATTCTGTACAAGAGATGGGATGCAAGTAACGTCGACATGAGGATGAAAACACAAATAGGAAAGGAAAGCAAAGACAGAGAGGGAAGGGAAAATGGAGTGAAGGCTGGAGAGAGCAGACAGATGCCGCTCAGCCGGCAGGAGGCGTCTTTGATGAGGTGTAAACAATTTATCTGCGTGGGAGAGAAGAGGTAAAGTGAACCTGGGGGTCAGTTGTGGGACCTATGGAAATTTCAGATGCACACCACAATACACCAGAACCAGAGGAGTTATGGCACTGCACTACAAAACCACAATGCATAGTGTCAGTCTCCCACTGAATGGCCAGATGTTTAGTAAAACTGGGGGCTCAACCAAAACTATGACAGTTCAACTTATATGATGACAGGACAATGGATGAGGGTCTCACAAACACACAGGGGGCCTTGCTTCTGGACAGAAGTAGACCATATTAGTAGAAGAAGAAAGACTGAATCACATTCATTGAAATGTTTCCTTAACACAGTACATTTCAATAGACAATCTGCATGCATTGTCTTGGATGTCAAAATATCAGGTAAAATTACCATGACTATTTTGAAAATTAGTGATTCATAAAAATGCGTAAACTGACAGAAAGAACAATCAATACTTACTGCAAAAAAGTATACAACTCACAATTAAATAAGTAAATACTGTTTTTGTTCGTGCATTAGATTACCTCAGTCCCGTTTCCAGTATTCTCTAACATCAGTGATACTGATACAGATACACTATCATTATAACCATAATAAAAACAAAGCATAACCATTTTAAGTCTAGGGACAGATGCACGAGTGGGATAACGGGTACAAGAAACTATCAGAGAGACGATGGAGGCGGCGCAGGTGATGTACAGAGAAGGGGAAATGAGAGTGACGGCGGAACAAACAGGCACAGCAAGTTGAAAATTACATGGAAGTCATGTCGTTGAGGGCGTGGTCCAGCTCCTCACTGATGGCCTTGTACTTCAGTTTCTGGGCATACAACTCATCTATTGGTGGGTCAGGGGTGTAGTGGGAGGGAGGTGCAGTGAATGAGAGCAAAGGTGGAGGAGCACATGACATGGAGGTGAAGGGTGAAGCATCCAGACCATAGAGAAGAGAGGGAGGAAGACAGGAAGAAGTGATAGAAAAAAAAATGGGAAAAAGAGGAAAACAAAGTTATACCAGAAAATGATAGAATGAAAGTGCAAAAAAAGGGTAAATTCCTCAGCACCGTCAAGAAATGGACCATTTATTTCACTGGCACATGGCTCTCAGACCTTAGCTTTCACTGTGACTCCTTGAACACTAAGTCAACATCTAGGCCCTGATATCTGATAAACATCAAAGCCACTCTTTCCTACCTTGAAACTCAAAAACAAATATCAACCAGACAAGAAAGCATAAGAGTCATCACAACAAAAGAATGATGCTGTCTGAAAAAAAGCCATGATGAAATTAAAAGGGAAGCAGAAATAGAGATCAAGAGCAAAGCAAAGACTAGGCTAATAAAGAGATTTTCTAAAAAGCATTGAGCACTTACCAAGTACCCTGACAAATATACCAGAAAACCCATTTCAAAATAACCAGAGTAGTATTCTGGGGTGACGTGCATCAAAAAAAATCATACCTTCCAAGTCATCAATGGTCTTCTCAAGCTTGGCTACTGATCTCTCAGCGAACTCAGCACGAGTCTCAGCCTGTGGTCAAGAGACAGATTTATGAGTGAGTCCAACACTCAATCTGTGACATGGATAATCCCATACAAGGCCCTGTGATACTTTACCTCCTTCAGCTTGTCGGTGAGGACCTTGATCTCCTCCTCGTACTTGTCCTCCTTCTGTGAGTACTGTGGGACAAAAACAATGATGGGAGTCAAACATATGGGCATGGAGTCAAACTCTGAATGTCCTAGTATATTCAAAGTGATACCACGCACATTTTCTAAGACATATATTGTGAAGTAAAACTGGCGTGAAGAGATTCGGCTACCCAGGCTCCTTTGCTCCCCGTTCACCAAGGCTACAGGGGAACTGATGGGTTTGACAGCATGCACTTGGCCAGAGGGTTGCACTTACCTTCTCAGCCTGGGCCTCCAGTGACTTCAGGTTGTTGGTCACAGTTTTCAACTCTTCCTCAAGCTCAGAGCATTTGCTGGTGTTTTAGACAAGAGGATAAAGTTGCAAAAGAGAAGGAGAAGGAGGGGGAGGAAAAGGAGGGAAGCAAGGATGGACAGAACCAGAGGTAGACACAAAACAGGTGGAGGGAAAAAAAAGGAGGAGGGAGGGAGAGGACACAAAATGAATAAGAACTACAGGGATTAAACAAAGAGGGAACCCCAAGTGCTTTAAAAGGTGCCTTAACAGAGCAGGAATGTGAGAATAGCAATGTGAGTCTTGTCATCACACAGATAGTAGTTGAAAAAAATTATTTGCTAAATTCTTTTTGAGCTGAATATCATGCTTCTCTTTAACGTGAGGTGTTATTCTTGCACAGTCCCTGCTGTGTTAGAGGCATGAAAGAGTCTAATAGCCAGAGTAAAAGAGCACGAAAGAGGAAAGTAACAAGCACAGCAAGCGAAGCAGAGGCTTCATTCGGCAGCACGAATGAAAGTGAAAAGAGCCACTCAAAGATATATGTATGCGTTAGTTTTTGTTTGTAGTACCTTTGTGACTGAGCAGCTTAGTGATTTCATGCCTTGCTCCAAAACCCTTAGCTCTTCCTCCAATCTTCGAGCTCGTCTGTTAGTGGGTGTGGCGTACGCGTGCAAGCCAAAACCATTCAAACCATGAAGAGCATGCAAATAATTAGCACATACAGTAAGAACACAGGGCACACTGTTTGACTGGAAACAGGTCCTATACTCTGTGTATTAGTGCTGAAAGCTTCAACTGTTTAAATGCTGGTGGACGTGTGAGTGGAAATGCAGGTTCAGCCATGACAAAGGGGAAACATCTTACCCTTCTGACAGCTCAGCGCGCTCCTCTGTGCGCTCCAAGTCACCCTCAATGATGACCAGCTTACGGGCCACCTTTAGGTGCAACACAACAGAGTGTTACAACACAACTAATACTTGATGAGTGACACATATGAATAAACTGTACCTGATAACACTTCACTTTAACACACAGTCATGTGGTTACAAGCAGATAGTATTTGTCAACAGTTATGACTTCTCATATGAATCAATATGTTACATTAATACAATGGATTTTCACTATATTGTCCTTCATTATCGGTTTAGACACTAGCCTCCACTTATGAGTGCCCACAAGAGTTATTGTTGTTGACAAATAAATAAATATTAAATAATAGATCTGCTATCAAATTGTAGTGTAAACTCATAAATTAATGTTAATATATTGGGGCAAAATCCAAAAGTGGGGCCATAATTACATATTATGAGTAAAAGTGCTTTCTGATTGGTCATTTAAGTGTTTAACAATTGTCAATAATTATCACAGTATTTCACAGTGGTACTGATTTACTGATTGCAGAAACTGAGCAACTGGATGTTTGGTGTTGCAGATTTGTTTTGGGGTGGCTTGCCGGTGGCTGAAAAACTCGCCTCCTCATATTTGCGGTCAGCCTCCTCAGCGATGTGTTTGGCCTCTTTCAGCTGGATCTCCTGCAGCTCCATCTTCTCCTCATCCTTCATGGCCCTGTTCTCAATGACCTTCATGCCTCTGTGTGTGGGGACAGACAGTTAAGGGATGTTAGGAATCAGGAGCTGAGACCCAACAAACAGCCTGACAGTATCCCTGAGGAAACACATGTCTGGTGCACTGCAGCGTTTTCTGGTAAATCTTTAATCTTTAATTTCTAAGGGTAAACGGCTAATTGTTTTCTGACATTAAGGAGAGGCAGAATTTGGGATGTGAGGAAATGACTGCACCATCTGACACAACTAGTGAATCAGTGAATGAATGAATCCAGCTCTGCAGCACAGAGGGGCTGCTTGTACCCCACACAAAGGGATGCAAACACAGCTGCGCTGGATCTTCATGCCCTGCCACCTGGTCTCTGCAGCAAGAGAGCCGGGGTGAAACGGCAGAGATCAGACGCCTGAGTCTTCACTGCTCAAAAGAAACCCACCTCTCGCTCTCATCAGCAGCCTTCTCAGCCTCCTCCAGCTTGGTCAGGGCAGTGGCCAGACGCTCCTGAGCACGATCCAACTCCTCCTCAACCAGCTGGATACGTCTGTTAAGGGAAGCGACATCTCCCTCAGCCTAGGGAGAGAAGAACAGCGCGTCAGAATTTGGAGGTCTCCTTCTTTAACAAACAACCTGGAAATCACACACGTGCACACATACATGTCAGCCCAAAGAATGTCGATGGTGTATGTGTTTTTGTTTCAGGGTGGGGGAGTCTCTGTAGTGCTCTCAAACTTTGTTTCATCCTCGATGGGTGAGTGCAGTCACGGTTACTTAAGTGTTTCCGTGTGACACCTGTTGAGAAGAGGCCTCTCCCGAGAGGCTTGCCTGTGCTCCTCACTGATTACATAATAATGATAACAATGTCCCAAGCTGACAGAAGGTTGAATACCCTGCCTCATTTGCCAGGCCCCCGAGAGAACATTAACAAGGCTCAAGCCAAAGGGCCTGAGACAATTATACAGTGAATGATTGCTCACATGGTTCACATACAACCACTGGGGAGCCTCTCTAGACAGTTCCCAACTGTAGGAGACATTTAAGTGTGATACAACTGGTCACATTTGCGACACTGGTCCATGCAAATAGAGATGTGGTATTGAAAAGAGAGCAGGGCTTTTCTGTGAATTATTCAAACCTGTATCTACTTCTGCTTTCTGATGTCTGCTCAGCAGGTATGAGACCTGCATTGTCCTGAAAATGCATGGTGATGGTGAAAACAGGATACAACTACCAGAGAGTCTGACTGACTCAAAAGGCCTTTCTAGTCTGTTTCCCCCTTGCAGCCCATGTTCAAGCGTACAGCGCTGGAGCAAAGTGCATCTCAAGGTCTGAAGTGTGACAAGGAAGTTACTAATTATGTATAAACTGGGGCGGTGGTTTCAATTCCATTTAAAACATCTTACATAACATAAATTGCAAACTGTCAGACTGAGGCTGAGGCAGACTCTGACTGCTGTAAGTCCCTGCAGAAAGATTTCCCCCCCTCTCGATGAATGCGGTTGTGTTCACACTGAGGGAAAATCACACTTCGTAGCTATGAAAGCCTAATGCCCTTATATGGGAAAGTCAAAGAGCATAAGCGCACAGTGCACACTGGCACCTTAAATGTTGCCACAGTTTTACTTGTAACTTCCTGGTTGCTTAAAAATCTATATATTTTCCATGTGTTTAACCTTGTGCTGCGGTGCCTGCAGCACGGAACAAACGGAACTCACTAGAAAGCAGGTTGAATGGGACCGTTACAGCGAAACGCAGCGAAAGGAGGTGCGAGCGAAATAAAAGTAAGGAGATTAGGCAACACAGTGACCCTGATGTGTCAGGGTCGCTCAGCGGCTGAGACCTGGGCATCAGCGGCCTAACGTTACCAATTAGGAGCGCTTAGCCAGGAGCAGCAGGCTATCAAACCCTCAGCACACTACTCTGTGGTGTCACTGCACGGAGCCGCCTGCAGCACTGCGGTGTATCAAGAGAAACCCCGCTATCTCACTGCGTATCAATTCAAAGTGAGCGCACGGAGAGAAGCGAACACACATAAGCAGGCTACAAAGGGGAGGATGTGTGACTGCGTCTGATAAGCGGCTGCTGTCCGCCTGCACGGGCGGTAAACATGCTTACTTGTTCCTTGGCTTTCCTCTCCGCAAGCAACTCCTTCTGTAATCTTTCGGCTCTGTCTTCGGCACTGTCGGCCTGCTCTTGCAATGATTTGATCCTTCGTTTTACCGCATCCAGTGATGTAGCCCCAGCCATTGTTTTCTGTACAACTCTATATAAATAATAATAATAATAAAAAAAAAAGCCCCACTATACTAAGCGCAGCAGCACAATTTCCGAGAAAACTGAGAGGCAACGAGGTGACGTCCTTGATTGTGCTGAAAGCTGCGTGAAGACAGCCAGGTCAGTGCGCAAGCTTTCTGGAGACGCGCTCTGCAATGCCTCTCATTTGTCCAGGAAGTACCGCTGATATCAAAACAAGCCTAAAAACTAAGTGTTCTGCACGGTTGTGCAAAGCGTCACACAGTGGAAATCGGCTGCATTGCCCCCTAAAATAATAAAAATGAGAGATTTAATTGATGCAACGTAACAATGCTTTTTTTTTTTTTTTTTTTTTTGATGGCGAGAACACGTCCTGTCAGTGCATTGGGATAATCATGCTTGTGAACTGACAGGGCTACAGCGCCACCTGCTGGTCAACTCCCGGCAGCACATAAGGTAATAAAATATCCTGAGAGGCCACAGGCAGTTCAGTAAGTCTTCACTGGCTACGTTCTGGACTTCGCAAATATCACAGGAAATCACTCCAAAAATATGAAAAAAAAAACAAGGCCATAAAAACAGTGAGTGGTATTTAAAGGCACCTGAGCACTGCAGCGATATTTAAAGGTTCCTATAGGGGTATTAACATAGAAACTACAGCAGTATCTAGGCCTGTAGGGAATACAATGCGGCATCAAATGTGACAGGCTAAAACTCACTGGACTATAAAGTAGCCTACAGTCACTATGGCCTCACTCCCTGATGGAATCTAATTAAAGGATTATTACAAACGGGGTTTCTTCAGGGCCACACGGCAAACCGAGCTTGTCCTTGACCCTGAGTCATTAACAGGACTGTTTGTCATGAGAAAATGTTTATGAAGAGCGAAAATGTGTTTTGTCTCCAGCAGGGTCGCGGCCTTTAAACGCCTCCGTCGGAATTCTTCACATAGTTTTCTTTTCATGAGGGTTAAAAAGCAACTATGGGCAACAAGAAGATAATTTATTTAATTGTTCTGAAGATGAGCTAAATTTAGTTATCTGTTTTTGTTTTGTTTGTTTGTTTGTTTGTTTGTTTGTTTGTTTGTTTGTTTGTTTGTTTGTTTTAATGAGGACGCTGCCTGGGCCAGTTTGACGGGAAACAGCGTTTTTCCTTTGGTAAGCAAAGAGCGCAGGCCGCAGATGTGAGCTCTATCTTGACCATATAAAGCAGTGAGCTATATTTATCCGGGCCCCTGCTCTCAGTGCTCTTGGGAAGACTGCACATTAGACCACTTCACCGTTCCCTCTGGAAAAGACTCATTTGGCTAAAGGCATATAAGACTGAGCACATGTGGGTCAAAAGCACAAAATTATTATACAATAAAATGTTTGAGTTAATTAAAAATTTCAAAAAGGGTTTCAGTTTAAAAGCCAATCTGACTGTCTTTGGGCTGACTTGTAAGTGACTGTTCACGTGATCCTTAAACAATGAAATAAAATAAAGCGACAATTCAACAGTAGTTGGACATGTGATCAAAAAGCCAATTTGGAGTTCGCTGATCAGTTTTTCCAGGATGGGCAGATGTGCAAAGCCTACCCATCCAACAGGAAAATGATTTCAGTTCATAGATGAAGCCAGGTTGGATTAGCAGAGAGAGGAGACTTTATTTCTCTGCGGTGTTGAACTGTCGCTTCCCACACACAGTGATGAGAGACTGAAGGTGTGAGGAAGCGTGGTGCAGGAATGGTGCCTTTGTGAATCCCTTCCCTACTTACATCGGTAGCTTTCTTCTCAGCCAGCTCAAGTTTCTCCTGGGCATCTTTAAGAGCCTCAGAGTACTTGTCCAACTCATCCTCAGTTCCCTTCAGCTTCTTCTGCAGAGCTACCAAATCGTCCTCAAGCTGAGGCGAGTTTCAGTGCGGGACAGTTTCAGAGGTGATCAGCAGGGAGTTGCGTGAGCGCGCACAGGGCGCAAGAGCGCGGGCAGATGGACACACAGGACAGGAGAGGAGAGGACAGGACAGGACAGGGGAAAGGGAAGAAAGAAGAGAAAAGTTAGGGAAGCTCATGCACTTCAGGATCAGATACCTTGGTGGCGACCTCCTCAGCGGTCAGCAGCTTTTCCTCAGCAGTTTGGAACTCCTCAAACACTTTATCTCTTTCGTCTTCAGTAACACGCAATTTCTTTTCCAACTCTCTTATATCGTCCTCTAACTATACATGCATATAAAAGACATTATACGGTTAAACAGAATATGAAATAAACATGCAATAATAATGACAATAATTCATTATCAAATATTCTCTACTCTAATATTCTCTTCAATTTCTCTAAATGATCTACATTATTTCCAGACTATATTTACATCACCAATTGCCAAAATAGACAAGAAGAGATTTATAACATCCCCCCAAAAAATCAAGAAGGTTGGGTTATTCTTAACTTAATCCTTATTTGGGATTATCCAAGAAAGTAATTAATCCGGATTTAGGACGCGATCCATTTAAAGGGCAGCAGCTTTATACTGCTACTGGCGCTCCTGCTTTTTCTATGGATCTTTGAGATTTTCCACAAAAGAGAAAAAACAAAAAAAAACAAAAAAAAAAAAAAAACAGCCGACCTGTTTGCTTCTGTCCTCTGCTGCTTTCTTGTCTGACTCAGCCTGCTCAGCTCTGTCCAAGGCATTCTCCTTGTCGAGCTTGAGCATCTGCATCTTCTTCTTGATGGCATCCATGGCTGCTTATTGCTGTTCGGCGGCACCAACAAAACGTCCAAATGAAAACCAAGGAGAGAGCGAGAGAGGGGCTAGGGCGTCTGTGCCTAACTGAACGCTAAGCTGGAGTGCAGGCTCTGCCTGACTGTGCCCTGTCAAATATGTACTTTCAAGGGGGGCTGACTGGATTCCTTTGGACATCCAATACTTTTTTGGAGGAGGCGTGTGTGGGTGCCCGGGCGTTTTTTAAGGATCTGCTCAGCGATTCGTTGCTCCCAAACATTTGACTTTTGATACGCCTGTATATGGGGTGTGATGGACATGCAGGCAGCTCCCATGGAAAGGCTCCCTAATGGTAATGTAACAGAAGCCACTTAATGCACAGAGAAGATGCAGATGAAGACCCAGTTCTTACTGACTGAGCACATCATGAAATCTCTGCGTGGCACTTCTGTACAGTTTGTTTTACCACTGTGACAACTCATCTAAAAGCTGCCTGTGGTAGTTGTCTGTTTATTAAGTGCCATTTGAGTTTGTTCATTCCAGTATTAAAGAAATCTGGGACGTGATTTATTCTTTTTTTTTTCATGCAAATGATGTTTTCTGATTTCACAGTGACGGGGTTCTCTTTTTGCTCTGTGACAGACTGGGGGTGGGACCACACGCAGCCACAGCAACAGTTTGACCAAGCATTTGTCAATCTGCAGCTACTGGTGTTTCTGTATCTGTGTCAGAGTGTGTTTGGGTGGGTGTGTGAGTGTAAGTTCCTGTGGGACAAGTTGTAGTATCTCTGGGCAAATGGGCTGAGTGAGAAGAGATGCTTTCGGTAAGCCAGGCAAGCCCTAGAGGCATTGTTCACAGTCTGGGGGGCTCAAGACAGGGAAGTGTTTACCTGATAATGTATCGGATATCCCCCCTGTAAACTGTTGATGTGTCATTTGAATGTGGCACCACAACATCCAGCACCAGCCGGGCAGGATGAGTTTTATACCTCAATTACCACAGCTGAGCCGCTGATTAACTTGGCATTTGAGAAACGTTAACTGCTTTGCAAACTACTAAAGGAGAATACTTCAGTTTGTGTTCAGCTCAGTTATTAGAAGCTTTAATAAATCTGAAGGGGTAAGACTGTGTCACCTTATATTCTATACAATTCATCATACAATGCATGAATTACAAATTAATGATTTAATCCAATAATCCCCTTAAAACTTCAACATTATTTAAATGCACTGAACTAATGAAAGGCTAGAACACAAAACTCTGGTGACCGAGGACCTTAGACTGTATATAAAGAGCTGAGGACACCCCAAGTGTCTTCAAGTCTCCACAAAGATTCTCAAGGATATTTTTAGCCTCGCCTTCTCTTTCATGCACCTGCCTTGGTCTGTAATATGGATCCAAGAGTCTGTGCCAAGAGTCCAAGGTCTAATGCTATTAGATATGTCCCCTAAAATAATCCTTGTCCTGCTCAGGCTTTGGTCTGTTTTGTAGATTATTATTGCTACGCCTGGCAGACTTACACATGCTTGCAGTGTCAAATAGGGTATTCTTCAGAGTTAACTCAACAAAAAGTAAACTTACTTACTTACTTACTTCTCTCTAATTTAATGTATGGTCCTGGTAATTCAGGCATTAGCCTTGTCTTAGACTTTGACTGAAAGGCACAGTAATAGAGAAATATTTTGATAATCTAGGCCCAGCCCATTTTCTAACAGACTGGCATTTGAATAAGTGTGACTGGAACCAAAAAACACAGGGTCACAGATCCAGACCTATTTCTAGTTGATCACATTTTTGGAAATATGTGACCTATATAAGTTAAAAAAAAAATCTTTAACCCCAGTAAATATATGAAGCTTGGAAGCTACATACAGAGGTGTCTCTGAGTCTCCCAAGACATTGCTTTGTTGACTTAAGTCATTTGCTTTATTTAATGTTTATTCTGTGAATATTCATTTTTCATTTTACAAAATATACTGTATTGTACATGGAGTTGTAAATGTAATGTTTTAGATGTGACGTTGTATGCATACAGTCTTGTTGTTTGAAGTCATATTCAATAATTCCAATCCTTTATAATATAATATCACTGACAGTAGAGTGCTGGTTGTTTCCTTGATTTGCAATTTGATCTTAATTATCTTTGACAGCGTTTTCATTTAATACACTCAAGGGAGGTTCGTGTTGGCACACTGGATTTACTGTGGCATTCTGGGCATGGAAATAAGGTCCATTATGATGTTTTCCCTTAACACAGAGGCACAGTAAAAATAACCTAGAGCCCAATACACTTGTTCTGGAGTCACAAGTCTTTCCTTGTGTACTAACATTATTTAAAAGCCAATATGTTCTAACTTACATCCCATTGGAAAATTAAAAGCACTCACAAATTAGGACAGAGCAAAGTTTCTTTAATTTTACTACATTACATGTGATATGAAGACAGCAGTGATAAACTATTTCAGTATCTAAGGCAGTTTTTAAAAAAAAGTCCAGACAAATAAATTTTGTGGTCTTTGGAGAAAATCTGCTTCTCAAGGACTCAGAAACCTCCAAAAAGAGCAGCTGATGAAAGTGTCTGAAAAACATTTCAACCTATCTCTCACCACTTACCTTTTGCAGCATTTGAATAGCTACTGAAACATAAAGAATCAAGAAATGTACTTGCAAGAACAACAGGAATTATTGAACAAATTAAGGTTTGTCTTTCATTCCCTCCCTCCCAGATCTTTGCCATCAGTCACATTAGTGATGAACGTGTTGCCCTTGTCTGTGTTGAAAACAGTGAATACACAAGCTCATTCAACAGCCAAGAATATTCTCAGCATTCATCTTTCTAGGCTGCAAACAGCTGTGAGGCTGTAGTCTGACTTTACTGAATGAGGAAGTCATTACTTGCAACATAGAGTGTGTCTTACTGTGAAAAAGCAAAAAACAGACTTGTCTATCAAACAACTGTTGTTCCGGTTTTCTGGACAGATCTGAGACACTCTGACATGTTGGAATCCCGATCATCTCTGTATCCTGATTCAGGCGTCTACACGAGGCAACAGCTGAGTGAAACAGGTGCAGCAATGAGCAGAATTCAGATTCACATTCACTACACTATCATTATTTTTACTCTCCTGCCATGTTGGATTTTTATGGCTCATGGATATAAACAAGATTGTAAGAATTGCAGTATCACATTAAAACATGAGACAACTCTGAGTCCATAAAATATTTATAATGTTACGATGAGTAAATATAGATGTAACAGGGGCAAAAAGTGGGCTTGTAAGGGGTCAAATAATCAAATTTCACACGTACATTCAGGACATTGACAACTGGGACAAAAGAGTCCCTGAACTCTCAGACTTTCAACTCTGTAACCTTGCAGCACAGCTTGTCCTCTTGTCCATTTAAATGACAGATCAGCCTTTCAAAGTGCTTCAACACTAAGGCTAATACTGTAACACTGTATTAGTGAATCTGTTAGGCCTACAGTGACAACCCACTGTGTATAAGGAATGTCCGGTTCTCCTCAGTTGCCGCTCAGGGAGGAGCCGAGCTGACTTGGCTTGGCTGTTGTGCCTGAATCATGTTTTCATAAGAGCACCCTTGGGAGAGACATTTAAGGTTCTCTCATGTCTAAAATCTTACTGCATTAGAGAAACTATGTGTCTGCCTCTGTTGAGGCTCAGCCACAATGTCTGCTCTTCCAGGAAAATATCTGACACTGCTTGTTCTTTGGCAAAATTCTGCCATTTGGTGTGAAGATATAATAGTCTGAAGAACAGCACGCGTGGTTATTTTCTAATGATGTACTTCTGATTTCAATAAACACAGAATAGTGAGGGAATACTGAGGGGGAAACTCGCCCTTCATGTTGAGTGCACAGCCACTGGGTGAAACTCTGAGTAGCACAGCTCTGGCAGGCTCCATGTCGAATACCATGTGAAGACTTCTGCAGACATGGTCCAGATATATATAGAGAGACCTCCTTGGCTCTTTAGGACAGTACCCGTGGGATTAGATCGCTCCATGAAGGGGCATAATCATTATGCATAGCGAAAAGGGAGAGGGGGTACTGGGAGGGTGCAACCCAAGCTGTAACCCAAGCCTGGTCGGCGCTGCGCTGCCGCTGGGTTTATTCACAGTAATGTTCCACTGACATATACCGGTAGTTGTAAGACTCAAACTGGTATATTAGTGACCACAGGTGGACATCTAACCACAGCTAGGGCTCAGAAACAGCAACTGCATTTTACTTGATGGATAGTTGCAATAAGGCTGTGACACTTTGACTCACACAGTTTGGTGTGGTGATAAATCTGTCATTAAGGATGTAAATCACACATAAGTGTCCCTCAGTAGGTTGTAATTCCATTTAACCTTTCTATTTAGTTAATGGAAACTGGGAGTACGGGACAAGGTGCTCAAAATTCACAATTTCCACCACTCCCATTTGAGGAGTCAAATTCCTGGGGTATGAAGGTCAAATATTTCAGCTGCAGGTGCTTCATTGAAGATGGGTAGCATTCCTCCTGTGCCAAGCTTTTGCTACTGTATAAGTAGCTGCTGTTAAATGAAACGATCTGTCATCTTTCGGACTGTAAAGACCTGTACTAAATCTCTTACAGGCCTGGAATGAGGCACAGACTTTTACTCTTACATAGTTTTATAGAAATCCTCATGGCCGGCATGTTTTAAAGGCTCTGCTGAGACTGACCCAAGGGAAAGCTGTGAAAAAAAATTCTCTTTGGTATGCAATGACAATAATGACCATCTACGAAGTTTGTATTTTACTCTTGTATGGATACATTGGTGAAAGATTTAGAGATTTAAAGAGATTTAGATGTGATTTCCAAAGTTTAAGAGACAAAAGTTTGCAGAGGCTCATGAGTGACTCTATGCAAGCAGCTATGACTTATTGAGAGAAAACAAGCTGAGCTGTGGAGTAAAAATACCAAACGTGGCGGCTTCCAGTGCTGCAAACACAAATGTGGGTAGAAGTCATAATGGAGGAATATTTGTGGCCTCGACAGCGCTCCTCCCAGACTGTTTGTTTGTGTTCCCCTTTTACAGATGGGGACACACAGAGAGGCAAGAATGTCAGCCATATCTGATGCTGCTCAGTCAGCTTAGACCAAAAAAGGGGAGGGGGGAGGGGAGAAAGCATTCGGGGGGAACTGTCACGATTCATTTCAAACTCATGCGGGATGCCATGCTAGAATCCTAGTGTAAAATTAAATTCTCAAAAAGGCCAGACAAGTCCTGACATGAAAACTGGAACAAAAAAAAAGTCAATCTGACATTCAAATCTGTCTTCAATTTAGGAAAACAACAGTTTTTGCACTTCTGTTGTGTTTATTTGTACGCAGAAAAGGGCAAATCAAGAGGGAAGTGGGGAGTAAACGATTGTTTACAGGCAGCTTGGACTTCTCCCATTTCCAGATAACAGATTCCCTCCACAGCATCTCAGTTGTGTCCTGCTCAGAAGTTCTTCCCTCAGGGATCAGCCGCTGTGGAAAAATCTTTCTAAATCACTGACATTAAGATTCACTCTCCTTTGCTATATACTCAATGTCTTCACCCTCTCTCTGCCTAATTATTGTTTTTTGGTCATACTCGTTCACAGCTGCTCAGCATCTTGTTGATAGCTCTCTTTAAATATTTGCCTTCAATCCTTTGCCCTTCATGTCACAGGGCTAGGAGGTTCTGTGTTTGCACACGGAGGGAGAATCTTTCATACATGTGTCCATATATGGGCTCTCTCTTTCTCTCTCGTGTAAGTGAGGTAGAGGAGACAGACAGAGGAGAGAGCTAAGTTGCGGGGGCTTTTTGTGAGGTCCAAAGACGTACTCGATATTTCTTTCCATTCCACAGGGCTATAAAACTTCTTGGTATGCACTTCCAGCTCAGCCACTGTTCTCCCTGTTACAGTCCTGACTGTCAGAGCTTTCTGGCACTGGGAAATGAAACCATGGCAAGACAAAGAGGATGCTGGACTTCTATGGTAGTACAGTAGTTTGCCTTTGTATTGTATTTTTGTGACTTCAAACTTTTCTTAATACTTGGTCCCAACAACAAAATAAATCTTAATTCTTCCTAAGGGAGAGTAAATGAAAATTTGAAGTGAGCAGAAAACGTCCTCTTTTCTAATTTTGAAAAAGAAAGTGAAGCTTTATATCAAGTCCCAAACCACAAAATGACCGTAGCTTTGCTGAAGAAAAGCCATAATGTGGAGTGTGTGTGAGAATCTATGGTGATGAGACATTCCAGTGTGGTTTTGAGTGGCTGTTTGAAAGCTTACAGGCTGTGTTCACCGTGACTGGGTCACAGTGGTCTCTCTACAGTGAGGAATGCCACAGGAACCCACAGCTCTGCAGCACCTGCATTCTTACACCAAAGCCTGCGTGCAGCCCCACGTTTGATCAGATGCCGTGACCGTTTTCCAGTCAGGCTCAGACTCACCGCACAGCCGGGGAGCTAGATAAAACAGTTGTGGAAAGTCAGTCATAGAAAACAACTGTCTGAGGGCACAGCCATGAGGATAAATAGACATCCATCTGGTGTGGGCTGGTGAGTTCCTGCTCTGAGGCCTTGGATGTCTGAGATAACAACATATAGTATGATAAGAGGATAATTATGCTCTTAGGCTGCCTAAAGACAGCATGCTCCCATCACAAGCATGGGAAAGACCAGTGGAGGAAGAGACTCTCAGATCCATCAGTTACATCAAAGTACCAACACATTAGTGAATTGCATTTAAAATCCTACTTAAGTTAAAGCACATAAGTATTATGAGCAAAAATTACACTGTCAAAGAACTCAATATTATTAGAAAAGAACATAATCATTGCTAAAACACAACAGTGTGTTCTCAGCATTTTACTGTTGTAGCTGGATGAGAGTTTTAGTTTGTTCAGTTTTAATAAGTTTATATACCACTGAGTACTTTAGTCCAATGGTTTCCAACCTAGGGGCTGGGCCCCCTCCTAAGGATCACATGATAAATCTGCAGGGTGGTGATATAGTTAATGAGATGGAAGTGATAAAACGTTCTGCTACACAAATGTGTCTTCAGTTTTTTGGACTTCTCTCCAGTCTTTTCTTTTAAATAAAACCATCTGAGAAGTTCAGACAGGACATCACTCTTTGGTGCTAAAAACTCACTGAACCATGACAAGGAGCCCCACCTAGACACTGTTTTTTTTTTTTTTTTTTTTTTTTTTGTAAAGGGTTGCAAACTAAAAGGATTGAGAACCGCTGGTATAATAATTAACAACAACAGCTTTGATTAAGCTTATCACGTGTTTTTTTCCATGTAAAATCTTTGAAAAAGTAACTAGTAACTATAGCTGTCACATGAATTAAGTGGAGTAAAAAGTTCAGCATTTTCCAATAAATTTTAATGGAGTATAAACTAGCAGAAAGTGTAAATACAACAAATACTTAATTCAAGTTCTTCAAAAATGTGTTTTGTTTTTTTTTTGCAGTACTTTGGGCTTCCAGGATCTGTCAAAGTCAGTCAGCTGAGCCTCTGGCTGAGTGAATACAGTAGGAGACAAACCCTCCATGTAAGACATAGAGGTATGGATAAAGTCACACTGATTAATCATTTTGGCTGTCCCCACACCAAATCCTCTCATGAAAATTGGCATCAGTGTTGAGAAAAATCTGCTGAGCACTGAGTGGAGTGACTGTTTATTCAGCTTTAATACAGGGTGGGGAGGCCGCAGGATTGAGAGAGGAAAAGGAGCCAAGGACTTTTTCCTCTGCAGAAATGTGGCCTGTCATCTAACGAGTGTTGAGCAAAGTTTCCTTATTAAGACAGAAGGGTTTGGATGGACGAGTGTTAGATTTCACTCTAGACAGCTTAAATCCCAGGAGACACTGCAGATCAGTTCCAGTCGGCAGCACAGTCTGAGACACACGGCTCCCCTGCTCCACAGCTCACTCTCAACACTGTTTCAGGCATGAGCAAAACCAAGAGAAATCACAGTAAATCACAGAGAGAAGCCTGACTTTAGAAGAGAGTGTACGAGTCAGACGGTATCATTTAATAGATGTTCCTGATGCTACATGCTGGGTTGTCCAAAATTAGCACCCAAGTCTTAAGTCTCAGCTCAGTCCCAATATAGCCTTGCTGTCATTGCTGACTGAGAAATACTGCGCCTTCCTTACTTGATGGCTAAAGAAGCTGCTGTGCCGTCATGGGAGAAATAGGCAGCAAATACTGTCACTCAGCAGAGGTTGGACTCTCTGAAGGTGACTGCAACTAACTCACATACTTCACATGAAAGCACCACCCACCTGTTATCTCATGGAAATGGGTGAATTCAGCCTGATGTAGCATTACATAAGGGCCAGAATATGGGGCACTTCCTGCAACTTGACACTCACAATACCACTTTTATGATAGTTGGCTGGAGCGCTAAAGCCTGGAGTACATGAACCAACTTTGTTTATCATTGTTCAGAGAAGCACTGGTTTAATTTCCTCTAATCCTCCCCACTTGGTCTAAGGTGAATTCCATCTATTTGAAATAAAATTACAAATGGTGAAATCAAGCGCTATGGTTTTTAGAGTGATATTACTGTACACAGAAGTCATCTTCCATAGAGTCTGTTTACTATTCTCATTAAATAAGAGGCTCTACACTGGACAGGTTATGGAGCCAGTATGTTGGGAGACCCCGGCTGATTACCTAAAATAGTCAAGTGTTGCAGACCTGAGTAAAAGGCTCTCTTAGATCCATCAGCTGCTGTCTCCCAGGTTTATGTTAGGGAGCACTGCTTCCCCGAGTAGGCAGAGGGGTGGTATGTGAGTATGAGTAAACAGCAGCATCCTTATACGACAATGACCTCACTTACTTTGGTAAAACCATATTTTAAGTCACTGCTCTATTCCACAGTGTGTCTATTCTTCAGCCAATTAATTGCCAGGACAGTGCAAGTGTGTTTACATGAAGTCCATACACTAGCATCCCTGGACCATGAGGTGCCTGAGAGTTGGGTAAACACAGACAGCATGATGACTTTTATCACTAAACCAGCTAATGTGGTTCAGTGATAAAACGTCGTCATCCTCTGATACGGGACAGGAGTTGCATGATGAAAATACAGCTACAGTACAGGATAAGCAACAAGAAAAAGGAAGCTGGACGGAAATTTCTGGGAGGCTTTGGTAATTTTCTTAACAGTTTAAGTGCCTTCTTACTTCTCTCTACCATACCATCTTTGGGTCTGGACTATGTGAAACTTCCTGAGAAAGGTGGACTGAAGCCAAACATTAACTACAGCCATTCAACCCATGAACAATGCTGGCATCCTCTGTTTTATCAGCTTGAGCAACCTGTTAATTTCTCTGCCTGACATGGCTGCTGAACCACTGCTAAAGCCCTTCCTTGCCCTTCACTTTACTGAATTCTTCATAACACAACTTCAGTAGGATGAGAAACACAAAAAAGGACTACTGAATACTGTCATAAAAATCTTGGAGAACAGGTGTGCTTGGAGAGCAGCCACGAATGACAAAGGAGGAGAACATCACTCACATTGACCAAAGTTTACAACTACAGAAGAACCTTTTTGTTCACAGATGTTTTAATCTGACAAGGACCTGAGAAAGACACTGTTACACTTGAAATGTCGTCTATGAGCACAGAAAAATCTAAGAAGCATGCTTTGGACAAATGGCCCAGCCCAAAACCCAAAAGCCTTTCCTGGTGTGCATTTTTTCCAAACCTCACTTCCTCTTTCATCCTTTTTCTCTGGAACTGGAGAAAACCGGCTAAGGGCAGAAACTCTCTCCCTCTCTCTATGCTGTAAAAGACCATTACGCCCTTCTCGGTCTGTTTTATCATTTTATACCAGAACTGGGTTCCAAAAAATAATACAGTGGGCAAATTGGCAATCAATTCACACATACATTTCTTCTATAGTGTGATGCCTGTTTTTTTCTGTTAAGAATTCACAATTGTTTATTCTAGTTATTGCAAAAAAAGCGATTCCCCAAAAGGAAAACTGAGAAACTGATTTCAAGGAGTATCATTAACATGCTATTACTGGCTACATAGCCTTCCAGTGTGACAACTCTCAGTTTCACTGAGGCTGTTCTTAGCACAAGCCATGACTCCACTGCTGCACAGTATCACATCTAAGCATACAGTAACTTGCCTGTTATGCAAACTGGAAAATATATAAACATATGGATTTAAGACACATGTATTAACCAAGTGCAATAACTGTTGCTCTGCCATATACTGTAGATTAATGCTGAAATGGTGAAAGCAGAGAGTTGACCCTGTGTTGTTTGGTTTAGCTATGGGTTAACACGGCTTCAATTTTGAGAACTTGAGCTCGGAACAAAGCATGAACTAAATGGTGGCCATGCTGTGGGGATTAGGAGCAGCACAAGACACTGTCACCACAAAACACACATTCTAACACATCATAGATGAAACACTGAGGATGGTAGAGATGCACACAGTTGATGCTAAGGATTACTGTGCTGTGTACTGTGTCACGAGACTTTTGGAAACTCAAAAAAAAAATAAATAAATAAAGTTCTAGTGCATCACTTCATTGAACAACTCAGGTGAAATATTGAAACCATGATGCCATTTCTGAATTTTTTTTGTAATGTGCCTCAACATTTCTGGCATCTTTGTAAAAGTTGGGATTTTGACTAGAGTTCTGGAGGTTTAAAATATGAGTGTGTGGGGTTGAAGAGGTTAATGACAAACACCACGGTGTAACAGATCGGGCTGAAAAAGTGCATCTGGAGTCCACACCTGCGTCCATGCTCAGGAAACTCTCTCTTTAGAGCTTGAGGAATAGATATAGGTTGAAGAACAGAGAGTGCATGAGAAACCCTAACCCTAAAAAATGTTTTATTTTTCATTGCAGCCATCATGCTGACCATGTGGCTTCTTCTGCAAAATGGAAATTTTGCAGTAAAAGACTGTAAACGCACATCCCTTGTGGAAACTTGATTATAGCTATAACAGAGTGGTTTGCTAATTAGTCTGAAACCATGAAGTTCAGGACAATAAGAGGAAGAACTCGACCAGACCACATCTCTGCTTTACATCATTAATCCACTGAGGTTTTGATGGTTTTGCACAAACGCCAGAGTTAACCGGAGAAACATCCTCCTGGTTCTTGGGACTGAAGGGAAAGAGAGGGTGAGTACTAGATGTGCACTCCCAGCTAAACACATGGCTTCAGTTTCCCCTGTCCACTGTGTAGCCTGGCCTTTCATGAGACCAAAACACTCAAACAACCAAATATGGTGTTCATTAGGACGACCCATTGTATTGTGTTAGCCACCTTTAACCATTGTTTACACACTCTGCCCCATATGCCGCTGACGCACAGAGAGGTTCAGCTTCAGTGTTAAATACTGTATCACCTGAGTAAAAAAACGGACAAGTTCCAGTCTGATTCATTGTCAGCAGACCAACAAACTGTCCACACGAGGCTACTGATCAACAGCACTTCAATGGTTTTAGCTGTGTAACTGTGTAACCCAGTGTAAAATGTGAAATCCCATTCTTTACCAAGACATCTAAATGGGAATCTCTGCATACTTCAAGGTCCGGGCTGTGAACTAAGAGGGAAAAAAAACACACAACCACTATGTCCATATTTGGTCTGGCTAACTTTGCCAAACCCTCCACTAGAACATATCTCTCCAAACATCCACTGACCCCTCTGACTGAACTATGAAGGATAATACTGACATCTGCTGGAAAGAATGTAGCATGATGTTTTTTTCCTATTCCCTTCCAACTAAGTGCATTGATATGAAAGAAATGACACTAATGGTACTGATTGTTTGAAAGTCTTTATTTTTTTGTGAATACAAAAAATACTTTTGTGACCAGATAAATATCATACATACAGCATCAAATCATAAAACTAATGCAGTCTGTTAAAGAAAGCACAACACGATTCATAACAGAGCTAGTAACTTTTTCTATTTCCGTTAATACTCAGACAAATCAGTTAGACAATATATTTCAGGGTAACTCTTACATTTACTGATAAAAACTTTTTTTTTTTTTAATAGTGATTAGACAATGAAACAAGTAAGTTATTCAGTCCAACATTTAGGAGGGACTTGGCGTAATGAATTTTCTTGACTTCAAACACAAATTGCCACATGCTCATGGAATGCAGTCTAGTGTTAGTCTTCTGATATGGTCTCTTAATCCTAAGGTATCCACAGATGCCCTTTTATATCAGCATTATAACATTGTAGGCAGATAGGTCACCAGCCAAGGCATTGTACTGTATGGCAAAGGACTAGGTGTCAGTTTATTAAGACCCTGATGGGCATTAGACTGGCATAATGTTCTGATCCAGAGAGGAAAAGGCTCAGGCTCCCACCCAGCCTGATCTTCGGCTGCTCACAGGGCAGACTCAAGTAAGGCACTAGTACACAATGCAGACCAGACACTGGCATGGATAGACTGAGATGAGCTGCTTAAAATTTGCAATATATTAAACATTAATATACTCAAGAAATAAAAATTATTGAATCACTTTCCTCAATCGGAGCTTGAAGCTATTTCCTTCTAGTTTGTTAGGAGAATGTCCCACATTTAATATAATGGAAGCTTTAAATTGCTTTCTTCAGTGCTTAAGTTTATGAGCAACCTCAGTGCATAATGTCTGCTTGTTCTATTCAAGAGCCCAAAGCCAAATATCATTGCACACATCCAATCTTCCTACCAATAACAGTGCAAGCTCTCATTATTATTATCTTCTGCGTAATGTATTGCTATAGACAGTCCAAAGTGAAAATGCCTTTACCAGGACAGGGCAGTGACTAGTGGAAAATAACTGTACGTGAGTGTGTAGGTTTGTGTGTGTGTGTGGTTGCGTCTGTGTGTGTGTGTGTGTGTGTCTGGCCAGTGTTAATGAGAGAGGAATTAAAACATGAAGACAAGAGAGAACAAACATGACAAATAATGTAAACATGTATTCCTTACACAGCTCTGTGTATGTGAAGGGAGAACTTGTGTTGGGGTTACACAAAGTGGCATGATGTACAAAGAGCGTGACGTATTTGGTCATATATAGTCCCGATTCTGATTACAGAACACAGATTACACCTGTCCGCTCTTTTAGAACTTCTTGCTTCTTAGAAAAATTTGTCAAGAATAAATATATTCATAGCTATTGTTGGCAATTGGTCTGTTATTTCTTTTTTTTTTTTACTTGTCATTTACACCAATCAGAACCCCTCATGGTTTGGTGTGAAGCTGAACAACATAGTTCAAACGGAATTCTTGATTTCCAAAGATTTGCTAGATTAACAGCAAACCCTAATTTCACATTTTTATTAGTAAAATACAAGTGCTTCTCCACTCTAAACTACTCTATTGGTTAGTAGCTTCATTGATATGTAGACATTATGGTGCATGCAAGCCAGTGGTGAAATGAGGCATCCCCTCCTGCCTTTTTCTTAACCCTTTGAGGTTTTTTACAAATAGAATAGAAGCTATGGACCCTTAGGTTTGTTCTGCCAGTTGCAGAGATATCATCAGTTCATTTCTATTTGCTCTGAACCTTCAACAATTATAGAACATTCAAAGATTATAGAGGATTTTTCTGCATTCATAACATCTTCAATTCATGATTGTAACAGTCAGTAATGCTCATGATGCAGGAACACTCACAAAGCAATGATAAATGTATCAACTTTATCATACTGTCTTGACTTGCTTATATTGACAACTGTAACTCCTTATTGAATGTCAATGTCATTCACTGACAAATACATACGCACGTGATGCACATACATACACACACATACAAATACACTACAGAGCACAGGCACTTGTTTTTCTCACCAAACAGGCCTGTTTCAAGTGCTGTATATTCCTCGGTTATATGAGAGTAAAGCAGCCATTGGCAACATCATCCCATGACATGAGGGTCTCATCAGCGCAGTACACAGCCTCCCTGCTCTGCCCATCAGCCCTCATCCTCCCTCAGCTCGCTGGGCAGGAACTTGTACTGTTGCTGTCGGATCTGAGCCAGCTTCTTCCGGGCTTCCTCCAGCTCTCGCTCCTTCCTCAGCATCTCCTCCTGAGCCGCAATGATCTGAGGAGAACAGCGGAACAGATGACAGAAAATGTGCCTTTCACTCATCCTAATCCCATTCCTGTGGATAGCTTGAAATGAAAAACCTACTGTACAGCTGCACCGTACTCAGCTCAAACTGTACAGCCTGTTAACTCTTAGTATGGAAGAAAATGCACAAAACAGCACTACACACAGAGAAAGAGTGTCTTACAGTGTACAGAAAGAAGCATTTAAAAATTACAGGAACATTTTTTAATCTTAAATTTAATGTGTTTTACAATAGCTGTCATTCACTCGCGGTGGATCAATCAGACTTCAACATTTCATGCATACTATGCATATGTGAATGAACATTTTTGGTTAAGTGGTTTTTTAAAACATCTGTTAGAATCTAAAGATAAATGAATTAAAATAAATTACATTAAAAATGTACAAATGCCACAATTCAAAATACACAAATCAAAACAAACAACGACTTTGAGCTTAAAGTGACGCTTTTCAGCTTTAAGGGCCAACAATATAGGAATTACAGCCCTTGTCTATACAAAGTGCCCCAGTTATATGGTTAATTAATTTGGACAGTGAACAGTAAACACACAAGAATAATGTTTTGATGATAAAAAAAAACAAAAAACGAGTGTTCAGGTATGGTGCCAAAAAGCAAAAACGTTTCACGTCTTTTCTGTGATTTTTGCACAAAATATACTAGGCCTTTTCTGTGTTGGTCATATTTTCAAAAACAGCAGTTAGAAGAGGAAGGATATAACATTTTGAAAAAAATGTCCCTAGAAAAATCTAAAAGATTTATTGTTTCGTCTGTATAAAAATATACAGTCTGTATAAAAGAGAAGTCAATCACAGACTAAAGTGTTTAAAAAAACAAAGTTGTCCAAAGCCCCCCTTTGTGCAACAACGATCAGACATGAATGAGACAGTGAGTCTCACTGGTCAGACAGAGAAACTGACAAGCTAAAGCCATAAAGGGCTGCAGCACCGACTGAGACAGAAACTTAATCAATCAAGATGAAAACTAAAGCTTCCTGTCGCACCCTGGAGAAAAAAAAAGACACACTCATCATCAATTACTGTCAAATATTTTGCAAAGATGAAAAGGAAGAGAGATGCCAAAGTCTTTATGAAATGTGATGTTTTGAAACTGTGGGTGTCTGCTAAACCTAGTGAACATCTTTGAAAGCTGATGAGCTGTTTATCCACAAAATCTCATCACAATTCCAGAAAGACGACTGTGGCATTTTGACAGTGGCATTATCAGCGAGAGGTGAAAATGTTCCGTGAAAAGGGCAAAACCACACAATAGGGATCATTTTTGTTCCAGGTCTCTCATGAAGATCTTTCAGTATTTTGTCTCACCTGAGCTATGCCTCCAACGAATTTGGTCTTTACCACCACACTATCATCTTCATTCTTGTCAAATGCTGCTTTCTGAGCCGCCCTCACCAGGTTGTCTGAAGCTCGCTTCACTGCATTGCCAGCAGCCTTCAAACAGATAATCTCAAAGTTAGCATGCGCACAATCCATGTACACACACGGTTACATTAAAAACTGTGTGTCAGTGTTACCTGTAGTCTCCTCATGGCTTCAGAATCCTGGTCTGCCTTCACCTTGCAGGCCACCAGCAGCTGAGCTGTGGAAGCTGCGACCTGTTTGGCTGAAGAGATGAGCTTCTCCTCGCTGGCGTGGCCCTGAACTGAGGCGTTAGCTGCCTCACACAGGTTACTGGTGGCTGCCGCTACCATACGCGCCTAAAGCAAGCGACAAGTTCACATTTTGTTTTGTATTTTGCTTTAATCTGGGTTAAAATACAACAAGTTTGTACGAGTAATTGTTTATAGCAACTTACCGCTGATATGAGACCCTGTGACCATTGGCCATCATCCACTGCATTGGCTAGATTGGATCCCACCTGAGGCAGGGTTTGAGGAAGAAATTTAAATAATGTATTACATTATTAGATACAGTGTATTCATCCCCCAGAGTGTCTGAGTGAACGTGCAGACTGACCTTGCCTTGTGCCACTAGTTCTCTCTGAGCCGCTGATGCAGATTTAACAAGAGCACTAGTTGCTGCAGCGATGGACTTTGCGGCCTCCAAGATCTGCTCCTCAAAATCCAGCGTCTCGTCTGCCTGCTGGAAGGAAAACAACATATCAACTTGGGCTGTCATGATTGTCAATGTCAGCTTTTCGCTACATAATTATTGTGGCCAAAACAATTCATGATAACTAAATTATAGTGTTCTCTATCTATAGAAAATTTAGGGGGAGGGGGGAAATAACAATGCTTTCAGTCATATTCATCTTTCACTTTATTTATTGTGTGTATTGTCTCTTTTCTGGCAAATGCATTAGACTCAAATATGAGTGTAGGGAGGTGGAGAGTGTCTGTAACCATAACTGTACAAAAGCACACAAAAAAAACAATTACATTTAATGGATAGTGAAGAGGTGACAAACTGATAAACAAAAGATCCATAAGGCCTAACATCTGCCAACATCATATTATCATATGTGTATTATTAACACAACATCAATATTTCATTTTTTAAATATTAAGTTATCGTCAATACCAGTACACCATGACACCCCTAATATCAATTTAGACAAAACTTTTGAAAAGATTATTTTCTGCAACTATTTGCTTATTGTCTGAAATTTCCCAACAAGAATGTCTAAATATTCTTTTCTCTGGAAATCATTTATTTATCTATTCATTTATTGGCCTAAAAGTAATAGCATGTATTCATATTAAGAGTATAAAGATACTTTAATCAGCTTATAAAATATCCACTAGTTTTTAAATTACAGAAACACCTAGTTTCTTAAAAAAAAAAAAAAAAAATCCCCAGAAAAAATAGGAAGGACATGATTTCAGTGTCCTCTATGGTAGCTACGACCCTGAGCATAACCTGTAATGTTCAAGTTTAAGCACAATCGCACAATTGAAAAGAATTATTTTTCGGTGACAACAGCGTGGCATCTAGATATGATGCCCTGTTTCCCAAATATGAACTAAATACCAGTACGAAGATCATAGTATATGAGTTCAGGGGTCAGTTATCAATTGGCCATCTCTGCCTCAGGAGCCAACAGCATTTGATAGACCTCCATAAACACATAAGGCACACGTGGCTGGAGACAGGGCGGGACACTGTAGGAATATGTTTGATATATAGTTGGACTAAATAACAACCTAATATATCAAACATATCAGACAGAGCCCTGCAGAGAAGGCTTCCAGGTCTACAACGAGTCAGAGGGGGGTGGGGGTGGGGAGGGGGCGCAGAGCAGGGAAGCATGCTGGGAGCAGGAGAATGCCCCCACCTCCTTACAGGATGGGAGGGATGAGGGAGCAGAGAGGAGAAGGAGTAAAGAGAACGAAGAAGGAGAATCCAAACTGCTTCGCACAAATGAATAAATGTGTGATGGAGGCATCATATGGTGGCTTGATGCCTTTAAGAACTGTAGCTGTATCAGTAGCTTCTCATTCAGTCTGCCTCAGAAAGAAATTCAATTTTGTTTAAATTTGTATTTGTTCTTCTGCAACTGAACACAAATTAGGGGTGGAAAGAGTAAGGCAGAGTTGTAAATAAAAGTGGAAGTGAAGAAAAAATGGAGTAAAGTTCAGTGGTATCCCCCCCTTTAAATGCTTTTTTGTAGAGTTGCTTCCTGTTATATCACTAGAGGGAGACACTGGCAGCAAAAAGAGGAAAAGCCTTTTACTCACTAATCCCCTTTCATAAATGCAGTCTGTGGCTGTGGAATTATAGTATGAGACAGAGCATTATATGGTCTTTATTAAAACTGGGGTAACCTAAATATGAAATCCTTCAAATCATACAGAGGATGGAGCTGACAATCGATGTGTACAGGAACAGATATAGAAAAGGGGGAGAGCACTACAGGCACACAAGGAAGAGCACTAGGATCCAACTATTCAGTCTCCAGAGACAGATAAACAAACAACACAATCATCATGCAGTAGCACACCACAAACACAATCCATATATTGCACACAGAACAATATGAAAGTAATTTCACTTTCCAAAACCACCATCACTACCATCTCCCATCTTTTGCATGTTTTCTCGACGTATTATGTGGTAAAGCTTGTTTTTTAGGCAATATCCCAGCATGGGGGAGATGAATAACATGCTGAAAAAGCCTCCCTGAGTTTAGTTTAGAAATGAGGATCACTGCAATAAAACAAAGGAAATACGTTCAATAAGACAGAGGCCCACTCTTTCAGAAAGGGTCACAACAGTTCATCACACACTTGAACTCATTCCAACATAAGCTTGAGGACCCAGCAGTGTAATTGCGTCTCCTGGCAACGCAAGTCAAAATAATGTCCAAAAGTGCGTTTGAAGAAAGTTTTCCGAGCATTGTATGTTAGCTCACTGGACCAGCTGTCTGACTCAACACAGAGTGTGTAACACGAGAAACATTTTTTCTCCTTAAATGATATCAAGATAGCAGCGCAGTGATGGGAAAAGATGACCCCACCTCAAAGTCAGTGTCACCTTTTCCTACCTTCGGCCCACATGGACTCCCTGCTGATTAATCGCAAAAAGCTGTGCGTGGGTTTGTGTGGGTGGGAAGGATTGAGAGGGGCACTTATACCTTGGGCTTGGCCCTGGGTTTCAGCTGCTCTAGTTTCTTGGCTGCAGCTTCAATGGATGCTGCTGCTCCAAGGAGCTCAGTCTCGGCGATGACGGTGGGGTCCTCGGGGTCCACACACTCTGATCCTGCAAAGGGATCGACACATGCCCAGATGTCGGTTACAGCATGATTGTCTAGCACAGACTCACAAAAGAAACACCAGTGCAAAACATTCTATTTTATGTCAACACTGAGGTTTGAGGTCAACATTAAACTTGAACCACATGTTCTTTTTCATGCGCTCATTCACACAATCCAGGCATCACAGAGATGCTGCATCTCTACTTCCTTCAGCAGCAGCAAAGCTCGTGAGGTCTGCACACTCCAAAGAGTCGTTTGAAATATGACAGTAATGTCTCAAACTTAAATAAAATACACTAAAACTTAGAGGCACATTTGATGGATCTTTGTCTTTTTATAGGTTTTTAAGTGCCCATAAAATGGAGATGTTTGGGAACAGCTTGGTAAAACAGATGGAACGATGTTTTCATAGATTATGTTGAGCTCTGGGGAAATCTGCTCTGCACCCCCACCCCCGAAGCCGCCTATTCCTCTACCCCCTTCTGACTCTATGAAAGGTGATCTGAGGGAACAAAACACACTATATCCCACTTACCTCCATCTGAGGCAGCAAGGAAAGGGCAGGGGAGAGAGAGGGAGAGAGCACAAGGGACATTAGAGAGGTGAAGTGGATAGCCCCACTGGGTCTCAGGCTATACGCTGAAATCTAATTCTCATCCACACAATCTATTACGCCTGTCAGATGTGGCACTGCAGTTTCAACAGGAAACACTCCAGTATATTTGTGTCATAACCATCCTACAGAGCTTCGTTTGGAATAATTTGCAGGGCAGTCACTCTGTGGTGCGATTTCAATATTCTAAAGTGATTTTCATGACCTATCTTTATTAGGGACGCAGACAGGTTTGGTGGCTTGACTCAGTAACACTATAATATTATGCGTGCACAAGAGGATTAGGTCTCTTTTGACTAATCTCCAACATTGCCACAATCGTGTCATGTGCCAATGGTTTTTGGAAAGCACACAAGCTTCTGTAAAATTCATTCCCCCGAATAAAATAACATAACATTGTTTCATAGAGCACCAAACGCTAAATATACACAACTTTCATGTGTGTTAAATGGTCCATAAAATCCTGACAGCAGTGAGAATGGGGTCACCGGTAACTTAAGTTTGTCAAGCCGAACTCTTGTTTGTGTGCGTTGTGTAAGTGTGTGTGACAGTGTACATCAGCGGTGTGTGTGGCCTCACCTTTCATGGCCTCAGCTGTCTGGACGAGCTCTGTCACACACCCCGCCACATGCTTCGAGTGTACGGCCAGCTGCTGCTTCTGCTCCGGCGTGGGTTTCTGCAACACCTGAAAACACACAAGCCCAACACGTGCACAGGCGCGCACACGCACGCACACACACACACACACACACACACACACACACACACACACACACACAGCTGACAAACATCTATATCTCTTCTACTGTCTTTCAAACCTACCTAGTTCATAAATCATGTGAAAATTAACTCTAAAACACTAATAACTGAAACTAATAATAACTGACTTGATTTGAAAGTCATGCACTCCCTTTCAGTGAGTCTATTAGTGTTGCCTAGTTATTATTTCGTTACCTGAGAAAGTAGTTAACTGGAAAAGTAGCAACAGTATACTCTTTCTACTCTACTCTTTCTCAAATTATAAAACACAGTGCTGTTAGTGGTCTAATGTCCTGCCAGAATTAACACAAGGTACCAATAACTAATTATGTAGATGAGGTGATTCATTGAGCATGTAAGTGTGTTGACTTACATGTCAGTACACTTGTCTTCACAAAACATATGTGGAGTGTTATAATGAACTAAGGAATTTCATAAAAATAAGTTTTGCTCATTAATATGCAAACGTATGCAACAAGCTGCTCAGGAATTAAACAACGTATAAATAACTGGGATACAGACAGACAAACTGCAGACATAGAAGAATATTTCCAGCCTTCAGTCCTGTCATTCATGCTTAAGAATAGTAGTCATTCATGAGCCCTTCTTTCCATTATCACTTTGTAGTGTTGTTATAGTAAATGCCAAGTGTGAGTGACAGGAAGCCAGGAGAGATTTGTCAAGCATCACATGATATAATCTTGTAGATAAGACATGTGAGATTTCACTTGCCAACAGTGAAGACCAGGATCCAGCCATCCATAGCCAGAGACATACGCATGCACACAAACAAAAGCCACCTCAATTAATTATTTATCCATGACACATGTTTCTGACTCCAACCTGCAGCACTTGCTCCAGAAGGTTGATATAGCCACTGGTGCACTCAGAGCCGTATTGCAGGGCCCTGCTCCTCAGTTCCTCGCTCACCTCTTGGTGGTAGGCTGCTTGCTGGAAGGGTGAGAAAATAATGTTCTATGTTAGATATAAAAACGGATACAAACATTGTTCCCAGTGGAATGTTGAGATTTAACACAGATCATAACATCACAGTGAAAACGAGCTATGTGAGGTCTGGAATAGCCTTCATACAATTGTACTTGTGCAGATGTACCTTGTGCCCATAACAAATCAAACATATAGCTAATAAAACCTCTTATGTCCTGACTAATTTGTTTGTAAAGCCTTGGTTTTCAAACACACAGCCTACAATGCTCTATCCTCCCTCTGTTTCATCTTTCTGCAGCTGCTCTACGGTCACTGAAGGACATGCTGACTTAAAAGTGACTGAGTCACTACCAGCGGGAGCAGCCATAAAGTCGACTAGACTCTAATGTCCTATCTGCTCTCAGCAGGCTGGGCTCACATGTTCCCTTGCAGCCTGGTGCTGTCTGTGTGAGGCCTGTTCTGGCAGGGCGGTGTGGATTAGCACCTTGCAGGTAGTCAGCATATCGTAGATGGCTTTGCGGCTCAGGTTGGCAGTGGCGATCACATCCTCCTGCTGGGCAGAGTTACCTGCGGCCACAGCCTTGGCCGTTGCTATGGTGATGCCCTTTGTCATGCGGATGAACTCCTCGGGCGTGGTGGGCTTGTCTGGGATGTCCTTGGACTGGAACAACTGACATGGTGATGAACCGCAGACAGAGGCAGTTGGACATAGGCATGACAGGGGCTCAGATAGGTTAATATAGATGGGAACATTCTCATAAAGGAACTGATGAAGTGCACACGAATGCCGTGTAGGCTCAGAAAGTATAATCAGTGTAAACAGAAAATCCTGATATGGGTAGCGGTATAATTAGTAGCTAGGTAGACTGTGTTGAATTTGGCTCTGGCTGCAGCTCTTGGTAAAGCCTCCTCTCAGGCTGGGGGTCCTCTGATAAGGATTAACAGTAAATTACAAAAAAACAAGCTCTTGAAATCTCCTTCCTGTCTCACTCTGCCTGTGCCTGCTTAGCAGACCCTGATAAGAACAAGAGCTGTGAGAAACCTGCAGGGGCTGAGAGGGAAGGAGGAGGAAAGGAGCTGGACAGACAATAAAGGAAAAGAAAGAACAAAGAGCTCCCCTGTTTTGTTCAGAATAATAGTCATAGATATCCCTGACCCTCTTTGGGCCAGCTTTGCGGAGAGGCCGTGTCTCATCAGTTGACTCCCAATAGACCATAGAAGAAGTGGTTTGGCCTGTCAGGCACTCTTACTGTCAGCTCCTGCTTGATACACTCAATGGTGGCCTCCAGTGCCCTCGTCCCGCGAGTGGCTTCATCCTCCACTGCCTTCACTGTTTTTAGAAGAGACGTCACGTTGGTCACCATGACCTGTCAAATAAAAGGGAGTAATAATGAGGCTCACAGTCAAACCAGGAGGTGGAGCTCTTTCTCTTCGGCTGCAAAATATTATATTTGTAAAAATAATAAAATTTGCCTCCTCCATCACTGATTCCATTACAGTGAATAATGGTTACATGTGCTGAAGATGCTTATCAAATGAAAATGAAACACTCAGCTGCTGAAGAAGGAGAAGACTGGTGGATTTATTTCAAATTTTAAGGAGGCTGATTTAGTACTGGGAATACAGTTTTATTCAATGACAACTAGAATGGAATAAATACAATTCATGGTGACACATTCTGTTCTGTCTGTGCTGCATTCAGCAAAGTGTATATTATTAGGTTTGGAATTTGAGCACCATGATTGCCAGGAGTTTGAGAGGGTCCCATTTGGAGGTCGCCATATGTTGGAAGAACAAAAACAATTTGTCAACATGACCAGGTCCATGGGTGGCCCTAATTCCATTTAGATGAGAAAACATTAGACACCCCAGGCAGCACTTAGACTTACACGCTGCGGTTGGGATGATAGTTGTGAGTAAAATAAATAAATTAACTAAGGAAGTTTGCAGAAGGTTTTTTAGACTAGAAAATTGAGAGGTTCAGAGTTATCTTAGGCTCTATCACTGATTCAGTTCTTTGATCTTTGTTTCTCTATTGCAGTGACCGAAGCTGCAATAAGGCCAGACCTAAAATCCCTGGTTCTTATTCCTCGGCAAGTTGGCAGCTATGGTAAAGTGGTAATGACAATAAAGAGGAAAACGACAACTCTCGCCTTTTTTGTGTGTGCACAGTATAGTCCAGATTCTCCCAGGCCTGTGGTGGCATCTGGAATATACACAACATCTTTTCACTGATCCAGTCTTCATAAGAAAGACTGTATTTGTAGAGGAGGAACCCCTAATGTGTTGCTTCTCACCTCCACCAAGGAGGTTATGTTTTCACCCATGTCTGTTTATGTATTTCACAGCAGGCTTATATACTGAATTGATTTGCGCCAAACTTGGTGGAGGGATGGGGCATGAAGCAGGGGTGAACCCATATAATTTTGGTGTTGATCTAGTTTAAGAGGTGGACCCAGGAATATTTTTTTTTTTATCACTTTCCTTTACATTGCAGGATAAAAGCATTTTTCAACATTTTCGGCAATTTGGTAGGAAATAATGTATGGATCATGAAATATCATAACATATTTATGGTGTTGACATCATATTTCAGATGTTTCAGATGCAGATAAAACATCTGGATCTGGTGGAATTGGTTTAGTTTTATTGTTTGGCCTTAGTGGAGGTGTGTGCTCTGCTGACAGTTATACTACTTAAAGTTCTCAGTAAGGCAGATTAGCCCTCTCTCTCTCTCTCTCTCTCTCTCTCTCTCACACACACACACACACACACACACACACATATGCATACACAAAATGTATGTACATCTTTGTAATGAGTCTGCTCCCACATACAGATTAGTCAGAAAGGTTGAATAAAATACACACCCTGATAAGAAGAGTCATATCCTTGTAAAACAGCCACAGATTGCGCTGCCAGATACAGCAGTAAAACAAAGAGAGCATTTGTGCATTTCATATCTACATGCTGTATCCTCTCAGTGAGAAAGCATCAGCTGAAAAATAAATTGAAGAATTGGAGATACACAGTTAAACCAGATATGACAGTCGTTTGTTTGAGAGGTCCATCCTTTACCTTGGCAGCACTCTTCAGCTGATACATAGACGGGTCATCAGCTGGCTTCCCTGCGGCACATTTGGTGGCACCGATGAGTTCGGCCAGAGCCTTGGCCACATCACGCACCGCATTTATCAGAACCACCTGAGGAGATAGTGCTGGAATCAATACGGCACAATGGTCAGAGTATAGGTTCATCAGTCGTTCCCTAGGGAGAGGATTTAACACTGCGGCCCTTATCACTCCCACCTAGTCATGATACTTCAGACTTAGTTCAGGGAAGAGATAGAGGCATACACACAGGGAAAAGAGGAGGCACAATGTGTATCGGATGAAACTGCAATTACACAAAGAATATAACACTGGGTGTACAGACAGATAGAAGTCATTCATTGTAAATGACTGATATTAGAGAATAGTATAATGAAAAGAATCATTATAGCAGAGCAAAACTCCATGCTTCTGAATTAAAAAGTAATAACTGAGCTCTATTAAAGATTTAAATCTTTTAGAAAATTAAAACATACACCTGTGACTACATATGACTGAAACATCTGTGTTTCTATTAGACATTCTTTAGTTTAAATGCGCTTTGAATTTTCATCACCTGTGTCTCGGGGTCCTCAGAGCCCATGCTGGTTGCTCCTAGTTTGACCACCTCAGTGAGCTGGGTGATGGTCTTGGCTGAGGACTGGGCGGCCTGCGCCAGTTTCTCCTGGCTGGACGCAGCTCCAGCAACCAGCAGCTTGGTGTCCTCCACCAGCGCCTTGGCTGTCTTCAAGATGCTCTCCCTGAGGGATGGGACACATTGTGTCACAATCTGCTCCACAGTCACACTCAAGTACCAGCAATATGAAAGGAAGCTGTTGCTTTACTGAACAGAATGTGTGTTTAGTACGAACAATTTTCAATTTGCATTCATTATATGAAATGCATCTCAATATTCTGGACTATTGGCAAACTGCTCTTCTCCTGAGTGAGTCATCAAAAGAAAGAAAGGAGCTCCGGTGTTGCAGCGTAAAAAACTAGCAACTGAAATCTTGAAAGCTATTAACCTATGGCCTGTTTTTAACATAACCAAATGCTGCTCTTTTTAGTGACTTGAGGTTTTCATTTAACATCATGTCTTGTTCTGCTTCTCTTGTTTGCAGCAAGGTCATTGCACCTGTGGTCAGCGAACGACTCTTCATTCTCAGGGTTCAGTGTTCCAGCTGAGGCGAACATGATGGTAGTGTCCAGATCAGCGATGATGCCAGAAACAGCACTGGCTGCTGTGATACAGGCCTGAGTGCCCTTGTTCCCCGCTTGCAGTGCTGACAGTACCAAGGACACCTGGAACATGTGAAGCATAGCTTTAGATATGCAGAGAAGTCCTTCAAACATGCTGTTTTCAGAGGTGTAAAAACAGCTATAAATAACCCCAATTTCTGCATGCACTGCAAGTGTTTAATGATTAAACTGTATTTTTTCCTAAAATGTTGGCGGGGCCTTTATAAAGCAGGTGAGTGAGGCTGCAAATGTTTAGAGTGAAAGATCTGGACAGAGCTGGATTAACGCAGGAAGCTGGGACTAAGAGGAGAGAGCAGGGTTAAGCATGCATTAAATCAGAGTCTAGTGCACAATCACATTAAGTCAATGAGACTGACTCTGCAAATCACACAACTCCCTGGAAGACTGACATCTGCTCATCTCTCATAAACAAACGGAAAGTCCTGAGAGGTACATTTCAACAAGGCACAAGATTCAAGTATCAACAAGCGTTACACCACAAATTAGTCAAGTTTGATATGAGCCCCGAATCAAATCACAGGCTCAGAGTAGAGATAAATTCTAATGTGTGAGCAGCATTGGATAGCTGCTGCCAGGGTCACAGCAGGGAGACATTAGCATTATTATTAACTGCACAGTGTGAGGGTGGTCAGGAGGGCATGCTCTCGTGACCTGCATGATTGGTACAATGGCCCCGGTTAGTACCACCTAAAATAGCATGCTCTATCTTTATGATTCTATACTAATTCAAAATTAAGGCTGAAGCCATTGCTTAAAAAATAAAATAAAAAAACAAGGCATACAGATCTGCAATAGTGTAGTAAGGTCATCATCTTAAGTCTTGCAGTTGCAAACACTTATATTTTCTCTATCAGTTTATTTAAATAGGGATATACTGTATATATGGCAGCAGTGCTGAGAAATGCATGAAATATTTTCATATAAATGCTAATGCTGAGTCGATGCTGCCACCAAACTTCAAACAGCAGAGATGGCAAATTATGAAAGCAAAAATAGACTTCCCTTAAAAAGTAACTATTAAAAAAAGCTTCCTTCTGCAAGAGTTAGAGATGCTGTACCAGTTTCTGTCCACATAGCTTACCTTCTCTGTGACTGCGCGGGCGCACTCGATGAGCTCCCTTTTGGAGAAGCTGTCAGTGGGGCTGAGCTGCAGGGCTCCAGCCTTCTGGACCAGGTAGATACAGCCATGGCCCAGCTCTTGCACCCGTGACTTTATCTGGAAACCAACCTGAAAGCATAAGCCGGCACTGACTTACACTTGCATCCATCTTCTAATTTGTGTCACTGTGCTACACAGTCACAATCATATCCTAAACTGGCATGTCTCTTATCCAGTCGGTGGGTGAAAATTTCAAGCACCCTCAGCGAGGGAATGCTGGCACTACACCTTTAATTTCCAGACTGAGATTCATGGGTGGGTGGTACTTCATTATAAGCATCACTATAGGCTTTTAGACTTGTAGAGGCACAATGCCGCTATGGTAACCAGCAGGGTTTCCAGCAGCCTGTACAAGACATTGATAAGAGTTGTGTGCTTATTAGTGCAATGTTTCCACTCATTGTTGTCCTCTGGGCTATGCAGCAAAGCTTTAAGTAAAGAATGTATGGGAGTGAGAGTGACGGAGGCTGGAGGGGGGAACAGTATGTTTCTGTTTGATCTCACACTGTCAGAAGCAGCCTTGAGAAAGGGGTGTCAACAAACTGCTCTGATCAGTTTGTGAGTGAATCTATCCGAGAGCATTTCTGATGTAAAATGCATACCTAAGCTGTTATTTCAGTCTGACATTTCAGGGGAAAAATAATAAAGAGATATACGTCATGATTTGTTAAATCTTTCACACAGTCCAAGTACTGTATGTAATTTTCTCCTACATCCTCTACAGGACAGAGGGCATGGCCTCTCACCTCCTCTGGCTCTGCGGTGGCTGCAGCAAAGCGTCCTTGGTGTGTCAGCTGTCCATAGTCCACTGTCACCTGAGAGGCAAGGCCACCGAGCTCTTCAGGGCAGGTTACTGACTTGGTCATCTGGCGACAGAGAGAACATACATCATCAGCAGGGGCAGATTAATGTTTCTCTAGCTCTACTGACAAATATTGCCAGTGTAGATTGGAAAAGTAACACAGTCAGGCATGGATATCCCAGCGCATTAGTGCACTCACCATCTCCTGTGCAGTGATGGCGATGGCCTTGGAGAACTTTACCATGGTGGTCTGGTAGTCCACAAAGGAGCCCTCAGGTTCAGGGGGTGTTCCTTCATCCAGCTGTGAAGATCAACCCTTTAGTACTTTATCTATTTTAGGCCATTCTATGCTTTTTTTTTTTACCTTAGGTGCTATTAGGTAAGACTTTTTCTTTTTTTTTTTTTTTGGTACCACTTCACAATAAGGCATACTATAAAGGGTTTGGGGGTTTTAATTAATTATTTTATTAATTTTTAAAATGTCTAATAGCTTTGTTAAACCTTTGGTAAGAATATGTAAATTCTGGCATAATTGACATTCTGGATAATAAATTCATAATCATTTCTTCATTCTGTATCATACTATGAATGCTCTTCAGATATTAGTATGAAGATGTTAAAATACTGAATAGAAGGAGCTTTTGGTTTGCTAGGTTGTCAGCACACAATGAAGTGAAGGATTACCTTGGTTGGCTTATTTCTCTTGCTTTGTCTTTTGATGCAGGTTCCATAAAGGAACCATCCCACTGACTTTCTGATCCCCTTAAGACGGCTTTAGACCAAATTACAGCCCAACTATTAAATAAGTCTTTTTATGGATATATCTGTTTTATCATATATATATGTATATGTGTGTATACACATGTATATAGATTGATATAGAACAAGAAACTGCAGTATAGAAATGCCAAAGACATTTAATGTTTGAGGTCATTTATAAACAGTGTCCCCATTGTATAGTTTGTCCATAAGTATCTTGGTCACAATTACTTAATAACCAAATTCAAGATATCTTTACCAGTGTCAGTATTTGCCTCCAAAATCTGGTATCAGTCAGGCTAAACATACGAAGTTTAGTACATTTATGTAACCTTAACCCTGATGTGTTGTTGTGATGTTGCGAATAAATATATACTGAAGTCTAGATATCTCTACCTATTGAGGATTTTTCCACATTACAATAAATGATCAAATCTGCAGTTGCAAATACTCATTACTAAACAGTTGGTCTCCAACCTTAGGGTGATTAATTTAAGAAGCAGCTACAAAGATAAATCGAGCTGTGCTGGCAACACTAAAACTGGACGCACACCATTTGGTATCCCAAGTTCTTTTTATGTACAGATTATCTTGTTAATTGATATATAATTTCTTAACAATTAAAAAGCTATTTGTGAGAACATTTAAATCTTTTTATGTATGCATTCATGTAAAGGGTTTCCACTTTATATATGTTAATGGGGTTTTAATGATGTCCGCCTTCCTATGTTTAAACTGAGGGAAAAATAAAAGTAAAGGATGAAATCTGAGCTAAGTGTATGTCTGAGAATGTGCAGATCATCATCAATTATTAACTGCGCTGTCAACACATTGACATGTCCCCCAGCAGGATGAGTGACAGCCAACATCACCAGTGGGCTATGGATTTAAAACTTGTCATCTCTTGGACTAATGAGAGTCACTGGCAAGAACACAGCAGCTCCACCGTGGAGCCACTCTTGCAGGGAAAACTCATTCTGTCCTCAGACAAATAAGGTAGGGAATACGTGTTAACCTGAAATCCATTTAAGCTATCTGAGCAGACCTCTCACAAGATGGTATCAGACATGTATGCATTTTCTGTAAAAACACACACAAACATATTTGCACTCACCCTGCCCATGGCCTCAGCAATGGACTCCACCATGCCCCCAACCATGCCCCCCTCACTGGCTGCCTCATTCAAAGTCACCATGATGTCATCCACAGCCTCCTTCATCAGCTGGGCTGCTTCAGAGATGGCATCGTGGGTGTGGGACGCCTGGGGACAGAGTCAGCTGATTAACGTCGGTGAAGGAAATTTATCAGCTTGACCATAGCTTTGGAGTGTCCCTACAGCTGGTAACTACTCAGCATCTCACTAGAGGACACTTCACCAGGCTGGATTCTTGCTGTCAAAAGAATTTGTATTTTCTAATAATTCAAACTTGAATATCAAAATTTAAGTTGGGGTGCCCCGGTGGCTCATCTGGTAGAGCACATACCACAACAGTTTAGTTCTAACCACAGCAGCCCAGGTTCTTACTGCGACTGTCAGAATAAACGCAAAAAATGCAGTGTAGTTACTATCATTTTAATATTATTAGTATTAATAAAAATAAGAGAATTGTGGAGGGCAGGGGAAATTTTAATCACACAACACAAATTCCTCACAATGCAATTTTATTATAGTGTCAGTCTAAAAATGGTAACTGAGTTTGAGCGACAACAGAATCAACTCTGAATAGGATCAGAAACTGTGCGTCGAATGGGTTTTAGAAAATGATTGTTAAAATCTTAAAAAACAATTCTAACACTCATAGAGAGCCATAAAGCTAGTGAAAACTCCTGTGGCTTTGTTCTGTATGAGAAGAACAAATGATTTATGGCTGAAAGAGGAACATATAATAGAGAATTACAGAAACTGAGGCAGAAGGGAATTCTTCATGCTCAGCAATAAAGAACGACTTGAATCTCTTTAAAAAAAAAATAAAGCTCCATCTTGGGAAAAAATGACTGCATTACTGTATTGATCTGCTCATTGAAGTTTAGCTAACTACCCCAGATCACCCCTGAAATAGTGTCATAGTCATAGTCAGGCATGATTGGGTAACATAGTACCTTTGGATTTCCCCCGCCTTCCTTGGCAGCATAGAGCATCTGCAGAGCAGACTCAGACAGGGTCTTGGTCTGGTCCAGGATGGTCATCTGCTGCTGGTGGTCCTGGAGCTTCGAGGCCAGGCCAACTGATGCCACAATGAGTGGATCGAAGTAACTGGCCAGCTGGGTCACCTGGGAGAATAAGTTTAAGTGACCTGTCTGAGGAAGGATTGGCTCACAAGACAGAAAACAGAAAGAATGGATTTTTCTTTCTAAATCCAGATGGGATGAAGGGATATATGATCACACCAGCACCTTGTGTCCTAGTTGGGCAGCTTCGCCTCGGGCTGCGGTGGAGACAGGATCAATCAGATGCCCAATCTCCTGCACAGAGGATGTCAGCTGCTCCTGGAGCGCCTGGTGAGTTACAAAGGCAGAGAATTACGGCATAAGTCGCAACAGAAAGACTACAGATCCCATTAAGTTCTCTCTCTCAGACAAGATAGAGCTGATGGGGTACTTGAACTCACTTCCATGGAGATATCATCTCTGCAGGGCAGAGTCTGCCCAACAGCGGCTAGGGAAGCTTGCTCAATGTCCCGGATACACTTATTGATGTTATCAATGGAATAATCACACTCCCTCTGTCCTGGTGCCTTGTCCCTATGACCAGAGATATTGAACAATTAAAATACATATGTATATTTTTTGTGCAAATGAAAATACTGTATAAACATAGATAAGACAAGATCATGGCACAACATTAAGCAAATTTGACATTTAACATTTTTTATTTCTTTTAGATGAGAAAGTTAATACCAATTTCAAATCTTTACAGTAAATATAAAGCTATAGAGCAAATGGTTATCTTAGCTTAGCATGACTGGAGACAGGGGAAAACAGCTAGTCTGGCTCTGCCCAAAGGTAAAAGCACCTCTAAAGCTCGCTTATAAAACCTTATATAACCTTATATCTAGTTTGTATACAATATACAGAAACAGACATGTAAAAATAAAAATGAAAGGTTGTGGTGTTAGAGGAGGAGTTTGTGCAGGACTTGGCCGGGTGCAGTGACTTCCTGGAGTCTTGCTATCAGCATGAGGTTGCCTGGCAACCAGCGGACACCCCCAGTCTTTATGCTAAGCTTAGCTAATGCAGGCTACTCTGAGCTGTATTGTAGCTGCTGTGAGAACAGTATAGTTTATGCATGCGATTTGAGGGTGATGATGAAGACAGAAGTGTTTCAAATCCACCGTAGCAAGTCTCATCATCTCATCACTGTTCTGTAGTTTTCATTAATCTACCTCAAGGCAGCGGGAATTGTCAGCAGCTATAAACTAATTTGGTAATTTGTTGCTTAGCTGAATAGAATAAGCCCACCAGCAACATTTTTTCATCCAACTGTGAGCAAACCTTTACAAACTATGATTAAGGATAATCCTGCAGAGACAGAAAAAGGGTAGGATTAATACCAACCTAATGGAGGTGATGAGGCTCTTGATGGAGTCAGAAACTGTCCTGGAGTGGCCAGCTAGTATGGACCAGGTGGGAGGATCTTTGGGGTTGAGGACCAGTGAGCGGGCCGTTTCTAAAAGGTAAGTGGAGCTATCTAGCATAGAGCGGGCGGAATGCACAATAGGCTCCTGTGCCGCCGAGCCCTGTGGAAATGAAAAGATTAGTGCAGGTGAAACAACAGCCCGGGTAACAGCTCAACAACAAAGCGGTGGCCACATTGGTATGACAGAGTTGTTAATATTCCTTGACTACCTTGGGGAGATCAAAGGTGTGATCAAAGGGAGGGATGAGATTAGAAAGGCAGCTTTACACAGATGCAGGAAGAAACACCTTCAGTCTTTATGATCCGAGCCAAAGCCTCCCTCGACAATTAGATTAACAAGCTGAAGATTAGAGCAGCTGTGCTGAGAGAGAGTGCCGTTAAACACTGCCCTCCAACAGATTACAGCCATAAAGCTTTTAGAGGACTGTGCGAGAACTGTTCCGCTCAGATTGAAAAATAAAAATCCATCTTTCTCTTTGAGTCTTTCATGACATCAAAAGAAAAGGGAAAATTGGACCTCAATCCAATTCCCCACATGTTTGCTGTACAAACCTTGTCGTGTTGGCTCATATAAGAGTGCCTGTTTCAGGGGGGTTGAGTGCACAAGTCACAAACATAGTCATTAAATCTTTCTGAAGAGTAGCTTCAAGATCCTCTGTGGGATGAGTGGAAGAAATTTACAAATGGGATGTTTCTGAGAACAGAGGACATCGTAAAAAATTGCCATTCATTTTCAGTCAGTTCAGTCATTATCAACTGTGGAAAAAAAAGACAGAGAGCATTTTAAATGGGGCATCACAAACAGTCATCAGAATGGATGAATACCTCATTGCTGATCTGAGCTGGGATGCTCGCAAATTCAGGGTTGCTGGCAAAGGTCGAGAGGTTTTCCACAGCCTCAAGGAGAGGAGTTGTAGCAACACGGCACCTATTTCTGTTCTCCTCAGAAAAATCCCCATCTAAGGCCTGAAACAAGACAACGCCATTTGAGTATGTGTCAATTTTTGCTGTATTTTTGTAAGTGGCTGGATTATACAAACATCGACAGCTTCTCACTGGACGAAAAAAATGCTGTAACAAATTTACACTCAACGTTTTGATCAGTTGGGGAGTTGACCTTGATGGTTTTGACGAGGTTGGCTGTGGTGTTGGCCACCTCTTTGGCTGACTGGACAAACTGTCTCCTAGCCACAGGGTTGGAGGTTTTAGAGGAAGCCAGGCGGCAGGCGTTACAAAGAGCTGAGGTGTGTTTGGCTACAATTGTTGCTGCAGACAAGACCTGACAAACAGATAAACAACGTTAAAACAAGAAACAGAGCTGTATAAAATGAGGCCTTCTGGTGAGTTTTGCAGGGTAAATTATTTACAACATTCAGGTCGATTTTAACATTTTCAAACTTAGTGAGCCATTTAATTTAAGTTACAAGAGATCTATATACCCTTGTGTACACCAGGGCAGGGTTGCGTAATATTTTGCAGCCTTGGATTGGACTTTCTCACCTGTGAGGGGCTACTGGCCGGGTCCACTAAATTCTGACAAGCCATCTGTATAGCCTGATGGGCCCTTGCAAACTGGATGGGATCCACCAGCCCCTCGTGGCCTGACTGACTATTGGGATCAGACACACCTACAAGATAAGATGCCTACAGGGCAGAAAACAGAAAGACAGTTGTACTAATGCATCAGTTTGCCACTAGACAGTTCTTTTATTGTCCTCTAAGACCACATTTTGTTGTCACAGATAAGCTCACACTCAAACATGAGGTCCACACTCTCTGACATTCATACTTAAGCGCATGAATACGTGAATAGGAACATACATAGATTCATATTGTATACATGGTGCATAATAGGGGAGCTTTCTGAGAGGAGATAAGCAGTGGGAACAAAGGATTTGTTGGAAAAGTGTGTCCTTTTCCACAGAAGGAAACTGAATCTTGCATGGAGGTTGTTGTTTTACAGCTGCAGGGGTGGGAGTCTGTAAAACCTCCAATGAAACCTGCCTCACTCTGCCTTGCTGTCAAGGTTTCCAATAGAAAATAAGGTATAAGGGTATAGAGTATAAATACCATTTATGAATGGTTTCCAACTTGGAAATGTTTGAATTTCTTATCATGTATTGATGTATTGGCATAAAAAAAAAAAAACTTTGTTTTCCTCACTGAAATGTGACACGATTAATATTAGACAGATCTGGGTTGCAAATAGGAAAGGAAGTTGATTCTCACCTGTCCTGCAGCTTCTGTCAGCCCACACAGAGCTTTGGACGCCACACCCACGCTCTCCCCAAAGGCTACCACATCACCTGTCTTACAGTGCTGAGAAATGCCTGCCATTGACTCTCCTAGGACCTGAGGCATTTGGAAAAGGAGAAACGTGTAAAAAATTAGAGCTTCAGCTGACCATTGCATAAAATATCTATCTATACATCTATATGTAAGTTTTCTCTGCTGTCAAACGTGTGTTTTCTTCCTGGGAGCGGGTAGTGGTGGTGATGGTTCGTTGCCAAGAGCTTCAGCCATTGTTGTGTTGTGTATAAGATAAGAGGTTAGAATACGTCCCCTGATGTTTGCTGCTCCTTCATCCTCTAATGCTAAACTGAGGGCAATCAGGGCTAGCTGCTTAGCATGCTAACTTCAGTAGAAGGAAAGATGTGATAAAAATAGAAACTAAACAAGAATCAACATTGCCGTTGCTTTCCACTGCTGGAGGCAGTAAAGGAAGAAATTTGATGCTGAATTCACAACATTTCTTCTAGACTGGTGAGTTAACAGCTATTAACGCTGGCTATGTGGTGATGGCAAAAACTTGCATACAGCACTTTTAATATATACAGTATGTGCAATTATTTAAAAAGCCTGTACCTTTGAGTTTTCCATGACGCTCTCAATGCAGTCAAAGTAGGAGAGTTCATTGACAGGCTCGTTGGGATTATCTAGGAGCCCTCTCACAGCCTGTATACAGAAAGAGATGGTAATAACCACAACAGAGCACATTACTGAAAAATTCTGCTATGATACACTTTCATCAGCTATTTAAATTAGATTTATAAAAAAAAAACACTATAAATGTAAATCAAGCTGATTGTAATATGCTGCCATGATAAATCATGATAATCAAGGCTTTTAAATACACAGCATCATTGTTATCTTCATTTACTTGAGTATAAGTGAATGTAAGCTTCAGTATGCAAAATGCTCTTGTTCAACCAGGGTCACTAATGCAGTAACTGCAGTTCTCGATTTAATGTCCATCTACAATGAATGTCTCCATGGATGTAATCAAATGCAAAATAGATGGAAGGCAAGGGTGAAAAAATGCACTTAGACTTGCTGATGAACAACAAACAGCACAGGCATGCACAGGCAACATAAAAACAGGCCTGAAGAGAAGGAGGTCTGTGTGTGTGTGGTACAGTGTATATGAGGACGGCTACCTCCAACTCCCTCAAGGCGTTGTCACACTCCTTTTGTCCTGCTGCTTGCTGAGTACAGAGCGTGATCAGCTGGTTAATACTCTCTGTCACCGCCCTGAAACACACAGGCAGCCACACAGGCTTTTTAGCTCTCACATGTGTCCTCTGCATGCATGCACAGCCTGACTGCACTCACACTCACTCACACATGCTTTTAGCTCCCCTATTCAAGCATGGCACTGCCGGCCTCTCACTGAGATAGGCTAACACAGAACACAGGAGTGCCGAGATTGTCTTGAGTTTGCGTTCAGCCTTGCTGAGCACAGACAGGCTCTATCCAAGGCTTCCATCTTCCTAATTAGACAGAGAGAAGTCAGTCAGGCCCAAAGCCCTGCGGGACCAGCTGCTTGGCTTCTCTCCACCAGGGGGAGGATACGTACTCCCTCCAGCAACGCTGAACAGACAAAGCTTTAGGAGTGGCATACAGATGCAACAGGGAGACGTTTTGAGACATTTAAGTATAGAATCTTAATTTTTCACAACTTTGCACAGGCTTGAATCTGGACCAGGATTCATATTTAGGACAAATGGTTCAGTTAACCAACAAATATTGTAGGAGCTTAATTGGAAAAAATGAAGAGAGTATCAAATACATATCAGGTGCTATTCACATCTCATCCCACCTTGCTGCCACAGCTAGAAGATTCTTAGCATTGGCTGCACCTGGATCCACAGAGAGAGATTTGGCAGCCAGCAGCAGCTTACTGGACGCCATGGAGATGTTCTTCAGATTACCAATGACTTGGATCTGGTCCTCCTTACTCTGTGGGGGAAGAAAAAAGAAAAATACAAGTGATTTTTAGATGGATTTAGAGCTGTATTAAATATAGTCAAAATATACAGTATTTATTGTATCAGCAACATCTGTTGAGAGGAAAAATATTGCAAAGAATGTTCTTAATGTGTCCCTACAACCTATATCCTCCCTCAGCAGGCGTCTTTGAGCCTGATTAAAGCTCGGGTGTCATGCTACATCAACTCCAATCCCAGACGATCTTTCCAAATTAATGAGCAAAATTTCTTGAACAAGAACATCACAAGATCTCATTACTTCTGACTATGTAAGTGCTCTTGGGGACAATCATGTGCCTAAGTGAATTAGATGAAAAGGTCTAATTAACAAATGACTTAAATAGCTAAGGTACTAAAGTGCCACAAAAGTATCAGCTTGATCACTCAGTATTTCTAGCTTTCATGTCCATCAAAGGTTTGGATACTTTGCTCCATGTGTAAAATACTGGTGGCAGCAGATTATCACTGAACTGCTACAGTGGAGTGTGGGGTTGTATGATCATGAAACCTACCTGGGTGTGTCCTGCCATCTCAATGCCAGCATCCAGGAACTCATCAAAGTCTTGGCTGAACTTCCCTGAGGCTGCAGCCAGCTGGCCGCTTGTTCCACGAGAGGAGTGGACGACCTCGCCTGCAGAGTGGTTGAGTTCAGCTGCCGTGTGGTTCAGATCAGTCTGGGCCTCCTGGAATGTCTTACTGCAGGGAGGGAGCTTCAAAGACAAGACAAGCATTAGCTGTGCCGTAGAATATCAAAAGTCAAGTCAAATGTTCAGTTATCTGAAGTGATATCTGAATGTACTTTCACGGTAGAAATGTTTGTGTCAATACACGGACACAAGATGTCAACAAATCCCTAAATAAAAGCTTGAGCAAGACTTACAATGTCCACCAACAGCTTCTTGCTGGCCTCTCCAATGCTCCTGAGGGCCATGTCAACATCCTTCTGGCCTGGCAGGCAATTCACACAATTATTCAGGGAGTGTGACACTGCTTTGGCCACCTGAAACACAGCACAATGCTCTGTCAATGATTTGCCATTAGTCATTCTAACAATGTGCTACACAATATCAAGTTCCAGAGCAAAGCTATAAGGGGAAATACACCTCAAATGCAAATCGGGCTCACAGCAGTGCACAGTAATCCATGTCACTAATTTATGCTGCTGCCAAAGATATATGCCAAACAATATGTTTATCCACTGAAGAGCAGCAGGAGAATGAGCAGTTTTACTCTGGCACTCCTGAGAGAAGAATACCAGGTGAGAGCAGAGAGAAAATAGCAACGCTTAGAGGGGATGATTGCTATGGAAAGAAGAAACATTTACAAATCAGTGGAGGAGAGAGACGGAACAATGTGATCGCTTCACGAATACCACTCTCTCTGGGGTATATATTACTGGGAGCTATGCTACCTGTGCCAGTCTCTGCTGACTCTCAGCATCTCCAGGATGCACCAGGGCCTGATGGGCTTCATGGATCAGCATGGCCGAGCCCTCCATGACACACTGGGCTGAGTCAAGCATTGCGGCTGCAGCCTGTGGCTCCTTGGTGCTGGCTGCCACGCCTCTGGCTGCTTGGGCCAATGTCCTCAAAGCCTGTGCTGTCTCTCTGGCAGCCACACCTGCACACAACCAGCCAGACATTGAAATGACAATGAATAATTTCAATCATAGGGACAAATACTGAGAGAAAATCATGCAGCAAACCAAAATATATCTGTATAATAATAGTATCAGTAAATGCAAGAAACTGAAGATACAGCCTGACTGTTGCATGTGTGCTACAGACAATCTACTATAGTGTCTATGACTATGACACAGGTGTAATATTCTATGGATATAGAGGAAACATATAGTTCACCTTCTTCTGTGCTGTACATTTTAATCTATTGAGAGTAAGTAACCATATTTCTGCAGAAATTGAAACTGACATTTTACTTAACGCACTCATTTCAACCTAATTACTTTTGCTTTGCAGCAGTCTGTTGAAGCAATACAAATCAAGAGGTATGTGTATATCCTGTCGTTACTCTAATTGTAATTGCATTGTGAAAATCAGCTAGCAGGGCCTAGCAATACACACATGCTGAGCACAAACACAGAAATGCCCTCATTGTTTAAATAAATGAGTTAATATAATAAAGATGGCCTCACACGGGAGGTGCCCTTAACTTATTACACATGGAGCCGAGAAAAGAAGCAGCAAATTGCATCAAATTGCATTAACTAGCCAAGTGGAGCCGTTTGCTGATGGAATGTTAAATCTAGTGAAAATAAATTAATGAGTAGCGAGCAGCACCCTGAGCCACAGCATGAAGTGCAGCATGGGAGGATTCATTGTTAGAAATGTTATTCTCTATCTGTCTTCATCTCTGCTCCCCTGAGATCTTCAATTGAGCCAGAATTGATGGAAAAACAGCCAAGGCATGTCAGATTCAAAAGGTCTCAGTTTAGGCCAACAGTAATAGCACAAATAAAGGAGTCGTAATTTTACCTGCTCTGTCCTCATACTCCCACTTGGCACAGGAGATACTTTTTGAATAAACATTACAGTCAGCAATTTATATATATATACTTATTATATCCTCGTGGCAATGTAACCAATTTAGAGGGAAATTAAATATTTAACTAAATAGCTACTTGTGATGTGTAGATAAACCTCTCCTACCTGTATAATGTTCATTGCCTTGTGCAGCACATGTTAGCAGCTGGGCCATGGATGAGCCCACAGCCTTCGATGTGCTTCCCAAATCCTGAGCACACTTCTCCAGCTGTGTGAGCAAAAGAACACACAAATACAATTTGATTCATAGTTATGAACTCCTCATCATGTTAGTACTTCACAGTGGATGTTGCTATGTACTGACTGTTTCCCCAGGAAGAGGTTTGAGTTGGCCTTCAATGACAGACATCTTGGCATCCTGAAGCTCACTCTTGAGGGTCTGTACTGTTTTGAGGGCTGAGTCAATCTCCAGAGGACCACATGCTTCATGGGCCTTGAAACAACACACACAGATAAGTGTTCATCACATGCATGCATCCATCCATTATACAGAGCAGACAGGAAGCAAACTCATGTACAGCGCCTGGTATCTCTAAATGAAATCAAGGATGAGGGCTCACCTAAGTGCAGCCTTAGATCCAACAACACTTCACAAGAGACCAACAAATTTCCTGCATCAGTGAGATGACTCCTGCAATGTCTATCAGTGTTGTTTACAGTTACCTTCTGGGTGGCAGTCCTGAGCTCTGCCAGGCAGGTAGCCAGGTTCTTGGCACATTGGCCCAGTTGCATAGCGGCAGCCTGGTCAGCCACTGTTGGAACTGCTGCCTTTGCAGACGTCACCATTTTACTTCCAGGCTGAGGGATGGTGACAGAAAAAAAACAAACTAACGTCCTTGAAAAGAGCAGTTGTTTGTGTGTGTATCTGATAAGAGAGTTTGATAGTTGCTGGTTGTGTTATGGTGTAGGGACTGACTTGTAAAAAGCTCTGACTGGCCATGATGAGGGCGAGCTGGGCACCCAGCTCCTCAGGCTGGGCCTGGCTGCTCCTCATGCCCTGCACCAACTGGGGTATGGTATCTGCTACTGCCTGCATTTAAACATACTTATAATGTATGCTTCATATCCACATCATCATGTTGCCCAAGTTTACCAAAGCATATATATTTTATACCAATATGTATTGTAAGATTTGAGTTTTCTAGCACATTATTTGACATAGTTTTTTAAAAAAAGAAGTAAAGAGAGTAAATGAGAAAGAGTACATGATCATACCTTGCAGCTGTGTACTAGCTGTTGGTGTGAGACAGTGTTTTTGTTGGAAGCAGCAGCATTTTGGGCCGCTGCGATGGTCTGAGTAGCAGCAGCAGCAGCCTGCTTTGCAGCTATCTGTTCAGAAGATACAAATACAAATCACTTAGGCTACAGTAAGAGAGTGGCTCCTGGCTAACATTCACTTTGGCTCTGTGCAGTGTTATGCTTATCGGACAGAGTTGTTCTAATCAAACAAAGAGGGGTCACCAACCATCATGTTTTGTAAGAAGAGGAAATGGGTGGGATTCCACCGCTCAATCTTTATTTCATGAGAAGATCAGCATTGCTTCCCCTTTCCTATGCTCCCAAAACTAAAGCACTAAGAATATACTGCTTAGCTCACATTAATTCATAGGCACAACAGCAGCTTTGAAGTTGTGACAAGATTGAAAACAGAAGGGAAGATATTCCTTGTTGAGTGGATGAGGAGGCGAGGATGAAAAGGAAACATGCAATAGATGATATCATTATACTGATAAAAAAAAAGAAACAGGACTTTAGAACTGACACAATAGGTATGGAGTGGCATTTTCTATCTGTGGTATAGTGTGCTCTCTGTATTTTTAATGTTCTATACAGAATATTGTACTTGCTTCTAAATAATGACAGCGTGTCAGGAGACAACAGGTAAGATGAATGGGGTCTCAAGGGGCCTAAATGTGTCTGTGATAATTGCTACATGCACACTTGCAGATTCATGACACTTTGGTCTTCACAGACCCACACACTTCCTTGATGGAGGCGACCATTAGCACCATTACTGTGACCATCTGATGCAAGGAGGCGGACTGAGATATATGTCTGATAGCAGGCTGATCCCAGCCCTGGGTAATGCACAGTTTATGTGCCTGGGAAATTGGACATTGGGCACTCTGGAGCAGAGAGGGGCTGGTCATTAGGGGCAAACTGATACCAAGGGCTGCACACAGATCTTTAAACGCGGATGGTTCATTCACAGCACTAATGGGATTTATAGCTCACTCCTACAGGAAAGAGAAATAACACAGACAAATACTAAATGGGCCAGATTTGTACAAATGACTGCTGGAGCATTTTATTATTTGAATTCTGGGATGTGTTTCCTTCTTCCTAATGTCTAAATTCTCCATTTATTTCTATTACATTTTACGTCACTATGTTTACACTACATGACAAAATATAGGGGACAGATGCTTGCATGACGTCTTTGCTGGGAGGGGGGCTCAAGTAGGAGGATTGTGTTTAGATCAAGGTCAGACAACACATGAGAACAGTTGACCCCTATCACTCACCTCCAGCCTGTTGACCAGTTTTTTCTTTATTGCATTCTGAGCTGCAGCATTAGTGGCAACACGGAGCCCCTCAGCTGCCTCTCTAAGCCTCTGCTGCTGGTCCTCATTCTCTGGGTAGGCAGCCGCCCCCTGAGGGCACACGAACACACAGGAACACACACATCCACGCACACATGCAGATGCGCACACACAGATACAGATGATGATGACACATGCATACAGTATATAACAACAGCTATCAGACCACAGAAATGAAAGTTTAACAACTCCGGTTATATACATTGTAAAATAGACGCAAAGAGGCATTTAGCTCTGTCTGCTTTCTGACAGTTTCCAAGGAAACCGTCAGTGCCAGATTCCCACTTCCTCTTTCATAATGGCAGTGATGTGGTGATTAATGTGTCACAGATCAAAAACATCTAACGAGCCATAAGCAGCGATTCACTTGCTTGGTTATTTCACACTGATAATCTCCTCCTCAACAGTGCCAGGGGCTTATTAAGAGCCACTGACGCTGCACCCTTTCATTTTGGACGTGTAATGATGCTGGTAGTTAGTGCTCACAGTAATGCCAAAATGTGGATTTTATCAAATGAAAGCTATTCAGTTCGATTAATCTTTCAACACTGCATTCAATGTGACATTAGACATGCAACACAACAGCGCTGATAGAAAAAAATAGGGAAAAAATGCACAATATCAACAGTTGTGAATCAAACTAATTGTTTGCAATGTGGTCAAGTTAATGAGAAAAGTGTCGTCTGTATGAAACCACAGTTTTAGTAGATCATATAGCTGCATGCTTTAACAAGTAATCAGTCATATTTATTGCATTACATTGAGACAGTAAACCTGTTACACTCTCACCTTGGCAGCCTCCACCATCCGAGCTGTGGCATCAGCCAGGAGTTTGGCTGCAGCTAGAAGTTTCTTGGAGTTGTCAACATCCACTTCTGCCTCCGCATCAGATCTCATGGCAGTGACCAAGTCAGACGTGGCTTGGGCTAACACCCTGGCCTGACGCACCATTTCACCTGTTCACACACACAAATATACAGTACGTGAACACATACAAGCAGATGCCACACACAGACACCAAGATTATCAACTAAAACTGCAGCACAAAGACAAGCCAATTCACTTTGTGATGCATAGCTGATTTTTGGCGAGGCTGATTTGTTTTTGTTTTTCAGTGAGGACTGTCTGTTGCGAACTGACTGTTGTGCAGATTGTTGTAGATTTGTATCCATTTTGACAGGCAGAACTTTGAAAGTTGTCGCCCTCCATTTAACCATCAGAATCAAAAGCATTCTTAAACACACTGACACCAACAGCAGCACAAACTGTCAAATTTGTTTCAGGTCAGTGATGGATTAGTGTGTCTGCACACTAAATGTATTCTTATGTTTCAACTGCTAATAGCGCCTCATTTTACTGACATACGTGCACCAAATTAGTGTGAAATTAATAGAATCCTTATCAGATAGGTGATTTTATATTGCAATACCAGTATATGTTTACTGTGAAATATTACATTCTTTGTTTATTACACACAGTTGAGACTGTGGAAATAAAATGACCAATGGGAATGTGTATTTATCTAATCCAGTGATTTAAATGGCTAAAAAAAAAAAAAATCAAGACATATCATTTAATTGAAACAAGTGTACATGCAGTATTGAGTTAAAAGAGTCTTTGGATTAGGCCATTGTGGATAATGTTGCAAATCAGCAACCAGAGGTATTACAGGGATAATTACTTCAGTAGAAATAACAGTATGACAATGGTGTATCAGTAAGACATTTCTGCAAGTGTCCTAGTCTTGGGAGTCACATCATTGTTTTCACCTTCATGTACTCTTAATGCTGAAGGTTTCTAGTGAGTCATCCTCTCTTGCACAAATGAAAGTCTTCAGAAGATATGTACCATCTCCCCACACACCTGCTATAAAAAGCTTGTGTTTCCCAAACACCCACCTACAGCTTGAAATAACTCAACCAGAGAAGTCTATGAAGTCTTTTTTTTTTTTTTTTGCGAGTTGATTTATGGAAGAAAAAAGTTTGTCCTTCCAAAAATGCCCAGGTCATGTGTTTCCTTTTAAGTTTCAAAGCCTCCCAGACGTTGATTGGGACCAGATTGAGAGCTCTGTAGTGGTTTTGGATGACATGTTTCCTACAACCCCTTGAGAATTGGCGGGGTTTGGAAATTCTTCAGCCTCATGGCTTGAACCATAAGAAATAGCCTAAGCTTTGAAAATGTTTAAGCAGGATTTTTCAGATCACTGCCCTCTGATGTAGTCAAAACAGGTGTTAATTAAAGACCACCTGATTTTGAGTAAGAAACACCAGACAACTTCAATTCGAAGCATTTCTGACTGTTGACTGTTCTTCACTCACGCAGACTCCTTTTGTACTCACCAGCATCACCCATGGAAGTGAAAATGTTCTCTGTCACATTCATGATTGTGTCCGTGGCCTGATCATAACGTCCGATGGGCTCTCCACAGCTGGCGTAGTGGCGGACGTGCTGCAGCAGGTCGCTGAGGGCCTGGCTCACCACACCAGCTGCTGCCCCGACTTGCTTCAGCAGTTCGCCGTCGTCGCTGGCCGAGCGGCAAGCTTTGACACAGGTTTCCACCGAACGGTCCACCAGCTTCCCAGCCTCAACAAGCTGCTCCTGACACACTGGGGAGCTGATGGTTGGACTCACCACCTGCACCACACACAGTCGTTGGCAGAAGCTTAAGACATGTTACAAGAATTGAGGACTACACTGATATTATACAGACTATATCTACAGTAATTCTTTCGTCTAACCAAGAATAAGAATTGAGTCCTTTAAAATGAAACGTGGAACAGTTATTCATTAGTTTCTGATTTCAAAAAAGTCACTTACTTCATTTGAGATGTGACACAAAAATGTTCTTGACTTTTAAAAAGGTTCAACATCGCATATTTCCAAAGTAAAATCTAACAGAGCCACAGTGAACAGTGTTATAAATTGTGACCAGTGGAAGTCCCTGCCTGTTGGTATGGTAACAAGTTTTAGATCAGTACCTTGGTGCAGGCTACCAGCTGTGAGGTGGACAGGGCACACTGAGTGGCAGCTGCGATCACCCGGTTCTGCAATATGGTGTCCTCGGCCACCTGGGCCACGTTCTTGGCCTTCAGGACTAACATAGCAGCTGCATTGGCCACTGCTTTGGCCAGATTCATCAGAGTGTCCTGCAACATATTAATCAATGTCCTTCACTGAAAGACTGCACAGCTGCGCACATGTGACCAGGAGGGAACTAAGGAAAAATAAACATAGTAAACTCATTTTGTTCAGTTGATATAGTGTGAACACTGGACAACCAAGGGACAAGGAACAGTAGTGTAACAGTTTAAGCTCCTTATCTCTGCATTATTAAGTAAAGGTAATGGACTACAAAGGACACTGATCTTCATGTAGAAGAGGAGTATTGGCTCAAGAATGTGGGTGATATATGAGCCCTCTTCTAACACCAAAGACTGTGAGAAGACATCTAGGGAATAAAAGATGTGTATGTAGCAGGTAAATGAATTTAGGTAGAAAACTGAGACTGATATTGAAGGCTACAGATATGTTTGTGTTAATGGATGTCTGAAACACTATATTATTATTCTACTAATAAAAGCTCTCCACATAAAGTAACAGTCTAATAATAAAGCTTGAGGTGATTACATAAGTGTGTATTGACATTTTTAAAGCGGGCCTGAGAATATGTGTGTGTCTTCCTGTTTGGCCGACAGTGTTATAGGAACAGTGAGTGGGTGGCGTCCAACCTGGAACTTCTCATCAGTCTCGCCCTCCCCCATGTGACGGAGCAGGTCCCCGCTGGCCTGTCCGATGCTTCCTGCCGCAGTCAGCACCGTCTGTCTGGGCTGTGTGAAGATGACATCACCACATTCATTACACTGGCCTGGCCTGTTCTCACACAGGCCTCCATGAATTATCTAAAACAGACGTCTGGATCAAAAATCATTCCAGAAAGCCCTTCTGTAATACATCTTCACTGGGACACAGATAACAAGGAAAACATACAGTTCAACACTGTATGTGGCTTCATGGCTACCAGGATTACAGTGGAGGATGAAGTCCAAGATGGTACGATAATCAGTGGGCGTCTCACCTCAGCGGCTGCAGGCTCAACAGATCTGAGCAGATCTGATACAGCTCCTGCCAGCATTCTGGCAGCACCCATGAGCTTGTGTCCACTGCCCACCTCATCGTCCAATAACGCCGCTAGCAGCTTGACACCCTTGGACATTTCCGTGAGATTGGAGGAGATGGTGGTGATGGCGCAGCCCACTGCTGTATAGTCAGTTTCTGTGGGCTCACCTGCAGAGAATGGACGGTCATCATTACAGATTACAACTCTACTGTGCATCATAATTTGTTGTGCTGATGCCGCATTGATTTAACTCAAATGCACAGGGCAGCTTGCGTGTCATATGCTGTAACTAACACATCAGTGTCAGTGTCATAATTAGAGCCTATTTGAAATGGTTCCATGGAGATGAGCGTGTTGATGGAGCAAGTAGCCGTGAAGAAGAAAAACTTTGCATTAGATAGTGGAGGGTGTGTAAGTGCAACCAAACAGATGGTGAGGTGAGATTAAAATCCTGCAAAAGGCTGGCAGGAAGTTGACTGGCATTGTGCCAAGCAACATGGGAAGCAGAGAGACACACTGCCAGTAAGTTGAGCTTCAGGACAAAAAGTTAATGATTTATTTATCATTAGAAATATTTAGTGGGAAAATGGCAAATGATTGAAAAAGATCATCGTGTTTAACTCTGACTGGGAAAACATTTTTATTGATTCACACTTTAGGGTTACAATAATGTAAAGATAAACAATATTTTCAATAACAAGGCCTTCTCCTTTAGAGCTGTAAAAACAAATGAAAACTGAACATGATACCACATTCCATCCTTTAGCTGTTTAGTATTCTCTTGGGTACTCACCTGCTGTGAGATTGACCACAGATGCTGTTCCAGCAGTGATAGCATCAACCTGAGAGTGGATTTCATGTTTGGATTCATCCACTTTGTTCTGTACCCAAACCCTGGATGCCTTTCGGTGGAGGAGGAAAAGGAGAGCTATAGACTTTCATCACAGTGGGTGATTTTCAGCTCACATAAACTTTCTTGTGCAGGATTAAAAGACTCTGGCTGTAACACCTACATCTTTGGAAACACTCAAGCATTAAATACAGCCTCCACATTTACAGTCAGTTCTAGATCTTAATTGTATCTGAGAAATATGATGGACTTTGATGTGAGGAGAATGCTTGATTCTCCCTAAGCTCTCTTTGCTGAGCAAAACCAGAGGCTGTATTATCAGAAAGCACACACTCATGATTGTTAGAAAAGTGGAACACAAGGTGTGGCTATGAATGTTGGGATGTGGAGGGGTACTCTATCTATCCATGCTGCATCTATCCTAAAATGTTTTTCAAAGCTAGAGCAGTAAGTAGAGGGGAGACTCACCAAGTCATGGCCCAGTGGAGGGAGATTATCAACATGTCCCAGGTCAGCTTGGGCCTGCTGCACAGCCTGCATACTGCTGTTGATGGTCCCCATCAGGGCCTGCTGCGCCAGACTCTGACAACAACAAACAACAGTTTGCAAATGACTAAACAAAAGCTAAATCTAAATACACAAGATGCATTGTATGCTGGTGCAAAATTGCAATCTAATGTCTATAAACCACAGGAGACAGATGGGCTTTTAGTGTGAGTATAAGTCACTCCCTGTCTCACTTACAGACACATTCATATTGCTATTGTGGTCCAGTGTTGACAGCAGGGACCACAAGCAGTATTTCAAACACCGCAAATCAGATTTACATAAAAAAATGTGAGAATGATACACCTCAACACTGTGTTCTGACATTTTAAAAATGAGAGCACTTTTCTCATCCCATCTGTTTACTTTTTGGAGTAGACAGTATATTATATTGCACAGAGTGGTGGATTCTACAAGTTTATATTAAAACATGGTAACACAGAGGGTATATTTACATATGCTATAGTCACATTTGTCTGGGACACCATGTTTGCTTGCAATCTGCAAATCCTCTTTCTCACCAGAGGGGGCATGTGTCCTCTGTGCATCTGCCCTGTGGTGATTTGCTGCTGGGCAGAGGGCATAGTCCCCATATTAAAGGTGTCAGGGCCTCCGATGGATCCTGACCGAATTATACCAGGAAGTGCCACAGAGCCATGCTCCACACGACCCACCCGATTGAACTGTTGCTGCAAAATTGTGGACCTAATACAGGAGAAAAGGAGACAGGGAGTGCATGGTGAATTTCATAATTAAACACACTTAAATCACGAAGTTGTTTCACTGTGTATGTGCATGTACATTCAACACACATATACAGGATGCACGCAAATGCATTCAAACCTTTGACCTTCTGGTTATGTGAAAACTAAGGACGGAAAGCTCAGTGATTTAATGTCAAACAGAGTGAAACACTAAATTAACAATTTCATTCAGAGCTGCGGACATTGTAATGACATACACGGAGCATTTCATCTAATCTTCCATCCTTTTGAAAACTCATCAGATCAATTATAAATGATCCTATTTTAGGATAGTTATCTCTATGTCTAGACAGTGCCGTGTGCTTTGCAAACTGACTTGTGGAGGTGTTCTACATTTCTTTTTATATTACTTAGTGGATCTTTCAATTCTGATAATTAATCTAAATAATAATGTAACTGTTAGATGACGCAAACTTAAAAAATTGTAATTAAAGCAATTACCACGCTTGTTAGCAACTGTTCCCAAGGTGAGTAGGCATTGTCAGAAAAAATATTGTACAGAAAAATGTCTGTTTTCCTTCCCAGCTAAACAGATGCTCCTGACTCTACTGGTTAATTACGGCTTGTTTTGAGAGGCAGCAATTATGTTTTTGTGCTGAGAACCACGACATGAGTCAATTGGCCCGCGAGCAGCCGGAATATGATGCCCCATTCTGCCAGAGAGTGGTTTCACTAAGAGCCATGTGAATTTCCAGTGACGACAAATTTCCAAGCTCTGTGTGATAGAGCAGTGGTCCATAAGCATTACCTTCATTTCCATCAACATCAGCCACTAAGCTACATGGGAAAAATCGCAAGAGATAGAAAAGATAAAAGGCAGATAAAAATGAATCAATTAAAAAGAGCTTCCACGTGAGATGATGTCTTAACCTGTGTGATATCTTAACCTTCCAAAGATGCCGCCTACTCTTTTGAAAAAAATGTAGTGTCTGTACCCTTAGGCAAGTTTTATATCTGTGTTTGTAAAAATAAAAATCATTCAAGGAAGCACTTTAACAAATTGCCTATTGGAATATTTTTGTGTTTCATTCCAACATTACCTCTCTTGGGGGCACTACACTGACAGAAACGTAATTACATGCACAATTAAACAGCAAGGTTTAAATTCATGAAGAATAACTGGACTGTGCACACTGAATTGGAATGGTCAGCATTCTGCACAGACGATACAGTCGATGATACATGAGCACTACCCACTTCTTAGGGGAAACCGATTCCTCCAACATGGTGGACTCCTCATCTCCCTCAAGGCCAAAACGATCCTTACTCTGCTTCTGTAGAGAGGAGAGCCGCAGACATTACAGTGAACAATGGAGGCTAAGTGTATGGAGATGTATATATGCATGTAGGTATGAATTCAAAGAGCTTTCTTTCAATTTTCAATTACTTGCCTTTTTAAGAATGATGTCAATGTATCCAGCAATAAGTTGAGATATCTGCTCTCCCTCTGTAGTCTGGACAGAGTAGTAACTCTCCTGGTACTCTCCAAAATCCTTTGTAATGCAATGAAGGCAGCAGAGGCAGTCACAGTATTTTAACATCTATCTATCGAGCACTGATAAAATATCCTATACCTAATAAGAGCCTCACAGTCTGCTTACAGATTAAAAAAAGATGCCTTACTGGCACTGAGGTTCTGGGTAAACTTGGCAGCACCTTCATCATGTCTACCCCTAAAAAAAAGAAAAGCTGGCTGGCTTCTATGGCCCATACTATTCCTCCAAAGAGCTGATTAAAAATGAGATGCAGTGAATCTCAAAACTGCTCACTTCAAAGCTTTCTACAGAAACACAAGGGTGAATATTTTTGTTTAAATCGATGTTGGCAAATATACCTTGGAGTATTTTTTTAAAATTTGCATAATCTATTAGTCTTTAAATGAAATACTCCCCTCCAATACAAGAAGAAAACAGTCAGTGCTACTGCCAACAGCTGGTAAAGAAAATTGAAAAAGCTTTCAGATAAATAATACATCCAAATTCTGCACGTTCTTCCCGGGGCATCTATTGTTAACTCAGATGAAATAGCTGGCTAGCATGCTGAAAACATTCAATAATGGAGTCTGAGGTCTCCACAATTTTTAGGATGCTGTTTGTATTGGAAAATGAAAAGTGGGAGAAAGATTGAATATGTGTAAAATCACACTGTGCACAGAACAACTGAATATGTGCATAGGATTAGGAGTGTATAACATCTGACTATCTAAGTAGTGCCGAGACAGTCACACAGTACCAGGGTGAAGCTCTTGGGGGAGGCAGCCCATCTCTTGACTGTTGTCAGAGGCCACTCCTGCACCACATCCTTCGTCTTCTCATCCACTCGCATCACCGACTCTTTGGTTATCCCCAGCAGCCGCGGCACCAGCTTATTTTTACCCTTCATCTTTTCCTGTCGGATGGAACAACATCAGGCAACATTTATGTCGGCGCTAAACACCTACACAGATGATTCATTCAAGGTGCGAATGCAAAAACGGTGTGCCATTCTGCTTGTGCTGTTGTAATACACATGCTGTGTCCGTGGCCTGAAGCCCCAAACGGAGGAGGGAGAAGGGCAGCTGTGAAGTGACCGAGCAGAGTTCAGCCTTGTTTAACTGCTGCTTTATTGAGCAGGGTCTCCACAGGGTTTAGTCACTGTCAGCACACCAGCGTGGTGCTTCCACTGGCGCTCTCTGCCTGACCAGCTCCAGTGCCCTCCACTCTCTGCCCACTGAAAATCTATTACAGCTCACTTTAGAGAGCGAGCCCACACTTGGCTCCCCTCCAGGGTTGCAGAGGACAACACAGAAATTAGCAGGATGTAGAAACAGGGGATTTCTAATATATATATATATATATATATATACACATGTGTTATGTTTCCATGCCTTTTTTTTAATCACTGGATTAAAATGGAGAACTCTGAGAATGGATCAAAGGCCAGTAAGTAGAGCGGTTTATAGGGTCAGGGCTCTTAAACACAAGGACAGATAACATTATTCCAGTGTTCATGATATCGTCACACAAAGGTTTATTAAAAACTTTCATTGTTTGAGGTTACACTACTTGAATGTCCCAAGTATCAAGGCTGTATTCAAGCAGGAAGTTGAATTTTCTAATCTAAAGTGGTGTAGCTGAGGTATTATATTATTTCAAATAGTTAACCTTGATTATTGTTTGGGAAAATTTCACTGTGCAACAACTCACAATAGAACAACAGAGACACACACACAGACAATTTACAGGCTTATTTACTTCTCATGTACAGTATTTCTAACTCTGTGAGGTTTGCAGCTATCGAGAGTTTGCCAATGCTAAAACCTGCAGTGATTAAAGAACTGTCAGATAAGAAATGGAAGGTTACAAAACTCTCAGATCTGCTTCAACAAAGCCAGGTCTGTGCTTTCTCCTCTGTTAGCAGCATGAGCGGAGTGCAGCTGGAGTGAATTATTTATCAGCGTCTTGAAATCTCCATCAGTACATCTCCTCATCGGAGGCAGACCGTGCTCGTACGCGGAGACGCACGCGCGCTCACACACAAAGATGATGTGAACCATGCAGTCTGCTTTAACTGTGGGGCCAAATATTCCATTTATCATCCATTAAGACCCCAACAGACAACTGCGCTCTTCCTCTTTTTCCCTCCCGCTCGGGCTGCTGTCAGAGGGCTTTTACAATACCCGCTGGTGCGACTTCGTCCCATTCGCATGCTGCACTTCCAATCCACTTTTGTGTTCGCCAAACCAGAACAGAACAGAATTGCTATTGTCACAAGTATTTCAGAGCACTGAGTGTGCTGCTGAACAGCGAGGGCACAAGCTTCGACTCTAAAGCTTCCGATTTGTTGTGATAATGGGGTATTAGGTATTTTCAACAAGCTTTCAAACCTGTTAGACAGTGCAGTGTATATCAGAACTGCTTTCTCACAGCCGCCACTCATCGGCACAGAAGCATTGCGTGCCCGTTTTCCACATCCAGATGTATCATTAAGCTGATATTGCTCAGTAGTTATTAAAGGAAAATCTGGTTTATTACAATTAGAGCTTGATTTACATAGTGTTGTTCCTCATTTACATAATTCATGGTACTCTAAGTGAACTGCTGAGATCTATGAATGTGGCAACATTACTACCACAAAGTTAAATGGGACAAGAACCACAAGACAGAAGATCCCACTTGTAAACAAACCAACCATTTAGCAAGATTATCTACCCCTTTATTTGGAAGCAAAACGAAAAGCGCCTCTGTTTTCTCTTTCAAATAAGTTTAGCTCACCTTGGGGCTTGTTTACAACCTGTATGATCATCTGACTGCTTGTGTCTCTTCTGTGTTTTGTTTGTTTCTGAATTCAAAGACCTCATGCAGTACACTTGGTGAGTAAAGTGCTACCATAACTTTGTAATGCAATAGTGTAGTGCAATAATGGAAATGATGGTACAAAGAGAAAGATCCAAGTTGTTAAGTGTAGAAATCACATTTGTAAGGAATGTGGGCTTATTGTCCATTGTGCTCATGAATCTACTGTATGTGTAAATTAGCATGGCTTCAGCTCTTACTTTCACCAGGAAGAAGGACACGCCGTACGTCTGCAGGGACCTGGCGAGCTTCACATACTTCACTTTTGCCTCAATCTCCGTCATCTCTCCACAGTTCTTATGTTCCTGGTGAAACGACAGCAGTTACACATCCACCTCCTCAGGCCGCCCATCACATATGTATGGTAATATACTTGAAATGCTGTGATGTACATGTTTTGTATTGTGCCAATTTGTGCCTTAACAGAGAACAAATTACTACAATTTCGCATGGGTTTCAAACACATTATATTTACTTAAATGCACCATTCGAGCAGTGTAACGCACATACTTGGAATATTTTCTTCTCGGACCCTCTCTGCTTGATGTACTCTTTAGGTAGGAACTCCTTCAGGCTATGGAGATAAATTACATTTTTACATGGTTACTCTTTTGAGCTACAGGCATTTCCTTTTCTATTAACATACCTCTACATATGAGGTCATTCTTGCCCTACTATCAGAAAACAGTTGTAACAGCTGACATCACCCCTGAGCTTTCCACTAGAGGAAATCCCTGAAGTAACAGCCTGTACTGAAGCAGGAGATAACCACTGCATATGTGCAGCTGTGAACATAGTAAAAGCACAACACGCCGCACAGACTTATTGTGAATGTTTGTGTTAATGCATCTTTTTGGAGAGAAAAACTTACTCCAGGAATCCGGGCTTGTGCTTGTGCTCCACGTGGGGTCCGAACTGGATCTGAGCCTGGATCCCTGCGAACTCACAGGCTTTATCAAAGGAGACAGGGTGGGATCCATTCAATATATCATCCCTAGCCTGGAGGAGACATGAGGAGGGGGAGAGGAGGGGGGGGGGGGCGGGTTAAGTGAGAGGAAGAAGCACACATCCAGGAAAAGGATACAACTACAAAGGCACGAGATTTCTCCAAAATTCACCCAGCAGAGCTCCGTAATGAGCTCTCATTGTGTGCTTTGAATGTGCCGTGGCTCCAGAGAAGATGTCTTCTAAGTGAATGACTAAGTGCATATCTAGAGCAAGAACATCATAACTGAGACTCTGCCACACAGGGGAGCCAAATAAGATTTGTTTGTGACAATAAAAGCCATTCTGCCAGCTTTCAAACATAACAGCTCCAACAATTTGTCATCACAGCCCATTACGTGTTATTAAAGAGGAAAACACATTACTGAAATGCATCAGTCTGTCACAATATCTCATCTGCATTACAGAATGGCCATCTATGTGTTGTTAGGGAATCTAATGACTGAAAGTTTTTTTCCTGCTGAGCGAAAAAAAAAAAACAAAAGAAAGGGCTTATGTCTGTTTGGTGCTGCTAAGACATCACTTATGTTTCAATGCATTTTCAGCCAGGCTGTCTCCATTATCTTCACCATTTAGGTAGATCGAAAGGGAGAAGCCTTTGTTGACATCTTTCAAATGGTTGTCAGTGTGTGTTGTTTTCTCCAGGGGCAGTCAGCTCTGCCTCTCTCTCTCTCTCTCTCTCTCTCTGTCTTCTCTCACTCTCTCTTTCTAGTGCTCTGCTGCAAAATTAATGGCTCCAAAAGCTGAGAGGTCTTGCTGACAGTGTGAAAGGATCCATCAGTGCTTTTACCATTAGCATATCAGTGCACAGCGTGGACTTGACTCATTCTTACGTCCCATTACATCAATGAAAAACTAAGCAGCAGCTTACTGCTGTAATGAGGACAACAATCTCCTCCACTCACAATCAAGTCCTTTCCCCAGTGCAATTCACAGTGGAGTACATAAGCTCTTACTGAAGACAAGAAGACACTCTAAAATTAGCCCTCACACATGCCATTGACTCTGGTATGCACTGTTACTACGCTGTATTATTCTGAGATGCTGAGGGAATAATGGAACAACTTGATTAGTTTAAATGTTGATATGCAGATTAGTCATAGAGTGTGGTGAATTCACCAGTGGGCCCCCAGCTATTTAGTAAAATTATTTAGGTTGCAAGAGCCCCTGTGTGGGTTTGCATGATGTTTACAACCTGACCCACAGATACACAGAGATACATCTTGAAAATTCACAATTAGTGATTTACGTGCACACTAGTATTCAATTACCAGGATTTTGGAGTATCCTGGTTATGTGTTTGCATATACTGTATAATAGTTTCATCTATGGTTTCAGAAACCTGGACAGGCCTATCCTGGTTTTAAAGAAACTCAAATATGCCAGTAGGAATACACTGACAGAAACCAAGATACTGTTGGATGCAAAGACCTTATCAAGGTTTTGCAGATGCATCCTCAGCTGGAGTTCCTACGACTTTGTCAGTCAAAGAAGGATGCATTTTATTAGGTGTTTCTCTCATCTCCCATTACTTGTGATTAGACGAAGGAGTCAATATTCAGCAGAGAGTTAACTCAGTTGATCGAGAAGTGACAGTCTGACACACAGAGGAACAGCAAACTAGATAATAGCCTGTTAGAATAATGCATACACAAGAAGGTAAATGACCTATTTCACCATGTTTCATGCAAATGTCATGACCCATTTACACTTTCAGCAAATGGTTATACAGTTAGATTTGGCAGAAAAGGCTCTGCTCTTTAATGAGGCTGGGGTGGTGATGGTGCAGCAGACAGTGTTGTCAAGTGCATATCAGCAGAATAGAGTGAGAGAGAATCAGGACTGTGCTGTACGCCAGCCTGAATATGATAGGATGTTACTGGTCAGCTGATGAGTTACACAGCTGTGAGTGAGGAAGAGCACTGAACCTGACGCTATCAAAATCAGGATAAGACTAAAAAAAAAAGGGGGGGAAAAGGATTATATTCTTCAGTTTGGCATTGCTATTATATGACTTTCATTCAGAGAACCACATACAGTAAAGACACTGAATTTATCATTGGCTGGGTCATTTCATCAGCAAACCTCAGATTCAGCAGTCAATTCACAGGCACGTCTCTATTTGGTCAAATGATCGGCCAGATAACTCTACCACATTTGTCAACAGGGCAAGACAGTGACACCAGTCTCCGGTTTTCTCATAGCGGATAAGACAAGTGATACAGTCGCTGGTTGTGGGACATTTTAATAGAGCTGCATGAGTGGAAGTGAAGCACAAGACATCAGAAGCTGTGACACATACAGCCTGGGGCTACAACACCGAGGTCAACAAGTCCACCACGGCCCAGCAGAGCACACAGAGTATAATACAGCCATAAAAATAAATGCTGACGTAGGGATATGCTAAAGCAACTGAATGCACAGTGCAGTGTTCGATCAGGACAGTTACTAATAGCTCAGTGAACAAAGCATTTTCTAAACACTTCATGTCTTAGTTGACACAGTTTTGCATGCGGACAAGTCCTTAATGTTAACTACAGGATCATACCTGAACTTGCTTTGGTTCAAATCCAACCTGACTCTTCTTTCTCTATTTCTCTGCACTATTTTTCCAAGTAAAAATGCTTCAAATGCTCCAAAAAGTGCTGTCACAAACTCTTACAGAACAACATGATGACCTTGTGTAGGATGTAGCAGGTCTTTGATTGACAAAGCAGCACTAAAGACTGGATTCTAGAGTGAATTTTGAGTTAATATCCTTTTTTTTTTCCCCCATGGATACTATTTTGTTTAATGCTTTTTTTAACACTTCATCTGATCCTGCTTTACACTGTGCTGTCTTATAGTGCAAAGAATTTTCTTTCAGAGTCAACTAAAGTGAGCAAAAGTAAAAGCAAAAGAGCAGAGACACACAGAGCGATGCTATTGCTATGGAGGTTTATCCTGGTCTTAGCACAAATACATGACAGAAAGGGAGTGGTCGAGTAGTAAAGGAGATTAGTCTGTTACTGGCAGAGCTTCCATTACGCGCGTGTGTGTGTGGGTGGGTTTGAAATCATGGAAGCTTCAAATCATTAATAAACATTTGAGATCATCGCTGATTCGCAGGGATGCTCTGTCAAAGAAATGTCAGCAGTAATGTCATCATCTGCACAATCTGAATTCAATTACTCTATACTGCTGAGAATCACCGGGGTTGTGAATGATGGAGGACATTAAAGAGGAAAATTGGGGGGGGGGTTAAAAGTTGTGTGTGAGAAAGAAAAGAAAAAGAATGTGGAGAAGAAGCCCGGAGTATGTTCCATTCTGCTGGAGATCTCTCTTCTGGCTCTGTTTGGCCTTTTTAACACAGTGACAAATTAGAGACATTGCCATGTGAAGAGTCTCTGTGATCTGCCTGTGTAGCAATCCCAGTGTGTGTGTGAGTGAGAGGGAGTGAGAGAGAGAGAGAGAGAGAGAGAGAGAACAAGGGAAAGATAGATGGGGAAGGGCAACAGAGACGCAAATGGAGGCGGGGGCAGGGGGCGGGGATGTTATTGTGAAAGGAAATATGAGTCTGTGTTGAGAGGAGAGCATGATATGCACTGTGCTGTAATGTATGCCAGGGTAAGAGGGTGGGGATGTGTGCGATTATGTCAGAATGTGTAGGAGATGGAGCGGGAGTGGAGACAAGGGAAGGAAACGAAGGGTAAGAAAAATAGAGGCAAAAACAGGAACAGACAGACAGAGGGGAGGAGCGCGGCAGGAGGGTGGATGGCTGGTTGTCTTTTATGAACACGTTCAGGAGGCAGCAGGGAGTGAGAAGATGGAGAGAGTTGAATAGGAAAGACTGAACATATTTCAGACATGGTATATAGTATAGTTTTTCAGAGCTGTATTTTTTATGTGGCAGAGTATTCAATAATCTCTGTGTAATTCATTTTCAAAAATACTCTCTTTCCTATGCTGAGTACATCTTTATGTGTGTGTGTGTGTGTGTGTGTGAGTGTCTGGGTACTGTACACCCTGCTGTAGCTCGCCTCTTCTCTCCTGGAAAGGCCAATGCGAATGCAATGATATATGTGGTGAGCAAACCCTGACTAGTGCGGTACTGGACTCGGCTGACCCCCATCAGGGAACCACGCCCCAAAACTGGTAGAACTAGCAACTGCCACAGTCAGACAGAGACACAGCAAGACAGAAGAAAACCAGCTTAATAAACACACACTACCTCATCCAGCCACAACTCCAAACTATTCCTCTCCAACTGAGTCCTACCACAAAATCCAGCAACAACAGGAAGTGTTTAGATAGTGATGTAACTCACGGCCACCCAAAGCTCCACCTTATGAACCACTGCAAGGTTACAGAGTCAACCTCTTCAAATCACTAACTGGTCAGTCAATACAGCTCATGCTGTGTAGTCAGTCATTGTTCAAACGCGCTGAACCTTATTTGAAGTTGCAGTCAGGATCCTAAAGTATCCATGGAGACCAAATATGTCAGGGTGAATTTTGGGGAAATGCGTCTAAAACGATGCACAAAACATCTAAAATATTTCCATCTGAAGAAATGGTAGAGCCATTACATTAAATATTTCTTCCTCACTGTTAAGAATGTGAACTGAAGAGAAGTCTGGACAGTAGCATGGTCTGTCCTGCACTGAAGCAGTGTCCATCCTCAGATAGACACATGAAAACATGAGGCCATTTCAAGGTTAGAGCCCAACCAACAGCAACAGTTCCAATTATTAAATGTATATGTGGAGAAGACTGTGTGCTTGTAATGCACAACTATATAAAAGTCAAAAGAGCAGCGTGATGGTGGGAACTATAGAAGAACTTTAAGCTGCACTCATGAATATTTGAACTGTCGCTCAACTCTGCAGTTCCGCTCAGCTCTGTGGAGCATTTTAGCTTCTTTAAGCTCATTGTTTTGGTTTTAACATCTGCAAATGTACTGTTTTGGTACTCTCTCCATACTCGTCAGGCTTGTTTCAAGCCACAGCAGGCAGACGCTCTCAGTGGAAAAACTCTTGTAAACTCGCTGTATGTCAATTAGCCAGCACCAAACAGAAAATGTGCTAGCAACTAGCTGGTGAAGAATCTACTTGATTAAGAGCCGGATACTTTTCTGAGGAGACAAAGCAGAGCTAAAAGTAGAGTGAATATAGGACTTAGGTTCATCAGGTGGACACAAACACAACACCAAATGTATGCTCGTGTCACTCCATGTCTGCTGAATCTGCGCAGATTATTCTGTGCATATTATGCAAGAAGCAAGAAACAAGTCAAACCTGTCTGGACCACATCTCAGCTAACAACATTTCAGTCTGTCCAGGCCTGGCCAAATGTTAGATGCACACTAAAACATAGTTATTGAGTCTAATTACACTCCTGTCTCAACTCCTGTTACGTCTCTTGTCTCTTCTGAAAAACATTTAAATAACACCCAAAAAAACTGCAGTGTGATTCAAATGCTAGGCAGCTTAGGCCTTATTTTTACAGGCTGAGCTGTAACAGCAAAAACATTTAGGCCTCAGTCACCTCTCTCTCTCCCCACAGTTTTTTGCTGGTTCATCCTAAAGGTGTGTTTACCTGAACGTAGAGCAGGTTTAGCTGGACAGGGTCCCGTGAGTCCACATTCTGGTCCGAATAGAAGAACTTGCGCCTGAGCAGCAGAGTCTCGCTCTCCTCCACTCCTTGCTCTCTGAATGTCCTGCTGTGGTCCAGCCAGTTCACTGCCCAATCAATACACACACACTCTGTTACCACACGCACTGAAATGAATACACATTCACTTAACAAAGATGCTACTAGTGGAGGATACTGATGGTGAAATTAACCAGGGCGTTCAAACGCATCAGAGGGGGAAGACAGATCAGCTTAGACAGACAATTTACCACATTAATCACGGAGAAGTGAAAATCCTGACTGGGAACTCGAACTGTGTCGTTTGCTTTCTTTTCTGCTGAGACGAAAGCTAGTTTTCAGTTGGGACTGTGATTTATATATTCGCATGTTTCAAAATTTAATTGGTGTCCTCTGGGCAAAAGATAACAGTAGTAATTTCATTAAAATTTGATTTGTCCATGCAATAAATTAGACTTGAGTGATAAAGCACATGTCCAGATGATGGCATTGAGTCAGATTTATTCATGTGAAAATAAGAAACGGGCTTATAAAACCATCAACATATGAATGACACTTGTGGAGGCTTCTGCACTTCGCACTCACAGTCATCATCTGTGTGGAGTTTGGCTTTGAGCTTCTCCATCTTCCTCTCGTCTCGTAGCAGCAGCGTTCTGTCTTTCTTCAGCGTCCCCATCCCATCTTCCTTTTTGTCCTCCATCACCTCTTGAATGAGGGAGTACTCCTCATAGTTGGTGATTCCTGAAAAGGGCGCAAGTTAGCCAGGGAGGAGGAGATGCCTTGAGCTGGCACGATAACTGCTGCCACGATGGAGAAAGCAATTCTCTTACGCTCTCTTTTCATCTCTTTCTCTCTGCTTTGAAACAGCAGTGAAGGAAAGCTGGTACAGAGCCAGCAAACTAAAATGGGAGCCGAGGAGGAGAAGAAGCCAAGCAGAAAGACCTACTCCAAACAAACATTTTCCAATAAAGCTATCTGCCAGACACACATCCCTCTCCTCCTCACCCAGTCGAGCTCGATGGCAGCCCATTATAATTGAAATATACAGCTTAGGGAACCCCTGTGTGACAGGCAGGGGGGGGGGCACGGTCTGAGCCTTAGGAAGAACACTTCAGCATTTGTTAGAAACAAGCTTGTTTGAACTTGATAAATCATGCTTTAAAAAAATCCGATCAGGACTTAATCAAGTGTACATGAATGCTCCAAAGCAGTTAACTAATGCTGCAGTTCAAATATGAATGTATCAATGTAACATAATGCAACTCAGTGTGAAGTCAAGTGGTATGCTGTGGACTAAAAATAAAAAAGAGGATGAATAATTCAAGCCGTGGATGACGGCTTGACAAGATTCATACCAGCAGCACTGGGAGACTATCGCTTACCTATTCTACTGCATATGGTGACGAGCAGCTCCCCGACTGTTTTTGAGTCATCCACCATGATGGTTTTAATGGCACCATCCAGCATTTTGATCTTTTGCGGCCTTTGCTTCTTCTTATACTCCAAGATGTCCTGAGAAAACAGGAGGGGAAGCTCAGCTACATCGACAACCACGCTGATCGCTCTCGACAGTAAACTGCAGCCGCTCACAGCGAGCAGGGACGCATAAATATCTCAGGTGCCTCCAGAAAACGTAAATCACTTTAGGAGATGATAAGTGACACTGACAGTTCTCCACCCCAGACTACATGACTTAATCTTACCCCATTTCGCAGCATGTAGTAATCCAGGGTTCTTCCAGACTCCAGCCAGATTCCTTTCCTGGGATCATCGTCAGACAAGAAGAGGCCATAATCTGAGGCTGAAACAGAGTATGCAAATGTAGATTCCTATAGATTTCCATTATGTGAATTACTGTAGATTCACCATTTGTGAGTCATTCACCAACCTTGTCCTGTCTGGGCTTCTGGTACTCTCTCTCTGATGATTCTGCAGGCGTCATACACAGGCGTGGATGGCTCAAACTGCATTGTCTTCACCACGTTGCACTGGCGTACACAGATCTTTAGCGACAAGGCCACCATCTTGGTGGGTAGTATTATGGCCTCACCAACCTACACACCTGGAAAACACAGAAGCACAAACAGTACGTGAGGTTCAGAACGTGTAAAGTTATACTGCTGGTTAATATCTCCAATAGATGTGGCTGATGTCAACAAGCCATTATTAAAATGTCCTCTCAAGAAACAATCATACTCGAAAGTGTGAAGAGGGAGTCTCAGGGGCAGAATAAAACACCGCAAGGTACAGAACAAATCATCACAATTACCTTCTTGGGGACATTTTCACCTGTGAAATTGAATGTGTGTTATACTGCATCCTGTCTCAGCAGCTCCTCGTTCCCCCCTGCTGTTCTGATATTAGGGGGTTACGTGTATGGACAGCCTCTGTCTGATTTGCAGTGTGTGTAGCATTAGTTGAACCAAGACAAGCGACATAATCTTTCAGCAGAAAAAAGGGGGGGAAAAAAGGTGAAGGAAGGCAGGAATAACAGGAGCCGAGTGAAAACACCGAAAATGACGTTTCCGCCACTGCATAATTATTCCCTTTTCCTCTGGCTTGTGCTCTCCCCCAGCAGCAGACTTCACTGTGAGACAATCAGTGGGTGTTTTATCACATACCGCAATTAAGGTGAATCAATTCAGGTATTCTGAGACACACATGTGCACAAGAGAGGACAGAGACTGATACTGCAGTGTGTTTCTCCTCTTCCTTGACCTTGCCTTTAACAGGGAGTGGGATGAATGTGATAAATAGGGCCATCTACACCAGGGAGGCCCTCCGCCTCTTATTTACATTATATATATAAAATCCTGTTCTTACTTTTTTGTGAACAAAAGTTAGGCAAATTAGGCCTTCAAAGGCAAGAAGAGTGGTATATCAGCATAGATTCAAATACTGATGTGACTATATTCCAGGGCTTCTATCAATATTCTTAATTATATTATATATTTCCCATTGATTGATTAATCATTGGATCCATAAAACATCAGAATATTGTAAAAAAAAAAAAAAAAAAAAAGAAAAGAAAAGAAAAGAAAAAAAGCCCAAGTCAACATGTTCATATTGTTTGTTTGGTCCAAAACACAATAATGTATAATGTATAGTTTAATATCATAGAAGCCTAAGGAAGTGGAATGGATTTTTGGTATTTTTACTTAGAAAATAACCAAAGCAATGAACTGAAATAAAATAGTTGCCAACTAATTATCTGGTGACTGACCATTTGATGAATTCATTCAGCTGCACTATCCTCCAAATTCTACTGTAACACCAGAAGAAGATTTTTCTCCATAGTTGGATATAAAGGCAAAAGTTCAAATCTTCACACTGACACAATTCAGACGTCAGTCACACTTGGAAACAAAGAGTTATTTTGTGCTCAGGATTCACAGCTCGTCCACAGACCCCTTTTGAGCCAGAGCAGAGGAAGTCTGAGAAGTAAATTTTCTATAATGATCGAGTTGTGAATGAACACGTCTGTGACTGCTACTCTGTCACGGACAGGGGTTCCTCTCCAATAGACCCTCTCCTTCCCTGAGTTTTTCTTCATACAAAGAGAGAAAGACAAGCACAAAGAGGAAGGGGGTAATGGCGCCACATGAGCTCTCCTCTGTACAGGCTGGTGGAGAAGCCCCACCGAGTTTTTGTCATCCAGCTCTTTCTACAGATACCCACTTCTAGACAAGCAGCTTGAGGTCCCAGACTGACAACACAGCAGGCCACATGGGCACGTTTGTGGGCTCACAATGTACACTCACCAAATATACAGATAGTGCAGATAAAACATTTATATTGTTGCGGAAGTTTCACAAGGACATTTCAGACGGTACCATCTCAAAAAGCCGACGGCAGGTTATTTGCAATAGATTACTGTAGCTCTACTGCTAAAGCAACAGTCACTTTAATATCTGTTGTGAGTAGCATCACTCACTTCAGAGTACTACAGGAACCACATGATGAAACCCAGGAGGATAATGATAATCCCTGAGCTTACAGTAGTTTGAGAGCACATTTTTCACCAGGATCCTAGTGCAAACACTCCAATGCAGCCAGCTCCTCATTAGCTCTGCTTTCAAGCATGGATGGATCTGAGTCTGAGAGAGGAGCAATGACAACAACTCACTTATGAGAGGCTGTGTTGAATCTTATTTATTTCATTACCCTTCCTACATCACTAGGTAGATCAAAAAAAAAAAATTTAATTTCAAAGCACTCCCATGACAATCACTGATCCATCAGAGGGGGACCCTTTATTGAATTAGGTTTGTTTACTACTAAATATTAAGACATGAAAATGGCCAAAGAGCAGCTTGCTGGGGAGTCTAAACATGGACAATTCAATAGAGACCAGGGGAGGCAGGTGCCATCTGGAGAGGATGCAACTCTAATGATTGACTGTAATACCAGCAGCAGCACAGAGCCCTTCAGCGATTAATGCACCAGTCTGTCACATACGTAAGGAGGCAACTGGACAGGAAACTTAAACAGTGTTGGTGCATGGCTGATCGGTTTGTTTGGACCAGTGTCCAAAATGCTTCTAACAGAACAACAAATGTGAAGCTGAAGGGATGTGAATGAACAACCTACTTACATGGACACCATGCAACAATGCTGTGCTTCAAATTTGTGGTTTTTATTTGATCAATACCAGAGTAAATGCCTGTGTGTTTCTCATGCTGAGTAGAGACGAGAATGTAGAGAAGGTAGAATACAACAAAAGCCAGGATCAGCTGTTCTGAGAAATACGCCTGGACTACAAGGAGCCACAGCCACGATTTCCAACTGTGAAGCGCACACATGCTCTTTGCAGCTGCTTTGAACATGTTCAATGCAACAATCATATGGCAATTACTGTACTGTACGTGTCAGCCATACTGCACAAGGCTGTCCCCTGCAATTTGCATCAGATGCCAGGTTTCTGTTGTCTCTTAAACATATTCATGGTTTATATTTTTCAAATACATGCCATGTTCTCCAACCAAATGAAACAGTTTAAGATCTATGAGTGCACAGTATAAACGCTGAAAGCAATCATGCAAATGTAAAACAATAACAAATGAATACCATCTACAATTCCATATTCTTAAAGAACCAAATCTAAACCATCCACCCACATTGCTCCAGGATTTTCAAGGTCAGCCCATTAAACGGACATCACAGGAGAAACAGTAATGATTCCCTGGTAAGCAAGGCATTTTAGACTCTTTCTGCATTGGCAGCATTTCTGAACAGAAACAGAGGTAGTGATGCAGATGCAAACATCTCTTGTCTTACTTACACAAACAGCAGCAATTTCTGTGAGTTTACAGCCACTCTGCGATAAAAGGTAGATTAGTATGCCGACTCTATAAGAAAGCACTACTATTGTAAAGGTTGAAGATTAGACTTTAACAAGCTGTGGTGCAATTGAAAATAACCCCAAAGCTGAAATGAAGTAGCCAGTAAAGCAGCAGGAGGATACTGTGACTGCAGCCCTCACTAACCTCACAAATACACAGAGTTTGTATTTACTATACCAAATTATCTCCAGCCTGGTGAGCCTTTATTATTGAGTAATTTAAGCATGTAGTATGTCAGTGACATTGAATGCCAGGCTGGGATTAAGCCTGGCCTCAGTAGCTCTCAGGGCTGTTGAGAACAGCAGGATTAAAGAACGCGTGCATTGAGAAAATGCTAATTGGCGAAAATGCTCTACACCACACCTCCTTTTCTCTCCTCTTTACATCCCTCTGCACTGACAGCCTTTTATCCCACTGCCTGATTGAAAGCAAGGTCAGTTTCCTGCAGGACCTCGGTATGTCTCTGGAGACCACTAAGTTTTCCTGGAACACAGACACTCCAGTGGTGGTTCACATAACAGCAAACAAGGGTTGTTTTTTTTTTTATCATCCTTGTATTCAAACCCAATATTCCTGCAATCCAGAAACTACATTTCCATTCAGCCCCACAGTGGGGAGCCTTGTCAAGGTCAGGTGTGCTATTTGCAGCATGTTGCCTCTAAATTTAATGACTGCTAGGTTATCATTCTGAGCACTTCACATCCTAATTTGAATTGGTATATCAGATCCCTAACAGTACACAAGAGGTAGGCATTAATCAACCTCCATTAATACATCTTTATTATGACTATGGGACATATTTGATTTACAACAAACATATAGCAAATGATTGTACATCTATTTAATAGCCCAGGGCTGTAATCTCAGTAACACATGGGGCCACAGAGACATCATTCTGTCAACTTGCCTTCACCACATTGAAAACATGAGGAGAATATGATTATGGTCCACCGATGCGAAAAGTCAAATATTCATAGGCTGACAAAAGAGCTATGTATGGAGCATTTTTTCCTTTAGAAGGTATAGAGAGTGTATCAATACAGATAAACTGCTCAGCATCACGTCTACTTTTCTCTTAGCAGATATAAAATTAACCAAGCCCTTATTACATGTACCATTTCCAAATGTCCATATATCAAGGTGTCTTTGTGTTCATTTCCTTGCAGAGAACACCCACTGAATCTGGATTCTACCCGAATACAATTCCAATAATTAATAAGTCAAAGGCTTTCACCTCCACCCTTATCACTTCCGCCATACGTTTCATAAATTAATCATTGCTCCTGCAGGAAACGGCTATCACCGGACAGCATTATGAAGCAGAACTGGCCCTTGCTATTTAAAGTTCACCAGGATTAGTATGAACAAGCTGTCATGTTATAAGTGGCTTGCACAGTATTATTTTTACTTAATAGAGTGTTAGTCAAGCAGTGCTTGTCGATTCAGATAAAAAAAGGCACCGGACCAGCGCTCTATATTCAGAGCCGCTCACAGTCACAACGGCTTATTTTTTGAACATTTAAAAATGAACCTTGCCGCTATGACACACTCTGAGGACTACATGCTCTGCTCCTAGTCGACACCCTCTGCTGTAATGCAAATTTGAGGGAAGCTATAGACACTGACAGAAATTATGAATCTTGCCCTGGTCACGTGGAGCGAGAGAGAACAGCTCCTCTTACACTAAAAATATCCAGCGATGTAGAGCGTCCTCCAGCAGCAACGTTTCGAAAAGAGCAGCACAGCAGACGCAATGAAATAAATGTAACAGTTTCCCCCTAATCTCAAAAGACAAAGATAGTCACTAATACCCACACCTTTATGACAATAGATCAAAAGAAACCTATTAATTCTTAAATTGCAGTTATTGAAGATCGGAGAGCAAATCCTTCAGTACATTGAAAAATGATCAGAGTGGGTAAAGTACACACTTGGCTATTGAGATATTATTGGTTTAGGTAGTCCTGAAGTCAGTACATTGAGTCTTACAACACATGGCATTATTCAACATGTACCATCCCTCATCCTCACTTCAAGCTGTGAAGAATGAGCTTCCTAATGGATGGAGACAGAAACAGCTACAGGAGGAGGAGAGCTCCACCCAGCAGCTGCAGTCAGTCAACCAATGAGCTAGTTCTTCAATCACTCAGTGGTAGTGGTTAATAGTGTCTCAGAAAGATGTTGCCCAAACATTTTTCTTCCATTACATACACTGATGGGTGCAGTTCAGCCCAAAACAACAAAGGACTCAGCCCACGATGATTTCATTATCATTATCAACTACATTTTTAACCATAAATCTCTCATGGCCTCTGGTCCACTAGCCTACATCTGGTTTTTGACTGATAACTAATACAGACAAAGTGATGTAATGATGTGAGACAGGAAACATGTTTGGAGTCAATAGTTCAGTGTTTTGGACTTTAAAAATAAAAAGTCCCAAAAAATTTTGGCTAAATAAAGAAGATACATTTCAGTGTCTCACATGGAACATCAGTTAACATTGTGAACACACTGTAAGAAATGTGATAGCTGTATGAATGACTATTGTGATGCTGTCGAGTGGCTTCAACCATTCAATCCGCACAGGTTTGCCTATTATGTACTGTTCACCGCATATGGGGGGTTTGATGTCGACATGCTTCATAATGTTCAATCTGGGAAGAATTTCTTAACCCACAGTTACGGCGACAGATTTCTCATTTTTATGAAATTATTTATATCTCCCTGTTAATGCTAATATAGACAGATATTCAGTCATACACAGTCAAATATAGTATGTCAGTGCTCACATGGTAACATAAACATGAACCGAAATGTAGTAGATCAACCAATACATATTTGCATGTTGAGTTGCTCAGAAGCTGGGTTTCCGTTGCATTGCTTTGCATAAAATAGAAGCGATAAAACACAATTGCGAATAGTCTGTGTTTCCATTGAGATATGTTATGCAAATAAAACTGATTTCCAGTAGCCTGCCTCTCAGTTGGAACTGGCTCCCTGGGGCATGATACGGTAGGCGCCACCACTTGAGTAAGAAAACAGTGTTTCCATTTCAACTTTGCGAAATATTTCTTTGTCAAATAGTCTGGAAAAAAAAGCAACCTCATGCAAGCAATTAGCTTTTTTTGTGACATTTGAGTTTTTCAAAATTCACATTTCCTTTAGCCTATTCGTTTTTTTAAGTTTGTAACTTCAAATTGCGCATTAAGCAGGTTAATGGAAACGCAACTAGAGAAACACCACCATTACTGCTCAATCCTTCTACCAACTGAAAATCGGAAACATACTGTAAGCTGTGACACAGCTGCTCTTTAACAACATTTGAACATGGGAACATAGCACACCGCCTCCTCTGTGCTATTGGTTATTAAAAAAACGCACCAGACACAGTTTGCCTGTAAGTAAGTAAGATGCAATCTGTGTGCAATCATTGAAGTGTACTCAGGTCCTTTATGCTCACGGCTGGATTCTACAAATCACAAGAGGAGAAATGATGAAGTGTTTGCATATTCTGCTGTATTTACTGACTTACTTTCAATCTATTTGTGAAGGTTAGTTTAATATGGAAATGTTTCCACCTCTCAAGAGCAGGTGCAGATTTGTGCAAAGAAATAGTGAGATGGAGAAAATAAAATTTGATAATAATAATATTGTTGTATTTTAATAATATTTTAGGAAGAAAAAGAAAAGGAACAATATACTGCATCAGCAGCAAACATCTATAATGTCTCTACAGTGATAACAAACACCCAGAATCTACACTGACACTTTCATGTTGTGAATTTACATTTTATGGTGGACAAGAAATCCACTCTATACAGTACACAGCATACCCACAATGTACTCACAACACAAGACGTGTTTTAGTGGTCAGCAAAATCAAACCAAATCAAAGACAGTGTCTTCTGATAGATTCCTTCAGCCATGTCACTCGGACCAGTAGGGAGACTGGTGGTGATAAGCCTCATTTCTGCTCTCTCCTACACTTCGCACCATGATAGCAGGATAACAGTATGTGCCAGCATTACAGTTAAAACATGAGTGAAATCGAGTTTTATCAAATGTAGACAGACAGGCACACGGAGATGAAGGAGTAGCGAGAGAAGACTTCGCAGATGTGACAGTAATTAGTGTAAGGCTATAGAAGTACAAGGCAGAGCCGGCTCATGAAATCACTGCGTCAGAATTACAAAGGTCACACGTAAGATGCCAACCAGTGTTCCCATCATCTCGGTGCCAATCTAACTCTCCCTGCACCATGAGGGAAACTCAAACTGAGGCAGCCATTACTTACGAAAAGCAGCAGCCTGCAAGAGCTGTCTGCCAAACATAACTTTATCATAAAATGAAACATGGAAGAAAAAAGAAACAAACAACAGCAACAAAACTGATCATCCTGCAGAGGGCCTTTGAGTATCAGATCATACTCTCACACCTCTGGCTCCCTCCACCAGTGCACTCTGCCTGAAGTGTCATGTCCTGTAAATCAGGTGACTCCAATCTCCTGCCTGCGCTGCCTCCCCAGCGCTGAGCCTCTCTCTCATATTTCTGACAGCCTACTACAACTTGCATGCTGATTACAGTATCAAGAGCAGTGGAACGGAACATGCACTGGCTTCACTCCAAAGTGTGATATCCCAAGGGACTCTATCAACATTTTATTATACTCTAGCATGCTGTAAAGGAAGAAACGTGACATATAAAAGGTGGAGATTCACTGTTCTGGCTTTTTAAGCAAAATCAATCATTTACTGTAGCTAAGAACACATATCAGTTAAATTCCTATTAGTTTCTCCTGCCCTATGTCTTGTGTTATCATCTGTACTCTCAGTAAGCTTAGTAGAGCATTACAGAAGGCAACACTGAATGATCTTACAACAGTATCAAAGTGGCCTTTGTAACAATAAAATCCCCTGTCGATGGTGAGTGAAATCATGTTGTTGCATGAGAGGAGGTTCAGGGAGAGGCCATGTTGTTGGCCCATTGTTTCCAGATCAGCGACTCTGCCCACAGTTGCCATGGCTGCTGCTGTGCCCACCTTTTCCTGGACATATAAGGCTGGACAGCAGCAGCAGCCACATCCACTCTGCCCCCAGGTCCACGTCTGCAACTGCTTCCAGGGTCATTTGGTAAGCTCTGCAGTGATTTAGGGATTCCAGCTTTTAAATGTCAAGCAGACAAGGTCAAAGAGAGAGCGCTCTGACAGTGTGAAGGGCTGCTTTATGTAGGGCTGTGTGTACATGACTATACAATCCCAGTTTCATCCAGAAGGCCTGTCAGCTATCCTGTCACACGTGCATGGAAGTGTTCAGCAGAAAAAGAGATTGAGGGAGTTGACTCTGATTCACTTTGATAGAGCATGTCTGAAAAATTAAAACACTTCTCTGGGAAGGTGTCACTTCCGTTACACTGCTTTGTTGAAGGTGCTGCAGAAAAGAGCTGCAATGAGAGATGTGAGGCTCGTCAGCTGGTGCATTGATCCCCACAGTGTGGTGGAGGAGACGTATGTAAAGACAGGCAGACACAGAACATACAGAGAAAGCACTTAAGGAGGAACATTTTCCCTCTCCTCAATTAATCAAACAGCTTTCTACCCTCCCAAAATGAAGAATGACCGATCAACATCTAGAGTGGACAATAAAAGTTGAAAGTAAACTGTGCAAGGCCAAGGCAAACGAAAAACTCCATTATTCTGTTAACATGGGAGTACATTCCGAGCGCGGTAACATTGCGCGACTCCTTGCAGCTTTGTTTTTCTCTCAGCGAGGACTAAAAGCACTGGAGAATCAAATGTTTAAATTGGCTGGAGAAGGCGTATACAACAACTTTCCCGCAGACAAATACTGCACACTTCAGAAAGTTCTTCAAGCGGAGGCTGTGTGCAGGAGGCCTGCTGGCAAATTGGGAGTCTGAAGAGTGTTTCAAAGATGTTTTTCACAGGACAGTTTTTTTCTTTCTGGTATATCCTGCTGCTACAATCCCAAGGTGAGCAGAGGTGCTATATAACAAAAATGTATTTCTCGTTTGTGCTCGCCTATTTAGATAAAACATATCATCTTGAGAAAAGAGCAAATTCCATGTTTTTAAATAGAAAAAAAACTAAAAAAAAGACATTAATAGGAACAATAAAAAGTTCATGGTGACTTTCTCCAAAGTGGTGACCATGTATAAAGCTTTCTCAATATTTAAAGAGAGAACAAAAGCTCAAAGTAAACATTATGATTTTGCCATAAGAGCAGAAGTGTAGACTGCTCTGTTATTCTTGTCTTTCCAAAAGTAGATGAGAGAAATGCCTTGTGGAATATTTACTTCATTCAAAGTAAAATTCTTGGTTTTGGAAAAACAGTGGCATAATTATGCAGTTACAGTAACAACAGCTCTTGTAATTAGTTACTCTCCACCCCTGGGATCTGGTTAGGTCACGTGAAACATAAAATAAAGCTAGAGAGCATCACATGAAATAAACTTTACAATTCAGGGACACATAAATTATATACCATACAAGTTTTCTGCCATCACATTATTTCGTAGACAAGTTTTTTCAGCCTTCTCACTGGATTTCCACCCCTGCACTATATCCAAGTGTTTCTGATTACTAGAAACAAACATCTCTGGCTTAAATCCGCCTCATAAACATCTGGTCAACTAACCACCCACACACACAGCATGGATATCCTTAGCATATTGCGCAACAAGGTCAACCGAGAGAACCATGCTGACTACTTGAAATTCTTTTTGTGCATGCTGTCAGCTCAGTGTCATGTGGACAGAGGGGAAACACAGCTGTACACCTCTGGACACAACTTGCAGCTGGAGCTACACTGAGACAGAGGAGCCCCACGATGCCGAGTGGAGCATGTAAGGGATGCTGCCATGCTTAGTTAAGGACACGCAGCCTCACTATTTCATGCTCCACATCTGCTGGTTGCCATGGCAACCCTGGTTTGGGGCAATTCCCAGGTCAGGTGGCTTCTGTCAGCTCCAAAGAAAAAAAAAAAATGGGGCCATTTCTGTGCAGTTCACTCTGCAAAAGAAACCAACGATTGAGAAAAGGTTCTGACTTTCATTAGTGGTTCTTAAGATGGTCACTGAAGTGTTTTCAATGGCTACACACTCAGGGTTTAAAGAGACAAGCTGTTACTACTACATATGAGCTGAAGTGCACTTTTATTGAACTTGTTCTGTGCTTTCTGGTGAGGCTAGATAAAAAAGACACAGCAGTAAGTGTTCAAGGGTTTCAGTAGATATTTTACAACCCAAAATACAAAATAAAACCAAGGCACAAATAGGAGGGACCAATGTGCAAGACTATTATTACTGCAGAATCACAGCTTCTGTGATTCAGCAAAATATAAGCTCCAAAACCAAAAGCAGCAAAAGTGAACAAACACCTCTCCCATACACAGTTATTCTTCATTTGTAAATACAGTCACCATTCTGCTGTTTCGCTGTGCCGCCTTTGCAGTTTTGGGAAGATAAACTGTTTTTCATCTGCGCGTCATTGTTTATGCCTCATCTGTGCAAAAACACAGTTAATTGCAGAAAGCAGGATTTGCTATTCACTAAATGTGTTAGTGTGACCCACAATGAATGGATCAGAAACCTTGCAAAGAAAGACTGTATATCAGACGCTCTTTACAATTACAAGCTGGTCATTATGACAGCATGGGTGCAGTTGAATAACCCAGTGAGGGTTTCATACAAACAGTAGCAGCAGGCGCCGATCATTAGGAGCAGGCGTCTGCAGAGCTGGGTCCCAGAAGCTCAGCCGGAGCCTGTGTGAGAGGTTCTCCGTCTCACAGGGGAACTCCAGAGGAAACATACCGCAGGCCAAGTGCTCCCTAGTTCCCTTCTCTTTAACCTGATTACCGTAATGAGCTTAAAGACTGTTGGATGCACAACATCTAATGTGGGTGCAGAAAAAACACACAGCACTCTCTGACTCTCACTGGCAGCTGAATGCCAAGCGCATCATCAGGCTCAAACCCAGCATAGCTCGAAGGCTCATTGGCCATAGAAATCGTTAGGGTAATGGATGAGAACAGGAAATTGCAATTTATTCAAGGGTGAAGCAGGTTTAAGGGGTAGCTCAGAGAAAAGTTGTCAAAATGCCAAGAAAATGATGCCAGACACGACATAAATATACATGCCTAAGTGGAATTTGTGCTTATAGAAGCCCACGCTTCTCTTCAAGCAAATACTTTTGACCTTCATACCTTGATTTAAACACTATACACCCAAGAGCCAATTTAATTCATACTGTGCCTCCAGAAATGTATAAATCAATGTGTACACCCCTTTAGTCACCACTACAAACAAATTCTTACGGCATCTGCATAGTAATTGTATTATTTTATTGGATCATCTGAGCCATGTAAACTTGGAAGTAATGATTTCAGCTGTGCAGTGCAGTCCATTGGTCTATGGATAATTGTTCACAGACAATCTAACAAACCTCCACAACAACAATATCAAGATGTAACCAACCCTTCATGTTTTAGGGAGATAAATGAGCATCTACAGAGACAAAGTTATTATCATACATGGAGGAAATGGTTTGATACACTGAGTTTAAAATAAGTCCTGTGTATACAGTATTTCTACAAGGTCTACAATCACGTGAGGATGCACATCACTGTCTGTATAATAAATTATCTCCCTGTTTGATAAATTCCCAACTCATAGAGATCCTGCAAGGCTGTTGCACCATCAAGAGTATCAAGAAGGTGCATGTTAGATGGAGTTGTTGTTGTAATATATCTGCCTCTTGCTTCGAGTCGCAGCGCTAAATTATGATGAATAGAATTGTTAAAGTATATTCGCAATAGTGTACATGTACTAAACACCAGTGTGCAAATACAAAGTAATGAACATTTCTCTAGTTGCAGGCTTACGAATGTCATGGTAGCCAGGTTATCAGTGTGCACACAATAGCCTGAAAGATACAGGAAAATAAATCATTCCATCGACAATGTGGTCCACAAATTTGACAAAGTGTCCCAAGTTTAGATGTGCTGTAGTCATGGAACAGGACAAATGGCTCATGCATGAGTTTGCTGAAAGCAATTATTTCTTTCAGGCTAAATAGTTTCAGATTTTGAGTTTATTCTTATGTTTGTATAATTAATCTCTAAGAACCCTGTAGCCAATTTAATATTCATGCTGTAGTTCTAAGAAAACCGAATTAGAAGTGTACATACTTAATTGCAATGCTTCAGCAAAAACACTTGAACATACCACACCAAGAGAGGACAGAGATTGCAAGCTTAAGGCACTGCTTGTCGTTTTCAGAGTTACTGTGCATAACAACTTTGCAAACGTGACATTACATTTAAAGAGCAGTGTGTTCGTACATAAACCTTCATAATATTCTTGCTCATAGTTTATTTTATAGCGTTTTCACTCTAAGTAATAAGTAACCCTGGGAGCAAGGATTTTACCCAATTTATTTAAAAGATCAACCAATAAATGGCATCAACAACCCCTTGGGACCTGGGAAACTAGGGAAACTAAATGGTTTAGCGACCAAAATATACTTGAAGGTGAAGGTATTTTCCTCTCTGCAATCTAAGTCTGTTACCCTGCCTGTCAAAGATAGAGCGTCTGGTGAAGGACACAGCAACTGTGAGAACATTTCTGTTCTCAAATTGACAAAAACTGCGAGAGTATCCTGTCCTTGAAGAAACTAGTTTTAATGGCTCACACTGTGCTGATTAAAAATCCATGAAATGATAATAATGCAACATAATACAATAATTCAGACATGAGCCCAGTCAACACAGGAGCCCTCATCCTTCCCTGAGAGCCTTGATTAATGCCAATAAGCAAAGACAATTTGTGGCTGACTGACTCCCATTTGGGCAGAAGCGACACACCTCACCCAGCGACTGGGGATGCTGCATCCCTTCAATTACACCACTCACTATCTCACAGTTCTACAGGTCACTCTCCTTTATCCTTCAAAAGAGGGACAGGGTTTCACACAGTGGAACAAAAACACTGTCCCTTCGGCTATTGTGTGTTGGTGCACCTAATGTATGTACTGTAACACAAAACTGAGTCTGGAGCCAGCCTGTGACATTGCATCTCGAGGTTACTGAAAGCGAAGCCCATTAGAAAAAAAAAAGCTTTTCTCTGTGTTGGTTTACCTGACGTCCTCTCAGTGATTGGTATATAACACATATCCGGAGGGAATGAAAAACATATTCTATCATTGAAATCTTAACTACAGTTGGTGACAAAGCCCATTACGAGCCCATCTGCAGAGTAATTACACTTTGCATCACACAATGCTTCCTTGATGATCAAAGATGCATCTACACTGAATGTATAAGTCTTAGAATTGTAAGGATAAGACATCTACCTGCCACAATTGTCATGCTAATCTCAGTTTCCTCTCTCGCGTCGCGTCCACAGGAGAACAGGCTCATGTGCAAGACACTGCAGCATTGCAAAATTACTTGAAGCTTCATGCTGTTCTTACACATCAGCTAGCTTTCTCTGACCAATGCTTCTCAGTCAAAGAAATTGAATTGGATGAGACACAGTCTTATCATTTTTGCCTGAGAAACAATTTTGAACCATTTTCTCAGCCTCTGTACACACAATACAGAAAATGTGGAATATGAAGAAAAGACTATTATAGAATTTGTTATTTCCATGAGAGAGTATATTCTAGTGTCTTTAAAAGAGACATGGATTCAAGGATGCCAATGTCCTGTCAGTCAGTGAGTCAGTCCACCCTCTTGGTCCTGACTGAAGTATATCAACCACCACTGGAAAGATTGCAATGAATCTTTTATACAGACATTTACTGTTCGTAGAAATGTGTCCTAATGACTTTTGTCATCCCCTGACTTTTGATCTCACAACAACATCAGGTCAAAACTTAGTTTGTATTTGGTTTATAACCAAATACCTGCCAAACAGATAGCAATGTTTGTGTTTCGAGCTGCATACCAAATGTTAGCATTCTTACATGCTAAACTTAGATGATGGATATGGTGAACATTGGACCTGCTAAAGATCAGCACGTTAGCACTGTCATGTTAGCATGCTGACATTAGCATTCAGCTCAAATCCTCACTATGCCCAAGCCTCACAGAGCTGCTGGCCTGACTTTAGGCACAGTATTTGATCAAATGTATTTTCTCCATTAACCCTTTAATGTTGCTTCACAGAAAACATATGATGCGGATGTTCAACTTTTTGCAAAATGTTTTGAACAACTCATTCCAAAGCCAACAACTGGGGTCCAAAGCACTCCAGATAACTGAATGCAACTTTGATGTTGAGGATCACAAAAGTCTCTTTCACAGAGTTTCCTCATCATCTGCTGCTGATTTCTGGCGAGTTAATTGCTCACTCACAGAACAGATTTTCCCACCACGCTCATGCAACAAAACTGACTACACGATTCATAATATCATTTCATACAGCACTCCATGTATCAGTATAACGGTTAATTTGACATTCTCATGTGGATGACTGTCGTTGTCAGTGTACCAGGGGTCATTCTTGGGGCTGCGTATTGCTGATTGCTGTCAGTTGTGAGTGACCTAACAACTGTGTGGCTCAGCGATTTCCCATGAAGTGTCAGGCTTTCTGAGATTCACTAATTGCCTCAATGAATTCTGCCACCATAGCACACAACTCATTAATGCTGACACAGACTTCCAATTAGTTAAGTAGGAGCATTAAGCCAGCTGATAACTTGAACACTTATTATTTCTGCTTTTTGAGTTGCTATGAGAACATTTCATTATCTACACTAAACACAAAACCTACACAAATAGCGTGTCATCAACAGCCTATTCAAAATGCACATTATTTTCATTGACAGCTTTTGGCAGTTTATCATTAATTGAGAAGTGCGGTGATTACACAGAACATGGCAATTAGCTACCACTGAGAGAGGGTGTGGGATTGAATTCCAAGTAAAAACTACACCAGGTGAAAGCAAAGTATCAGGACATCAAACGCAAAAAGAAGAAATCAAAGAGCTGTTAACACCAGAACGTCGGCTTCTTATCCTGTACAAACTATTTATCCTCATTGCAGTTAACATTCTCATTAGGAAGCCTAACAACTGCTCATCTCTTGATCTATTCTGAAGAACATCTGGGCATGATCAGCTTTAATGTACCAAAGCTCTTCCCCATGTGGAGCAGTAAAGTTAGTAATTAATAGAACTTGGCTCTGAGCAGATTTAACTGGCTCCTTTGTCCAAAATATTATTTTTTTTTTATTATTATTTTTTTTACAAATACATATGTTCATAGAGTGGCAGAGAATGTGCTCAGGAGTGGCAGAAACAAGAAGAGGAAGAGTGGACAATAGCTGTATTGTGAGGATCTGTCTGAAATGAAAATTCATAAGTACCACAGGCCGTGCCTTGTACTCCAGCAGGGGAAGTTCATAAGATGCACTTTAAGGTTTCACTTTAATCTAGTGTATGCGGTAAATTATGCTTTTGCTGTTAGAAAACCAGGGTGGTGTGCCATGCCAAACGGATTACAACACAAAGGCTATCTGAGAAGTAAGCATTTTGGATTTCACAGGACTGAAAATCTGACACTGAGTTAATGTTGTTAGTCGAGTCAGGTTTTAGTTTGTCAGTGAGGCAGCAGAGGCACGACAAATGAATGGGGCAGCTTTAGTTCTAGGCTATGTGAATTAATTTCCAGCTGTATAGTAAGTCAGGAGGCAGAGTCAGGCTCACTATTTTCCTCCTCCTTAAGGACAACACATAAAGTACTGTACTGTATATTTAGAACAGTTCAGTGGGATAAAGGCTGAAACTACACAAGTAAAGACAGTACAACTCCTGAATTCAGCAGCACATGACTGCAAAACAGAAATAATGGCATCTCTCATTGAATATGGCAATTTCAAAAAACCTTGAAGCAGTGGCAATGTTTAAACAAAGTAATGTGCTAAAGGCATGAGAGTGTAGGGTTTTTGTAAATGCCCCAGTTGTTTGCAGTGCCTTAACACAAATACACTTGAGGCATTTCAATGCATCTGCTTCAGACTTGATTGGATTCATGAATCAGATGGGATGTTGATGCTTGAAATGTCCTGCCCGCAGTGTGCCACACAAATGTGGAATGAGGCGCATAAAATGATACATGTCAACAATTATATCCATTTGGTCCTCAACACATTAACATTATTGTACCTCAGGGGAATTTCAAATGATAAAACCACAAAACAGAGAACGCATATTTGTCTGTGTGTGTTGCAATAGCTCATGTAAACAGTCTGACGGGCAGCACAATGTATTGATACTTTGAAAGTGCTCTAAAATTAATGAGTCATGATGTACTAACTCATGGTACACTATACTCATCTTAAAATACCATCGATAAAGGATGTGGAGGAACTAACCCGGGACCTGTGACACAGTTTTACTGACTATTATGGAGATTATTTTTTGATTAATCACTGAATTATTTATTCAATAAAACAAATAAAATAATGAAAAAAGAAAAATAAAATGCCCACAATGTTCACAATTCATGATACCTTTTATATACTGTGAGCATTGTGATGTCTTCAAAATGCTTGTGAGTGTTATAAAACACTGAAGCGCATCAAATCCTCACATTTAGGAAACTGAAAGCAGATAATGTTTGGCATTTTTTCTTTAGAAATTACTCTAACAAACTGCCAATTTGTAAAATTGTTGGTGATTAATTTTCCTGTCAATCAACAAATTGATTAATCCACTAACTGCTTCTGCACAAGATTGTAACACACTGTACTCATTGAACAGCGCACTATATCTGTGTAACACAATTGTGCTTTTTTGACAGTTTTCATATTGCAAACTATAGTTTATTCTTGTAATAATGAACTAAAAGGTACACAGGAACCATGAGGATATTTCAGCCCTTATGAGATAAGGAACCACCAACAAAATGATTTTTTTTTTTAATGGTCAAGATTGAGGTTAAAGAATTAAATTTGTGTGAAATGGCACAAATCCTTCATATTTACTTTGTTTCCAGTCATGTTTTGTCAGACTGCAGGCGCTAGGTGAGCACATGGGTATGAAGGCAGGCAAGCATGCAGGCGGGCAATGAAATGTGCCCTCCACTGGCCCATAATAACTGGACAGCCCATCCATTTCATCGTTGCCTCAACACAGATCTCTGACAGGGGTAGTATCATACGACTCATTGGCAGAGATGTGTAGGAGAACCTGACAACCTCCACATCCAGCCTCGGTTAACAAGGCAAAAAGTTATGCTCCAAAGATCTGTAGGAGAAGAGAGGAAGCCCATGGTGCTGAGTGCCATCTCTACTGCTCTGTCTTAAATGTCTGCATCTAATTGTGAGGCTGAGCACACAGCTGTGACACTCCAGTTGGGTACAGATTCTTTAATCTCTCCTTTTATATGACATCGTCATGTAATCTCCATCTAGCTACCCGGAGAGCAGCCAGAGAGGCAGGAAATGAAATCAATGCTGTGTCTCTGCACTGGGTGTTACTTCATTAGCATGGGTGCGACAGATGTAGCAGTAAATCTGATTTATGAAAGGGCGACAACGAGTGCACCGCAGACAGACAGAGGAATTCATAATGATAGCAGATGATAGGGACACCCAATGTCCTGTGTTTCACCGATGCTTTACCGATGTTTGACAGAGGGCAAAGAAAGGGGAACAACATCCTCTCTAACGTACAGCATTCTTTCTTTAATGTAGCGGTTTAGTATTTAGATCCAGAGTCATGTTGTAAGAAATACTATTAGCATCTGATGTTCTTAGCTTGTAACTGATTTCCATGTCCTGGATATCATGACGGAAAGTAAAGCAATAGAAAATCTATTTCCTAGAAACAGAAAAGGCAGGTAAAGTATGGCCTCCAGTGACCGTTAATCACAAGGCATACATTACACAAAAATCAATTATTATTTCAGCGCATTAATTTTCACTGCACTCAATGTTTTAATTTGTTGTGTTGTTTTTCCTCTCTGTACACAATTCATTGCACTATGGATGCTGGAGACAATGCTTTATATCAGCCAGACTAGTTAAGTAAACTGGGCTTAATTGTGTTGGGTGTTAATCTTCATTATATCCTTCGTCACAATATTAAGCTGTGAGCTTAGGACTCCTGGCAGGTTTGACATTTAATGATGTTGGGCATTAGCGCACACCTCTTCTTCACACTACGGGGCAGGGAAAGGTCCATTATCCTAATTTTATTTCCCAAGGACATTTCAGTGTAGAATATAATAGGTAAAATGAAATATATTCACACCATCCAAAACACAGACTCCAAAGAAGCACAACCATTTAACCTAACGCCATAAAGTCTAGTAAAACATGTGTGGAGTGAGGTCATGAGCAATGTTATACTTTATCAAATTTAAATATTGTGCTTGGGGGGAAAAGTCATCAACCAACTTCCTAAATTGAACTTTCCTTTCATTAGTGAGCAATTCAACTTTGTGGGGTGCATCTGGCCACCAGCTGTGGCGCCACAACAGCCTTTAGAGGTCAATAGGTTAAGAACCTTCTGGAGTGATGACATCTAATCTTACAGTTGGTATGGCGATGTTATGGAAAAGTCATAGCAACTGTATAGCAGAGGCTAATACAGTTGGTTGCTCATAGGAGAGGCATTGATGTGGTTGCCCCTCCCCAGTCCTGAAAAACAGAGATTCCAAATGATTAGTTGTGCACTCCCATGGGACTGGGAAGCTAAGGAGGGGGATGTGTAATTCAATTAGTCCCACGGTTCTGCACCAAAGGGAGGCAGACAGATTCATCTCATTGAGACATCCAGGATGTGCAGGCCTGGTGTGCACACAGAAGATATTGGCAGCACATCATTAGTGCTGTTGGTTTGAATTAAAGATAGTTTTACTCGCTAAAAGACTGCTGGTAATGAATAAATCCAGGAATCTCAGCACCAAGCAGGTCCTCCTAAAATACCCTTAGCGATCTTGAAAACCCTTATCTATACAACAAGTGGCTGAATGAGGAGGGTTTGCAGCCTGATTCCAACAGAGAGTAGAGCAAGCTGCCTTACATGACAAGCCAGCTACATTCGAAGCGATACCTCTGAGCTTGTGCCATGTGTCGAGGATGCTGCCTCCCACTGAAGTTGCATACAGATCGCCCTTTCACAGCAGAGCCTCCGCCGCTGTCTCTCTTTGTCCCTCCTCCCAGTCGGGAATTTATAAAGCTTCACAGAGCCATGAGATTCCTATAATTTATGACAGCCTTTTCCCAGGAAGAGAGAAATCAAATCAGACTTTAAATATAGTGCATGTTTCCAAGTATGAGTTCTTCACACAGATCGTAGATCACAAATAAATGCAAAGGATCCTGACAGTCATTAAATAACAGCATCAATAATCCCACATGTGGCAGCACTGCATTTGATTTTGGATTATGAAAAAGGCAGAAAGCATGGATAATGAATGAGACACAGCAGAAACAAATGAGAGGAAATGGCACCAAGCTGCACATCAGCCACTTTGTACTGTTTTCAAAGGCAGGATCTCCCGTCCTGCTCATTAGTATCAGACTGACCCTTGACCTCAGGCTGGCGCACACACCTGGCTATGTTATAGGACACTATTCCGCCCATAATGAAGAAGGAGGGTGTCATCTCGTGGGTATAACCCAGGAGGGGTAACATGTCCACTGTGGGTGGGCAGTTACCCTCCATTGGCTACAGGTCCATCAATCTCCTGTCTGAGGAAACTGAAGACTCGACGGAGAGAGAAACTAACAGCTGCCACACAGTGGATTGAACAGATGGCAATGGTGGCAGGAAATTAACACCGTATCATTTTAAACTTCTACACAGCATCTCCATTTAGGTGGAGAGAAGATACATGTCTGCGACTTCAACACTTCAACACTTCTCTAATATTAGACTTTGAAAAAATTGACTTCTCAGACTGTCCCTTGTAATGTTGATTGCTGTTGTTTGTGTGTTTTTTGCACATTATATATTCTCTTAGAAATATCTGCAACGGCACACTGCAAGCACCCCTGGCAATTTGTTCACATCTATCAGTATGAGAATGGGTTTTTGATGTTTTCTTAATGAAGGTGAGTACTGTTAGTGTATGAGAGCCTTCTAGTAAAAGCAATGGTGAGTATGCAATATCTCAGACATGATCACTCTAATTCAGTGATGCAGATTTGTCATAAATGTTGCATATATAAAAAAGACCGAACAGACAGCTGTTGCAGCATTTCATGTCCTAAACATATAAAACCTTTCCTTATATTGTATTTACAGAATCAAAAGAAAATGGTCTGATCCATGTGTGCAAGGCCTGTAAGTCATCCTCAAACGCCATGGAATCAGTGGGACTGAAAAGTGTCCTCAGTAATCCACATCTACAGCATCCTCTTCGCCTGCGCCAACTGCATTGACAGAAATATGACAAATGCTTCAGTATTTCATGTGGGTTTTAACAAATTCACTGAGGTGCCAGCAGCACTTCAGCCACTGCAGTCAAAGATGAAAAAAAAGTTCAACTTCCTCTCTGAAGAGTGTGGCCATATCTTAAAACTGCAACACTGAACTGCAAAGTGCCAAATGTAACTGTATGCTGGCATAAGTCTAAACTTCATGATTAGCCTGTAATAAGCATAAAATACCCCTGTTCCACTAGGGCCATAATATTCCTTGTAGATTTAACATCAGCTAGATTTGGTGGCTTCTTTTCACTACAGAACTGTCATCTGTTCATACACCAAAGCACATTAAGGGTTTGGAATCAAAGCAACTAAGCCATTACTTTGTCAGAGTAGCCACTGCTTTATCCAATTAATATTGCATACAGTTATTAGCAGCCCAGATATTATGCTTTCACAAAATGAAAAGGAGCAATTCTTACAGCTTGAATGCTTGGGAAGCTCTCTGGGACAACACGCAAGTGCACACAAGCATCGAGTTGGCACATAATGGTTGCTTTATTTAGAGCATTTTGAATATCATCTTATGTAAAACAGTGTCCATTGATGTTGTGCTGTATTGAACAGGCAGGGCATCATCACAACAATAACCGTGTGTTTGGACGGTTCACTGACTTTGGCAACATGATTCAGAGATGTTGATTAAATTCAACAATGCTTCTATAAATAACATGATTATTCCACTGAATAACCATCGTGTCATGCTGCACATGTTCATAAGCAGGTTGAAGTGTCACAACACAATAGCCACAGGGAAGAAATTAGAGAGCATAATGGAAGGAAACAATCAACTAGGTAATGTACACATGATATGATGTGCTAGTTCTGTTGACCGCGCCAACAGCTCCTTTAGCCTGGGGTCTCTTTCTTTCCTCCCTTGTAGAGGTCAGATGATGTGATCCGTTACACTTTACAGGAGGTTTTGGTTAGTAGTGTACAATGTTATACTTATTCTTCACAGTTTATTTATACACAAAATCTCACAAGATCCAGGAAACGTTTCAGAGAAATAAAGGTTCGATCCAGCCACTCAGTATATTAAACTAATCCGACATTAGATGTCATGCAATGGCACTAACAGGCCAAGATATATGAATATGATGGCAAAACGCATACTCAGATAGATTATAGCTTTAGGAGGACGTTAATTTCTCCTGGACTCCAGTGGCTGCTGACACAGTTACAGGAAATTGAACACAAACTCAATCAGCTCACTGGTTCTGATTTGCCATCAGTATGGCATGTTCTGAAGAAAAGTCCACATTTGTATTCAGCTCTTGTTCAGCTCTGAGAACAACAGCGTACCGACAAACAAGGTTACAGTATGAAACATCAGGATTTTGTATAATTAATGCCTGACTTGAATTAAAATCGCCTTCTCTGCTAATGATTTTGTACCATCAGGCCAGGTGAACTTATTCCCACAGCGCCCATTTACAATTTATGTCGCACTCGACCCAGAGGATCAGCGTAACTACAAGGTTAAAAGGTTACATCAACACATTTATGAGGGCAGGTGAATAGAACTGTTATACAGTAACATTAACAGATGTTAGATTTACTTATGAGCTTTAGTGTACAGGGAATGCTTTATTTGTCTGTTTCCAGAGCTTGAAGCGGCATCTTAGTTGAGCTGCACACTGATATAGTCAAGTAATTGGTCAGTGGGTAAATTTTTTGATACTTGTGCTGAGGGAATATCTGAGTCTGCTAATGATAAAACAGTATCATTAAAAAAGGCAGAAACTATCTAAACAAAGAACAAGTAAACAAAATTCAGTCAGTACTAAAAAGGTATTGATTCAATACATATCCCCATTGGTCATAGGGTCAGGGTAGGGTTAGGTCATAGCTCTGTTTTGGTCTCCACCAACTCCTGTATATTGTATACGTGAATAAATGTGACTCTTCAGAGGCTAAATGCTCCATTATTTTCACCAGCTAGTCACTAACTCCTAGTGCTGGGCAGATTTTTGTCAGCTGCAGAACTGTGGCTAGAAACTCTTTGGTTTTGGCATTTAGAGCATATCCACATTCGGATTTAATCCAGTGTTAATATAAAAATGAGCTAAGAATGAGCTAATAATCAATAGTCATTACAGGAAAGTGACAAATGTTTTGTCCTTTATAAGGGCAACACTGGAGAGATTATTTGACATGTTTCCCTTCAGTCGTTGAATTTGCATGACTACTGGGAGTTCTTCAGTCATGAAGAGGCCCACACCATGGTCCAACACAGTGGGGTATATCTGGACTGTGCTAACTCCAAGTACAATTTACCCATCCCAAAGGTTGAGCCAGGTTCAAAATGTTCACCGTAAAAAATGGTTTATGAAGAGTATCGCTACAAATCATGTCACGGACTCCTGAGTCAACTTTATCATTCCATCTCCAAAAACAGAGCAACCAATGTAATCCTAGATATTGCCTTCCACTGAGGGTAACCAGAGATTCCCTCTGCCCTTAACACAAGGTCACCGCACTGCTGATGAGCCGAATATACAAGGCTAAAGTAACACAATCACTTATACAGCACAGCTTCCAGCTGCTAAATGCACTTCTGCCAGGCCAATGTGAAATCATTTCGACGAGTATGTGTCAGAGCAGTTCCTCTTCGAGACTCAAGGTGCTGACGCGACATAGCCCTGAGCCAGGGGGGAAAGAGAGTGAGTGAGAGAGGGAGTAAAAGAGAGAGAGGAAGAGAGAGAGAGAGAGAAAGAGAGAGAGAGAGAGAGAGAGTTCTCGCTCGGTCAGCAACCCTCACAGCCTGCAGAGGATCAGAGCAGAGGACAGCAGTAATTTCAGTGCTGCTCTTCAGACTGGAGAGTCCTCTCCCCCGGACAGTCACAAAAACAGCCTGACAGCTGCTGTACACACAAAGGACCTGACGGTCCTCAATTAACCTTGATGTGAAACTACTGCCTTGTCAGTTTTCCCTAACACAAGATCAACTGTCCAATTCAACAGCAATATCATTTTGTTTACCCTGTCTGCTCTTCCATCTCGCCTCTTTCCCAGTGCAGCTAGCCTTTGCTCTCACTGTCCGAAAATTGTGTAAGCCTCTAAACCTCATGGCATCTCCCATTACACATAATTTACACTGACTTGGATTACTTCAAATGCTGCTCTTTGATTGTTGTCAGTGAGTTAAACAATTTTGTCATAGGTGTCATCAAGTGATTAATGTCTTAACTGTGCTGCGGTGCAGGACCCCTACTACTCAGCTGTATTTGGCTGTGATGTATCATTGATGCAGATCAATCGCAAGTGGCTCGATCACCAGGATCTCTGCCCCACTGTCATTGACCTCTGGCTCTTGTAGTGCTCCTGTGAGACCCCCTGCCAGTGAAAAACACTCCCAGCATGCTGATGAAGGGGCCAAAACCATAAGAGCTTTGGGGAGTATTCCTCTAATGTGTTTTCCTAGTCATACTGGCAACAAAAAATAGCCCCTCCCAAAAGCACTGCACAAACACAACAACGTGGTATACTAAAGCTCTCCACAAACAATGTACTGTATGTAGTGGAGTGATTATAGTCCTTATCATGGATCAGGATGTAGCAATTCAGAAGAGACAATGAATGCACAAGAACATTTAGTTCTCAATCCCCTTTTTTTTTAGTGCAACTTCAAATACACCTCTCAACAAAGAGACAGTTTCTGGCAGTTAAATACTCTAAGCACAAGGGGCCACAATAGAGCATAAAGAAGCTGGGCAGGTTACAACAAGGTGACTATTCACAGAGCACAAGCAGCCATTTTAACTGAACAAAGACAACCAGGTGATAAACCCACTTATATGGATTCTGTGACCATTAAAATCCAAAGCAGCAGTTTGCACTGTCTGGAAAATATTGACTTAAGCAGAATAACGTACATCAGCTCCTCTTGTACTCAAATGCAAAGTCAAATGAATTCATATTTGTATTCACTCAGACTTATGTTATACAGAGACACAGACATGGCAGAGACAAAATGAGTTCAGCTACTCTCCCCTTTTCGGAGGAGGCTGTGTATCACATGAGCACAGGTATCACATGATCTTTACCACTGATTATCACTTCGCCTCAGACAGAGCGGCTCACGTTCCTGATCACATTCCCGTGGTTCTCTGTGGAACCATAACAGGAATGTTTTACTCTACAAAGATGCTGTGTGTATTTGCACCTTTCCTAATAAAATTAAGTCGTGTTAATTGCACACCTACTTACTCACAGTTGACAAGTGCAACTGAATATTAATAAAGGAATTTACACCATTTTGCACAGCAGTGAACCATTGACAATTTCAGCAGAAACACTGAAGCTTTTGTCAGATCCTCACTCTGCTCAATTCAACCAAATCAACCTTCAAAATACACAGACACATGAAGAGATTAGGTGAAAGACTATTCATTAAATTAACAACAACGCACAAAACTAATTTGAACTAATTTGCAAACGTACAAAAGCAGCCAGACAGCCAAAGACAGCTCTTGACTTAAGCTGACAACTGGTGTTCAGGAAACCTGCAGATCACACGTCTTTTCTTTTATGCCACCAGCCGAATTTTCACCACAGTGAAGTCAGACCTGTCGTCTGCTACGTCAAACTGGCATCTCATTTGACCCGCTGATAAGAAGCGCCACGGGCTGTGCCACTGCCTCTGACCTGAACCACACCACGCCGGCATCTACTGACCTACTTCTTAAGTCTGCTTACGCATCGCTGCCACAGCCGCATCAGTTTAGAGCACATGTACAGTAAATGCACTGTATCAGCCACCACTGCCAGCTTTAATATGGTGCCACTTCACCTATTGTTTGCTCGCTTTACATTCATGCACAGTCATATTAATAAACAAGGTGATGTGTGTGACACAATGTCTACGCAGCTGATCTATCATTATAAAACATAAGAATTACCTACCTACTACTGTCAGTCAAAACAATACATTTATATTGCTTATATATTATGATATTATGAAGTATTCTGCAAGCTAAAAACAGTGAAATGAAACTGTATTATCTTAAACTGCCACACGCCACAGGATCCACGACTGAGTGACCTGTGAATGTGCTTGTACTGAACACATTCATATGATGGTCAACAGTTATGAATGCAGCCAACTGAATCTTATCCCACTAAATCTTTAATTTCAAAGGAGATCAACCTCACTTCAAATCTGAAAACATGTTAGGAATGTGTTTGCTGGGGCCCATCTGCATTGTAGCTCTCATGTATCGACTGCCTGCCACATTCATCTGTTGGAGAAAAATATAGGAAACTATGATTTCAGACTGATGTACCAGTTCAGGGGTGAGAATGGCAGCCTGTTCCTGCCTCTACCTCTTGTTCTGTAAAGAACAGATCTGGATGCGAGCCAAGCCCTAAAGAGGCTGTGATCACAGAGACAGCGGCTAAAAAATACGTGGGAGAGATCTATTTCACTGGTAAACACGAAACACAAAGGCTGGGTCACAGCGACAGCATGGGGTGTGTTTTAGTTTCCACCTCCTACACATTCATGCATTAAATATGGTTCAACAATCACACTCTCCAGTGGCTCTCAAAGCCCTTACTTCCCAGCCTCCAACTCAACATTTCCTGGGGAATTCCGACCAGGAATGTGTTCTTGATGACGGAGCAACTGTAACAGCTGAGAGGAAAATCACTTTCTAATGAGCAGCACGGAAACGCAGTTGAGGCTTTGTCTTTAACAATTGCTTGTTCTCAACACTTTGTGTGTGGGTCAAAATAGGTAACATATGACTTTGTTGTTGTTCTTTATATAACTGTTTGAGGGTTGTGTATTTCAGTGCGTATCAAGATCATGTTCAAGACTTGTGATTCCCAGTAAATTAGGTGCCTGGCTGAAAGTGTGAACTAAAGTTGTTGTAGCAGAGATACCCTTAATAGCTTCCCATAATAAAGAATCACTGTGGTAATGGCCTCCTCAATAGCTGGCAATAAGTGGGGAAAAAGGCACCATTTAAATAGTGCTTGGTTTTAATTACCACTGCAAAGTGAAATCGCAGCATTAAATATTTCAGAAGCTTGGAGGAAGTGGTGTAGACTGTTGACAATATCAACAAATGTGTGCTACTTTTTATGTTTTAAGTTTCAAACTTTTCTGACTTCTTTTAGCACAATCTTACAAACAGGCAAACGTTGCTTTTATAACCTTGGGACTTGTGAATAGCATCTAGTGTGTTGCTCGATGGAACAGTACGCCTTTATCAGTTGCCACTGGCAGATGCTTTCTGCATGTGAGCTTGTGACATTGGTGGTGCTGTGATCTAATTATAGCCGTGTACTGTGTTATGGGAAAGTATACAGTGCTCATTGTAGATGTTCTGACTTGGAAGGTCTCTACTTTTGTATTAAACTTGGGCAAACAAAGGTGTCATGCTGTGAACCAACAGGTGCAGTGTACCACTGTTAAGATTTACATCCCCTCAGTATTTACACAAAAAGAGATATCTGAATGCACAATGTTATTTGCTCTTACTACTGCAAACAGCATTTCCATCCATTGTCACAAAAACTATATATATATATATATATATATATATATATACACACACACACACACATACAATGATCAAATATATTATGGCTAGTCTAAATTTACATACATTAATCCAACAGACAATCTAGCTCAATACCATGATATGGAAAAGGTATTTATTTCTGGCACTATGTAATCTAGAGATTATTCTCTATTGGCACATTTTGACAATCTGCCATTCAACAAATCTTTTCTCTACACATCATAAGGGACACACATGTGATCCTATTACTCACATTTTCTGATTGTTTTTTAAATATGCTGACATATATCATAGATAGAGATAAGAAATTCCCAAAAAAGGCTTAAAACAAAACACGCATTTGGGTGATGTGTCAACATTTCTGACAAAATGCATGTCTTTAGTATTTCTATTAAGGTTCAGTGATTCACCAAGACCTCTATCCATCACACCTGAAGCAGACTACAAAGCAAAGGTGCCAATGTCTGACACCTCCAACTGTCAACAGGCAAACTATTTTGCTTTGAGACACAGTATGCACACTGTATGGATGGTGCAGCTTTCAGAAGGATGGATTCTGTCCAACCAGGCTGCAGCAATCTAAGCATTTACTTTGCACACAACTACATAAGGCCACGAGAAACTGTGTATAAATGAAACAAAGCAACACAAAACATCCTGTAAAATGGAAGAAAGTTTGCATGTTTTTCATTAGTTATGCTTTAAAACACTACAGAGGAGCTCATGTAGCACTTCCTATTGTGTACTTGGTGGATGCTTTTACCCTGCACTAACTGGTACCATCAGGGAGTACATTTTTAGTGCAGGTACTCCCTGTTGGAACCAAGCCCCCAGCGTGTCAGTGATGGTAAAGATATCCAGATTCTCAGCTGAGGCACCTTGACATTTCTAGTTACATCACTCAGGTGAAACATGTCACTCTGCTGTATCGTTCTAAAAACCCTCCTCACAGAATGAGTATCCTTGAATTGACCCTTGCTATCCAAGATTCCTCTCATAGTACATAGTCAGCTGCTTTATAACGTAGAGGGGCGGGGTGAAATCTTTCAAACAGTTGGTCATAGCAGCCAAAAGCCCCTTCAGTAAATGACTATGTCAAAAGAGGCTAACGTGGTAGCTAATGTGGTTTGGTGTGACGAGTCAGCCCAACAATCATTCATTTGTTCCACAAACTTTTGCACTGTATGGAAAACCAACCATGGAAAGAATTGTTGGGGTTTACTGTGCGGCCCCTTCACCCCACAGTTACTGCATAGGAGCAACGTCACTCTCACCCATGACTGTGTAAAACAACCACTTCACTAGTGTAGTACCTAAGCATCTATATGGGCAGCAGGGCGGCCTAGTGCTAAAGCAGACATGTCCTTCAGTCAGTCAGAGGGTGCACTTCCTCCCTGCTGGCGCCTTGGAAAAAGTAACTGCACCATAGCCAGGTGAGTGTGCACTCTTTATCTCTGCAAGCAGGCAGGTGTGTCAGATGAAAAGAAGGAATTTTCCTACTGGGATCTGTGAAGTAGCAGATTTTTTTTTTTTTTTTTACCACTGGGGCCAAGGATGACTGGGCATGCAAGCCTTTACAGTCTTAAGAAACTTGACCAAACTGCCCATTATGGACTGTCCTCTGCCTATTCTGCCCACATTTTTTTTTTTTTTTTTTTTTTGCCAGCCTACTCTAAATCCTCAGTGGTTACATCCCAAGCATGCCCACTTCAGCCTCACATTGTCAATGTCAGCTTTGATGTTGAGCAGATCCAGATAACATTCAGGTCAAGTCCAAGTTACTGTACAGCACATTTCTTTGCAGAGCAGCACTGATGCTGAAGCCGGGCTGTATTAGTTTCCTATTTAACCTACTTCAAGGCACAGAATTCGGCCAGCTTAAATACATAACATGCAGAAACAACGGCAAACAAACAGGCCAATGAAACATTCATCTTTTTTCACCTTTTATCTGTCAATGTCAAAAGCAGTCAGTCACATTTCAGGCGAAGAAATGAGACTTGTCAGGCTCATAATAGCACCAGCCGAAGCAAATCGACTGATGTGGGATCCAAAGAAGAAGAAGGAGAGGGTGGAGTGGACCACATCCCACTAGTCATGTGAAAAGGTCGTCTGCAGGCTGTTAATATGAAATGTTTTCAGCGCTTCATGCTGAGCCATAACATCGAGCGGGTCCGCCTGCCTCCCTGTAGTGAGCCCGTTTGGGAGGAACAGCACCTTCATCAACAGCGCCGGGGTTTTAAGAGACACAGGAAAATATCTTAGGGAAGAAAAAAAAAAAAAAATGAAGGCGAAATCCTACCTGATGTCTGTCGCTTGTTAATGCATTCGGGCTGACTTGGATGTAGGCTAGGCGACACACACCGCAAGCGGGTCAGCTCAGCTCAGCTCAGCCTGCCTGCCTGCCTCCTCCACGGCATCAAGCCCCTCCTCGTTTATCGTACAGTGGAGAGAGATGGGAAGAGGAGAAAAAAAAAAAAAGCGACCACATATCTATGCGCCGAAAAAAAGGAAGCGGCGTCACACTCACCCACGGTGCCTGATAATCATAAAGATGTAGCCCCCCAGCTGGACAGATTTAAAGCCTCAGGAGTATTCATTCAAACCAACGACCCTGAGAGATAAAATAGACCTGACAATCATGTGGATGCATCGTGCACGCATAAAAAAAAAAAAAAAAAAAAAAAAAAAAAAAAATGAAGAAAGATTTGAATGACTGAGTCCCCTCTTATTTTGAAAAAATGCTTTGAATGTGTGCAGTGAAGTGCGTCTGCCAAAAGCGTGTCAGCACACACGAGCATTAGCGGGGGGACGGTCCCCGTTGCTGTGCCGCGCTCTGTCCCACTCTGACACGAGGGTTGGCCTTTACGCAGGGTCACATTAATGCCCCGTGGAGGATGCTGTTTAAACTGCACAACAGCAGGCCGCACATCTCAAACAGATGCCATCTGGAAAGAGCATGAAACCTGTTAAGATTTTTTTTTTTTTTTTTTTTTTTTTTTAAGGAACGCCTGTCTCTTGTGGAGGGATTTACGCGAAGCTCAATGATGAATTCATAAACCATGTTCTTCACTTCTGTATTTTGAAGAGAGCACTTTGCATAAATAATAATAATTAGGGTATATTTGGAGTATATTTAATGTATCAATCAGACTAGAAGCTCTCTTAGTGGGTGTGCTGTTATTTTGTAAACATATACTGCCCCCTAATGGAAATTACACGAACATCCACGCAAAGAAAAGCTCAGACGCTGGAAATAGAAGACAGACCACAGGATTTTAAGTGTTGTAATATCTATCCACAACGTATTAATGTGCATTATTAATATTTCATACATGCAAATATTATAGGAGGGATGATCATCTGTTTCTGCATAGATACTCAAGATATTTTTGCTTGACTCCCACTTCTCCGCTGAATCGCAGAAAATGCTGGACTATTCCCTAAAATCTGTTGTTGATGACAGCAATGAAATTTGGAACTTTAAAACCTTTTTATCCTGCCAATCAGTACACATGTTGTGCTAAATCACGTAAAATGATTTTGATTCTTGCAGGTATCACACATGAAGCAGACACACACAGAGACCCACAATAGGCGTGTAACGCATGTCTGTGCATGTCAGGTTGCATGATATTTTCAGAGAAATAGAGTTCATATTTATTTTCTATTTATGCCTATACCATCTCTAAAATGTATCTCAAATCCATTACATTCTTACACTTTGGCTTGCAAGGAACAAGAAGTTTGAGAGCTACGCTTGAATTGCTGATGTGATCTGAACATTTTGGAAAGCATTTCTGAGAAGTACCCCATTTAGGACACTTTCCTGGTATATTGTTAGCACTGACATCATTCTGTCTTTTAGTGCCTGGTAACAGGTGGTAACCAAGTTACTCCACTTGAACCTTGTCCTGTGCAGAGTAGAGCTTTTTTGCCTTACCACTTTTCAATATAGAGAGCCAAGGGACAAAACTGTCAAAAAGACTGTGTTTATTGCAGTAGCATATCAAACATAGGCAACACTGGTTTGCTTTCACTGTTTGAGTGTGTGTTAAAAAACAATAACTGTCAAGTTATAGCTCTCCAGTGCAGGCTTGACAAAATTACACCTCTCTGTCAAGCATGAATCAGTCATAATACAGCTGCTTTGTGTCCTACCACAAGAGGGTAGCACTGACATTACAATGTTTAGCAAATGCTGAAGACCTAAAGAGCAACGGTGAGTGTGGGTGAAAATAAATCACTGTTCTCCTGGGCTGTTTTAACACTGATGTTGACTTTTCAGAAATCACATCTCTGATAAAGAGATATTATGTTCTGCCTTACAAACACTGCTGCTCTTTAGGATGGTAAAGTGCTGGATGATGTGAAAAGCTCATCTTAAATTTCAAGTCAAGATCCTAACAGCTGGAAAGATATATCAGGCTGAATTACAGGGACAGGGGTTTGTTGTGATGGAAATTCTATTGAGAATCATGTGATGATGCAGCCATAAAAATAAAAAAAAATTAAAAAAAAATTTAAATCAATCACACTCATTTCTTTCAAAATGAGGGTAAGTACTAAACAGATATAGAATATACTTACGCCAGATGGCTCAACCAGTAGCACTTGCCAAATTCATTTCAATACCACAAGGACTTCAGTGGCAAGTTATTAACCATTATTCTCACTGAAACACTTTAGATGGAGGACTGATTGACCTGTAACTCTCCTAAACTCAGTTCAGCTTGGCCAGTTTTATCCCTTGAACCTTTGCCACTTAAAGTTAGCACTTCAAATACTCTAAAAATTATGCCAAATCATTATCTTATCAGATCCCTTCATTTATCTTTGCGGATCAAGGTCATGCAACCATCTAATTTAAATACATGGAAAAGCAAACATGTGAGTTAAAAGCCTACCATTTGTTTAAAAACAGTTTTTAAGTAGTGAACTTATCTAAACCAACAGTACAATGGCTACCACAGGACCATTGAACTCTGTTGTGGTTTGGATATTTCCATGGGAACCGGTGGCCAAGGAGAGAGGGAGGATCCTGTTCAAGCAGCATAGGGGGCGTGTGTTAGATACACTGGTTTCCTGCTTCATTTAAACTGCCTGCGTCTCTCAAACAGCCACAGATGTGCTGCTCTTGACAAGAGGGAACCTCCATCTGCTGTCAAGAGAGCCTCAGGGACTTTTAGCAGGAGCAATCAGTCCGTCCTGTTCGGGAACACTTAGTGGCTGATCCATATCTTCAGAACATAAGGTAAGAAAGTCTTCCTGCAAAGTTTATGATTTTAGATGTTAGGGCACAATTTTCTTTTTATAGTCTGTGTGTGTGTGTGTGTGTGTGTGTGTGTGTGTGTGTGTGTGTGTGTGTGTATGTGCATATGTGTGTGTGTGTTTGATTTCAGGAGACTTCACAAGCATATTCTTTTGATTTTCCAGAGTATCTCCATTTCTACCAGAGGACCCATGTGGGTGGTGGAGAAGATCCGTGTGTCAGTGGAGAGATCTAACCTGCCCATCCCATCAGCCGAGCTCAGCTTTAGAATTGGTGATATCATGTTTGGAGAAAGAGTTGACAAACCCAAAAGGACTTCTCTCTGTCCTAATGTCATCACCCCTGACAACATCCCAGAGTTCTGCATCCCACCAACTATCCCATCGCTGCATGAGATGAAGTCTGCGGAGCAGGGCAGAGCCGCTCGTGTTATGAAGGTGTCTCCCTGTGAGAGGGCTAGCCCTGAAATAGAGGTGACGCATCATGAGCCTCTCAACCCACACATTATTCAGGTGGAGAGCGTGGATGAGAGCCCACACGATGGCTGCAGTGATGAGGAGACCACCAATGCAGATCCCCAGAGTCAGGCTGCCTTGTCCCTTCCACACCTGGCCAAAGCCCAGACCTGCTATGGCTTTTGCACATTACTGGAGAGCCCCCACACTAGAAGGAAGGAGTCACTCTTCCACTCTGATCCTGGCTCCTCTCCACTGCTGCTGCCCAGGAGTCGTTCCAGCATGTGCTCCAAAGTCTCCCCCTCCACCTCACCTTCGTCCTCTCCTTCCTCTTTCAGTCTTAACACCCTGACCTCCAGGCTGTCACCGAGATGCTACACCCTGAACTGGCAGACCACTCTGGACAGTGATACGACTTCCTCTACTGAATCCTCTCCTTTCAGCTCGCCACTGCTGACCAGGTGCCCCGCCAAGTCTTCCCTCTTCAAAACACTGAGTCATGAACTTCTGTTGTCAAGGAACATGAGGAAGGCGATGGTGTCCAGGAACAATTCTCTATCCACAGATGAAGGCAGCTCCACAGACAACAGCCCCAATGTCATGAGGAGGGCATCAGAGGGGTTAGCTGAAGGCCTGCCCAGTAACTACAGCCTGGCGCCACCCACCATCTTCCCCATGGACTTGACTCTGCACAGAGAGAGGGTCATGAAGGAAAGAATGGTACCCATAGGGAAAGACGGCAGCCTGAGACTCTCAGCTGAGTACTGTCTGGATAACCAAAGACTACGGGTTCGACTGATCAGTGCTGAGGGCCTATATCCGCTCTCTGTAGATCCTAAGATTATCAACTGCAGCATCAGCCTCTCTCTGGTTCCTGGAAAAGTCCAGAAGCAACGCAGTACAGTCATCAGAAAGAGCCGTAATCCCATCTTCAATGAGGATTTCTTCTTTGATGGTATCTCAGAGGAGGACCTCAGCCAACGGTCCCTTCGCTTTAAAGTGGTGAACAAAATGTCCACCCTGAAAAGAGACTATCTCCTTGGTGATTGTGATTTGCCTCTTTCTAGCATTGTGCCATTATAAACCTAAGTATTTCCTCATCAGTTTATTTATGAATTCAATTATTTATTTTCATTTTTGTATTGTAAATCGAGATTTTATAATGATTAAATTATGGAAAACACTGAGGTTGTTTGTCATTAATACATTTCAAAATAAGACTCTGTGCTGACATGGATTCATTGTAATATCATAAACTGTGTCTGTGCAGACCAGTTCAACCAGTTTTTAAAAATACATGTTTTCAGAAATTCTCAGGATAATAATGATATCAGAAAAACAAATGCACCGCCAACAAAAAGCTAATCCTTACCTCATCATTTCTCATAAATAAAAACAAGAATGTTGAAATAATGATTTACAGCCTTTTCAGCCATCTTTTATTGGTGTGTTAGTGTGGCTGCAGTATCAGCTGGCGTGAGATAACCACCATCTCATATTTCTCCTAAGCCTGTTGTTTTCTTCCTGACCTTTCCAATGATTAAAAATATCACTCGAAACCAGATACCTTAGAGGGGAGTTTTGAGTTGAGTATGCATAATTTCAATCAGTGCACAAAAGAAGCTTTTTTTCCGCTGTGATACAGAACAGATACAGACATACACTGATACATTATGACACAGACAGTGTTACTGTCCCGTTTCATGAATATCAACTGAAGCTGTATGAGGAAGATTTCCTCTGGTTGTTCATAAATTATGAGGATAATATTTCTCAGTAAAACCTACAAATAGTTTCCTTGTGAGGTAGATCATTTAAGTTTTTTTTTTTCTTTTTAGTCACAGGAAAAGGTACTTTTTTTCTCTTACAAAATGTTTTATCTTAATGGAGGCGTGACAATACAAACCACAGCTCTGACTGAAAATATCAACTGGCCTGAGAATTTGAATATAATTCAGGTGGCTAAAAGGCTAAATAAAAGAAATTAACTGCACTGCTTATAAGTGTGAACTAAAACAGGCTTCTTTTCTGAACTACTACAGAGCCAATCACTATATTTTTGTTGAAGCCAAAAGACAGCATCTCTCTATGCAATATAGATACATGTTTACACAACTGAACAGAGCAGCAGCTCTTAATGTAGACTCCAGGCAAGTATATCCTGCTGCTTGCTGCAATAAACATCAGGCTTAAAAGCACTGGCTGCCACTATAGCTCCTAGTTAAAGATTAATAGGTTTCTCAGGGCTCAGAAAAGCTCTGAAAGGGGACAACTGCTGGTTATACAGTATATGACAAAACAACATACAGTAATGTGAGCAGATGGGAAGCATTCAAAAATACATATAAATGGCTATTGCTACCAACAGTAGAATATAACCTGCTGGGAGACTGGTTTCAAAGCTCAGTGTCTGTAATGACGCATGCTTTATAATGCAAATATTTTACCAGATTTTACAGTTTGCATTGTGCCACTGAGAAAAGCCTCTGGACAAATATAGCTCGTGATCCACTTTCAGTTTGAACTACAGTTTCAGCAGGGCCACAAAGAACCTGCAATCCCCTCTCAATTGTTTTGATGGAAATAAGGGTTTTGTGTTTCGACAATGCGTGGCTTAATACACAGGCTTTGACGTTACTGTAACACAGAGGAACATCTCATTTCTGTCAAAGAAGCCTATAAAAATCCCACACAGACAACCTACATTTTTCAACAATACCTCTCTGCATACAGGATGTGTTACCAGATTCTGCAAGGAGGCTGATACTGTTGGACACTTTTGTACTGAGTGTTGACTCAGCTGTGAAATGCCCTGTAATAAATGAGAATTACCTGTGATTCCCCTTGCTGGTCAACCACTGATAGGATTCAGAGGGATTTCCGCTAATCTATCTTCATTCAAAAGAGCAGAAGCATTGGTTTTATAGAGCACACTACAGCTGCATTAGGACCTTGATCTGTGCTGGTGCCGCCCATACAAAAATGTGTCTACCAAATGGACACTGAAAAAAAAAGCATTAAATAATGACAACATTTCCTATTAACATCCTGGAAAACCACTACTTCCTCAAACACAGCACATCTTTAGTGCTGACCTCGCGCTGCACTGTTTAAGAAGAAAGTCTGACCAATAAAGTTGTCATAAATACACAAGGCAGGTCAGACAATCCTAACTAAAACACACAAAAATATTTCTAGAGTAGATCTTTATATTTCCCTTTAGAACATATGACTCTAAACATGAAGAAATATACTAACATTTACATCAGAAATGGAAATACAAAGATGTGGGCTGTTTTGCACTTACAACTGATTACTACAAGTAATTTCATATCATCTGTAGGAAACATCTGTCTCCCTAAGAGCTATGCATCATGAATGTAAACGCACAAAAGGGGAAGTGCACTGGCTTAATCTCAAGTGTCTGAAAACAGTTGCCTGGTTACCTTCATTCACCAGGATGCCTTTGCCCAGCTAATGCACATTTACAGTATCAAAGTAACGAGCTGGAAATGACAACAACTACATTTCGAAATTATCGTTGAATATTATAAATCTCCCTCTCCCATATTCAGCTCTCTATTTACATCAAACCCTTTTCACTGTTCTCTAGTTTCTTCAAATGGAAAGAAAATGTTTTCTTACGAAGAAATGCAAACGCTCCCCTTCCCCTACCATATCTCACTTGTCTTTTTTTAAACCTTCCTACGTAAATGAATCTGTTCAAACCAATTTCCTTATCTTGTTTTCTGTTTTACCAGGCTCTTATATTGTGCCAAAAAATATAACATACACCTTAAAATATCACTGTAACAGTGCTTGAGCAATGTAGTCACCAGTACATTCCTTACTCCACCTTGTACTTAGGGTACAAACTGCTTTGGATTTGGAATGACAACAGCTAGTGGACCCCTATCGTAATTTGTTATCCACCTCCCACTGCAATCCATTATATATCCTGCAAGAATGGACTCCTGTTGTCACTGCCATGACACTGTTAGGACAAAGTATTCAGATGTCTGATATCAATAGACCAGTAAGGAAAGGAGTTGAGCTTATTGACTGCATATACACAGATTAAATGAGACTGTTAATAACAATCTTTGATTGTCTTTTAATAGGTCAGCATGTTCAACACATATATATTATAAATTCTGTACTTGATACAAGAAAGATATATCTTATCAAATACCTAATTTGATCCCCAGTTACAACATTAAACAACTGTTGTCAAATTACCTCATGAAACAGGGTCAAAATCTTCCATGATGTTAGTGGTGTTGCTGTGGGTGATTGTTGTTTCAGGGCAATGACATCACCGTTTATGACCCATTCTTCAAACCAGTGAATTCTACCCTCCGTGTTCAGCTTTGCACCAGATTAGTGGAAGTAATGAGCAGGATATATGATGTATTTTAGCTGCGTCATTAGTTCGTGTGAGGACACATCACGACACAAGATGAAACCAGATCTGACTGACACACGCACACACACACACACACACACACACACACATACACCCACACCCTGGTAATGCCTGATGATGCTCCAAAATCACTGGAGTCTGCAGTATTTAATTGAGGTAAGAGATCATAAATTTTATGTGAACATGAATTTAATTTGTTTATAAAACATTTCCCTGAAAAAAATATCAATTTAATTTAATTTAATTTAATATTAATAAACATAACACTTGCATGTTGAGATGATTGGTATAACTGATATGACTCAGAATCTTTGATTTGACTGAATGCATCCCACTTTATTGATATTTCCAGTGTCAGACTGACAAGTCAGGTCATTCATTCTGCCTCTGACTTATCAGTTACAACATCTATTTAACCATGGCACAAAATCAACTTCCTGCAACCGCCTAACATATTGTCATCTGTATAGACATTCACAGCTAACGATAAGGCCAAGAACAAACCATGCTGTATCTGCACGTAGCAGACTCATCACTGGGATTGTGCACCTGCCTTGTGTTACACCACCTACTCAATCACCTCAGGAACAGCATGGAACTGAGTCCAACCGTGACCTGTTTGGTACATAACAACCAAACATACTGTAGGTTGGACTTCCTCACATCAGATCAGACTTATATAAACAGAACCAAGGTGTTTGAACTCGTTTGACCCTGCTCTGTTTTGTAGGTGCTGAAACTCCACATGAAACCCTCTGAACACCGTGCTGGTCCGGCTTGGCAAAGCGGTTATGCACAAGCATGGATGTTTCGATACTGTGTATCTTGATGGTGTGTCAGTGAGAAGTAAAGGCTAATAATAACTCATCATGAGGCCTTGTGTAACGCACCGGTTGTGTGTGTTCATTTCTCAGTTGCTCCATGTGACATGTCTGATTGCACTCAGGAACAGACACATGCTGATGGGATGGTAAATTGCATTAGGACAATCAGAACAGGGCTTGCACAATATTGGCTGAACAGCCATTACACAGTTAGGCAAACAGTTTGCCACGTACAGGTCATGTGACAGAGGTGGGGGGATGGGAGAGGGGGTGATACAGGAATAGCTGGATTTGTTTGATTAAAGCTAATTTTAGACCTTAAAAAATGATTACATGCACAATATATACTAGAGCTTCTTTTACAATTACCTTTAAAGAAAAACTATAATAATAACACAATGAAAAGTATATTTAGACTCAAAGAGGAAAAAAAAACTGCATGATTAGGTACATGGAAAGATGACACTGTCTTCCTGCCTGTCTTTCTGTGTTTTTCCTTTTCCAATAGAGCCTTCCACTCCCATGGCAACGAGGCCCAGCTCCAGGGGAAACCATGGAGATCCTGCCTTTCATGTGTGAGATGCTTTTATTTCGACACATAGGTTGATAGAGGCTGTCCCTGTCTGTTTGATTCAGATGCATCTCAGCTTCAGTCATGCTGCTGCTGCTTGTATCCAAAGCCAGCTGTCGATACATCCTTCCTGTGAATCTAAAATGAAGTGGGAAGCAGTTTACATATTGTGTTGGGAATAATCTGTGCTGTTCTAAGACAAACATACAGATACATATAATTATTGTTATATTATTGTCTATGTAGATGGGCACATTTAAAACAGATATAGAAAAGAGTTTTACATTAATTTGCAACATGTTTTATAGATTCAAAGAGACCTAGCACCTAGTCTACCAATCACAACGTCAAGATTCAGTCAAATGTCTAATCATTTAACTCATGATTAACTGGGGGTTAAATTCACCTCTTCTGACACTTTTACTTATATTGAATATTTTTTTAAAGAAGGTTCACTTTAAACAATCGATATGTCATTTTAGATCAAATCTCCTTGTGCCTAATGTCTAATATTCATTAGCCAGTGTGTTTAGTCTGCCCAGTCAATATACAGTCTGGTGCTTGATCAGGTTCCCTGAGAGGGAGAGGCAATGAGACACATCTAGGTCTGTCTGTGTCATTTTTACTGTCCTACTTCCTATGATCCACTTATACAACCAACATCCAAACCACAGAGGAACTTCACAGTCCCAATTCCCCCGACTTTGTTTGTCCTTGACTTTGAGATGTTATAAAAGTTGTGGGCTGTACAGCTCATTGTTTATTCTGGGAGAGTCAATTCATACGCTCATCCTATATAATTTGTCAACTTAATTATCATATTTGAGGGGAGAAATCCAATGTCGTGGTAGTTCCATAAACACCAAATTTATTGAATTGCCATCTTCATTATAATAAACCAGCGAGACAGATAAATTATAATAATTTAGATGAAGAACAGGCTCTTTTGCTTTCATTTTGAAGAACCAACAAATCAGGTAAAGTCTAATTATGATTTCAAGGCACTGTGGCGTCTACAAAAAAACTTCTCCATAATAAGAGAAACCCTCTTTCTTGCTCACAGATTTGAAATGTAATAAGCATCTGTTCAGCTCATCAGTACTACAGGTAAAACCATCCTCAGTCATTGGTATGGTGATTTATTAATGCTTAAATGTGTTGACTTAACAAAGGGCAAAGAGGAGAAACATGTCTTTTACTGAAGTGTACTTAATGACATCACCTTTACTGGTAAGCTGTATCTGATTTTTACATCTTCAATATTGTGTAAATTGAAGCACACAGACTTTGGAAATCAATTTCCTCTGGTACATGAAATTGCTGTATCGTCATATGATTCACAAAGGGGTTATAAATATAACCAGGGGCGATAGATAACAAATGGTTCACAGGCTCTAGACATGTTTAACTGAGGGTAAACATGGAAGCTAGGTGATGGGTCTTTGTTTACCAGTTTGGTTTACTGGGCAACCAACTGATACAGACCAGGGTAAACTGCAGTGTCATTTTGTACTAGAGTTTCACAACCCGTGGCGCTGAGGGAAGAGTTTGCCTTAGGAGAGACGGCTGAGTTTAACCATGAAACATTCAGACTTCAAGCTCCGAGACTGCACTTTCAAGTTAGCATAAGCCTCATTTTTCATGGTAGTCAAAGTCAGAGACCACAGCTGCAATAAGTCAGATGTGGGAAGAATTGGCTGCTTTTGAAGCACTGATACCGCCTTAATAAATTTCTCATCTCTTGGTTGTAAGCAAGGAGTTACTGCAGTTATTGATGTTAAGAGTGCACAGACTCAGGTGTCTTGGGCTGAGTTATAAAAATGAAATCCATTGGGTGCAGCTTTGCTATCAAAATCCAAGTTTTTTTCTCAATTAGGTATCTCCAGACATGTATTCTAGTCAAAGTGCCAGAATTATGTCTTGCCCCAAGGGACGAATAGAATGATAGCACCTTTAAACACTAAATCCTCTGTACTGCGTCATAAAAATAAAGTCATGCTTTCTTTTTCAAGATAGGTTTGCCATTTTTAAATGTTTGCCTCCATCTTTATATCAATTTGAACAGTGCTGTGCTTCAATGTTATTATATTATGTTATGAGCATTTTCTCTGTTGCTGACACTAACTCAGATCTCTTTGCCAAACTGGTAAGAGAACAACGTTGTCGCCGGACTATGAATTGAGTTTAGCTTTTCACACAGAGGAGATGAATTGCTATATCAAAAGTAATCTTATGGATCGACAAGCGCTGTTAAAACTGTGCAGCCCCCGTCATTCTGTGATCTAATCTTCAAAGTCTGGGATGCACACACTGTGCAGTTTGTCTAACTAAACAAGGCCCTATTCATGTACTCAGTGCTTTGTGAAAGCTGGGGGAGAGATGGAAGTGTGGGTAGCCCAAACTAATGAGACTGAGAGGTGGCAGCTTTGGAAGACTCACATTTTATCAACTGACTCTCAATTTATTGTCAAACCTGTATACAATTTATACACATATTGCATTTTTATATATATATTTATATCACTGCTTCACCTGACCATGCTGGTAAGCATTAAACTTTTTGTGCCAACTTGTCTATCTTAAGTCATTAGCTGTGCTCCGTGGGTTTTTTTAGTCATTGGCTCATTGAGGATGCTAATGCTGCTAGCTACTTTATTGATCCGCCTCATGGTATTGGCTAACCACCTGTTAGTTCACCATTTGTCCTTAACTTCTTTGTGGCAATGAAAAATATTTGCTTGTAGATGAGCTGTTTTTCTCCGCAGTGACTGTTTTGACCACAATTTAAATGATTAATTAATTACGAAAATTGCTGTTCATTTAATTTGGTGTCAATTGACAAATGAGCAACAATTCAACCATGTAACAATTAATTAACAAATTGGAGAGTCCTTCCTGGCTGCTGCACTTTAGATGGATTTCTGGGTTTGGTTTTTATCAGTTTCTATTCACTAGATCCCCTGCATTGATAATGTTGCTGCGGGATTGTTATGTGGTTGCTATTGCCCAGTTCACACAGCGTTTATTATTCCTCTTATGGCCCATATACCGGTAGTAGAGGCCACACAACAGCAGCTGGCGTCAGCCTCTGTATGTAATGTCTCTGCTTTGCTGAGCCTGTATGCTTAAGGGGAGTGATGAGGTCAGAGCGTAGATGCCAAATAAAAACTGTGCACATTGTCTATATTCACATAATTAGAAATCAATTTCAACTGACTGATTGACTGACTAACTGCTAACTGACTGAGCTATTATCATAGTTCTCACAGTAATATCAAGAGAAAACCCTGATCAACTTGACCAATATACCACTGTTTCAGGCTTGGTGACAGAAACAGGTTATTAAAGTAACCTAATTATAATTTAAATGTTCCCAATTGTTTTTCTCATAATTGTTAGAGGCTTTTGGCCAGTCAGTAACATTCCTAATGTAACTTAGTGATGCTTTATTGTCACAGCATTTATATTCACTATTTTGCAACTGCGAGCTGACGCTGGAAAAAATGAACCAAAATACATCTGAGGCTGCTGTGACTGTAGACAGACTCCGTACAACAAACCCTCCATACCACATCGTCTCTCACAGCACTTTATCTGTGAAGTGTTGGGTAATTATTCACTTCATTTGCTGTTCTGCCCCACTGTCACAATGCACAATGGAAAAAAATAGTGTTTTGATTAGCAATGCAGGCATCCTAATCTGCTGGAGGCTTAGTGAATCACTAATTTGCCACTCTGATCAAAACCTTAATTGATTCAATTGGTGAATTATTGCCCCTAGTTTCTCTCTGAGAGCAGCAGTATGGCATGTTTTCCGCAGCTGGGCATCCTTTGCCTCATGCAGCAAGTTGAAAGCAAGGGTTTCAAAGGCCACAAAGCTCAGATCTCAGCGGGGCACATGTTTTGCACCATGTGAGCCTGCATGTGTTGGTACACATGTCAGTGCCACAGTGCAGAAAGAGGGCGAGTGTGTGTTTGTGCGTGATCTATGTCTGTGCATACAGAACTGTGTCTGTATTGTGTCTGCCTGGGCTTTGACGTGTGTTGAAAGGGCTAAGTTCACTTGTAAAGACACATTTTTGCGTCAAAGTAGCTGAGACAAGGCAGATAGTAGTGAGATTACTGTAAAATCATATACAGTGGCTGCTACACTTTAATTGCATTATTGTACAAGTGTTACAAAAATTGGGACATAAATGAAGGATCTAATAAAAGCAAAACAGTGTGCGTTTAGTAAAGTAAGTGTGTTATTTCATTGCTGCATCAATGGGAGATTTGGAAGAAGCAGGCAATAGACTGTCGACAAAGCGGACAGAAATTGAATGTCAGTGACTTGCAGCTGTTGTTGGAGGGGACAAATGAAACTTGCAACCTCCCCCTTGATGACATCATGAGCATCAGTGATGCCCCAGCCGCCTGACTCCCTGAAATAAAGATCAGGTGGTATCGGATATAAGTCACCCTGAGAAGGCCAAGCAGGGTTAAACCTCCTGCAGGTGGCCTTTTGTGAATGGGATATAATTTTCATTTTGCCACGTTTGTACACTGGGCTGTAGGTGAATGTGGTCCTTAACTCAGGCACACATTAACAGTGATATGAATGTCTACCTTGTCCTCCTCGGGTCTGATTGGTCCTTCTCAACTCATACACACCCACACAGATACCTAAGTATTCTCTCAGGCTCACAAACTCATTGTCACAGTTTCCATGTCCGGTTTTTGTGAAGTTAGAGTATAGCCTCAGGCTGCACGGCCTTTTATTTCTTGAAAAAGGAAATGACCTGCACCTTTGCCACATTAGTACGGACCTGCATACACTTTAACACACTTCCTTTTGGTCAAAGAAAATCTGTATGTAAAGTATTTGGCTCAAAATAGCAAATTACCTCCGATTTAGCTCAGAATGTTCCATTACTCAAATCTATCGGTAGTTACCCATGTTGTTAGTTACGTTTGACTGATCAAGACCCAAGTTAAAGTGGAATGTTATGCCGTTTGATGAGCAATAATATTGCTCCACCAACTGATTTGAGGACCTTTATGATGAGCCAAAGATGAGGTTTAACTATGGAAACGCTCTCATTGTCAGTGTAGTTACCACTTAGCAGAAACGACTGTGAACAGAAGTGCACTGTTGTGACCATGTGGTTCAACAGCACTCCAACAGCAGTTTGATGCGTGCTGCCATCTGCTGGTGATACCATCTCACCTCAGTCTGAACCAAACCCAATTTGTCTTTGTGGAAACCTGGTGCACAGGGCACGTGCAATGGTATTTGAAATGTACTCTCACTCCCCTCTCACATAGTTTAAAACACTGTCATGTTTTCCTCAGCTAGACTTGCTAATTTCACCTTTCACCTACGCAAGTCTATGTACAGGCACATCAGCTGTTGGACCCACACGTGTAGTAGATATACAAAGGCACAAACACAACCACTCAGACACACAGGCAGTAATGGACATGAAGCAGCATACCCCCTCTACACAAATACGCCAACCACCCAGAGATCTCTCTATTGAGGTGTGTAAACAAAAGAAAAATGAGGAATGCATGACTGTTGATTTACACTATGCACCTTGAATATCTCTTTATTCTGGCCCACAGCAATTATTTACAAGTGTTTACTCAACAACATGAAGTATGTTCTCAGTAAAGAGACACTTGTTTACAACCAATCACTGGGACTGGGCTCATGAATGTTAGGATACACAGTGTGAGACCCTTTCTCTCACCATGCTATTTTTAGTAGACACCAATGCCTTCCGGCAAAAATCACATGAATATGGATAGTGTGCTCGGCTGTACAGAGTGGTTTGCAGCAAGAGAGCAATGATTCAGAAAGACAGCCTGAACGTACTCTGTGTGTGTTCAATAAAAATACTAGACCAGTGCAGGAGTATCATTAGGTTTTCTAGGAATAAAATACTGAAGGATTATTGGGCGCTAAACATGTTGTTTAATGAGAAAATTGCAATGTAGAAATCAAGATATAATTTCATACTTTGACAGAATATTATTTAATTTATTTCTGTTTCAATTTATTGACACTCATTTTATAAGGGGGTTTAAGTTCTAGTTTTCTTGTGTTAATACCCAGTCAGAGATTATGAACTCACTTAATTCTTAATTACTATAAAAATGTCAAATATTCAAATATTAAAATCACATTCAGCATCACAAAAACAAGCACAACTACATAAAACAGTAGATTCCTCAACTGGTCTCACATCAAGGTTTTGTAATTTGCTGTAATATTTTTATCCTTCTCTAAAGCTGCTAATTCTTGTGATCATAAGAGCTTTCAAAAAATAGCAGCACCACACAATTAAAGTAATAGATTCGTGATGCAGGAATGTACTGTAAAAAAAGAAAGAAAATATTTACACTGATTTGCTTTAAATATAAAATGTAATTAATTCTTAAACATGGGAAGTAAGTAAATTATTTAAATGTTGATTGAATTTTAGTGCAAAATACTACCACAAATTCATAATTAATCATTTTTGTTTTTCCTGTAGGCTTATTTTCTTCATAGCAGAAATTCAAACATTCATTATTTGTAAAAATAGAGTACTTGACTTTTTACTTTGCACCGGTCCTAAATGTATCTGGTTTACTTTTCATCACTCTTGTGCCAACTAGCATGGTGTAGCTTCCTGTCCTTGACCTCAGCATACTTTGCAAGTCAATATTATTCAAAGGCTGTCCATGGTTATGCCTTTAAATAGGCCAATTTGGGCTTGGAGCACATGCATCTTGGAAGACAGGTTTATTTTGGTGTAACTCAATTTTTCTCAAGTCTCCTTGGCTGCCGGGATATATCCTTGAGAAAGAGGCCACAGGCATCTGTACTTTTCTAAACATCTGAAATCAAGTAGTACTCAGTGTAGCAGAAACCCCACAGTGTCTGCCTTCAATAGATTATAGGTCCTGCAAGTTTAGCAATGTCCAGCAGAGAGTGCCCTGACTCTGTTTAACAGTGAGCTGCTCAGCACCAACCACTGGCTGTAACTAGCAGGTCGAATTCTACAGGATATTTCACCAGTTTGTGAATCAAATATCTGCCGTGAAATTCTTCGTGCTATTGGTAGTATGAGGACGCAATAAAGGAAGAAAAATTCAATGTGAGGTGCAGTTTGTTTATTGATGCACTGCATTTCTGAATCTATTATTTTTTTTACACCTAAAAGACATTTGTGCACAGGGGAATGTAGTATCCACTTAGCAAATCTAAATGATTCATTTGTCATGCAGTTAAAAGCCTGAGGCTGTGGTGAATCATTTGGCCAAAACATTTGATAGAAATCAGTATCATGGCCCCGTTTGTTAATAATGTTTCAATTCCACTGATTACTTGTCATTGACTTCACCATGAGGACATTTAAGTGTCTCTTCTCTTCTCTTCTCTTCTCTTCTCTTCTCTTCTCTTCTCTTCTCTTCTCTTCTCTTCTCTCCTCTCCTCTTTTTTTCTCTTCTCTTCTCTTCTCTTCTCTTCTCTTCTCTTCTCTTCTCTTCTCTTCTCTTCTCTTCTCTTCTTCTCCCCTCTCCTAATCTCTCCTCTCCTTCTTATCTCCTTTATTCTTATCTCCTTTATTCTTATCTGCCTTGTTTTCTTCAACTGTCCTCTCCCCACGGAGTGGTCTTGTTCTCCTCACTTGCAGATGATGTGGTTTGGAGGGCTGGAGCTGATGCAAAGTGACGTGTCTTCCCATCACAGGAGTATAGCTGAGGCTGGGCCTCACTTCCCCCGCACTGGGCTGTTTTTGTTCGCCGTAGCTCATGCGGATAATTTGCCGGGATGCAGTGGAGGGCTGTCACAAGGACTTGGCTCAAGGGGTGTGGGAAAATAGCAGAAGCGTCTTCCATGCTCAAACCCTGCCTTAATGATGAGCATTAAATATGAACATCTTCTTTGTGTAAGTGATGCATTAGGCGCCCTACATGTCCCTCTCCTTGCTTTCGCTTTTTCTCTCTTTCGGTCCCTTCTTTCCCTCCCTGATTCTCCGCAGCCTTGTCTGGAGTCTTGTTTGAGAATCAGTTGAATAATCCGACTGACAAGCAGCCTTTAGGTCATGGCATCTCTGTTCAGAAAATATTCTCAATTCTTTGTGAAAGCACAGCACAAACACAGCTCTGTGTGACTGAGCTAATGTTCCTCCATGAGTACAACTGAAATGAGTAGAGAGACAACAGTGGCTTTGTCTTGGCATCCTTAACCATTTTCTTTATCTCTTTGAAGGCTGTTAATGTGATTGCCTGATATATTGCATTCTAATGTAACTATGTTGTGTTTCGTGACTACATTGAACAAGCCTGTCTTTGTAGGACCGCTACCATGTAGTAGGACCAGACCAAATGATAAATTAACAGGCAGAAAGCTCCTTCATACCTTGCTGATCAGAGACAGCAGTCCCAGTTCAGCTGAACAAGTCTATGTAGAATTGTTACATTGACAGTTTCAGATAAAGCGATCTCAGGGAACTAAGGAAGAAAACACACCACCCGCCCCTTAAAATAGACCTCTCTGGGTACTGAAGCAAAGGACAGAGTGACATTGTGAATGCTAACATCTGTGCAGAACCTTGCAGTACCAAATGCCCCAACCCCAAGTTTGAGCAGACTCTACCGTCATCCTCCAAGGAGCAGCCATTTTGGAAGGCTCTCCCGGCACAGATGTTGCATATTAAAATGTAGGGCTGTTTTAGCAGAGGAAATGCTGTGGAGAGAGGGGGCTGCTCCTCTGTGGGCCTCACCTGTGCCTTCATCCGAGAAGCCAATCCAAGAGAGGGTACTGTCTAACCAACCAAAAACAAAGTGACATTCAAGATAAAGTCACCCTGCCGCCTCTTTGACCCTGGGAGGCTGTGGATGTGGACAGATTATTTCACACATGAACATAACTTGTTTATAACAGAGACAGTTGTCCTACACGCTAATTTCAACATGATTTGCTGTTCCCATATAGATGCACTTATATACCTCTGCCACACATGTTGCTGCGTCCTTCTGTCTGAGGAGTAATATTACAAGTAAAGCATGAAGAGAATAAGTGACCCTGCCTGACCAGTGCTTAAACAGACAACAAGCTTTGTCCACAAGATGGAGATATTCACCAGTTTAATGCCGAGCGCCCACCTGGCTCCACATGAAGCAGACAGACAGAGGAGAGAGAGAGTGTGAGTGAGTGAGAGAGACACGGAGGCAGAGTGGGAGATGCGCTACATGGCTGTGTGTGACAGATTGTGTTTGCATGAGGCAGTATGTGATGCTTGTATAATGTTTGAGTGTGTCTCTTTGTTTATGTGTACATTGTACAGTGTACGTGCCTGAGTGGGTGTGTGTTTTTGAACCTTGCTGCGCTCGCCGGATGAGGTGTTGAGGGGGCAGAGTCTGCTAACAGAGAGGTTGCAAGTGGTCCCTGGGCTTATTGGCCTGGGATCCCAGGGGCCCAGAGCAGAGGAGAGGTCAAAGCAGGTCGGCTGTCCCGTGTATTGCTGGGCCCCGGGCCCACTGTGTGCAGGGGAGGGTTCAGGTGTGTGTCGACCTCTTGCTCCAGCGGGCTGTAAGTAAAGAGGCTGGGGTCTGCTCCTCTTATCCAGGAGGCAAGCTGCTGCTGCAGGAGGCCTGACCTGGCCGTACAGAGGCCTTTATTCCACCTTTACCGCCACCCTTAGAGTCCCGACCGAACTTCATTCACTAACTTAATGTTAGTGCTGACACGATTAGCTGGTTAATTGTTCAGTAGATCTGGTTTCAATTCCTCAAATATGAGGATTACATTTTTTTGACTTAAATCATTTTAAATTAAATATCTTTGGGCTTTGGTGTGCTGCAACTTATTGACGTCAGTTTGAGCCGTAGAACTTTTCAATTTGCATTTCTCACAATTTTTTTTTCATCTCATAGACTAAAAGATGAAAACAATCATATTTATGGCCCTTCTACATACAGTATAATTGTTTGCTTGTTACAAACAAACAAATGGACATGCTTCGTTAGTCACTGGTTTGGGATTACTGGCTTCTCATTTGAACTGGATACAAAGAGAAGAACAATTGTTCTCTTACGGCATAAAGTGCAGTACACTTTCAAGCTTTATGTCAGACTATGATGAAAATAAAGGACCCTTTTAAAAATGAAAGAAAGCCTGAATGTCAAAAATACCAATCAAATTCATTCTTTTCACTGAGCACAAAGCTCCAAAACATCATTAAAGAGGCTGGCTTGATTGCCAAGAATGTCTTTGCAAAAAAGGCCATTTCTCCCATAGTGCATAATGATGAAGAGCCATCATAATGATGCTACAACCATGTTACTGCGTATTCTTTTATGTGGGCTGCAGTCATATTTTCTCCTCTCTGTCATTGTGTCTTTATATGAGTCATTCAATGATGCCAACTAGCTAATCCCGAGAACTGTCACAATAGCTTCTATGGACAGTTGAGTGCACACACCTTGTCCATGGGTGCATTAATTAAGATGGTTGCTTGAAACCACTAGCAATTAATGTACTGTATCAACAAGCACAGTGCACCACAATAGTGAATGGTAGCCAAATGGTATTACTGCAGTGGCACCTGGTCCTCAATAGGCATTGTTTGGCTACATTTTGTGCCCATGTAGTGTGACATATTGCCCTCAAGCATTGACCATCTGACCAGGGAAAGGGCTTTAAATGCTAGGCTAATAATAGGAGAGCAAAGCCAGGCAAAGGATTCTAGTAATTATGCCCCACTGTGGGACATGATGGGTGAAAAGAGGAGAGGATAGGGCTAAGAGAGAGAAGTTAATGGTGAGGTGAAAAAAAAATAGTGCAAGTCAGAGCATCACTCAACTTTTTTTCTCTGCTTTTTCTGATGCAAGAAGATGACAGACAACACAATTAGTGGTAGGGTAGACTTAGAGGTTAAGATGGCAAGGACAGGCCAAGTACCTGAACTGGATCAACACGCCTCAGTCTGATGTGGGAGAGTCAGGGCTTCTGGTCATCGCAGTGTACATGTTCAAATCAGGCATTAAACGTGCTAGGCCATTTCCAGGATCTGAAGCCAAGGTCTTGGCAAGACTCTGTCTCTCTGGGTTACACAAACCTGCCCTTGAACTCAGTTTCCAGGGAATAGACTCATTCTCTCTTGAAAAGTGGAGAAAGGAAGCTATTATCTGACACAGCCTGTGGAGGAGACTCTGGGCGATGATAAAGAACTCAGCCAGGAAAATGAGGCTGAAGCAGACCACCAGACCAAAGTTTGTTTGCACAGTGACTTTCATATTGTTTGTGTTTGTGTGTGTGTGTCCATGTGTGATCTGCTGTGCATGTGAACTTGTGTGTGCGTGCTTAATTTGCAGCATCACAGTGTATGTGAGCCCCTCACTGTGAGCAAAGGAAGGATGCAATTTACATTTTTGTGCACATGTACAGGAGCAGCAACAAATAAAAACCCGTGCCTAAAAATAAAATGACTTGAGAATTAATTAAAGTCAGAGAGTGTGCAGCAACAAACAGATGTGTCCTATTTAGGGCTAATATCAACTTTATCTAACTGTGTAGGGAACTTGTGATTGATGGCGTCTGTCACTGTTACAGCTCCAACATGCCTTAATCCTATCCAGCGGTTGCACAGCACCCAGATACACAATGCCTGATCTTTTATTCCTTTATTCAAATCCCATCGATTGAATAGAGTGATCAGAGGCGTTGCCCTCTCTGGAAGAGCTTAATCTCTCTCTGACACATGGAAGACTTGCTGGACTTTGATGATGCAGCCGCATATCCTTTTGGGCTTTCAAACAACTCTGCGTGCGCCGTTACCTCCATCAGCTGTCTGGAGAACAATCATTCAGTACAAAGCACTGTCAAGGCTTCAGCAAGCAGAAGCTTCACCCCGCCAGCCTCTAATTCACCCCCCTGCTCCTCACCCGGCTGCTATGCACTGTGGGATTGGATAACCAAATCCCAGATGCAATTAGTGGTGCTTTCAGAGGCCGCGGTTTGAGCAATATGCTGGAATACTCCATTGTGCCCCCGTGCACTGGTTACTGGCAAATTGGACTTTCATCAGATCTACTGTGCTGAAGACATTTACAAAAAGTTAAAATCACGTTGGACAATTCACTTTGTTACACTCATGGTGCTAAACAAGAGTAGTCCTGAGGATTTTTAATTGATGGGTCTATTGTTTCTTTGTAGTCACTGAGGATAACATAATTACCCTGTTCATTATCCCTCTGCGGCTATGTTAAAGAGCCTGTTATCAGAGCCTATGCAAATGGTTGTACAGCTTGCTGCTCTTGTTCACTTGATTTTTTTTTTTAATGGTATGGGGCCTATTGCATCTATGTATGTTTTCTGGTATCTTAAGGCATTCGTCTTGAAAGAGTCACTCATGGCACAATGACACTCGGTCGATACCGAACAAACAGGCGATGATATATTTATCCCTCAAATAATCCTCAGGTCTGACTACTTCTCCATTAAAATGATAGATTTGACTTGAATAACACCCACACAGCAGCGGATGTCACAGCATAAAAATGAGCTCGTGTTGTCACAGCAGGGATAGAATGTCATCTGTGTATCAGATGTGATCATCTTCATGGGCTTGTGGTGTGTGTGGAGCAGTATGTGCCGTGTGGTAATGTCTTGTGACAGCCACGCAGAACCCATCCCTCACGGTGTGCCCAGATCTACCTGGGAAATGACCATCCCTGTCAGACCGGCCCTGTCATCTACTACATGTCAATGCAAGGCAGCCTCATATGGTCAGAGAGGCTGTGGCTGTAAACAAAGACACAAACATTTCCAGGCTGTCATGCCTGCACACATAAAGAACACATGCACAAGCAAGTGTGCAAGCATATAGAGCGGGGCCCAGAAGTCTGAGACCACCTGTTCACTTATATTTGACAGCAGCAGTGAAGAGAGACAGGAAATGTGGTGCGAGAGTACAGGGGTGAAGCAGGAAGTGGAAGTGTGGATCTGCTGCTCAGGGCCTTAACCACTTGGCTATTAAATTGCCTCAGACATAGCCCTATTTAACACTGAACCATAATTATATAAATATTGATGGAGTAAATGTAAAAATGGTCTAAAGCGAATTGAAGTGCAAAAGTTCATTCCTGTTTGACAGTAACAGTTGGATCCTGGAAATGCCTCTTCCCACAGCTTCAACTGGTAGCTGTTAAATAAATACAGTAAATAAGACAAATGCGTATGAAATCAGAATGTCACAGTTAACTGTCTCTTCGTGACATAACTGATTTGTTCATGGATTTTGAAATTCCCATGCAGTTAGATTTAATAGTGGTTCATTTTCACAGAGTTTAATGTGATCATTAATAAATAACTACATTTTACTGTGACTGTGCTCATCTGCATTTGTACAAGCAAAGTTTTTTTTAACTGCTTAATTCTCATAACGTCATTGGACATTAGTCCCTTTTTGCCATCAGTGAAATTTCTAATGAAGTTTCAGTTCTCACTTTTGCACAGCTGAATTTCACTAGTAGCTTGCTGCTACTTTCGACTGAGTATGTTAGTGTCTGTTTTATTGCACAGGAGCCAAACTCTTAAAAAACAAATCTACACACAGAAAATGGATAGTTGTTTATCTTTTGTCTTCTACATAAATGTAAGAGCAGTTAATAATATGTGATTACTCTGTGACTCCTGGAGAGTGTTTGTTGATTGGTTGTTTATAAGTCAATTGCCAGACAGCCACATGGCCCAGGGCATTAATTTGCTGTGATTGCATCTGAACAATAAACTATTCACAGGTCAAAGAACCAGCTGACACGTTAAATGGAATAGAAAAAAAGGCATAGATTATTGGGAAGTGAGTTAGTCTCAAACAGCTAGTGAATATTATAATAATTTACAACTGAAAACTAGAAATAATATTTTTTCTGTAATGCACTAGTTGTGAGCTTGAAGTCATCAATAATTGTAGGTTATTTGTCCAGCTTTTGTTGTGTTTTTTTCTGGCAAGGTTTATTTTCTGATAGTGCATCTTTGAAGCTTCTTCATTTGTTCCATACAAAAGAGTTGTTTTTCAGCTGTTAAAAGAGCAACAAAGGCCACTTTGCTATTCCTCACCTGACAAATGACATAAAGTTGCAAGTGCAGAAATTCATATTTATCTCGCTGTTTGCATTTTGCAATGCTGATCATATTTAAACAGGGCTTTGAACAATCTGCACTTTTTTTCTGTCAAATAACTTTTGAGTATTGTGTTGGATCATGCGAAACTAAAACCCCATCCCATGATTGTGTGCTGTCTACTTGGGTTGAGGGGCTTTACAAAATAAACTAGCTCCTTTTGGCTGCATTAGAAGACAGAAACTGTGCTGACTTGCACACTTTTGAAGAGAATTCTACATTTGTATGCCTGAATCGATACAATTAAAATTGCCTTTTGCGTTAAGCAGTTCGCCTTCCAACTCAAAGTGGGGACCTCAGCAAAGTCGTTGTTTTCTCGGTCTACACCATTTACCTCAATTCTATCATCACTGACAACCTGCTTGCAAACTTCAAGGCCAAATGTGCATAAAACAAATCATTTCAGGGTGTCAGCAGATAATGTGGGGTAGTGATGCAAATCTGTTTACCACTTTTCTTCCAATACATTAAAGGTGCTTTTGTGTTGCGTGCTTTGACGGCATGTCACAGAGCAAAGAATATGTGTGTGTGATGTGTGCGTGTGTTTGTGTGAGAGAGAGTCAGAAAGGCAAAGAGAGTGATTAAGTGGGAGCTTGTTTGTATGCGTTTGCTTTAAGTGTGAGCAGGTGAATTTTGAGGAAGCATCTGCTTCCTTTAAGTGGTTTTGAAGTTTATCTGCATCACATTTCAGACTGTGAAGTGAATATGGGAACTAATTGTGATTATGATTCTTAATATTGTGTGTATAGTACTAGGGAATAACAGGAGATAGCATTATCCTTCTGATTCCATGTTTTCCACCATTATAAATACCCAGGTTTGTCACTGATGCAGCCTTAACTTTCTCTTTACTTCAGAACTTTTTTTTTTGTTTCCAGAGTCGACACTGTGGGTGATTGCAGCCTGGATCTTTTTAATTTTGGCTGTGATGTAAGTTCAGACAACACAGGAAAAGTTGTAACAAAGCTTGCCTTGTGGTGCAGCATCTCTTGCTGACACTGTTTATCTTTCAGAGCCTTAGTTCACCCTCATGTTCAGCAGCCCCGCTCTTTAATTATGATTAGGCTGTTCACACTTCTCACCCTCCTCATCGCTCAATTACAGCACAATATTGATTTGTTCCTGGAGAAACCATCAAGGATGCACAGCTAGGAAATCACTGATATGCTCTCTAATATGATAAATGTGTTTTAATCCAACGTTACATTAAAATGCCATCTTACAGTGCTATTAGTCACTAAATTAATGATCGGAATTAACTGGTTTGGCAGTTGGAACGAGACTAGCCCCTGTTGTTGGTCATTTTGCTCCAAAACTTTGTCCCCATATCTTATGAACCCATTTCTTTAAATGGAACTCATGGTAAACCAACAATTTATCATCAGTCATTACAGAGCTTTGTTTGGCATCTTTTGTTCCTGTATGTTTAAACATCCTCCCTGAGGTACACATACAGTATAAATAGGATCCTAGAGTACACTTCATATAATAGCATAGCAGTCACTTGGTTATGGATTGTACCCGCAGTGGCACCTTAACTTGAGAGCATCATATAGAGAGCACACAGGCTTGCAGGCTAGCCCGGCCACAGAAAGAGAGCATGTGGCAGTGTCAGCAGCCTAGTGCGGCGTGGCCAGGTTTCCTGGGGCGAGGGCTGTGCTGTGCTCCATACGGAGGGCCTGTGCTGGGAGCCCGGGGGCCATGCAGTCCCAGGTCAGCAGATGGGCCTGTGATTATTATTTCCAGGCCTGTCTTACCTGACCACTTCCTCACTCCGTGAACAGCTGTTTCACTCGCTTCACTGAGACGCTACATGAACAGCCATTTTTCTTCTGTTCTTTACTTTGTACATAGTATAAATCTTTACTGTGACCCTGCTCTAGGCTCCATCCACCTGTGTCTTACCTCGGGCAAACTCTTCCCTGGAGGATTGCTTTTCTTTTTTTTTTTTCTTGGTCTTTACCAACCCAGGGAAAAAAAGACTATTAGGATTGTTTTCCAGACAATGGAACACAAGAGTAAACTTATCTTAATTTTACCACTAAAGCGCTCTGTTACTTTGTGGCTTTGGCACGATGTAGCAAAAATAAAAAAGAAGCATTTTAGTGGTATCCCATCACCACAAATTTAATACTGAACATTTATGGTGACAATCATGAGGACTGATGAGATTTGATTTATTATTATTTATTTTTCTTTTCTCTTGACAATTTGAAATTGGTCGTTAAAATCATTTAGAATAAGGCTGATGTATTGCAAGTGGTAAGAGCATGCCATTTCTCTTAGAATTTGTCAGGTTTAGCAATCACATATTGCAGACTATGGTGCTTTTGGATGAATACCCTCTTTAGTCAACCAATTCATCACACTGCAGGGAATATTGTTCTACAGCACCTGGTGTTCAGACTATTTCTGTGTTCTAAACACCGTTGGTACAAACCATTTGTTCTCCATCCAACAATGCTTGCAAAGTCTCATTACTGCTCCATTATTCTTAGATGATTTTGCACCCATCTTAAATATTATTGTTGTAGAACATATTATTAGTTATTTTCATTTTGCATTCTCTTTGGGAGCCTGAAGAGGGTCATTCACTTTCATCATTATTTAACATTATCTTTGACTGGATGCTGGATAGAAATAAAATAATCCATGAACAAAGAATTAGGGACAACTATAGTTCTAAAGGATCTGAAGCTTGAAAATGTCCTTTTATGAAATATTTTCTAAACTTTTTGAGTATGAGTGTAATATTGGACATCTCAGGCTGTGGTTCAATATACCAACAGACACAAACAGCCTTTGGTCTGGGAGAACAACATCAAAAGTAATATCTTCATTGCGCTGCGATCCAAGAGAGAATTATTTTTCCAGAGAACAAATGGTTTTAGTAAGTAGTTTAACAGCAACAAAAACAAACTGGAGGAAAACACTTAACCAGGAACACAAAGAGAACTGCTGAAGCAGATTTAAGCCCCTCAAATCATTCAACATAGACTCAAGCGCTGAATGAAAGAGCAGAATCTGGCTTATTTATTGATGAAAATGAAATGGCTGAGAAAGAGGATTTCTTTGAAATGCGAAACATAAAATAATAGATTTTCTCAACTGTATAAACTCTAAATCCAAAGATGTAGGGGGAGGAGGCAGAGCATGTTTTGACTAAACTAACTCTGCTTGCCCCATCGTGAAAAAAAACCCCTCCTTGTTAGAAAAATAGGGAATACACCTGTAAGGTCAGGTGGCTGGCTTTCAACATTAGGCCACAGCCACTGAGCTGTTGATCAGACACCTCTTTTCACACAGCTGGTACGTTTAGATTCCCAGCCCCTCCCTCAAATCCCACAGTGTGCTCTCAAGGAAATGTGTGGAAATGAATTATGGAAATTTCTGATGGGAAACTTGGTGCATTAGTGTTTCATTTAGCTTGCTTGTATCCTGAAGCGCTGCTCCAACCTACGAGGGACAGAGCTGGAAATATAACTCTCAGTGGCAGGGAAGCCCACAGGGGTGCGTCTCCCAGTCAGGGCACGGGCCAGTCGATTTATCTGCCAGTGGCCTGGGCCTGTCTGATACAAGCTCTCTCACAGGTGGATTTATCACCGTTGCCTGGAGCTGCAGGCCTACAAACTCGATACAGGCCTCCATTTTTTATACTGGCTAAGCACAGCAACCTCTGCTAACTCTCCTCAACCTCTGAAACTCAGGGTGCACTCCTCTAGACATGTTTTATTTGTGTCACTGTTCCATTTAGAAGGTAGTTAACAAACTTCAGAGTGTTGTGTTAATTGAACTTATATATCTGTTAGTTTATTTGTGTGCATATGGTTAAAGTGTGTGAATAAATTTCACAAATCTTTGCCTTTTATGAAATATCAAATCAGTGTCATCTCCTGGAGACCAATTAATGGACATTCCTCTCGTACTGTATATACATACAACCATCTTTAGACTGTACTTAAATTTATTTCTTTTTTTGTGATCAATTATTAATTGTATAATTGAAGAAATAAAGAATACAACACAAAATTAGATGTAACTAGAGGGACGCAAAATATGCAGAGTATATGCGTTTATTAGATAGCTAACAGTCAGAAAATGAGGGACGAGAGAGAGAGATGTGGAATGACAGGCATCCAAGGTCAGATGTGAAGCAGAGATGTTCCGGCACCTTAGCCTCCAGGCCACACGGATTCCCCTCTTTGTACCATTTTTATCCATTTGACTGTTAAATTTGGCTTTTTATGGAACAATTAATATGCCAGCGTGAATAAAAAACACAGTACTATAAAAAAAAACACTGTCTTTGGGTGATATATTCCTTCATTACAGTCAAAAAATGTGAAGTTTATTCCTGCTGGTTAAATGAGCAAGGCAGTGTTAACACACACCAGTAACTGAATAATCTGATCAAGCACAACAACTCTTTCCAAAATAGATCTACCCTCGGAAGATCAGAAATACAGTCACAGAGTTGTTTCAGAATAAAATACAGCGGACTGTATATTATTAGTATTATTAGTCTAACACACAACCATTAGCTCTGGGTTTGTTGACCAACACCTAAGAAAATTCTTAGTCCCTGATGTGATTTGAGTCAGTCTTTGTTCTTCAGTCTCCCTTTGGTACTGGGCAGGTTGTGAACACTTACTTTGCTTTAAAGAGCAAAAATACTGGAAAACACTTATTTTGATGAATAGAATATATATACAGGTGAGGTTGTGTCTTAATAAAGCGTTGTGCATACTATAAGCCACTAGAGGGAATGACGATTTAGCACATTTCATTTCTTTTTAGAGCATTCGATTTCTGCTGTGAGAAGGTGAAGCATTTACATTTTTAGTGTCTTAGTCAGACAAATGACTTGTGGAGTGTTCGTTGTAGAATTTATAATTGTATTGGCTCCACTTGTGTATTTTTAATTAATATTTATTACTTTTCCAGTACATAAATTACAGTAAACCAACCAACCCTTGTGTATTTCCTATCATGAGAGTTGCACAAATGAAACGTAAATGAGGACAATTATAGTATTCCTTATATAATTGAATATGCAAAGTTCACTACAGAAACAAAGATATGAAAGCCTCTTTCACCAAAACTGTGCAGTATCTGCAGGCTGTCACGAGACAACTATTAAACTGGCTTTTATTGGCTTTCAGCACCTAGACAGGCAGTTATCTCCAGTAAGCATTATTTATTTTTCCGGAGAAGCCATTATCCTTTTATTGGATGACCATTTACATCTAATAACTAGAGGCCAGATGTCAATGTGTTCTCTCCACAATCTAAGTATTTGTGAGTAAGCACTAGGAATTCTGCTCTACATAACCTGGCGCAATAGCCCACTCTGGACTTACGGTCAGAGTTTGCATCTGCCGTCTGTTGCACTTGTCATGATATTTGACAATAAACAAGCTTGTGCTGTCTGGTGCTTGCAGATCTTTGTGGATCATGTAAGATACACACAGCATGAGTCACAACATGTCTTTATAATTCTCTTCATACATGTAGTACTTCCTGTAGCACATCTGTTATCCAGTACACCAGTTTTATTTTAAACCAAGTCATTTGATTTAAATTTGTTTCTTAGCCTATACTAACTGAAACTTTATGAAACAGTACAGTGGACAACAAAGGGCTATAATACATGAATGTTCCTACTGTAAGTAAGATTCACATTCACAGCTTTGAAACATGAGTGTTGAATTTATAGCTAAAACACAATGTCCTTAGTGACTGAGGAAAGCCTGCAAGTTCAAAGTGAGGATGTCTCACTACTTTTCAACAAGCATTACCATATACCACTGAGGGCCCTGTTGTGCCCCTTATGTAAGTGGAATAGAGGAGAGGAGAGAATGAATTTGCCACAGGTGTGAGTTTTCCCAGAGAGGTTTGGAAATGTAAGACCACATAGACTGTGTGTGCCCAAGGAAGGCCAGTGAGCACAGCCCACTCCGAGGCATCACTAATGCAGGTTTTTCAACAAGAGTGACACAAGACAACAAGAAATTGACAGAAAGGCAGTTTTCTTTTGAAATGCTTTTGCCAGAAAAATTGCTCTGTGTCTCTTTCAACTGTGTGCGCTATCAGTCCTTTTCATTTGTCATTTCATCACCATGAGTGGTGTTGTGGTCAAACAAACATCGTGAACATTGCCACAGTATTATTGAATATAATCATACTTTGTGAGACATTAATTTCAAATGTCACAGTGTATCGTTGTGTTCTAGTTCTTCAAGATAAATAAATGCTCAAATGGTCATGCTTGTATTTACACTGGGTGCAGTACACTACATCTTGAGCATTGTACCATTTATCATTTTATTTGAAATTAGCTGATGTCGAGAAATGATTACGGTTAAAATCATTAGCTGATCTGTTGGGTGGCTAAATCAGCAGATACAATTATCAAATTAGTGTATGAACAGTTTGTTGAAAAGGCTATAAACATTTAAAGAAAGGGTTAATGTGGTTGATAATCCTCACTCCCTCCTCTATTGTGTGTTCTGTAGCATTTTGAATCATCATCAAGAAATTCACCTCCTCTGAGCATTTAAGTTTTTTCCCACAGGACTGTCCATTACAATTATTTCATGGACTCCTCATTGTTATATTATTACCCTGTGTGGGCAGGCAGTAAAACTCCAAAGGCCATAACTGATTGCTGTAGTGTTAAATTAGACTGCATAACTTGTAAAAAGGCTTTATGGCCATGTCAGTTATTCATTTTCTCATATCGAGGTCTGTCTATAAAAAGCATCTGAGCTATAACCTTGACCTTACTCCTGCTGATACTCTATAGGTGAATATTACATTTATTATATTTCTAGGACTTTTAGTTGTGAGTGAGTTTGTTCTCACTGGAGCTGTCACAGCAACGCTGGGAATCAATGCTCATATAAATGCACCGTCAGCTTTATTCTGATAACAAATATCTGTTTTCAGAAACACATTGTAGCAGCCAACTGGTCCCCATGTAGGAGGCAAACCCTTCGGCCAGCGGCAAGCTGGTCCCAGCCTGCTGGCAGCAGCAACAGCGTGCCCACTTCATGCTTGAGCCACACCTCCACTCACAGTCCGTCACGCCAGCCTGCAGTGCATACCTGGCAAACGCCGCAGCGGCTTGCCAAGGAAGATTTATACCTGGTGTTTGACCTACTTGAGTTTGCATCTATATTAGTGAAGGAAAGGGCTTGGTTGTAGCAGAGAGAAAGGTCACAGAGATCCCAGATCTTCCACTGATGCATCAGGATGATGGAACTGGCTAATTTAATGAGCAACAGTTGTCCCCTTGGCCGCTACAGATGGTGCACTGCAGCTCAGCTCAAAGCCGTCTGGAAACATAGCTTTCACAGCACACACATCACCCAGTAACATAGGCAGGCTCGAATACTGTAAGGGTGAAAACTAACATTACATTTTTAAAACCAGTGTTTATAAAATTCTTTCTTTTTCATCAAAACAACAAAAGAAAACCTTGCATAACATCAGCCTCTGATTTGATGGCCCATCAAATTCCCCCAATACCTGTCAGTCATCCAGGCCTCATGATGTAGCTTTACAGATAGAATAAAAGTCTATATGAAGACTTTTTTTTATAAAGTCTCCATAAGTAGTCCATATGATGCTTATATTGAGTAAACCCTACTACGATGAAAATAAATATTCTAGGTGACTTGTGTGTCATTATAAACCTTTGATTCAACATGACACATTTGGTGACTTTTTGATCTTGACTAAAATTGAAAATGATTTCACAGTTGCTTGTCCACATGTATGGTTTGAGTTAGTAATAATGTTCACCCAAAAGAAGAAAGAGGAAAAAGAAAATTTGCTCAGCTGATGAAAGCTCCTCATTTGAATTGAGAAGTTGCTGTGTTTCATGGTCCAAAGTCTCAAACATTCTGGCCTTGCCTTTATTGTGAGTCCTTTCTCTGAGAAATTCACTGCTTTTCATTATTTGAGAGATAATTACTTTCCCATATGCTCGGATGGTAAACAAAGATGTTATCTAAGATAAAAGCTACGTGCTGTGTAATTGCTAGTTCAGAATACCGGCAACTTCAGTACTGCAATGTGTGCTCTGGTTAAAGTGCTTTAACATGAAATGGTATTCATGAAGAGGCTTTAGGGCTCTGTTAAGGAACAATATATTAGTATATTAGTAAACCAGTGTCAAACCAGCGGCAAATGTCAAAAGGCCTTGCTCAAAGGTCTGTGGCAGCCATGGTCTCAAGAGTAATTGTTGCTGTTAATGCAGTTGTTTGTTGTTAAAGATGACAAATAGACTACAATATCTGTTGTATTTTATTTTAACATTGTTTAAAGATCTTACTGCATAATTTTGAAAAGTCTTGACGTGGACTTTTAGACAAATTAAGACAAATGCAGCGATTAACTGGTAAAATATTGAAACTTTTCACATTGAGCAATGAGATTCTTTTAGCAACAGACAAAGATTAGGAGTATGCTGTGGTTTTACAGACTCATCTCAGCTTAAAATGAATTCCAAATAAATTTTTCTCAGCATTACCGCCAGTCTTCTATAAACCTATAAACTCAATTCCTGTCTCCATATAGATATTCACAGGTTTTTATGTCTATCTTTAGACTTATTCTTGTTATTTACCAGTCAAACCTATTAAAAAATGTGTGTTTTGCATATTTATGTAAAATTCCTCCAGTATTTTGTTTGAGTTTATGCTTCAAGAGTTTAAAGCAATGAGCATCACTAAATAAAACAACTTTTAGAGAGAAATGATAAATAATAAAATCATAGGTTTATTGCTTTTATTTAAATGTAAGATTTGAATAAACCACTCTTGTAAAGTTAAAAGTCAAGAAGTTATAGTAAACAAGTTAAAAGAAATTATATTTTTTGAAGTGAATTTATTTTTTACTGCAACTGGGAAGTTGTATCACATCTTATAAACTTAGAATCGGGACTTTTATTCATTTTAAAGTGTTTACTTTTGCACTGGTATGCTGCATTAATCCTCACTGAAAAGTTCATGGCACAGGATGTTTTTCAAATAGTTTTAGCTGCCACAACAACAACATTATTTTTTTTCCAATGGCAACATTAAAACACTACAGGAAAGTCACCTGGCACTAAACCTAAAATAATTTGATGTCTGTGGAATGAGACGCAAGAGAAATGTGTTGGTGCGCTGGGTAATTTGCATGATAGAATAACCTTTCTTGTGTTTGGAAGAAAAAAAAAAAGAGCTAATGTATTCAGTGTATTTGTGGTCATGCTCTTCAGTTTTTTATCACCTAGAGACTAGCATTAAATCACCTCACTGGGGGAATGAGTCGCAGGAAAGGGAAAAAAAATGAAGCAGCTTCTGGATCTAATGAATTCCTGGGAGAATAAACACGCCTTTGAATAAAGCCCTAATCACGAATTAAGTGGTTGTTGCCATCATACCTTTGTAGAACATACCCACAGACACAGACCCGTGAATGTGTGTTCAAATTATTTCCTCAGCTCCGGCAACAATGAAAAAAGATAAGAGGTAAGCTACCCAGTCCTCAGCCAGTCCGTGTTTAAAGATAGGGCAGGGCTCATTTCCAAACTAATCCCTTGTTTCAATCCCCGCTTCATTTACTCTGTGCAGACCGCAGCTTCAAGGGTCAAACTGAAATAACAGGGAAGCTGTCCATGCAGCACGAAGGTCACATTTAGCTTTCACTTTTTTGCTGTTTAGACCCTCCAAATAAGATCTGTGATGTAGCGTTATAATTACCTATACTGTTTGAAAATAATATACCAGTCACTACAAAAGGCCTCTTAATAATCGACTTCTATCTTTGCCAATATTGGCCCACAGACTTGCATTGAACAAGGTAGAGCAACCGACAGAACAAAGACTGGGGTAAGTTTTTCTCAGTGAATAATCCCACTGAGCCTTCTTTGAAGGAGTTCTTACACCAGGAAGGTGGATAGGGCAGATTTTAATCAATACAGGAAAACAAGGAGCTCAGGGGACGTGAGGAGCCTACCAGTCAGGATGAAGATTAAACACCTCTGTCTAAAACACACTCAGTTCGTGTCAGAAAGCCCGGGTAACTTCAAATCCATCTATCAAAACGGTATCAAACTGTGTTTTTCTAACAAAGCAATGTTATATGACATGTATTCTCCCCTACAGCTGTAGGTGAGCCAGTGGATCATAAATCATAGCAGACAAAGCTCAGCTTGACCTCTAAACGGTTGTATATCAGGCTATTCTGATTCAGTGTGGATGTCTTTTGGCCTCAATAGGTACACTTACTTTATGTGAGCTTTGAACAATGTAGCTTCAATCCCAGAGGGCTGATTCTGCATAACAAACAATCTCTGGTTTTGTCCAGCGGCTCTTCTTGCTGTACTTCTCAACTAGACCTGAGACGTGAGAGTGTGCTGCAGCATTTCTCAAGTCCTGCAGTGCACATAATAGGTTTTTTTGTATTTAAATGAGCTCATGACTGCTTTACAACAAACTAAGCCTCAATGCAATATTTGTTGTCCGCATAGAAACCAGGAGTTTTGCTCGACATGCTAAAATAGCCACAGTGGATAAGTTCATCAGACTGTGAAAAACAGCACTCTTGGGGAATGTAAGGCTATCTCAGATGCTGTGATGGAGGTCGCTGTTTTGAGGGACTTTGCACGAGCACAGTGTTTTTCTGTTGTGTTAATTAGACACTCCCAGTCATGTTGGCTGCAAGGCTGGTTTTGCTGTGAAATAATGTCTTTGATTAAAAGATCCAGCACTCATGAGAAGGGCTGTGTGATAAAGCTACGCTCAGTCGGGGGACCCCCCAGCTCTCTAAAAGCAAACCCCCCCCCACCCCCCTTTTTTTCACCTCTTTCCCCAGACTAGAGTAGAACAAGGAAAGGAACAGAGTTGCCTGAAGTGGCCATGCTGCTCATTTCATAAGCAGCCGCGCCTCTTTGACTCATTTAAGAAGATGAAAGACAGTTACTGTAATATTTGAAGCTGCGGCCACCGCGGCTGAACAACATGAGAGCATTTTCAGAGGGAAGTTTGAGTGTGTGTGTGTTATGAGATACACTGTATAAGAGCATGCTGGCTGGAGCATGAAATGCAGCACAATAAGAGAAGCAAATGCTGTCACAGACCCGTCTTAGGCTGAGAAGACTCGGGCCTCTTCTCAGAACTGTAGGTCACAGTCAGAGGGCCTGGCTGAATAATTGATCAATGAATGTGCAGTGAAAACAGAAACACAGCTTAGCACTATATTTCCCCTCTCCCCCTGTAATGTGCATTGAATCCCACAGATCCATCAGCTACATGCAAAGCTCCGCTGAGCTGAAAGGCCTCCAAGTTCACTTCAATTATTCAGCATCCCTCCAAGATTATGAATTATTGAGCTAAAAGTATGTTCCATATACGGCCATGTACTGTAGCCTGGTGTCAGCATCCACTCCGTAGATGTGTGGGAGATCCGTGTTTGTTTTACACAGCGGGGCAGACAGGAAATATTAAAGCCGTGGACAATTACAACTGTGGATGATGGCCTAAACCTGTAATGCCATATTAAACCGGCTCAATTAAGGAATGATGAAATCAAGAAGACTGTTTGGAGCATCAACCATTACAGTTTAATGGGGGTACAAGGCACGAGGAAGCTCTCCTCCTTACAGCTTATTTAATTAGGTAAGCATGATCCAGAGTGGTAGATTCACAAGTTGACTATTAATTGTTTCCTCCATACCTTGGCAAAGTTCTGGGCTCCTGAGTCTATTTTCTCTTCGGGGCTGAGAGTGAAAGGTGTTTAGTTTTAGCTGCCATCTGCCGAGAGCTAGCACAGCCAGCTTCGATCCAATCACCCGCTCTGATGGTATGAATTGTGCCCAGGCCTCTGATGAAGAGTTGGGGTTCGCTTTTCTTGGCTTGAGTGGAGGAGGAAACAGATGATACAATTAATTATCAATAGGTCCCTCAGTAAATCAAAGCCATTTTGGCAGCCCATGACAAAAAACCCACTGAACTGCCTGCGAGTCTTCGCCATGTCTTCATTGCCCATTCTCAACAACTGCTCTCTGGCCGCCTGCCTCCAGTACAATCCACAAGGTGTTTGAATAGATTGTTCAAATATTTTCACTGTTGATTCTTTCTCTCTCGTTTTGAATATGAAGCTAGGTTTCTCCATGTAACAGTGGAGAACCACTTGACTGAGTGCATTCAACTCTCCTGCCCATCTCCCAGGCTCTAATGAGCAAGGGCTGTGGCGGAGGCAGGGAGGCTGATAGTGGCTCATTATCTCCCTGCCCATGCTGGCCTCTGTATTCCTGTTTGTGGTGAGCCTCTTCTTTTCTTATTGTAGGGTAAACATTTACCCAGTGGAGACAGGCCTTGACCATTAGGCACTGGGGAGCTGTGGTAATGGAAAGAGGGCCCACTGGAGTTCTGCCCACCACCCTCCTTAACAGAATAACTCACTCACGCTCACTTTGGCATGAACCTTTTATTGGAATTTACAACTGTCTGGGGAGTATTCCTCTGCAGAGGTTGAACTATGGCGTTGGCCTTACAAAGCAAAGGCCATTAAGCAGGGTTTTTACAAGCCAAAGAAAGCTAGACAGACTTCATGGACCAGCCATGAATTTTAAAACCGCCAAGGAAAATGTGCTCACAGTGTTGTTAAACACAAAGCAGCGTCCACCTTTACCACAGTAGTGTTGGTGGTCATTAGTTATGACATTATGGTGCTTTTATTACCAAACAGATCCCTTGAGTATGTTTCACGAACACTGTCCGGGTGAAAGCTTACACTGAAGAAAAGAGAGAGGTGATTAAAAAATGTCTCAGTTGTATGTGTGAGTATTTGTGTTTATAGGTGTCAGCGTTTCTCCTGCGGTGTAAGACAGTGTGAGCATGCCGCTAACCGGGGAGCTGGTGACCGTTTTACAGACGAAGATTGTGTTTTCATCAGCTCCCCTGCTGTCTGTTGGAACAGCAACACATGTGATAGTGATGGTGTGTGCAGTCCTTCATCCTTATATTAGAGACTCAAGGGGGAGGAGAGGGGTGAGCTCTCTAGGGTAAGAGAGGCTCATTAGGCAGCCACTGCCTCCCCATAACCCAGCTGGGTCTGAGTGCCAGCAGACTGGGCAGCCATCTCTCTCTTCATCTCTTCTCTCTCTCTCTCTCTCTCTTTATCTATCCACATTACACATACCGGGCTGCCTCATTTTTCAGATTCACAACTGAACGTGCAGACTCTATTGACATATGTGTATGATGGATACAGGAATTCATCTTTAAATTATAAGGTAGTGAGGAGGAAAAACCAGATAAGAATCATACTTAAATTTATATTCACCTGTTTCCAAGCACTAACATTGAATTCATCATCACTTTTGGTAAATTCTTCAAATGCTGTTTTTATGATTGGGCATAAACTGTGAATTTAAAATCCGTTTTGAGTATGATCCTTCTTCACATGCACCATTAGGAAGCAAGTGTAAGGAATGATTTCACAAAGAGCTTCTCAAGAAGATGCTGGTCACATGCTTGTTAGTGCTCTGATGAGCCGCTTTCCCTCCCTTCATGTTCTGGTAATTATACACTCAATTAGCAGCCTCTTTGTGTCTGTTGCCTTTAAGCTAATATTTTATTATTGATGCCCTTGCTAATACAGCTGTACAATCTTATTGGATTTCTTTGTGCTGGTGAAATCAAACAGTGAATCACAAAACTCTCAAGTTAGATGTTTGTGATTCAGTAAAGACTGTCCTTCTCCCAGAAGGTCTGAGTTCAGGCCCCCTGACACAGTACATCCATCCTTTTGAGGTGTCCTTGAGCAAACATGTGAATCTCTACCAACCCCCGGCCCCGCTGTTCTGTTGCTGACCCTGTACCTTGACCACTCTGCAGGGGGGAGGCAAGCAAACAGATGAACTTCCCTTCATACAGAGTTCAGTTGGATATCACAAGACGACACAGTGTGATCTTACTGAATGATGTGAAAACAATAAAAATACCTTTATTTCATTTGGAGCCTTAAAAGAAAGAAGAATGAAGGAAAAAAAAAACTTACCAGGGATTATGCTTTATGCAGCAGTGGTAATGCTAGGGGGGGTCTGCTCAAATTACTGCCTTCCACTTTCCAAGGCTGTGGACAGCCTGTCTTCAAATTAAGGCTGCTAAGCGGGAGAGTCAAATTGGAATTCCGATTCTATTAAGAAGTCATGCCCAGCAGCAAATAATGCCAAATGGGCCCAGTGCAATGGGAAAGAAGACCATTATAGAGCAAAAATATTAAAGCACTGCTGATCTATTTGCTGAAGATAAACTTAGCATATGTCTCCCAGTGCTGTCTGGCCAGAGCCTGCAACAATGAAGACGTCTTTTTTGGAACTTGATTAAAAAGACACGTTGAGATCAAAGTCAAATGGCTCCCGAGCACTGCAGATGTGATGAAATCTTTTACAGCGAGCAAGAATAATACATTTCTTTGATAATGGCTGTGCAACATGAAACAATGCGTACAGTCTATTTCAGCAGTTTTATAATTACCAAGACTCTGCAATGGAAATATAGCCGGTTGTCGCATTTAAGTAGAGGGGATACAAGGCTCTATCTGAATACGTTCTTGGTTGTGAATAGCATCATGTTGCATGTTCAAGAGAGAGATAGAGAAGTCATCATATTACCACCTGCGAGGAGATGTCCAAGCATCCCAATGCGTCTATTATGTTCCCTATATGCAGCTCTTGTCTGTCGATTTCTCATTTAAAGCCGTTTGGCTCCTGACAGTTCATCGGGTTCTCATCTCCGGGCCAGGGATGAGCCATCATCGGACCACATCAGGCATGGAGAGGCAATCACAGCTGGGCCTTTTTTAGTCATGGTGTGTTCTCCCAATGACAAGCCCACTGGCTGTGTATTGGCTCCGGGTGCATTTGTCCGCCTGCCTCAACAGTGGAACTTCTCCGAGGTACACAGATAGAAACGGGGGTGGAGACTGACGGAGAGTCAGATGCATCAGGGTCATTCATCTGTAACAGTAACCAAGCAGTGTATCACACCAGCCCACTACACTATCAGACTGCACCATGCTGAGAGATATACCTGAGGACTGTCATATTGTCTGCAAAGCAGTCTGGCACCAGGACCCACAGATGGCTCATTCTTAGTAGACACACACTGATCTATCATTGCCCTGTCAGAGATATATACTACTCTACAGCTGCAGTTTATTGAGCCACAGATCTGTTCAATCCTGTAGATAGCTGAAAAGATGCACAGGATACCTAATCATATGGCTGTGAATGTGAGATGTCTTCTGTGACTTACAGTATTTTTTCCCCCCATTTTCTCATCCATGGCCATTTGCTATTTCCAGATAACTGTTATCATATGAAAGCCATTCCATGCTTATAACTTGTAGTGTGAGCAGGAAGAAATTGAGACCTGACAACCTGTTTGTGTGTGTGCAAGATACAAGCCCATCGCTGTCTGAACTATGAGGCCCTGGAGAGATGATCATAAAAAAGCAGAGCTGTGTTGCTGTGAATGTTCCTTTAACGAACAAACACATCGATGGTGTCAGGAAAGGTTTACAAGCACTGAAATCAGTCTGTGTAAGTACACAAGTATTAATTAAAGTAACCTGGTTAAGCCCATCTTGTCTTACCTAGATATGAAAGAGTCACTCAAACAATTCACTTAACATGTACTTTATCATCTATAGAAACTTGTGTTTCCATATGAACTGTGGTGAGGAGTTTTTTACCATTACCACAAGGATCATCGTTTCTGTTCCCTGTAATAGAAGAAATCTACTAGAGCTGAGTCAAAGAAGGAGGCTGTTGCTGGCGGCTACATCTTTTTGCTGGCAGACTGTTCTATCTGGGGCAACACAGGTGTAAAGGAATATTCTTTTAACTGGCTTATTCATGGCAACAGGGATGTACGTTTGCAGGGTATCAAAGGTTTGTGTAAACAGCTAAAGCCAAGTAAGATTTTTAGCAGAGTATGGCCAATAGCCAGGTTACTCTCTGCATGTAAACACAGTTTTTATGTACCAGGCTGTCTGCGTGTTGACTTTGCTTTGCAGGTGTAGAAATGATGATTTACCTGGTCAGGCAGAGGAAAAGGGCAAAGGGGATGGGGGGGGGGGCAGTTTTGGAGTTGTTGTTGTGGAAATGTATTGACTTGTTCTTACCTGTTGCTACAAAATTTTTGTGTTATGTTGGATTTGGGCTGGGACTCTGTTGGTGTACTTGCTCCAGCTGTTACCAGATTCAGCGCAAGTGATCTGGTGCCATGTAATGAATCAGTGTTGTTGTACTGCTGAGGAACAGGTCACAGACTGATGCAAAAGTAGTGAAAGCAGAAAGCCTGGTCCTACTGTGGTGTGTCTCTGGTAGCAGAGTTAAAAGGGCATGAAAAGATAAAATTTATGGATTACATATAGAATTATTTAGAGAGCATGAAGGATCATTGAATTGTTAAATAGTATTGAAAATAATGTTAATATAGATGAAACAGTGGCCATCTCTGTTTCTACATCACACGTCAAATACTTAATCATACGCATGTACTTATAATTAAATATTTATAAGCATGTAATAATAATTTAGAGATTCTAGACTTAAACGGCATTGCTCTTTCATGAAGAGAACATTAAATGATTTAACTGTATAGCTTTTGCTATACACCAGTGTTAGACAGTAGTAGTGTATTTTCTTTCAGATGATTCGTTTGATGGTAAGGAGCTCTGAGGCTGGTCTGGCAGCACTTTATTATGACCCATATGGAAGCATCCTTTATTTTGTCTCCTAACCTTATCCTACATGGAGGTGCTTTAAAATACGACCCTAACAGAAAAATTATTTAATTGGTCTGATAAAACAAAGGTAACTGAATATACTCGAACACTAAACAGTGCCTTTTCCAAGCCGAGAGACAGTTCTAAACAGAGTTCCACTTTCAGAAGCCACCCATTACTTGTAGAGTGACTTCTTTGTGTAGCTACCTGGGCTCCAGGTTTATTTTTACCCTCCCTACGTCCCTCCTCATTCTTTAGCAGCTTCAGGAGATGGCGTTAGTTTGGCTTCATCTCTGACAAAAGATAAATGAGCTCTGGGTCTGTGGTGATCCACTATGGCTGCCAGGGGGTTCCAAAATAGCAAACTATTTTTCATATGGAGCGAAGTGATATGGAGTGCGATGCAGCAGGCGCTAACATTTACCATATCATAGTATGCGGGAATACATTTCATTTTTCCTTTTTTTTTTTTTCTCACTTTTACTTTCAACTTTCTGTTTGTATTGGAGGGGTGAACTGTGGCAATTAAAATTCATCAAGTATGTACTGAAAGCGAGCTTACATTGGTTTTTGAGTTCGAGGAAAATCATCTCCAAATAAAAAACTTTAATTATTATCTAGAAATGATTCAGCATTGTTTAAAATATTTTGAATATATATTTAAATATATATTTAAAATTTCCTGTGGTCTCAGCATTCCTGTGATATTCTCTTTCTCCTACACTTGTAACAACGTGTAGTAATTAGGGTGGATTTGCAGAGCAGCGCAGTTGCTTTGATAGAATCTCAAAATTGGTCATTAATCACCTTCTCACCACGAGGCAGGAAAAACAACAGTGATGTGTTTTCACAGGAAAAAATGTCCTGTGTCAACAGGAGATCCACCAGCGCTCGCTATCAGCTGAAAGAAACTTTTCCATTTAAATGAGGAGCTACAGAGCTTCCGAGGCTCTTTGAAGAGATGTGCTTGGCACAAACAAGAGCGGCAGCCTCTCCTGTGTTTTTAACAGCCGAAACATCGCTGACACCTGATGGGTGATCAAACACAAGCCATCTCTCCCTGAATCCTCATGGGGGCTCATCTTTGTACTCCTCTCTCTACAGATAAATCTGCAGACCACGCTGTTGGGACACCCCTCCACTCAATATTTACTAAAGGCTCGATCACCTGACTGGATGCACTGTATTTGTAAAGGCAAATACATTTGTTGGTTTTGCTGCATTTGCACTCTGACTACAAGGCTGTCATTGCTTTGGATATAAAGCCACCCACTGTTTTTCAAGTCCCACTATAGATTTCCCCCCCAATATTCTGAAAGGATGAGTTGCTGGCTAAATCACCTCTGGGTAGAAACAAGCCTAGGGAATAGAGAGAGTTTGTGGGGTGCTTGTAGAGAGGTCAAAGTTTTTTTTTTTTTCCTGCTGGCGGGACTCACGCTTTCCATCCTCTTGCATGTCTCAGTCCTTCTCCTTAATGATCTGTTCTCGGTGTGATGCGTGCATACTCGTTAGAGGTGTATTAGCAAGAGCATTACAGGAGTGGGCGATCAGATGAAGTCCGACTGGCCACACAAGAGAAGTGCTCTGCAAGGGCCCTTCCTTGTCACTGAGGTGAGATGATTTATGATTTATTTTCCAATAACTCCCAGCCTGCTCTGTGCACTGGGCCCTCCTGTCAACAAACGCCGGGCACGACTATCCCCCTACACCTCCCCTCCCACATCCACAGTAGAAGCTTCTCTGGCCCTTCTTCCCTACCTCAGTTGAGCCAAATTGGGAAGGGCCTCCACAGTTATTAGTGCGGCTTATTTGTACACGTGCATGTCTGGTAATTGGAACAAGGGAAGGGATGGTGGCGAGATTAAAAAGCCATGAATGACAGAACTCCAGTGGTGCTGGATTCAGTTGGAGGCTGGCAGACACTGCACACCTGGGCCTCCAGGCAGATGGTGAGGGTTGAGGGTTACATAACACCAGGCTAAGCCATATGTCTCCCAACCACACAGAACCTTTACGAAGCCCGTAGCTCACCTTCGAATGCAGTCCATGTGAGACCAGAGGGCAAGTGTGTTCTGCTCTCTGATCCCAGACCAGGTGCTGAGCGAGTTGCCTCTCTGTGCTTCTACTGTGCACATTGGCAGCAAAACAGCGAATAAAAAATAATGGTGGTAAACAATAAAGGTAATGAGGAGTAAAATATATTGTGTGGTCATATGCTGTGTATCTCAGGATGCCTCAGTTGTGATACTGTAATTGTTCAGATGAGGCACAAATTCATGGCAGTTGCACTGGTCTAGGCTGATTTCAGTTAATGTAGGTGCCTTTTATACATTCAGTGTTGTTTACAAAAGCAAAAAGGCTTAAGAGGTCTGTTTACTTAAAAAAAAAACTCCTGGCTTCTCTGCACCTTATTATCCATGGTAGATTTCCTCATTGTGATACAACTGCTTGACAATGCGAGGCTTAAAATACAAATGCAGAGGCAAGTGTACTATATCTCACACATAAACACTTTCAGAGTGACATTTGAGACATTTCGGGATAGTAATAATGCAGAGATGAAGCATCCAGAGGAGATTAGCCAGCTAAATGGGAAACAATAGACACTGCAGCGGGACAGGAGGATATGATTCTTCATTGTCTTAATCACAGCGGAACAGCCCCATCGTCTTCACCAAACAATGCCATGGTGATGCTAATGGCACTGCCAACCATGACTAAGAGTGCACTCCCAGTGATTGATAGCCAGAATTATATCAAGGTGACTTTCAGTCATCTCCATCAGGTTGTTGAGTTTGATCGATAATAACCAACACATCTTTACATAGACATGCCTGCCATACAAACTCATTCATCAGCTTGTAGTCATTATTCTACTCTTTAATTTTAGTTTAACAAAGCAAAATATTTCGTCCTTGCCTGTCAAAGGCATTTAACTTATCTGCAGCTGTGAAAGCCATGAGATAAATAAGTGAGATCTCAAAGTAACTTTTGCAACTGCTATTATTCAAAGCTATTTTTTATTTAGTGTTTGTATCTCCACTAACATCCAATCTTTCTCTAATGCAACAATGTGTCAGGAGTATTCCCAGCTCTAGTGTAACTGTTACACTGGAGCTGGTCACATCCGCCCTTAATGTGGATGTATGAGCAGGTCAGGCCAGCTGCAGAGACGAGAGCAATGTCTCTGTCCACTTGGCCCACTGCCCCTGCCTGCGCACACAGCGCAGTGTGCCCACAGGCTACAACAACAACACACAAAGAGTGCCCCATGTGCTACATCACAAATGAAAGATCAAACATCAATGTTCACCATAGGCTCTCAGAGCAAGCTGTTAATCACAGTGAATTTAATGTGTTCCAGTTGAGAGACCACCTCGAGAATACTCCAGTTAAACTGTGTGTTTTATGTTGTTTTTTTTTAAAAATGTCTCCATATAATAGTGTACACATTATTGCACTGCTACAGTAGAATTGGATGAATGGCAAATAATGGCTTTCTTTTATGTTGTGTGACTTCCCCCTGCTTCATATTAAAGTCACACAGTGTACATTTTGGTTAATAAAAGAAGTCCCAGTACACTTAAGCTGCAAAATTCCTACAATAGAGAAATATCATATTACATTTTCAAGAGAAGAGAGCCTTTTACTGCTAATACCTAATGCCTCTCATCACCGTGGGTCCAAACCTGAGCTTTCACTAACATGCCCACTACGGAGAGTTCAGATATCAAATTTGAAAAGACAGGGCAAATCCCAGAACGTGGCAACAAATAGCCCAATGGCAGTGACTCACCTCTTTGAGAGGCTTATGCAAACCCAGGGGGAAGGTGATGGATTTTTTCCCTTACCTACAGTGAGCGGAGCAGATGCTGGAGAAAGATTCTGGACGTCACGAGAAGTAAAATATGAGCACGGGTGTGTGTGTATTTGTGTGCACACAGAGTGCACACAAAGTGCAGTGCAGAGTGTTCACAGAGTTCTGGAGTTTCAATAACTTCTGAAATACTTGGAGGGTAAAAAAAGGATGAGAGGTAGAGCTTACACACCATCAGGACATGAGGAGCTTCTCCCCAGGAAGGCCCAGATCTCCCAAGTTATATTTATGGGCTTGAAGTTGTATTTATTGACACATGGGAGACAAAAGGAATTTGCAGCAGCATGTAGATGAAACAAACAGCACATTATATTTAAACTGTCAGTATCCAGTGTTGCCCAGGTGAAGCTTTGTTTTGATCTTGGCTTTTTTTTACAAAGGAAAAACTGTGGTCATATGAATCACATACAGTAATAAAATGGCAATCTGCTTCCACTTTGTTCATCACTTCTTAATGTGGGTATATAATTTCAACCTTTAGCAAATAAGCATATCAATTCAAAGAGACATTTTCTGAAATCAAATATTTTTTTCTGTTATGACTAATAAATGTTTTGTAATGAATATGTTTGATTAATTCGTGTTAGTGACAAACAAACCGTGTATTTTTACACCTTACCTCAGAACACAGTTTAATATAGGAATATCTTGATTAACTCTGCGAATTCATAACAGAAATGCTCTGTGTCTTGGTGCACAAGTTGAAGTGAGCTTGATTAACTCTTTCCTGTGCCCATTCTTTTTGTAAAACACTTAACTTTTCTATTCATATCTTCCAATTTTTCAGCCCCATTAATGCAGGCATTGTTTATTTTGAAAAGGTCATTAGAGATGTGAAGAGAAGCGGGCTGTGTAGAAATGATTTGATTGAGGTAGTGGAGGTGGCTCTGGCATCGTGAGTTATGGACACCCAACAGAGAGGAGCCTCTTCATTAGTGGAGTGATTAAAATTGATGGGAACCTATGGAGCTCCAGCTCCCCTGAACTCCCTGGAGCATGGCTCTCATTCTGCGCTCATTTATTTGGGACTTTGTGTTGATCAATAAAAGGTGCCTGCTGCTCACTATGGGGTCTGACTGGGGAAAAAAAACCCACCTAGGAAAAAGAGAGGAGACTTGTTTTGTTGTTGAAGACAAACATTACTGTGAACAATTCGAGCTTTAGAAAACCTTGGGGAAAACGACAGCTTTGGCTGTTGTCTCTATGTAATTTTCTTTACAGGCTGTCTATTTTAGTAGTGGTGAATTTTAGGCTGTTGTTAAGCAACCCACACTGTTTCCAAAACATAGTTTCAAAAACTTGAAGTTTGGTCACACCTCAACCTAAAGAAAAACATTTTAAAGAGAATGAAGATACTGTGATTCATCTATGAAGCCTGCAGTCATGAACAATTTATGGGTGCATTCCTTCATTAAGGACTTACTGTATGTAGAAGGCATTGTACAGACAGCCAATAGTTTGTTACTCATGAGCATGACATTGTCCATATGATTGCTCTGTAACGATATGATGGTGTTGACAGTGTTTTTCAAAGGCGTGAACAATGTTTAGATTTGTTTTAATGATCAGGGCTTGAAAATCATTGCAAATAATGTTTTACATTTCAGGTGTTTTTCCTCAGTCTCTGATTCCGTGGAAGGCATAGGAATCCCAGTCGTCTGATTCATCAGGAGTATGAGTCTTTTATTGACGGTTTTATCTTTGTAATCTGTTGTGAAATTAATTTACTTAAGTAGATCAGTACACTCTGCAGATTACAGCAGTTTTACACAGAAAACATCATACTGATTTAAGGAGTATTCATTAAAGTTTGAGCAGCCTTTGTAGACAGTGTAATACACTTGAAACCGTATTCACTAAAAGGAACAGGGATTCATTTCTGTGTATTGGACCAGAGCCAGATAATGGGCAGAGATGCTGAACAGAGTCCAGACTCTCTTTGTCTGTGTCCAGCTCTGCTCATTAGAGTGGTGCTGTGCAGCTCATGGCCCATCGCTCCCCACTGCTATGCAGGGCTTTGCCTAAACAAACAGAGATGATGTGAATCACATGTCAGATGATTGCAGGAAACAAGAGTTTCTGCAGTGCTCCAGGTTTGCAACACAACATACATGACTTAGGTTCAGGAAAGGTTACTTTAAAAATGTGATCTGTCGTGATTTATTTAAATTTCTTATCAGTGTTGTTACATGTTCAAAAACTAATATTGTAATCTGATTAACGTCAGTTCTTGTAGGATTAATTTTGAGCGTTTCATTTGGTTCACTCTGCTGATTCTAATTAGTGATCCACTGATCTGATACACTGGATTGCTGTTGGCACTGATACTGACCTTATGAAATGAATCGGATCATGGCCAGACATGACCAATCTACATGAAGTACTGCATTAAATGAAATGTGGACAAGCCTAAAATGAATTTAGTTGTATGAATGTCTCCAGTGATGATTGCTGTTTACATAGAAGACTGATCCAAGCCTGTTCTCCATAAAGAGGAATATAGATGTAATGTATTAGATAAGAACTCTTTGTCAGCCAGTTTCCACAGTTTCGTCATCAGAAGAGAAAATGAGGGATCGGTGCATCACTAACAGTAATTAGTGTTGATTTTATTGGATCAGTCATTATTTCAAATGGTGCAAAGTCAAATACTGAGTTTGCATTGTTATTGAAGAACTTGCACTTACACTCATCACACCACATGTAATCTGTTAGACCCCAGCCATGCATTGTAAAATTTCTAGAATCATTAATTATTTAATCATAGGACTGGCTGTTTTTATTTATTCATTCAAGAAGAAGAAGATTTATGTTGTAAAACTAAGTCTATATTCTGTAACAGTTCTCAAAAGATTCCATGTACGTTAGCAACATATGTAGCAGCGTGTCATCTTTAACAGTTTGTTGCCAGTTTTACTAGATCTACTTTCTATATATAGTCGAGAGACTACATATATATATATATATATATATATATATATATATATATATATATATATATATGATAATATTTATTATATATTATTGTATATTGTTTTTTCTAAATCATGATTAATTGCATGTCTTATCACATGATTAAAATTCTATTATTTTGCATTTCAGAACTGTTTTCTCTTGCTTGACAACACGTAACCATCAGTCTGTCTGAACTAGAAGCTAACGTTAGCATGTCTGATGTGTAATTATGAAGGTGTCTGATAATTTATTTATCCGTAGACGAGCTCTGGGTAAGTTATATTTTCCAGTTATAATTTTAAGTTATAATTTTCCAACTCATTTGATCTTAACCAACGGTGATTCAGGCATTGGATTGCTGCCCTGTGAGCCAGTACGCAAAGAGACATTGTAGTACAGATATAGCAAAGATATTTTCCACCAGATAACACTGCCAACTTAGTCAGTACAACTCATGGACACAATTTTCAAGTTAAAATATCAAAAAGAAAGTGTAAATGTTATGTGACTATCTGATAATATTTTGTTGTTTAAATTCTCAAATATTCATATCTGTGTCTACTACATGAAGCTGTTTCAACACAATTAGAGCTACACAAACATAATTCTAGATACTACTCAGAACAGAAGCACAGTTTGATTCATGGTGCAAAAAGACATGAATCTGTTGATTTCACCCCAGCCATACCACACCATTAGCCATCCTGTTGAGGCCTACTCTCTCTAGATTCAGTGGAATATTACAACTATCTCAAATAAACAGACTGTGAATCCCACCTTTATACATATTCATTTATACATATCCAGCTTTATGAGCTAAACTATAAGTTATGGGCTGTTTTACTTCTTTAAGATGACATAGCTGGTACAGTGCTGTAGATGTATCAGAACATTACAGAGGCTCACAGTCAAATTATTTCAATTTCAGGGCTCTGTGGAAGCGTTGAAAGAAGGCAAGAGAGCTTTTATGTCTGAGCTCATATTTGTTCTTAAAGTTGGTATTTGTAATGTTTTTAATCATTAAATCATTAACATCAGTGTGTGTAGCATACTGTATCCTCTCAGACCCCTTTTTCTAACGCAGCAGCAAAAATAATGTGCTATTCCAGTCCCAGGTTTTGCTGGGAGAAAGTGACAATATACGATGGCTATGATTTTTTTCAGAACAGCTTCATCTATCTTACATGCAATATCTGATTGGCTTTTCGACTTTCCTTTTACCTGCAGCGGTGTCACAGCTCCACTTCAATTTTACAGCCTGTAATCTGCAGGAGCTGACACTCAAACAGAGTCCATCATATGCCATGTGCCCCGATCAAATAATTCCACTGAATTAACTCACACTATCAGTTAAGGAATACTGAATATTAATTATTTTTTACAAATCCTTCAACTTTGGTGAAGGCATTGCTCAGATAAAAATATATTTGATAATTAAACTTGGGTGTTATGATGTATTAAAGTTTTGTGGCAACTAGATACCATCTGAAAGTGTTCAACCTTTGACTGTGTTTTATTAGTTGTTCTTACAACTAATGAGGGAGTTGGGTCCAACTTGTGTAAGTATTTTTTATTTTTTTTTCTAATTATTATTTTTCACAGCGTGGGCTATGATAACTAGGAGTTTATGCATATAAACTTCAGTGTTGGCAAAACAGTTAATTTTACATTTGTACACACTTTCAGATCTGGTAGCAAATCATAAAATAAACATTTGCTGCTCAAAAGCTAATGATATCTAAATTGTGAACAATACATTTTAACAGAATTAAAATGACTTATTTTGACTTGAGCCCTGTGATTTCTCTGTGTGGACATTTCACCCTCCCTAGACCAGCGGATCCAGAGAGAGGCAGGCTTTGAGGAAAGTCTTTTTGTGTTAAAGCCTTTGAATATCTATTCTTTATGATCTCTATTCCCTCTGCTGAAGTTCAGAGTGTGCGTGAGCGGAGGAAGGGGAAGGGTGGAATCATAACACTGATGATGAGATGACACCGAACACACTTTGGAGAGCATTTTTGATTCTTTACACATTTTCCTAAACTCAGACAAATATATCCAGAAGCTATCACTGTATTCCATAAGCTGGTTCGATGAATAATGGTTGTTATGACAGGGAGCAGTGTCAATCAGACATGATAGCTTGAAGAAGTAAAATAAACATGAAACAAGGCGAATAAAAAGAGAGTTATATAAAGCTCTCCTTGATGTTCAGCATCGTACCTCTTTACCCCTGGTGTGTCTGTTCTATAATGGCACAAAGTAGGGATGGGTTGGCGCTGTCTTTTTCATCTGTCTGCCTTTTGTTAGTATGTTGAGAGAGGCAAAGAGAGAGGGAGAGTGAGGAAGGAGGAAGGAGAGGAGAGTGCTGGGGATTGGACCCAGTCCCTGCACACCCAATTAAAGGAATCTTCTGCTCAAAGACACAGTCTGGCAACATGTGTTCTGACATTTGTCTTCCTGAGTGTTGTGATTTACGGTACCATGGAGCTAAAGGCTAAATTAGCAGCCGCCCAACATCAGAGACCGCACAGTAATGTCGGCTGGGCGAGGTTTGGTGGATAGGATCAGGCAGGCAGTTTTGCTGCTGTCTTGTTTTCATCATCACACTCAACAGTATGTGCTGGCGACCATGGCGCTTTGTTGACTGACGAGTCAAAATAATGTTTGCTGTAATGTAAGATCTGCAAATTATATTCTGTCTAGTATTTCTGTTAACAACATGTTAAGCTGCCAAATCAAGGAAACAGCTAAACATATTTTAGGTAAAAATCCTCCTTACAGTCCATTTATATAACACGTCTTTAGATTCATTTATATGGTCATTATGTCTTAGCCACTGTCTTAATACTGAAATTATAGAAAAAAGAATGATTTAATGTGATTATACAACAATTTCCAGTATGTTGCAGTTATTCTGGCCTGTTTCTTTAATGAGCAGAGCAGATAGCATGGATGAACCGGTGAACTCAACTTGTGTGGCCACTGTCATCAACCTGCGTGTATGCTGCACACTGATGAAATATTCCATCCTTTATGAAGGGCTGCTTTTCTCCTCTGAACCTTTTAAAACATAAACTCTAATTGAGATGCTCCTTCCCCAGACACTGCTTTGATCTCCTCCTGTGAGACCTGTTTGTGCCACACAGGAATCTCTGATAAGCCTCAGAACCAGGCAGCAATTACACTGCTAATTACACAAGTACAAAACCTTGACCTTGCACTTGATTTACCTGCCTCTGTGCTTTGCCTCGGAATTCAACCTCTGTAGACACCGTGCTCACAAACAAAAAACAGACACAGTCATACACGAACTTGTACGCAAAAACACAAAGTAACCCTTATGCTGAACGGTATACAGTGGTTGCAGCGAAGTTGCAGGATGTGCCATCCCAGCAGCCGGTGTAGGGGCGTGATCTCACAAGATGAGCTGATGCTGGAGGAGAAGGCTGCCTTGTGGTCAGCAGGGAGGCAGCGGGCCTCAGGGAAAAGCTCTTAACTTCTGTCAGGCACAAATAACCATGCCATTTTTCACCTCCTGATTTTTAACTGCGAAAATCATTCTGGTCCCCAGTCATATGAACTCTACGCACATGCCATGAGTCAGTTCTAGCTCTGACAGAAAGGAATTCACTCTCACCTGCCAATCTTTATTTCTTTGCTGCTGTAGGTCCTTTTTTCCCACAGTTTTTTGGATTATTTGGTGTGATATTCCCACTGCAGACTGCATGAAGGAATAACTTTCTTACTATTGTATCACCGGGCATAGATGAGTGCAGTGTGACAACTCAGACTGTATTTATTTCATGCTTTTGTGACCATCACACTACAGCATGCAGTAATATCCTTAGTTATTCTATACATGCATGCACATGGTACTGAAATTACTCAGCTGTCTGAAATGCATGTTATCAATAATCAATATGAATCTCAATGTCATTGCTGCTTTTGATGTGGAAAAGGCAGAACAGGGGCATCATTAACACTTCTATTTCCTTGCTAATATCACCCCGAAAAAACCCCCAGAAGAAATAAAAGTAAATAAATAGGGAGTTACATTTAATCACACTCATGCACCCATTATTTTGCGTGCTGAAAAATTCCCTTTCATACATGAATATGGCAACCTGAGGCTGAGTGTGGACACTGTGGATTTACTGTGGTCAAGCTGCTGCTAGGTGGTGCTATTGTTAGCACTGTGTCTGAGGAAGAGACCAGACTGCCAGAGTAAAGCAACACTGTAGATGCTTCTGCAAATCGTAAAGTGCAAAGCAATCCAGTAAGTAGCCGTCCTGCTGTTTGATTTTTATGTTCCTGTGGCTTGTGTGTACATACAGCACAATATACAGCACTGGAGACATTTGCTGAAATAACTGCCTTTTCTCAGCTTCCTCCCAGGTTTGCACTCGTGAGGCGCTGATTCTTAAAGCAAAAAATATATATAAGAGCGGGTGCCCCCATGCTCGAGCATGTTGCCATACATCACATCATTTAACACTTTGAACTGTCAGAAATGTGTCACTCAGTCTCTCTCTTGATACCCTCATGTGTCAGAGCGAAATCATAAATACAATCATTTCCCCAATGTTGGCTCTTTATTCTGTCAACCGTTTCAAAATGTGACTGTGCCTCTTCATTTCCGACACATGAATAAGTGAAAGGCCATTAATATGTCTCTTTCATTACGCTCTGGCAGTCTGCAGTGCATGCGCATGCGAAAGGCTGCGTGTCTGCTGGGCTCGGGTTCTGATGTCCGATTTGTGAAGCAGCAAAGATATGTCACCATGTCCGCATGAAACAAACGTGTCAGTCTAAGAATTCATATTTTGTTCCCACTGTTTAAGTAGACAACAAGCGGAGAACAAGCAGGGGAGTAAATTTCATACTGCAAACACTTCACACTGTCAGGTGTTTTCTAGCTGTTTTAAATTATGAGCAAAACATCTGCATCTCATCTGAATTTATTACTTTTTTTTTCAATAAACTGAAAATTTCTTTTTGAAGATTATATATTATATATATGAAATATAATATATTTAGATTCATATTATTATATATTATATTACTCAACAAGTAACCTTGTGTACCCTGCCTGATTGTGAGTTCAGTTTTAAAACAAACATTTTCTCAAAATAAGAGTTGCAAACATAGTGGAGACTGTGCTTGTGGCCAAACTGGTCGAACGCATTTTTCTGTGTGTTTTGTCTTAAGATCACCCCGTCCTTTGACAAACACATTTTTCCTTCTTTTCTATCACCACTCCCAAGACAAGATTAGAGGGGAAACTCATCAGTCTCCTTGGCTGTTGTCTGATAAACTTTTTATTTGAAGGGTGTCCTGTCTGGTGTCTCTGGTGTCTTCCTCCAGTGCACTCCTGATTTGAAATATAGCCTTACATAATGAGGGAGAAAAATAGAGCGGTGTTGCACCCCTGAGCCGGTGTCAGCTTAATCAATCATTTTTAAACACAGGCAGGCATGCTTACTCTACTCGCTTCACATCCGCCACATCCTTCCCCTGCTCAGCAATGTGACAGCAGCATAATTCATTTTAACGCAAAAATTAAACCAGCAGCATCAAACTTGTCCTTGCATCCCTTTGGTTTAAACACAGGGCAGTGTGTTGGTCTGAGTGTGTGTGTGTGTGTGTGTGTGTGTTTATGTTGTGTATTTAAATTAGATGTAAAATAAAACATTCTTTCTTATCCTTATCTTAAACACGTGTAAGGAGGGTTTAGATGTACCTGTGTGCAATGTACATTTTAATTTCAACTGCGGGTGTGCATGCATGTATAAGCACTTCACAGTAGTTATGTTCGTGTTTTTCAAGAGTTCTGAGCGCGCTTGTGTCCCTCTCAAGTTCAAGCTTCTCGGCTCCAGCGCTGAACATGCAACAGGCGTGGAATGGTAGCGTAGGGTTCACGCGGTCAAATTGCAGTGGGTCAGGAGGTCAGAGAAATTTGGAGGAGCTGAAGCTGAGCAGAAGGAATGGAACTTGGCCTCTCTTCATTTGGCAGAGAGAGATTCCTACTGGCTTTCTGTCAAAAAGTCGGCCTCCAGCGCAGCTCAGCTCCAAAAGTTATATCACACATTTGTTGGTGAGTTACATGCAACAAAAACATGAAGAAGATTAATCCTGACAAAGTCCCTCACTCCAACCAATCCAAACCTAAATATGATGGATTAAAGAGTTTCACGTGGATTTAATATCTCACTTTATTTCTGAAGTTTTGGCACCCACTCACACTCATCATCATACTTTTAATTAGTGGACTTAATTACTAGACAGTAGCATTGTAAACCAAACTCCCTCCACCTCTGTAAAAATGTGTTGGCATGTTTCGCACTATTTACCATCGTTTATTGTAAATGATGTAATGAAGCTTTATCTAGCTTGAAAACAAACAAATGTATGAAAAGTCAAAACCCATTACAAAGGCTGCACTTAATGCTAGTGATCATTTTCACAGGCTGACAGACATCAAACACACATCCCAGCCTTTAACTACATTGCATGGTATCTATTTTTGTGCAATAAGGATGCAACAGTAACACAGCACTCCACTGAAAGTAGATGACTTCAGTTCTGTCAGTTTACACTATGTCATATTCATGTTCCACAGCCGATATGTGTGAGTCAAATAGTGTTGTTTTGATATATGTTTTGGCCCATTTTAAATTCATCATTGATTCGCCGATCCTTTATAGAGAATAAAATATAGAATAAACAATAAACCTGAATTCCTCATCACAGTTAGGTTCAAATGAGTGAACTTTGAAAGAAGCCACTGGGAAAAATGTAGCATAAACTTTCTCTGTTTCAAAAGATATTCAGAGAAGTTAGTTTATGTTTGCTGGCAGGCATCCTGGTTTCAGTCAGATTTAACGGCCAGGACATTAACCAGTCATGATGTTGGTTTTCATCAAGGTAATGCTGATGAGCGAGAAAGACCTAGCGTAGTCTAATGAAGATTTAAATACAAACAGAAATATTGTTGTGTTTAAAGAGATACTGCCCTGCTTCTATTGTCATAAGTTCTCTCGTTTTTTTTTTGTTTTTTTTTTTGCCAGAGTGAAACTGATACCTCCTGACCGCCTTGTCTATCAGCAGTCTGGCCCCTGATCTGGGAGGGCAGCGCCATGTCAAAGTCCATGTGCGTCGCTCTGGAGGGGGGCGGGGCTTCGCCTCGCAGCTCGCCCGCTGATCACATGCAGAAAGCGTGGTGCTTGTAATTGCTGCGCAACAAGCGGTGCATGGATGCCAGTTGTCAGAGTGACGCTTGATGCCGGCTGTACGTGACACTGTACGTGGGAGCGTTTTCTCTCCAAACTGCTGTCAATATTCACTTTTATCAGGCGGAGCGGAGACGCACAGGTTATTGTGAGAGAAAAAGAGAAAGAGTCCTTTCATCAGCTCCAGCACACAGCTCAGAGATACAGTCCGCTCCTCCCACAGGATGATGATGATGATGATGATGATGGTAGTGATGATGATGGAAATAATGAAGGGCGCTCTGCCTATTCTTGTTTGAATTCTTCGACATTGAAGTTGTTTTATGGTCGGGAGCAGCCTGCTATAAGCTGCAGCCAGGAAGAGCATCCACAGTGAAGGAATTTACAATAAATCATCCCCTGCAACCACCACAGCTTTTGACTGTATACTTACAAATGTTAGTGGAGATGATATACGATGGGAAATATGCTGATGAGGATGAAAGTGGCCATATTCAGCTGGGAGGAATTTGTGATTGAAGCAAAAATAACAACCCCCAGGAACCAGTGTTTTCACATAAATTCATTATTGTCAGTTTAACAGGCCAATAAAATGGTTTGCATCATGCACTGATGCAATTGCATGTCATGATGATGTATTTTGACCATTTTGGCCAGTTTTCAGTTTCACATTCAGCAGCAGCCTATAGGTGGTATCGTCACAATTTGCCCAACTTGCACCTAAGATGAACCATAGATGGAGAAAACCGTACAGGACGGGGGCAGACAGTCGTAAAATGTGTCCACTTCCATGTAAAACTGCGCAGGGTCGATGAGCATGGATTAGTTTCAGGCCTACATCTATTCTTCGGCTATTGACAACCTCTCCCTTTTCAGTTTGCATGACTGGAGCTCTCACTAGCGCTGCTAGTGGACAATCAAACCTACACACCCACCCCTAGACACACTCGCATTTCTCATTTCTTACTTCTAGTCTAAATTAGATAGCAAGGCGTAGTGTCGGAGCTCACAGACCGCATAGAATTAGTTTTAAGTATTAGCGGTAGTTGAACAGTAAATCTGAAATTCAACATGGAGTCCCCTCCAGATCCAGCGAGCGACCCGGGCAACAGCGCCTCGGAGCCGGCTACCCCGGTCAGGGAAACCCCGGTAAACCTGGAGACGCTCCGGAAAGCGGACCATCCAGCCCCGGTTCGAAGGCAGACCTGCTCAAGCACCAACAGAGGTAAACGGACCGTGTTTCGCTTTTTACTCCGTGAGAAATCAGAACCGATCGAGGAATTTTTAAATCAAACTTCAAAAATGAATTAAATCGCTTCCCCATAAATAACTGCACACTGTCTAAATTCACCCAACCACAGTGACATGGCTTTTTTTTTTTATTTTTTATTTTTATTTAGTACCACCGCGGCTTTTTGCCGTTCGCCTGTAATTAGCGCCTCGGTGTGTGCTGCTTGGCGTTCAGGCTTCACTGACAGCTCAAATCATAGGGGGGTGATACGGTCACAGATGTCACATTTACTCTGATTGCAAGATAAATCAATTACCCAGCGACTTCACATTGACCAACAGGAGCTTTTGTCCGCGACCGGACAGGCCAACCTGCCCGCTCAAACGCGATATTGTCAAAGTGGCAAAAGTGAACTTTTGGAAACTGCGGGCTAGTTTATCGATCAGTCCACATTCTCCTTTGTAGGGGACATGTCCTCCACTATTCCTGATACAGCACACAGCGCCGTCTGGCTGGATTTTTTTTTTTTTTTTTTTTTTTTTTTTTAAACATCTCCAGCTAACAGATTTAGGCTATTCCTGTGTGCAAAAAGACGCCCCAGCAGCTGGAATTTGTTTAGCGCCAGCTCTCAAACACTGTTGCGAGCATGAAGGCGCTGCACGGCTTTTTATGCAACTAAACCTTCACATGATCCAGGCAGGGACAGCAGCACAGCCCTGTGTTGTCAATAAAGCCCGTCAAAAGTCTGTCTGCATTGCTGCTGAGGACTAGTTCATGTCTTTTTTCTTTCCTTTTTTTTTTTAAAAAAAAAAAAAAACATGATTTATCCACCACGTCCCGTCCATGTTGTACAGTACAGACAGTATTTAACCACACCCCCTCTCGGCTGTCTCCAGCACAGGCTAACCGGGCTCATCCAAGTTCAAAGAAATAGTGATTTCTCTGCCGATTCTTGACAAGCAGAGTTGGCGTACACACGACAGTGAGGCGAGCGGTGTAGACGTGACAATTATTTCATCGCACCGCTTTTTATATTTTGCGTCTGTGTGCGCACTCTTCCTGTGCGCAAGGGTATATTTAGAGTGTGATATGGTGAATGTGGAATGTAAGCCGGTTATGTAACAGGTTTAGCCATAAACAGACGCGCAACTGAGAGCAGAAATCACCACCGCGGATCTTTCCACTTTATCCAAGAGTTCACCCACTCCCCCACCATCACCAGGGCTGTTTAATGAGCAAGAATCATCGCACTTCGGCGTGTATTTGTACACCACTGAGGGGAAACTGTGTGACTTTGTGGGTTGGCACAGCCCGAGCACTTATGTAATCGCGGGGTAAAGACAGGTAGTTGGGAGGCTTCGTGGATTGATTTCTTTTTTTCACAAGTCTGACTTTGAGACACTCCTAACCTGCTGACCCATATTCACCCCACCCTTTTATGCACAGGATTAAAGTGTGTCTGGGAAAGAGAAAGACAGGAAAAAGAACGCCTTTGGTCTGTTATGTAATGCTGAATGGGTGAAAAAAAAAAACATGTTCAGTGGGACAACCTCTGCAGCTTTAGAGGAGTTTCCTTGCAGTGAAACTTTATTTTGACCTTTTTTTTTTTTTTTTTTGCAAGAATAAGAATGATTGTTAGAGCGTGTTAGTGGAGGAGGGCTTGAAGAAAAGTTTTGAGAACTTTTTCAAAACTTATTGCTTGCCAGTATGTGTCTGAATTTGCTTATGATTAAATTCCTAAGTTAAATTATTCTCTTATTTTAAAAGTGTGGTTCAAATTCAAATGTATACCACAGGCTTCCACCCAGTGTGTTTCATCATAGACGCAGATGCCTGCTCAATTTTGAAAAGACTGAGGTTATGAGGCAACTCTCAACAATCATTAAATTGTCACCTGTAGATTTGATGTACAGTTGCATACAGTAAAGGAAATCTATTGTGGTGTTTAGAAGGCATTATAATTCTGCAACAGTTGGCCTATATTTGTTTTAAAATAAACATTATGAGGCCCATATATCAGATCATTTGTAAATGTAATTATGTAGAAATATTCAGAACATTCACCACTGAACAGAGCAGAAGAAAAGTTTGCTTTCATAAAGAATCGAGGGCTTAATTACTTTATGTAATAAAGTGTTCATGTAAAACTTCAAGTGTTCCATTAAGACGTAACTGCAGCTGGTTTATTGTGATGACACAGCACAGCGCAGGACTTTTCAAAACAATAAAACAATAAAAGAAAAAGGGTTATGGTTCACAGTTTGGGCCACAGACCTGTAAGATGTAATGTTTCGTATGACAGTTCAACGCTCAGACTGTGATTTTTCAAGCGTCTGAAAAGTGGCAGCCACTTGCTCAAGCGCAGTTTTCTCTCTGTACAGCAGCTGTATTAGACTTTCTGAGGATGCACATTTCTTATCCTGCATGCAGAGCGTTTACTGTTTTAACCCTGAGTGCTAATACCTTTTAAGTAGAAAAAGCTTACTTCAGCAGAAGCTCTCCTGTAAGACTTGAGTGGGTCAGAGAACAGGCCTTGGGGGGCTGTGGATATCATTACTGGAAAGAAGAAAGGGTGTTATTTTCATATTGCAAGATCCCTCAGTTCGCAAATTTGGAAACAATCAATATTAATGGCTTGGTTATGTAAGGTGATGGTCTCTGCAGAGGCTTGAAACCTCACAGTTGCACAGGGAAGCTCTGAAGCTGCAGATCTGATAAGAGCCCCCGTGTCCTGGATCCTCTGTTAACATGACTTTGTTTGAGTGTCAAAACTGTGTGTGTGTGTGTGTGTTTGTGTTTGTGTGTGTCAAAGTACTGTAGTGGTACACTTCACTAAGTGACACTATGCTTCTCCTGTTACATGGTACAAATGCTTGGTATTGTCATTGACAATAACATTGTGTTGCTTTTAAAACTGTCAAGTGTGATGCAGTGTCCTACAGTGCGTCCTGCTTATTAGTTTGTGTCATATCTAGATTCTTTTCCTTTTGATCCTTTCATACTAAATATCATCTTTCATCCTATTATGTCACAACATTTAGTAGCGTTGTAGATTTTCCCATCATGCCACCGTGTTGTAAAAAAAAAAAAAAAAAAGGCAATTTAAAATGTTGATCTCATAGTAGGAAACAAATCTCACTTGACGCTGCACTTTTAGTAGCTGATCCAAACTAAAAAGGCAGAGTATAAAAATATTCAGTCTTCTCTTGATCAACATGTAACCAGACTTTCATCCAGCAGTTTTATTTTTGGGTAGAGAAATGAGAGCTCTCGGCTAGAGTGGCAGCATTTATTTAGTTGTTGTTAACACAAGACGGATGAGGTGCAGGGACGCACAGGCTTTTAAAAAAGGTTTTACACACAGACTCAGAAAGCCGGCTGTTGGCATGGGGCTTGCATGTGACTCGAGTGGACAGTGACATTATTCAGGCTGTGGCATTCTCAAATTCAGCGTATAAGGGCTGCCTGCCCACCGGAGAGCATGAAGATACAGGTGCAGGCTTATAGCTGAGCCTTCAGCTCGGACAGAGCCGGGAGAGGAACTCCATTAAGGGTCTCTTTTTCTCTGGCTGGCTGCCTCCAACATAATATTGAGTTTCAGTCATCCTGTGTTTTTTAATTCTTGAATGTGGGTGTAGCGATAATATCCTGAACTCTTTTATTGGTACGTGTCAGACAGATAACATTGTTATTTGAAGTGAAAGTTCAGTATCTGGTCATTGAGTTCTCATCTACCCCACAGAACGAAACATCAGTCGGTTTAACTGAAAAGATAACAGTATTTCTTCAACTGTACACTGAGCTGCGGCGCTGACACCTGCTCCGGGTTTAGACTTTGGCACCACTACTTATGAAAAAAAAAAAAGGTCTTCTGTTCTTATGAGCCTCAAAGGTCAAATTACATTTGACAGCGACACTGTGCTTATCTAAGGAGGATGTACCTGTGAATGTCAACATAACACCAGGACTAGCAGTTAAATGAACCCTGATTGAGATTTTGTCCTGTCAGGTGTGAGGCACTCTTCTCGCAGTCAGTTCAGAATAAGAAATAAAATCTAAAAAATGATGAAATATTTTGGCTCAAATTGTGCTGCTTATTTGTAAATGACTTTTTGATGAAATAATCAATTCCCTTTTTCTTCCTGGATTGTTTGACTGTCTGTTGTTATATGCGAAAAATACAATCCATTTTTAATGTAATTTTATATCATAATCCAGTTCTTTTGCTGTAAACTTTCAAAGGTTTTTTGTTGGTGAGTTGTGTGTGTGTGTGTGTGTGTGTGTGTGGGAATACAAAAACTCTGTCCAAAGATGATCTTTGATTCTCTTTATAGAAACGTTATTTCCATTTCCTAAAATGTCTTAGTCGTGATATAAGTAGCTCAGTTTTACTTTTTAAACCTATTGTATTCAAATATTTAAATGAAGTCCCTCCTTATTTTAAATACATCCCTGACATCCTGCTTTGTGGGTAAACACATCAGACTTAAAAGCATTTTATGAGACCTTGTAAAGTAAATATTTTTGGTACTTTTTATGTTAAAAATGGCCGACATTTGAATGTTTTGCTCTCCACTGGCTAGAGCGAGAGGCTGAAAGGCGACTGTCTGTTTCTTGGTCAGGCAGTTCTAAGCACTGTGGTTGAATTTGATGTAGCTGTGCAGCCTATAGGGCGAACTAGCCGAATTTTTATTATTTATTTATTTTTGTTATTATCATTGGAGCATTAAATCTTCTGTATCTGCCGTGTGAAGAGTTTGCAAGTCATGCGATAACTTGTCATGATGCAGAGTGGAATGCTGTATTTGGTACGAGGGAAGCTGCATGCAGGGACTCCTGTGGATTTTATTGTAGGAAGCTGCTTTGTAGATGCACTGTTGCTCCTTCCCTGCCAGTGAACATTTACACACTGACAGGACGTCGCTGGCTGTGGCAGGCATACCATTGCCTGAGTTCGCACTTGACCCATGATTCTCTCTGTGTGCCTCAACATCTGGGCCAGTAGTTTCAACGCTAACCAAGCTGAAATCTATACGCAGTTATGTCGTTTGTGCAACTTTGTTCTCCTCAGTTGCAATTACGATGCAGAAAACTTCATTTTCTAAGGTTTAAGTGATTTAAGTCCATGTGCTTTCAATCAGTGCTGCAGTGGTTGTACAAGTTCTTGTTTGGTGCTGGCATATTACAACTATTTGTTACACAGCGCAGCTCACACTAAAAGGATTTGAAAAAAATGAATATCTAAACTAAAACACTACCACAAAAATGCAAATGTTCTAGTGTAGCTGCATGTTTCTGTAATTAGTTATTAGATTTAATAGATGTATATTGCAGGGAATTCAGTGTGAGTCCTAATAGGCTATATTAATTAAGAAAAAGTTTAGAAATGTCAAACTTAACTTAGACCAAATCCGAAAGTTTTTGTCTTGCGGGACAGTGTATTTTGGAGTTTGAATCACCAGTGGCTTAACTGGGGCTGGCGAGGAAGTTTCAGCTGGTGACAGACACCAGATTTGATGAGAAATCTCCAGTGGTGAACGATAGCTCAGATCTATGGCCCATTTACAGAAGTTTGTATCTTAGATAGAAAAGTCTGAATAGTAATGACCGGAAATACTCCAGATGCATTATTGGAGGGCGTTAAAGGAGTCTAAATTTAATGCGCTGGTACACTGTGACCCAAGTGCTGGTGCCGCTTGGCTCTGCGCTGCTCTGTGCCTCTCTGATATGACATGGGCCCCTTAGCAGAGGCCTGCAGGGAAAGAGGTGGTGAGAGGGGTCTAAAGGATCACTCAGAGGAATTTTTATGTCACATCTAGAGCCAAGCCTTTCACATCTCCACCAGTGTGGAGGGTGCAGAGCTGCCGAGCAGATAGGTAAACCCCTCACGCTGAAAATCCTAGCACTCAGTCAGGAACTTTGACCAGCAGTATCTTTCAAACTATCATCCCTCTGCCTTTGAACAAAATCATACTGGAGACATCCTGTACGTTCATGCTGCTCCGTGTCATGAGCGTCGAGTCATGTGAACCCAAAGCCGTTGTCTGCACACTCAGAGAAAATATATTTTTAACCACAGAGCTTTCAGCGCTTCCCGCACGCCGCAGAGCACTGACATGTGTTGAACACTTGAGAGGAAAATCAGGATGATCTCCCGGCCACGGAGGTTCTCCCAGACGTTATGTGCATGTGCGTGCTTTAAAACAGGAAGAGGTAACGTTGTAAAATCCAAAGCACGTTATTCAAACTGCACACCTCAAGAGCCCCTTAACTGTTATTTATCCTGCTTTCCGTAGGTTAAATGGCCCTCGTGGCAGCTCTGTTTTAAGGACTGTTGAGTGGTGGGATACGACATTAGATGAAAGATGAAAATGGAAATATCTGTTGCATATTGTAGCCCGTCTAGCATAGATAAAGAACTACAGTAAGGCAGAAGAATCCATCTGCCTTCTCCTTTGGTTAAATCCAATTCAACAATGTTTTTATATCTTAAATATTCTCAAGATGTGTTAGATAAAACTAGAATATTCTAGACTAGAGAAGGAGGGAACTATTGGTCTTGTTTCAAACACACAAGTCTGGAGAATGTGTGTTTTTACTTTTTCTAGGTCTGTGCATCATTATTTCACAGTAGGTGACGTTACTGTTTTACATTTTCACAAATCCATCTTCAAATTTCATAAATTAAAATAAAAACCAGAGTTCCAGGAGCAAAGCACTTTCAACTTTGATTTTCCTCGACTCTGTCACATGGGGTAAGGTAAAATATTGAGGAAGGCAAAGCACGTCCTCCGCTGTCATTTCCGTTACATCAGAACTGTTCAGAGTATCACTTAACAAAGTTTATTTGTCACCTGAAATAAACAAAAAACTTTTGGAGACATGGGAGATAAAGCAACTTGAAAATCAGTGTCATTTCTGTTGGCTTGATTATTTATATTGGAATAACAAGCGCAACTTAATCTCATAAATAAAAAAGGGAGAGATACAGATCCGTCCCCTCCAGGTACTGCCACCACTTAATCGAATTAGCTCCACTCTCAGGCTTGACGGGCTCTTCAAACACCCCTGGTGACTTCTGAGTGCCGATTACAATCAGCTACTATTTTCAGCCTTTGATTAAAATCTGGTGAGGTTGGACAGAATTTTTTTTTTTTTTTTGAGTGCAGAAGCAACTAATTATTAACATCGCAGCCCATCTCTCTTTTTTCTGCCAGTTACAGAGGGCCAGTGGGCTGGAGTAGTTAAACAATACCCATAAGTATTAATCATGTTGAATCACTCTGTGTGAAACTGTTAGCTTGATCTTACTGAAACAGTGCGTTGTCCAAACAGATATTTTTACTGACCTTTGCGCCATATTAAGCAAAAGTGAGTGTCGAATATTTGCGAAATCAAAGGAGGCCATTTGTATTTGTTTCATATTGTAACATTTCGTCTGTTTCTGGTGAATTGTAACACCATAATCTTTGTTAAATAATCTAGTTGTTCATGCAGATTTTCCTCATGCGGCAGACCACAATAATGAACACAAGTCTTTACACATCAAATAATAGAAGATGATCACAATTGTTCATGCCTCACACAGTATGTCACAGAATCATTGTAATGTGCCTGTCAAAGACAATTCTGCTCTTTTGTTACTTTCAAAAGGCAGCTTTTGAATATGAATAAGTCACTAATGAATATTTGGTTCTTGCGTGTGTCTGTGGATTGATTGCTTTAGGAGGCGTACGAAGAGTGTGGCACGATGGGGCTCAATCAATGCAGCGATGCCGCTGTGCTGCTTTCTGACAGTGATTGAAAGACAGTCACTCTTCACCATGTATGATACACGAATCCCGCTCTCATTCACTGTGACAAATATCATCTGTCTGATCAATCAATATTTGCAGCTTTATTTTACTAATGCAGTGCTTAAGAGGCAATAATTAACACCATGCTGGGTTGTTAAAAGCCTATTTTTATGTGACAGACAGAAATAGACATACAGAAATAGGAAGATGAAGGCCTTCGGTTGATGTTGATAGTGGCATATTGTGCAGACGTTCCTTATACGCTGCACCATGAGCTTTTCTTTACTTATCGCACTACGACTCCTGTTGCTTTCAAATTATGTCAATGTACAAAAGAGGAAGTTTTTTTTTTTTTTGCTTTGACTTTTAGCTGTTGAATGTTAAATATTTTTATTCAGCCTTTGTGGAGTTTGTAAGTTAGTTTGCGCAAATGAAATATAGCATGAAAGAGTTTGACTGAGGGAATATTCATTCGATGTCATCCTGTGTTAAACAAGTGTGGCTTGTGATGCTCATTAATTTCTGCTTGCTCCACTTGTGGTGTTTGGGCTCTCTTCGCTGGCTCAGTGCCACAGTGTCTTCTGAAAGAGCCACTTCATCTCTGTCAGGGGCAGGTGGAAATTTGCTGCACACTTCTAATTGGACAAAGTGCCTTTCAAACTCTGAGCCATCATACACAGATCACATTATCATACAGACCAGGTGTCAACAGAGGTTTTTCACCTCCCTCTTCCCCTCCTGCTCTCTTCTGCATCTTCTGGTCTGACTCCCCCTGCACTGTGTTTCTTTTTTCTTTTTTCAACTCCCTACCACCTACTGGCCCAAGGCATAATAAGCCTTGTCGTACAGATTAATTACAAGAAAGTGCACTTGTTATTTTGACTGTGCAGCTTTTTATTGTTTACTGTAGAGCACCAGACAAAATACATTTTCTGAAACCTCAAAATTTAGAGCCTTAAAAAGCAGTAGCCTGGTCGTCTTCAGTCCTCCAGCACAGAAACATTTGCACCAGTCAGAGGGAGAATCTGAGGCTGCAGTCTAGGTCACAGGGGGGCTTTGAGGTCTGCAGTGTAGCTCGGGGCCAGACCTCACTGTGCTTGTTAAAGTAATCGTTGAAATCTACTGATCAATTCTTAATCTATCAGGTAACCAGTGGAAAGAGCAGCAAGTTGAGTGATGTTATTTTGTCTGTCTGAATCAGTTAAAAGCCCAACTGCTGAATTTTGAATGAGCCAGGGAAGTGAAGCAGACTTGTGATTGATGTCTGAAAAAAAGTTGTCCAAATATGGTGAGATGAAAGACTTTCTATTTGTATCATTACAGATTAATTATAGAAAAAGCTCAAGTGCTGAAAAATGACGTAATGTTTTAAGTTCTGTCTCTTTTTCTGGACAGTTCACAGTGAAGAAAACCTGGAATCAGATTCAGTCTTCTGTCAAATCTTCCAGACCAAACGCAAACATAAAGAGATGCATTGAGCGCTGATGTCTTTTGAGTCACTGGCCTTCAAGGTTGCAGTACATGTGCGTATTGTCAGCGCAGTTGTTGAAGGAAATACTTTATTTTCTGTTGATATGAAACGTGGGAGCATGTAAATGGAAAATAAATTGGGCCATAAAATCGAATTTTGAGGAGGAGCGCAGGTAATGTGCGTTGAAAGATGGGACATAAACGTGTAAGAGGTTCAGTACACGCTGAACCGATTACACTAAGTGTTTGACGTGACCCAGTCTCTGAGTCGGGCAATTTAATCCGCGTTTATTGTTTAAAGCCTGCAGTAAATCTAAAAGGATGAACATTGAACTTGGAACTGATTTTTTTTTTTTTTTGAACAAAGATTATTGGTTACTTTAATGAGGATGACATTACTACTTACTGTGCATTTTATTTAGGTGCATAAAAGCTGTTAACAACTTAGCACCTGGATTGTTGCTGCTCTGGCTCTACTTAGCACTGGAGCACTGATGAGAAAGCAAAACTTGAGGAGAAAGAACCACAGCATCTCCTTTCATCACAGTATCCTTTGATAGTTGAAAGGCTTAACCAGTTGCATATAGTGATAAATACATTATCAGTTCTCTCTCCACACACCGGGCAAACATGGCAACATTTTGGCACACTCTATTGCTTATCTTGTCTGCATGTCATCAGCGCAGATGTATTACCCTGCGCTGATTTGATTCTGGGCAAAGGAGAGTGGACAGGAGAGATTGATGGTGGTGTCCCCAGTCAGACAGATAACACCTGATTCTGCCTGCAGGGGGTTGGTCTAGCACACTCCTCCCCCTGCGCCTCAGATGCGTCGAAGGCTGTTCTGAGGAGGTGAACCGTTCCTTCACTCAATGCAAATTCAGGGCCACATTCAGAGGCGATCCCAGGACGATTGAGCCAATGTGGCCCCGAGCACTCTGCACCACATGATCCATGCATCAGCCACACCTGGGAGAGATCCACACAGGCATGGGGGGGGGGGGGGGGGGGTCATTTGTTTAACACAGGTGCATCGTGTATCTGAACGCACTCAATGCACACACGGTTGAAAGCACACCCAGAGACACACGCATGCCTGATTGCACACATACACCACAGATACACAAGTGTTAATGAAAAGCTGTCTGTGCACAGTTTATTGTAAAACTGTCTGTAGCACAGCACCTTTTTCTATGACCTGTTGCTTCTGTCACTTGTATACTGTAATAAAATTGTATTTCAAAAAGTGTGTACTTGAAGACACAGGAGTGCAGTGAAGTATGTAAGACAGCTGCTGCTGTTTTCTGAAGCAGCTTCTAACACGTGCTTCATATTTTGAAAAAGCTCAAGTTTTCAGACTGCTGTTCCAAAAATTTCTCTCTTCCCAATGATTAAGATGTTAGTCAACTGGAAATAAATCAAATACATTCCCAAAACCCGGGAATTAGTTAGCATTTTAGCACCTCCAGTTCCCTCGTCCCCAAGGCTCTAGGTTTTTTGAATTTGAACGGGATTTTGGTCCAATGGCTGAAATAAAGTCTGTGGTTAACACAAGACATTTTCACGTTTTATTCTACAACCTAAAATATGTCAGTAAATACCCCAGCCTTTAAGCTTTTATGTTTCTTAAAGAAGGCTGCTTGCTAAAAAGTGGCTAACACGAAACAAACACAAAAACCAATCTACTCACCAGTCTGTCTTTACGGCCTCGCTGTGTTTATACTTGCAGAATATACACAGAGGAAAGGCTGTTTAGAAGAGGTGAGCGTTAAATCAAACGATGAGTTGGAAGTTTAGTAGCAGTGATTTTGAAGTCATGCGACTGTGGTGTGGTTAGTTTACAGCCTAACATTCGCTTTTTACTTCTAGTGATTGTATTTAGGCTTCAGAAATCATAAAATTGGTATGAAGATCATTGTCTAAGTATCACAACCTTTTGTTGTCACAGAGTTAATTTTCTGTGGTAATTCAAAACCAATGTAAAAATCCCATTGGCTTTCTGTCAAGGGAACCAGGGTGACGCTAACTTCCGGGTTGGCCTACGAAAACTTGTCATCCCTGCAGTTCTTTGCGTAATTACCAGTTAATCATTTTAGTCTTTTATCAAGCAGAAATGCCAAACAGTCTCAGTTTTTCTGCTGCTGTCATCTGTTTTTTAATCAATAAAAATTGTATACTTTGGACCTGTTGGTCAGACAAAAATGCAACTTGAAGACATTACCTTAGGCTCAGGGAAAACTGTTTCTAACATTTATATAGTAAAATATTACTCAGTTATAACAATCACAACAGACGAAGAAATGAAAAGATCTCGCTCTAGTGTGATTAGAAGTGTGGAATTAAAAGAGGAGTCTTCATGTTGGCATCGTGCTTGATTGTTCCCTGCTCAGACAGCACCATATGGATAAGGAAGGCATTTAAAAAAAAAAACAAAGTCTGCTCTTTGCACTTTAAAAGCTCGTTTGATGCTGTTACATCATTTGTTATAATTTACCAACCATCAGTAACATCTGAGTGTCTTATGATCCCAATGAATCAAAAGTGTGCTGCTACTTCCTCAGACATACATACAGAGTAGCAAAACAAATTTTCTTTTTTTATTCAATAACAAGGTGTGCAGCACAGGTTCCCAGTGTGTGAAGCAGATGGTGAAAGGCTAGTGTATAATAGATCTCAATATTAACTGCAGCACATGCTGGGCGTGTTGGTGGATGGCACACAGCAGAGTAAAAGAGAAGCAATGACCTTCTGTCCCATCATTTACCCCCTTGTGCCCACCATCCCGCTCTCAAATTACTTTGTTTTAGCCAATTAAAGCAGCCGGCTGAGCATCAAGCAGGCTGCCATTTTTCGCTCACCTGGACCCATGTGACATTATCGCTCTGTCATCGGGAGAGATTGCCGTAAGTGGGAATCTCCGGCGTGGCACCGTGCCACCTCAGACCCCACTGTGCTCACTGAGATTAATGCAATGACTCTCCCTCCAACTTGCAAGAATCTCAGTCAGCTCTCTCACCTGTTCTGGGTCGTAGCGCCCCACACGGCTCCACACTTCATGAACCGATGAACAAATGACTGTGGTGGTTATACCACGTTCCAGGGCAGACTATAGATATACGGCTAGTATTTTCTGAAATACCTCTGGTACAGAAAACGATCAGTTTCTAAATGAGTGAGGAATCTATTGTCCTTAAGTTGCCTTGTTGCTGATCAAGATACCATATGCTGAGAAGCGGTTCTCCGTCCAAATCCTTCAATGGCGCAATAATAGAAAGAAAAACGGCAGACACAACAATACCATGGCATGGGATGAGTAGAGGACTGGAGTATGTGGTGTTTAACAGCCATACGAGCACAGATTATGTGCTTGAAGGGGCTGAATTGAGTGCCAGCAGTGACAGTTGGGCTGGGAATTGAGCGTGCCTGGGACGTGCGGCTTGACTCCGCTCGGAAACACCACTGGGTCGAGGGCTCATCTCTGCAGTCCTCCACCTCCCTCCTCCCCCATAAAGGCATTGTGGCCTGCCGTTTGCTCCGCTTCACCGGGGGGAATGGACGGGCCCCTGCTCCCGCTTGATGAGCGCTCACTAATGGCTGCTTCTTTGAAAGCTGACGGGCCCGTTTGAGGAGGAGTGTCTTTTACTTCCCTCCAGCTTGCCTTGGCTGGGCATTCATCAGGCTGCCTGGCTTTGCTGTCCTGCCCACACGACGGTGCGCCAAGGGGCTGAAACGTCTGTCATTTGTTTTACTTTCAAATAAAAGTTGATGATTTACCAATAAAAAGTAAAAATAGTCTTTTGATGATGTCTGGAGGCATATGGAGAAAGTGTTGCAGTAGCGACATTTTCAGCACTTTGTCAGGCTACAAATAACAAAAGACACAGTAGATTTGTCTTTTTATTTTTATTTTCTAATCAAACGGCGTGGCCACATTTTTTGTAAAGTGAACAAGTGAGTATAGACAGTGCGATAGACAATGGAATATGGGCTCATACTGAGGGTTGCATTGCATTAATTTTGACTTGCTTCTTTATTGTCTGATTCTGTATCAGTTCATGAAATGGCTTGCCAAAACGCAGTGTTGTCATGAAAAGAAGCAGAAACAATTGCACCCCCTCCCCTTCCTTTGTTAATTTTTTATTTAAGAAAAGGTATTTTTACTGTTAGGCTGCACAAGGAGGACGCCAGCAGCAGCCTTGAGAAGATGTATTCTTAACACAGCTTAGAACTGGGAGGTCTGTAATAACAAAATAAGCAGCTGTGTTTGAAATCAGGCCCCTTGACAGTTTGCATACTTTTTCCGGGCTATTAATGCTCTATAGTTCAGAAATATATACACAAAAAGAAAGATGAGAGGAGAGGAAGCAAGAGCCGTCTTACAGGAGAGGAGCAGACTTCTTTTTTACAGAGACATCTACAGCATAGATTATACCAGGACCTGAGCTCTGAACACTGCACTTGTACAGTTGATGTGATGGATTAGTGAAGCCGCCAGTTATCAGTATCTTATCTTACTGCTACCCGTGACCGCGGCCCTGTCTTTTCACCCCAGAGTGAGCCGTTGTTCATGTTGCCTTCTTTTTCATCAGCGTACCAGTCTCCACCTTCTGGAGTCTCCATTAAGAAGTTGGAGTTGTCCTTGGAAATCTCCTCCGTATAACTTCTCTTGTCTTCACTCTCTATTGCCCCCCCCCCCCCTCTCTCTCCCCCCCAACCCCCTCACTTTAAACTAGGGCGAAGGTCAGAATGGCGAATTTGATATAAGAGCTGACGTGCTTCTGTGGAGCACCTTGTCAACTCAAAACAATAGGTTTGCAGGAGCTGTTATGCCGAATAAAGAATGTTCGCATATTCCCAGAGAAATGTCCTCCTTGCTAGACGTTCCCAAAAGAGACGAGAACACATTTGTCTGCATACATTTTTACCGGTCAAGGCCCTGTAGAAAATGGAGTTTGAAGCTGAATGAATTCATTTAACATGTGAGCAAATAAGTTATTTCACCTGGGAGATTGAAGTCATCCAATTCGCATGGTAGGACCTTTATGCTTGTGATTTTTGATTTGGTCATTAAACACTCAAATGGTCTTCACTGGTCCATTTTGTTCAGCTTTGCATTGATGCAAATTCAAGCTCTTGTTCTAACCCAACATATAATGTTACAGCTCTATTAGGCTGCACATAATGTCTATCAAGAAGTAACAGATGTTGGCAGTTGCATAATGGCAAGAAAAGAAAAAAAAAAAAAGCAGCTGGCTGTGGTGTTGTACAGCGGAGTGATGAAATAGTTCTAATTTGTTCTGACCTATTTGCCTCTGTGGTATCACAGAGCTGCCTCTTGGTAGGAGCCAGCACAACAGTGTCATGAAAAAGGTCAGGATGAATGGGGACAAGAGCCAGTCACATCCAAATATGCAGGCAGGTAAACTGGGTACTTTTTAGTCAAAGTAAGTATTCAAGACCGTTTATTTTATTTGTAGACACAATTGTAAGAACAAACAAACAAAAAAAAAAAGAGAAAAACAACAAAGGAGCAGGAAATGGATGGATGGATGTTAATATAACGGCTTTATTCATCTCCATTGTCAGAGATCTCTCAGCAACCAGTTGTCACAGGCAGTTTCATCTCAAATTAAATTCATTTGGATATGACATTTTAATTGGAACACTCTTCCCATTAATTGAACAAATTAGAGAGAGTCTGCTGGGGGAAAGGTAATCTCTGGGAGAGATGATTTGGAATTCACAATTTAGAATTAAAAATCAGCTGCTCGGCTTTGTTTGTGTAGCAGCCAGTTTTGCGGCAACCCGCGCAGGCAAGCAGCGCCGGCGCTCCAGGTCTCAACGGCACTCAGGGCTCACATTGTCTTCATTAAAAGCGATTAAGGAATAGGTCAATTTAGTCTGCTTGGCTGGTTGGAGCCGTGCATTTCCTCCTATGAAATGTCTTTGTCTTCATCTGCCCGGGCTCTGTGGGCTCGGGCAGCCACTGGAGCAGCAAATATGATCCGTCATTATTTTATGCATGTTTACATGTCTGATTGAACATCTTAGTGAGTCATGGCAATATCATTTAAAATGTTGTCATTTTGTTTTTATTTGTGTGCGTACACATGTGTTTGGGTTTTCATGCTGCTGATGACTTGCTGTCTGATGATTAGCAGCGACGACCCTGCAGCTTGAACTACCGTGAGCAATTAATTGCACTTATAAAAAATAGGCTTAAAATTTGTGTGGTTGATTTCATAGACATTTGTGGATCCAGAAATAGTTCCCCAAATCAAACCTGGGGTTTCTGTGTGGTGTTTCAGGCTGAGTAAATTGTGTTTCTGTGTGGATGAATAGAGGTTTGATTCAGGATTGATTGTCGCTTTTAGAAAGTTCAGTTGCTCTTTGTGTGTATCCTTGCACATTAACTTTTGTTTAGAACACATCATGTGATATTGCAGCACTTTGGAGACAATTGACACTCACAAAATACAAAATGTGGTGCAAATCTTTCATTTCAGGGTGGCCACCTGTCAAGTCTGGCAATTTGGCCAGGTGAAAAAAACCTGGTGCCAGGAGGAGCCAGGTGTAGATAAATGTTGCACATATGTCATCAGATTAAAAAGGAAATCGTCTATTCATCCTGCATGTGTCTGGACAAAATTACAACATACATCTCTCATGTTATTCGAGTTGTTTTACAGTATCAAACGAGAGATGTGCAACGCTGCGCGTTGGAAAAAAGAGAAACCTATTTTGCCGTGTTGCTAATATTTGCAAAAGGAGCCCTTTGAAATTTCAGCTCATAGTGTTCCATCTAATTCAGATTGTGTGGTTTCTCAGCTACCACACTGCTGTGTGTCAACATGCACCGCGAGCACCTGTGACCATGGAGCTGAGTGTGAACCTTGAAAATGATCGCAGCGCAGGTTTGAAACCCTGACACACCTTTCAAATTGTAAAAATGTTCCAGTTTATCATTCTTCATCATTCTCCCAGGATTTTTTTTTTTATAGCGAACCTTGGAAATAAAAATTAAATTAAAATACTACTGATGCTTCTAATGTGAATGAGGTGAGAAATAAAGCAAAAATAATACCATGGCATGTACTGTACTTAACATGCAAAGTGCTTGAGAGCCCTAATTGGAGCTCTCTATAGTAAAATGTGGAGGGAAAGCAGAGGATAGGGTGCAAGGAGGAAAGAGAGACAGCCAGACAGAGGGGGCTCCTAGATAGCGGGGCCAGGGGGGAAAAAGTTCCCCCCATGCTTGTCAGAGTTTGAGCAAGTTCAGAATTGATGGAGCCCACAGGCAGCTCTGCTAATTTTAGTTGAAATCACCTAAGTGGTTTGGCTAATTTATCCTGGCTCCTCGGCCTCAGCCCCTGGTTTCTGGCTCTCCCCTGCCTCCCCCTCCCTCCCAGATATATCCACAAAGCGTGAAGGTACCAGGAGGTGACAGTGGGAACAGAAGGGTATTTTGTGCCCAGCTGATTTGCAGAGCACTGGGTGGTTTCAACCTGTGTCATGCATTTGGATATTGTATGACCCTTAACGACAGCCCAGGTTCAACCATCTATTTCATAAAATGATTTATCCCACCCTGTATTTAATGGAAAAAAGTCAAATTACATATTCATTTTAAAACGTGAGGGGGAAATGGATACAGTCACCGATATATCTGGTGTTTCCTAATCATTTCTTCATATTTTTTTGATAGTTGTTTAAATGTGAGGATTCGAACATCAGGAGATGACAGTCATTTTAACTCTTCTGGAGAGGATGTAGCCAGCAAGTGTGATTTTGTGTAGTGATGATCTGCCAGCTGGATATGCAGAACATACTGAAGCTTAACAAGCATCATTGCTGGCTTTTGAATCTTTAGTAACAAATCAGAGAGTCCCTCCCTTTTTTTTCCTTTCAGCACCAATTTAAAAGACAGTTCAGAAAAGCAGAATGAAGACACAAGGTCGGTGCTTCCCTGTTATTAAAAGAGTTTTATAGTCTTCGTGGAGTCTTGTAGGGTAGAATTCAAATGGCAAGTTGTGAGTCAGGGATCTTATTTGTGATCGGTAGGGTTATTTAAATGATTTCAGATAGTCACATGATGAAACCAGAGAAGGTTGTCTAAACATGTGAAATATCAGGGTGACTGAAGTACATCAAAACTGTCAAGACGCTGTGAGCTCCTTGAGCGCGAGTGTGAAGCAGCATGGATATGCATGCCAAGATGTTGCTTGTGTTTGTCTGATGCTTGACTCAAGAGTTTGTACGGAGTAATTAGTGTCATACTTGCTCCAAGGATCCAATTCACTTAAAAAATCAATGAAATTGCTCACTGTCCATTACTAAGTGACAGCTCATAATTGAGAATTTAATGATGTTAAATTACTGCAAGTGTGTTTAATAGGTCCGGCAGCAACAAATAACAACTTGTTAGTGAGCCAGTGAGACAAGAAGCTTTTGGTTTAAAGAAAAGCAAATCTCACAGTCTGGATCAACCTGATCTGACTTAACACCAAGTTATAACAATAAAGGTACTGTTCCCCATTCAGCAGATGTTTAATGCGGTCTGTATTTGAAAGATTAACCTTACCTGTTCTGATCAAATGGGATATGTAAAATAGTATATGAGAAACATTTTAAGATGTTCAAAACCAGATTGTGTTAGCAGCATGAAAGAAAGACCGAATTGCACGCTGGGCCTGTGCAGTCATCCATTCATGAATCAATCATTTTGAAAGAAAAGTGCACTCAGAACCAGGAAGGCGAGGGGATGTGGCAGCTTTAGTGTAATATTACCTTTGATGAAAAACACTCAAATTAATCGAATAAAAAAATAAAAAACCTCACAGAGACATTATGAAAAGCCCTCCTGTTTTCTCAGTATTTAATTTGCAGACAAATTAAATACTAATTGATTTCTGGTCTTTGTGTGGAACACGTTAACCCCAAGTTCATATTCATCACAAGGTGGCACTGGGCTGTCTTGTGTTGTTTTTTTTTTTTTCCTCCACAGGAGCATTAAAATATATGGCAAGTATGATTAGTTTGATTTATGTGCGATGATGTGCATTTCATTAACTGGAACTCAGGAGTAATAGATTATGACAAAAGACAGATAAACAGATAATGTTTCATTGTTGTAAAACCATTCAACTATATCCACAGTTATAAATATTTATTTTATTTTATAACTTTTTTTTAGAATGAAATATCTCAATATAAACAGTTTATGTTTCTAGATAGAGTGTGGTTTCTTGAAAAAAAAAAAAAAAAAGATTTTCAGAGTAGTGAGCAGGAGGAGATGTTTGCAGTCTTGTGTGTGAGCCAGCAGTTTTTGGCAGATGAATGTAGGGGTTTTATGTGCCAAGCACCTGGTCAAACTGCAAACAATGAGGGGCTTATGGATTCTCTTTATCCAACTACGACTGAGATGATACCTAGAATGTTAGAGCTCTTATGGGCCCTTTTAAGAATTGCTGATGCACAATAATGCTCAGCACTTCAGGATGCTGCGGAAATGTTCCCAAGCTTCATGTACAGTATGAAGCTGGAACTCTGCTATACTTTATTAACATATTAATGTCTCTTCATCAAACAGGGGGCATAGTTTTGCTGTCTGTTATTTACATCACTCAAATCTGAACAAAGAAAACAGTTTGTCAAGCTCACCAACGCAAAGGTGTAGCATCAACTCCTTCCTACACACAATGTGAACGATGAATACTCATGGAATAGTGATACTGCATATGGGCAGCTTAGAAAAATATCTGCAAAACTGAGTGTCAGTGTGGAGGGTCTTGCTTGAGTCTTTAGCAGTGATCTAATAATGAGTTCCACAGATGGATTTGTTGGCTGAAGCTCTGCTGAGTCCACCGTGTACGCAGTAGAGAGTGTCAAAGTGTCTCCTGTGCAGGATCATCTCCAGGTTTGGGGAATGGATTGTGTCTGCCAGACATGCTGGCAGTCAGTGGGCCTTCTCGGCTGCACTACCTGGGCTGGAGCTCAGCCAGGGTTAATTATAGGGGAGCTCCTGAGTCTTGTGTCACTAAGGATGGTAGACAGAATATTGTCATACTGCCATGTCCTATACAGAAAAGACAAGAGTAAAAGCACACCTGCTCGGGCAGAGTTTCTGCAGCGTTTCTCTCCTCCAGTCATTTCACTCCAGGACTGAAATGAAGAGTTGCCAAGAGCCAAATGGCTGCTAGAATGTGTTTGGTGGGTAAATCAGTAATATAATCCCAATGCAATGACTTGTAACTTCCTGAGACTAAAACATTTAAGTTGATTTTATTTACAGTATATGAAGTCTCTTGTATTATATCACAGACAGTAACTTTAAGTTAAACTGCAGCTATCAGGCTGCTAGTTATCAGTTTGTTAGTGTCTGTATCATGTTAACGTTTCCTGATATAAACCTTTAAATATACACAAAAAACAAGTCATTTATCTATTTCTATTTTTAGTTGTGTCTTTTTCTTAGGAAAAATGGTCTTGACAGGTACATGTGGATGTCCATCACTCCGCTGGCAGGACTGTTATTAAGTCTGCTGGAAAATATATGGTTCCAAATTATTTTTGCTGATCTTGTAGTGGAGCACCACTGTCATCAAAAGAAATGTCAAAAGCCCCACTCTGTACACAAGGTATCAAAAACTACCAGTTATCTAATGGCAAAATGAATGAAATTCCTCATTCAGACCAATCTTCTTCTATATACACAAGAACACTGTCATATCCTCCTGCCATCCTCTGGGGAGCACATTCATGGTTCACTGTTGTGACCCATTGACCTTTCTCCTCCTTCCACCATCCCCAGGCCAAAAATTTTCACCAGCACATGACATCTCTTAAAATCTAAAGGGCAGATTACCATGAATATGTCTGAACACTGTCATACTCCCCAGAGGATCTCCGATCTGCCTTTTGGACCTTGCACCTGGTTATCACCTTTGTACACAAGATAACTGTTTTGAATATTAATGGTCTCCAGGGGATGAACCTGAGTGATTATAGTTCCTTTATTTTTTCATATTTCATGATGTATTTGGCTGATTCCCATTGTATTTTCTGTGCATATTCATTCTTTCCACATTAAAAACCCACTTGAACTTTGTGATTCAATGACCTGTTTTGTAGTACGGTGCTGAGGTCAAACTTAACATTTTTAGCCCCCCTGGCTGTACGGCTCTAAGAGCATCTCTATGTTTGTCACTAACAGTTTTATATTGCAGGATGTAACCAACATTGCAACTCCTTAGGGCTATTAGTGGGGCTTCAAATATTTAGTCTTGTTTAGTCTACCATCACGTATTAGATGAAAAGGTCATTTCAGATGGTGCTGCTGTTTTCTCTAATGTTCACTGTTAATCCAAAAGCTCCAGCTCCCCCCAAATCAGATTTAGAAATTGGTTTGCGGCAGAGACAAATTTGTCATTTGAGAATTTTCAAGGTCTTTTTCAAAGTTTCCCAAAGTGAACAGAAGAGCTGAAAAATCTAAAAGCAAGTTGTGCATCTATCAACTCTTATCTGGCTTTTCTTATAAGTTAAAGTGTGTTACTTCCACCTTTTTTTTTTTTCTAACTGAGACAAGTGTCTGGTCATGGCAAGCGGTGCACACTGGCCTAGAAAAAAAAGAACAGCTTGTGTTGCTGAAGTTTCCTCCCCTGTCTAGTTATTTTTAAAATGCCCCATTTCCGCCATTGTTGTGGCATTGTTTTGACCTTACGCAGAACAATTTTCCCCAAGTCAAATTAGCTTTCACCATTCAAAGAAATGTTGTAATATAATGGTTTGACGGTTCTGCCTGTAAAATATAAAGAAATGGAGGGCCATGCCACTGGGGTTAATAATATTCCTCCTCTTCAACAAGTACCTTGGGATCCTAAGTGTCCTTGAAAGCAAACGGCATCTCACTTATGCTGGGCATCTTGCAGCACTCATGGGTAATAGCAGTCTACTTTCCCATCTCTGTGCACATTGTATCAGGCTGATTCACGTGCTTCCTTTGCTGGTAACATTAACAAGGGTTGGTGATAAAAAGAATGCTAAATGTTTCTCCTGCTGGAATCTTTTCAGACTTACTAGAATAATAACTGGTGAAGATAATTGGTAAAATCCTTTTCTTGCCATTACTTATTATATAATCTTCTTTGTACATGAGAAAAAGAATCTAGTGCAAGAGATCAATAGCAGCTCATCAGTCTTTCGAATGCACCAGCGTGAGAACTAAAGTCAGCCTTCATGCAAGTCAATGAGCACCTGGAGTGCTTTTCCCAGAGGCCGCTAAGTGTGCATAGCAAGGGACTACCAGGGAACTGCAGCAAGGTCTCACAACCTGCTTTGATAGGACAGAGTCGGGGAGGCTTCGTGTGGAGATGCTGGGCCCGCCGAGGTTTACACCACCTGTTTGTTTCCCTTCTCCTGAGCAGCGCAGATCTTAGATGCCGTTCTGTGCCCAGCCTCCCGGGAATTGGGGTGTTAGATACAACAAAAAAGGTGACTGAGCAGTGCTGAGTTCGGGATTATGATTTATTAATCTGCACTCCTTTAAATTCCAAACTAACAGCGTGGAGCTGTGATGCACACTCTGGGGAGTAATCTTGAAACACAGAACAATTCAGATTCACCAAAGTCTTGTCTTCTCTAACTGCTGGAGAATAGACAATGCATGAGCACAGTGCAGCCAAGGGACACGAGGAACAAAAGCTCCAAAGCCAAAAGTTCAAGAAGTGGAGGTCATGGACAAAAAAAAACTGGGAAGTTTTTTTCTTCTGGTGGACTATATTTTAGTACTCAAGCAACAAGCTGGCTTTGTCTAAGAAGCCATATGTTATAAAAGCTATAGGTAGAGTCACAGCAGTGTGCGAACATGGGCGTGTAGTTCCATCTTCGGTTGTGGTGACATTTCTTTCATGGTTTCGATCTCGGTTTCAGAATTGTTACACCCCTACTGTAAATGCAAACTGTATAAACACCAAATGAAGAGAAGCCTCCGATATCAAGTTTCTATGTCACTTGTACTTTCAGTGGTGTGTTAATTTAGAAGTTGGGTATGATTACAGTTAATCTGGTCCCACCTGTGAGACTACAAAAACAAAAAAAAAAAAAAAGTCAATGTCAACTGTTCTGGTACAGTAGTGGCCTCAGGTGTACTTTTCTACCGTGGAGATTCATCCAGCAGGGGAGAAGTCGTTTTTTTCTGCCAGACATTTCTTTGGCAATCTTTCACTACTTGACTTGGCTCTGTGTTTTCACTTACCAGCCCAGCCAACAAGGTGGTTAAAGAAGCAACAATGCCGAAGCATGCACATGTCAGTCGGTGTCAGATCATCATTACAACTTTTTTCATATTACATACTGTTATGTCAGGGTTCATATTCCCAAACCTTTGACGTTGGTTTCTAGATATGCACGATAAGCCTGTGAAATAGAAGGTGCAGTGCGAATTTAGAGCACACCGCGGCCGTTCACCAAATATTTGACCCTCGCAGTCCATCATCCTCCACAGCACATTCTGTGCAGTGTAAAATTTCACTATCTCCGCAGAGCTGTCAGCTGCATGCCAGATCTCACTCTAGCTGCATATGAAGTCAATTATGTGCAGCCATTCTCCCTTGGTAATACATAGATGTCACTTAGAATGTATTTCTTTTGGGGTTACTTTGATATCTTTAATATGAAGGCCATCCATCATTACAGATGTTGCGGTCTCTAGCCTGGTGTGTCAGGCGGTTACAGTAGTCATGAAAATGTGATGCATTTCCTAACAGAGCCGGCACCATATGGTGCTGTGTGTGCTTTTCTGTGTGCGTATGTGTACATAGGTACAGCGTGTGTGTGGGTGTGCGAGCGACCAAGAATAATAAATGAGGAGTGCGAGTGATTCAGAAATCAGGTTCTTTTGGGTATGCAACAGGATATGTGATGTAAAAAAAAAATTTTGCATTTTTGTTATGAAAAAAGTCTGTGAAGATATAAGATATTATCACTGATTTACTAAAACAAAATTGATATAAAATCTGAAGAGAAAATAAAAAAGTGTATTGAACAGCTTTGTGTGCACAGCTCTAAGTTCGTAACACACACTGTGCTGAAATATGATGCAGAGGTATTTTAGGTATTCAAATGACTACTGCATTAATAAATTTCACTCATTACAAAGTGATAGGAGTGTCAGAATGTTGCTTTTGTGCTGGCTGTGTGGAACTTCCTTTTAAAGTGCTGTGTAAGTGAGAGGGCATAGCTGGTCCTCTGTCCATTAGAGCAGAACCACTATCCTTCACCTGACAAAGTTTGGGAAAGGACACGGATGTTTCCAGTCTACTTCATAGAGTTCAGCCTAGCTCCGCCTTGGGAGCCCAAGTTTTGCGTTTGAAGAGTGGATGTGAGGGGTAAATGGGACGGGGGTGATGGGCCGGTGGGGGTCTGTATGAGCGGACACGGACGCGGGGATGTGAATAGATGGTCTAAAATAAGAAGTAGCCCCTCGGTCAGAGTCGTGGCAGATGGAGGCTCAAAGAATGAAATGATGCCAGCATTCTTTGTGCAGTCTGGTGCCAGCAGTGCACTCGATGGACCGCTTGAGACCAGGGTAGGGCCGATGTGATAAGACAGCTGCCTTAGCCTAACCTCCACAAGGTCATTTTGGCCAGAGCAGAGCATCGCGCTGATGAGGGGAGGCACCCTGGATCTACAGAAAGACGGATGAGCTGAAAGTGAAACAAGTCATGATTTTTTAACAGTGGAACTTGAAAGATGCGCTGTCAAAGAGGCATTATTAACGTTTGCACAATTTGTCGAGAGTTCTCTCATGTGAGGGTGGCAAGAAGTTGTATTGGTTGTGAAAAGTTTTCAACATAAGCACCCTGTTTCTGAACTATGTTTTAAATGAGCTACCCAGTATATCAAAGCAAAAATTAGCATGGAGAAAGTTTGGAGGTGCTAATGACTTTGACTGTCCCTGTGGAAAGGCTTACTGTTCCAGAGAAGTTGTAGAGTAGTGTGTGTGTGTGTGCGTGTCTGCCTGCGTTACGGAGCGAGAGCAGTGTGATTCACTAGTTAATAAATCATGCCAGATGAGTTTATCATGGAGATACAGAAGCTCCTCTGGGTCCTGAGCTAACAGCGAGTATCTGGGAGCTGGTACAACACATGATGAAATGCTGTTGTCATGTATATCATTTTTATAGCCCCTAACTTTTTACCTTCATTGCTGTCAAAGGGGCAGGATGAGTGACTGTGTATCAAATATCCCAATGTGTTGCTTTAAGGAGGAGCCGGCTGACTTATCAAACTGGAAACATTTTGGCTCGCGCGCTACATTCACTGCCACAGCACCTTAAAATCTGTTTTTATCAGCTTAATCCGGTTTGATTATCTGCTGGCAACAAATTAACTATTCTTGTTTACTGTCATTGAGTTCTTCAATGAGCACTTGGTAATTCTGCTGAACTTTCTCATCTTTGCTTTCACAGGGGCATTGATACTATCTCCCCAGTGTGCATTGAAGATGCTCTTATCTTTATGCAGCTGATGCAGCTTGTCATCCATTGGGGAGTGCATTTGGATAATCATCATTAAATTGACTTGATGGGTTCTGACTCAGTGGCTAAATAAGTAACTTGTAACAGCATGATTTCAGCATCAGACCCAAATGAGAAGCGGGACCTTGATCATGTCAGTAATCTCTCTCTATTATTTTATTTTGGAATCATATTTCTTGGGGAAAAAAAAAAAAGTTTTATTTTGAGGAGACCAAACTCTTTGGAATGACTTTGAAGGCAAGAGCGGGCAGTACACCATTCCTCCTGCGCTCCTCTCAGGGAATAAAAGTCAGTATAACGGCGATCTCAGCTAATGACTTGGGAGAACAAACCTTGGTCTCTTAACATCTAAGACTTATTATTTTTAGCTCTGGCCAATGCTAAGCTTATCCCTCTTACAGGCAGCACGTTTTGTGATATCAGATGTGGAAATTAAAGCTAAATGACTTAAGGGGAAGATTGCCCACACTGCAAGTAGGCTACCCTGACCTTCAATAAAGCTAAGCTTGACATGCCTATTTCCCCCCTTTTTTGCTCAAGCCTTTTCAGATCAGCAGGCTTGTAACATGATGGCTTGGTATTAACTGCCATCAGTTTCCGACATTTCTCCAAGGTCCGTTTTTTTTGCTGGAATTCGTGGGACTTTTTCCTCCGATGACATGCTTCAAATTGCCCTTCCTTTCCCCTTAAATGTTTCAATGTGATACGTTCTGTTTCATATTAACATTTCACCACCAACGATTTAAAATAAATCATGTGAACTTTAGTATTTAAATAATAGGTTATGTATTAGAAACACCACAATATAAGCACAAGAGAATAGAGGCCGCCACTGTTTCATCTGCTGTGCTGAGCTTTTTGTTTGTTTGTTTTTCTTTTTATCACCCGGACAAGTATCACATAGAGAGATGTAAAGCATATTTTTGAGTTGACTGTCAGTGTTTAACAGGGATGTATGTCCTTCATCATGCTCTGGCTTTTTCTATGGCTTAATATGCAGGGAACGCTTACATATAAGCAAACCACAACTCTTTTTGCAAGTGTAAGTTTCATTTTTGAGCTTTTTCTTTAGATCCAGTCAGGTATGATTGAGAAACTAAGACGATAAGATAAAAAAAAGATTGCTGTAAAATGTGTGACGCTTTTTATACACTCTTAACTCTAAACCACTCTGCGAAATCACATTTAAAAGTTACCTTTTATAACACTTGTTGGGTGTATTTACTGGCAGTTTATTTTGTATTTTGTAACACCTCAGTGGGTGGACTGGATGTACTATTTTGAGTTTTGTTTTTTTTTTTTCTTTCTTTTTTTTTTTTTATATGCCCACTCTCACCTCTGTGCCTTCTGGTTTGCAGAAGAGCTCAGAGCTTCAAAGTTCCTGCCAATGTTTTTGACTCCTTCTAGTAATGAGATGAAGTACAGTGCATAAGGGGAAGAACTCTCAAGATGCTTTTCCAGGGGGCTTTGGAATACATTTGGTAAAATGTTTATGATGCCAAAGACCAGGGCTGGCTTCTCATTAGCTGATCTACCCGTTGCAAGTGTTAGAGCGACATTAGTCTTTTGGGTTAATCTTCAAACGTTCCCATATTTATACCCATCAAATACCAGTGACTGCCTGCGACACCCTTGTGTGCATTCGGGGAACTTGCTTAGTTAAACGCCACAGAATAAATGCAGAAATGTGAGCTAAACTTGACAAGATCAAACACAGTGGTGAATGTACAGACGCTGGCCAGTGTTCTAAGTGCGCTGCATTATTCATGGTCTCCAACACGGGGTTCCTAATGAGAGTCTGGTGGCTGTTTTTCGGAGTGAGAGTCATGGAAATCAGCGTGACCCATACTCGAGTCTGTGGACAAAGCTTTGCGTTTGCGGTGCAGTGAAAGTGGAATTAAAGGCCAACCAAGTTCATCAGCACGGCAATTTAGTGGAGTTTTGATTCAAGTTCAAGAAATCGTTCACATTCATCTCGTTCGTCTCATGTCTTTTCAAGTCCTGTCTGTTTTATACTTCTGCCTTTCCACTCATAAGTCATTATTTTAAGTGTAATGTAACATCAGAATAGAGGATGATGATGATAATTAATGTCAGAAACAAGAACTTTCTGCAGTTTTCTTCAACAGTGAAGCTTAGTTTTTTCCAAGCATAATTTTTTAACTTTTCTTAACAGCATAATAGGCCATGATATGCTGTAGATTTGACACTCCCTCCAGAGGGTTGCTCTCACATCAGACAGCTAGGGCCTGTGGTTAAATGCAAAATTTACTGCTAGCATTGTAATAAGCCAGTGCAACAAAATAAGGATTATCACCCCGCGGCATGCTGGTTCAGTAGGAGGACGCTGAACCAAAGGCTGAGCATCCATCCTATTAACACCACATATCCCTTGAAGAGTAAGCAGCAGGCTGCAGCTGAGCATGTTGTCTTCATCCTTGAATCAGAACTGGCAATAACATATTCAGACTGAAGGGCCTCAATTAGACACTTTAAAACTCTGTGTAATTGGTGTCTTTCTGCAGATTGCCTGTGGATATGTAAGTGCTCAAATTAACACAGCCCAACTATATGTCTGTAATGCTGTGATTGTCATGCAGGCTGGTGGTGGAAAGGTAGCAGAGACACTGATTTTTAAATTGTGTGCTTCGCTCCATCAGGCACCTGTATATTAGGGGTCGACCAATTATTGGCCTGGCAGATTATTTGACCTGATATGCAACATTTTTACCATTATCTGAAGTGGAATTTTAACCGATACTACTTTGGCTGTGATGCAGCCTCCGCTCTCTCTCTGTGGTCAATGTCGTGCTCACAGCACCATCTGATTGGTTACATGTTACATGGAGCAGCTCGTGTAAGTGAGCAGAGCTGTGTGTCAAAGGTAAGGCAGCAGATATTGCAATAAACATCACAACCTTATGAACAAGTTCATTTCTATTGACCCAAAACACACAGAGCAAGAGAGAGCAGGGGAGTGAGGGAGGGAAGCCATCGCTAACTGCTAAGCTAAATAACTAGTAGGTCTCAATAGTGTGTAAACAACTGTGGAAATAATGAGAATGGCGCTAAAAGAAGGAGAGAGTTGTGAGTGTTTGAGCAGAACTAGTGAAAGTTTAAATGTACCGCAGGTAGTTGGCCAGCATAACGAAGACAATAGCACAGTTGGCTGGGTTGAGATAGGGTAGCAATAAAGGCAACCAGTAACAGAAACCTTTTACTAAATATTTAAAGATAAAAACAAAAAAAAAAACATAATAACTCTAAATCCGCCCTGCTCATAAATATGAATTGCAACTTGTTTATCACTAGATCTCACCATTACTCCAGACATGTCTTTACGGTTTGCTGCTTTGCATTACTTCCTCGTTAATAGAATGACTGTAATAATGAAGAAAAGACAAAGCCTGTGATTCAGCGGCAGACATTCAGAGCTGGCTGTTGGTGTTTAGGCAGAAATGACTCATGTTACTGTAACTGACAAATGTCTGGCACATCTGTTCACCAACATCAGGAAAACTGTGGAAACTAGAGGAATTGATTTTGGCATCCCGCAAAGGGTTAAACAGGCGATCATCAGTTACGACACTGATGGAGACGTTTGGAAAAAAAAAAAAAAACATTTCAAATGAATCAATTGTAGAGGCTCTGGGAGCTGGGAAAAAGCTTCAGTTTTGGGTTTAGTAACAATTAGTTATGCTGCCAAGTTACTGTAAGAGCCGGACCTTGCTATTATTCTAACAGTATCCATGAGCACCTAGCTACAGTATAAAAACATCCTGGTCTTTGCAGTCACAACTGTTTCCTCTGTCAGTATTAGCTCCATAGCAGCCTTTTGTCGCTTCACTGTGACTATGTAGACAGGCCTGACTGCTTTCCAATCCAAACATGTCAGCTTCACCGTGTCTTTTCCGCAGGCACAAGCAGCCCTCTGTTAGTCACTAAGAACAAACACATGCGTACAGCAAAGAAAAGCCCCAACCTCTGCCTCCAGAGTGTGAGTCCTCTCAGTTTAAAGAGCACCTCAGCATGGCAACCAGACCCTCCCAGGAGGGACCTGGTTAGTGGCCAGTACCTGCAGAGCCCACCAGAGTCCCAGCAGAGCCCCGCAGCCGGTGGCTGATGGGTTATGTGAGAGGGCTTGTCACACTCACTGTGGTTAAGGAGCCGCTGGGGGTCCAGTTCAGGCGGGGGGCTCTGCCCGTGGATCAGAAGTTGGCCTCTGTCTCTTTGCCTCCATGCTGGCAACCTCATGAATGTTTCAGCGAAGTGCTGTGAGATCTGCCTGGAGAGCTTGGCCTAATCCTGCACTCCCCGAGCCATGCTGCTTCACCTTGCCACAGAGGCACTGCCTCTCATCAAGGGGGCTGAGATGTGGTCAAGCATATGCAGATATTGAACTTCCTGGGGGCTGTTTCCGTCTCTCCCCCCTAGTGTATAGAGAGGCAGGTGGGATTAGAGCACTCGGGCTTCCAGCCTTCCCTCTCTCTCTCTGACTGTTAACAATCCCCGTATCAAAATCCTGTCAGCACAGTGCTTTGTGTCTGCCATTAGCATTTTGTTGTGGTGTGCATCTTGAATGGCTCGGTGCGCTTCTAGAACCGCTCGATCTGGCAGACGTCTTTAAAAGGCGATACGTTCAATACTAATGAGGCTGCTTTCATACTAAAACTGCATTTGCACTTTTGTCACTCTACAATTCTGCTTCGTTTTCCCAACCTCATGTATTTGAACCACGACAAGTGGTTTGCTGTTGACAAACTGACACGAGTAATAATACACATTAGAGGAAGAGATTTGCCTTTGTTATTTCCCTACCAGGAAAACAGCCGTCACTGACTCTGTACGCAGAAACAGTATTGTGGCGCTCAAACGTTGTTTATGCGCAGTCAGCAGGGGTGTCTCTTTTTCTCCCTGTGGTCGTTGACTTCAGCTTGTAAGCTTCCTGTTTCCAATAATTAAAGGTGAAGTGTGTATGCAAGTGTGTGTGTATGTAAATGAAAAGGAGGCTAGATCATGAGTATGTTGCTCGACAATAGACTCTCGTGTGTGAGTGCAGTGGTAGCCTTTGCCCTGTAGAAAGCGCTGGCTGCGGCTGCTGCCCACTCGCTGACTAAGTAAAGGCTACATTTGCATAATTATCTGTTTAATTGGTGGGCTACTGCCAGAATACGGTCCTTTTTTTTTTGTAAGCTGTGGAGTCCACACTAAATTTGTTACAAAGATACGGGGGTAGAGATTACAAAGCAAGCAAACTGCCAGCTCATGGCTTTCTTCCGCTTAACCTGATAATCGTTTGTGCTCATAAACACTTTTCTGCCCACGCACATTTTTGTGAGATAATTTGCCAAATGATTTTAAAACAATCACGTTGCTCTGAAGTGACAAGAGTATCCGCTGCGACGAGAGACTATCATGTTATCATGCTACTGAAAATAAAATACTCAACCCCTTCCTCCTCCTAAAACTGTAACGTTTACTGTACTAAGTGCGGTTGATTATTATTTTAGTGCCAGCGGCATCTCGCTCAGGGCATGTGAGGCGGCTAACCAGTGTAAGTTGACATGAATGCTAATAATTAAGAACAGATATGAACTTTTTAATACTTGTGACGTTGGTTGTCTCTTTCTGCTGAATGAGCAACACATGATGGGGTCCCATCTGTGTTTTACAGTCCAGTGACAGTGGAAAAGCATTTGTTCCCCCCTCCCTCTTTCCCAACCCCCCAACAACCCCCACTCCCAATCTCCATCCTGTTTTCATCTCCCAGGCTTCAGCTGTGGCCCTGTGAAATGTTCTACTACTGAACAATTAACTGAGAGACTGTGAACTATGATTCATGTAATTAATATTTTGCGCAGTAGAAGTGGAAGAAGGATTGGAAAAAAAAAAAAAAACACATAAAGCTAATTTTAATTGAATCCATCCCTGGGAACAGGTCAGAGGAGCAAGATGAATTTATCTCTGCTATCCGATTCCCATTGGCTGGTGCAGACGTAAAGGTGTGCCTATGATTTGTTTTTCTGAATACTGTTGTGGACACTCTGAACCTCCCTCAGAGAGACGGTATTCAAGTATGCACTTATCTTTTCTCCTCATGCCGGCCTTGGCGTAGTGGGAAATGCAGTATTTAGGAGGAACTATGTGAGAGACTGTTGAATCAGTAACTTTGTTCCATGCGAGCTCTGCAGGGTGTTGTGCTTTTGGCATACAGTCTCAGTTTCTCTCAGTGGTGAAGCTTGCGATCACTCTGTGTGTAGGCTATCAGTGGTGGGTAGAGGGCTCCTTTGAAAGTGACTATAGTACGAGTGTTTGTGCCCACTGCTGCTGCATTTGCTGCGCTGGGCAGCCTCTGATCAGCCTGAGCCTTGCCTGCAGAGAGCTGGCGCAGCCTCCAATCCTATTCTATGTTCAAAGGTAAAGCAGACCTCTCATAGGCCCTGTCTTTGATGTGCTCTTCGACACCAGAGTCATATCTCTGCCACTGCACATCTCCTGGCAGATGACAAGAGCCAGTCCAAGGGAAGGAGGGGGAAAAAAAAAACTTAATTTGCAATACACAATGCATTTCTACAGACATGCTTCATATTCAATTGCAGGCCTGTTTCTTGAGCCTGTTGGTATTATTTACGAGAAGAGCGCGACAACAGCAGCACAAAGTGGAGAATTAAAAGGGCTGCTGCATTTAAGCCTCCAGTGCTGGTTGGTTGAGAAGCTGAGCCAGGATTAGCAGTAGAACAATGGTTCCCTCACAATGAGCATCCTCCATATAGCACATCACTGTATCTGCTGCAGATGGAAGGCTCACCTATAAGCATCCAAAATGAGACCGAATTTACTCTGTTTGTTCATCAGTCTTTCACCATACGTATCATTCAGTGTGATGCATAACGTTCTCGGGCCAAACTCCCCAACGCCCATTTTGCAGCTCTGCTATGGCGTTTAAATTAGCTGAAGATAATGCAAATGATCTCAACAAGGGGTTAAATTTAACATCTCCCTGCTTGTTATGCAGCTTGCCAGAGACAGAGCATAGAACAAATGAAATCAAATGCATTTTGGCGCAAGAGGTATATGACCACCGTGGTATCTCTTAGGAGCAACTGTCTTAATGATTTATACCGCCACAAAGACCTCTGAGAATTAGCAGTTGAGGGTGATATTCACGCCGTCGTTTCAGTGTTGCAAATGAGTGTCCCACGGATGCCTAATAGGAGGAAGAGGAGCTGAGGAGAGTGAAGAGATGCCCCTTTGCTGGCTTCATCAGGACATTATACCAGTTTTGAGAAAAAGGGCCATATTCCCTTGCTTCTAGTTTACTGAGGAGACAGCCTAAACACTTTGCTTTGGCTTTCCGAGCTATCACCTCAGCCATGAGGTTGAGTAACTTGAGCTTTGAGCTTGCAAAGAGTGAGTCAGTGTTCAAGGTTTATTTATTATTGGTTGTCATGAAAACAAAGCAGCAGCTATGGAATTGACGTCTTTGCACAGGGGACACACCCACGTCACAGTTCAGCTCGGATAAAGTCAGCTCCGATTGTTCTGCGGTAGATGAATATACTGTAGATTTATTCACATCTGTCCTTCCAGTCAGTGGATTTCCTTTCTGATTCCTCAGGGTAATATATTCTCAGGCTTTGCATACACAGAGTAATCAGGGTGGGTGTCAGTTTTCATCTACCCCACACTCATTGTAAATGCTTACCTTGCTTGCTGTTAGACAAGTTGTCATGATGGGCTTGTCTCAAGGCACGATCATCACAAGGAGGATTTTGAATGAGGAGGAGATTTGCTGCGTGCCACACCCGTGCACTTTGGTGGAGTGCCAAAAAGTACAGTTTTGAAGTGGAAAAACACCTTGAAAAGCAGTAGTTAATCCCCTGTGATAAGCTCTTTGTCAGCTGTTCGTGTTACAGGAACAGTCAAGAGATTCCAATCCTTACACACACACACACACACACACACACACACACACACACACACACACACATACTCATGCCAAAGTCAGGATTATAGCAGGTTTTGTTTGCACATTGGACACAAGATTGAAATAGATCCTTCTGAATGAATGGGCCTTTACCGCGAGAGATACTCGAGTGGAAAATATCTTCCAATGATCTCAGGAATCATGTGTCGAATATTTAGTGCTATTATACAATTACAGGACCATATGTGTATAATTCAACGACCTCTTGCTTTGACGTCATATCACTGCTATTTGCACCCAAACATCCTGCTCATGCTAGTGAAATATTTTCTGTCAGAATTCCTGTTCACCCATCTGTGCTGGTCACCCCCAGCATGCAGAGCGCTCCAGTGCCACTCCGGATAGAGAAGAGGTGCAGCGCAGCATTGGATCTGAATGTTTACAATGGCAGACAAACAGTATCACATCAAATAGCTTTCAGGCATTTCTCTCACAAAATAACTCAATTCTCAGCACGCTGTAGCTGTTTGTTAGCGTTAATGTGATACCGACAATAATCTGACATGTTCACTTGTGCCAACTGTCACGATCGCCTCTTTCCAGTCTCAATATTCACATCTGTCTGATCATCCCTTAACGGCCTAAATCTGTAATCATCTGCAGTTTGTGCACTGAGGTGTGAGCATGTGCCACGCACCTGAAAGGGGTTGGTGCTCTTTCACCTACTATAATGAGGAGCAGTTGAAACAATGTCTGATTGGGTTGTCTTTAAAAAAAAAAATCACTTTATTCAAAACTGAGCTCACTGCAGGAAAAATGCCATGCTCAGTCAGTTTTACAGTGTGTTCTGTAATGCCACAGATGTGGGATCACCACATCAAAAGACCTAAATCCTCTGCTTGCCAATGGCCAGTAACTTCGTCAGGCTCCCTTGCAGAAATGGGGTGACATCATGGACCTTTATAAAAATATGGGTGCAGTGTCTGTGATGTCACTCATGGTTTTCTCAGTGGATTTGCTGCCATGTTTGTTTGTCTTCAGAGCCAAAAAATGCCAGACTCGGACTAAAGGAAGGAAGTCTGAAAAGAGCTGAGGTGTAATAAGCAAGCAGCAACCATGACAGCTGAAGGTTGTGCACCTGCCAGTCAAGCACACACACACACACACACACACACACACAATACAGCCCCAAACACGCCTCTGTTTCATTTTTAAATCAGCACTAATAAATAGTTTCTTGTTATCCATGGATCAAATGATTGCTTTAAAACCTGAAAGGGTGAAACAGTAACAGAGAATTGATCACTGACTCTGAAGTCCCCCTCAGCTCTATGAAGCAATTTAGTATCTTTTAACTAGCTGTTTTGGTTTCACGGCCTGCAACTTTACTGTTTTGCTTCAGTCTCAACACTCTCATCAAACTCATTTCCAGCCGCATTAGGCAGCTGTTTCCATTAACCCTCTGTACACTACCTGCTCCACACTAAACGACAAACACAGTTTCAGGGCTGAAATGATTCCTCCAAAAACTCAATTAACGTGATTAATAAAAGTCATCGAGGCAAATTCTTTGCATCAAAGTTTCGTTTAATCCATATGACGGCTCAGTAGTCACTGTTAGAGATGAAACAGTCACCGGTTTCATATTAAATCACAGTAAAAATGCCAGACGGTTAGTATTACTGTTTAAATTTTAATTCTCACTATAACTGTGGCCGATTACTGGGGTTAATTAACTCACGTTAGGTTCTGTATGGCATCAACCAACAACAGTTTTCCAGACGCACGGGCGACAAGCAACGTGGGTTTGTTTTGTGTCAGTCAAAACATGGCGTAAGGCAGTGACAGAACTCCTCTGGAGACTTTTCAGCCTCTAATACCTTTTTACACCGAAGTTAGTGGGTATAAGAGGGTTCTTTAAACGTGGGTAAACCTGCTAAAAAAAGGCGATAGTCTTCTTTTAAAGCTGCCAGACAGGTTTGTCTTTCTGTTCAGAGTGATGTCATCACATGCACGCATAACAGAAAGAGTGCGCTGGGTTTAGATTTGACAGACGATATTAAAAATGTTGGATTTCTTAAAAGGAAACCAGTTTGTTGTTCATTTTAAGAGACCTGTGTTCTTTTCTTTTTTCTATTTTCTATGTTCTATATATTTTTATATAATTTGTTTTCTTATGTCTCATTCTTAAATAAGACAAAAGTAGTTCTTATTCGATTACTCAATTAATCGATGAAATAATCAGTAATACTAAAATAATTGATAGCTGCAGTCCTACACATAAACAGTCAAGAAGTATGACAGTTGACAACAATTAAGATGGGTAACATCTGCAACAAATCAGAATAACTAAATAAATAAATTAGTAAAGCAGCTAAAGAAGCAGACACTTTCCACAGAAGTTAGTGGAGACCAAAAACTGAGCTAAAAGGAGGTGAATATTGGACTTAAATTCACCTGTTGGACAAAAACACAAATAACTGCTAATGTTTCTCAGTGTCATGCATGCAATATCAACTTTACAAAGTGAGTATATATCAGTGTTATGTTTACAGCTTGGTCTGCTGCCACAAAGTGGCCAAAAAAAAAACTCTATTATAGCAGCCTTAATATCTTCATAGTGTAGCAGTGATCCTCAGAATTGCCCACAACACACAGAGGACCAGAATATTACAACTAGAAATACTTATTTCATGGTTTTAGAGAGGAGCTGGGGGATTTTTTTTTTTAGCTGACCTCAGTAAAGTCAGACTTTTCTGAGAGCTAGAATCTAGCGGCCAGGAAATGAAGCATTGGCTATATGCGCCATTGCAGTCAAGCGGAGGTAGCTCCAAGAGGGTTGTAAATGACTTTGGGCATGAAGGGTGTAATTTCAGTCCAACAATGAGCATTGCACTTCTTTTCAGCATAAGTGAATATTAACTTCACTCCCTCTCTTCCTCTCTTTGCATGTTCTCAACATGTCCAGCTTGCTCAGTGTAAAGTATACTGCTTTTTTTTTTTTTTTTTAAAGGTTGTTTGTTTCCATGATGCATCCAGAGTGGTGATAGAAATTAGATACACAGGCGTAAATTTGTTCAGTGATCAAATTTATTGACTTCCCAGCATGCCTCTGTATGCTCAGCAATCATCATAACAGCAAATAATGTGAAAAAGTACGCCTCTACTACATCTCCTCCATCTATTTTATTACCTTATAATCTCCTGGACAGTGTGGAGCTTTGCAGCGACCAGCGCATTTAAACCCTTTGGAACCAATTGTAGGAGAAAGGCTGTCTTGGGATGCCCTCAGTGGAGAGCAGCTAGGCTCATTAGTTAAATCCCCACCGTGGGCTAATACAGCCCTCTAGGAGCAAAAAGGAGAGGGGGAGAGAAGAAGACATTTCTTTGACTCCTTCTCAGGGGTTTCTTTCCCACATTTTCTTGCATGCATCAGCAGCTAAGAAGGTGATGCACGTCGCCGGTTTTGAAGCCGCCTTCAGCGTTTTATTGAAGCCCTTTTCAGAGCTGGGTGCAGTGCTGGTGGTCAGAGATAATGAATCTGTCTCGATCAAATCACAATTGTTGTTAAGGTGTTTACTGCAATGTAAAATACAAGCATTTTAAAAGTGCTCTTTCCATGAACTTCACACTTTGAGAGGACCCCGTCCAACCCAGAGGATTACTGTCAATTAACAATATAAAAATGTGGTTCTTCAGAATGTAGGTTCTTCAAAGTGTGGCTTACACATGCATGCAATCTGACCTTTTCCATTAGTAAGTGAGAGTAAAACTCTTGTTTTGTTCATAATGATCTGGGAACTGGAGGCCACAATGCAGGCAGGTCCCCACTTAACCAGAATTTATCTTTTTGGCAGTAAGAGGAGGGGTTCTGAGTGCTGTTATCTATGGCCTCCCCCTTGAACAAGTAAACAGCCCATTTATTATTAACTCAGGTTTAAGGTAGAGCATTAATCCTCTCTGACAGTTTGCCTACTTGTTAAGGCAGCCAGTTCTTCCTCCACAGCAGATGGCTTTCAGCTGCTGTTAGTCTACTACGCAGCCCCACTAGATAAGAGCTGAGAACCCTCCAAAGTTTGTGCTGCATTGTTTCGATCTGCAATGAGTTAATGTAAAGCAATTACATTTATCGGTTTTAAGGGTGCAGCTGTTTAGTAATGTCAAGATACCGCACACACTGTTCATCAAAGTATCCTGTCAGATGCGTAATTGATTGTGGGGATTTTGAAAAGCCCCTCACAGATATTTCATCTACGGCTGATTCAGCAGCACCTGATTTTTGGTCAGCTGAAATGTTCACTTTGAGCACACTTGATCATAAATTTCAGACACTGGAATTGGCTGTGGTGCTCTCCCATTGGATGACATAAAGTTTGGCCCCTTCTTCACTTTTCCTGCTGCTGCTGTTGATAATTGCACAAGAGCTCCCATAGAGCCAGCTGTTAAAGTGTGTCCTGGCTTGAACTCGCAAACTGAGTCACCCTGACAGTGGCTTGTCTGCTTTCCCTTCGACTTGTCTGCACAAAATCCCTTTTACAGCAGGACAGCAGAATGACGTCTGTGTGTCTCAACAATCCACAACAAGGTTGTTCAATAAAGATACACGCTGTGTCTCATGTAGTTTACAATATAATAGAGATGTAGCCCTGCTCCCCTGTTCTCATTCAACCTCAGCAGTAGTGAAAATACTGTCTGAATGTTTGTGCTTACAGGGCTGGTTTTATGGTTGGAAAGAGGCAGTTTTGTGTAGCAAAAGAAGGATGTCCTTTTTTTATCAGTGAGTCTGCCTAGGATTCAAAACTAGGAAATTCTATCAGTAGACAGGTTAAAAAGGCAACGCAGACTTTAGTACACTGAAGAAGGGGATATCTGTTTGCTCTCCATCAACCCGGTAGCACATGAATCAATGGAAGCCTGTGGGAATCAAGTGTGAAGCTGGGAGAAAAGGAGGCAAGGGAGGGAGGGAGGGAGAGAGAGAGAGAGAGTACTTTCCGACTTGAAGGCCCTGTCCCTTTTTTTGAGTAGTGGTAACACTCCCTGTGTGACAGTGCAAGTGCTCTGTGAGGAGGAAAAAGCCCCCCCCCCCTTTTTTTTTTTTTTTTTCTTTGCCTGTATGAGTGAAGACAGAAGTGACAGAAGAGCTAATACTAATAGTTTATGGCTTGGAACTAAAGACAGGCGCTCCAAACGCCTGTGAACTGTAGTGTGTCTTCAGCCTCAACATCTGGCTCACAGTTTTTCCAGCACTCAGTTTACTTCAGCAACATAAGGCACAAAGCAGGATGATCAAAATGTGACAGAGACACTTAAAACAATTTAATTCCCACCTGATACAGCCCAGTAAGCCCGACTATTATAGAATATTGAAGTTGAAAATAATTGAATGGAATAAAAGTACACAGCTACAGTATTTCTCCAGAATATCTACACACTTTTTTTTTCCCCCCAGTGTTTCTATACATTTTTTTTTGTAATTTCAAACAGGGCTCACAGCAGTAGGACTAGTATAAAGAAATTGTTTGATTTTAATGAATGCAGCTCTAATTCCCTCTTCATCACTGATTATGAAGGGGGAAATGTATCCGACCACTGCTGAGAAAAATCAGCAGGCACAAAGAGACGCATGAATTATGACATGAAGATAATTCTGTCATTCTTTCGGCTGTTTCACACATTCATTTCTGCTCTGTTGGTTTCAGAGAAAGAACGTGAATGTTACACAATAGAGTATCGGGTTCAATTAAGCAACTTTTTCCAACTGAAATGTACTTTCTCTAAGCCACTAAAACACTTCAATTCTGCTGTATTCAGCATTCATGCCATGGCAAACATAGAGGATTGTCTTGTACAAACAATTTTGCCCAAAATTGGGTCTTTTCCAAGATTTGAAGTTATCCGTTCAGAAGTGCCGTGGTATTGTGAGCACACGGAGAAGGAAAGGAAAGATTTGTTGGAATCACCAGCTATCCAAATGAAATGGAATATCTTATTTTGTGGGCATGCTTAATTTGGATTAACCATATGAAAGCAATTAAACAGAGGCTTCCATTTACGGGATAGCGGGAACAGAAAATGTCAATTTAACTGTTACCACTGGAAAGTATGAAATAAGGCTGAGAGTTGTAACCATGCTCTGCTCCTATTCCAGCGCAGTGTGTGTATGTGTGCGTGTGTGTCTCTGATGTCACCCGCAAGGTCACGTAGAAGGCACTGCATCCTTCAGCTCATTCAGCTCCAGGTTTTACCCCACCCCTCGGCAGACTGACCCACACTCCACAGCCAATGAGTGGACGAGTGTTTCTGTTTGCCAGTGCAGGCAGAGAGAGAGAGAGAGAGAAGGAGAGAGAGAGAGAGAGAGAGAGACAGAATTTGCATGAGTGTATACACATCAAATGTGACACAGTGAAAAACAGCGTGCTTGTGCAGCCAAGACAAAGACTGCTTACACGCACACCAGCGCACACCTAACATCTGATGATGTTCCTCATAACCTCACTCTCAAACTGTGATGCTGTGTTTGTGTGCTGTGGCAGCTCGCCACGGTGAGATCATTACCCGCCATGCTAAATATATTTGCTAAATAATTGTATTTATGTTCTAAATGGTCTGTTTAAGTAAAGAGGCAAGAGGGAAAGCTAAAACTGCAGCGTGGTAAATGTGTGCTGCTATTGCACGCCACAGGCAGCACATTTCCTCACCATCACCTCAGACTCACCTCGGCTCTTCAGTCAGACCAGACCGCAGGCAGGAACACATGACCAATAAGTAACTATTAAGTACTAGGGGTGTAATTAATAGCTGATTTCATTATTGATTTAACAATTGTGTTGTAATTATAAAAAAAAAAAAAATGCCCGTCAGATTGCAAGATGTTTATACACAGCTGAAAAAAAGTTTCACACATGCAGCAGTGATTAGTCAAATGTGGGGTTGACTAATCACTGCTGCTGTGACGGCACCAGTCATTATCAGTGTAGGCGCCTTATGATGGTGTGATCCTGTGTGTACATGTGTAAATCCCTTTTACCTAAAACTGGTGTTTTTAATGACTGGCAAAGCTTTGGTTGTGCCCGTCAATCAGAGCACCAGCAACAATGGTGGGAAACAAAAAGGCCTAACAGGTAGTGCTGTGACTTCGATTCTTTTGTGTTGTGCTGCTTTCCACGGTACAAGACTAGATGTTATTTTATTTTAAAAGTGAGGCGATTTCTGAGTGTCAGCCTATCCCTACCCCTGAAAACTTCGAAGCCAGAGGTGTGTTAGTCAGTCTTTCAATATTTGCCAACCTCCGCGCCCTGTCTGTGGCTGTCAGCCTGTTTGCTCCTACTGAAGGTGTAAATCTTGAAAAATGAGTCACAAGTATATGCTTCCAGTTTAACCCGAACTCCCTAGAATATCACCAAATGTAGTCACAAATGTTATGAAGGAAACGGGACCGAACGATGGGAAGGAAGTCGGGAGAAGCTCGTGTGCGGTAGATGGAAAGAAATGTACATGAAATAACGCTGTGTTGTAAATAACGCATAGAAAGTATTAGAATGATGATGGCTGAAAAAATAATCATGACCAAAAGGTGAATGATGATAAATGTGTAAATTTTGCACTTACTGTTCTTTCAGTGCTGAAAAACTTGTCCATAAAAATTTTAATTCTAAGAGTTTAAATGTTGTGTGCTCGGCAAAGACATGGTAGTGTCCTTCAGCTTGTGCAGCTTACCCATCCAAATCAACACTCTGAAGCTACTGAGTACATCAGAGTGTCGGTTGTACATGTGTGAATGTGTGTGAGGCAGAGTGCATAAATGTGTGACACCAAGTGTGAGTGTGCATGTGTGAGGGTGAAAAGGTAGAGAGGATGCATGTGCTTCAGTGTTAGTGCAAGACTGTGTGCGCGCGTGTGTGTACATACTTGTCTGTATACAGTATGGTGTGTGTGTGTGAGTGTGTGTGTGTGTGGGCCTGCTCTACACTGTGCTGGGGGCCAAAACACTAGAGATTGCTTTGATCTGGATTCTCTGTGTCTCGTCCAATCACAATCATGTCACCGGCTCCCCACGGCAGGAGCGACTCATTCATGGTGCAGAGAGGAGACCCTCCTGCATGTTATTACTTTATATACACTTCATTTTACAAGAACTATGCTCACAAAATGGCTTCATCCATATCCCACAGAAACCTCACAATACTGACGGACAAAAGGATTTTACAGGCACTGGCAGGGATGTGGCACACAACCAGATGTGTTCATATTTAGGAACAGAGGCAGCAGTAGATTTGATAGTAAAGGCAATAAGCAGACCGAAGCATCAGAAAAGTTCAGGCAGGTTTGTCCACAGCGGACTGGGTCATTTGGGGGCAAAGGCATGTTAATTTTCTGTAAGAAACTGGTAGGAAGACCTAAACAGCCTACAACCCTGAAATGTTCATGTGCAGTTGAAATGTCAGTCATCCACAGAGGTCTTTTTGAAACTTGTCCTGCAGTTAAACACTTTAAACTGATGGCTTTCTTGAATGTTGTCCTGATTAGCATACAAGCATTAAAAAAAAAAAAAAAAAAGAAATTCAAACAGTTATTGCCCATTTTAAACATTTTTCTTCAACTTGATATTAAAAAAAGCTTGTAATGCAAGAAACACAAGATATCTAGACTGCAGAGTGCAAGAATGTGTTTTTACCCACACTCAAAACGCATTAGACCAAAGTAACTGCATCGATGTGAAAGCACAGAGCAGTATTTGTTTAGATGGCTCTTAAAGTTAGATGAAAAGACAATGCAATCAAAAAGGATTAGGGAATTTAATGTGTCTTCCTTCTGGCTGTTTTGAAGCTACAACAGTGCAGATGATTTCTTTTAGTCCAGCTATGAACTGTCTATTAAAACAGTATGGATATTGCCCTAAGGGTGCAGCATAAACAAAAGACATCTCAACACATTTACAGATTGTTATTGTACAGTAACTTCAACTCACCAAATTGCTGCGGAGAATGAGCAGCAGTAGCTTAAAAGTAACGTTCATATTTAATTTCTTCGATACGACTTTTGAAGTTGCTAGTTGCTCCCTCTTGCCTTGAAGCTGGAAAATGGTGGAGCCACTAAATACGTTTCCATCCACCTGTCCCGATGAGCATTTTCAATTTGCGGATTAAAAAAAAAAAAAAATATGAAAAAGATGAAAATTTTAAAAGGTTGAAATATTGTGAAAAGAGTTTTACACTTGGCAGAGTTGGAAAAGGTGTCAGCGGTGTATTGATTACAAGAAAATGCGACAAAGTGCAATTGAAACTTTTTAGACTTAGTGAATAAACCTGGTTGTATATGAAGCCTGTGATGACATCATCACACAAGCTTCAAGAATGAGTAATTAAGAATTAATATGTAAAACAAATATAAGTGCTATATTTCCATCACGTTTTCCATTGTTGGAGCTCACACTGGTGCTCTCTCCCTGCACCCTGTTCTGGTTTGATGACTTAATAGCAGTTTTAATAAGTTTATCTTAATGCACCTGACTTCTAATAGTGGTAGATCAGTAGTAGACGGAAGAGACTACTGTCCTGAAAAAAAATAGCTCATAGGTCATCTGTATCAGCAACCTACGAGTTATTATTGTTACCATTACAATAAAGCCACTTGTATGCTTGTAGGTCATATCCGAGGATAGGGGCAAATGGCCGATAGGGTTGTTTAGGTCAGAGCACTCACATTGATTTAGAAATAATTTGCTACATTTGGGTGGAGCAAACTTGACATTGCCTGTTCTACTGCGATAACTGAAATGATTTAATGATTTAATTAAAGACAGCTCCATCTAGTGGACAACATGGATTACACTTTTCCAAAAGGGCAGCGCGGCGTCACGTGCCGCAAAGTAAATGGAAGTTAAATTTTAAATGTCAGTTCATGTGAATGTAAATGAAGAACAGCTTGTCATTGATTAATTCAGTAATAATTTCTTTTTCATTTAAACTAGAACGAAGCAAGCGGCATTAGTGCAGAGAGAATGCAATGAGCAGTCGGACTTCAATTAATAGATCTGTGCAGTAATGTCATTCTTATTTGGATAAACTATAATCATGGCACAACAGTCATTTTCTCATTTCCTTTGTTGTTAAAGTTTCAGAGAATGTCACTTGGTTTCTGAAATTATATATTTTCTTGAATTCAGGCAGAAGAGTAATAGGGGAGTCCAGACAGTGACAACCTGGCAGAAAGACAGATTTGTTGATAAGAGGCATTGACACTGAGTGATGGGTAGCAAAATTGTCTGCTCCTATTACCTTTTGGAATTGAAATACATGTTGTATCATATCATTTGTATTCATGGCAACTGTAGCCCATACTCAACATAAAAAAAACACCTTTACATTACCTGACATTGATTACTGGTAAGAAAAGTGAGCAGCTTCTAGTAAGTCAAATATCCTCAGGGATAACAATGCAAAAACAAGCTAGAATCACATAACCTTCAATATAAACATAATAAAATATATATCAATTGTGCTTTTATTTCTAAAACAAAGGACAACATGCGAGTGTACTTTTGGTAAATGAAGCTATTCACACTGTTAAATAATATTCTCCAGCTCATCAGTTGGTGTTTAATTTTCCTTTGCACACCAAGCTAACACTGATGATGAAACAGCAAAATGAACTGATGCCCTGTCCAAGCGCTGCATTAGGCCTTTTTATTGGACTCATATTATATGATCACAGGAGAGCAATAGCCTGGAGCAAATTGATTAGTTCAAAGAGGCAGTGGGTAAAAGAAAAAAAAAAAATCTCCATTCACATGGGCTCCTTGTTACCAGAGACGGGGACCAGCCAATGATGAACATGGACAAGCACCTGTCTGACAGCAACAGCTTTTGCCCACTAGTGTTTAAACATGTGGGGGGTAAGAGAGCTCCTGAAACGAAAATGCAAATAAAACCATAATGCCTTCTCCATGCTTTGCAAAACAGAGAGGGCTTGCATCTGTGGGAGGGGTGGGATGTCTAACAAGAACTAATGCTGTTTATGAAAGCAGTGTTTTTGCATCTAATCACAATGTCTATTCCCATGGGCCTGCTAGTTCTTCATGCTTCCCTTCAGACTGGTAGAGCACCTCTCTTCCAGGAGTGCTGTATTTTTAGGATGTTGTGAAGCTTCCTCAGCTGCATACAGAATGAGATGCTCGCCTTTAGGGGGATGTCGAGTTTGAAGATGATGTCCTTTGGATTTGATTAATTCAGTAACGGAGAGAGAAGCTGTCCCTGACTCAAAATAGACTCCCTTTAAATGACTATATTGCTGTTGTTTTCTTACTTTTCGCTGTTTGGTCTCTTTGCCACTTATCACCATATCACGACAGGAAGCAAATAATAACTTGTAGGGCTATCAGTGACGGGAGCCTGTTTATGAGTGAATCCGCCTGTATGCACATACATGCATGTGTTTTTGCATGAGCAGGGAAGAGTATGCTCTGCTCAGAGAAGCCTGTCACCTTCTTAGCAGAAGTCTCTTCCCCCCTCTTCCTCTCTACCATGCTGCTCTCGTCTCTGCTGCTGCCACACTTGTCCAGAGCGCAGCCCTCTGAAGTTTACCATCAAGGTCTGCCTCTATTCAGACCTGATTCACCTGTAGTTCATTTTGCAGTGGTGTGTTTTTGCTCATGAATTGCGATGTTAAAATAAAATATTAGTCACAGGTTGTACTGAAAAAAAACAGTAGAAAAAAAGCATTATGGCTGCCAAGGTAGAATGCAGTTAGTCATTTATTTCAGAGTGGTCAAAGGAAAACACCCACACTGAAATAGAAGTCTGTTTGTGGCTGTAGTAAATTGTCTAGCTGAATGAACCACTCTCGCTGTAAAGAGGAGATTTTGATGTCAACAAAATAGTGCACAGATGTTAAACTGCACACACTGAGAACTGAGTCATTTTTGCAGCATGAAGTTGAGTGGTATTGAGCTTTGTAATGGATGCACATGTGATTGGTCTCATTTATCACTGGTTTTAGTTGCATAAAAAAGCAAAATTGCTGTCGCCTCTTAGTGCTAAAAAAAACCCCTCACAATTCCCCTGAAAGATTACAGTAAATCTTCAAAAAACCATGTGTACCAAATCCGGTTGGGCTATAGTATGTCAATCATGTACTTAATATTCTGGCTCATTTAGCATCTCGAAAAGAGATTAATGACATGAACAATCTTTACAACAATCCCCCAAAGATGAAAGAACTCTCAAACAAAAGCACATGTGCTACAACTTTGATTTAGTGCTTTAATACAATGCTAATTAGATCACATGCAGTGTCTGTTCATGAAATCTGCTCCCATCGTCTAATTATAACAGCCAGATATGCCATAATGGGACACATGTATTTTAAATCAAAGTGATTGTGTGACAGAGGAGGGTGATCGGGAGGGAATGATGACACCGACGCTGTGTATAGATGGCGTGGACATTAGTTTCATCGTGTCCATCAAATTGCGACAGTGCCACCCTATGGCTAGCTCCATAAAGGAGAGGGCACTGCCGGGGGGTTGGGGGGGGCTCTAATTGTGTGACTGTATGACCAGTGTGCAGCCGCGGGGTGACTAATGAAGAATCCTCAGTCTTTGAACACGTCGTTCACCTCCTTGAGCACTAATTAATGGCTCATTGGAAGAGGACTGAATTTCGCCCCAGCCTTTTTCACCTATTATCCACTACTTTAACGTAGGCGCCCTCTGCATACTGAGCATGTGTTAAAGCAGCCTCAGTAATGTAAAGCCTCCACTGAAAGTCTTCCTGCAAAGTGTGTTTTTCTAATGAATTAAAGATGGCTTCCTTGCTCTGTGGCTGGTAAACACTGCTGTTTGCCGCATAATTAGCATACGGATTTATACAAATGAGTGCCATAGTTAAATTCAAAATTCAGATAATGGTTGAAAGTAAAAGACATAAAAAACAGTGGCTCTGGAATCCGATGCTGTCATACACTGGGAGCTCTTAATCAGTGGCAACTTTTGTACTTGTGATCTGTCTTATCAGCTGCGAGAAATGATAATAGATCTTGCTTTTTTTGAAATATATTTCCAGGAGATGTTTTCTTGACTACAAATCCTTCATGGGGTGTGTCAGCGAGCGGCGCCTCTGTGAATGGTCTTATCTGTACCAGTGGTGACCTTCCGTTGTGCAGGGTTGATATGAGGGCTGTGAGCTGACTGCCGGAGAGAAAATCACAGCTGGGAGTGGAAGGGTAGTTCCTGATCTGACAAAAAGCAGCAGCTGATGTGAAAATGGCTCAATTAGGGCAGCCATAAACTCGTTAGGGCCCACGTCGTGCCCGCCAGGGCAGTGGCTTTTTTATTTGCCGCTGCAGTTAATATTGCCTCAGCACATTAAAATGTGCAGTTGATGGGCGCTCAGGAGCCCTGGTTGTGTCAGAGAGTGCTCTCCTGGTGGACACTTAAACAAAGAATGAGCCTACTCCACTCCCTCAGCACAGGCACAATTACCAGTGCTGTTTTTCCTGGGGAGAGAACAAAACATGGTACAGTGCTCAGGGTTTTTCCTACAGGCTAATAGAAGGGTTTCAGTTATACAGCTGGCAACATGAGGTCAGCAGCAAAATACGCTACCCGGTAGCCACAGGATCAAAGCAATAGTCTTAAATCATGGGTTTTGTTGCTGACAGGCTGTAACAATAAGGGTCCTTTTTTCCTCCATGTCTGTCTGCCAAGCAACTGAAGTAAGCATACCTTTTTCTCATGCAGAGCCAAGATGTACACAGACAGATGATCACAGTGGCAGTTGGGCAGCCGATAGCACTGTCCTCCGGCTGCTGCCCACGTTTGTGTCTCTGACAATTAGACTCCAGGCTGACAGGAGAGCATGGTTCAGCCACTGTGTTAAGAGACTTTGTCAAATGTGTAGCCCATCAAAATGCACGGGCAGCCCCAGCTGAAGTCAGTCATCCCCTATTAACGATGGCCCTATTAGCTCCTCCTGTGACCTGTGAGCTGGGAAATGAAAGGCGTGGAGGTGCAGTCATTTATATAACCAATGTCAGGGTGCGTCGGACATGGACACCCCTCGTCTCCCTGCGCCTCATCAGCCTCTCTGATCAGATGGGGATGCATAATACATCAGACGGCCAGTAAGTGGAGGAGAGACATTCATCACTGTCCACCTTTCAAATTAGATCTCACAGACGTGGCAATCAGTCAGACGCATCAGTATTCAGCCCTGGCTGAAGGCTCTCCTGCAGAGACATCCCGTCCATTACTGCTTTACAAACCTTCCTTTAGTGTAACAACTGGCCTCTCTGCATAATCTCTACTTCAAACAATAGTGTTTTTCCCCACATTGACTTTTACTCTGATTTGTTAATGTGCCATAGATTTCTGGATACTGGAGTCAGAGAGACATCCAGCAGAGTATTTATGTCTTACAAGCTGAACTGTTTAGTTTTGTTTGAGCTTGTCAAAGAGATGAGCCTGTGTCTGTAGAACATAGACTGGTCTAATGAAAATGATGGTTTAGTTTGAATGTTTCCCAGCTTTCCTCCTGGGATCATGAAGGCTTCATCTTATAAGAGGACGTATCTGTATCTGGTCAAAATACAGTCTGGTGGATGTCACACAGTCTGTAACTATATTTTGCTCCATAAATATTCCAATTGTTGTCTGATCAAACATTTAAGTTATCGATTAGACACATCATGACCAGAAATTTGGCAAATACCAATGAAATTCCACAATCTTTAATATAAAATGTCATACCACAACAAAAAACACAAAACACCAAAGGCTGCTGCACACACAATGTGTTTACACACACGCACATGCAGACACCTCCATATGATCGGTTTGTAAGCAGTAGTTTCAATTGACTAACAAGGTGACAGACCCATAGTGTGAAACTTTTAAAAAGTCAGTGTTATATTCTGACAGACTGAACAGTAATGTACAGTAATGACTGTAGCCTGCTAATGTTGTGAGCATCCACCTCACCTGAGCTGTCACTGTATTAGCCTAAACAAGCTAACATTAGCCTTTGTGAACGCTGTGTGTGGAGCGTTGCTACAACAGATTCCGACTGTCGCAATGTGAACATTTTGACAACATGCTCGTTATAAAGTGAACAACTGAAACTCACTCACCCTGACGTCTGTGCACAGATTCCAGTGTCTGTCTTTGAGCTGCTCAGATAAGTTTGAGGTGTTTCCACCTTTCATTGGAAATGCTCTGTGGCATCATATGCATACTGGCTTTTGGTTGTATATAACTTGTCCCTGACAATCAATTGCTGCTGCCATTCCACGTGTTGTTTTTATTGTTTACTGTGCCTGCCTTCTTCTTCTCTCTGAGTTTGATGTCGGACTAGGAAACCTTTACAGTTATCACACTGCCCTCATCAGTTCTGGAAGACTTACATCTGTACCTACGACATCTGCGGTACCTACGAGACTGTAGAAAAACAAGTACCATCAGAATTTCAGAATTTTGGCATCAACTTGGTGCTGAAGTACATGACATTTAAAAAACACAGTTTGCCTAATTAGAAATGTTCTCTTTTCTTTCCTTATGTTGCTGTCCCATCGATGCCTCTCTCTTCCTTCTACGCCTCAGGTAAGAAAGTGTTTTTATTTAATCTTATTAATGACATGTAATCTAACACTCAGTTTATATTCTGTGATGGATCAAGCCTGGCAAATTCCACTTTTTACAATATTAATTATTAATTAAAAGTTTTACCTTTCAGCTTTGAATTTTTTAATTTTGTTAGGAGGAGGAGACACCTGGTTACTGCCAAAGTTGCATTGCAATTGCTACAATTCCCCAGTGTTTTCTTCTTTTTGAGATTACACACACACACACACACACACACACACCAGTGTATTATATTTATTTATATATGTACAAATGAACTGAAATGTGAAGTTCACTGGAAGATGTGTTATCATGCACAGTATGAGTAGTCCATTAAGAAAGAAAAGGCTTCAAAGAGCAAGAGCTTTAATTCAACCCTATCACAATAACATTAACATATTTCCAAAACTTTCCCCGGATGTTTCATCAGCCTCATTCATTCTGCACTAAGCTCAATTACTTCAGTCATATTCCACAAAAAAATTGCACATGCAATCGAAATCTGTGCGCTCTGTTACTGTGCGTAGCAGGTCCTCTCTTCAGCTCTGGATCCACGGTTAATTACGTCTGCGTCAAACCAATCTCTGCACTTGTTTCGGATGTATTAAGCAATGGCCTCTCTGTCTCTTGGTTTTCGTCAGCAATTAAGACAGTGCGAAAAAGGACTTTCCAAGAGTCTTTTTCCATTTAGTCCGTAGGGAGAGGGCTTTATTTAGTCTAGCCAGTCCGTAATGCGTAGCTTCTGTTGGTCTTGACTGAGATGGAACATGATGCTAAGTGAGCCTCTGTCTATGCCAGAGTGTAGAGAAGCAGATGTGCCGGGTGATCAGCTTGAGCCTCAGCCACAGCTCCTCTTCCTGGATGTTTGGTTCTGTGGTGTCCAACTGTCAGAGTTTCCGTGAGGCTGCTAATCGGCTTTGAAATGGAAACAATTACTTCCATGGCTGAGGTAGTCTGTTGTGTGGCTGGATTCTGCCTTCGAGTCGAAGGCTTCTGCTGTGTCATTGGGAGCTAGCAGAGAGGATGTAGTTCTTGTGTATCAGAAATTGTAAATTTTAAGAGTTTCGAGCCTGCTTTTGTTTGTGAAAAACATAATAGAATACAATAATTCAGTTGCAATCTCCTTCAGATTTCTACAATAGCTGGATGCAGTGCAGGCCCCCTGTTTGTTATTAAAATAGCTGGACAATATAACCTGCTCTGTGTGCAGTGACTTGAAAGTGTGGAAGCGTTGAGGCTGCTCTTGGAGCAGCTTGGAAGGTCTCCTCAGTCTCCTCTCATCAGATGTCTGGCTTTAATTTGTCTCAGCGCGCCTGAGGAAAGGTCATGATCCAGATGGTTTCACCCTCCTCTACTGGTCTTCAGCTTTCCACAAGAGGAAAGAAGAGAGCGAGGGATGGACAGAGTGGGAGGAAAGTCCTGGTGTTTCTGCCTGGGCTCTCCCCTATTTCCTCCACAAAAGCACATCCTCATTTATAATGAGCATACCTGTCCAACAGAGTAGTGGCCCATTTGTTGGTTCAGGGAGGGGCTGGCTGGGATGACCAGGGACACCTACGGATGGCTGACGGGATCTACATACTCACTGTAGCACTGAGGTGATTGAACGAGTCCCAGAGCGCACCTTGTCTCTGGGAAGACGTCTGCAAGTTGTGACAGTTGTAGCCCATCCTCCTCTCCTCTCCTATCCTCTCTTTTTTGGCCCCAATCTCGATCCAAGTCCTTTTCATATTGGACATCTAGATGTACTCATTCCAATTATGTAAATATTGATTAAATAGTCTGTATCTGACACATTGAAATAACACAGTCATAGACTAAGTCTCACTTTTTTTGTGGGCTTCTTAATGAAAGTACTGAAGGTCATAGCTCAAAAAAAAAAAAGTTGATATGTTTAAATTATTAATATGATATGAATAAAAGGTGCGATCCACTAGAAAGAAGACGTCTCAGTCTCTTGGATTTGCCAGAACTAGAGAAACACTCAGTTCACTTATTGTTGTACAGTGGTGCTACAGAGTGGAGGTTCTTCCCTCACAAACTATCTTTGACCGGTACAGACAGCAAGTTGCAGAGAGAGCACAAACCAACCACAGCCAAGTTTAATTGAGGCCTGTCATCAAGTCACTGACGTTTGTTATTTTTGTTTTCTACACTGCTTTGCTCACAATTATCAGCTGCAGAATCTGTGTATTTTTCCAGCCTCAGCGTCTGAACGCAGTCACTCACTGCTTTGCCCAAGTAATATTTCATATTCACATACACTAATGTTCACAAGCTTAAGCAGTGGGGCGCTGCATATTAGAGGCTGGCTGGGTTAAAGGAGAGGAGCTACAACAGCAGAGCACTGTAATGAAAGGATCAGATTTCGATTAGCGATAGTTTAGCCGATACTGATCCATTAAAATGTCGAGGTATCTGCTGCAATACATCATCTCTAGGTGATTCACAATACATCTCTGTTAGAAACGATGACATGATGAAATTCTCACCAAAGCGAATACTGGCATGAATGGTAGAAATTTTTAGGAGGTATTAAGGAATACCAATAGATAATTACAACCACAAGGTGTGTCACACATTGTCTCAGCACACAAAATGAGATCGCCTACATCAGGACAGATAATTGATGGCAACAGGGGTAAAATGTTTTTAATAGGTTCTGACCTCAGGGCAATAATTGATTCAGTTCACCTCATCAGAAGTCACTAATTTCTGTGGGAGAAATAGCTGTGGGATTTTCTATTTTATATGAAGGGGGGGGGGGGTTGTAGATGGCTGGAAGCATGTACAATTACTCACATGAAAGAGCCCATGTTAAATGAGCTTGGCACTCAAGAAACAAACCTCAGAATGTGCCTGTGCAGACTGTTGCGTGCATGTTAATCAATAGTCATGATTTATTCAATGAAGTAGCTGTCAGGAAGTGGTTGTGTGAAGTGTGAAGAGGCTGATGAGAGACACACACTGGTTTGTATTAGTGTCCACAGAGAGGTTTTGTTTTAACCAGAGCCAAGAATGAGTAATGTGCAGATGTAGTGAATGTTAAGCGTCAGGTTACTGTAATAGGGAATAAATATATTTCTGATATGAAAATATTTTGAAGCTCATGTACAAGTGAGTGAAAAAGTGGACATTTACCGGACGGTTTACTTTGTTTTGGTACATTTCCCATTGTTTCACTGTGGTTGCTTCTGCAGACAGTTCAGTGAGGGCATGTAGCCACTTTCTAAATTGGCTTCTGATTCATTTCTAATCTGGTGAAGTCTAAATACTGCCTTTGGATCAGGGTTTCACTAGGTTTGTCCTGAAAATAGAGTGAAAAACAAGCGGAATCAACCATGTCTGTGTTTATTTGGCCCACTCTGTTCAGGGCTCTTGCAAAACGTAACCAGCGTGGCATTGACAAAGATTACGGTCCCACAGGCCACAGTGGGTGTGCAGAAGAAAGTGGCCTCGCTCTGGCAGCTGGCACTGAAACATATATACTTAGGCACAGTGTCATACGCTGGCACACGACGACATACACAAACACACGCAAACACATGGAGTGAGAGAGGCAGACTTACATAGCGTCAACAAGGGAAGAGTCCAAACATCCATAGTAAGTGTTTGACTCAGCTAAAGCTCATAGACACTTTTAATGGAGTTAGCTCTCCCTCCAGCCTTCATCCTGGATCCAGCCCAGCACCACCACCTCTCTCTTTTACTTGCTCTGTCTCGATCGCTGCCTCTGTCTGTGGGACAAAAAGTGGTGGGAAGGCGAAGTTAATGATATAAAAACCACCACACTGTCTCTTTAAGTGGGGATTAGAAAAAAGAGGAGTGGAGGCCAAGGGAGAAGAGGGGGCTGTGAGGGGGAGTGTAAAAATAAGAAGCCCGGCAGGAGCGGCACTGCAAGGTCACCTCTGCTGTAATGTCGGGCCTGTCGGATCGAAGGCATGGCTAAGGGGTTGCCGTGGTATGGACCGGTCTCCCAGGAATGCTTCAGGAAGATCTCCTGCCATACCTGAGGCAGCCGCTCATTTATCTGGAATGCTGCGCTCCGACTGCTAACGACCAGCTCAAATTGGACTATTTTTTCCCATTTGTCAGTTGGCCAGCTGCACTGGCTCAGCTGCGCGTCTGAGCGGGGGGAAGGCGTAGGACAATGAAAGTTCCAAACTCATTTTTCTCACTTCTCTTCATTTTGTGTCTCTCTTCACACAGTTGGGAGAGTTTTCAGTATTGTTGCCGCCTGTCAGTCTAAGTAAGTCTCCTCTGGTGCAGCGTTAATGGAGACGAGTGCCTTTGGCATGTGGCAAAACTTCTCCTGTAGCATTTTGGAGGCCCCCGCACAGCTGGGGTGCTCAGGATGGTTTGTAATCTACTTGTTGTGGAAGATATTTAACACTGTATCTGATTTTTCTCCAGTGGCTCAGTATGATGGTTAAAGTCATAGAAAACAATTCTACCCTGTATGGACGGCTAATTTCAAAAATGTAATAGCAGCATCTGAGTCCTTGTACAACAGTGCACAAAATAACAGGAAACTGTTCAATATAATGCATTTTACACAACACTACAAACATCAGCATCAAGAATTATCTAGAGATGAATCAAAATCTCTCTGACCCAGTCTCAAGTTATGTGAAGGTAATGTGTATTACAGGGTTGTCTATTAGATTGCACTGTGCTGCATGGACACATGTTCCATGTCTTATATTTTATAACCAGTAAAATAAAACATACAATAAGTTGAGCAATAAGTTAAAACATGCAGCAAAGTACAGCAAAGTATGTAGCTGTTTGAAAAAAGTATGTGAACAACTCAACCTTACTTTGTTCCTGAAGAGGAAATGACACAACATTTTTATCATTTAAATGAGCCTCATCAAATAGGTCATTAATATGGAAATTACCTTCCCTTGGCTTTATTGCAAACCCTTTCCAAGTCCAGTGAAAAGCCAGATGTTACTGTGGGTTTACTCTGACTTTTTCCTCTTCAACTTATCTCCTGGTGTTATCTCATTTTACTGGGCAGATTTTTATCCTGTTTTGTATAGGAAACATACTGGACATGTCATTTTTGACATATGTATCATTACTTGTAATTTCCAGTTTGAAAGAATAAACCCTTTTTTGTGACAAGAATGAAACCATAATCAGTTATTCATTCTCGGAGCTCTATTACAACAATTTTAACATTTAGAATCATTTGAATCAGTGAATCTACTAAAATTCAAATTAGATGTACCACATAAAATCAGACTGTAGTTCTTGTGTGCCTTTGATTCCTGTTAAATGTGCACTCCAGTGATGCACATTTTAATGTTCACAATTTATTTAAGTATTGTATTCTAACTCCTTCCACCAAACTTATTAACACCTCACACTTGAAATCACCTTATGAACAGAACAAAGCATAGTATTGTACATTACACAAGTGTCCTCTGCATTAATGTTGGTTTTGGTTGAGAAGTTGGAAATATACCCACCTCATCCGAACCACTCACACTCTCTGTGCTCTGATTATAACTATCCCACTGTCTGTAGTTAAGGTTTTTTTGGCCACGGCACAGTTTGGCGATGCTCCTCTAGTGCAGAGGAAAACCACTGACCGATCTGGAACTGGCAGAGGCGAGTCAGTCTGACAAGGTGTGAAAAGAGTCATGATCTTCTTCTCTCTCCCTCTCAGATCTCACTTTGATGGACTGCTTTGTAGTGCAACGAGCTGGGCAAGAGCTGCTAAGCTACATTACAATATATGGTGTGTTTGCCCAGCAGGTGCCATTTCCCGTTTCTGCCATAATATGAAACACTTTGCATTGCTAGTGCGCTGAATGCCAATGTCAACTTAGGCATGTAGCTCACAGACCTCCTCTTTAAACACCTCCTGCACCACCTGGAAAAAGGGATCACTAATGTGCTGTTTGTTAAGCCAGTCGGTATTAAGATGATATTTTAAACTCTATTAGTGCTCGAATCTTAAAGGGTCTGGTCACCCTGCTTATAAAAAAAAAAAACTAATATATAAAATAATTTTCACCTACCTTTTGTGGTATCAAGCCAAAGACAGTTTTTGTTTTATTTGCTCAGGTGAGATTTCTGTCTCCTCCCCAAATCGGTAGAGGTGAGGGGAATTTTATTTGTGGTGCTAACAGTATTTTAAAAAAGAAAAAGGCATTCAAAAAATTCAACAGCAACATTTCTTTCCAGAAAAAACTTCGGATGATCCACAAACCTCACTGTGAACTATTTTCACTGGGACTATTTCTTGGAACAAAAAACTTGCAATGAAATATGTTGACAGCATGTTTCCAAAGTAATGGGGACAATGATTCTGAATAGATACGGAGCTGTTGAATTTTTTTTTTTTTTTGAGTACCACGAATGAAATTCCATTGTCCTCAAATGAAATCAATGTATTTATTATTTATACAGCTGAAAAGCACTTTTTTATTGTCTGTCATTAGTCTTTTAACTCAGAGAGGGGGGAATTTTAAAAAATGGGTGGAAAAAAAACTTTGTTTTGTTTTTTTTTAAACTAAGAAATCAGTATATTTATCCTTAGTGTTTGTTTTAAATAATTTTGTGTGAAATGAAATTTAAGTTTTATATATTTTTCTCCAACATTCGTGTTATTCAGAAGGCTTGAATTTCTGGTCCAGACTGGCAGTGTCAGTGCTGATTTTGATTGGTACGATGTACATGTATATGTAAAAATAGATTATATTTAACTTTACTTTCGACGGCCACAAAGGCAGTAAACCAGATGGGGACTGATGGTCTTAGCTGTTGCCAGGTACCATCTGTGAATTGAACGTACTGCACATTACTCCACAGCTTACAGCCAAGTGTATCTAGCCTGCGATGTAGGAGAAGCAAAAGCTCTACAGTGACGTTCAGGCCGACAGTAGCCCCACATGCAAAAATATATTTTTTTAATCTCTTTGAATGGAGCCAGTTCAGTGGATGGGGCAATGCAGGGAGCTCCTGCGAAACAACACAGAGTCAGCTGGCCAACAAAATGACACCAAACTCACATACATGCATAGTACACATTCCTGGTAGATTAGTTTGTAACGTAAACACCATATTTCTGCTGCTTACCTTGCGATCGTCATGACAAAAGATAAAATATCTGCGGATAACTTCTCAGAGTTGTAAAAATCCTGTCTGTGAGTATTGCAAACCACTGTGCAGTGTTTTGGCCTCGGATAAAACTATAAAGAGGACCTTTAATGTTGCTCACTGGGACTTCATTAGAGTAGCTTTGCATGATTCACAGTTAAAACAAAGTCCTTATTTATCTAACACGGCCTGTTATGCAGCCACTCAGTTGAGCCTCTGACTGAAACAGGCAATATTAGCTCGGACTTCCTTAAGTGCCCACTTTCTTCTGATTGGCTGAACTTCTGGAAGCCTGCGAGGGGCAGCGCACCCAGTGCTTGTGATCACCACCTCATCCTCTTACTGGTTTCAAGTGTCTGAAAGCAAACTGTAAAACTAAGTAATAAGTTACAAAAACTAAGTAACGGAAAGTTATTGGAAACAGCAACTACTTAAATCTATCCCCATGTGTTTGAGTGTGAAAGTGATCCAGAATATGAGTGGATGAAACAAACATCCCCAGAAACAGAGATTACAGCAGGTAAATATTATGACCATCACCTGCTTATTGTGTGACATAACTGTGGATTTAGTCTTTCAGTCACAGTTGGTTTATAAAAATGTTTCTGTTCAGTGTCTCTGTTAAATGTACCTGTGGGAAAATGTGCTAAAATGTCGACTGGCTACTACACTAGAAAACGTCTGCTCTCAGGAAATACCAAATCTAACGTTGTTAGTAAAATGTTACTGTGCTGTTGCCAAACAACTGTGTAGTAAATCTGCACTGAAAAAGCCAACGTTTCCTCAACATGGGAACAGGCTGAAAATAACCTAAGTCTTCCTAGACTCTGCAGTAACCAGCTTTTTGTTTGAGGGTGTGCCAAACTAGCTGGTAGGCGGGCATTGTGCGATTGTGTGACATAGTGATGTAGACAAATTACGGAAGAAAAGCCTGGAATACAGTGTTTTTTTTTTTTACTGTGGGAGAGAATAACTCCCTTCGGGCTTTGTAACTTTGCAGACCTTTTACATTCACAAAGACGCTATATAACACACTAAAGGAAATGAGGAACAAAAACATAATATGGGCAATTTAAAGGCATTGTTCTGTCGCTCCAACCGGACTTGCTGCTTTGCATTTCATTGTCTCACTGGTACCATAAACAATACACCTCCACCTACTCAGCCCCATGTGCTGTTTTAATGCAGGGACTGAGAAGGTGCTGAAGAAACAGGAATTAATTTAATGTTAACTTGGAATCAGGGCTAATGTCAGCTACCCATTTTCCAAACATTGTAACTGAACGGCACAATGAATCCTCACAGATATTGTGAAATGGACAGAAATCGGCAGCCGTATGTAACCAGTGCTGTGTGTGTGTGTGTGTGTGTGTTTTGAAAGAAGGGTTAAAATCATTTGTGTGCTCTACAGGGCTATGAGGTGTTCCAGTCAGTAGCACATCACAGACGTTGACAGTCAATGCAACAACAAATCAATGCTCACACATCAGAGGCCTGACACTTTCCACTATTATGTTCTAAAATGATTGAATTCTCTTTTTAAAACTCTGAAATTATGCAGAATACCTGCAGTAATAGCTCCATTATACTTCATATTTCCTTACGCAAAAAGTGAGAATTCAAATTTCAGTTTGACTTCAGGTAAAAATGCCACATATCTTTAAACATACACGGTCGGGTTCCACAAGATGCAAGTGAGAAAATTTGTATTTTTTATGATTTGGCTGAACCGGCCCGTTAACGTTCAGAGAGACAGGGAATCATGTTCACTCTCTGCTGTTGTTTATCTCAGCTGCATATGGGCCTCTTTGACAGGCCAGCTGAAACTCTGTATGTCACTCAGTGGGCAGTGTAACAGAAAGGGACATGTTGTGTGGAACCTTGTAATGCACAAATGAATGGTGATATGTGATGACAGGACAAAGCCACTGAACACACCTATGACTGGCTCCAGGCTAGTCTGCAGAGGCAGGTGAAATGCCTTAGCCATTGTTGTTAAATGCTATGTGACATTGCCCCTTTCTTGTTGCCAACAATTCGACTGAGCAGCAAGCCGGATGCAAAAGCTTCTTTTATCTGTTCTTATTTGTTACCTTTGGTTTGCTCTCTCTTAAGATGTGTTTGAGGCATAATGAGGGAGCGTAGAAGCCGTGCTTAATAGTGAGCATCAAGGTTAATGAAGTCAACATGCAATTAACTTAACGCAGGCCTTGGTTGTGCAATGACTCCTTCACCCTCTTTGATAATAACACCGGCCACTCTTTGTCTTTACAGTGGCAGATCAAGCACCGCGTTTACCTCTTCAATTCCTTAAAAAGCCGCGGAGTGAATATTCTTCTCTTTTGCCACGGCTCTATCAACTTTGATGTCAATAACTCACCACAGGATCCTCACAGATTAATTAATATCATTAAAAAAAAAAAAAAATCAAGTTTCCTCCAGATGAATAGAGCTCTTCTCAAGTTCAGGGAAAAGGCCAAGATTCTTTCAACATTCTGTAGGTGTTTACCAAATAATCCCACACAACAAGTGAAGCAGAAACTTAATTGTAACTAATTAGCTCCCTAGAGGTTTAATTGGATCTGCATTCTTTATTCCCCAGTTTACCTGCAATATGTAAATCCTGCTTCCATGTTGAGGAGCGGGGGGGGGGGCAGAAACGCAAGGGTATGGGAGGGATCCGTAAAGAGAAGCTGAATTAAGTGAAGTTGAAAATCAGTCTGTAACAAGCTTAATTTCTGTCTTGTCTGGCTCTCTTCACCCATCCGGCACCCCGGAGCTGTTTCCAGCCTGTGTAATTGAATGTGCGTTCACTAATGGTAGAGAGATTTCGGCTCATCTCGCAGGTCAGGTAACGAAGAGGCTTTGTTCTTTGCTCAGAAGAGTTGCTATCTCTGGATTGAAAGTGACTTTGTAGATGTTCTTATTGTTGTGTAGAAACCAATCCTGAACTAACCTGGAGAAAATGAGCAACCTGTCTCTGTTATGTTTTTAGCTGCATTCCTTTGAGGGAATGCAGTTGTTTCTTTTGCATGAATTCACCTGAAATGATGAGGCTCAAACTGGAGCACCACCATCTGTCCACCTTGACTTTGAAGTATACTTTTCTGGGCTAGGACCCTTTTTGTTTTCAGGTTCATCTGCACTGTCCCAAACTGGGAGTAGGCTGATGGAATATTGTTCGTTTTCCCCTTGATAAGTGATGTGATGGGTTAAAGGTTAAACAAGCTTTGCTACCGCCAAAACAGGATATTACTGTTTATTCTTTTGGTTAAAACTCCCTCAAATCGCCAACCAGAGAACACAATAAAAGCCCATTCATCCCAGACCTTTAACCATAGCGCTGACAATACTGTCCATCCTGTTTTGTTTCTATAGCAACTGCAACTCTTAACTTGGCCTTACCATGCCTGAACAAGTAAAAAGTTTTTAAACTAGTAGAAAACAGATGTCCTTGGACCGTTTGCCAGATCCACTCCAAAGTAATCTCTGTTACACAGCTTTATTCCTTTTCATAACACTTCATCAACTATTTCTTTCCAAGCAGGTTCAAATTTCACTGTGAGGAGTGACCTCATCAGTGAGGCTTTTTAATTAGAAAGCAGACATTGCATATGCCACCCATGAAAAAAAAAAAAATATATATATATTTAGTCCAAAATCTCTGATGCTCTGTTCTTGCTTTGCCAGTGTTTGCAAACACAGCAGTTAAACAGGGAGGAAAAGAAGTCTCATGGAAGGTCGCAGTGGTAGTAGAGACAGGAACAGGGTGTGGAGTGTTCGCCCTCAGAGGGTGTTACATCACCAGACTTTTCCACTTTTCCATCAGGCCACACATACTTCACCACTGAGTTGACTGGAGTCACTGAAGAGACTCAGGATTTTGGTCTTAAATATTAACAGAGGTTTGGCTTAAACTTTCGGATGACATCTGACTTAAACCATTTTTTTTTATAAGGTGAGAAATATGAGGACTTAAAAAAAAACCCAAAGCAAAGTCATCATGGAGTTTTTACACGCACACTCGTATTCCGGTTATGATCTGGGTTTTGGAGCACCCAGGTTAGGTTTTGTGCATGTAAACAGCTTATTCCAGTTTCAGAAACCTGGATAAGGCCTTATCCATTTTTTGAGAAACTTGGCTGTACTACCTGCACTGCTCCAGCAGAAACCAGGATAATATGGCATGTGAACACCTCCAAGTTTCTGAACCATCTCGTGGCTGAGACAGTGAGAATTTAAGACACACCTGCAGGCAGACAATCAGAAGCCAGCATAATGTTCTGATCATGGATACAGAGATGAATATGGTGTTTATGTTTGTTTAAAAATATATTCTGCTCGCTTGCATATATGCAGTATATATTGTAGATTTTGAATGTGTTGTTTTAAATCTGAAATTTATCAGGCCTGCACATATAATATGAAAACTGAGCTGCCTAAAGAGATGTGAAACAGAACTTTTACCAGACCTTTAACAGATTGAACCAATACACATAACAATTACAAATCAGTTTCACAAAATACTAATTTGCAACTATTTTGTCACAGTCACAGTAATCATTTTCTCTAAGTTTTCAAAATACAGTAAGGGAATTATAACAGTTTACGCTTAAAAACACTTGTCAGATCTTTGGGACCTAGATTTATAGTGTAGTAGAATCCACTAAATATTCAAAATATTATAGAATATATGAATACACTCCTGAAAAGTGTTGGAAGAGCTTCATATAAAGATGTACTTGTTTCTTCAGGTAATAATAAATTCTTCATATAGTTCTAAATATTTCCTTCTTATTATCCCATCTTTTCTTTTTTTCCCAAAAAAACTTGTTTGTCACAAAATGCTTCATGTTTACAGTGGTCCTTTTGAAGGATAAAGAAGCATTAAGCAAGACATAGAAGTAGTTTTACTACAGTGCCACTCTCCTCCCACTTGGTCACAAACAGCACAGCATTTTGGAAAAAGAGCTGAACCAACAATATGTTAGATAAAAAGAGTCCAAGATAAAACGTGATCAGTGCACAGCTGCTGCTGCTGCTGCTGGTCCTTTTAAGGCAAATTACCAGTCTGGTGTTGATATATATTACGCATAGAAAAATAGAAGAAAAATAGATGAACAAATTAACAAATGTAGTGATTTATTGTATTTGCACACACGCAAACACCTCCTTTTAGGTTTGTCGAGCTGCTCTTCTCTTTCAGATGTTGTGAACTTGGAAAAATGATCTAGTTAACTTGCTGATTAAAAATGCATTGCCACAGGGACTGCAAGTGGTTTTAGTGATGTGTTTAAAGAGGCTATTTCAGTATGGAGCCCCCTGTTAAAAGACTTGGCCCGCTGCTGTCCCTGTATACTTAGTGTTTTACTTGTGGAGTATTTTCATCGTGACATGTACTTTTTGAACTCTTAATTTTGAGGGCATGGTGTGACAGCCAAAACATTATATACATTTTAAGGTGGGAATATTCTTCTTATTCTTCTTATTATTACTGGTAGTAAAAGCAGTGAAAGTAGTAGAACTAGCAGTGGCAGTAGTTTATTCTACCGATGAGAGTCTGGCACCATCAGTGACAGAGTGGTGTCATGCCTGCCTGAGAAGGTTCATCATGAGCTCTAGCAAAGCATGTCAGGCATGCAGGTGAAAGACTGGAATGTGATTAGTCTGTCCTGCAGGATTGTGATAAGAGGCCACAGTTCATGCATATCACCAAAGGAGGAACTATTTGACTCAATTCTCAAAAAGTGATACTTTATAAAGACTTGCTAAAAAAAAAAAAAAAAAAAAAAAAAAGTCTAATACATGTTTAAGTCAATCACCTTTCATTTGCTAATTGAGCTACTAAATCTGACTGGGAAAGACGAAATTTTTTTTCTGTCTCAGTTATGAATATCAATACCTGTATATACACGGTGTGTATATATATGTGTGTGTGTGTGTGTGTGTTTGCGTGGTTTTTTTTTTTTTTTTTTTTTTTTTTTGTCATGTATTCTACATGTTGCTGATAGCAAACACTCCTTTGCCTCCTCTAGAAAATAATGATGGACCTCATGGTTCATGCATAATGCAAAGGCTGTGAAAATAGTGTTTCCTGAGAGCACACCGCGTCGCCTTTGGACTTAAGTGAAATATAACCTGAATTTGACATTTTCTAATATCCTACACCAAACTTTTTGTTTCAAAGAGATAGGGGCGGTAATTGCTGCACCAGAAGAAAGACTGCCGATCCTTCTGGGTATTGCGGGTGACTGTGGGGACAAGGCAAGATTGGAACATGGTAATTGCAAAGACAAGGGCTGAGAATAAATGGGAAAAAAAAGAGTTCTTTACTGTCAGATAGAGGAAGGTCAGAAGCACAAGTGTATGACATCCATGCATGTTACAGTGTATTATTCACAATGCACACAGGGGACCGATACCTTTTCTTAGATATCCAATTCATCGCTTTGCTTTCTGACAAAGAGAGGAGATGATCTCTGCTGAAGTCCCCCCAGCTGCACTGAAGTAACAAGACGTGATACAAGATGCAAGGATGTCAACAACGCTAGGTCACAGTGAATATCAGAGCAGGCTACAGTATGCTGCTTTCTGTCTTTCTTTTTTTTTTTTTTTTTTACCCCTCCTCCCTGAATCATTATTTCATTATTTGATTAATGTTTCCACGGTGTTGTCAGGATGCTTATACATTTCCTCAAAGATGAAAGACAAACAGCAGCAATTTATTTCTCCAGATTAGATATTGATCACAGCTAGTGCGCTGGGCGTCAGATATCTTCCCTGAAAAATGAATGTCAAATGGTAAGCAATCACTACTTTTTTTTAATTTTCTCTGCCATTAAAGAGATGCTGCTCACAGAGTACATCATGTGTTTTGTGTGCTCTTAATAGAAAATGTCTACTTTTCAGTTAGTGATTCTCCAGCTATAATTTAATCTCTTTGATATGATCATTTCTGATCAGACTTGCCTATGTTTTGTCCCACTCTTCAGTATGGTCGCAATGACTTTTTTTTTTTTCTTCCCTCCAAAAATCTTCTCAATAGTGCTGTCCCATTTAGAGACTTAAGAGACTGGACAGGGAGCCGACTGACTGTGGCTGCAGGCACAGCACACTACATAATGAAGAAAGAATGTCAGAAGGAAATAAATAGGACCAATGTCCTCAAGCAGCTTCCCTGCGTACAGGCTGGGGGTTTGGAGTAGCCCCCCATCTCTATAATAGACTGTTAGAGTGAACCTTCATGAAGATCGTAAAGAGAAATGGCAGCCCATATGCTCCAAACAATATGAACAACTCCTTCCTGTTGATGCGTCGTCATGTTTGGTCTATCTGCGCTGAAGTGAGCGAATTACAGACCACCAATTGGAAAACAAAGATAACAGTTGAGAGCCATGCTGGATGATTTACAGCCATAAAACGTCAAGTTTTCTCTACTGTACATTAAAACTAAGAGCAGTGTTTAATTTTTAATTCGGTTCTCCACATCGTAATGCATTTTTGAATATTTACCAAAATGCTTAATTAGTAAAATTCAACAAAGTTTTGTTATTTAGAGTCTTTGTAGGAGATATAATCAATGGAGTTTTTTTTTTCAGAAGTGCAGGAGCCGGTCGTGGACACAGTCATGCAGTTTTATGAATAATTCCTTCTTCCTGTGTGTCTTTGTGTAAGATATGACAACAGCAGTGAAGTCACTCACTGCACAGAGGGAGCATAAACACCATGATAACGCACACACTCCAGAGACAGGCAGCAGTAAACAAATAATTATATTCCTGTGTGTATGCCACACCATAACTGGGTTTTTAGCTACAGTACAGTAGGTCATTACAGAGATTCAGTCCACTGGAGTTTGGATTCATTAAGTGTGGATTCTGTGAATGACTCCTGTGTGACCTGTTTAGACAGGAAGTCAGCTGATGGCTTCACCCAGTTTTGTTTGTTTTTTTGTCCTCTTCTTTTGTCTCACAGTGGCTCTATAAAAAGATTTATTTGTTCACCCTGTAGAAGTTATTTAATAACTGTTATATTATATATTTGACCATATTCGCTGCTGTAGTCGTAAGATATATGTGGTCAATGTCACAGAATATTTTTCTGGGAAATAAGAGAAAAAAAAAAAAAAAATCCAGTTTGACCTCTATTTGCCACGAGCTCTTGCTTCATCATCATATCCCAAATTACTTTTCTCCATAGTCGTTTTTTATTCCATGCAGTCAGGGGAAACACTGTTGCTTTGTATTTAGCGCCAGTGTGGCAGCTGAGTGTGAATTATCTCACTGATTCTGTCAGGGTAAAACAAACAGACAGAAGAGCGAGACATCAATTACTGTAGCTACTCCTGGGGAAAATAAAAGCATTGGAGTCTAATGAGTGTATTGCGTTTACCTGCTGTTATATAATTTATACCCTGTTAACCCATCCATCACCTCAATGTGTACAGTTAACTACAAGCTGAGATCCCAGTGCTGTTCAGCTACAGAGAAAAAAAAAAAATCCCCAAATGGCATTTATCTCTACTGTATACCAGAAATTCTCCTCATAACATCAGATGTTTTGTATGTGCTCTTCTCATAAACACTGGTGTTTATTTGCTTAGTCTTTCATTTCATGCAGATTTTAACCCTGCATTCCTGAAGTAATGCTTTTGACTTTGAAAAGCTCCTACACATCAGAGAAACACAGCTGATGATTTGCACTGCGAGCTGTGCTGTGAGTCACCGAGGCTTAGCAGGATCTACTGCTCTGACTCAAACATGTGCTGCCAGGGATAGAGGCTTTCTCCCCCATTTTTATTGTCTCACTGCCACAATGCTGCCTCAGACAGCCATCTCCAGCCCAATCCCCCCACCCTGTCACACAGAAAACACAACTTGTCCCTTGAGTTTGTTACCTCGTGAACACAGGCCAATCAGCTTGTTGACTGCAATCTGAGCACCTCAGTGAAAATGCCAAGAAGAATATGTTGGGTTTTCTCTCGCATTCTATCGCGTTAGGTGACTTTGTGTTGTCAGGAGAGAGGTGTCTCTGTGACAGTTGTTAACATTGTGAGGCTGAGGCAGCTGCTTTGACAGAGTTGGAGGTCCGGTCTCAGTTTTGACGGGAAGAAATGTACCATCTGGACTCTGAACATGAAGGAGAAGAGCGGGTGTATCATAATGAGAGACACACACAAAACAGCAAGACCACAACAAGCTGAGCCACACACACAAAAAAATAAAAAATAAATTCAGAGGCAAATAATCTATATGGAGTTCACAGAAAACCCATGACAATCAGTAATGCACATTGTATGTTCATTTTTTTCCCCATACTGCCATTTCTTTCTGATCTCTTCCCCTTTGCTTCAATCATTTTCTCCCCAACCAAGAAATCCCTCTCGCTTGCTCCTTTTATCGCCGCAGAAATTCATTCAACATGTCCGCTTATAGGCATTCTATTATTTCTTTATTTATGTATTCCACTTTTTATTCGGAATTACATGTTAATGAAGAGCGTCATTATCAACCTTAAATATTTAATTTTCCGCTCTGTGTCTGCTTCCGAGGGAGGCTGACTGGAAGAGCAGCAGCAGGAGCGGCGGCGGCGGCGGTGGCGGCGAGGGGAGGGGGGGTGCGGGATGGAAAGAGTCGTGCTGTAGCACCAGCCTTATCTGCATCCGCTGCTTTAAAGTCAGCTTCAACCAAAGCAGAAGTATAGCAGTGGTTTTTTTTTTTTTCCTACATCGGCTCCATCTGAAGTCCAGTTACAAGCTACCATTTCTAAACACCCCAAGGATTCAAAACCTGGTGTTACTACACTGTTCAGTTTTTTTTTTTTTCTTTTTCTTTTTTGGGTGGGGGGCGAGTGGCTCCAGATTCAGCTTCAGTATCGGTCCTTACCCCTTAGCCCCCATCTCTAAACTCCATCCCCAGCCTCAGCATTAGCTCCAGAGAGGCTGAGTGCCCTTGTGATAAGGTGTGAGGCCTGTCTGCCTCTGACTGACAAGCCTGCTCTCACCATGCCAGTGCCTGCTGCTTGATAAGAGAAAATGTCAGCGTGATTTTGGGAAATGTCATTTATCGCGGTTTTCTGGCCGTGTCTGTAACCCAGACTGATTATGGTTGCTGGACATTTATATCACTGGGGGTGGCTTGGAAAATTGTACAAATGCTATGTTTTTCTGTGATAACGGCACTTAATACCCCTTTTGCTGTAATGGATTTGATTTTGTTCCCTTACCTCTTCTCCCTTGTCTGAATAGTCTCAAAAAAATCATATGCTGTACTTGCTGGTTTGTTTCACGAAGCTTGTATCAGACACCATCAAAGTGTCTGGCGTGTGGAGGCGTTTTAGATCGGGGGATTCTCTCCACAGCCAGACAAAGACTTCCACCGCTCTCCGTATTGTGCAGAATCTATGAGTTGAAGTCTGTGTTTGTGGTGTGAGAAGAGCCCCAGATTCAAGTGACAATCTGCTAGTCTTTGTCAGAGCATGTGTGTGGGCTGAGTGGTGGATAGGAGACATCTTGCTGTATTATTTAGAAAGACAATCCTCCCCAAAGATGAGTGGGTTAACAGGAACCATTAATTGGTTTAGCAGGATCATATAGACACTAGTTCCGGCTCTAGCTGCAAGGCGAAAAAATGCTTGCGTTTAGATATATTCAAAAGCTTGTTGTTATTATAATCATTATTTATTTTTATTATCATTTTTACACTGTAAATGCACTCACTATGAAGATGGGCTATTTACACTTTATTTACTTTCATGACTTAGGTTTTGATTTGTGGATGCAAGATGAAGCAGAGCTGAGTTCGTACTCACGTCATCACTTTTAATGTCGGATTCAAAACCCAAGCTGTCATATATTATTCAGGGAGTTTTCGTCTTTTCTCCGAAGCACTTCACCATAGTACTGTACCTCTGCTTGCTGCATGATTCTAGGAGCCATTCAGTTCAGAGGAGGGTCTATGATTCAGTGCTGTATTTTTTTTTTTTTTCCCCCTCATTGTTGACTCAAAGTGACATTTATGGGACATCCTGATAAAGCAATTCTTCCTGCTGCTCAGACCAGCCTGGTATTTTCAACAGATTTTCTCATTCATTTGTATTCGCTTCTTTTTTTTTTTTGTTTGGGAGACCCTGGCTGCCTTTTGTGATCCACAGCCCTGAAGTAGACTGAGACAGAAAGAAGTGTCTTTAACGTGGGCTCCCTGGCACCCTCTTGGGAGCTTAGCGAGAGTGTTGTCCCCGACTCTTAACCAAATTTATTGCTAGTCTGACTGTGGAAATCTAACAAAGGCACGGGCCTACTCTTCCCGGTATATTTGTCAAATCACTGCACCTGTGAGAGTCCCTGCACAAGATGAATTCTAGGTTGGAACGTTCGTCCAGGAATAAATCTCTCTCTTTTTGCATTGTCTTTGTTTGGGCGAGCTGTAGGCTGGGAATGAGCTTTGCTCGTCACATGAAGTGGAGTTGGTGAAAGCCATGATAAATGGTGCTCTTTGTTGACACCTTCATTGGGTTATTTATGGCTCATTAATTGAAGTGAAAAGGAGACTTGTTGGCGCAGCAGGGGGAGGCAGCGCCAGGCCTCCGTGGCTCTGCCTCAGAGCGGCCCACAGGCTTTGGGGAAGAGAGGGAAAGAGAGATGCGCAGGGAGAGAGGGAGAGGCAGCCATCTCTCTCTCTCTCTCTCTCTCTCTCTCACTTCTGTCTGTTTCCTTGTTTGCTGTGGAGAGGAGGGGAGACAACCCATTCATCAGGAATGGATGGCGAGAGCACGAGGAAGACAAGCATGAGGAGACAGCCTCCACCCTTCCCAGTCGCCTCCTTCATATTTCAGTTTGCACACAACATCCGGTGGGATGACAACCTTTGTTTGTTGTAATGTATGAGAGATGCTTATCTTAAACAGGCAGTACAAAGAAAAGTTCACAAACCTAATAACATGATGATTGGTTTTCAAAGTTACAACCACACCAGCCATTTAGGAGTCAGTGCGTGTTGCGGAGCAGAACTGTGCAACAAATTCGGAAACATTGTGTATGTTTTGGCACAGCTGCACTTGGATTTTGTCTAAAATGTTTGATATCTCGTCTTTTTCACCCCGCCACAATTTCCTTTGAACGCTTTGAGTCTTCCGAGGAGAAAGAGCCACTTCAGACATAAGCTCATGAGCACACTTGATTAACAAGTGGATTAACTATGCTCGTTTCATGGGATGATGTACCTCAAAGCACTTCAAAGGCCACGCCGAGTGCCCATGAGGTGCGGTAATGAGGGGTTCTTCTACACAACGACAAATTTGGTGGCCTCGCTTCATGTGAACCTGATCATTTTCTCATTTTGTGCGCGCTGTCTCCTGCTCTGTCTCCCGCTCTCTGCTGCTCTGTTTCTCTTGCTTCCACTCGCTCTCTTTATGTTTTTTTTTTTCCTTTCTCTCTCTTGGTCTCTCATCTTCTTCCACCTTCTCCATCTCCCCTCAGATTTCCTCTTATTGATCCCCTCTTTATTTCAGCGTTGTTCAGATTTAAGATTCTTCCAGTGTCGTGCACAAGGTTATCACTCTTGCTTCTGTTCATCTTTAGCTATCATTTACCCTTTTAACATTTGTATTGTTCTGCCGACGTGTCCCCAAACTAAAGAGATGTGCCATCTGCAGACTCAGTAATCATGTGTCTGGAAGTTGCTGAGCTTTTTTGGTGTCCTTGAACTGCTAGTCCAGGTCTGACTCCTGTAAAGCCCACTCCTGACATCTCAGCGCTGTCACAGCTGTCAGTCAGCTCTCAGAGACGCCCATGTCCTCCAACACTTTTCCATCTCTCAACACCTAGGCTTCCGCCTCACTCTGTATGAGGGGAACATGTCCTGGCCTGTCATACACTCGTGCAGTTTAGGAGGGAGGTGTGATTGGGGGGGGGGGGGGGGGATTCAATTTTCTAAGTGGCATAACGTCCTCCTGAGAAGGATAGTGAGGTTTCTCTCCATCTCCGGCAGTGGAAAGGCTTGTACAACACTGCCACAGTGGAGTAGCCCGCTCACGTTCCATCTCTCCCTCCCTGCATTTTTATTATTTTGATCTGGCAAGCACATGAGAGATAGTAATCTACACTTCAATTACATCGCACAAGTCATCAGATGCTATCTTGCGCTGGTGATAGAATGTGCTCTGAGGCAGCCCAGCGCCACTGTGAAACAGCCCCTAGAGAGCCACAGTCTCAGCGTGTGTACACGTGTGTGAGTTCCATCCATCTAGTGTTTGTCTGTGTGTGTGTGTTTGTGTATCCGTGTGTGTATGTGTGCACGCGTGTGAAAGAGAGACAGAGTGAGCTGGAGGAACAGAGAGACCAACAGACCGACACAGAGACAGACTCTGGGAACTGGCTCTATTTATCAGTATAACACACGTATTTGCCAGTAGGGTACAGTATTTAACCTCGGTTTGTCATTGCGCTGATTCTTATCATTACATTTCATTTAGTTTGCAATGAGCAGACTGTGCTGTAATAAGAGGATGAATTTTGTGCATCGTTTATCATCTGAATTCCTGATAGTAACCAGCAGAGGGCTAATACAGACATGTTTTAAGGTCTTTGTCTACAAGGCAACTGCTTGTCCTCCGTGAGCTCTAATATGATTTATTGCGATGTGTGAGCTGTGCTGTTAAAGTGCAATTTTAATGCCATACACAATATCATTTTCCCACATACAGAACATTTTGATTTATTTAACTTATTTAATTTGGAAATTGTCTTGTTAATATAAGCTGTCACAGCTGTTACTGTAGCCAGAAAAGACGTATATAAATTGTCTTTCTATCTGTCTTCCTTTTCGGTGCCGTGTTCTTCCCTGTGCCCTGTGTTCACATGATCATCAACGTATTTTAAAGGTAAGAGCTGCCACCAAACCTTACATCAGACTGTTAGTTAAACCGCTGTGCAACAACCGGGCGGATTTGTGCATGATACGTTTGCGCCGTGATTGTTGATATATTTGCCTTGTTCTGGCTCTAGCCAGTTGTTATTCCATATTTTTTTTAAAATCTAAAATGTATTCCCTGTCCTCCAAATGCAAACACAAACAAGGTAAGTGCCCTGTAACCACTCATCAGAGGCGTGATGTGTAACCTGAAGTTAGAGATTTTCCTGAAGAGGAAAATTTCCTCTGAATTTCCTCTGTTCATCAAAAAGGTTTTTCTTTAGGTGTGGTCTTCAGAATAGTGATCTTTCTGTATTCCTATTTCTATAAATTACAAATGAAAAGGAGGATTGGATGAGTTCGCTCTTACTTTCAGTTTCTTCCCTGTGCATCCTCCCAAAATCGATTTTTTAATCTATTTAGAAAAGGCAGTAATCGTTAAAAAGACAATAATCATTTACTCCCATCAGTGTAAAGGTAGGTGTCAGTCTTTGTCTAAAGCCAGCCCCCTACAGTTGCAGTATCCTTCCACTGAGTGGCAGGTATTCAGTGCTCATACTCTCTCCCCACTAACACCAGCAAATCAAGATGGATGGCTGGATTCCATAGTTTTTATCAGGCCTTAATGTGCACTTATACAATGACAGAGAACTCTCCTGGAGGCCGATAGACCGATGCTTGAGAATTGAGCTGGAAGTAGATGGCAGTCTCCAGGCCCAGCCATTTTCTCCCATCACAGAGACTGTGATGTGAGGCAGTCCTGGCAGCAGGGCTGTTTCTCAGGTAGGCACGGTGCTCAGCGCTCTGCCCTGCCTTCCCGCTCCTGCTGAAACAGCAGCTGGAAACCCTCACCCACTCTCCCCCCATTAGGCATCACGTCACGCAAGACAATAGGTGTGCAATTCATTATTGTCCTTCTCAGACATCTGGGAAAACTCAGAGAGTTTCAGTCCTCATTTCAGGGTTTTGATCCCTTTACGTGTTTGTTCCTTTCCTCCGTTCGAGAAACAGTCTGTGATCAGCAGATGTTAAAGAGTAAGGGTATTTAATTGAGGACCGCTGCAACATTCAGCCTGACTGGCTCGATCTGCAGTACATAAATCTAAGATGCTGCTTCTGTTTTTAATCAGAGGTTTGATTGAAACAGTTGCACACAGCTCCAGTCTGTTTCAGGGGATGAGGTGGCAATAAAAATTTGCTCTCTGTCTTTGTTTGTGCGTTACCCACTGATAAAAGCGCCTTGATGTTTGAATATCTAACCGAATGAGAAAATGTAAATATTTTCTACCAGACGTTTTGAGCGGGACTGCATGCAGTGAAGGTCTCCAAAGCACACTGCTGTCTAAATGAGTGGTTATTGACAGACCTTTGGCGTCATGAGAATCACATGTTCTTTGAATCTCTGGTACACTGGCAAATGTGATCCTCTCTGATGGTTGCATTTGAACTTATTTTGATGTCCCTGAGCATTAAGGGAAGTGACAGCTTACAAATAAATCCATAATTATCACATCTGAAAGCCGCCATCTCAAACTTTATTTGCATACCCAACACTTGGAGGAATGTGGGTAATAAACCCTGAGGGTCTTCCAGACTCTGGCAAAGTCGCGGCTGTCATCTCATCAGCCTTTGGGTCTTTCTCAGAAGCTAGCAAAAAAGGAAAAAGGCAGACTGGAGTGAGACAATACTGCTCTGTTAAAAAGAGGCTACAGTAAATGGGCAGCACTGACTAAGGTTTAGCAGAGCACAAAAGGAAACTGAAGGACAAGATTGTTCCCATTGTGTTTCCACTGTGTATTTCCCCACAGAGCAAGGTCTGCCAAGGCCCCGCGGGCTTCATTTCACCCCTTCAAAACCCAACATATTTCTTTGAGTGTCCTGAAGATAGGAACACAATGACTGCCTGTAGAATTTCATCTTAATTCTACCTGGGAACACAAAAGACTAATCACAGCCATCACAAAAGCGCTGTTCCTGCAGCCCAGTGTGTGATAGAACAGGCTCCGGCAGCATAAAGGCCTGGCCCTCCAGAGAGCCAGGAGGCTGGAAGAGGCAGTCAAATGGGAAGCAGAATAGGCCAGACGACACCCAAGATTATGTCTCGTCCGCTGTGTGGGGAGAGTGCAGGCCTTGTAGGACCAGACATCTATCAGAGGAGGTCAGACTCGGGGCCGAAGCAATGAGCAGTAATAATTTCAGAACACATGATGAGAACAAGAAAAGTTGCGCGATAACAAGCTGTGTGATATCGTACTTCACTGAGGATGTGTGTAACATTAGAGTATAATGAAGAATATTCCTCCCATTTCATAAAAGATAATAGATTATTCACAGTGGGCTCTGTATCAAAGTTGTTGATAAGTATTAGAGTGAAAATGTGAAACAGTCAAAACAGTTTCTCACGTTTAGTTTATTTATGTCCCCCTCCCTCCCTCCCCACCTTCTTTCTGCACATCCTGCATGACGCTGAACTCGGCACACAGAGAGAGGCCGACAGCATATTGCTTTTAAAAGGCTGGAGAGAAATGAGAACCTGCGTTTAAGCATGTCACAGAATAAAAGTGGAGAAGCTTTTTTTTTTTTTTTTCTCAGTTGACTCCATAGCTCCACCTCCCAAACAGATATCCCCCTCTGTGGCTCAGCCTCAGTACCTCCCCAAAAGGTTCAGCTAAAGCTCGTCTAATTGGTTGCTGGGCTTTAATTAGCCTGCCTCGTTTGCATGGCTGCCATTAGGAATTCAAACAGGGTGGAGTGATAGCTGACATTTCCCCCTTAGTCCCCTCTTGCCAGAATCCTCCCCTCTGATTCATCTCATCTTCATTTCCCCAGATCCTGTTTTTAAAGTTTTATTTAGGGTGTCATTTATTTAACAAGGGATTATTTATTTAGCGCATCAAATCATTCTGGAATGAATATTTATATATTTGTGAGGGTTTTAAATATTTACATGGTCTCTCCATTTCTAGTTTTGGAGCCACTGTAATGAGTGCTGTTGTTGGATGTCGAGGGGAATAACAAAACTGGTTTCAAAGTGAAAAGTCCTTTGAATATATTTCTAACTTAATTGGTAGGAATCTATTATCAGGCTTGATGCTCTGATCATAGTTTAATTGGAGGTATATTATTATGGAATGACTTTAGCGGCGGTTAATGATATTTCATTGGGCTGATGATATTCATTTGAATGTCAATGAATGATTCATGTCAGGGGTGGCGTGTGAAAACACTCAGCAGTGCCATGACCCCATGTCAGCTGCTCTAATGCACTCACAGACTCCTACTTGACTAAATTCCATTAATCCTCAAAGAAGCTTAGCCATTTTTGCCCTGATGCTCGCTCTCTTTCTGCATCTTGTTTTACAGAGACACCATTGTATAATGGTGGCTTATAAAAGAGGATGAACATTAACAGGGTTGTGTCCCCGGGACTTTAACCACTCTTCCTCCACTGGATCTGTCTGGTGGTGCAGTATAGAGGCCTGAGAGTGCCAGTGATCTATCCACAGCCAGGCTTGTAGAGGCATGTGGAGACTCACTACTAAGTTTACACATATTGGGCCTTAGAAGAGTCTTATTAACAGCAGCTGCAGGCAGTAGAAGAACACAGAGCGCAGCAGCATGACTGCTGAACCAGGGAACGCCTCTCCACACCAGAACCCCCCCCCCCCCCCCCCTTCCTCTCTCTTCCTCCTCCTCAGTCTTAATGACTAACCAGAATGAGAAGTGGAGGAGAGGAAGAGCCTGGAAGAGCCTGATTTGTTCTGCATGCTAAATATGGCCTGTAATCTTTATTCCTCTGAGTGCCTTATTAAAAGTGAAAGGAAGATGAAATCCCACCAGCCAGCCCATCCTTTCTGCTGTTTATTAGAGGGGTTTTTCCTCTGTTAATATTGAGGTTATGGTAACCTTAGTGGTGATAGATGCATCTTGTGACTTCAGGTAATAATAGCAATGATTGATTCCCACCTGAACCCTGGAGGTGTAATCTAGCAGGATGGAAGAGATAAAGTGGCAGCCAGCGTCTGAGAGATACACAGAGAGGCAGATTCTATCCAACAGTGCTGTTTATCATCCAGCAGACAACAGCGTCTTGACAGAATTTATGATGTTTCCCCTTGACTCTAATTCATCATTCATTAACTACTCTTTTCTCCCCTTAAATCCATCTCTATTTGTTAGTTTTATCAGTAAGGTTAGGATGAAAAATCCCTATGTGTTAGTTTTTGATTCTGCAGGAAGATTAATGCGATTTTTGACTTCAAGTGTGTCACATCAGTCAGATCTGATTTGATAATCAAAGCGAAACTCTTCCCTCAGTCGTAGAAGTTGTTGTCATCTAGAAGCCAAAGTGGCACGCAGTTGGTATCATTTGCAAAAAGATTTTTTCCTTCTTTTTTTTTTTTTTTTTTTTTTTTTTAGGTTCGAGTAATTTATTTAGATTAATGCAAGGAATGCATTTAAACTGCAATTACATCTTATTGCAGGAATTCCACAAAATACATAAATATGGAGGAAAAACAAAAATAACCATAAAACATTCCTGAGGATTTTACATCGTAATATTCAAAGCACAGCACATTTTGCATGATTTCTTTACCTTGCCCTTTCTGTGCAGCTGAAATGATTCCCACTCGTGAATTTTTCTATCATTATGTAAACAGATAACTAGAATCAGAGGGAATATGATCAGCATATTTTAATGCCCGTATTTGCATTATGGGGCTTGTGTCGGAGCACTAATGAAGCTCAAAGACAAGTGGAGTCCTAGATAATTATTATTATTTTTTTAAGCCCCACACCTTTCCTGTTGTAGAGTTGCACTAGTTGGCACATCTATTATTCCATTAGCAGGTAATTAATGACTCTCATTTGTGTAACTGTTATTAAGCCCTTTGAAAGATTGTTTGTGTTCAGATGAAATGAAACACATCCCAGAAGCCATCCATTGTGGTGGATAGATTAAAAGAGCAATAAGGCTCTTTGAAAAATGATATTTTATCAACGGTAATTTTTCACCGTACCTCAGGGGCAGTGATGACAGGAAAACACTGCAGTCCTCCTTCATGTTGATATCCTTTTTTTAGTCAAACTACCAGGGGAGTACACTAAGTGTGATTTATTCATCCCTTGACCAGTAAAAGGTGTCAGCCAGGTGAAAATGGATGCTGGGAGAGTATTGACAGGAGAAATAGCAGTGCAGTTGTCCTGCTCTGTCACAGCATATAGACAAGGAGGGGGGAGGTGGGGTGTGATGTGTCCTATAGTCTGGATGTCTAGTTCACATCTGTCTGCTGTAAACTGTGTGCCTTAAAAAATGTATTCTTCTTCCATTGCGGCTTCTGTTGAATATTTTTCATTTGCTGTTAAATAATGATAATTATATAGATGTTTTCGAGATTTCTGCTCCTAATGCAAGCTACACTGCATTCAGAAAGTATTTACTTTGTTCACATTTTGCTATGTTTTTTTTTCCACATCAATCTGCACTCAATATCTCAATACCGCAAAACCTCAAATGACAAAGTGCAAAATAGAATTTTAGACATTGTTTCAAATTTACTAAGAAGGAAAAACTGAAATATTCAGTTCATTGACAGAAGTATTCAGACTTTTTGCAATGACATTTGAAATTTAGCTCAGGTGCCTCCCAGTTCTTTTGATCCTCTTTGAGATATTTGAACACCTTGATTGGAGTCAACCTGTGGCAATTTCAATTGAATGGACATGACTTACAGTGACACTCGTGTATCTATACAATGCATATCAGAGCAAAAGCCAAGTCATGAGGTTGTAGGAGCTGCCTGCAGAGCTCAGAGACAGGATTGTGTCGAGGCACATATCCAGGCAACGCTATAAAAAATTCTGCTGCATTGAAGGTTCCCAAGAGCACAGTGGCCTCCAGAAATCTTAAATCGAAGAAGTTTGAAACAATCAGGATTTTCCTAGAAGTGGCCTGTCTGACCAAAATGAGCAGTCAGTGGAGGGAAGCCTTAATAAGAGAGGTGACCAAGAACCTGATGGTCAACTCTGGCTGAGCTCCAGAGATCCTGTGTGGAGAAGAGATCAACTTCCAGAAGGACAACCATCACTGCAGCACCCCACCAATGTGGACTTTATGGCAGAGTAGCCATAAAGTCTCCTCAGTGAAAGACACGTGAAAAGCTACTTGGAGTTTTCAAAAAAAAAAAAAAAAGCACCTTAAAGACTCTCAGACTGTGAGAAACAAGTCTGAATCAAGCCAGGCACCGTTCATCACCTGTCATCACCAGCCCAATACCATCCCAACAGTGGAGCATGGTGGTGGCAGCATCAGGCATGGGGGTGTTTTTCAGCAGCAGTGACTGTGGGACCAGTCAGGGTTAAAGGAAAGTTGACTAGGGCAAAGTACAGAGATATCTTTGATGAAAACCTGCTTCATGGCATTAGGTTCAACTTTTAACGGGACAATGAACCTATGCACACAGTCAAGACAACACACAAGTGGCTTAGGGACCATACTGTCAGAGACCTGACCTGAACCCAATCAAACATCGCTGGAGACACCTGAGATGGTCCCCACCCAACCTGGCAGAACTACTAGTAAAAGGTCTAAATAATTATATCTTTGTGATATTTCAGTTTTTCCTTTTTAATAAATTTGCAAAAATAAATTCTAAAATAATGTTTTTGCTTGGTGAGGGGTATCAAGAGCAGATTGATGAGGGAAAAATGTATTTATACGATTTTAGCATAAGGCTGCAACATAACAAAATGTGAAAAAAGTGAAGGGGTCTGAATACTTTGTGAATCCACTGAACCTATTCTATATGATATTATAATTTCCTTTTTTTGGCTGTTCTTTACGAGTATCCTGGAGTGCATTGGATAAATTTCAGACGGGAATCTGATTTCCCACATGAGCAGATCAAATTGTCTCTTTTGTTCATGGTTTCTATCTGCCAATGTAAAAAGATCGAGGTTTCTTTTTTTTTTTTTTTTTTTTTACTTTTTCCCATTGAAGAGTAGGAGGATGGGGGAATCAAAAGCAGTGTGTCTTGTGAACAAACACCCAGTCTTTCCAGAGAAGAAGCTGTGTAACATGGGCACTGGCATTCCACAACTCCAGCTGGAAAGGCACAGAGCATCTCCTTGGGATTTATATTTAGCATTTGCTATGCTACTTATAAAATATTTCATAAATAATGTGAATATATTAGACGGGGAGAGAACTGTCGCCAGTCATTCCATATGCACTGCCATAGCAACAAGATGTTCCGCCTTTATCTGTTTAGGGCCCATGATTCTTAAACTGTTCATTGCCCACGTTTCTTTTTTTAATCAGAGTGCGTTTGGGATCCCCTGCAGCAGGGATCTAGATAAAAGGATTAACTCTGCCTCTACTAGTTAACCATGTTTAGACTTTGCCAAGCAGGCCTTCAAAATGAAAATAGATGGATTTCAAATGCCTACATCAATGTGTTTTGATTGTGTGTCATCAAGTATCGTGTGGCAATGCATTTATCAATTGATCGATGATTAGAATAGAAATAAGTGCAGGATAAAAACAGTGTTTTGTGAACTTTATATTTTGCAGGTGAATATTCATAATGATTATATTTTAATGGTGATTATACAGTGCAATATTTTTTGCAGTATTTCTTATTTTTATGCCACATTTTAATATGCATATTTATTTTAGCTCTCTAAAATTTACATTTGCATTTTTTTAAAGGTAAGCCACCTGCCGTGTGCTTGAAAATAAAATGTTTCTGTAGTTGAAACATAATGACTTTATCAGTCCAAACATGTTGAACGTTTTCTTTTCATAGGAGAGAAAAAGAAGATGGAGATGTCTCCACTGTCTAAAAGCATTTAATTCACTAGTGGTTAAAAGCATAGCCTGGTGAGTCTTAAAAATATAGAGAGCCTTGACCAAGGTGCTGGCTGGTAGAAGATAGAAATCTTTCTTACAGAGAACATCCACATGTATTCATTACTGGTTTTGATCCAGGAGGCCTTGTTGGAATCTTTAGGCATTATACTGGCCACTGCTGCACTGCCGGCTGGGTAGCATAGTGTGGCAGGGAAGAACTGGCTCCTTTGTCACTGCTGTTAGCATTAGCCAGAGATTTGCATATATTTCTCTTGGAAGCATTAAAGGAATACAAAAACGACTAATTCACTATTGAAAGTCTCCCTTGCAAGATTAAAAGAGTCCCATTAGAAATGTATGACTGCTCATGTAGTTTTTATTTCATTTTTCTCCCCCCCCCCACCCCCACCCCCCCCCCCACCCCCCCTCCTTTTCTTTTGTTGGAGGCTTTGATTATTTGCCAGGTTGGCAGAAAAAAATACAAAGAAATGGTAAAAAAAAAAAAAAAAAAAAAAAACAAGCAAAAAAGAAAAAAACAGCTGCCATCTTTTCTAATGTTAGTTTGTTTTAAAATGCTCGTGCTTTTCATGGCATTAACTCCTTTTCCTAAAGTTATATCACCTGAAAACTCACTTTCATACAGAAAAGGATAGTGTCACATTTTTCATGTTGCTAATGTTGGAGCTGACTTGTAATTTTAAAGTTACACACATAATACTGAATGTTGCTTTTTTTTTAGGCGCACAGATTGTTTGAAAAGAAAGAACAAAATGTTTCCAAGACCAACAACAACTATAAACTTTTTAGGATTCATTTGCGTAACATATCTCAAATATGATTTGTTTTTTCTTATAAACTTCTTTTTCTTTTTTCCATCTGGTTCAGCACGGTAGCGCTGGCCTGCCCCTGCCTCAGTGGAACAGTGTAGCACACAGACATCTGAATGAGAACATGTGAACATCACTCCCAGATGGAGTGCCCACAATGCTTATCACTCTGACCTGAATTCTGTGACGACGGACAATTTTACAAACAGCTGGGGATCAATCAAAGCCCACTTGAAATATGCCACCTGCCACTTTTACATTAGGAAGCATGCTGTTCAAAATGGAACATTTTCACTTGTATTTGTGATTATTTTACAGGCAAAGTTGGTCTCCTCACGGGGCCTCAAGTGCCAAATGATTTATTCCTCCCCCCACTGCCACCTCCACTCTCTAGAGCTGTGGTAAAAGGGTGGAGGGAAGGGGTAAGATTTACTTTAAGTTGTCTCTAAGCCTAAGGATGCAGTCAACAAGGGAAGGATAGATATAGTATTTGTATTTAAGCTAAATTCCTGTGCCCAACCCCCCCCCCCCCCATCATCACACCACAGCTCACATGAATATATGATGCCATTAGTTTAGACACTTTTAAGACAAAGTGAATGAAGTGGATGAAACATTTCTATCTCTGCGTTCCCTCAAGGGAGATACCCTTCTGCATACAGTATAAACTTGCTGTTAGTAGGTTTCATCTTGGTTTCTTCAGACCAGGTGCAGGTGGATCCTCTACCTGTCCCTGGATTTAGCCAGGAGTCACTCCTCTCCCAGCAGGTGTCAGTGTTACTACTGTAGACACAAGAAGATATCTGTGTTGTAACTCAAAGGTAGATAACTATTCTGTGTGTTGTTTTTAAGATACACCTCAATCACGTGTTATTAATTGTTATGAACACCAGCTCAGCACATACTGACTCAGCAGGTGGCACTGACGTTGCAACCACAAGGCAGGTGAATTGAACTCGTAACTTGTTTCATAACTACCCTCTTTTCTGCCAAAACACTGGCAGCTTTTCACTCACAGTTCACTTCACTACATGCTTTGCTGTAATGTTATAAAATCCCCAGACAAAGCCCTGTTGTTTTTATTTCTGTAATTTTTTTTTAGCTGGATTGAGTTTTTTTTTTTTTTTTTTTTTTTAGGATGAGTTGGTGTGATGTTTCTGGGGAAACACAAATTCCAACTCTCCAAAATACAAATAAATAAAAAAAAGAGTCTCAGAAATTCACAATATTGTTCATTACATGTCCGCGGTTGATCTTAAACTTCTCATTAAACTGAAAAAAAAAACAAGACAAACATTTCCACAGGACCACATGGCGCTTCTTGGGCCCGGTCAGAAAGTCGTTCCCAGACAACCAAAAAGTGGCAGGATAAAAATGAGTGGAATTCAAGTATAGCCACAGGATGAAACAGATGTGTTGGCTGTGGTGTTAATGTGAGTTGTTTTAGTCAGACTCTTAACTCTCCTGAACACAGTGAGCTTGGACTTCCCCCATCTGGTGTGTAGAGTGTCAGTCCTCCAGAGTAATGTTCGACACGAGGTCAGCAGAACGCCACAGACTCGCTACATATGCTTCACAAACTGTTGCTGTTGGTCAGGAGAACATACATTATAATCCAGATTAAACCGGATAATTAGCTTTTTGTGAGCCATTAATTCTGGCAGGTGAAGGGGGCAGAGGGGGAAATAAATAATGTGCCTGTGTCTTGTGACACGGTGCTAAAAAATGGGCATGTTTCCAACAGCTCATTTCAACTCTTCTAAATTGGCCTCATTGTAGATGAAATATTAAATGGCCAGCCTGGCTATTAATGCTGACTTTTATGGATTGGATGCTGTTGTACTTAATATACTGGTTGTCCCTTTTATTCCTCGGCAGTGTCCTGTCCAGCCGTGATGTATTGCACAAGGGGCAACTCATTGGTTACAATGGGGGTTCAGTCCATGTGAAGCTCTTTGGCACTGGTCCAAACTGGGAGTGAGAGTGGTGTAAGCTGTGTTGTTTGAAGTGTGTTCTCTAATGTATAACATTGCCATCATTAGAGGGCTTTTATAGTGTCATTATACTTTTGACTGCATTTCAGTTTTCTTAATTTTCATAAAAAAAAACAAAAAAAAAAAAACAAACAAATAACTTTCTAAGAAGAAATCCATACTTATTTACTGGCAGTGCATGATGTAGAGCAGAGTATCACATCTGGCATTTAGACTCACAAAAACTGAACGATAAACATACAGCAGCTGTTAAATTTGAATTTATTTTGATAGTGACATTAATGATTTCATAGATAAACACATATTTATCTTCTTTATCTCTTTACGACTGGTATTTTTCAGCTTGGGCAAAAATTTCCACTTGTTCAACACAGCTAAATATAGTATGTTGAACTAACCAGTTCAGCCGTCAACCTTAGCTGCACTTGCTAATGTTAGCATGCTAACTTACTAAACTTAAACAGGGGGTAGGAGGGGGTCACACAATCATAACTCTAAAGCAATGTTATATTTTTGATACTATGCATTCACATAGTACCTATTCTAGGATAAAAACCACAAATCACTTGGATGTATACACATTGCATACATACATCACATTTTTTAAAGCCGCACTGATTAATACTTATAGATATAGTGAGCAATCACTGTAGCTAAATCATTTGTGTGTAATATGTGATACATTTGATAAAATAAAAATGGTTGCCAATAGCCAATGCAGAATTTTCTCTTCAGTTTTTCAAACGTTCTGTGCTATTACCTTGCTAACCATGTACACACTAACATACCAGCATGCTATAATGACAGCATATTAAAGTCCAATAGTTATCAACATAACATTCCTGACAGTCCTGCTTCCAGCTCAAAATGAGCCCAGACACATAATGTCTTTGCCGAATTGCTTTGCATTCAACCATCAGTAACTTCATTAACAAGTGGGCTGCTTTGATGAACTTTGATGAATATCTGATACACTCTTGGTAAACTGTTGTGTTTGACAGTCTGTTGTGTAGTTACAGTGCTTGTAACACATGCTTTGAACATTTAAAAATACATTTTATGAAATCATTGTTTTTAATTGCTGAGAATAGATAATTTCATGGTTCAAAAGTTGACTGAAAGTAACTTCACGCTTCCAAGCAGTGCCAATGAAGATGCTATTGGGAAATTATTAAGACACCATTTTTTTTTCTCTGATTATGCTACTGTGAAATATGCATTATCAAGACTGTTCAGGTGTAGAAATGCTATTATTATTATCATCAGGCTCATTCACAAACGGATGGCGTGATTGTTAATCAGCTTTGTGAAGGAAAAATGTTAAGACTGAGTCAATGTTGTAGATATGTTGCAATGATAGCTGGAGAGAAATGCTTTAATATTATATTTTTCACATATCCATACTCCAATTCATTTTTTGTACGTTAGTATGCATCTGATAAACACCAGAGGAAAAAAGCACCAAGAGAGCTTTCTCACACGCACAAAAACAAGCCAAACAAACCAGAGTCACGATAAAACTTTAAAAGGGCTGAGTCTTTAATGTTGAACAGTTAAATTTGTGCAGAGCAGTATTTTGTCTTATGTGACCATTTGAAGCCTTTTGTTTAATGACATTATAATTTAATATTACGAAACTGAATCTCACAAAAGCAAATTGTAGTTCATTAAAATAAATCCTTCTTAAATAACAAATTTCAGAGATCACAGACAGTATCACAACACATACTCCTGTTGAGTGCGGAAACAAATCTATCCCCACAGAAAGATAAACCTGAAACTACAAATACACCTTGATACAAATTGCGTTCGGCTCAAAAAGGAAAAGGACAGGTCAGCTATAATTCTGTGGTGTTCTGGTGGAAGAATTATAGCCGCACAGGAGCGTGAGCAGCCAGGACTCTCCTGAAGAAGCATCATCCTCAGCATCGTGCAGAGTGGGGGAGGATGTGGCTGTTTTCTGCCTCGAAGGAAGACGTTGGCCAGGGACCATAATGCCTGCAGCCCACAGCAAAGCCCCCTAAAATATTCATCACATAACTTTTCTGTGTGACTATATGTTTTTAGCAGATGGTTACATTTTTGAGTGGAGAACAAAGTTGTTAAAGGAATATGATTTCACTTGTTGCCATGGGAACAGAGATGGATGAAGATGTTTCATGGTTCACTGGTTGCCTCGTCTCTGCTTGTGTGTGTGTATGTGTGTGTGTGTGTGTGTGTGTGTGTCTGGGTGAATCCGCACGTCTCAGTTTGTCGATATGCCTTTGAGCGTACATACTGGAAAACTGTGTATGTATGTGCATGCGTTCACATAAGGAAGTGCTTTATGTAACTATTGAATTTGTAAGTAAGTAGCAGATTCTGCCGTCGCTTAATTTCTCTGAAGGATATTATGCTAAGTTGCTCAGTGAAAGGTCAGTGCAGTTCCAAGAGAGGATCATTTCCTAATACACTATTACACGAAGTATCACGCCGCTAGTATTATAGAAATAATACATGCTCTTGTCAAATGCTCTATTCAGAGCATGATTTATTTTGCTCTGTGATGGTGAAGTGGTGCTCATTTCACAGTGTATTAGCTGACTGTCTAAATAGTGATGATTCAGTAGCATGGCTACTCATTTTCACATGACACATGAAAGGGAGGATCTGTCGATAAATGCGACAATAACAGCAGCCCGAGTTATCTTGTGTCGTGTTTTAGCTTCATTTCAAAATGAGTGTTCTTTCATTTGAGAGGAGCTAATTAGATTGTGTGAGTTGCATGATATGGGGTCCTACACATAAAAGCCTTGCTGTGGAGATGAGCAACGGTTGCCCGTACCCCAGACAGAGCTGATAGTAGAGCCACTCCTTTAATTCCACTCTCCAAAATCAGATCCTAATTGGGTGTCTGATTTTAGTAACTTGTTCAGCAATTTAAGAAAATTGCTTTTTGAAATGTAACAATTTCAGTGATCTTAAGCATCTCATTTCTCATTCTGTGCACTCCACTGAGGACTGTCTCTTTTCAGGCCTCATCAGGCAGTAATTGAAAGGTCCCCCTTTGCCTGTAAACCACTGACCCTGTAGTATTTATCTTACAGTTCATTTGGAAGCATGAAAAACTCTTTTTCAAGCCCATCAAGAGGCTCGAAGAAGAGAGGAGCAAATATTTTGCTGGTGATTGTTTAAGTTACTGGTATATTGAGATTTTGTTTATGTTGTGTTATACAGTTCAGTGCCCTTAACCAGAGACCACTCATACACACATAGAAAGATACACACATATACATGTGCAAGCACACACATGCACCCACATAAACCTATTACAATGTATTAAATCTGAGTTGGCAGCATGCAGCTCTAAGACACCAGGTGAAGAATGTGGTTATTAGAGGAGGCACCTGCAAACTGAGCATGGAGCCTTTTTATTTTGTTCCTGTGACAAAGAGGAAGACGAAATTTCCAGGGAGGCATGTATGAGTGGTGAAGTGTAGCTTAATGGGATGGTTTTATTCATCAAGCGAGGTCTGTGCACTCGTCCACTGCGAAGCTGCCTTGAGGGACAGTGAGTGATTCCGACCACTCAGCCTCATTATGGAATCATATTAATATTTAAGGGGTTGGAATTGAGGAATAAAGAGGGTAATTGATAGCATCAAAATGGAAGTGTTTGAACCCTGTTATATTATTTAAATATTTCTAATAGTGCTGCCACAATTTAGGCTAAAATGCAGTAAAGCCAACTTTTTTTTTTTTTTTTTAAGTGATAAAAATTGTTGAGAACAAATCGAACCATTGGACCTAGCCGTGAATGGCATACGTGGTCACAGACAAGAATGACAGACACAAATGGCTGGCCGATGAGTTGTACCAAACTGAAGGGATTGAGTCATAGCATAAGCAGTGGGGTTTTTCTCTCTTTCTGCAGCTAAAGAGCCACAGGCCATCCTTTTTAGGAGAAAGAATGGGGGAGAAAAACAACACAGAACTATTTGTTTTCATTTCCTGTTTATTTTAATCCAGATAACCCCTGCTATGTGGGGTTATCTAGATTAAGTACTCAGGATAAGGACAGTAACCTTTAAAGTCTTCGCTGTGTGCTTGTCTGTGTGTGTGTGTGTGTGTGTGTGTGTGTGTGTGTGTGTGTGTGTGTTAATCAGCTGATTAGACTGTATGGAGGGAAAGTGACATGTAAGCATAAATGAGTCTGCAGGCAAGTAGACTATGAATGATAATGATGCTCAGGAGTTCTACTTAGCATAACATAAGGGACTGCTGCTTGTGCTCATGGCATTCTTCAGAATGTAGTCAGTGGACTTTGTTACAGAGTAGCACTAATTAGGCCTCACCACGTTTAGCCAGCGGCTCTACAAAACCACCATTGTGGCTTGTTTCTGGATCGTGTGCATGATTTAGCACGAGCGTTGCATCAGCCAGTTCTGGGGATGAAGGCTAACTTCTGCCGTTACCTGTTATGAGATCAGCATATGGAGATACAGACGTGCAGGTGTGAGCCGCCTGTTATTTGATTGTTACCTAGAGATTGATAATCATACAGCAAAGGCACCAGGATGATGTTCGGTCTGCTTAATGAAAAGGCTTCCAATAAACGCTTTTTTATATAGAGCAGAAAAAATGCCAGCACACAGACAGATTGCTAACAGATGCCAGCGCACCTGTAGCTGCTAATCGAGTTCATTTTCTGTTTTGGGGGAAGAAAGGTGTTAGACAGGCAACAGGCCTGTAGATCACAAACTGATATAATAACAGTGAAATACAACGATGTTGTTGAAGCAGAGATTAAAGTTCATTGTAATCATAAACAAGGTGTACATAGTAGACACATGTATTTCATTTAGCGACTACATTAGGTCTGGATGAGAGAAAAGAAAAGAGTAGCAGGATATTCTGTATAGTTAAAAGAGACAGCAAGTAACCTTTAAGTGTTATCACCTTTTAATCTCCTACTATACTACAGCATTAAGTGCACCTGTGTATTTTATGGCCTAAATGAATGACTGCGTGTTAAACTCTGATACGCTATTCAAGCAAATTGCTTAGTAGCACTTATAAGTGATACTTTCGGCCGCCTCTTCTCATTAGGCTTTGTCAAAGCAAGTGAGTCTACATGCTAATAAGACCTCATTATTTGTAGGCCTTCACAAGACCATATTTAGTTTTTGCACATCAAGTATAAAAACAAACAAAAAATTACACCATTTGATGTTTGATCACATCTTTTCTTTGTGTTGCTAATAGAGACAGTGGGAGTTACAAAGGATGTAGTAGCTATACAAAGGCTGTGTTGAATGAGGGATGTGTGATTAAGCAGCAGGGCCTCAGAATACTAAGATGTGGTGTCTATTGCCTGAGAAAAAGAAAAAAAAAAGACATTAATGCACTGACTGCAGCCAGTGAATTTTTTCTTGTGGAGTGCCTGTGTTGGTATAAATAGATAGCCAATTTGTAAAATCGTCCGCCTGAACATAAGCATCTTGGGCCACTCTAATTGGTCAATTTCCCGCCTGTATTGAGTGCCTAGATTGATTTATTGCCTTTTTTAAAAGGCCGTAGGGACCCACAGAACAGCTGTGCCAGCCGTCCGTGCCGGAACTGTTATGAAAACAAGGGGCTGAGTGCTGAGCGTCGGACAGCAGTCACGGCAGCAAACGGCGAGTAGAATGGAGCAGAGCGGCATGGCAGACAGCTGGCAAAGACAGCGCCTGCTGTCTGGCACCACTGGAGATGCAGGATTTATTTCAGCAAACACTGCTGAGTGGAGAAGACCTGCCCTGGTGGAGATCTCTCCCTCTCTCACACAAACACACAATCAGGAATTGGCTTGATTGCTGCGATGCTTTAATCATATGAGGGCCTGTGTGATTGGAGTCAGAGAATAGACATTTTACGTGTCATGATACCCCCCCCCCCCCCAAATCCACTTGACATGGAGAAGGCTCAGAGAGAGCGGATTTGAGTGTTCTGTCTCTCGGGGCTTGAGTGATAGCTCCCCAACCTGAGCGTATCTCGACTGAATCCGGCTGTTTGTGAGCAATCATAGTGATTTACTCTCCTGCCTCGTATCTGGCTGAAACAATTCCATCACACTTGAGATTTTTAGTCTAATGCATCCATTTACTCATGTGCATGTGACCCGTTGCTGTTTGTTTTACGAGTTCCTATCAGCGTGTATCTCAGTGTTTAGAAATGTGAATGGTGATGCTGAGTGATTATCTTTCTCTCTCTCATGGAGCATTTGAGGGACAAAACTGTTTGGGGGAAGGATGTTTTCGCAGGAAGCCTCTCGTAGGTGTAACCCACCGTGTGACCAAAGTGTTTGCTCAGTGAGCAGACTGTTTGAAAGCCTGTGTTAGTGTAATGTGTATCTGCTCTGTGTAAATCAGAAAAATGCTGCCTTAAATACAAGCACATGTCTGTATTTTCTCTTGCCGCAACACATTTTTTCCATCAGGTCTTTTTTCCCCCTTTTTGATTACATTAGTGAGGAAAAGTTTCCCAGTGGATACCAGACATCACTTGTGATGTTCCTGCATTTTATTTCCACATGTGTTTGTTTTAATCCCAAAAAGTAACAATGAGGATAGCAATAAATAACCCTTAATGTCTGGTTAGGCAACACTGTAGCATTTGAGATGATCCACTCCATGTTGAAGCATCCATTATAAGCATCCTAGTCCAGCCATTGACTCTGGTTCTCTTGTGAAATATGAGAGCAGATAGCTAAGTGCCTCCTTTTTGAACTGTGATTCTTAGAAATTCCTGTATTTAGCACTGGGGATTGGGAGCCTGAGTCTTCCACAGGCATTTGAATGCACATTTCGTGAGTCCTCCACTAAAGGCAAAAAAGAGAGAGACCAAGAGAGAGAGTGTGTGTGTGCAAAAGTGTGTGAAAGAGAGAATGAAAGAGAGAGAGAGAAGGAGACGGAGAGGGAGAGAGTAATCGCACAGTCTTCATCTAGTACTTAACTTTAGGAAATATGAGTCTGGTTGAAGATGAAAGGGACTTAATCTCAAATGCCTCAAATGCCTCTCTCCTCTACTCTTTCTCTGTCTGTCTTTCTCACTGCCTGCTGTCCACTGGGACTGGCCCATTCCAGCACATTGGAGTGCATTATGTAATACCCTCCAAGACTCCACGCCCTGCAGTAATGGTTTAATTAGGGGAGGGGAGGCAGGCATCATGGCATCCCACCTGCCATCACTTCTCAAACATTCACCAAGCGATTTCCACACCGGAGACACCTCTCAATCTATCAGTCGTCCTGCACACTCTTTGATAAACACTATCTGATTGATAAACACTATCTGAGGATGTTAGCATTGTGCCTGCTGATGCATACCGAGATGCAGAGTTAACAGAGCTTGTCTGTTCGCTGTCCCCCGTGCAACGTGTGGCCCCAGCCTCCTTTCCTCTTTCCTTTTCCTCCAGCAGGCTCGCTTGCTCGCTCTCTCTCCACCCCACCCAGTCCCCAGCCAGCAAGCCAGCCAGCCAGCCAGCCAGCCAGTGCGGGCGTGCTCAGTCTGTCAACACTTCCACAGCACTCAGAGTGTTTGAATGGAAACAGGAGGAACCACACAAACTTGCCAAAACAGGCCTCAGAAACAGGGGGTTAATAGCAGCTCCAAGTATGATGTAACTCAGTCTGCCACACTTAAGCCTTTCACTAGCTTACGGTGTTTTAATAGATATTCAGTTCCATTCCCGTTCTGTGGATGGTAAACATTTTGAAATTCTTAAGTAAGAGTGTTTATACTTGTAACACTGTGCAGGTTTACATTAGACACTGAGCGATTTCTGTTATTATAAGTGGAAACACGAACCGTCATTTGTATTTTAGTGGTCTAAACCACACACGCTGTGTACCTAAGAATTATTAGATGGTTTATATTTAATTTTCAAATAGTTTCACTTAATCTAAGTTTTTAATGTCCCTGTGTGTTAAATACTCTCAAATAAATTCTAATCGTGCAGTGAAATTCCTTGAAAAAATTAGGCCATAATGATGAAAAGTGGTTTTCCTCAGTTTATTGAAACCGATATTTCAGTTATTAATGTACAATATTATTTTGTATGAAAAGCTGCTAAAATAACCAAAGTGATTAGATCGACAACATTGGGATTTTATAGTTAATAAATTACATCAATGCTGTGTTGTATGGTGTTTAATTTGTTGTTAAGTAAGTTACCATAGAGTAGAGAGGGTAATTTGTTAAATGAAATGAGGATGTGAAAAGCTGGCACTCTGCTTGAGGCTTCATCCAGAAATGTAAAGACAGGTCATACTTGCAGTTTGGCAGACAGTCCATGTTGCTGTAACTAACCAATGTGATGTCGCCTTGTGCTTTAACTGCCAAGGTTACCCATACAGATCTGCTGCCATCAGCAAATCTTAATCATTTCATCTAATAATAATTTTGTAGAATGTTCAATCAGTTGGCTGTTGTCTGGCAAGTTATTCCTGAGTGTCTGGGACAAACCATTCCCCACAGTTTTTGCAATGACGTCAGTGCTGTTTGCACCAGTTGATCCTTAGCAGGGGCTGTTTGGCCAAATGTGCATGTTTTAAAGGAGATGGCAGCAGACAGTAAGTGGTCTGGTTGGATGTCTAAGCTAGAAAAACTGTGATTTCACCAATTTAGTGTGGTTTCTTTGGCCTCCACTTACGGCAACAGCAAAACATTTCACTGCCAGTTGCAACATCATATCAGTTAATACTACATGTTGTATCAGTTAGTTCAAGGATATTATAATATACCATTTAAACAGATTCTTAGCAGCATGAAAAAGATTCTTTGGTTATTTGTTTGTTTTTTTTTTCCAGTGATGTTGCACCACAAATACAGTTTATCCTATCACACAGATGTAGAATGGAAATCATTGTCAACTGGCTTTTCACTAGTATTTGCAGTGTGTTCAAGTGAAATCCTAAGGCCAAACAGCCACACAGTGGAAATGATGGATTAATTCATTACTGATATAAAATCTGTAGAGGACAATGCTTTGCCGTGTAATTGTAACACTGACATTCACTGTGATCCAAACTTGATGTGCAAAAAGATGATTTGATATCTCAACTTCTTGTGCTGTTAAAATATTTACCATTAAAGGACATATATATATATATATATATATATATATGTGTGTGTGTGTGTGTGTGTGTGTATATATGTATACATGTATATATATATATATGTACATTATGTTTAGTAGCCTGTTGAGGTGCAAAACATTAGGCTGCCTGACACTGAGAGAGGGAACATCATTTGCAGTAAGAAGTAAAGCGGTGCTGTGTGACTCTCCTGACCTGAGTTTGCTCTTTCTCAAAACATCTCCTGCTGTAGGGAAGAAAACACCTTCTTAAACAAGTTTATTTCAGCTCCATCATCTGCCTGTTTAGTATTGTGTACATGTCTGCTGTCTACAGGCTGCAGTGGGGTGGCTGGGGTGAGGAAGTGGGGATGTTTTTTGCGACAGCTGTCATCATATATTATAAGTGAGGGACACAGGGGCTCACCTCGGCCTACAAACTTCGAATTGTAGATGTAGACGCTTATACTTTCTACACAAGAATATAGAAAGCGCTCTCATCATAATCTCTCGGCAACTATTTGACATGCTCACATCCTTTATGCAGGGTGCAGGTGATCTGCTCTGGACCAGCTGGGTAAAAGGACAAACTGCAGATTGTTCTTAACTTCAGAGAGCTCCCTGAGTCTTCAGGAAAGAACACCTGAGCCTCATTTGACCCAGACCAAGCAACCTGTGACATATTATTATGTCCCTTGTTAATATACTGTATAATCACAGAATTGAGTTGTGACTTGACGTGACTTGTTTATGTTGGTGCACAGCGCACTGAGCCCTCCAGTGCTCTTCATGTGAAGAGCTTATCAGAGAGAGTTGAGGCCAGCCCCACTCCAGGGAAGAAATCTGCCTCTCCCAGGAAGAGAGAGTGTCCTTGGGTCAGGATTCACTCTGCTCCTGCCACAAGCACATGCGCACGCAAACAAATGCACATTTTGCATAGGGTTAACAGCACTTCCTTCACTATTCTTGCTGTTCTGGAGGGCTGAATAGAATTAAGCAGAATTTGATAATGACTTATTAAAAAGTATGGCTGAATAAATGAAGTGTGTTGTTTAGCCATTAGAGGATGGGAGCTATTATGTTAAACGTTTTGATTTGTGAAGTGGGGTGTGGACTTGCTAATCCAGAGACAGTTGGGGATGCTGGAGGGGGGAATCAAGCCATGCATATAATATGAGAACATTAGGTTGATGTACACAGACGGGTGCTTCTGAGCAAGAGAAATAGGGATGATCGATGAACTCCAGAAGGAAAAAATGATGGATATGAAATTGGCTACATCATCCCATAAGGCTTAAGGAGATCAGAGATAGAGATGTGTTAAAAATCCACAAAATGTCGACAACAGATCATTTTCAGTTAAGTTACAGTTTAATCTCTACAACTGTGATCCCATTTCAAAAAGTATCATGTTACAGGTGAAAAATGAAAAGCTATATATATTTATAGACAGATGTTACTGTATTATGGTTTGGCCGAAGCAGGCCAATGAGGATGGAGCATTTCTCCTCAGCATTTTCCAGGCCTGACTGCCAGACTCCGTCTGAGACTGATAAATCACCCTGTCCCAGCCCTTCTCCTGTGTTTTCTTTTCAAATGTAGAATCGATGGATTTTTCCTTCATTTCATTGACCTGTGCATAATGGTGCTCTCACTCCTCTACCATTGGGAAGGAGCCCAGCGCTGCAGACATGCTTGCCCAGGCAAAGACAGGCGGCCTGGGCTTTGTGTTGCTTATTGTTCAGCCTGGAGAAATTAATGTGCTGTGAAATTAGCATTTTATCTGACTGCAGATACAGTAATGGAGGCAATTAGAGTGCAGGGGAGAAGCAGTGCTTGGGGTAGTGGAGAGGTAAGGGACAATCCTCGAGCTGCAGGAGCCCAGCGGAGAGTTGCACAGCCGGCCTCACAGATAACACAATCACCTCCGTCTGGCAAGCAACACAGTCTGACTAGAATGTCTGTTGGTTAATAAAGAACACATTTGCCATATGAAATGACACTGTATCATTTAGATTAGCTAACTGGGAAACCACACTGGAGGAAAAATGACTGTAATGCAATATCTTTTATTCATATGTTAGCAGGAAGGATGGTCTTTTTATGAATTTGAGCCCAGTGCTCTGCTGTTGATTTTTACCTTTTTTTTTTTTTTTTTTGGAGTTTGAAATTATTGGAATGGGAGGGGAGTGAGGCAATGAAATCAATGCACATTTTGAGCTTAGATCATTTCTCATCAGTTATTTTCAGACACGACATTGTGTATTTACAGCTGCAGGGGCACATTGTCAACTCTCTTTATCACGTCTCCAGATTGAAATTGATCTCTCTGATTGTGAGCCATGGGCAAGGAGATGGACCTTATCAGATGCTGAGGAGCTGCCAGTACGCTGCGTTGTCACCTGAAGCCTCGTAGATTGTTTATTTATTCTTCAAAAGACTCTCTGATGTGATGCTGGAGGGGAGATGCTAACGTAATGCTATGTTTAACTCTGTGTGCTTAGAGACAATCGTGGCACCAACCTATGTTCCTGTTCAGGTCTGCTGAGGCTGGACCTGTCTCTGCACTATGCCCATACAGCGTTATTAGACACTTGCACTGTTATTGCATTCCTGTGTTATAATGTACTTATGGAACTGTATATCCCTCTGGCTCCCTGAGAACATCCTGTCAAGGTCCGAGTCAAATATTGACATAGCATATAGTTACGACTGAAAAAGTTTCTTCAAAGTTCTCAGTTTAAAGAATAGATGAAGTCTTCTTGTTTTGGTCTACGTGACCTCCTGAGTGGTTTGTTTGTTTAGCAAGAGCACAGTCGAACAGGACACAGCACACAGACTGCTGGTGAAGAAATCTTTGAACTATGTTTTTCACCACAAAACGTCTGCCAAAGATGAAATAAAACTTCATTTTAAAAACAAAATAGAATTTCAACAAGATTAAATCCTAAATTTGAAGTTAAAATGGTAAAATGGTGTCTTTTTAATGCATTTCTCGTGTAATTATAGGAGTAATTATGGAAATATGAACCTCCTTTCTTGTTATTACTAATTCTCTAATTTTCTGCAAACATGTGGGTTCAAGCAAGTGTAACAGGAACTTTATTTTTTTTTTCTTTTTTAAATCTGTTGGGGCGAAGCCAGCCACCCACCTCCAGTCCCCCCTCTGCTTTTCTGAGTAAAGACAGCATGACTTCTGCAGTCAGAGGATCACGCCCAATAAGAACATTATCCCAAAGAGTGCACTGGGCTGGCAAGAGTCTGAGATAATACCCCTTCCTCTTAAACTCCACCAGCTCCAGCTCACAAAGTAGAGGCAGAGACAGGGAGACCTTACCAAATGATACCCCACAGCACCCATGAAACCAATTGTTCCCCTGCCGCCTTATGCTTTAGGGAGGAAAGCAAAGGGATAGCTGGATGTCTGCATAATATCCTTATTCTCAAACATGAGGGTGTAGCCTGTGTGTCCATTAGTGTCAACACACCAATGCTAAATGGGCCTGGGTTGTCTTCTCTTTTTAGCGGCGGCGTTTCTCTGCCTGTGTAGACGGTGGTAGTTGGTCCACAGGGTATTATCCATTCTGATTGGGAGGCTGTGCTGCCTCTGAGGAGAGGGGAGATAGATGAGGCCGTGCCACAGTGCTGAGGTATGTGTATGATTAGAGGGGCAGCTCTGATACCTGTCACTGGCAGCATGTTTACGTGCTAAATGATGCTGATCGAATGGATGAGTAGCAGCGGTGCAGCAGATGAATGAGAGGTCTTAAGCAGTCATTTACAATATCTTGGCTGTGAGATTAGCCACATTACGCAGTGATACTTACGAGCGACACCTTTGTCTGGGAGAGCTCATCGTGAAAATACAAATGGGATTCCTGCAGCCCCGTGCTTCTCTTCTCTCACTCTCTCCTTTACAGCTCTTCATTGTGAGGCGAATTGAAAGGCTCTCTCCTCATTAAGGCTAGTGTTGGAGTGGGCAGCGTTACGCAACCTGAGTTATCTGCTCAGCACTCAGCCCTGGCTTATAGCAGACGAACCCCTCTTCTCGGAGCCCGTGCCTTTTCTGTGCTCCCTCGCTGATCTCAGACCAGGTGTTGTGGCTTACGCAGATGTTCAACAAGGGGGGGGGGGGCGAATCTGTCCCAGGTCCAGCGTAATCAGAAGGCCCCAGGTTGAATGCAGACTTGGCCCGGGGCCTCACATCTTGTTTGAGTTAACAACACAAGCTGAATGGCCTGTTTACAATCTCCACAGCAGGGGCAGAAAATCTCACTAAATCTGTCTGGATGGCGGTCAGATGTGGAACAGATGTGCTAAAATGGAGGAAATTATGTCACTTCTTTTTCCCCTCTCTCATGTGACCATGATGACTAAAGAGCCATGATCAGGGGGATGTGCTTACGCACAGGGAGACTCGCACTGTGGTGACAGTTGTAACCATGTCTGTTTTTTCTTCGTTGGTTTCACAAGGCACGCAGCAGGGGCACTGTTCCTTACATGCATCACAATGCCCTCTACAGGTGTATGTTGGTGACATTCTTTCTCCTGAATAAATCTATTTACTCCACAGTCCTGTCACTGATGCTGAACAAAAAAAAACAAAAAAACATAACTGTTGTCATAATATGAAAATTCTGCAGTGATTTACAGTGACAACAATCATAACTTCTGTAAGAGTGCAGATGAAGTCCTCAGTGCTTGTATTCACATGCAGCTAAATATCAGCAAAGGCCACCTGGGTAAAGAGCTCCTTGTAAACATTGTTGCTTCTGAAAAGGAACAATAAAGTGGTCGACCGGTTTGTGGCGGCATAAAAAATGTACTCTGTCAGAGGTAAAGGAACAGTGTGCTTACTTTACCTCAAATATTTATTCACTCTCATGGCCCTTGAAAGCCTCAATGTGGATCGCTGGAAGGGGTAAAATATAGAGTTATGCTTGTGCGTGTGTGTGTGTGTGTGTGTGTGTGTGTGTGTGTGTGTGTGTGTGTGTGTGTGTGTGAGAGAGAGAGAGAGATACCTGGGTCACACCTTTCTAACACTCTGGGCTTCAATCTGTGATGCTGCATCTCACTGAGGGTCATGCAAGGAATCAGAGTGCACTTACTGCCGGTGCCCAGGGACATCCATCACAATGGCTACGATATATACAGGCATATATCCATTAAGATGAGGAAGAATATGACTCTAAGGACTTTTTTTCTGTGCAAACCCATGGCTGTTCCAGCGGCCTCACCCTCTTTCACATTTTCACATCGAGACATGCAGCACCGGTACAAATTGTTTATCTTTGACGAGTGTGTCGCGCAGCATTCACTTGATTAGTTTATTTGTTTTAATGCATCTCCTGCCTCCGTCTCCTTATGGATGAGAGAGCTCGCATTTGCTAAACATGTGCAATGTTTCAATTATAGTTGTAATTTACCTCATGCACTGGAAGGGGAAGTAGATTATGAGTGCACAGAGAGATGAGGAGGTTTATAATGAATGTTTGGTGTATTGCCCTGTGCATGTTTTTCCTCTCGCGAGCTCATGTTTCACTCGCTGTCCCTGTGTGATCACTACAGACAGGCAGACAATGAGCAGACTGGAAGACCAGACATAATGAGAGTATTTTGTACAGAGAAAAAAAAAATATTGCATATTTTTGGAGCTTACTTAAGGTTTAATTAAAGTAATGAAATGGACAATAAGGGCGTTGTCAAGTTTTTTTGTGCATCGTTTTCCCCATTGTACATGCTGACACGTTGAGATGTTTCATTTTCAACAATGAGTCGTTTCCTCTGTCTTTTGGATATTCTTAAATCTCTTATCTTATTAATCTTTTAAAAAAAAAGAAGGCTTTTTGCCGCAGGCGGCAGAAGAGGAATTTGTGTTTAGTGGATTCCTGTTCCCAGATGAGGAGAGCTAAATGAGTTTGGAGGCTTCCTGAATGCTCTATAATTGTGATGAGGCTCTGTTCCTCTGAACAATTAAAGATGCAGGAGCCCTGTCTCTTCTGAGATCCATCCCAGATCACTATCGTTGAGTCTGCCCAGTAAATCTCACACACATCGCGGTCGGATGGTGACCACCTCTCTCTTTCCGCTGCCCAGCCACTACTTTAAGAGGAAATCTCAAGGTCGGCATCATGCCCAATGCTATGGTCAATTTATTACTCGCTGTCAAAGCATTAGAGGGTAGAAACAGAGGACTTGCCAGTCTCCCCAGTGGTCCCCCCCCCCCCCCCCCCCTCCTCTGCTACTAGTCTCACATAGCAGGCTTTATTTGTCCCCTCAGAACAAAGCGGCGAACAAAGCTGCATAGCCGTCTGGTTGGTGGAGCTGTGTGACTATGCTAATGTCTCTAGGCTGGTTGGAGTCTTATTGAATGGGTGAGCAGAAGAGGTAAATAAGCGTGTCTGGATGAGAGGTGGGGGCCAGCGGGTGAAAGAGATGAAGTAATAGACTATTCCAAGGGTCAGCCCATGTGAATGCAAATATTTATATAAGTGATTAAAATACCCTCCCCACATCCCGCCCACTTCATTTAAATGAAGAACTAAACTGTAAAACGATTCATCTCCTTAAGGCAAGTCTGAAAGAGGAAGCAGGAAGAGGCATTTGTGGGTGGAAAAAAAAAAAAAAGAGCAAACAAATAGTGACGTAAATCTGACTCACTCGTCTTTTGCCTTCACAATGCAAAGATTAGAGCAGCAGGCTCTTTCGGGGATGCAGATTTCATCCTTTGCTTTTCTTAGACTTTCATCCTCACAGTGACGAGTCTGTGGAATATCACACTGTCACAGCCATTTCTTCAAAGATTCAGAATGGCTAATCTTGCTAGCAATATGTGCTATCTTCATTTAGTTTTACCTCTCAAAATATATGTGAACTTTTTTGTTGATGGTGCTTTGATAAGATGTGGAAAAGTGCAGAGTTGTTTTTATGTACATAATTAAGTGGCTCTGAATCTGTTAGACCTTTAGATCAGAGGGAGGATCACACCAAGTCGTATTTCTTTGTGTATTTTTCACAGGATGCATGTATAATAATCCCTTTTGTGAGTTTGTATCAACAATCGTGCTTTCAACTAAAGTGCGGAATGCGTCCTCTTGATGCAGGCTGGGCCTTTCAACCTCACATGGAGCAAGATGTGAGAGCTGTAGATATTAGTTGTATGTTATCCTCGACAACATTTATCTAATCAAAATTCTCATATCGTCACATCTTGTGATTCCTCCGTATGATAGGCGCAACAAATGGATTCTCAAGTCAGTTTTTAAACCGTGACCCGCGGCAGTTTGTCACAGAACCAATCACGTTTGTCTCAGTCATCTCCTGATCTGATAACGGTGGGGAATCCTGAGGTGCAGACACTTTAACATGCAGCTGTCTAGATCTGTGTCCTGCTCTAATTGAAATCAGGATGCGATAACATGCTCATTATGGAGGAAGTCTGAATAGATGGACTCGAGCCAATATCCCCGCCAGGGTTTTGCCTTGATGTAGTGTTAATGTGGCAGGCTTGACCACTTTTTTTTTTTTTTTTTTTAATCAAAAATCAATGTCTCCAACAGTGCAGTATTTCATCTTACAAAACATAGGCAGAGGAGAAGTTTAGTCAGTGTGTGTGAGTGTCTCCAGTTGCATCTGAAGCTGATTAGCCTATCATCATCTAGCAACAACATTGTTCCCAGTGTACCGCTGTTTGGGAGTGGGGCGATTTGCTTTTTATTTTGATGCGTTAATGAAAGCATTGTGCAGAGATATCGCCTTGTTAAGCACCATTAACAAGTGGATTGTTAGATTGCATCATCACACACCCTGTTGTCATTCATTAAGTCTGAGTTATTATTTATTAGGGAAGTTTGAGGTATGAAGGAATCCAGAGGTCAAACCAATCAGAAAAAATCACATCACCTGATGATGACTAGCTCAAAGCCTTGGAGGGCTTTTGCAGTGGCATGTTCATTTCATCTGATGTCTCAACACAAACAGTCACTGTATGTAGTGCGTGCAAATCAAATCATTTCAAAACCATTTAAAGTTTAAATACAGCAAATGTAAGGCTGTCAAGAACAGTGTAGAATAATTTAGTAGATTCTGATTTGCATGTTTGTTTCTGATTTCCACCTTTTTTGCTAATTCCATTGTCTCATCTTGTTACATTGTTTGTTTTCGTCTCCAGAGTAACAGTTGTGAAGCTGCTAAACTCAATGTTTGTATTCACTTATCAAAGAGTCTTAGTTTTCATATTTACTGTAAGTACTTATGTATAAGATTTAGCCAGATGCCAGCTTTTATGAGACTATTTAACCAATGTTATAACACTTGCTTTCCAGAGAGTAGTAGTGAAAGTGTGCTAGTCTTTTTTTTAATATCAATCAGTGTGTTACACTATATTAACCTGTCCTATGTATATTGAAATGCTGGAGTGCTTGAGCAGGTCTCATGTATCCACATCATGAAATAATGAGTGTGTTCACTCACAAAGGAAAACCCTACTGTTTACTCAAACCAGGTTGTGGCAGAAAGCATTGATTCCTTCATGCTCAGTAATGGCTTCTTAGATGAAGCAAACAAATTGTTGTAAAATATGAGTTTATTGATGGAAAAAGCAAAACAAGAAATGAAATCTAATTTAACCTGTAACTAACAGGAGCCACGGCTGTCACTGACGCTCTTCCAATAGCTTTTTAAGTAATAATGGCTTTGTTGCACTGCAGCACTGCAGATAGTGTATGCTGGAAAGAGTTAGGTGGGCAGTAAGAGAGCTACATCATGAGCTCAGCTTGGAAAAGTCTTTTGGACTATCTGATGTCAAAAGGAATTATTTCATTTCCTTCTTCTAGGCCCTTTAGTGGTCATCAGGGAGCATTAGACATGGCTCTGCAAATCCCTCTGACTTTGGTGCGGCTGCAGCTTTGCTTGTCTGCCCACACCTTAAATCAACTCTGTCGATGTCGAGGCGGCTCTGTGAATCAGCTTTTCAGATCGATGACAACACTTTCTCAGCCTTTCTGTCAGTTTGTACATGTATGTTGACTTTACTCTATATATCTATATCAGTCAGGCGGCTTAGTGGGAACAAGATTTGCCGGTGCCGTAGCCGTTTATTAAAACTGATCATTTAGGATTTACTTTCTACTGTGTTTACATAACAGCATGCTCTCTCTCAAACCTTTTTCTTCATTAACAAAATGCAACTTTAGAAAGGTGATCAATGCAAAAAAAAAGCAAAAAACAAATATTTCATTTTATATTCAGGACCAGTGAGACTGTTATATTATGTAAGCAGAACTGCTTTTCTAAAATATCTCAGCTAGTCACCATTTAAAGTCTAACTACACAACCTGGGGCCTTCACTGCAACAAAGAACAAGGTTAAGGATATGATAGGTGTACCCATATTATATAAAAGTTAGCCTAAATGACATAATGCATGTACTGTGAATGAAGGGATAACACACTATCGTGCAACAAACACCACAGGTGGGAAAGTCCTCACACTGTGATAGGACTTTGTAGCTGGTGAGCTTTATTCAACACAAGATGACCTCGTGAAAAATATAAAATGAAATAAATCAATACAGTCTTGTAACATAACATGTGGTACATGTCAATTTATCACGAGTCGTAAAATTAAATGACTTCACCTTTCAACATCTCAACAATGTCCAAATAAAATCTATATAAAGTAGCCAGAATCAGAATTAGTGAAAAAATACTCAGAAGTTCTCACTTTTTCATAACTCATTATATTGATTAATCAAATATACACAGCTGACGATTGATTTACTATTATATATCTATTACTATTATATATCAACAAGTACTTACAGTATTGCATTTGAGAGGCATTCTAAACATTTCTTATGGTCTTGTTATTGTGTATTCTGGCTGTTATCAAGAAAAAAAAAAGTACTTGCAGAATCCTTTCACTTCAAACCCTCAAGATGTGGTGTTTGCTTAACGATTAGATGTGTCGTCTCATCTTTGTGAGTGTCAGGAAAAAAAAACCCTTTTTACATTGTTTGTCAAGACATTCACAGCTGGTGATCATGGAACTAGCTAAGATAATTTTCACTTGCTAATGTGCAGCGATGACAAGCTTGTGACTTTGTTTCCCTTTATTATTCACTCCTGTGTAGTGCGTGGTGGGTATGAGGCTGATTAAGTTGGACAAATACAGTGCAGTATGTTGACAGCAGCACCACTCTGTCATGGCACAGCACAAGCAAGGCCTTTCCCTGCTCACCACCCCTGCTGAGTTTCCATCACACAGTGGAGGCCACTTCTAACACTCCATTCAGACGGAAACAGTTGGGCAAGTTAAATCTGTGCTGGAGCTTGATCGAATGGCCATCATATGTGCAGACTTGATGTTCGCTGCGATGGATTACATCAGTATTCATACAGTTTGAAACATACAGTAAAAACATACAGTACATCCAAAAAGATGTAACCGTACAGAATTCACTTTAACATTGTCTGCAAAGATATAAAGTATAGGTGATTTGTAGTTAAAAACCTGCAGACACAGTGTTGTGGTCCTCAGAGTTCACCGTATGTGATGTAATTCTTGTTAATATGTTATTTAATAGCAATGCATATGGAACCAGAATGGCAAATTAGAGAGTGTTAACAGTAAAGACAATGGATTAATCTGTGATGGCAGTCTTGCTCAGCATGACTTGGTCAAAGGCATACTGAGCGTGCATTCAGTAGACCTGCATCATATGTGTATCTGCTGTATGAAACGGGTATAAAAGTGTCACAGCATGTGTAGTGTTTCTGCCTTGCATGGTGGCTATTGGCACTGTCTACTTGCAGTGGAGCTATGGGGCTCTCATTGCCTGTAGCACTGCTATAATCCTGCATTTGAAGATGATCTGTTAGGGGACTGGAGACAAAGCATCCTGGAGAGGGTATCAAGTGTCCACCACCAAATCCCAGCTCCCCAGGCTGCCCTCCAGGGGGTTTCCTGTGAGCTGCAGAGAAATCAAGGTGAGGGCAAAGCTTGGTCTATGGGATTTGAACCTGGCTTCCACGAGGAGCCACGGCATTGGCCGAAGCAGGATGAGATCACACGCCGCCGCTAGTTTGGTCTGTGTTTCAACAAGGTCGACACAGTGACTTCTGACGTGGTTTGTTGCATTTTTTTTCCCCCAGCAATGCTCCACTGACCTACTTCCTTTTAATCCCTCGATGTGACTTTAATTGACTAGAGGGAGGGGCAGGGAGGAGAGAGGGGTGTGTCTGTGTGTTCTAGGAGGGGGCAGCGAGTGCAGGAAAGGGGGAGGGAGGGGGTTGTTGAGTGAAGATAGGGAACACAGGAGCAACCAAGAGAAAGGGAGATTTGAGAGCTTGAGTGATTTCCTGCTGCCACTGCTGTGTTCAGGCCACAAATTAATTTGATTCTGTTATGTAACTGTAATCATCATCCTCTCTAATCACATCAGCGGCTTTGTGAGACACCCAAAATAGAGGGATTGTGGGCTGGACAGGGGGCGGGGCAAACTGAAGGGTCTAGTTGCTAAGGGCCAAAGAAAGTAAATGGACTGGGGCCCAGCAGCAAGCGTCTGAAAAAAGACAGCTGTTACAAATGAAAGGGCAACAAATCTGACTACACAAAACCAGAATGGGATGCACTAATCAACTAACTAACTAATCAAATGTGTACATTTAATTTTAGTGTGTTTTTTTTTTTGTCTCCAGTACTCTGAGCCTTATTAGCGGACTGTTACTTAATCCTGAGGAATGCTGCGCATTGAGTTGCCATGAAGCAGTTTCTTTTAATCTCAGAGGTTTTCTCTGTGATAATTGTGTCCAAAAATGACTGAATATTTTAAGGGTGATGTCTGGTCTGATTTCAACAGGAGCAGGAGAACGCTTTTACATTAGGATAATGGCGGCTAGCGCAAGAAATTTTACGAGCAGTCTTTCCTTTTGATCATTCTTTGTGAAATCAAAATTAGACACAATTGCAGACTTTCCACAAAAAAAAAATAATATCAAATTATTATTATTATTATTATTTTTATTTGCAGTTTTGCGGATTTGTACAGTCTGCCCTGGTGGTGAGTCTGACCCTCATTTCACTGCTTTGCTTACTGTACATTGTACCTTGGCCTGTGACAAATAAAACTCTGAACTGCTGTTTAGTGGCAGAATCGCTTATATATATATATATATATATATATATATATATATATATATATATATATATATATATATATATATATATATATATATATATATATATATATATATATATATATATATTAGTGTAGCTAACAGTATTGATGGGCATCTTGCATTAAATGTTCCAGGAAGCCTTTCCAGTGAGTCAGCATGTCTAGTACCAGATCCGTGGAATAGGCTCATTGACGTGGAAGCCGCTATCATTAATATTCCTGCGATGACGAATGTCAGCTAAAATAAAGGCAAGCCTCAGATTTTTACAAAATCAGACTTACAAAATTAGTGAATTGATAAAACATGATGGGGGCTAATAGAACTGTTCATTAAAATTTGACATTAGGATTTCCACAGTTCAGTATTTGTCCCCCAGATCAGACTCAATGACACATAGTGCAAACCCCCCCCCCCCCCCCCCCCCCCCCCCCCGGATACGACCCGTAGGAATGTACCAGTGGCAGGCGTTTGGGTCATAATAAGCTGCTTGCACAGTCAACCTATGGGAAAAAATTCTACGCATAGTAAAAATAAGTATCGTGCATTGATGTTTTTTATGAAATGATGACAACCTCAAATCTTTTTTCCAGCCTTCCCAGGCTTAAAAAGTTCCTGTGTGCAAATGAAAAACACATTTCACCAACCAGCAACTGCTTTTTATTTAGATGTTTGAATGTACAATGTGTTCAAATCATTTTCAGTGTCACACTGAAAACATTACATTAAACTGCCATAGTTGAAAAATCGACAGGTTGTAAGCCAGATATATCAAGTCAGGCCTTGCTTTTCTGGAGAGAACAGAAAGCACTGAGCCGTGACTTTGTATTATCAAAGACATATTTCCTGGCCGGCATTAGATGGGCTTATGATAGACTTCTGTTCCTTCATTTTCCGGAGTGGACAGATGCCAGCCAACGTGACTGCTTCTGTCAGTCGAAAGAAGCATGATGTACATTGTCTTTTAGCTGGCTGACCGTGACTTCTGGGACACAAGTTGTTTCAGATGGGTCAGAGGTTAACTGATTTGGTGAGGCTTGTCTCCGGGGGTCTGATTGGAAGGCTGAAGGCCCTGTGAGTGTCCTCTGTAAAGTGCAGTCCTGTGTCACATACTGACACACTCATGTTTGCCTTGAGTACCATTGGGTCCTCTGTCGTGTCCTGAAATAAAAATAAAAAAAAACAAAAAACAAACCTGGCGTCTGTGAAAAAACTCTCACCATGTCTAGTCTTTTGTTCTCAAACTGAGCTGGATGAATACAGTCAAGCGGGATGCAGCATCAACGGAGGTGTCTTCCTTCCTGTATCTATTGATTCCTTGTGATTGTAGCCTGTTTTTCTATTTAGTCACCGAATCACACCGGAGCTGAGGCATCCGTGACAGACTTCATCTGGGCTCAGGATACAGACGACCATGCTTTGTATCTTGTTAGTACACAGTTATGTGACAAATGCACACGGTCCACATGGCTTTTGCTTTGCATCAGAACTGCCTGTTTGTGTGTCGTGCGTTTGTTGTTGTGGGAAGGGCAGGAGGCTTGCGGTGTGCCTTCTCCCCTCCAGCTGAAACCTGTCAGTCCCCCTGGGGAGCTGGGCCCAGGTTTACAGGACAGCTGAGGCAGCCCTGACAGCCCAGCTCATCTCGTTTGGAGCAAGGCATGCCGCTTTGCCGCTCGCTGCCTGGACAGGATTTGTTCCCTTCCTGCCACTTTACATCCACAAGCTCTACATTTAATTAGAATCACTTGTCATGTCTCGTATATCACCTGGGCCTCTTGGTGTCAGCTGTCAGCCAAAGAAATGCGATAGTTATTCATTGCTCTGCGGATGTGTAACAGCAAGGTCACAGGACAGAATGCACCTTGAGCTAACTGTACTTAATGTTTACATGCAGCTGAACATAGTGTGTGTGTGTGTGTGTGTGTGTGTGTGTGTGTGTGTGTGTGTGTGTGTGTGTGTGTGTGTGTGTGTGTGTGTGTGTAGTGTCCAGCAGAACCCATTTCCACAATAAAGTTCCTGTTTTGCATCCTCCACAAAAGAGACTATTAAATTATTTGTTATGTTACAGGAAGCCACATACCAAATTGATGGAGTCCAGCTCAAGTGCAAAGCTAATGGTAGTCGATGGGTGGGCACTGTAGGGTTTAGTGGACTTTTAGAGGCTATTAGTGGCCTCAGTGGGTATTGGCTCGTGGTGTGGCTTGGACTATCTGAGATTCCTTTCTGCTGAGCTGGATGAAGCCCAAAAAGCTTCACAGTGCAGAGGTTACCAGGCAACTATGTGGCTTCAGGGGCATGCAAGCATTGCATACATGAGACCCTGTGCTAAGATAATGCATACTTGATGGATGCGATAACCTCTGACCTGTGTACACATCTGTGTGGTGCTTGCATTTTTAACTACTCACCAGAGATCTGTGCTGGTTGGACACTCACCTGCCCGTGTCTGGTGTGTGTGCTGGCAGCACCGTGTACCATGTTTGCTTTTGCTTTGATCGTGTTGTCCCTGTCACTTTAAATGGTAATGTTTTTTTGTTTTTTTTTTGTTTTTCTTTTTTTTTCTTCTGGTCCCTCTCTTGTTCTCTGTCTCCGTCTCTGTCTGTCTGTCTCTCTCACTCTCTCCTCCTGCTTTAACAGCCTGGTTATATAACTCCCTTTTCTTTCTTTGACATCCCAGAGCTCTTGCAGTCAGCTGACAGCACCCAAATGTCTGCTGGTAAACACACTGCTCTCTGTCTTTTCTCTCTCCTGATTTTTTTTTCTTTTTTTTTTTCACTTCCTTTTCACCCCTCCTACTCCTCAGCGATTAGGGATTGATTCTCTCCTCTGTCCCTCTGCCTCCTCTTCCATTGGTTGGGCTCCATATCCCCAGGCCAGTTTCCACATATTAGCACCCGAGGCCAGGGGAGGCGGGCAGATACGCATTGCCTGCCATGGCCCATGGATCCTGCAAGCTAGTGAAAAATGTGCTTTGGAGAGGCAATAAATTGCATCCAATTTAGAGATGAAGGCAGAAATAAATTTCTCTTTTCTGAAGTCTGAAGAAAGGGAAAAAAGCCCCCAGATAATTTCTGTTCCATCTTTTTTATGTGAAAATTTCTTTGAAATATCCTTTTTGTGTTGTTCATTTGAATTCATAAAATAATTATATGTCTACACTTTAGATTGCCTTTTTATGTTTCAGCAGGTTATGAAAATAATTATTCTTGTCTTTGCTGACATGTTTTGCATCTTGCTTGAAATGTTTTTGAGTCAGTGGAGACAGTTTGAAAAGAAACATTTATCAGACATGATTTGGCGCGCGCACACACACAAGACCCCCTCCCTCCCCATTTCTCATCATTCCATTATCCTAAATGAACTGTCCAAGAGGCTTAGGCTCTCTCAGCGCAGTGCTGCAGAATTCTGGAAGAATAAGAGAGTGTGTGAGGTAGTCTCAGAAATGATGAAAGGAAGTGTCTGGTAATGACCACATCAACTTTCTCCCTCTCCTGTTCTCTGGCTGTTCCCCAAATGTTTTCAGAAGCCTCCATCACTCCTCCGTGACACCTTCGTAAATGGCTCCTGAAGTAATGATGGACTTAGGAAAAACACTTCAGTCTGTAAAGCTTGCATCAACAGTATAAGCCAATGGAGAGCCTAACACTCATTTTCCCTGTGGTGATGTGCAAGCCTCCTATTAGTCTCTGAAGCCCAAACTCCAGGCTGAGATGTTTCCCTTTGTGTTCAGGTAGAGAGAGTGTTGTGTGCCAGTGCTTTCCTGTGTATTACCCGGCCTGCCAAAAAAACAGTGGAAGAGACATGAGGGGGATACACTCTGGAGAATTGCATCCCATTCTGTTTTTCTTTTCTCTTTTTTTTTTTTTTTTTCCTCCAAGAGATGTTTCTTCTCAGTTAAAAGGCTATGTTTCTCAACACCATTTCAATGTGCTGACACCCCAACTGTGAGGTGTTGAAATTGGCAAAAAACATTGTCAGCGCACAGTGTTGTGGTGCCAGTGAACTCCAAAAGTACAACATGAAAAGGGTGATTTTGTGTATGTTAGAGTGAATTTACTGACAACATCGCCATGCTGTTACTCATCACTGACTTCACCCTATGAGATGAATAATGTGCAAATGGGCAAACATTCTTTGTTTGTTGTACACTCTGACAGTATTTACTTTGGATCACATAGTAATGTTTTGTTTCGCAGCCAAATAAGCAAAAATAGATTTTCCAGTGCGAAGCTTCAGATGGTTTGTTCGCAGTGTTGGATTGCATTATTTTCACACACTATCTGTGAGCATTAATGGAAAACTGATACATGCTACATGAAAATATAAGGAAATTGCTCCAGCAAACAGCTTTATCTGAAGATAACGCATCATGTCTTTTAAGTTGCATTATGTCAACAGTTTTGCTGTCTTGGGGCTGATGCTGCAATGTACCACAGGCTTGTGCTGTTCATCTAAGCAGGCAGTTAGCTAAGCTCAGCTGATTAATAAATAACCATGCCATGGTCTTGGATCAGTGCGCCTCTAATGTGCTCAGACTCTCTGCCTTGTTCCTGTTGCGTCTATATTCCGCATGGCTTCTTATGGCAAAGGAGGGGTGGGGTCTTTCTACTATCTATCAGCATGTCGTAGGGGCGTCTCAGCATGTAGTCATCAAGGCCCGCTGTGGCACGAGCTCCCCTCATACTGCTGTATTTGTCTCTCCACATGGCCAAATGCAATTGGACGTGAGCCCCCCCTAGCTCAGCGCCCCACCCGCCCAACAACCCCAACCCCCCCTCCCCTTGCTGTCCTCCCCTCCCTTTGCTTGTGTAAATTATGTAAGTGCAGGGAAAGCAGCAGTGATGAGGCGTACAGTAGTGGCATTTCACTAACCAGGGTTGTGAGCAGCACATGTGAGCCCACTCGCCCGCCTGGCAGGCCTAACAGCATGGTCTATCCGCCGCATCAGCTACACCAGATGCATTTTTAACCGGGGTTTCCAGAGCAGCCTGGCTAGACATGGGGAAGACATGGGGTTAGTGGGTTCACCTTACTGACTGTTCAGTAGTTAGGCCCTGAAATCTCTAAATGTGCTGTCTGTGTATTGTGTGGCCATGCAGGGGAATTCTCCCTCCACAACTCAGACGATGCTCTGGCTCTGTATTCAGCCCACCTCATGAAATAACAATGAAGTGGCACTTTAAAACGCAGACCTCACAGAGGATGAGCAGCAGGCTCCAAAAAAAGGCATGATAGCAAGACAGATGGGCCGCCATACTAAAGCTTTCTATGTGTATTTTGGATTTGATATGGATTATTCGATTTTTAATTGGAACATTGGAATATCCTACAGCAGATGTAATGTATCAAGCAGCCTCCACCATAGTGTAAGATATCTGTCCTTACAGTTTTTGGTTATGTCCTCTAAACATCCCTCTTATTCTTGAAAGCTGCTCTTTTGGGCAAAGAACTTACCATATGTAACTGTGTGTAGCAGACAAAACATGCCCCAACTTCCTCTTTTGCTTCTCAAATTTTTTCTCTCTCTCTCATCCATGCGAGAGAGCATGGATGAGAGAGAGAGCGCACACACACACACACACACACACACACATATATACAGGAGCCAAACAGAAACTCAAATTTACAACAATTCTGATTATCAGTTTGTCGTTTATCAAGTAAAATAGGAAACATTTACTGGTTCCAACGTCTCACATGACAAGATTGTCTGCTTTTTGTTTTGTAAATAATTCTTTTTTAAATTGAACATCTTTGGATTTTAGTCTGTTGGTCTGAAATAAAATCAAGAAATTTAATGAAGTCACCTTGGGAATTTTTCATCATCATTTGATACCATCAGTCTTAATTAATTCATATATATCAAAACATCAAAGCACAAATCACAAACTGTATGTAAAAAACCCTTCCATCCCATAATGATCCTGCCTTTTAAGAAACGTCTTACTCTCACTTTATGCTCATGTCCTCTTGCTCTGTGTTGGCGGGACCTCTGACTTTGATATGCCACAACAGGTGCCACTCACCTGTCAGATACGGTTGCCATGAAACAACAGGTTGTCTTACCTCTGTAGTCTGACCCAACGTACTCATGAGTCCGCCTCGCCTCCCTAATGGCCAGCCTTAACAGTTGCTCTGTTGTTGCTCAGTAGATTGAATAGGAGGTAAGTACCATCTCTGTCTTTCTGATCATACTCACGGTCTGTGAATTGCTATACGTAAGTGTGTCCCATCTGCCAGGCAGAAATCAATAGGTGCTCTTCACGCGGCGCTGAGTTTGTCTGGCTTCTAAGGAATAATTAAAGAGCCAGCTTGCTGCACACAACCATGATGACTAATGCTGTTTAAGGAATGCCGCTCTTACATAAATCAATAGCTCTTATTTCTCTCTCCTCCTTTCTCTTTTTTGCACTCTCTCTCTCTCTCTCTCTCTCTCTCTCTCTCTCTCTCTCTCTCTCTCTCTCTCTCTCCTTCTCCTCTCTCTTGCTCTTTCTGTATGTGTATTTGTGTGTGTGTTTATCAAGGCAGACAAAGTTCTCCTTTGTGCTTGTAGGTCAGTGTGTCACTGTGCCACGGCCATGATGCTTACGCATTTTGACAACCTCTGAGTGGGGGAAAAAAAAACCCCAAAGTAACTCTCTTCCCTCCAAAACCAAGGCAGATGCAATAGATTCAGTTGTTATACATGGATATGGTAACTCTATTTCTCTCTCTGTCTGTGGCCCTTATTAACCCTGCAGACCTGCAGGTCAAGAGCAGAAAAAAAGAGCATGCATCTGTTTAGGCTGCCCGTTCAAATCTCTACCACCCAACAACAGAGAGGCAGAATGAATATGTGTGAAATAATGCATGGTTATGAGTGAGCACCATGCACACCTTTCCACCATATTAGGTTTTCATAATTGAATAAAACATGGAAGTGCTCTGAACATCCCCTCAGAGGGAAATGGCAGTCACTAAAGCATAGAAGCCAACTCAATAAAGAATTGGAAATGAATAAGTGATGAGGAGCAAACGAAGTGTGGTATATGAGAACAAGGGGGTGATTTACTCTAAAACAATATTTGAAGCAGCAGGTGAGTGAAGGGCAATAATTACATTGTAAAAGGAGGGTGGTTTTGAAGTAGTCAGCCCACCACTGGGCTTTGAACCAAGTCTGTTAATTTTAAATCGTATGTTTTTGAACTAGACAGAATATAGACTTAAATCATATGCAAACATGACCAGAGAAACATCTCTGTCAACCACATTTCAGTTGCAGACACTGTACACAGAGAGAGAGAGAGAGAGAGAGAGAGAGAGAGAGAGAGAGAAAGAGAGGGAGACAGAGAAAAGCTGTGAAAGGAGGTACGCTGTGAAATATCCTGAAGGTCCTTGGCAGCATTAGAGAAAGGCCTGGGAGGTTAGGAAACATCAAATCAATGCATTGTAATGTGAATTGACTGCTGACTTTGATCATCTGCCTTGGGAGTGCTTTAGCATTGAGTGCTGTCACACTGGCTGGGTTAAGCAAATATGGCATGGGCTGAAATGGAGAGAGATGGGGAGGAAGAGACAGGTTAGAATGGGAGTGAGAAAAAGGGATATGTGATGCCTGGCTATCATCAGAGAGTAATGGGCACATTAAAATTCAATGTCTGCTTGGTAAATGGCATACTGTGGATGTTATGCATAGTTAAACTGATTCATAATTGCAGATAGTGAATGCATATATATTAACGACAAGAGGAGGTGTTGGCCCTGTTTCTTAATAGAATAATCACAGATGCACTGTTGTCTCAGAGTGTCGTATATTTCTTTGAAAGGGCTGGAGTTGTCAGAAAAAAAAAGATTTTTGCCCAGACTTAACTGTATTGCTGGGCAGCTGATACCCTCCACTCAACCCCCTCCAAAATGATAGGTCAGCCCTGCTTAGTGTCAGAAGCTGCTGATATCCTCGCTGTGAAAGTGGAAATGCTCTTAAGCCTTTCTCCTATAATGGAGTGGCCAGTCTAATCTTGCCCTCTGAGTGAGAGCAGGTAAGGAAGGGAGTTTTTACCACAACACTCTGACCTTTGCTTTGGCACTACACTATCCAGATTACACAGCAGTGCAAGAGTGGCATCCTTGTTATGTTGCCACTGTCCCTCAGCCACAACATCCAGTTTCCTCAGTGGGGATGGGAATCGAGAACCAGTTCCAGTTGAGAACCGGTTGTCTCAACCACATATGTCTCAGAATTTAATTCCCTTTATCGATGGCAGCATGAGGTCCTGACAGTCCTGCATTGCAAAACCATGATGTCATACTCATGCGTCTACGCTTGCAAGAAGAAGGAGTCACTGCAGAGAAGAACATATGGTACCAAGTGTGGCTTCATTTCATGAAGAAAGATGATAATAGTGCAAGTTGTAATACTGTGTTTCCCGTACATAGACTCTACGTAGAATGACTTATTTCACTCATGTCTGAGCTGTGTGTTCTTTATAACTGAGTGGGTACTAGAGGCTTGTCTGTGTGCAGCCTACTACCTACCATCTACCAATAGCCTGCATGTTAGGTGTTTAGGGAGCAAAGATAAATTGTAGCGTCTACTGATGGTCTGCATGTGAGGCGTTGATGGATCTTCTGTAAATTGTAGCTCCAGAAAATAACTTTGGTTACACACCCCCACTCTAAACTGCATGAGTCTCTCATTGGTCACATGACACGCCGCCCACCACCAATGAAATTTCAACCTGTGGGAAAACACTGTCGTGTCTGTAAAATGGTCATTTCAAGAAAGGCTGGAAACACCAGCAATATGCTGAAACATCTTCGAGACAACATGTGTTTCAGAAGCTCGTCCATTACACAGGGTAAATATCTTATGTTATAATAACATTAGGGCCATGCAGGCAGGCTAAGCAGAGTTTTATATTGACTAAGAAAACCTACCGGTACAAATATTCTCCCATTTCATCCATTTTAGATGATGACAGACAGACTGATGCTACAGCTAGCTCTCAGGCTACAGGCTGTGTCCAGCCGTAGAGATAATAAAAGACTGAATTGTATTGATGCTGAAAACCTGTGCAGGCCTACTATTTTTCCACATAGAAAATTAATCAGGAATCATTAAGGGAATTGATAAAGAACTGCACCGAAGCAGAACTGATAATGCCAACGCTATCAGTAGAATGTTATCAATTCCCATCCCTGTTCCTCAGGAGGATGTCCCTCTTACATAAGGCACACTATGGGGGGGGGGGGGGGGGGGGGGGGTTTGAGTCTGATAGCATTGTTTATGCTCTGTCACAATTGTCACATTTCAGATAAAATCTATAACTGGGACTTAATCTCATCAGTAGATTAACTGTAAATGTTTGTCATCGCTCCTCCTATGGAAACATGCTGTAAGCAAACTGAGAAAGATGGACGGAGAGCTCAGCGTTTGACAGAGAAACACAGTGCACTTGTGTCACTGAGACAAAGAAGCGAGGAGGGAGGGCCGATACCATACAGGAACTGTTAGATTCCTTAAGTCAAGCCGGAGCAGCAAAGAGAAGCCCAAAACCTCTTGTCACTGTATGAAAAGAATAGCAAGACGACCCGTAGGTATTGGGCTGCTAGGTGCATCTCCTAACAAGCTGACTGTTCAAAGGCTTTTTAGTGCTCTAGAGAACATGAAAGGCATGTTTAAAAATTTAAAAGCCCGATCTGTTCCAGTGCTATGGAGCGGCAGAGGGAAGCAGATTTTTACGTCGCCATAATTCCCTAGTTGCTTGCTTTGTAAATTAATTAAGATGTTTATGACAGCTGCTTGCACCTAATGGAATGCTTATAGACTATGCTATTAATTATTACTGCTGGCCACGGCTGCAAGCTTTCATATTGCTGAGAATGTATGGCTGCAGTATAGATGTGGTCCAGGGCCTCAACCTCAGACCCCTCTTGACTTTGTGATTGCAAGGAGTGTCAGTGGGCTGTCTGTGCATATGCTGGAGATGTCTGTTTGGGTATTTGTGCATTCTGTCTGCTCCTCATACCACATGTCTGGCTGACTGTGTCACAGTGGTGACGGTTGCATAAAAAATAATGTAATGTAGATAAAAAAAAACGTTTATTGAAACGGGCAGTAGTCCTGCTGAACAACCAGTGGGAAGTTTAGAACTGCCTCTGTTATAAGCCAGCATTGTGATTGCTGATGTTGATTGGATGTTTCCCTTGTGTAAAGTACAAAATCCCTGCTCAGTGTCTGTCCTCTCTGTAACCTGGCCTGGCTCTAGGATATGTTATCTTGCTGTGCCTTCTGGACAAATGCCACGTTTTCATCATGTAACATTAGAAGTGTATATTAGGATTGTCATCTTCCCACTCGATAAACCAACAGCCCTTCCTGTTACCTTGCCCAGTTGTTAGTGTAGGGCAGTCGCACTGTGAACTGTAACTGACCTCATGAGCCTGCAGGAGGTTCAGCAGTTTGCTCCCTACTGTTAACTCGGCACTGAAGTGGAGAGTTGTTATGCTTCCAGTAAGAAAGAAAAAGAGAATAAACAACTTGGCTGCTACGCCTATGAGTGTGCAAATGCTAGTATGGCTAATTATAGCTCCTCTTTCATACGACTTCACCGCGAGTTCTTTCATTGACATTGTCATGCAGCAGCATAAGAATAACCCCATCGAGAACAGGAAGCTTTGTAGTGGCAAGATACAGTAGGCAGATTTTCTAGATATAAACTGTGTGTACGCTTTAAATCGCCGTATGATGTCATTGTTCAATTGTAGTTGTTGCTGGTGATCAGGCAACGGTATCAGTACTTTTTATTCGAGTAATTTGACAGTTATACTTACTGGTTACTTTGCAGATCAGCAACCTGTAAAAACAAAACTAAACCACCCAGCACTATGGAAAATAGTTCAAATTATTTGCACATAGTCATGTAAATACTCGGTGGAAGTGTTGGCATTGATAAATGTTTATCATTATTGTATACTCTGTATTATTGTACACTGAATATTGTGTTTAATTTTTCAGAGATTCATCTAATCTTTACTTTTCTTCTTCTTCTTTACTTTTTTTGAACTGGTCACAACCAGTAAAAAATGCAGCCTGTGATAAGAGCTCACAAGCAGACGTTGCTTTGTTTTAAGGGACGACAAGCCAAAAAAGACATGGAACCACTGACATACGATATTATTTCAAAACGAAGAACAGATAGGATCCCTGTGTTTATCAGCTGTCTAGTTACAGGGTTGGTGGAAAATATGTCTCACAGCCTTGACAGTGCGCCCTGTGGCGTCAAGTTACCCAGGAGTCAATGGGACAAATAAATAACGCAAGACAGCTCACTCTGTTGATTACACCATGTGAGGTACGTTTGTATCCCTCTATCCCCGCAGAACGGAGGCATCATGTCTCTGCTCTGCAGAGCTTTATCCCGTGTTATCCTCCGATTACATTTACATAGAGAATGCAGCGGGGAGGGAGAAGGCAACAAACTGAAGCGCACTCCACCTGCACCACAAGAGGCGATGTGTGAAATATGTATTCAGTCTTTCATCAACCTCTTTATCTGCTACGCATGGATTATCCTCGTGTGTAAAGTCCTCTGTTGTGTTAGCTTTGAAAAAGGAGGAGGAAACTGTGATCTGTGTTCTATTAATCATAGTCCAGCTCCGTGGCTGTCCCGTTATCACACATATGTGTAATTACAGGGTATTTGTGCTTTAAGCATGGCTCTGTTGCCTGGAAATGGAAGAGTGGCTCCACTGATGAACTCCCTGCTAATAGGACTACCTTTGATCTGCATGGAGCATGGAGGGCTTACAGAACTCGCAGGTTTTAATTATGAAATACATGAAAAATAGATGCTGCACTAAGTGCCGACCATGACTGCAGTGAATCGCAGTAGCAGCACGCTTGCTAGTTTGCCTGTGCCTTTCCTTCCTTTATGTCTTCCAGTGCTCAGAAATACCTCAATCCCCGTCTCTCTGACTCAGTTCGTTACTGCAGAGAAGCAAAAAAGACAAGTCCATGATATTAATTAGTGGATTGACAGACATGTAATTCATCTCAGAGGAAGTTTTCATTACATGGGAGGCTTCAGAGGGGCAGTTTGGCTTATTGGCAAGTGCTAAGACCAGACCTAATGGGGCTGCAGTTCCCTCCCTTTTGAGCAATTACAGCCAAGTCCTTATCAGCAGAGCCACGAGTCCACTGTTGTGGGACCTTGACTTCCAACACACTCACATAGAGTGATCCTTCCCCATAGACCCTTGTTCATTAGACAAGTGCCTGCTGTACTGTACTTTACTGGATGAGAATTGAGGCTGAATGAGTGATGGTAATGAAACAGTACCAATATATTTCTGAGTCAGCCTTTATAGAGCTGATATTAGCTGACATTAGTTTGTCATCAGAGCTCTAGTCTCACCACCCAGGTGATTATACAACCAGGCTGGCATGCACAGTCTGCTGACAGATCTGGAAAGCTCTGGTAACAGACTGTCACTGGCTGCCAGAGCACACACCAACTCACCTATTCTAATCCCATCTTTTGTAACTGCTATCCTTGAGATGATATGATATGCATATCGACCTCGGACAGGTGAGCTGAATGAACAACTCTTGAGCAACACTTCATCTCTTAAAATGACATATTTGGCGAAGGCAGTCTACAGCTGTGGTGTCCTTGAGTAGATGTCCTGTGAATCATCCTTTGCAACCGTACATAGAAACCAAAGACAGAAAAACAAAACGAGTGAAAACAAGCAGCCTGTAGATCTGAGATTGTCTTTATTTAACTGCAGTATGCTGCACATCTTGAATATTTAAGCTCTTCTGAGTAGCTCAGCCCAAGGGGGAACATCTCTATTGGCCAACTGTATAACTCTTACAACCCATTATTGTAAAAAGTGCATAACTGGAGTGCATGCCTGAGGAGCTGTGGGTAATTGTATTCCCCCTTTAGATTTCAACCTGTGTTGGGCTAAGGTAATATATTGTAATGTGAATAGAAATTCACAAGTGTTGTCTCTGGGGAACATTGCTGTTGTCTAGTAGAGAGGTAGACCAACCTCTAACCTCCACATTATAATAATGGGAACTGTGATGTATTCTTCTGTATACATTCCATAGATAAGAAAATACAGAGGTCTAGATTATGTTTTCATATAATTACACACTTGAAATAAGCCCTGCCCTGGCAAAGTATCAATTTAGATCTATGTAGTTAAGTGCTTTATATATATATATATATATATATATATATATATATATATATATATATATATATATATATATATATATATTTATACATATACATATACATATACATAAGTATGTAAACACAGCCAGTGGTGCCTCATGCAGACTGCTATTCAGTGTAGGTCAGTAACAGTAAAGTAAGCCAGGGTGGTCTGCTGAATGCGGTTTGTCTTTATTTATGGTGCGGGCTGAAGAGCTATTGGGTTTCATGTGTGGTTGAGGCTGGATCACTGGGAGATTACTGCTGGGCTGGGAACTGCCAGCGCAAAGAGCACACAGAGGCCTGCCTGTGCCCCTGGCCTCACTTTGACCAGCGCCCAGGGCCTTCCTGCATCCGTCAGGCCCCCTGGGACCAGCTCGCACTTACAGGAGAATTACTGCATAGTCCAGCTAGAGCCAGGATCAGAGTGAACAACATCAGAGCAGCAGAAACCCTAGCATTTTGGCTTTTCACCTGCAGTACTGCACTGAATTACACAACAAAATGACTGAGTGGAATGCCTCAGTGGTTTCTGATGGAGTGGTTCCTTGTTTAGTTTATAGATGTTTGCTGAATTTTGCTTCCTTCTCCATAGCTAACTTTCACCGGTCCTCTGAGCATGTTGTCGATAAATACCGAGCACAGAGGGAGCACAACAGTGATTTGAGCCACTCTCCTCAGAATATCGTTAACAGTGGAGCTGCTGGTGCTGTGTTAGAGCGCCGGACTCTGCACAACAGAGTCGTTTTTGGAACTTGTCATTTTTTATGCTCTCAGCTAAGTAAACCTGTGCAGGAGTGTCTTACCAATAACAATAGCACTTATCGCAGCGTTCCCTGTGGTACAATTAAAATTCCGTCAGAGTCTTCAATCTGCCTCCCAGCCATGCCTGCTGTTTCTCGGCCCTCCTGGGCCACGTCAGTTCCTCTGCTGCAATGTATAATTCACGAGCCACCAAACAGCACTGAGGACTCACCTGGAGACTCACAGGCCCAGCAATGCAGAACTGCACTGAGGGAGACGTAGTACATCAGTCTGGGAGACATTTGTAGGGGGCGAGGTGCATGAGACAAGGTACCTCAAGTCAGTCAGGGCTTCTCTGATCTAAGGGTCACCCTGATAACATTGCGTCTCCGCTGGGATCTTCCAACTTCTTGCCTTTCCCACTAAGGCATGTATCCTTTTATTTTTTCCTGACCTTTCTCCTCTCGTCTTCTGAAAGACAATTGTGGTGTCCTCTAAAACTAATTTGGATGTATATCTTCTATTTGCAGACAATTCCATAGCGATGCATTGGAGTAACCTGTGGAGTCTCGGAGTGGTTGCTTTTAGTTAAAACCAATTAGAAATGACCAGAAATAACAGCGCCTGGAGACAGAGAAGTCATTTTTCTCTTGAGCCTCCCCAGAGAGTTGGCCTCTCCATGGATTAAGTGTTTTAGTATATTAGGGGGCAGCTGATTAGAATCATTGTGCTTTTTTAATCATTACATTTTTGCATGTATAGTTTATAGCAGTATAATAGCTAATAAGGCTAAGTGTGTCACAGCAAAAGGGAGGATTGTTTAAATGACTTTGTGTATGAAACTTGGCCTTCACAAAGACTGCCGAAGTTAGAACAGCACAGAGATCCTTGAATCAGCTCATCCATCTTATTTTATGACTTTTGATGAGATGAGCATTAATGCAAGAGCAACCTTGCATTATATCTTTGTACTTTGGCAGTGCTTTATACTGTCTGATCCACTGCTTTACTTTAAGAGTTTTTTTTCTTTAAATAAATGTATGAATTGCTGAAGCACCATCTAAACAAGTCACCTACTGAATAATTCTAGTTTTCTTCAAGCTTGAATTCGTACTATGTTGAATTTCTTATATGTAGAGCTCCATAAATCACAGTAAAACATGTTTCCTAAACAACTGGGGAGGGGGGGGGGGGGGGGCTGCATTAGCAGCCTTGTGATAGCTAAGAGGAGAAACACATTAATTGTTTCTAATTATTTTCTCTCAGGATTGTAGCAGCAATTTGTCAGTTGGGCAGGCGGCAGCAGTCAAAAGATGGACGACTGAATGTGGCTGCATCTATCATTCTTAAGATGACCATGGTTAAGCCACTGTCATTAACCAGCAACCTCAGGAGTGGCCTAAAATTAACAGTCCCATACAACTGCTGTCATTAAGACAGAACAATAACCAAACCTTTGTCTTATTGTTGCATGTTTTTTTATACTAAGAGGCCTGATCAACTGCAGAGTGTGTGTACTTCTGGCGTTCCCAAGGCCTATGGTATTGACCCGTAATTCCAGTAGGTATCTAGCCCGTCCCTCGCTGGGCCCTCACTGGCTCTCCCTGCAGCTGGGTCTGTTGCACCGGCTGTGTCCTTGTGTGCAGCGGACGTGCAGCAGTGGCATGTGGAGCAGGCGGCAGGAAGCGAACCTCCCTGTCTCCCCAGACTGAACAGTGAATGAGGATAAGTGAGGAGCGCCAGTCAATGAATCAAGCAGCAGGAAGGGAGCAGCCAGGGGGGGAGTGTGACGTCCCCACGGGAGAGGCCTCGCATTAGGAACTTCCTCGTCTGTGTGTTTCTGGCACAGGTTAAATGGATCGCTCCCATTAGCGCGCTGAGAGGACAGCTCCATTATATGAAGGAGACTGTAACTTTGAATGTCACGGTGCAACAACCCCAGAGCACGCCTCGTCTCCCAGGGAGGCAGGGTGACAATAACCATCCATGATAATCATTCCCTGTCAGGCTTTAAGGAACCTGAAATTATGACGTACAGCCTGCCGTACGCCTCAGACTTCATTACAGCGCTGTCACTTTGAGTCGCCTGCGATGGCACGGCACTCCACAGCCGGCTGCAGCACTGTGGCTGCCAAACCCCAGACTTACTCTCCTCCTGTCTAAGTGGCATGTTTACAGGATGTGTGCCCCCCTGCAGAAAGATGTGGTGGAGGTTAACCTCCAGTCGCCTGCACAGTGCATCTCTTCCTCTATAGCATAGACAAAGTCTCGTGAGAACATGTGCTGAATTGTTTACCGATGCAAGGGAAAATATGACTGATCAAAGGCCACATGGTGACAACTGTCCCTCCTTCCACTGTGACAAATGGTAATGTAGAAATTAGAATTCAGCTGCAACCTCATACAGACAACTGGCTTGACTTTTAACTTCATTTGCTCTTATTAGTAGCTCTACATAAATGCCTACAAAGCACGTAGATTGTTATAAAAAGGTGGCCCTCAAGCTGAAAGCATGTTTATAGCAGCCTGTTTGTCAGCCAAGGAGAGCTTCACCTCCAGACTGACCTCTGAACCTGCCATCCAGTGGAGAAGACATGAGCTGGCAGGCATTGCCAATGTCAGTGCCCAGAGCTAACTCCTTCTTTCTCACTGCCTGACTCATTCATTGGCTTTGTGGCCCCCTCGCCTTGCCACCTCCAATCACAGGGCTCTGAATGACACATAGAGGAGGAAGTGGGCCCACTAACCACCCCTCCTGTTTCCTCTAACCTGCATAGCAACGGGCTGAATGAGCCTCTGCTGCAAAAGATAGCGTTGTTTTTTTTTTTTGTTGTTTGTTTTTTTTCACTTTGCACCTTAGAAGATGTTAATGAAGAGAGTAGTTTTCATGTTATTAATTGTTTGGAATTAGGTGGAAGGGAGACAGATGGGAGACAGTGGTGCCCCTTACTACACACACACTGATTCAGCAACTGCAAGCTGTGGCTGTGTCGGCTGTTTCTGTGTTGTGTGGACTTTGTGATTTACTGTACATATATGTTTTTATTGTTTGTTTTTTATCTCTTTCTGTGGATCTTGTTTTATTAACTTAGCAACAAGCCTGCTAAAGGTACGCTGTGGAGTTTTTGACCATTAGTGGCACTGTAGACGGACGATATGTTGAGCTGTCGCCCCGAGCATGCACATGAGTATACACATGCACGCTACAATCATGGGGGTGATACATTTTCTGCTGACTGAAGAGCATGGCTATCACATATTGACAGCCGGTGCCGGTAACACACCATAACAGGTACCAGTGTGGACACAAATAGAGGAAAAAGGCAACTGCTGGACAATTTAAACAATGAAAGTGTCAAAAAAAATTAGCAAATGTTCATGAGGTAGTAAATGCATTCAAAATGTTTTTTTAAGGCCCTAAGGATACCCACAATTCTTTGTAGTGAGAAACTTCCAAAGTCCAGTAAACAAAACAGTGTTTGTTTACACAGGAATTCCCCAGGGTACCTTTACAGTAAATACCCCTCCTTAAATAAACTTCATGAGGCATTCGGACTCAATATATGTTCACTGCAGAGGGGAAATAGAAATTTCCTTTGTCTTAGAATGAATAAAAAATAACTCATCAAGTCAAATGTATTTTTTTTATGATAGTGTATTAATTAAGAAATGTAGGGCCCATAGAATAAATCGTTCATCTCTGCATCTTTCATATAGACCTGCAAAGCTGAGTTTCAGAAACAGTAACCTTCACAGGGCCATTGTTGCTTCTTGACTTTATCAGTGAAGGAACCAGTGACAGCACTGTGGTCTGTGTGGCTGATCCTGGGCGAAAGCGATCGCATATACTGTACACACCCCCGAACTGTCTTGTGTTTCTTTCACTTCCTCTGTCATAAACATTTTGCAAACTGAAAGGGTTGTTTATAACTTTAAGATCTCTGGTCAGGCAAAGGTACATTGGTTAACACTTTAAAAGAAGACAGGCGTCAGGCTGTCATTTTGAGGTGTCATTCACTTTTTGTGTTATCTGTATGTATTGTACTTTTCATATCAAATAAGGTCCCTTATGATTAAATAAGGAGTCATGTCTAATTGTCACCAGCCTCCTGTTAAATTGTCTGAGAATGTCTGTTTTGGATTAGAATTGTAAGGTCTGACAAAAAGCCAGGAAAAAACTGCCTGTTTGCTGTTTCCTTCAACAGTTTCCATGAAAGTGCACCAGCTATGTTCCTTACATGGTGTAAGGACCTGCCTCACCCATCAAAGCAGAGAGCCAGTTAACTGCTTAATACAGGCTTTTACAGCTGCCTCGTGTTGCCGCACCTTGACACCGCAGCTCTTTAATGGACCATCAGCTCTTGCTGGCTCCATATGATTTGATTGAAGTGTAGAATTAAGACTGGATTGCTGTTTATTTTCTCCTTGCGTCATGTCACAGTTGGACAGAGCAGAATCTTTTTGCCCTGAGCTCTGGAACAATTTCTAGGGCTCCATCACAGACTGCAGGCCCCTAGGTGCATGTTTTCCCTCTTTCTGCTCAGTGGTGTTGATATCAGTTATGTATTTCTCCGTGTATGTCTATACGAGGCTGAAAGGCTTATTTGTTTTCCCCCTTGTTGCTCTTTGACTCGTTTCCCCTCAAACGTGTCTGAAACATTGTTATCTCCGGCCAGACGCCTTTTTCACAGAGAGTTATTGAATCATGTCAGCTCGCCGTCCCCCGAGTTTCAAATGCAAGCTGTAGAAAAATTAGCCATTGCTTCCGCATGACAAGTGGGATCTATTAGTGTGCTCTCGCCCTGCAAAGCATGAGCATCCAGTGGGCCGCTGGGGACCACGGCTGGCTGTGCGCCCGTCCGCGTCAGGCTCCTGGGGCATTAGACCAATGTTGCAGACGGGAGAAGCAGCCGGAGCCACAGCAAGAACCGAAGTGGCTCATGCGATGAGTTGACACCCGAAGGGGCGAGGAAGGGCAGCGTGAGCACGAGGGCAGCCTGGCTGGACCTCAGCGTCAGCTGGGTCTGACTCACACTGGTCAGGCTGGCCACTTGTTTGATGAGCAGTTTGCAGCCACACACACCATCCCTGCTTGTATCTCAGCTATAGTTTAGATTTTCTACCAATGCCACTACGCATTATCTCCCAGAGCTGTGTTAGGTTCACAATGAATTGGTCAGTTTCAAGTGCAAAGATGAGAATTTAGATCCTTCCTTTTCTATGCCTCAGTGCTGATTTAATTTAAGCACTGCATGCTCATATATTTACATACTTTTATAATATCTGTGCAACTCTAACTTATTATGTACTAATACACATTTTGATGCAAATGCTGATTAAACAGTGTGTGCAAGTGTCAAGATTTTTTTTTACCTACTATTGTTGTCTGAACACTTCTCCGGTTGAAAATGTTCACTTATATAAACCGTTGGCCTGACAGCAGGTGAACACCTGAAGTCACAATCTTGAATACAAACAAATCTTGATTGTCATCTGCTATTTTGATGATCATTAATACAGTCAGCAATTACAGCATGACTTAACTGCATTGTGTAAATGTAGTCTATCGGCATACCTCTCCCTCATCTCGCACATTTTGTTGGTACATTTTCCACTCACCTGTGTATATTATATTATGCTTGAAAAGCAGCTTCTGCTCTGATCAGGTGTCACAAGACAGGAGCTTTTAACTGTCAATCTTGAGCTTTCTAAAACCAGTTTTAAATATCTGTACAAATCAAACTAATTCATTTCATCAACTAATTTGTTTTTGAATTATACTCGTCTCCTGCTTTTTTCATACATTTTTTGTCTCTCTTGAAAAGAGGTCCTGATCTCAGTGAGACTACCTGTTTAAATAAAGGATTAACTAACTAACATCGAGGTCAAAGTGCCTCCATCCCGCTCTGGGCCACAGGCTTACTCATGTGCTCAGGCCCAATCAGTGTGGCTGCTCAACACATTAGCATTCCAAATGTTGTTTGTTTTAGTATAAATTTTCATTCAGTGCCCGCAGAGGATAGAGTTTCAACCACCTTGTCGTGGATGTTGATGTAGCATGGCTGTAGGTCAGACACACATAATTATCCTGGGCCTGCCACCTCAGTGACCTTGGACAGTGACAGTCTGTTGGACCACAGGCTCTCCTTCTTCATCACCGTCATCACTATCAGTCAGCCATATGCAGTGCTCGGTGTGAATTTAAATTGTGGTTTGTGCTGAATATTTTTCAGTTGTTTTTAGTTTTCATGAGTTGTTTGTTTTCTCTTCGCAGGTATCTCAGTAACAAAGAAGACACATACCTGTGAGTACAAACATTTCTTTAGTACTCAGCTTCCTCTTTCTGTTGCACTTCAATTTTAAGGCTGTAAAAATGTCATTTAATTCTAAGATAAATCTTATATTTAATGTGGGGAAAAAAACATCTCCATACCACATATACTGTAGAGATGATAAGATCATCTTGTTTGTGTTTGTGTGTTCTGTGCTTTCCCCCTCCCCCCTCATCATTGCCTATTATTGCCTTACTGGTATTGTTGTAAATCAGTAGCTTCATTTAGATCTGTGCCATCCACTTTCACTAGTGCATATTTCTCCATCTCCATCCTGGAGAGAATATGATGATAACCCCAGAGAGGAAATTAAAATGCTATGCAGTCTTATGACTGCTTGATAATCATGCACAGTTGAAGCAGACAGTGTGCTGAAGCACCTCTTTGTTTTCTGCAAGGCCTTGCAGCTGAACAACACGGATGTGGTGTTGTGTGGTGGTTTGTAACCTCTGAGGCTGCATTAACTACCAGTTTGTAGTCTTCAAGTACAGATCATATCAGCGAAATTGAAAGACGCAGACACAGAATGTGACACATGTCTCACATGTGAGATGCAAAGCTCCTTTGTGCACTACAACAATAGCACACAGGCTTTGCCTTTTTCTAACCATCACTGCCTTTTCAATTTCAGTCTGCTCATGAAGAATTGATGAACAGTCAAACCTGTAGAAATCAATGATTTCCAAGAGATTTGTACTGTATTTTGACACGCGTGAAGTGCAATCGAAAAGGCATGTTAAAACGCTTTTGTGTAGTGCATTGCAGTGTCTCTGTGTATGTGTGTGCTTGTGTGCGTGTGTGTTCACACCCCACTGTGTGAATGGAAGAAACTAGCCCTGAAGGCTATCCTTTCGCTCTGATCACTCTGATGAAACTTGTGGAGAGGGAAGGCCAGAGGGCTTTTCTGTAAGAGCGGTCGGAGTGTTTCAGATTGTGAGAGGCTGCATCTCGCCCTGTAAAAAACCCCGGCTCTTTCTTACATCAGACAGCAGGGCAAAGGATATGATCTTCTACGCTAGACATCTCTACCTTATTCAAACAGCGCCGTCAAAACAGCAGCATGATTGTGTGTTAAGCTATTTGCTTATCTTGAGGGGGTATGGTATTTTTTGACGTATGCGTGTGTGTAAATGTTCGTGTTTATGTCAGGATACCTTCAAGGTAGAACAGAAATGCTTTGACCAACCATCCACCGCTCCACTATCTTAATTAGTGCGGCGCTAAGCACCTCTACACCGGAAGGGGGCCCAAATCAAAGAGCATGATTTAGGAGTCTTGGGTTCAAAGCCCTGGGCAGAGACTGGACTACGCTGTCTCAATTCAGTGAGAAATATTCAAATCTTGTCCATGTGAGGAAATCAAAGTAAAGCCCCTTAACAAGTAGTTGATTGGTGTGCCTCACAGACAGGAAGCGGCTGTAGAATCTCGTCAGAGCTATGTGCACATGAAGTAGTTCAAGGGCCAGTTAATGGTCATTGAGAATGTGGAGGGAAGGTCTTTTTCAGAGAAGCGTGGTGATTATATCGCTGCTGGAGTAATAATGAGGGAGATCACTCTGCCCTACATGGTTATAGTCAGGCTGTAAATCTATTTCTATTCACAGAGTGAAAACACTGGCTTCCTCACTACACCAGTCCACACTGCTGCTCGTAATGTGAGCTTGGCAGACTCACTTGTGTGTGTATGCATGTGCAAGTGTGTGTGTGTGTGTGTGTGTGTATGTTTAGAAGGTCTTCCTAGTCCAGCCCAGACCACAGGGATGGGCCATGTCTCTGACTAACTCCCCACTCTGCCTGAGTGATCAAACTGCTGGAAGCTCCCCGCCATGCCAGTCCCCTCATCAATATAAATTACAGGGGCAGCTGTTCACTGGCAGGCTCCTCTCCTCTCCTCTCCTCTCCTCTTCTTTCCTTTCTTTCCTCTACCTCCCTCTTCCATCCACTCAACTGGTCTAATCATCGAACCATCAGAAGGTGAAGTATTCTTGATGAAAACAGATACTTTTATCATTGTGCCATTGACTGTGATGACCTCTTATGTAGATTTACTGTCTGAGACAGCACCCTCTCTCTCTCTCTCTGTCTCCCCTTCTTTCTTCATTCTCCATAAGGGGCGGCCCCTCACCAGCCCTTTCTTACACCACAAGGCTATAATTCTCAGCAAGAAGTCAGCTGTGGTTTTCCTGTACATTTCCCTGACAGTTTTACATGCGCTACTTGGACTTTCCATAGCAGTAGATGTATCTCTAAAACTGCCCGTGTTAAAAAGAGGTGACAGCAAAAGATCGAGAGTTAAAATTTTGTATTGAATTTTTTTTTCTTCTTCTTCTTCTTCCTACTTTGATGGTGGACACAAGATATGTGCCGTCAGCTTCTTCTGCATCGGCAGGGCTGCGTCACAGCGAGATGAATTTCTGTTTGGACCTGTTGAGAGAGATGGTGTGGAGCGGAGGATCAGATGCAGCAGCTCATTACACTGAGATTAGACGTCTCACCTCTAATCTAACATCAGCAGTCTGGGGCTCTGTCTCACAGCTCGAATAGCAGAGAGCTCACAAACACACACACACAAACACACACACAGGTCATGTATCCAGGATGCTCTTCCCCGAACAGAGCAGATCTCCTGATTACCTACAGCTAATCCTGTCTCTCTCTTTTGCAGCTGTAGATGCACAATATACTGATTGTCTGCTGACTGTTCAGACTTTGATACACAACAAAACAAAGGCTTGTGTAGCCACATGAAGTTGTCAGTTTTTTTGTTTTTTTTTTGTTGTTTTTTTTTTTTAAGATTAGACAAAACATACAAGGTAAATTGACACTGTGCTATTATGTCCCAATTACACAAACACTCTACAATATTATAATGAATTCAATACGGCGACATTAAAAACTATGTTTTCACAAATCACCATAGAGCTGAATTTGCACCTTCAGTCTTAACACAGGCTGAAAAACTGAAGAGTTACAAAGGGACTGTTCATTATTATTCATGCTATGTTATTCTGTTTGATTTTATTCTATTGTACCAGTCTTTGCGTTGTACTGCAAATCCCCTTTATTCATATGTAGCATGTGTAGCGTGTGTCTGAGTTTAGATTGGGAATACAGTGGCCAGAGGGAGGCAGTAGTATAAGTGTAACTCCGGGAAAGGAGGAAAGGAGACAGACGAGGCTTCCTCTCCTCAGTCTTACAGATACGCTGGAGAGAGCCCCACATTTTTCACACTATATTTATCTCCATTCTGGTGACAGACTCCTTACACTGATTGAGAAACATGGCCTTGCTGCTGCATCTTCATTTATTTGGTAGCAGCTTGCACTGAGTTCCTCTCATCAGAGATCTGCACTCACATAGTAATAGTACAGCCAATCTGTTTTAAAGGAACCAGATGATTTAGATTCTCTTGCGCTGTTTTAGAAAAACAGAGTTCAAAGTTACAGTGAAATTATACTCACTCAAAGTTATGAAGCCAGAGTTTGTAGATTTCATGCCTTTGTGCATTTGAAACTTCTCTCATAAAGGTAGTCTGGTGCATGTTTGGAAAAAAATATGCTAACAGCATTATTAATCCCAATAATGCTCTCTGTGTTCACATGGCACAATGACAGCTTTTACCCCTGTGAAGCATCTGCTTTACCTCTAAATGACACGGCAGGGTCCCGCTTGAATTTCTGAATTGTACAATGCTAATACATTGGCTGTGTGAGTTGAGGTATTTTCACTTAATCAAACATGAGATTTATGGTCCTTAATAGTGCTGTACATTGCCAATTTAGGAGAATAATATGTCCCAGTTGCTGTCTAATTTTGCTTGGCAACAGGCGCACTCCTGTGGAATCGCCCGGGGCAGTGTGAGTTGTCTCTGCATAGCTCAGTGTTCCATGCTCAGTGGTTGTTTGAAGGTATTTCATCACATTGTTGCCTTGATTCAGCTCTGTGGGGATTTGTTAGTTGCACTCATGTGGGAAGTGCATCCAGTACATTGTTAAGCTAGGGCTGATAATGAAGATCAGCCAGCCAGAGTCCCCTGAGCTACGCGGAGAGAGATAGTCTAGTGAGACGCACAGCACAGACATAGTGGAGCAGGACGAGCACACACAGCAATACACACAGACGCAGAGGAATCATCAGCACAAAGCATACAACACTGAACTGTGCTGTAGTGTATTAGAGTAAAAAACACAATACAGTAGCACATACAGTACATTAGATTATTATAAAATATCTTGTGCTCTGTTGTTCTTGCAAAATACGATTCGAAGTCTGTTAAATTGGCATTATTATGTTTAAATGTTAGTTGAGCAATATTGCAATTATTTTATTGTTGTTGGGGTTTTTGTTAGAATTGAAATTGACAATGCAGGGCCCCACTAAGCACAGCTGCTCTTTCTGTGGAAAGTTATTTGATTCTCAGCATGGTACTCGAACTCGTTGTTTCCTCTTCTCCCAGAGCAACATTGAACGCTTAAATTGACACAATCTTTTTCTCCCTCTGTACTGTAGGTTATGTTTCATCTTACTCTGTTTGTCCCACAAAAAGAGTATTTTCTTTCTGGACATTTGGGTTTAATCCATAATAGACGGCTATTTTTTTTTTTTTTCTGAAATAGGTCAGTGTAATCACAACAGTGAGGGATGGACAGTCACTGTAAAAGGGAAATCAATAGAGCTATCTATTTGTCGTAAACCAGGCCAGCATGATTTTTCTCCATTTTTCCTCTCCTGCCACACTTTTCCCTCTCCAACACAATATGACAGGTCCTCATCTTTCAGTAAGGCATTATGTCTGCCATTTTGTAAAATTGCAAATGGCCTTTGAAAATGCACTTTCTTTGCATAAGTTTCTGTGGGTAAGGACGCCTCTTTTTATCGCCTCCTGGGGGCCGTCTGTATTTTTTAAGGAGGGGAGTAGTGAGGGGGACTGCAGGGGTGCTCGACAGCTTTTTGTGGGGCTGGGGGTGCGCTGCTTTTGTTGGCTCTTAATCTGGCTCTTCTCTTCGTGCCGGCTCTTTGAAAGAGTTTTAGCCGGAGCGAAGAGAGGCCTCGTCAGCTTTTCCTCACCCTTTCCCTTTTGTGTTTCACCCAATACGAAAAGGCCCTGTCTTGAGGTGTCGTCAGACCAGAAAACAAGAATAAGTGACATGTGACAAGGACACAATGCTTGGATGGGCCAGCCAAAGTAAGTGGCCCCATCTGCTGTGGGCGATTTCTCTTCTGCCGGCTGTCTGCCGCCTCAGGTGAGAGGGGCCAGGGAGCGCGGGCTGTGCTGAGATGGTGGCGTCTGCCAGGCGAAGCAGTTGGCATGGCTGGGAGGGCACGGCCGGCCTCTCGCTCGCTGCGGCGAACAGTCAGCCAGCCTTTGCACAAGCGCAGGTTATCCGTCACTCATCAGGTTTCCAGTGCCTCATCACTTTCCCATGGTGTACACACACTCGGTGCAGGACAAGAGTGTCAGCATGTAATGAAAGGTTTGATTCATGGAGGGCGACAGAGGCGGAGGTCATAGAGCTCCTCCAGATATGATCCTGACTGATGCTGATGGGGAAGCTTTAAGATGGGGGCCATAATTAAATGTCTTTGTGCCATCATCAAGTTTCTTAGTCGCAGCCATACGCACAGACTGTCCTCTTGTGCTCGGAGCAACCCACTGAAAAAAAAAAAAAGTCTATTGTAGGATTTTTTTGTGGATTCTGATGCAATATCATGCATGAATAAAGGCGGGTAAAATTAACATTTCTAATTCAATTGCTGAATTGTTCAAAAGAATGATGTTGAATAAACCATGCAACGAGTAAGATGTCCCCGATACTATCATTCTTTTGAAATATCTCGTGAGCATCATTTCAAGATCAATAACAGTCGTCGCAGCGAATCACAGAAAAAAACTATGTTGGGACAAAACACAACGAAGCAGACTGTTTGCATACCGATCATCACATGCTTATTGAAACTGAATTAGATCCATTTGAATCTGGGATCGTATTTTTCTGACAAATAATGTCATTCTGTGCAGATGCTAAAGTAGAAAAAAAAAAAGTTACATCTCCGGAGAAGAAAGAAGAAGTGCTCACAAAAGCTTTCGGTGATATTATACATTGACATTTGTGCTGATCGCATTGTGCACATTTTGTTGAATCTGCTTTATTAGAGAAAAGCTGTTTTTTTTCCCCCCGTTGCTATTAATTTGTGTTTCTGTGGGTGTGCAGTGAGAGAACAGAGGGATGTGGTTAACCCATTGTGAAGTTAGCCATCATCATTAAGATTCTACAGATAACAGGCATGCGGATTTCTACTGCTCAGCATTATAGGATCCCAGACATCAAAGGCAGGTTTTCATTCTACTGTGTCTGCGGCACGGTGAAGGGGGGAAAAAAAAAAAAACAGGCAAGGAGTTATGGAGAGAGGAAAATAAGGCAGATTGGGGGAAGAGAGGAGGGCATGTATACGTACCAGCACGTGAGTCAGGTGACACAATGCTGTTTAATGTGTTAGCTGCCACAGAGGGTCCCTCCTGCGTAGTTAGCTCCTTGCTAAATTGGCGTCCTCTCTGATTAAGTGGCACAGTGCTTATTAATGTTGTGGCTGACTGTAGGTTGGTTCACTTTAAAGATCAAGTTCATTTCTCACCGTGATCATTAAAGTGCAGGTCTGTGTAATTCAAATCAATTCACTTATGTTTTTTTTTTTTTTTTGTAACCTGTAACAACATTGTCAGCTCCTACTTTCATGTGGTGTCCTTTTTATATCTAATAAATGTAAAGGTGCTGTCAGTGATATTTTCTCTTTGTACAAATCATGTAATAGTATTTCCAGTTCTATTACACAGATATTACAATGAAGTTCCCCTATAATTCAGATTACTTTCTCTTTCAGCTTGGTGCCATAATGCTTTTGCCATTACATCAGAGTGAGCTGTTCTACAGTGAAAGTGTTGAATGTACAAGAGAGAGAAATATGCTGTTCTCCAGTATTGTGCTGGATTACAGAATCAAGGTCGACTCACAAGACACAGAGCAGCATTATCCCTTAATCCTGTGTTTTGGTTTCAAATAGCCTTTTTACACCTAATCTTCACAAGTAAAATGACAAACATGAATACTGAGGTAGGTATTTAAATGTGCATTACCTGCAATGTTAAGGTCAAAGGCTTATGACTAACTTACAGTGGCTCTGTATTTTGTGAAAGAACAGATGATCATGTGTTTGCCACTTATTTTGTTGCAGCTGTATTACAGAAGACTAAAGAGTCTTGTGATGAAATTCCCTCGGGCACTTTCAGATGGATAAGTCTGGGAACTTTTATCCAATCTATGAGTCGTTTCTTGTTTGTTTTTCCTTTTTTTATTTTTTTTATTTAGCCTGTAACGTTTTGAGTGAAAATACTATTTCCCTCTCACTTTAACCTCTTACCAAGTGTTATTTGGCCAGCTGTTCTTGGGCACTGGGAGGACAAGCTTCACTGAGTCAACAGATATACACAGTACCAGTTACAGTACTGAGGCAGTGTCTCCCCTTGACCAGGCTGGTCTTAGTGTGTCCGTCAGGCTCAGTTGTGGCAGAGCTGGAGGAAACTTAAAGGTGCTGTGAAAGACTAAAAGTGGGCCAGCCGCTGCTGCCTCCTGTTGACCTACCTTGTTCAGAGGGTCCAGGTACAGACTGATGACAGGACTCCTCCTCAGCGGACCACATTACTAATGTGTGAGGGTGCAAGAGGAGCACACCCAGTGATGAATCACTCCCCTGCACCCGTGGCATCCTCATAAGTCAAGACTAAAAGTGTTGAGAGTGCGCTCAGTAAAAGAGCTCCTTCGTCCTGTCCACCATAGAGAAACTCCATCCAGGCCCGCTGGAAGACAGGAAGGGGGAAGGCTAAGTGGTGCACGTCGCGCATAGCCTGAAGATCTCCCTCAATCTTGAGGAAAACATTAGTCCCAATGGTGGGTCACTTGTTTTTATACAGCTCCAAGAACTTTGGAAAAGTTACATTCATGCTTGAACAGGGCTGCTTTTTAATAAATGAGAGTAATCTACATTGCGTTGATGTGGACTGCCTCACTGGACCAACTGCATTACCTGAAGTCATAGGGAGAACATTAAATATATGTTAGTTTAAGCTAAAAGTTTTCTTCTGAGGGTTTCTGCGCTTAGCAGTCACAGGAAAGGGCACAGCCTCATTATTCACTGTGGTGTTTCAGGGGAGAGAATAATGGCCAAATTGTTCAGCCTAAAAGCGGAAAATATGGAGTAATTTAGAAGTTTTAAAATAGATTTTTTTTTTGAATAGGAAAAACTTTATTGACGCAAATCTTGTACATCACAGTTTGTGTCTCTGTTTTCTTCTTTTCTTCTAGCCTCAAGCCAGAAGGTTAACTATTTTAGTTTACACGCCCACCCTCCCCCCGGAGCTGATGTCGGGCTATATTGGTGATGTTGGGGGAGTGTGTAAGTTTGACGCTAGGTAATACATCACACACTCCGGGGGGTCTCCCTGGTATGCTCCTCAATAATGAAGTTCATTCGTTAACTTCTCCCTCAAAGGCCAAGTTCCCCTGCTGCCCTTTTCAACAGCCATTGCAACTCTTACAGGAGTCACCCTACCAACAGAAAAGAAAAGAAAAGAAAAAAAACACATCATCATGCTTTTCCCCCTGACAGGCTCAGTGGTTGCCTTTGCAGGGCATGAAGAATAAGCAGGTCCATTACCAATCCCTCATGCCTGGTTATAGCCATAATTATCACAGGGAAAATGACCTGCTCTGTTTGGTTTGCCGTAGAGGGGCTGCGCCTTCCTAATCACCTCCTCCTTCCCTCCTGTCGCCCTCATGCCATGGAGATGGAGCTGGTTTTGGGGGAGTCTTGCCAGTTCATTAGAATTCACAGGGTTCCACCTCCCTGCCTAGCCAGGCTAAGCCTCTCACACAGGCTGCCATGCCTGCGATAATCTCCCCTCCTCGTTCACTTTCGCTCTTTCTCTCTCTATCCTCCTATCCCTTTCCTTTCTGTCCCCAAGGGCAGCCTCACACAAAAGAGATGCAGTGCAATTCATTGTTAAATCTGATTTCTATTGATCTATTGAAAATTTGCTCCGTGAGTTATATGATAGCACTACAGCAGTGTCGAAGATCTCTCTTTACCACTGCTGCTTTTCATCTGATCATCCAAATAAATAACCTTTGTTGAATAATTTTTCACGGTTGTATCCATCACATGTCCATCCACTTTCAGTGTGCAGACTCTTTACACTTGTGTTGCTGCTGAAGTTCCCAAAGACAGAAAGAAATGGCCTGGATTTCCACTAGCAGAGAAATAGCAGCAACAACTAAACAGCCACTAAACAACACAGCAACTACAGAGCTGTGTGCTGTTTTTCAGTGAAGAAGTTTAGTGCTTATCATGTCGTCCACAGCCTCTTGACATCACCTCATTCATACCTGCTAGGGGTCATTTAATGTGAAACAGGCACGCAAGTCTGCCTTAAATGATGTGAGGCTTGGTCAGTCCATGGAGGACAAATTGGCTTTGCTGCCTTGGTGACACAGTACTTTGAAAACACTTGATTCAGTTGATTTGGAAATACCAGACTCTCAGAAAAAGATTTAAATTTATCTCTATAAATAACCATGGCAGTAAAACAAAAGGCTATAGCCTTGTCAACCATTCACTATAAGCACTGTGTTGTTGATTTGGATTACATGACAGCTGACAGGTGTACACTTCACCTGTGTAGGAATGATATGCTTTCATATCTCTTCCTTTTGACCCTGCTGTTCTATAAATATTGTGTTTGTGTGTATGTGCATTGAGTGACAGATCGAAAGAGAGAAAATAGTGCTGAGCTGGCCATGGGGCTGCTGTGTATCTAAAGGATGAAGGGCAGTGTATATAGTCACTAACAGAGAGTCACGTAATTCAGAGTGTAACTGTAATGAAAAAGCACAAGATTTGCGTACATCTGCTACCTCACTAGACTAGACATACTGTGCTGCTCCATGGAAAATCCATTAGCCATAATGAGTTAACAGCATTTCCTGTAGCTACACATTATACCATAATACTACATTATACCGCAGCACAGCATCAGCATGTCATATGTTTTTAAACCCTTACTGCTCTTATTTAAACTTGTCTTTAAATGCAACCCTCTGCAGTCCTCTGGACATAACCCAATAGTGTCCTCTATTTTCACTGAAATAGATATTCTCTTTGTTGTCTGTGTGATTTATTGAAGTCTTCCCACAAGTGGAAGCCCCCAGGAAATTGCCTGGAATGGCCCTAAATTGGTTTATGATTGTGTGGTGTGGGCCGGTGCTGTTATGGTTCTAATATTATGCCCTCCACTCCTTGGCATCTATATTAAATTGATCTGTATTGTTTTCATGGAGTGCCTGTTGGAGCTTGTTAATTCTACGGCTGCTTCAGGCTGGTGGTGCACTTGCAAACATCCAGGTGGCTCTGTGGTAGAAAATAAGCCACAGCTCTCTAAAATACCTCACGAGATTGGGACACAAATTGAGGAAGTTCATAACTGTTTATCCTGTGGGGTCAAAGGCTGCAGAGTGCAACAGCATGCACACTACGTGTCCTCGGTCTTAGAGGCCAGTCCAGAGTTGTAAGAGTTAACGTGGATCAGCTGCATGGTGAGTCTGTGCGTGGAATGGCTACTGACAGACTGCTAATGAGGCCATTATCAGCTCTGGTCCTCTCCTCTCCTCCAGGGGCACCAGTGGATGCTCTGCATCTCATCTCAATTGAATTCCATTCCACAGGGCTTGTTTACAGTAAATACATTTGCTTGAATTAATCCAAGAGGAGTGTGAGACACATGGCTGGGATGGTCTTAATGCAGAAATTGAGAGTGTTGTGCTTGGTTCAGCTAGGTGTCTGTACCAGTAGTGTGTTGACAGAAACTTTTCACTATCACTATTTCTGTTTTATACACAGGAGCAAAATAAAATTGACTCAAATGATTCTATTGAGGGCTTCACATCACCACAGTAATACCCACTAACATATGACCATTGGTACCTCAATCAGTGCTCTAATGAACAAGTGTCAGCATTATATTGGCATACTGTCAATGGTAATGTGGAGCAGTCGAGGGAGAGTGTGGTGAAGAGCAAATGAGGCAGCTTTGCAGGAAACATCTGTCCTTAGGGAGGCCTGTGCTTTTAAGTACAATTATACACAGTTGGAAGGACTATATTTGTTGTAAAGCTGGAAGGATAGAACAACATCCAGATTAATTTATTTAGATTTGTTTGTTTTACAGTAAGTCTTTTGTTAGCTCACCTAAATTTCCCCAAAAAATGTATTTCCCTATGTTGGTATCTAGCTATGCAAATAGTTTTGGTTTTATTTGCACAGGCTGAGAGATATCCATCTTTGAGTGTCCTCTGCCACCACCATACAGCGGAGGTGAATGGAATTTGGTGTGTGTGTGTGTGTGTGTGTGTGTGTGTGTGTGTGTGTGTGTGTGTGTGTGTGTGTGTGTGTGTGTGTGTGTGTGTGTGTGTGTGTGTGTGTGTGTGCATTTGTAATTTGGATGAACCAACTCTCTAACTGTAGACATGTAAATGTAGAAAAAAACAAGTCATTACACAATAAGACCCTTTGTGACCTAAAACCTTACACTTCACTGAAAAGCTCAGTGGAAAGCTACTTAAATGTATCCAAAAATGACAAATCCAGCTCATTTGTTTTCTTTGTGCCCACATCTTGATTTTAATGTAAGATCTTTTAGATTTTTTTTTAAATATATGTATTTAGAGGGAGCCATACAGTGATTTTATAATCCTCCTAACCTGTAGAGAACATTCTCAGAAACTCACCTATTCACATACATAGATTTTTAAGTAGACAAAACATGTTCTCCTTCCAACTTTCTCCTGACGATCGCAATATGGATGTTATCCTCCTCTCAGATGTTCTTGGATAACCAGCCAACAGACTCAACCCCTGCTATCATGTTTTGTGTTTTTTTTTTCCCTTTAGCCATAGCTCAGAGTTGAGCCACGGCTGGTTCTAGAAAGACTGATACAGCAGCCAGTTTCTGAGAGACAACCACAGATAGTGGCAGTTAAACATGTTCCTGCGTGGGCCTTTCGCCCTGACTCATCTGGTGAACTTTGAAGATCTTGTGGGGAGACGCCAACATCGAAATGAGACGACTGCACTGTCTCTGACATCACATTGTTTTGAATAGTTTGCCAGGGCCCGTCTGTGGCTAGTTTGTATCACAGGCACGCTCCATTTGATGCTCAGTCTCATCAGTCTCTGAATGATATTTTGTTCATTAGACGGTGTGCAATAAGAGACCAGTGATGACACAACGTGAGTTAATGTGTTTAGTGACTCTAATGGATCCTAGAAGTCCTAATGAAACATTGCCATGGGAAGATTTATGTAGCAAGCTGCTGAGTCCTCATTTCCATTTTATATATGGTTAGAAGTACCTTTATTCAATGAACAGAACACAGTAGAAGACATCAAATGAATACAGATATGTAGAGTGTGAAATAGGAACAAATTAATAATCAAAATATCTGTTAAAGGAATTTTAGCCTATAATTCTGTGGGAAAGATGCAGTGCAGCTGCAGTGGTGTTATTGATATAAAAAAACTACAGAGGATGTGAAATGAGCCTCCAAAATTTTAAAATTTTAAATATTGGTGGTGTAAAAAAAAAAAAATAAAAAATTAATATTTTTTGTCCGTTTAATTTTTCGATTTCAAATGTTGCAGCATCTGAAACCGAAGCTGTATGATGTTTGTCTTAAGACGGGATGATATGAGCACCAGCTTATTCATGGAAATGCCAAATGCAACGTGGTTATTGGCCAAGGCTGGATTGCACTAAAACCAGAATATTGTATCAGAGAGAGGCAGCTGGTTAGGAGTCAGAACAGATTATCATATGAGAGAGGATGAGCGAGGAGAGGGGGAGGAGAGAGAGACAGAGAGAGAGAGATGGGTAGGGACTGGAATGGAAAGCAGGGGGCGAAAGTGAGGGGCATGGGAGGGAGAGAGGGAGAAATGATAGCAAGAAACTCATCGCCCGGTCGCTGTGGGGTGGAGGGGATCATCCAAACCCTTCCGTCACTATCTCCCCTTCTTCACCTGTCAAAAAGAGTGTGTGAGAGCCGTCGGAGTGTGTGTGAGAGAGGGAGAGGGGAATGCGGGTCCTCTGAGAGGTCAGGGGAAGAAGCTGAGACTCCACTCATCTTCTCTCTGTGTAGGGCCCACCGCTGCTCGCAGACATCTGGCCTCACACTGATCACTCATATCTACAGACAGGGAGGAGGAGAAGAGCGGTGCGCTTCGATCTTTGAGCCACAGAAAAATTACACTTCCCCTCTTATCCATCCTCTCCATGCTCCTGTTTTTTTTTGTGTTTTTTTTTTTTTTTGCTTCCTCCTTTTGTTTCTTCAGCTCTTTTTCACCTTCACCCCCTCTCTCATCCCCGTCTAGCCTTTTATCCCCTCTGACTTTTTTCTTATCCTTGACATTGCACCATTTTAAAAGGCAGAAAAAAAGAGGAGTAGAGGGGGCAGAACAAGAGGGTGAAAAACTGATGTCTGCGAGAACTGGTTCTGACTTTATCCTTGCACTAAAAAGATAAGCCAGAGAAGATAGTGAGAGTGTTGCTGTGTCTAGCAAGCCGGTATACAAGCCTCTGACTGCAATCAGTGGGAAGAGGGCCAGCTTCCCTGCCTGAGCTCTCAGCGCCCCTACTGGCTGCATGCTGTGCCAATCAAAGGCTAGTGGGTGGGGAGCAGTCAGACATGAACACTGATGTCACAGTCACATGGATTCTGGTGTGGTCATGCTCGGAGGCTGAGAGACAGAGCTGTGCTGGCCAGCTGCTGCTGAGACAGCAGTGGAGGGCTTTGCGCTGGTGATAGTTCTTCTCTTATGGACTCGAAGCTTAATGATGTATTTTGTGATTTCAGCTATGAAAGGTAAGAGCAAAATGCATGCTGATCCTGCACCCAGAGTAACAAGTAGGGAAGTATGGCTCCGCTATTCATAGCCTGCCAACTCTTTGCATTTCATTTGCAAGGCATGAGTGTGACAGAGAGAGAGAGAGAGAGAGAGAGAGAGAGAGAGGGGGAGAGAGAGACAGGCAGGGAGGGAGAGAGAACTACAGTAATACAGTGCTCCTGAATGCGTGCAAGTGAATTAAGCTTTCCTAATATCTCTTTTCATGCATGGACAAAATTTCTTCTTTTAATTCAGAAAAAGAAACTGAGCTAGAAACCTTCAACTTATAAAAATCTGTAAAGGTATTTTGTTTGGATGTTGTTGTCCTCTGTGTGTGTTTTCTAACTGCTGCTGTTGTGTGGGGTGCTGTGGAAACCACAGCCGGTGTAATCTTTGCACGGGGACGTAGCTCCTGAGCTTCAGAGCAGAAGTTTTTTTTGGCATAGATGTGTGATAGCATGCCGGGGCGGGGGGCGGACAGAGGGTCTTAAAGGGGGGAGTGGAGGGGTTCCTGTCGCTATTCCTTTTTGCCCCATTCTTAATCCTGTTGTTCCAGTCCAGAGGACGTGTCTGTTCCGCGGGAAGATGTGCGTGGCAGTGTTGAACGTGGGTCGCAGACAGGCGACAAGGCATTTGGCGCGACTGGCAGACTGTTATTCTTTGAGTTGATACTGGTGCATGTGTGTTTATATCTGTGTGTGAGTGTGTTGTGTTCCACTGACCTATTTTTTGGGTCGTCGGGTTTACATGTGTAGCCATGAGAGCAGGACTGGGTCCTCCCAATCGCTGTGATGTTGATCTAGTATGCTTAATCCCAGCTCTTCCAACCCCCTCCATCATACAGGCATACATGCGCACACACACATCCACGCAGACAGATACTGAAAGTGCAGTCATAAATACAGTGCAGTATACACTTCTCTCATGCATGCTTGCACAGACACACAGACACACACACACACACAGACACACACACACACACAGACACACACACACAGAAGTGCACATAATCATGTTTTTCACATGATTATGTGAACAACCATATCCAAACATATGTGCTCATATGCACCCATGATACAGTCAAATACAATAACCACCATGAGGCACACTGTCATTCTGTGTTAAATGAGAAATGTCAGTAATGATAATTTGATTTGATACTTGCTGCTTTTCTCTCCTCCCACCTGTCAAAAAATGAATTTAAATTTGTGGTGTTGAATTTATTTTTGTCAAGATCATAAAAAAACAATTTAGCATTTTCAAAATATGTCTGTGTATACATATTACTATAAGCAAATGTATTTAATGTCTGAAAAAGTAACGCTATAACCAAATTTATATATTATGAATATTATTATTAATATTGACTGTAACTCCTCCAGCATATTATAATTTCTATTTATAATTTTCCACATAAATTTGCCTTCCAGTTGCTGTTAAGTATCTTGCTGTTTATTTGAGATTGGTAACTATAACCAGAGCGTTTTTTTTTTTTTTCTACCAGTCACAGCATATGAAAATTCATTTATAAACTGAGGCTCACAGTCTCTTGTGATGTCTGACTTGTGTGAAGAAGAGAGTTCATTTCTGTGTCTTATTTTTAGTCAGACACATATGAAAAATGGCCTTTGAACCATTGTCCTTTATATGCAATTTATAGTGAAGGGCTTTATGAAATTCCATATTTTTGGACAGAATTGAGTGTCTTGTGCCATGTAGCTTTTCTATGACCTTTTTAGAGTGTGGCGTGTTCATAACATTTTAATTTGTATATTTCTTTTTCTCTTGACGTCATGTTGTAGATTTTTTTTTTAAGTCAGTTTTTAGATTGATACATGAATTTAGTTCATCAGAATTAAACATCTTAGTTAACCTGTTTAGTCGCCAGTTTTCATCTCGCCTTTTACTTCTGTCTTTCCCAAAATTGGTATTTTCAGTTTGACAGGGGCTGCTGGTGTCATCATAGGACGCTGCGACAGTGTCAGAAATTAAATTAAAATCTGAACAAGCTGTATAATTGGAAACTAATTTAAACAGCAGTAGTAATTTATTCCTGAAAATGGTCAGTGAAATGGATGAACAGCACAATGACTTGCTGCCTTGCCATGCACTCTGTCATTATGTTAATATTTTTATGCAATCACACAGCATGCGCCTTTTTTTTTTTTTTTTTTGGGGTGATGTTTTTTTCACTGTGTTTTATACTGTATACTACAAACTAATGCTAATGTATTATACCAAACATCTCTATGTGTCTCTGTGGCTTTGTTTCTCTCCTGCACCCCCCCCCCCCCCCCCCCCCCCCCCCCCCCCACCCACCACCACCCACACCCACCCACCCACCCCCACTCCCACCAACACCACCACCTCTCCTTCTCTGTTCAGCCTCTCTATCACACCACTGCCTCTCAAGTACCTAATTACCTGTAATGGAAACATCCCTCTCATTACCCCATGCAAATTAGCCAGCCTACTCAGCACAATTAAGATGAAAATTCCAATTACATAATTAAAGAAAGTTGTTTGATGTGTGGATCGACAGAAAAAGTAAAAAGTGCATCTCATTCACAGTACATATAATTAACCCCTTCAAAAAGGGCTTTACTGTGGCAAGGTGTGCATAACAGCAGTGTTTCAAAAGTGTTGAAAGCAAGGCCCAGGAAGCCACTACAGTGTATGCAGACTGCACATAAATATGTGATTTAACATGAGTGTGTAATAGACTGTAAAAAATGTTCTGGGGCCGTAGAGAAGGTAAAGCCAAATATCTTGTGATAGGCGCTTTAAGGCTATGTTAACAAGGCTGTAAATATTTGCTGTAGATTTGGTACTCTTTGTCTCTTTCTATCAGTGGCCGATTGAAGTGCTCACTACTCAGTGCTGCAGGCTCTCACACATTAAAGCAGAGGTTAACAAGATTGGCTATTATCCAGTTAGGGACTGAGGACATGAAGAGCCAAAGGAAAAATCGCCACAGATTAAGGTGAAGACAAATATAGCACAAGTCACCTGCAAAGATTTAAAATAAAAGACCCAATTACAAAGAATGAATATTTTAAGAAGAGCTGTTCTCACATTCTCTGATGTAAAAGAAACATATTTATTTTAGTCTGTGATTAAAGTAATTATTGTTCGAACGTGAACATAATTCCAATCACAGTGTTAATAGATTCAAATAAAATTTAGTACGAACTCCAAATTATATATCCCATAAAACCTGCATTCGTGAAAAGGGTTTTGATTTCATTTCACCTCCTAAGGGAGAATTTACATGTTACAGTAAAATTGAAAAGATGATATCTGAGCAGAGGAAAGACAAAACAAACAAGAGTCACTCAGACAGACGGAGGGCGTGTGCTTCAGCCCTCTCTCTTGCCTCTTAGCTGGCTGAGGAAGTGGAATGGCGTCCCCACAGGTTATTAAAGTGTGTGAGGTGTGCCAGTCTGTGCTGTGCACACTGAGACGAACATCCTGGCTGCCTGACTGTGTGTGGAGGGACTGGTTAATGAGATATTGACTGCCCATTGAGAGCATGGATTTTTGATTTGGCTCCATAGAAGTTGGGAGGAGAGCGAGGTGCACTCAGGAGAGGAGAGGAGAGGAGAGGAGAGGAGAGGAGAGATGGGCACTATTTTCTGAGTTTTTTTGTTGTTGTTGTTTTAAATTAATTATTAGTGTTGTTTATTATGTTACATTTTTTTCCTGATAATTCTAAATTATCTAATCATATAAAAGGTGATAGTAATCAATCACCAATGAATGAATTAAAATAAATGACAATTAAAATACCAACAAAATAAAAATGATTCAAAATGAAATTCTTAATCTGCATAGTGTATATAAAAATAGTTTCATTTTATAGTACTTAAGTAGTTAATTACTACCCATACTTCAAAAGATACTAATATCAAATGAATAGCTTTTCAGCATGTTAGTACTGATTGTGGAATTGAGTTGCCCAAACACACCAGAGACCGAAACAATCTTTGCAGCAACCAAAGAGACTAGAATACAGTCTTTTTGTTGCCATGTCTGAGTATAGTTTTTATACTGCACAGACATTAATCTGCGACTCCATCCAAGCCATTTCCAGGGTGCCAGACAGCTCTGTCAGTCATCTCGTCTTGTCAGTCACACAGTGTGGTTTTGACAGATTAGTCCAATCACAGGCGAGGTTAAATGACTGCCTTGTCCTATGGCCAATCAAACAGCGGGATACAACAAGCAGCAGAGGCTCAAGATAACCATCAGTCTACATGAGATCATTTTTTGTTCCTTCTGAAACATTCACACCGAGTTCAGTAACAGTTCTCAATATTGGCTCTCCAGTCAGGTAAAACACCTCACTGGGCTTAGTCAAATGCCTCTAACTTAAGGGTAATTTCCTACTTTACTTTCACTCAGTATTTCTGGAGTCACTTATAGATCCTTTGAAGTGTCTCCCTGTCATGCAGCATTTAGCTGCTGATAGAATACTTCCTCTGTCAGCACTCCTTAGATAATCAGGTACCACAGTCCATGGAGTTAAAGAACATTTTCACTTTCATTTTTTTTTTCTCTCTTTCTTCCTGTAGCTTCCACTGTAGAATATGTACAGACAGTAAAGACGTGGACATTATTGCTGTCATTCCCTTCTCTTATTTGTTGTTAGTAGCTATTTAAAATACCGACATGCACTCTGATTAGCATGGATTCACTTGAGAAAGTACAAAGAATAAAAGAATAAATTACACAGATGACTAATGAGAATAAATAACATTTATTTTGGCCTCACGTGCCCTGCTTTGCCCTTAAATGCTGTGCCACGCAGGGCTCAGAAGTTAACAATGTTTTAAGATAGTGAAGGGTGAAGTTTTTTTCCTCCTGTACTTTCATTCTGAGCGTGTTTCGTACCAATGGTTTTTTTTTTTTTTTTCTCTGTGCGCCTCTAGAGGGCTGTCCATTGGCTTTTTGAAGTTGCATCAAAGAGGAAATGGGGGAGAAAAAGCATTATTGATTTTGCGTTTTGTCTGACTCAAACACTGAGGACAGAAAAACACATAAGGAGTAAGGTGTTGGCAGTGGGGCAGCTCTGTCTCTTGTGTGTGAGCCAGAGGGAGACGGGGGAGAGACCAAAAGAGGTAGAAGGTGAGGAGTTACACCAGACAACACTAATGCATCTCTCCCTGGAGTTGTATGCTCAGTCCTCTTGCTTCCATCATTTCTCCTCTCCTTTCTGTTCTTAATGGCAGAGTAAATAAAGCCCATCACAGAACGGCTGGAGACAAACCTCCGTCTCTCCCCTCCATGTCGGATAGCTTTTCCTCCTCCTCCATCAGGCTGGTGACTCCCGAGCTCTGACAGCACTCTCCAGTTGACCTGCTTTTCCATGAAACACCAAGCTGCTCTCTTCTCAGTTGTAATCAGATCTCTCTGCTAGGCAAGCACGCCAGCAGCAGGCAAGAAGAGGAGTATTGTTTGTGTGCTTTATCACCTTTATCCTCCTCCTATGTCAGTCCAGCAGAGGTGAGATGACAGAGGAGTACTTTTCAGGTGTTAATGTGACCTAGAGTGACTGAAAAGGAGCTCTCAGTGACAGCCGCTGATAAGAGCTGTCATTAGTATGGCTTACTCAGCAGGTATGCTATGTACATACTGTATGGTATAGCCCCGTTGTGTGAGTCTTTGTTGATTTCCTAGGTTGCACATACAGATGTCTATGGAATTTATAGTAAGGCAAAGGACTGTAAACAGTGGTGGCATTGCCAGAATTGCAGCACAAGTATGCTGTAGAGTCAGGGAATGAGGAAGGGTCAGAGGTCACAGCATACTAAGTCACACTCCCCTCTGCTCCATGGAGAGCGACTGTGGCATCTAGGGACCCTGGTGGGGAACAAAGGATGAAAAATGAGAGGTGCCTGGAATTTTGATGAGATGAGGGAACAGGCAGCGTTATAACAAAGGTCGTCACAACATGCGCTCCGCCGCTTGATTACAAAAGGGAGAGAAGTGTGTGAGGCGTTTGATTACATGTCCCAGCAGAGGCCATTAGGGGTTCTACTTGTAGGAAGGCATCATTTACACTCATCTGATCTGGCGTCTGACGCTGATGAACAAACAGTCAGAATCCTCCTGAGCACTAGGGGGTGCTCTTCAAGAAAGACAAATGATATGACTATCTGCTTTCCAGAGTTTTGAACTTGTTACCGTCTCCTAACTTCACTGTCAGTTCTAACGTTACTCCATACAGCAGAATGTAACAAAGCATGTTTGAATGTCCCAGAGGAACCTGGGTGGCCCGGAGTGAGAACTAACTCTCAAGGTTGGCAGCGTTAGTCGCTCATCACCCCAACTAAGACGCATGAAAGGAATTTTATCGTCATAAATAACAAAGAAAAACAGCCTTGCCAGAACAGTCTGCTTAAGATTGATTTTTATGCACATGCATTCATTTGAAATAAAAGAAATGCTGCTTCAGAGCTAATTACAAAGATGAAAGGAGGGAGAATGTGCAAGGCAGTGAACTTTGTTTAAAGGCGCAGCACATGGCTTTTTCAGGGACATGGTGCTTTAATGAAACCCCAAACTCATTTATGAACTCATAGAGAATGTTTTCTAATTGAAACTGCATTTGCACAGTTGATAAACAGGGGAAAAAAGGATGCGCCCTTGCACATGTCTGTCTCAATATCCTAATTCAGCGAACCAGACATCAGAGCCATCTAAACAATGGGTGTCCTAGACAATGAGTGTGTGGATGTTTACCAGCAGGAGCAAAGGGGTTAACTGGCTGTGGAGAGGTCCTTGACCTATCTGAGATGAGCTCCCTGCCCCCTCTAGCAACGTGGAATATATGATTGCTGATTATGAGTTTATTCCCCATCGTGCTGAGCCTTTTGCTTGTCAGGATCCATCCCTCCCCAGCTGAACTGATTAAGGAGCTGGAGATGATGCTACAGCTCTCAGCGATTGCTGAAAGACTCTCAGAGAGCCTGGTAATCTGGAGTGCAGCTGGCAATCACCCACCACTGACTCTTTTGGAGGCTTTTCGGGTTGTTTTGTTGTTTTCAAGTGGGTTTTTTGGCATATTGTTGTCTTTGTTCCCCTGGGCTGCTTGTTTCTGGATGAGAGCTTTCCTAGTGCTGAGCACAGGTCCTTGTCAACCTGGCTGCTCAGCTCAGCCTCGTCCAGCCTCAACAACAGCAGCATCAGCAAAGACCCTCGCTCAAAGTCTCAGGATATGCTTATGATCACCTTCTTACAGGAGCCTAATTTGGGGGGGAAAAAAAGAAAGAGTACGCTTATCCCAGATGTAGACATAGCTCCTACAACCCAGTACATGGGACAAAGGCATCACATAAATTGAAAGAAATAGCACCTCAAAAGATGTATCCCCACGTAAACTTTTAAGGGTTTATGTGCCCTTCAATGGATTTCAGTCACAAGGAAACTTTTTTTTTTTTTTTTAAGCAGAAAGACTGGCACAACTGCTTTATTTGCTTGCAGGAATCTGTCACTTAGTTACAAATCAGCAGCTGTCGTCTCTTAAGTTTTGTTTTTGTCAATAGTTGCAGGGAAGAGGAAGGCAGTCCAGTTCCTGCTGCGCTGATGGCTGTTTTAATGCCTTTAATGTGTGATTTGGGGCAACAGAGGAGGAATGTGCCCAAACAGAGCATCCTCAGTTACTATCAAAGCTGTACAGCCCACTGCTAATGACGACCCACTGTCCAACGCATCACCCACAGTTTTACTGCTTATTGCATAGAGAAAATACAGTTCATATACTGCTGTTCAATTAAGACAAAAATATTACTAACAGCACTGTCTGGTTACTGTCTGTCAGGCTCAGAGGTGGATGCACAGTCTAATAAACTGAAGGAGAACACTGTAATTTTCTCTTGTGTATTTGTATTCGAAGGCTAATTTAGAGCTCATGTTACCGTGCCCAGATCTGCAGTCAAGAGTAAAGCTGATGGAGTTCCAGATGTGACACCATCAGTCCCAGTAAACAAATGGCAATTGTCTGAGCTCTGCTTCCTTATGTAAATGAAATGCTTTAAGGTGTTGTACTGCTGGGATGAAGGATGCCAAACATGTGCCATGTCTAACTACAGTGTCTGAGAGATGATGGGTGGGAAGCTCCTCCCAGACTCTGTTCGTACGTGTGTGTGTGTGTGTGTGTGTGTGTTTAGAAGGGTATCATATACACGTTTTTATGTAGCAGGAAATCTTTATTATTTGTATATTAAATGAACTGGGGTTTTTTTACACATGTATGCAAATATTTAAAAGTGCGTGTTACATTACATACAGTGTATGTAAGTATCATTAATTGTATAGGGAATAAATTGCAGTGTCTGGTCAAATCTAAATTTAAGGGTCCTCCTGCTTAGATTTTATTTTCATTTCTTTGTTAGATTAATAAACAGGCAAATTTCAGCTCTTAATATTTCTTCTCATTGTGTACCAGCCTCGTTGTTGTGGATCACATTAGCTGTCACTGTGGATAAACAAAGGTAAGGGAAAATGAGACAGCATGGGAGAGAGGTGAAGCAAATTTCCCTGAAATTGAGGCTGATCAGAGTAAAACTACTGTATGTTTGACATACCTTGCCCACTTGAGCGGAAAGGAAGTTGTTTTTTGATCTTTTGACACATGATTACATTGGGCCTTTCTGCTTTGATCTCAGCATGTTTTTTTCCTTCTTTCTCTTGATGTGGGATTATTATAATTTATACATAAGGGATTTTGTTTTTTCTTGGGCCTCAGCAAACTTGAGTAAACATCGTATACATAGTAGATTAACATTGTATTCATTTACACATTCTCATTAGTGAGTCCTAAGGTAATTAATCAGAGGCCATGGTATATAAGAAGATAGACACTACTCAAATAATTTATTCCTTTCTACTTTTACCGAGTGTGAGAAAAAGTGTCTGATCAATTCCTCCCTTAGATGTAGCTCTTTGAAGACATGCAGTGTCTTATGAGAGCACCACCACCGTATTTATTCTCTAGAAACTGAAGGCTGCCGACCTTGCTTCTACTGTACAAAAGATTGCAGGGGATTGTTGCCTGAATCATCCTAATAGCCAACACTTCCCTCTAAATAAATGAACCGTATAACCCCAATTAAACCTCGACAGGTGTAAAACATTCACTTTGCTGTCTTGTGTTGCGGCACAGCAGCTTCGGTTGGGTTCAGAGGCTGCAGTGTACTTTTGGCCCAGGTAATTACACTGAAAATACAAAAGGCTTGATACTAAGCTGAGCCTTTCTTGCTCAGTTAGAGATCTGCAGATCATTTATGATTCTAATGATTAGGCACCTGAGGCACAATTTCATGAAAGCAGAAAAAAAACATATGTGTCCCTCCTTTATGTATATGAGATCACAGAAGGGTGATGAAAGGGGCAGTTTTGCTCAGAAAAAATTGTGGACATTTTTTAAAAGAAGGGTGTAGCAGGTAAAGGAGAATTGCACTGTTGCAACTTCAAAAATGTTAATGACAAGGTGTGCGAGAGCTTGAGTAAAACAAAACGGAACAGCTTTGACACAGTGTGCAGTGAGGAAAAAAAAAATGAAAACAACATCTGGTAATGCTAGCTGACGTAATCACTTCATGGAGCAATACATAATAGCTCATGATGTGTATTTGTGTTACAATCAAGGAAATTTGCACTACATACAAGCAACACAGTGGAACTGGATGCTCACTTATCGTTCCTGTAATGTTAATGTACAGAAATGTCTGGATTTTAGTGTTGAACTTGCCAATGTACTGATAAAACATCATAGTGGATATATGTTTTTATGTTGTTTTGTGCATCTGTGCACGATTCTGAAGATGTTTGTTCACTGACACCTTGTGCGTGATTTTTACAAGCACTTATCAGACTGAGCAGACTGAGCTGCAGTTGTGTGCTGGGAACTCAGCCCAATACCACTACGTCCTATAATTTCTAAAGAAAGAAAGAAAGAAATTCTAAAGAAGAATTATAAATTGTAAATAGATGCAAAACACAATCATTTTTGAAATTTGACAATTGCATCACTGGAAACTTTGCAATGCCTCCTCCATGTTCAAGGCTCTTGGTTGAATGGAATCTGATTGGTTGTGTGCAGTAAGGTTAAACATATTGTTTGTTTGTTTTTTTCTAATTGAGCAATGGTTCAAGCTGGTGCTTAACAACTCTGCCAGTGATCACATGTAGACAGACTTTAACTGCAACCATTGTAAATGAATTTTGTCACTACATGCGTGTGCCTGGAGGGCAGTCTCACTGATTGAGTAATTTGTAGCAACCTAAGTAAATCACATGCTAACCGCATGCATTTGCAAGCACAAATTGAATGAACACTCTGAAAAGCGGAGTGCAATAGATACCAACAGTTATTTTGACGTTTTATGTAATTTTTTAAAGTAAGGAAATTTAAGATCAAAATACTGTCTTACACTTTTGTGAATTATATATCAGAAGTAAGATACATGTCTGTGTGTTTCTGTTGGTCCAGAATTTCAAAAGATTCCAGCACTGTGAATCTTTTATTTCCCGACATACATGTGTTAACATGAGTTTTTCTCGTTGGTTCTACCACAGAAAGGCAGGGGTGGTATATTTCAGCAGCTCGGTTTCTCTCTCACAATTCAGAGATTGTTCAGTTTGTATTGTAAACTTAACGTTATCCATAGGCAACAGATATTTTATGGCTATTACTGATGTATGTTTGTAAGATAGAGTTGATGTCACGATAGTATATCCCTTGAGGAAACATAAATGCCTCTGATGATGAAGGGTTTATTTTTAAAACTACAGGAAAGGCTTTCAGCAGATTAATTCCAGTGTGTGGTTCTCACTGTGGTAGAAACAAATTGATCTTTACAGAATTAGTGTGTTTGCTGCATAAATCTCAAATCTATTCCTGAAACATATGATTGTGTTTAACGTGATTGGATGCTTCTACATTGCCTTTGAGTGATAAAAGGAAGCCAATCCACCACGACTGGATTAGAGCTCAAAGTACAGTAATGATAGCTCGGTGTTTCTCCATTGACCCAGGTGTGTTGTCTAAATACAATATGGATGTGCAGGGCTGCCTGTGTACTCCAGTGCTGGGAGACTATTTGCTGAAGGTCATTTGGGATCATAGCATGCCATTAATAATTCCTGAAAGCATCCAACATCTCCATCTGTTCTGCTGCATCCATCGCTCCACTTCAAAGACAAAGGCAGCGTTTGCAGGTTAGCATTAAACCTGCCTCCAGGCTAAGGTGTTGGAGGTGGGATTCTTTGTTGAGAGAACATATCTCTGGTCATCAGGTCATAATGTTTGCATGTTTGCTCCCACAGCTTGAATTGATAACCACATAGGTACACAAAGACTTGCAGATGTACATATACTTTGTATTGTAGCAATTGTGTGTGTTTTTTAGCTTTCACTGGCTGAGACAAGTGCACATGTGTGGTGCAATAAATCCACACGTACCCTTAACCCGTACTAGTCTCTCTACAGGGATGCATTTACCACCCTCCACTGAGTCTGGCCGGTCAGCTAGACAAGGTGTTAACCAGATAAATTATCAAAGTTGATTTTAAACAAAGCATTTACTGACATGCTTTCTGTATTTGTGTGTGTGTGTGTATAGTTGACAAAATAACACATATTCACCTGTGTGCACGGCTTTCAGTGCAGTTAAATCGAACCAGGTCTCAATGACAGGCCCACTTTAGACATGCAGGAGTCCTGCGGGGAGTAAATGGATGTTTGGCAGTGGCATGTGCTGCCCAGGCCTGGTGGGCGCAGTGGGCGAGGAGGCAAGTGCCTGGCTGAGTGAAAGATGGCAGTGTGCATGGAGAGTGTGTGCACACAGCTGAGGCTGTGACAGAAAACAGTAAGAGTTCTGCTCCTGCTGCTCCATCTTCCCCTGCCAATGATAGACCTCCACTTTAATTTTGTTAATAGCACAAGTGCGGCCGTCACGATGGACTCGGAGCAGCCTGCAAACAGCTATTTTCACCCGCTCTTCACTCATATGTAGCTAATCATGAAGATGTGTTTGGTTTATTTGGAAAAGAGGGATGGAGAACTTTGCTTGTAGGAAGATATTTCAGAATTTACGGTGACACAAAGAACACAGCGTGTCATTCGATGAAGCGTACAATTATTACTGCTTCACCCCCTCACATGTGGTCTGCTGATAAAGCACCTGTACCCATGAGTAACTCCACCATCTTTCAGCCCTGGGCTCTTGTACTGTACTGTAGGGCTGACCAGTGAGTCTACTCAAATCACCATCAGCTCCAAACTGCTTAGCCTGGCCTATTTGAATTTCACATCTCTGCTGACTCATAACCCTGTCAGGGCCTTTCTTCTTTATCGTGTCTGTGCCTCCGGTGGACTCTCATCACAAGCATTAGAAATTAATTATTCAGATTAGAAACCGAGCCACAATTACTGTGATTTTTGTCAAAGGCTTTGTTTTGGCTTAATGTTGATATCTGATCGGGATCATACTGCAGAGCTTAGATTGTCTTTGAAAGCAATTATTTTGCTGCATTTATTCATTCAAGACATTTCAGCGGAAGTTATTGGCTGTGTTCCGAAGAGCCAGGGAAGAATGGAGGAAATGATTGTGGCTGGTGACACACTCTCAAAGCAGTCCGGTTAGTGCGAGTGTGGCGCTTTGCCGGCCGCGACGCAGGACAGCGGTTCAGATCAACATGATAAAGAGGGACTGATTGAGCTCCGTGCAGCCACAGGAAGCTGAGCATTGGGGTTCAAGGTTATCTGGACAAATCAGACTCCTGTTTCCATTCATCCCCCCTCACCCACCAGCCAGGCCTTCCTGGGCAAACCAGCAAATTAGCAATTCTGATGTCTGCAAGCAGGTCTGGCAAGGGAATGCCTGTGAATCCTAATGCCATGATTAAACTTTCATATCCGTCCGGGGGAAGTGCTGCATATACAAAATAAGCAATCTCTTTTTATTTTTCAGCACTTTAAGAAAGGCTGTTGAGATTGGCAAACATAAACCCTTCAATAGGGTTAAATGGACCGGGCCAAGTGGCGGGGTGGGAGTGGGTATGGGGCTGGGGAGGATTCCTTCAGTAAAATCACTCAAGTCTTTGGTTGTCTTCAGCGGATATAATTGGTATCAATATACTTAACATAAGAAACTGTATTTGATTTAACACGCCGCAGTAGTCATTATTCCACTGTAGCTTTGCATCTGTGGACAGGCCCCACCCTCAGACCCTAAACATAGTAAATGACACCACAGTATTTGTTATGGAATAATATATTAAATGGTAATGTTGTGGCAAATGGAATACCCAGTCAATGTTACGCTCCCGTGGTCGGCCATGCTGAGTGTAGGGAAGAGAACCGGGGGGACAGAGAGCCTCAGTCCGAACAGTGAGCCGTGCCTGGATGTGGCCATTATGTAAGATGGTCTTATCAGGCTCTACCTCCTGCTGAGCCACAGCCTAGCTTCCCTCTGCTCCCCCTTCCTGGTGCTCCCAAAACATGGGCCTTCATTAGCAGGGCTAAATATCCCCGTTCTCTGCAATCTCTATCATTTCTTGCCTTGAGGCAATCCGATAATTACCTGTTCTCATTTCCCCTCCTTCTGGCCAGCAGGGAAGTGTTCTGACTTGCATTAGTTTGCATGAAATATTATCAGAATATTGCACATTTCTCCATCCTGCAGCCTCTGACATGGGGAATATGGAGTCACAGGAGCATTGATTGACAGGTGTCTGTCTTTCATGTTCCTCTGAGAATAGCTGCTTTGTTCTGAAGTTACAGCAAGAATTTTGATGGAGGGAGGAATGAGTGCGTAATGTGTATAAAGGCTTTGTTGCTTTGTTTAACACCCGTCTTCCATTATTTCCGGGCAGTATTGTTATGCATTACATTTGTCTTTGTTACCTACAATGTAGGTGTAAAAGAACTCCCAGATTTTATGAATTTAAACTCACGAGTGAGTTTTACTCACAGAAAAACTATCCTCGTTGTAATAGAGTATCATCTCCCTCTCTGTGAATTTACAGGGTTTTGGAAGACAGATGCGTACATGGCGTACAGTGCCTGGGAGGAGAAGGCATCTTGTGTAGTTATGGTCAGTGTTATGGTCAGAAGGGCCAGCTGCACATATTCTGTCTCATGTTATTTGTTCCTATCAGTAATAATGTCCAGCGGCTGTGGATCAGGAAATAAATGAGCAAAGGCAAGAAGCTCCGCTCAGCTTAACCTCTGCAGTCAGTGGAAATCAAATATGATCGCCTTATAGTACGCAAGTAACTGTGTTGATATAATGCACTTCATCCTCATTTCTCTTTTAAGACGTCTGCTGCTGAAGCGCAAAATTTTCCTACTTCAAATATTGCAGTTTTTAGAAGGTAATGTAATGCATGATATTTGCCAAAATGTATCTATTTTATGCCAGCAAAGCTATGAACATGACAGTTTTTGCAAGTGTAGAGACAGATTGCAGCCAATTTAAAACATGTCTGTAAATGTCATTCACAAACGTGTATTGAAATTTTAAAGGAACTTGTGTGTTAAGCAGAGGATCCGTCTGATATGAAGTTGTTGATGCATGAGCTTAAGCCAATTCAGTGTCTCCCCTCACTTTGCTGTGGGAAGCAGTGATGATTTTGGACTTTGTGATGGTCACTTTAATCTCTAATGAAGGCGCGTCCCTGGCTCTGCTCAGCCCTCTGATAGCAGAGCAGTCATAAACAGGCCTGTCAGGGGGATTGCAGCGCTAGCAGTGCAAATGGCAAAGAAAACCCCAGGGACCAAGCAATGCTAGCATTATGGTCTAATTCAGACACAGCTCGGAAAATACAGACTTTCATAGGAGAAAATTCTTCTGCTCTGCCTTTCTAGCTTTTCCTGCGTGCCTGAATCCCAGCATGGACTCACTTTTCCCCTTTAATCACAAACAGTGCCCACTTTACTCCAAGTATATGAATCACATTCCTATGCCGTCATGTGATCAACATATCCGTCAAAATACTGCAAACTAAAATACTATCAGGCTCATTCCAGCTGCAAATAAACACTCAGCTTTTAAGATTGCATCACAAATTGAGCATAAAATTTGTGTTTCTAAATTCAGTTACGCCGTGTTATGGCATACGCTTCTTTTAGTTTTACAACATTACCATACAAATGAAGACAATTTCATGTTTAACATTTAGTGCGAGATGTAAATGTGTGCTCAAATGATTCTGTGAAACTGATTACTGGCTGCTCTGTGTTCTGACACATCCTGTGCTCATGCAGCATGTGCGACAGCTGGTTAGTAATTAGAATAATCTTCTCCCTGGTAGTGATTTAGCTTTCATGACTGCAGCTTACCTCAAATTGAAAATAAATTTATAGATAAATGCCTTTGTTGTTCCAGCAAATTATACCGCTGTAACTCAAAGGAGCCAAGTTGTTTATTTTGGTAGTAAAGGAGCAATCAGAGAAAACAAACAAAGCACTGTACGAGTGCTGTCAGATTAATAATGATGCTACCCAGCGGTGATGATACAAATGATTATTTTTCAGCACACTCTACACCACCTCATCATGGTAATTATAGATACTATATCATTATTATATCAAGTATTCACTCCAGATTATCAAGATAATTGAGGCTTGCTCCACGATTGCCAAGTTCACCGAGCTGCCAGTAAACAGGGAATTACTGTGCAGGAGAGGAACACACACATTTTGTTAACCACAGCAAACTAGTACTGAGTCAGTTTGGTGTGTTCATGTTCACTCTGTATTTTTCTTAAGTGCGCACAGATACGTGTGTACATACACACAAGGATACACACACACAAACATCAGTCGACAGTGTGAAGATGAGGCTATACATGAGATACATTGTTTTTCTCCCAGCTTCTGCTCTGGTGTATCTGGGCAAATCCCATGGTGATGAGGCGTAGAATCTGTCATGGAGAAGGCATAAGCCTTTCATATGCATAGCAGAGATAAGAGGCAGCCATTTTATCAGGCGAGCTGTCGCTCCAACATGCTCGCATGTTATGTGTCCCCGGGAGCGCCTCCAGAAACATGTCCCTTTAATGACACGGCCCGTGCTCGCCAAGAGGACGCCCAGTTTGTTCTGAGCTCTAACCTGACAATTATGCCAATTACACCAGGCAGCAATGTTGACAAACACACCGGGAGAATTGCTACAGTTGATTGGTAGCTGTGTTTCGAAGTCCCCTGCTGTGACCTCTTCTGTAATTTAACTAGCATGGAGGAGAATTGCAAAGGGTATTTCTAGAAAATTCCCCAAGCCTTGTCTTCTATTGTAACGGGGCAACGTTTGTGCCAAGTGAACAGGCAGAGAAATGGATCTAGTGTGTCAAGAAGGCAGAGAGAGAGAGAGAGAGAGAAGTCATTCTTCCTGCTAGTCACCACTGTATTCAGTTTGTTTGGATTCATAAAGAGTGTTGTGTTTCCTGCCAGGCGGGGCCAACATGTAGAAAGTTGTTGTGGTGGATCATATTGCCTCTGAGGATTAGATCACAAATACTGACCGAGCACCGCTAGCTGCTACTTATGTAAGCCTTAAAGAGCACTACTGTTGGCACCTGAGTATGAAGCTCAGCCGCCTATGAAGTGAGGCAGGAGACACTGCCAATATGGAAGCATATTAACAGCACCATGGCTGCTCACTTCCTACAGCATGAAGTGTGAGCACTTGGTTAGAATACATAAAGGCTTTTTCAGCAAGTTTTTTGAGCAAGAACAGCATTGTACTGCATCAGCCTATTTGCAAAAATTCTGTCTTGATAAGCACGCACCTTTTGAAGGGAAAGAAGACGATCCTCCTTTTGTTTTGGAGCACATTAACGTATTGATTTCTTCCAAGCACAGCACATGATTTTTTAATTTCAGTCTCAGAATAACAAGGTGTGATATGATTGGCATGAAGATGTCATTTCAAGTGAATCTTAAATCAAAAGAAACATAGAGCTATGACATTTTTAGACCAGATTTTTTGCCATATTACAGACTACTTCTTCTAAAGCCCGCAGGTTTTTTTTTTTTTTTTTTTTTTTTGGTTTTTTTTTTGCAGAACGACAGAATTTATTTTCTGTCATACTCTAGCAGGTTTACAACACCTTGCACAGAGATTTAAAGGCAACAACAGCCACAGATTACAGTTTAACACTGAGGTCAGGAGCTGTTCTGTAACAGGTCACTTGAGCTCTGGTCTGGTCATGTAAGCACTGGGCTGAGAGCAGCTGGGGTTGTGCCATGAGTATGGTTTGTATCTTGAGTTACCTTTAAAGCTAGAGTCAGAGCTGGTCAATGTGAAGTGCTATTGCGTACTGAGAGCATGCTGTACTGTTTGTAAGCGCACAATAACACACAAAGGCAGGCAGGAAAGCAGGCAGGCGGCTGCCTCTGCTGGCCTGGTCAAAGGGAGCAGAGCTCAGTCCCAGCATGTCCCTCTCCTTCTCTTACATAACACGCTGTTAAGCTGGAGTTAGCAAACATTAGAGGTCAGCTGGTTATTGGGACAGTGGAAATGTAGTCATTCACTGGAGCACTATTTACAGTAGAAAAATGAGATTGCTGTGTTAGGCAAACAATGGTTTTCCTCCTGCCGTTTGTTATGAGTTGAAAAAGTAAACACTTTTTTGGCTGATTTGTTCTTTGGTTCACGTTCTATACAATGATGATAAAGCTCAAGATAGAGGGTGTGTTGAATGTAAAGCCTTTAAAACTAGACTGTTCCGTCCACGTCTTTGTGCCACCGCCCACATCCAGTCTTTGTTTTGTTCTTTGGATCTTTCCATCTTTCCTTGAGGACATAGTGTTTTCCTGTTACCATGTTAGTGCAGTCTAACCAGTGCTGCTTGTTAGAAATGTCTAATGTCCCTTCACAGTGAAGGTGCTGTGATTTACACCTACTTTATGTTTGATGAAGAGAGGCTGGGGAATCCATTAGTGTCCATCTAAATTACATCAGCCAAACCACTGACACCAGCATGCACTCCGCTGCCAGCTCATTGATTAAGAACAGTTTCCATTGGCCTTATGTAACTGGGCCTTTGCATTAGTTTAACAACGCTGCTGTTCTCCTGTTAGTGGCAAGAAGGGCCATTGTTGAATACAGTTCAATTTTTCTCTTGTTAGAGAGAAATGTCCAAATGAAATAAAAGCTTCCAAGATTAAGCAAAAATTTTTTTCACCTTCCTAACTGGGGAGTGAAAAATGTAGGGACAATTTGTAGAGGTAAGCCGATGTAGCAGGTGATGGCACTGTAGCATTCATTCAGGACAGTCATAAAAAGACATCACATTGTCCAAAATAATATCCTAGAAAACAACCTTCACTTCCGCGTGATTTCGGAGACGTTCTCAAGGCATCGTAATTATTGACAACGCATGTGAAAACCAAATTTAGATTGCTGTTGGAAGTCTCCATCTTAATTCAGTCAACTCTTTTTAAACCCCCCCTTTGGTTTTTGATAAAAGAAAAGGCAATGTCAATCAGGGGAACTAATGGGAATGTGCATTTTGTAATTCACTCAAAGGGAATCATAAATTGAAAAGAGTTTGCAACCTTTTAACACACTCACATACACCAGCGCTGACAGTCAAGCTCCATTATCTGACAGCTGGAGAGGTTAAAAATAACTGTGCTCGCAGCAAATTAGACGTATCATTTGGCTTCTAAGTGAGAGATGAATCTTTGTGTGGATGCTCCTGCCATGCCGTGACACAGGGGCAATATATCAGGCTGCGTTTGCCTGTCTTTCTCATAAACTCCAAATGGAATTGTAAACAGATGAAGCAATTTTACACCAAATGTATTCTCTCTGAGTCGCTCCTATGCTACAGTGAGAAGCCCAGCTACCATACACATATACATTACTGCCCCGTGCACTCTCAAGCCAAAGTACATAAATCATAATTTGGCCGCCTGCAGGGTTATTGCCATCGCTCAAAGCCAATCCTCGAAGTGTTTTATATGTTACTTTGACAATAAATCTGATGTTATTGCACATATGTGGGAAGGACTTTTGAAGATCCCACTGCCTGTTATTTCTCATCTCACACATAAAGGCAGATTCACACACGCTGCACAGTAATCTTAAGCATGCACAAACAAATACGCACGGATAAACTATATGAATCTCGGTTCTGCTCGTCACAGTCAAGTTTTTCATGTCATTCAATAGCACCTTGCCCGCCTATGCATGCATTTTATGTCAGGTGTCGGAAGGTGGGGTGTCAGTTCCCATTTAGGATGGCAAAAGAAGTGTAACTGTGGGATCCCTGTTACAATAAGGTAAGTAAAGAGATTTCCATGTGAGGCTTAGGTGACAGCAGAGGTTTAGCATTTCCTCTAAATGCCTAACAACATCATTGTTAATTTATAGCTATTTAATCACTTACTAGAGTAAGTGCAGGAAAAATGATCTTTGTGTCATCTTGTCTCACAAGGTAATCTCTCGTATTTCCTTGCTTAAACCCATGCTCTAAATTTGTCACTGACTGTGTGTAACCACGTTCACCCCTGAGTTTTAAGATGAGTTTTAAGTCTGCATATTTACTGAGCTCAGTGTGGCCCTGACTCCGTCTGCTTGACATGATTTATCACATCCAGCCTAACTGACAGGTATTGATGTGATACAAGGATAAATGCAGTAGATTGATGGAATTAAAGCCCACCCTATTGTTCCCATGCTGTGCATCACTGACACATGTGAGACTCATGTCTCTCATTAAAGAAAATAAATGCTTCAGGCATCCTCTCTGCAAAAGCATCAAGTTTGTGTGCGTGCCTGTGTGTGTGTGTGCGTGTGTGTGAGTGAGTGTGTGTGTGTGTGTGTGTGTGTGTGTGTGTGTGTGTGTGTGTGTGTGTGTGTGTGTGTGGGAAGCAATCTCAGTTGTTTTCCCTCTCTATAATCTCTCCCTCCTTGCACAATGGATTTAGCCTGGCCTTGAATGGAAGAGAGTACAAATTGCAGTTGACTCTAAACAGCAGAGCATTCACCCTGTTGACAGAGCCCTGGACGTGTGATTATATTAAACAAAGGGCCAAGACCATTGATTATTTAATTAACTTTCAATTAATGCTTGTGAAAAAGACAGGATCACAACTACAAGTGTAGCCGTGCTTCTTTGTTGAAGCATCGTCGTGTTATACCCACGGGCAATCTTATATGATGCATCTAAGCCACTAAAGAAATCTAATCTTAACTATGCAAGACAAAAAAAAGGAAAAGAAAAGAAAAAAGTGCAAGAGAGAAGCTTTTTTCCGCTTTACGTGCACGGCAGGCACTTGGCTGTGCATCTAAATTTTAGGGAGCTAGTGTTAACTCTATATTTGGATTCCACTGGAGTGGATTAAGGATTCTTTACTGCAAACCCACGGGATTCTCAGAGACATAAAAGAGGAGACTGTTTGCATCCATGCTATACAAATAATTGCAGGTTTCAAATCAAGTGTAATTTCAAGCACCAGCTATATGGGAGAGAGTGGGCTTTGATGTACAAATCCACAATTCATGGGGGATTAGCACCCCAAAGGTTAGCAGTTGCTAATTACAGGAGATTGGTTATACATATCTAACAAGGCAAGAAGACAGCCTTAATAAATGTGAGGATTCATCAGGAAAAAGGATAAGCGGCTGTGATAAGCGGACATGTATTTGAATCACCATGGACTGATACCCTGTAATGCCCTTCTTCATACAGTGGAAGGAAAGAAGCACTGTCTCTTCCATTGTCTTTACAAACACCATACCTTGTGCGATATGAGATTTTCAAGATGCATTTGTGAATGCAGATTTGTGCAATCATATAAATTAACCTCTCAGATATTCTTCCTGTGTCTCTTACTGCAGCAATTTCTCTTTTACTGTATTTTGCTTGCAGCATTCAGTGCTGCATTACCATAATCCTTGGTTCCCTTCCACAAACCACCACTGGCTAAATGAATCTATTATTTTTGCCTGGAGCTGAAAAGATGCAACAAAATGCAATGCATTAAAGGGAATGAAACTTGTGATAAGCTGCGCATTTTCTCTATAATAGCCTGTCTACAACAGACTTTTTACCCACGGTTGGAAGTATCAGCACACTTGACCTTTAATAATCTGAATGTTGTAAGCTTAAAAGGTGGTATCAAACCCTAAACCTTTCCACTGAAAAAAAAAAAAAAAAAAAACATTATTCAATTCTGAACACCATCATTTAGTCAAGCTCCGGCTCACTGGCCCTGTGTGTTGTTGATTCCCCTGACCGATGACAGCAGACCTGGCCAATGTGGCCTCGTGTTTTCATATGGCCCTAAATTAAACATGTCCGAGCCAAGGCAGGCACTTGCTCTGCCGCGGGAAACGCTTTTTCATCTCCTAATGAATGTGCCTGAGGGGGTCCCACAGGGGGCTCCACTTCACCCCTCATTAGGCGGGGTGCTGCGTCTGCCTTCATGCTGAGGAGCAACCTCCTGGAGAGGGGCCTCCCACTTCATCTGAACGTCCCACGCTCCCCTGCCCCTGGACCAGTGGACTGCACTGCTCACTCCCTCTCTCTTTTCTCTCTCTGTCTCTCTCTATCTCTCCCTGTCTCCAATACTCATCACAAAGCAGCTCGTCTTATAGTGGCAGACCAGGGATGACAGGGATGAGAGGATGGTCTGTGCTCCTAATGTCCTTTTAATGGCCTTGTTTGGTCTGTTGTGGTGATTTATTGCTATACGCACACTTCTAATGTCCTCCAGGATGTCTGCTTAACTGTCTTCTTCGCAACAAGTCAAAGATGCTATTGTTTTAGAACTCAGAGTGACGAGTGGGTTGACGAACTAATCAGAACTGCATTGACATCTCCACTTTCTTCCAACTATGCTGTCTTCATTACGGTCTTAGACAGACCGCTGCGTAACGCCAGGCACTGAGGGCCAGACATGCTGCATAGTGGCCCTGGTTAGCAAGAAAAAGGAAGTGTAGAGATAAAGACCCTATGTCCTGCTCTGGCTAAAAAGTTCCCTCCTAGTGCCGAGCCGCAAATACCCGCTCTCATGTGGTAAATATTGACAGCTTCCTGTCATCAATGAAGCAACAAAGCACAGATAATTCCTGGCTGTTGTGAGGCAGCAGGAAGGAAAAGAGGAGTATACTGGCTGTCAGCTGACTCCAAGAGCTTTTTGCATGGCAGCAGAGCAGGTTGAAGAGCTGATTGTTATTCCAGGGCTTTTGGGATGTGTTTATGCAATCATTAGTCTTGGCACTTGTTTATTTGCCTGGGATTAGAGCACCACGGTGCATTCACCGGCAGTCAGGGAAGCTGGTTCACCAAAAGGTAGCAGCAAGCGCACAGGCCTTACTCTGTAAGCAAGGCGTGCAAGTAGGGAAGCATGCTTTGCGCATGGCTGCTTAATCCTGCCATGTTAAACAAAACCAGGCCAGTGTTTGTAGGACTATGAAAACAGCAGTGCAGAGGGAATGTGCCTCACACGCTGTAAGCAGTCTGTGAACTCTGTGTGGCAGTAGACACTCGTCGTGCACCGCTGTCATCTAGGAATGCCTTTCATACGGTCTGCTACAGCTGGAGGAGAGGGAGGACGACAGTGGAGTTGCTCAGCAGATCCTCCACAGTGAAGTCAGAGATTATTGAGGCTGCTTTTGTAATCACCTGTGAAAACCATGTATCATATACAGTGTTTGAAACGAATACAAATGGCCTTGTGATGACACATTTTTCAGATAATACAGGGAGTTTTAAAAAAGACCCCAAGGAGAAGGAGAATAAAGGAAGAGGTATACCATCAACTTACTTAAAAATGGAATAATCAAACTTATAGATACACTGTGTATTTGTATGTATGCCGTATATACAGTGTGTGTGTGTGTGTGTGTGTGTGTATGTATATATATATATATATATATATATATATATATATATATATATATATGTGCTTAATTTTCTGCAGCTGAGAAAGTGACACATCAGTCTACCGATGCTTAAGAAATCCATTTACATTCACTGCCTCGGTGTACCTATCATGGGCCTGACACTGCCAGGAGCAAAATGAAATAAACAGATTGATTTTTAAAATGCTTTGCAAATTTCATCACAAGTAAATATTTTACATGGTCACGATCATAAGATTTCACTTTAATCATTTTGCACATTTAGTAGCACTGAGGATAAATGGTTCATGATGGAAGTGTTCGCAGTCACTTATTAAGACACTAATAGCCAAGGGCACTGTATATGGATTAGATAATGGGTCTGTCTCACTTTAAATTGCTCTCTGCACCTGGAGGAGAGGGCCAGAAAATCTTTGAAGGCCAACTAGCAGCTCTGAGTGTGTGTGCGTGTACTTGCACATAAAACATGGCTCACATGTAGCGAAAACAAAAAGCGGTCCAGGTAAAAACAGAAAGAGTGAGACCAGTGAAGCGGGTTCTCTAAGAAAGCTCTTCTTCTGGGGCCCCATGACACCGGTGATCTGTGGAAAGGTTGGGTGCCTCTAGTTTCAGCTCTATCAAGCTCTGGATCTTTTAGCAGCAGGATTCAGTATCCCAGCTAATGTAACAAGGCTCATTTGTCTCAATCACATGTCCCTGGAAGTATCGGCTGGCCATTGATGTCATTCATCTTCCCTGTCCTTGCCTGCTCTTTTTCAGCTGATGAAAACCCAAGACCTTCAAGTAGAATGGCAGAGGCGCAGTAAAAAGTGCTCATCAGCCCAGCCGTAAAAAAGATACTTAGACTGCATGGTGCATTCATTGCTGAGGCTTGTAGACAGTAACTTTCCAGATTTCATTAGAGGTAGAAAGACTTTGTCATTTTCAGATTCACTTTGACAACTGTTATCAGATGACGAGAACATAGTCTTTTATCTCAGCTCTTCTAAAAGCGGTTGTTATTGTCCACTGCCTGAGTCAGTACAAAGCATCAGCAGGCGAACAACAGCACAATGTGAAGGCACCTGTATTATTCTCATGTTACCTGCAGTTTGGCATGATTTACACACTAACTCCGCTAATTCAAGTATCACAGTTTTTCAAAGATAGCCGTTCACTGGCTCACATGTGTGTACAGTGTGGTCCTCCTACTTGTAGAGATGCTGCATGATGACAGTCCCATCATGATGTGTTTTTTTTTCTTTCTTGCTCTCTCAAAAATCTATTGCAAATGTTTTGGAATAAAACTCATTACTTTATTAACACATGTCCTCATGAAGAGCTGCCTTCAGCTGATGTCAGCTCCAATGGAAACAGTGACTCGCTCCATAACTGGAGGCTTATGCTGAGCTTCCCTCTTCGATGGAGCAAATCAAGATCATGATTACTATCTGGCCCATGCAGCCAGTCAGCGTTGTCTGGAAACATGTTTTCCTAAGGAGACCACAGAGGGACAATTACTGTCAGCTGAACTATTCAGCCTGCTCTCCATGTGTGTTCTGGCTGCGTGCCTTTGACCCACTGACCCTGAGCAGCAGCATGAGATGGGACCCCCCCCCCCCCCTCCCCTTCACACACCCCTTCCCCCCAGTATCCACCATCACTGAGGCATTCAAATATGCACTTTGCAGATGTCTGAAATGCACATATACTCTGTCAACCCTCTGGCAAAAAAAAGACCATGCAGGAAGTTGTGTGGATGTAAGTTTTGATTTCTTTGTGTGAAACAGTAGAAAGATCCTATTCAAAAACCCACAGCTGAATTCTGGTTGTCTTACAGAAATGCATACTAATACAGCAATTATAGGAGGAAGGAAGTTGTACAGTGTGGCAGTAGCAAATTCCCTGGTGCAATGGAACAAGGCTCTTTGTTGTTATGTAAAGGTTTCTGCGTGTAATTGCAGTGGATGTTTTGAAGGATTCATTATTTATATATTCCTGTGTTTTTCTAAAGGAGCCTACGAGGCTGCCGTCCCTGCAGGGAGATGGGGGGCTGAGAGGTGCTTAACTAAGGCACTGTACCACAGTTGAGGCTTTAACCACCGCCTGCTTAGTTCAAGTGGTCAGACTAAAGGTTCAGAAGCATCACATGATCCTGAGCTAAAAATCTCAGAATTCAAACAGTGGCTCCTGCACCAGTCAATCAGGCGGTCCTGTGCGATTTCAGCCTCAGTGATTTTGAGTTTTGGTGCATCCCAGTGCCTGGCTGCACAATGCATGAGTACAGCAAACAACGCACAGGCACCTCTGACTCATACTTGCACTGTAAGAAACTTTTATTTCCATTCACAATTGAATTTTAAGAGAGGATGTATCATATTTGATTTCATGAAGGGCCCAAATGATCTAAACAGTTAGACAAAGCATGTAAATATTTGCAACACAGATTTTTTATTTAGCTCTCCTGGCTCTCTATGACTAACTAGGGGCTGGTAGAATGCATAAGTGAGTGCTGTCTGCAGATTGTATTTTGCCATCAGAGTAAACAGTGTGAGCCTTTCTCCCTCCTGGCACACATGTACACCCGCATGCACATGCTCACACACACAGAGAGGGGGCGTGCCCTCCGGTCCCCAGCACCCGGGCACAACTTCACTTGTCACTGCAGTCACAGACGAGAAGGGGATAGGTGGGGGAAGATGGATAGAGGGAGGTAAGGAGTGATGGGGAGAGAGATTTGAGCTCAGGTGGGGCAGACAAGGGAGGGGAGAGGAGCGCCGCACACATGCTACCCTTCATGGTGCTCGTCTGCTCGGTAAACCCGGGCTTTTGTTGTTTCCCCCAGAGTGCAGGCGTGCAGACTCCCAGCCAGGAAGCTCGTCAATCTTTGCCACAACAACACATAAATTAGTGCCCAAATTACTGTTACGCCGGTGGAGAAAGAGACATGGAGAGAGATGTCTTGTGCTGCGGTTTGGGAATACATCTTCCCCTCTCCTGCTCCCCCTCATAGAGGGTGTCAGAATGCACTTCAATAAAACAGTCAAGTAAATACAGGGAGAGACATGAAGAGAGAAGCACTGCTGTGTTGTACAGGCATCTGGAGTTGGGCAGTGTTGAAATATTAATAGGCCTCACACACAAACAAACACAGAGATGCACGCATGAGTTCATCCAAAAAGCAGCCCAGGGCGATGGTCCAGACCTGAGCTTTAGCAAAGTCACTGCACTGCTATGAAGGAATAATAGGAAAGGCTTAAAGAGCCCGTCTTTTGAAACAGAAATATCTCTTCAAATATAGCTAGTCTCTGGTGAAGGGGGATCACAGCTTAGGCAGCTAAATGATTGGGGGGGAATTAGCTACACACAGCATAGAGACATCAAAATGTGTCAATTATGTCTTTCCTTGCTCTAATCCTTCTGGTCAGAATATTTTCTGATGACTTCAGCGTGTTTACAGGTTGAATGGAAGCTGTTTAAAGTGATGATATAGAGTTTTGGTCTGCAGGTGAATTTCTGTACAGTGCTGTGTGCTACAAACCAGCAAATGCCATCAGGACAGCTCTATAGTGATATGCCAACAGCCTCCGATCCCTAAATAAATAACACATTTATACTATTCAGCCTGTGTTCCGTGCCACGACTGTCCTTTGCCGCTGACATTCAAATAACCTTTCTTCTGCTGCATAAATGGGAATAAAAAAGTATTGTGTTGTGCGACTTCACGTGACAGCAGACCCCTGGCAGATGAAAAGAGGCAGCAGTCTGATTCCAGCTCTTGTTAGGCTGTCGTCGCGCTACAGCTAGATCTGGCTGTCATGGGTATCTGTTTAGAGAAGACTCTGTTTATCAACCAACAGCTGATTTCCAACGCCAGAGAAATCAGTTCATGTAGGAGAATAGATAGCTGCACACAACGATGGAGGAAGATTGCTTAGTACACATTTGCCAGCCGGTGTTTGTGTGCTGACCATGTGTAGATGGTCTGTTTTTTAAGAAAATCCATAACAGTCCTGGGAGCAGGCATGTGATCCTCATAAGCTTTTGTTTGGTTTTGTTGCAAAATATTATAAAAAGAGAATGTATTAACACAGTTAGCCTGATGGGAGTCAAATTGTTAATCTGCTCATGATGCTGTGCCCTGTCCAGTTCCTTACATAATCTCTGACATGAGCCCACTGGCTTGCGTCACTCTTGTCATTGACAGCTGTCAACACAACGCGACCGACACACACACACACACACACACACACACGTACACGCTGACTGACACACCACCGGGCACAGAGAGGCAAATGTGTCTTTCATCCAACTGCTTTCTTTCAGAATGATTGTGCATTGTAAATAAGCCAGTGAAACAGCTCTGCACGTACAGAGCAGTATAGAAGCCTCGGTGTCAGGTCTCATATATTGTGCACCTCTATCATGAATCATCAGGCCATGAGAAAATGATTTAATGGTCCAATCGAGTAATGGGTTAAGCTCTCAGCATTATGACGGTGGCCTGGGCATGGGTCTGTAATGTAAGGGATAATCGTAATCCTTCAGCGTTATGTCAGTAGTCCAAGGGTTCAGTGGGAAAAGCCAGGAGATTTTGACTAGTGATTTTCCATGTTTGCACAAGCCTGTATGGTTTTCACTTTTATTTTATGTTGTATATGTTACCATGTATATGTAAGATATAAAAATAATTACTGAGAATTAAATAAAATGTTTGTTTTTTTGTATCTGACAAGAATTCTAAGAAGTCTACCATAGCAGGTATAAATGCATACCAATTGCTAATTCCTCAAGAACTTACACTGCATAGAATGACCAGCATTTCTAAATATTTCACCATTTCTTTCCCACTATATTTCTCAGCTTCACATTGTTTTAATATGTAGTGAATGATTCTTTATATCTTTGAATGAGGCTATAAAAGGCTATGACAGAGCCCCTGGAAGCTGTTTGTGTGCGTTTGGTAAATCGTGCTGGGTGTTTCCAGGTCTTTGATAATGTACTGTGGTTTTAGCAGTGGGCTGATCTCTGTGAAGACAGTGAAGGGCAGTGGGTGATCATGCAGGGGCCACGCTGCACTATTGTACATGTGCTCTGAGTGACACGTCATCCCCTCAAAGGGCCTGCTAGTGTGGTGAATCAGTGTCCTTGAACTGCTCAGCCACAGACAGACAAAGAACAAGCTTTAAATTTGGCTTGACTGTCTCGTCCCTCCGCCATGCCCCATTGTCCAAGACTCCCACATCAGGTTGCAGCGCTGCGTACAGGAAATCAGTCTTGAACCGCTGTCCAGCCCTTATGGTTATGCACGTGGCGTGATTGCACTGTGATGTGATTCGCGCATAATCTTGGCGTCTTAGCAGGTGTCTTTGAAGTGGCCTGCGTGCAGAGGCCATCTCAGAGTGCTGTGAGGAGCGGCAGGCTGCTGGGATGGGCTTTAGCATGGCTGCCCGTCTAACTGTGCCTGGCTTTGATGTCGTAAACAGAGCAGGCAGGGCTGGCTAGCAGGGAAGGGAGGCAGGGAGGCAGGCAGGCGCGGTGAATGGGATCAGTGGCAATGCGCTGGTCAAGCTCAAGCGAGCCAGCAGCTGCCTGTTTCACACCAAGAGGCAGTTAACACCGCAGCTCATGTCAATAGATATTGACTGCCAGATTGGGAGTGCTTATAAGCGTGGGCCTTTTCGTTTGACTGTCTCCCCTGTGTGAATTCAGTTTAAATCATCCTCAGTGTCAAAAGTGTAGCTTAGGGGCCCCATGACCAGTCACTCAAGAGGACAACTTGCACAGTCATACAAATATACAAATATTGACTCAGGCTGAAGATGTAGGTGAATTAATGGTGTATTTGATCACCGTTGTGCCATTGCTCGATGTTTGTTCTCCTTGACCCCCTCTTTTTGAAAGCAGCTTATTCCACAGTGGAAGTAACTATATGTTCAGACTGGGGTCTTTTCTCATACAAGATACTACAGAGCCTGTCTCAACCGGTCCAGAGACAAACCCTTTTTACTGTTGAGTGCACTGAGCATCCAGGGGCTTGTGCAGCGGTGGAGTGAGAGGGTGTTAGCTGGTGAGGCTGTGTGCACTCAGGGCCTTCCTGCTGCAGATAGGGCTTTGTGAGGCATGCTTGTGTGTGTGTATGCCCTGCCCGGCCTGGCACCCCCGCGTCTCTACTCCCACTGCTTTCACCTGATGTGGCACAGCCTCTGTCAGGCCTGAGCGAGCGCCCAGCCAGCTTCGCTTCTTCAGGAAAGATGAAGGCATCTCACAGCTGTGCTGTGGGGGTGGGGAAAGCTAGCAGCAGCCTAAGCCTGGAGCTATCAGAGGCTGGAGCTCAGAGCCAAAAGCCTGTGGGCTGGATAGGGTGGGTGGAAGCTTGGCTTAACTTGGCAAGACAACCATAGCCACAGCCCTGCACTGCCACCCAATGGCTGGGGAGTAACACTACAACCTTTAGTTCAACATAACCACAGCTAGTCATAATTACAACACGCTTCAGTTGTTGTGAGTGCATGTCAGAACAAATTATGTAAGTAATGAGGCTGAAAATGCTAAAGGAGTCGAAACACACTGCACTGCTAATGCTCATGCAGGGAGAACACAAAAACAAACAATAGAGTGCACTCATACAGCGATAGACCTAACTGAAATAACAAGCAACTGTTCACTGCAAGGAAAAGATTAATTATAAATTAACCCTCTCAGTTAGGTTGTCAGAGCCCGCCTCCTGCCTGGATTTCACTCTAATCCGGGCCGACGAGGTGCAGTGCCCTCTATTGTATGTGCGAATCACAAATCGCAGGAGGTGTTGTCTGGAGGAGAATTAATTGTGCATGTTCCACCACTCCCTTTTGTTCATTTTACTAAAATGTAGGCTAATTCCATGTAAACATGGCCAGTCTTGTTGACTCCAGCAGCGCGAGGAGAACAGACACAGATTCCTGAATGAATAGAGTGTGGCTCCGGGGTTAGTGGATTAGAGGCTCTGTGTTAAGGGCCTCTCCCGGGCATGCCTCAGGGACAAGGACATTATCCACATGACACATTACAGGCTCCTAGGCAGCTGATTAAAATGGGCAGGGATCTCTGGATTGAACCCCAGCAAAAGTACTTTTGATGTTATCAAACTAGTTTAAAGAGGCTGGTTGTTAAGGTGTACGAGGGATATTTGAAGCTCCTAGTCTTAGGAAGAGACACGAGGCTTTATAGCAGACAGTCAGGCCTGACTAGAGGGGAGAGGCTGATGTAACACTTTGACATAGTGAATGTTCAACCACTTTTTTAATGATTCTAATTTTGTTGCATCTTATTAAGGCAAAATTATAATATCCCCCCTCTAATTGGTATAGACTTGTGTTGCAATAGCCCTGTTTGCCCTGATTGGTCGGCTGCATGACTGGTTGGAGAAAACCATTACATCGTGAGAAAATATCCCGCGGTGATCTTTCCTCGATTTAGATCAGAAAGCGGAGTTCGTCTGGCGCTGCAGTGCACTGCTGGGATGGCGGGACTGAGATGTTGGAGATGTGGAGGAGGGCTGTGAGATAGAGATCTCTGGAGGGAGGGAGAGAGAGAGGGAGAGAGAGGGGGAGGTAGAGGTGGAGAGGGATGGAGCATCAGTGGCTGCAGTGATAAAGCTGAGAGCAGCGGGACAAGCTGGGAGTTCTGTGTCTCTGATGTCTGTGTGTTCTGTCTGTTCTGCTGTGTTGCCCTGTGGTCTTCTCCTGAAGAGAAGGCCAGCGATGGATGAGGCCTGTCCTCTCTGTGCTTTTGTCCTCTATGGCGCGTGAATCACAAGCCTGTCAACAGCACAACACCACAGCTAAACCCCCACTGAACCCCTTTTCTATAGCGCATGCAGACGTGCACACACAGGCTCCGCCACCGCTCCATCCAGCGCAGTGGGCATGTTATGAGTCTTTGTGGCCACAGTGGATTAACTCCTGAGGTTTTTCATGGTTTTGAAGTTTAAGAGGCTTCATGAAGTCAAGTTTTCCAACAGGGAATACATCTCCTCATGTGGCTAAATGAGCCTTTGTCATTGCACTAGGCTAGATTTAGTGCTACCGTGATAATATTATGGTTTGTGGGTAGCTGGGCTTTTACTTATGTGAGTTGTGTTTAGGATGCAGATTGACACTATGTTTACATTGGCTGCTTGTGAGGACTTAAAATGGGCTCCTTCCCCTCACACACACACACACACGCAATACTCTGTAAATATTCAGCTAATGCTCTGTGGAAGTGAGGATTCAAAAGCCACCAGATGAGATGTTTTTAGAAGCACAGTGCTCTTTCATGTACCAACATGGATCCATGGTGAGGGTGTTGTACAGTGACTTGTGACAGCAAAATGTTGATTTTTTTTTTTTTTTTTAATTCTTTCATTTCCTTTTCTTCTCTTCAGCTCAAATCGAAATAATTCCCTGCAAGATCTGTGGAGACAAATCATCAGGCATCCATTACGGCGTGATAACATGTGAAGGCTGTAAGGTAAGCATATTGAGGCTGAACATGTTTGTCATGGGAAGAAGTGTGTGTGTGTGTGTGTGTGTGTGTGTGAGTGAGAGAGAGAGAGGGGGAAGACAGGGAAAATTGAGGGAGTAAAGAAAGTTGCTTGCGAGGAAAAACATTTGAAAAATGTTGCTGAAGTTTTACGAAGATTTGGAAAGGGACTGCGAAATGTAAACACCAAGAACATGATCATTAAAGTGGTCAAGCACCGCAGAGGACATCACAGAAAACCACAATTAGTAGTACAAAGTCATTCCTCTGCCTTGCTCTGCCTTTCCCTCCCAGGGACATGTCTTTTCACTGTGTTTTTTGCCTCTGCTGCAGCCTGCTCTTCTTGAAATAAAATGATCAAAAGGGGAGTGCTTTGAATTATAGCAGATTGTTGGCTGTTTGCTACAGTGTGTTGCTTCCATTGAAGCCGCCTTTTGTACTGTTTCAAATGCACCAGCCATTCATAGTGAGGGGAATTTTGTGCTTAGAGTGTATTCTTGTCCCCGTGCTTGTCACCAGGCACATCATTAGCATTCCTCAGCCAGGCTGCACCTTTGCTGTTTTCTCGTGTGTGTGTGTGTGTGTGTGTGTGTGTGTGTGTGTGTGTGTGTGTGTGTGTGTATGTATGTATGAAGGAGAGAGAGATAGAGAGAGAGTGAGCGAGAGACAGACAGAGAGAAGTTCCTTTCAGCTGTTCTTCTCTCCCTCACACAGGAGCTGGAAGGAAGAAAACACTAAAGAATAAACTGCTGAAATCTATCTTTAATGATTGCTAATTAGTCCAGGCAGAGAGGCCTTTAATGATATGTGCGAGTACAAAAGTTTGGACCATAAATCATAGCATTATTAAAGAGTGCTGCTTGTCACTGGCAGTTATAGCCTGTTTCCATAATGGCTTCCATTATAAAGCAACTTGGCAGCTGTCAGCTGTTTTCTTGTAATTAAACAGCCAATGAGCAGCTAATTAAGACATATGTGTATGGAGCGGTAGAGTGGGGCATGTTAATGATGTGCTGGAATCAATTCATTAAGTCAAAGGATGAGGAATCCAGTCGGTGTGCATTCGCAATCCTTTAGCACTGCACATGCCAGTGCTGCGTTAATCAACACTAATAACCCCACTGAAGAAAAATAGCATCCACTGTTATCATTCCTACCCAAACACACCACCTTCATGCTGAACACACTGCAGTGCTCTTTAAATGCCAGATATTACAGCATAACAGCCAGGAAAATGCCACTACAGTAGTGTTATTATCTAATCTGTTTGGCAGCAGTAAAATCAAAATATCACCACTAGGAATGCAATAAGTCACTATCAATCAGTAATGAGTTTTGTCAACACTAAAACACTACGAAGGCATGATCTGATGCTCCAGTCCCAGAACATTTTTCCACCCACAGTGGTTCATCTGCTGTGTTTTCCATGCCCCTCTCCTGTGCAGGGCTTCTTCAGGAGGAGTCAGCAGAGCAATGCAGCCTACTCCTGCCCCCGTCAGAAGAACTGCCTGATCGACCGCACCAGCCGCAACCGCTGCCAGCACTGCCGGCTGCAGAAGTGCCTGGCAGTGGGCATGTCACGAGATGGTAAGTGCTTTATGGGAAGAGGAGAAATAGGTGGGCGGATGCAGAAGGGTGGCGTGGTGAGTAGACAGAGGTAAAGAGCTCAGGTCAAGCCCATGTGTGGGCAAGACTCTGCTCCGCTGGAGTGCCTTCGAGCCAGTTGCTTCAGGGGTGCTGCTGTGGACTCTGACCTCCCTGTGAAGGCAAGAGAGAAAAGAATTTCCTCATGGAGACATTAAAGTCAAATAGTCATTGTTGTAAGTTTTTGTGTATAGTGTAGAGTTAGAGCCTGTTATTTTTGTTTTGGTCTTTAAAAAAAAATCCAGAAATTCATCCGTTTATTTTAAAAGTAAAAGAATGAGGACAGACTGGATTTTTTACTAAATCTTACTTAATATATTTACTTACTTACATACTTGCCATTTAATCAGCAGCTAATGTGCATTCTCTGTTTAGATTTTTTGAGCTGTGCTTAAACAATGTCAGTCAGCATCATCTTACAGCAGGAAACTTGTTGGTTGTAGGGACAAAAAAAAGAGTCAGGCTATTTTTTTACTATCAGTAAAAATATTGATCCTTTTCAGGGTATATTACCTGAAACAGTGAAACAAACAACACCATTGCATCAGCTTAACTCAGTTTTGTTGTTGGGTTGTTTGTTTGTGGCCCTATGTTCATGTGGTACTTGGTGGAGACACAAAGAAAACGCACACACACACACACACACACACAGATAATGACAGCCATTATTCTCAAAGGGACATAACAGACACATCCTAGGAAAATCTTGACGTGAACACACGCTAAGACGTCACTCCATGTTCACTGTCTGCAGGTGAGTGCTTTGTCTGCAGGCCTAATTTGTTGCTGTGATAGAAACTAGGTTTGATGAAATAGGAGGTTGTTCGAGGTTGTCATTAGTGCTGCTGCAGCTGAGATGCAGTAATGGGAGCACACAGGTGGGGATGTGTGCTGGAGGGCTCCTGCTGTGCCGTGCTGGTCCAGACTGGGCTGGGCTGAGGAGATTCTATCAGAACAAAGCAGAGCAGAGCTATGATAATTTTTTTTTTTTTTTTTTTTTTGTGTAAAACATACACAGACAAGTGAGAACCTGAACATGCATGACTGGCACACCTTTATGCACACTGCTCTGCTATAATTCAGTTACTCACACGCATACATATTCATGAATGTGAATGAACACAGAAGTACATTAGCACTTATGAGGGCCTTTGCACAGCCACACACATTCTTACATGCACACAACACACGTGCACACATACACTCACACATGCTGGGGACAGACGAAGGTGACTCTTGCCTTCACTCAACACAACCAGAGCCCATCTGCCCGCACTCTCCTCTGCGTCGCTCCACTGTGCGTAGACAAACACACACACACACACACACACACACACACACACACACACACACACACACACACATATACACACACTGTGACCGGCTGACATACTGCCAGGCCCCCAGTACACTGGCCAAGGAGTCTCATTCTCAGCACCACTGTTTAGTCTGGAAACCTTGAAACAGGAGGCAGCAACTTAGTCCTCTCATGTCTGAGTGGCCGGTAAGCTGTTAGTCACTTCCCACTACTGCCTCTGCACTTATGAAGCTGTTCATTTGTGCAATAATCTCTGTCATTACTGATCCCCCCCTGAAATATGGAGATTGACTTTTTTGTCATCAGTATTATCTGTTAAGAGAGTAACAGTGGTGTGTGTTTATAATAGCTGACATCTTTTGGTCCAATAGTAACACACAACTTTGACATAGAGGGGTTTTGTGTGTTACTGGGTCAGAGGAGGGCACATATTGAGAAATAACCTCTGAATGTGTTACACAGTTTGTAGCCACTAGAGAATTAATGTGCCCCAAAAATTTCACAATTCAGTCCTTTTCAGTTGTTTTCTAATCAAGTCATTTTGTCTCAGACTCCAAGATTACATTTTTCACAAAAGGAATTTAGTCAATGCTTTGAGATGATTTGAGTGTTTGGTTTTTGGACTCAACAATAAAACTGATCAAATTCACACAATGGTAATCTTGGGCGGCCCGGTAGTTGAGTGGTTAGGGCCCATACCATGTTGAGCGCAAGACGCTCTTAGCAGGCAGTCACCGGTTCGACTCCCGACCGGTCCGACTCTTTCCTGCATGTCATTCCCCTCTCTCTATTCCCTTTCCTGTCAGTCTCCACTAAGCTATAATAAAGGCATAAAAAAAAAAAAAAATTCACACAATGGATCAGTAACATGGAGGTTGTATGAGAAGGAGGTGTAATACATGTTAACAGTCATACATAGACTTTTCATTTTATTTTTGTTGACTTATTTTACTTTATGCAGAGAAGCCCCTGGACACCACTTATAGAGATATAAAATATAAATTACAGAAGTGTCTGTTTAAACTCTTTGGGATGTCTCACTCATGTTTTGCTGATCACAGCGGTGAAGTTTGGCCGCATGTCGAAGAAGCAGCGAGACAGCCTGTACGCCGAGGTCCAGAAGCACCGGCTGCAGCAGCAACAGCGTGACCACCAACAACAGCCTGGAGAGGCGGAGCCACTCACACCTAGCTATGGCCTCTCAGCCAATGGCCTCACAGAGCTCCATGACGACCTCAGCGGCTACATGGATGGTCACACCCCAGATGGCAGCAAACCAGACTCTGCTGTCAGCAGCTTCTACCTGGACATCCAGCCATCTCCTGACCAGTCAGGCCTGGACATCAACGGCATCAAACCGGAGCCCATCTGCGACTTTGCCCCCGGCTCTGGCTTCTTCCCTTACTGCTCCTTCACCAACGGAGAAACCTCCCCCACCGTGTCCATGGCTGAACTAGGTAAGGAGCGGGAGAGAGACAGGGGGAGACAAGAGCAGAGACAGCAAAATGGAGGAGGGGGGAGAACAACTCAACCGTGGGGCAAACGACACAAAGGTTGCTTAAAATAGCAGGAGGTTGGAGACTCATCTCCAACACTCATTAAAAGAGCCTCTTTTTTGTAATTAGTTTCCATTAATTAGGGCCAATCAGGATCCAGCAGGGCAGGCGTCTGGGGAAATCATTTTTTTAGGCTCCCCTGTGCCCAGGAACTCCTTTTAACAGATGTGTTTTCAAAACCATTTAAATTCTTATACTCAATATTTCTCTCAGAGAAAATGTGACCTTTGTTTCAGTGAGTAACGTGGCACCCCTCCTCCTCTCCATGCATTTGTGTCATAACTAGATTGGCTTTGCCTCAACCTTAAGCTATGAGCTTCCTGCAGGCAGTAAAAGGAAATGTCAACAAGCCTTTTCCCAGTCAAAAAAGCCCACGCGTATCCGCCTCTCCTCCTTCTTGAAAGCTCAGTAAATAAATCTTCTTTTCCTGTGGCATATTTCATCAGTGAGGTCTTCACTTTCTCATAGCCTTGTGAGTAACATTCAGATCTCAACTGTGATCTTCTGGGTTTGTGACGATGGTTGTATTTCAGAGCACCTGGCCCAGAACATCTCCAAGTCACACATGGAGACATGTCAGTACCTGAGGGAGGAGCTGCAGCAGATGACCTGGCAGGCCTTCCTGCAGGAAGAGGTGGAGAGCTACCAGAACAAGGTATCTTGACCACAGCCGGGCCTGCGCTGGCTCCCGCAGCAGTTGCAATCATCAAATACATTGTTTTAAGGTAGATAACCCATTCTGTGTCCTATCTGTTCTTAGCCCCGGGAAGTCATGTGGCAGCTGTGTGCTATCAAAATAACAGAGGCCATTCAGTATGTGGTGGAGTTCGCCAAGCGCATCGACGGCTTCATGGAGCTGTGTCAGAACGATCAGATAGTGCTGCTGAAAGCAGGTATGACAGCCTGTCAACATGGCCCGCTGCCGTCAGACTCACCCACCACCTCCACCACCCCCCTCTGGCATTGTCACAAGGGCGTAGCTGACCTGACTGCACAAAGCCCTCTTCTTCACACGCACAGACAGTGTCACAGAGAGGAGACCCTGCCCTGCCTGTTTCCTCTCTCTGTCTCTGTCTCTGTCGCTCTCCGTTTTCCTCTGTTCATTACATACATAGCAAAGATGGACACAGCGTTAGATAAGCAATGTGTTTTCTGAGCTCGGATAATACCCGTCATGACGGCTGCCATTTCCCCTCGCTTTTCCCAGACACCAGCGTTGTCTGCCCATTCCAGTTGCTCTCGCGAAGGCGTACTTACAGAATATTAAACACAGATATGACTCTGTGCACACTGTCACCTATATTTATGCATAAATAGAGATGCTCAAACACACAGAGACACACACATATCGTGCATGCAGCAAACAAACACCTCTCCTGGGTCTTTCCCTGGGTATTATTTACATTAGCACAGCCATATGAATAATGAAATAAAGACTGAGATCCCTTGTCAGACATGACATTTTAAAACAGTAGCATCTTCCTTAGAGGCAGTAATGGCCTCTCTTATTTTTTCTTGATCCTCTTATTCACTCCCACAGAGTGGTACAAATTACAGGATAGAATAATTTCCCCACCTATCTCGCTAAATAAAGGTTGAATGAATAAGCACTGTCACTACTGAATGAAGCACAATTTTTTATCTGGCATGTCATTATGGAAGAATAGCCTTCTGTCTGTGATATTATCATCTGCAGAGGTGATTTTTCTTTTCCCTCTGATGGCAGTCGTCTCTGTTTCAAAGTGGTTGTGTTACTCATATTGTTGAAGAATAACACAAAGCACAATCATGTGCTTTGCATCCCTGACTGATGTGCTACAAAAAAAAAAAAAAAAGAAACAAAGCTCAGATTCAGCATCTTGTTCCTGTATGTCTCCACAGGCTCTTTGGAAGTTGTGTTTGTCAGAATGTGCCGTGCCTTTGACTCGCAAAACAACACAGTCTATTTTGATGGAAAATATGCCGGACCTGATGTGTTCAAGTCATTAGGTAAGTGGGGTGGGTGTAGGTGTGTGTTTGTGCATGTGCACGTCTGAGTGAGTGTGTGTGCTTGTGTGCTGCTGCTGCTGCTGTGTGTGTTTCCTTACAGTGTCTTACTCCTTTCCTTGGTGTAATAGCCAAAATTAGAGTCTGCTGTTCTGTTCTACACAACGCTGAAGGCCTGGAAGCAAACACTGAGCACTCATCCCTGCCTCACCTGGCATTGCTGTCTCTGCAGCGGTTATTTATGGTAGAACAGAGATGTTAGTGAGGCTCTGCTGCATATGGCTCCTGTAACTGTGGAATAAATAAAGCCAGACAGAGTGTCTTTTGGGAGAGAGCTATCAAAACCGTCATTGATAGTTTGACATGAAACATCTCAGGCAAAAGCAAATAGCATTTGTGTTTGGCTGCCGTGACATTACTAAGACTCTCCACCATGGATTGTTTTACACTTTCAACTGCCTTTTGACGAAAAAAAAAAAATGTAAATATGTCCCATAGTGGCAGTAAAAAATGCTGAATTCTGTTTCTTACTGTGACTTTAACAATCCCTGTAACTCTCTGTTTGTGTGTTTATGAGTGAGCATGTGTATCTGTCCCAGTGTCCTGTGTGTTTTGTGCAGAGGGGTCCGCAGTGGGGGAGGCAGAGTGATGGGCTTCCCGAGCCGCGGTGGCATCCGCCTGTCTCTCTCTATCCCTGATAATTGATTTAACTAAAAGCCTCAATAGTGACCTCATTTTGGCTTGCATAACACCACCCAACTGCCAAAAGTGACTCGTCTGGGAGGCAAAACTCAGTAAAAGCATTGCCTGTTCTGCTCAAGACGCTCCCATGTGCTGTCAGCATGCCGTTCTTTTTCATTCCTTCCCCTTCCTCTCCCCTCCCTGTGTGCCTCTCTCCCAATAAAGATCAAGAGTGAATGTTGTTCTTTGGTCTTCCTCATCCTAAGCCCTCTCTCTGTGTCCTTTGCTGTGGCAGGCTGTGACGACTTGATCAGCTCCGTCTTCGAGTTTGGGAAAAACTTGTGTTCTATGCACCTGTCTGAGGATGAGATCGCCCTGTTCTCCGCCTTTGTGTTGATGTCTGCTGGTAGGTGTCATTCACAGTGCAAGGAAAATAAAAAAAAAATAAAAAATAAAAAAAAAAAGGTAGGCACACATTCACCACAGCAGGAAAGGCTGTTGCCCTCCTGTTTTTCTCTGTCAATTAACATCTTAGACTGGTGGCACTACATCATTACTTTTCACACGAGCCAAGCTGACTATTAAGGGGGATACATGTGACTGTGCAGTAACAAAAAGTTCTGATAATTTACTTTTCAGACCGGTCCTGGCTCCAGGAGAAGGTGAAGGTGGAGAAACTCCAGCAGAAGATCCAACTGGCCCTCCAGCACGTCCTGCAGAAGAACCACAGAGAGGATGGTATACTTACAAAGGTACAGTGCAATGCAGTGCACACTCCATCCATTATCCCTGAAAATGGCTGTCTGCTAAGCATGTTCCACCCTTGTAGCAGTGTAATCTCCTGCTGTTTAGGATCTTTATCCACAGGCTATCAAACACTTTGAGTATGTTAGATTAAACTAATAGATTTCACTGGAAGCATTCACATTGTTATATGCATTTTTATCAGTAGAGAAGTAGCAATTTATCAATTGTGCCAGCTCCATAATATGAAATGTCAGGTTTTGCTCGTGTCTGAGCGCTTGGCTCAATATTTACAAGTCTGTTTGCCCCTGTGTGAGAGGGAATACACTGTAGGGGAGAATGTTTTTCACTACCATTGCTCCATGTCCCTGCCTCCATGTAAATCTAAACAGCCTGTCTCCTCTCTCTCCACAGTTGATATGCAAAGTGTCGACACTGCGAGCACTGTGCAGTAGGCATACAGAGAAGCTTACAGCTTTCAAAGCAATATACCCAGACATTGTGCGTGCCCACTTCCCCCCCTTATACAAGGAGCTGTTCGGATCAGACTTTGAGCAGTCCATGCCCGTTGACGGGTAGCAGCCCCGCCAGGTGCCAGTGTGCCCACCGTAGGGGAATGTGGAGGAGGAATCTGAGACACTTTATTGGTGCCCTGCACAAACCAGAGCGGACAGATGGCACGCTGTTCAACTTCTTCTTTTACATTGGAGGGGAGGGCTTAGGGAGTTGATTCTCAAGGTTTACTTTATTGAATTTTGTTCTCTTTGGAAGACTTGTGGGACCCGACACCCCATCGGACATGAAGAGGAAATAGGGACAAATAATTTCTGTCTGGTTGAATTTGACCTTTTTATGCGCATTTCTAACACGGAACTTGAGAATGATAACAATCATTCATTCATTTCCCCAATATTTATTGAATCACTATTATTCTGATTTATCTGTGCATCTGAATTGTAATCAATACACAATTAATGATACACTATTGGCGTTAAAATAGCTGAAGACATCTTCAGTATAGATGAAGATAAATGAAGAAGACAATGAAGATGAATCAACATCAGTATTATGTTTCAGACTACACACCTGAAACTGCTTTAGTATTTTCATATTCAACACTTTGATTAATCCTCTCCCTACCTTGAAACAAAAAAGCTGATAAATGCGCACACTTTGGTCAAGTTCAGCCATTTTTCTCTTGTGTTCAGTCGTATCTTTTGGACGCAGTGCTTGGAATGAAAACTCACAGCAACTTTAAGGGAGGCTCCGTCGGCATGGTGATGCAATCGGTACCTCTCTATGGACAATCGTTTAAAAAAAAAAAAAAAAAAAGAGAAACATAGAATTCTGGTAATTCTAATGAAACCGCAATGATTTTAGCTGTCAAAGACTCCATCCACCATTGTTGCATAGTGAAATCATGTAAGGCCATCTGCTATTAATCCTTCTCTGGACAGGTGCCCTGGAGAAGCACAGGGCACCAACACAATGAAAAGGGTCCATTCCACCTGTTTTATAATGTACTACAGGGTATATGGTCATAAGTACTTACTATACAGAAAAAAGTAATGTTTATAGAATCTATTTTAAATAACATGTATGATATTAGTAGTTAGACCATTCTTAATTGTTGAATTGATAAGGCACTTTTATTTACACCTTTCTTTAATTTAAGACGTGTATATTTACCTAGTGATGTGTTGCATGTGCACAAGAAATACAAGTTGAACCATGGTCACAGAGGCGAGTCCTGGGAGCAACAGATGATACTGGTCTGGAAGTTGGTAGGGCTGTGTGGTAGGATTGCTGGCGTGGCTGCTCGCCGGTGAACAAAGAGGCATGTATGAGAAGGCAGGTTAGAGACGCTCTTATCACCTGTTAGCTCAACAACCGCCTGTGCGACACCTGTCAAAATGTAGCTCTGATACTTCCTTTAGAGAGTATGCACACATACAATAACAGCCAACAACCCTTGCAGTGATGTTACAGTGTAGAAAACAAAGGTATAGTGTGAGACATTTGCAACACAATGATTTTCAAATTCTTACATATTTTTTTTTTAAATATTTGGTTCCCGTTTTATTGAGATGAAGGTAATTTATTAGAATTTTTTTTTTTTTTTTTTAAACTGTCAGCCAAAAAAATCTCAGCCAAGTCAGACAGATCACTATTGAATATCCTTGAGGCTGGACTGGAACGATCACACATTGACTGTAATCCAATTGTTCCATCTAGTGGAAGGTAAAAATACAGCAAGCTAGTTAATGATGACAGTGATACATTGTCAAACCTAAAAGTGCATTTGCAAGCCTTTCTCAGAAGGTTTTGAATGTTTTTTTTTTTTGTTGTTGTTGTTGTTGTTTTTGAGTAGCTTTGTCTGCCTTCTCACCACAGCCTCCGCCCGGCAGCACCACAACAGGACACAGAGGAAACAGTGAAGGGAAAGTGAATATTCAAAGCCTTGTCTGGTAGTAAAGCTTCTATTTTTGTAACATGTTTTGGTTAATAAACTCATGAAAGAGAACGAGGGAGAGAAAAAGATGTCAGGTAGCACTTAACTATATTCCTGCAATAATTAGACTAGCTGTTGTTTGTATGATTAGGGGAGAAACATAAAAATGGTAGGACAAGTGCTATTTTCAGAATGCTTTGTTGTCGTGCTTCTGTTTTGTTGAGTGTGTCTTTCTTGTCAGTGTGGTAGTAAAGTGGTAGAAAAAACCCTGGATGTGCCAAACAGTAGTCGTTGCTTCCGCTTTCCAGTCTACTCGTCTGTAATGTAGAATGGATTCCTAAGACATTCCAGCAATCTCAGTACCGGCTTCTAGGAATATCTTAAAAAAAAAAAAAAAACAGGAAAAAAAAAGAAAAAAATGATATCCCTTTAGAAATCCAACAATCCAACAAAGCATGTTAACACATCTGTCACCAACATAAAATCCAGTTGTTTGTCTTTTGTTTTCTGTTTGCACACTATCATTCCTCTGCCGTGCAATTTGTACAAGGCGTTAATGCCATGTGCTGTCACCCCTCAGGGAAGAGTTTCTTTTGCGCTTTCTGTTTGAGAGGACATTTGTTTGTATTCATTAGGTTTAGTTTGTTTTTTCTTTTTGTTCAGGGATGTGTCCATGAGAAGTGGTTGAGATTAACATTTGAATATTCATCACTGAGTTGTTCAGAATTTTACATTAATGATGTCCTTTATGGGGCCTCCAGCCGCTCAAAGACCACTGCGCCCCTATGGTCAAAATAAAAAAAAAATCTCATTTGTAAAAACAACAAAGCGCAGTTTTACTGTTTTATCAGCACACAGCATATTTGTCACACAAAAATCTGTTTTGGTTTCAAATGGTGTCATCAGGGTCTTTAAAAGTGATAACCCTCTTTGTTAGAAAAACCAAATATTCTTATGCAATACTAAATCTCTTGTGTTTGGGTTGTAGTAGATATGCTGTACCTAAGTAATAATCTCTCTTATGATCCAATACTATTTGGATATGCACAAGCCCTCTACGACTAGTAAACCTCAGTCTCCCAGCAAAAGAAACCCAGTCTGGAACACTGCTAGACAATCCAGGTTGAGAGGCCCACAGGCCCTGCAAGAGCAGCGAGGACGATGAGGTGTGAATGCTCAGGGAGGTAACAGGTAGACTGAAGAAGCAGCTCGCTTTCCTCTGGATAGTTGCAGAGCATTTAATTAGCTCTTCTGTGAATTTATTAGCACTCAATTGATAAGAGGAGGTGGCTGAACTTTTTGGCATAGCACACATGAACATGCAGTACAGCACTTAACTGTTCACAAAATAATGAAGAGATGGACATTTGGCTGATTTCCTGTTATTTATTTGCAAAAAAAAAAAAGAAAAAAAAAGTTTGTTTCTCAAAAAGGATTCAGTTGGAATCTTGTTTGATGGTCACGTAAATCAATTCAGTATTTCATCAGATATGATCAGCTAAGGTCTGCCACCCAAAGGGTTCCATTGTCATAAAGTGAAAAATGTATTTTCATTCAAGTCTAAATAGTTGAGTGGCTTGTGATATGTTCTACAATATAAAACAAGCAATATGCCTTGTGTTACAATTACGGGTCTCTACAGTGCAGTTATCATCCTTTTGAATTGACCTTCTTCATACAGCTGACTCAAACTGATTACATTTACTCTCAGTCCAGAACAAAAAGTAATAAATCCCCATTACTCTGTTTTCATGTCCTTATGTTCTGGTATGGTTGCGATATTGGCAGGATAGCAGAAAATGGTCATCAAACACATGAATACTTGTGTGTATCTATAAACTGCACCTTCACACAGGCCTGTAAAGTGATGTCCTTCTGTATATTCTCAGAGATCCCGATTTTTAAAAAAAAGGGATTGATGCTAAGTGTGCTATTCAATCAGTGTATAGTATACAGTAAAATGTGCTGGTCCTTCTGTCTCTGCTCTGTTGTCTGTTTGTAAAAAGCAATAGTGTGTGTGCGTGTGTGTATGTATTTGTTCTCACAGTGTGTGAATAAAATAAACCCCAGACAAGGCTTTAATAATTACAGAGGAACAGGGTTATGCGGATGAGGTGGTCTTGATTTTATTTTGGACTTTTTTTTAAATGTTTTTTTTGTTTTTTTGTTTTTTTTTTTTTTTGGAAATAAAGGTTTTGGAAATGCTGAGCTTGATCCATCCATAATAGGTGTAGGTTTCAAAAGCATGACATAATGCCTTCAACAATTCATAGGTCTGCAGAATGCTGTGAAGCAACATTGACCAGCTTCACAGTAAACACACACTTCACTATCAGTTCAGACAGCGCAGCCACAGCCGGGGCTGAAATGAACTGAAATGAATTCTGGACCGTAAATTGTGAAAAATGAGTCTTTGTGGCCATAAATTGTGAAGACCAGTGTTATGTCACGCTGAAAGTTGTACTGGAGTGTCGGTGCGTTACCCAGAATTATGAGTCAGTCATCACATTTTAACAGAACTCATTTTCCAAAGCACAGCTGATAAGGATTTATGATTAAAAATACGTTTAAGAATATAGTTTAAAAAAAAAAAAAAATGAAAAGCAACTTTTAGCCATAATCGAATGTCAAGCAATAATATATGTCTGTGTATTATTTTTGATTCTTTTGTGCATAATAGTCTTTGAACATCTGCATGTAAATACACCTCTTATTTATCACTTTTGGTTTTTGTTTTATTTTGTGTTGATTTTGTGGATGTTTTTATGTTTCATCTGTATATTTGACCAGTTCTGTTCCCAGGTGGAGAACTAAGAACTTGACATGGCCTGTATGCTGTATATCTTATTTTCTCACTCTTTCTCTCTCCCTCATTCTCGGCTGTTTATTCACCATATTTAATGTTATTATTGATCACATGTATAAAGGTAGCTTTGTAACTTCTGTCTGTATAGGTAAGAGGAAAATACTGCTACTAAGGCCTACCCAGTGAAAATATTTATCTGTTTATCAATTACACCATATTGTATGATAACTCTGTTTCTAGTTTGCTTCCCTCCTTTAGGATTAGTTTGATAGAGACAGGGTGTGCTGACATTTATTTTGTGTTGCCCTGATGTGTGGTGCTAGGTAAGTTAATTTTGTGAACAAAGTATTGATTCCTAAGCCTGGCTGCCCTATTAGAACATTCATTTCATTGCATATTAATGTATTATTGATATTAGGACTCAACAAATGATAATAATAATGAAAATGATAGTGGTAAAATTACCCAGCCAGTACCTGTATCAGTGTGCTAGTCTTGGGGTAAGGCACTTATTTCCTTCTGACTTATAGCAAAGCTAGTATCTGCTAATTAACAAGCTATTTAAGGTTGCTTTTCTGGTTTGTGGAAAAATGATAATATTCAAACTGAAATGGCAGTATTGTGTTTTTTCTTTGTCTGATTGTAAAAACCACTCACTGAGGCTATAGTTTGTCAGGTTTTAAGATACTAAATATTTACCTCTCTTGTGTCTGCATAGTTCTTCACCTGATGCAGGGAAGCGGTGCTTTGATTTCATTTAACAGAGCCTCGGTATGCTTTTGTTATTCCCCATTTTAGACTATCCTGAAACAGTGGTTTCTTCAGACCAGTGGCATAAACCTTTTGCACCACGTGAAGTGTTACAAATGTACATGAAAGGATTGCCATTTGAGGACAAAGTTGACCTTTTCTCTCCACTCTGTAGCAAATATCAGTAAGAATATGCTTGCAATAATACACAACGTATCACACTGAGTGCCTCTCGGTGTAAAAAGATGCATACATGGTTTTGATTGTCTTTTTTTGTGGTTTTTCCAAACGTGTACTGAAGTGACAGTGTGTTTTGTACATGAGAATGAATTCTCACTCTCACATGCTTCAAATGTTTTTTCAGATTCTTTATGTGTTGATCATTTTCACGTGGTTTGATACGCTACGTTAAAGGGTTTTAATGTATAGACAGTCTGTTTAGAGTGTACATGTCACCCCTCACCTTGTTTGAGAAACATAAATGGGAAGTTTGTTTCATATTGATCTTGAATGGTCAAATAAATGCTCGCAATTAACATTACAGAAAAGTTCACCTGCACATTGTTTGTTTCAACTAGGCAAAAACTAACAGGCAATCCATATTTCTTCATTTTCTGTTTGTTTTTTATCAATTTCTTTTTTCTTTTTTTTTCGCTGAGAACAGAAGATTTACTAATGCATTGTATATCAAGTATTTGTATGTGTTTGTATAAGAGGCATACAACACATCTGAGTTTCTTTAATGTTCTGTGTTCAATGTGCTCTCAGTCGGTCGGGGTAACTTAACATGAAGGGTGGGTGGAGCAGGGGTGGATTCGGATTCTTTCTCCATGCAAAACCAGTTCAAATTATGGGAAAGCCGAAACTAGTGTGTGGTTGTCACAAATTTCTAAGTCACACGTTTGCTACTGATGTTAAAATGGGGACAGATGATCATGTACCTTTTTATCCAGCTCTTTTGAACTCTCTTTAGCAGGTAGTCTATTCACAAACGTAGTTTTGCTCCTTCTTGTCTGATTCTTAAATATGAAAATAAGTATTTTGATTCATTTTGTAAATACAGCTGTAAAGAAAAATAAGAAATTTAATGTTGTCTTTTAAATACTTTTCATTCTAATATGAATGTTGTTATATTGTACTTAGAAACTGTACCTTTAATATTACCTTTATTAAAAGTGCATTGGACACATCGATTTTAGATGTGCTTTATGTGCTGTTATCCCATAATAAAATTTACCGCTTGTAATGGGCTTTTATTTCCTGACTGTTTAACTGTCTCTGTTGTCTGCTCTCTGACACACACACACACAAACACACACACTCACTCTTTTTTAATAAAATGAATCGACCTGAATGTTTTTGATTCCCATAATTTTATAAGGCCTAAATGTTCTAGTGCTTCAGTATTTTATCATAGTCCCGCTCCACTGGACGCTGTTCTCCAAATTTTAACAGCAGATAATGTTATGAAATTAGTTTAATACTTGCATCTAAATATGTGCAAATGGAAATGAAAGTCAGAACAAGAGTTATACTTTATTTAACCGTGCACTTAAGAAAGGTTAAGAAGACATATCAGTCCAAGACATTTTTGTATAAGACATAACAGTGCAAACTCATTCCAATCCAATTTCCCTGGAGGGACTATTAATGTTTAATTTCATTTTCCTATCCATTTTGATGATGTGTTAAGAACTGCAATTTTATAAAGTTCTGTAATAATTTATATGGATTTTAAATTATTTTTCATCACATACCCCTCAATGTCATCTCCTTAGAATATTAAGAAAAAGTGTCATCATTTTATCATTAGCTTAGTGATCTGAAAAAAGCATCTTTCCATTTTAAGCAAGCCCAGTAGGAGGTTTTGAGCTATTTGTTTCCAGGTAATGATCATAGAGAATCACAATTTTGAATAAAACTCTCCAAAACAATGGTGCACGTACCTTGATAATACCCGAGCCAGATGTGGAATAGTAGGGATAATGGCTGTATATTTACTCAGATTTTACACACCATCAAAGTGCAGCTAAGGATAGTAGGATATTTGGGCTTATTTTAATTCATGTTTTTAGCAACAGACATTTATAAGAATTTATGGGGGTGTCCTTCAGCCACAACAATTAAGGAACAGTGTTTACAGCAGTTCTGAATGTGTTTTTATTATTACTATTATTATTAATAAACAAACAACACTAGTATACTGGAGGCTGCAGAGTCAGGTGCGGACTGCAAAGAAAGACGGTAATTGGCTCATGGACCTGTTTTCTAATAAATGGTAAATATGCGGATCGACTAACATCCACATGGGGGCAGCAATGTTCACAAAGCTGTAATGTCAACATAATATCACCAGACGAAGAATGTCGACTGTCAAACGTTTGTTAGCTGGCTAATGCTAACGGACTTATTTACAGTAACGCGTACGTCAGATGTTGTTGTTCCTGCGGACCATTAGAAAGTGACAATTATGGAGCTGGTATGGTAAGTAATGGTTTCACTGCTAACCTTTGCAGAAAGTCCTAGTGGTAGATTTCATGACAGTTCCGGCCATCCAACTCTGGACTAGCTAATCTTAGCTAACAAGCTAGTTAGCATTCTAAACTAAGCCCAACAGAGAGTTGTGTTTTGATTGACAGCTAACAGCTAGCCGTGCTAACGAAACGTTAGGTACTTAAATGATAAAAATGTCCCTAACCAGACAGCGATTACCATAATGTGGCTGAGTGTAGCCACTATTCATCATTCACACATTTAAAATATGAGTCTGTATCGAGGAGGACTAAACAAAAGAACTGCACCAAGTTTACTTTGTCAGCCAAACTATTCAAAAACTTCACTTTAAATTAACGGAATACGAAGTTTTTTTTTTGTTGTTTGTTTGTTTTTGTATTTCTTAAGTTAAATGTATCAGCGTTAGCATTTGTAGCTAAGCCCTGTAAATATCCTACTCGGGCTATTTAAACAATAACGCTACGGTTAGTGTTAACAATTAATTAATAGTTTATTTGACATACAGTTTTACCTTCTTCTTGGTTGTGTGCGTCTTTCCAAAATGATATAAACACTGTTATGGTTGTTCTTCATTGTGGGGCAGTGATTTAACGCAGAAATGTTAGATAACGTTAATGTCCTCTTGTATTGTGACGGTTGAAAGGGGAAGTTCACAGAAACGTGCTTAACATGCTTCTTACAGTTCAGCGTATTCTTCCACTAAAACACAATTGGTATTATCATAAAATACTCAGATGCACAGCGTTATATTTGTAGTTATCGATCATTTAGATAAGGACCCTGGTATTTGTTACAAATTAGCATGCATGCACTTTTTAGTTAGTTGCAGATGGCTACAGATATAATACTGATCACTGATTAAATTTAGGTTCATAAAAAAAATGGTATCCATATAAATAAATAAAATTACCATGGCAAAAAAAAAAAAAAAGTGTTATTATTTTCAAACTGAAACCAGGAAATGTTTGGTAATTTTATTTGATCTAGTACAGACCAGCAGTTTCAAACGGAAATAAGTTTAGTATTAAATATGGATTTATTGGCACATGCATCCCTTCCATCCACAGCTGATGCTTGCTGGAGGCTCATGCAGTATAAAGTGTGTGTGAAAAATATATCTTAATTACTTGTTTATTTGACTTTGTTTATGCCACTATGGAATTCATTGTCAAGTGTGACACCGTATGTGTGTTTGATTACTTAAATGGTAAAAGCTGATATCTAATCTAACAGCCATAATAAAATAATGCAGATTGTTGTGATATAACGTAATACTTTTACATAAAGGGAGGACCCTCCAGTTCCTGACGGTCCATTCTTTACCAGAGATCTCTACGACAAATATGCCCTTGTACCTAATATTAGAGAACTGTGGGCCTTTCTCCAAAGGTATGTCAGTAAACATATTTAGCAACACATCAGTTCAGATGCATTTTACTGTGTTTTTAAAAGCTAACTAGTGAGACTGCATTTTCTTTTCCCCTTCATTTTTTTTCTCCTCCTAAGTCCTGTAGAGAATGCCAGCATAAAACGAGAGTGTGATGTGGGAGCTGCAAAAGCCTCCTGCTCTCCCTCCACAGAAGACACTGCAGAGTTTAAAGACAACAGTTGCATCAGCAAGGAAGAGGCCTGTTGTGATAGTGATGATCCGTATGCAGATGCTGCGGATGGTGAAGAAGAATGCAAGGGTACCACAAAATCAAAAGTGAAGCTCAAGCAGGTTGAGAATGAGGCCAGGGCTGCTTACCCTGAACCCAGACTGCCGTTCCCTTGTGTGTCCACCCTGTCCAGCAAAGACCAGAAGAGATATCTTGAATTTTTGATGAATAAGAAGACCAGGGTTCCTCCACAGGTGCTAGCATTTTATTCTTAACAGTTTTTTGATCTTGACAGTTCCTACTGCTTTGCTTTACTCAAATATTTTGGTCTAATATTTCAGAACTTAAAAGCACGAGTAAACAATGAAGTGATGCAGTTCATGAGGTACCTGCAAGATGTGGCCAGAATGTGTCCTGATGACTACAACTTCATATCACAGGGAGCTCTGCAATATTCAGAGGTACTGAAGCTACAGGGATTGCACCTGTCAGCAGCTCTGTGTGCTGCGTTCACAAGTATTAAAACACAGATCCTGAATTTGTTTTTCAGGATTTCTTTAAGTGCTGTTTGGAGTGCATTAAGACATTTCCTCAGCTCTACCAAATCCATGAGATGACTAGTTTGACAGGAGGAACTTTCAACCCAGGGCTGACGCTGACCTTTGAAAAACAGCTGCTAATCATGGTAACATACTTTTGAAGGGCTTCTATCACACAAGAGCTGATCCAGTCCCAGAGGTGTAGAATTACCAATTCATATATTTCAGTTCATAAATGCCATTGTCCAGTTTTCTGTTCAACCTTTCATCTTGAAGTATTGTATTGCAGAATCAGTCTTTTGGTGTTGATTCACTTCCTCCATTTCCATATTTGCACCCTTTATTTCTCCAGGGCAATGTGGATATTACAGACCACAAGATAGTGCCTGCTGATGCACAGCTTGCATCGGATTATCAAAGTGTTTCATCAGAGAATCCTCCAGCTAAAAAAGCTAAGGACATGCACGCTGTAAGCAATTGTCTCGCTTTTTTAATTACTCCAATAAAGTCACAAAGATGTTTTACTGCTAGAATGGGATTCATGACCGCAGGTCTATTGTAACTCCATTTCAGCTCTTGCAGTTTTCACAAAAGACACCAGAGGGTGTTCATGTCTTGCTCAGCAAAACCAGTGCTAATTGTGTTTCTGAAGGATGCTTGGCCAGACACAGTACTGTCAAAGTCCAGCTAATTGTAGACACTTGTGTAGTTACTTGTATTTGTTTGACTGATACAGTGGATGTTCCGGAGGTTTGACTGAGTCTTGTTTTTCCCTACAGAAAATCAGCAGTGATGACAATGCAGAGAAGCTATGTGCTCGTTATGAGCCTCACGTGTGTCTGACTCGTGATGCCCTGGTCAAGCTGCTGGACAACCATGGCCCTGACTTTGCGGAGCCATGGGAACTGCCTGTTTGGGTCAAAGTAAATCCAGGAAAAGGTACAGCATCGTTATTCAGCACCTCATGCTGTCATGGTGGAAATTAAATTAAATTAGGGCCAATTTAGGGTCTGCTTCCAGCGGATAAAAATGCTCAAGAGCAATACATGGATGAACCCCCTTTCTCTTCCTCTCTCTCGTCTTTGTTTTGCTGGCCACCTTCAGCCATCAAATCATGGCAAATAATCGTGCTATTTTACCTTAATTTAAAACAGATCCTAACAACTCTGACGGAACCTAAATCTTGGGTTGAATAATATACAGACAGCACACCTTACCTTACAAAAAAGGTGTTTAAATAAGTTAGAGGGTGACTACAGATTCATATGGCTGCATTAATAAAAGAAAGAGCTGTGTGTGTACAGTAAAAACAGAAACATACACACGTTTAATGTTATTTTATGCTAGTTTGTTGGCATTTATTGAATTTTACAGTTACTCTCAATAAAATTATATGGATTCTACCAAAAAGACTAAGTCATGTAATTTTTTTCTCACTGAAATGATATATGTTTCAACGTTTAAAAAGAGTGCATGAGATTTTTAGATTATAAGGCTCTATATGTATAACATGTAGTTAATGCATTTACACTCACTGTTAAAAAGGTTTCATGTAGACAGTGCATGTAAGGAGTTTGCATCTGATTTTGCTTTTGAGAGATGAGACGTTTTGTTCTTAACAAAGCATTGAGGAAATCTGAGCTGTATCACAGTGTGCATTAACATCGAATGGCCTCATGGTGGCACAGTTTCACATAATTTTTTATTTCACGTCTTATTTACAGGCAGTCATCAGAAGAAAACTGTGTTCATAGATTCCCCCCTTCTGAAGACTGAAATGACAGTGAGAGAGAGGAGTCACTTCTACCATGAGGAGAGTTTGAAGCTCTCCACCAATAAGACTGGAAGTAAAAATGTGTTCCATTTAATGACAGAGGTTCCTGTGAATGAGCAGAAACTCTCTCCGGTATGTTGACGCACACATAGAAGTGGTAATATATGTGGTATGTGCTTTTATATCATCAGAGCAATAATTCTTTGTTTTCTGTTTCAGGAGAGCTCACAAAGAAATCCAGTGTCTTTTGAAAACAGTGGTCTTGACTTTGAGGTGGACCTGACTGACCTGGAGACATTTGGAGAGACGACATCCATTAAAGCCTCCAAGATACAGAAAGTACACAATGAGCCGGATGCATGTGTTAAAAGTAAAAAAGCTAAAAGTTCCCCACTTGTAAATAAGAGTGAAAAGTCAAGTGAGAATTTTGAAAGCAGTTCTTGCAGCAGTTTACTAGAAGAGACGAACGCCTCACTGACAGTTATGGATGATCCCATGACAAAGGAGACAGCTCAGCCGGTTGTTAATGAGTCTAATGGGCCAAAGACTGAGCAGGTGAGGCAGGACTCTGCACAGGAGATTGACCAAGACCTAGCTTCTACAGGCGACTCTGAAGATGAGAAGCTGATCATTGATGTCTGTCCGTCTCCAGCTACAATACAGTCTAATCCCACACCATGCTCTTCTGACCCCCATAATACCCCAGTCTCTCAGACAGACCCTGTAAATTCAGAGTCATCTGCTCCTCAAAAAGTTACAAGGCGGACGCGACAATCCAAAAGACCAAAGTCTGGCGACCAACTGGGAGAGATCCTACGCATGCAGACGGCAATGTTCAACTCTGCCAGCGACACAGAAAAATGCTCCACCATATCCCAGGAAACCAACTCAGCCACCCAAACCATGGGACCCTCAGTTCACTCCCATCCAACAACTTTGGTTAAGCCCTGTGTGTCTTCATATTTGGAGAGAAACCAGAATCAGGACGGAGAGACCTGCACTGCTCTCCACAAATCTGCACCAGTGGTCAATGTCAACACGACAGAGCACAAAAGTTAGTGTCAAAATGATTTTCATTGTGGGGATTTAAGCTGTGTCTGTATGCCACTAACACACAGTACATTATTGCCCCCTGTGCAGAAATACTATCACAAGACCTGCAGGCTAGTGCAGAGGACGAACAAGATTACAAAGCTCCAGAAGAGGGCAACCTCCTCTACAAGCTCTACAGTCTGCAAGATTTGCTGGTCATGGTGCGCACATCTCTGTCACTGACCCATTCAAGAAAAGTGGGCAGCAGCCAAAACCAGGTATACATGTTAGTTCATAAACATTTCAGAGCTTCAGACATTAGATATTATACTATTATAAGTGTAAAATCAGTTTATCTAACCATCCTATTTGTGTTCTTTGTTTTCTGCCCCAGTAGTATGTTCCAGTGCATGTCTTGCCCAAGCTGGAGTATCAGTTGAGTTATGGTGTGGAGTGTCTAACCAGCAGTGAGGCTTGCCAGCTGTGGACAGAGACGTTGCTACACTCCAGCACAGTTTCATACATAGGTAAAACTGTTATTGAAGTTCCCGGCAATCCTGTTCTTTCTGAATTCTGTTAAAATCAAGGCAGAAATGTTCCCTGTTCTAGTGCAGCGCCTTTCATTTTTCAACATAAATGCTAAGAAAATAGTCAAAGTAACATTTATGTGGCTTCAAAAAGAGAATTTTCTCTTCTCCTTCCCTCACTGCGCTCAGCAGAGTCCACAAAGCATATCCTCCCACAAACCAATGGAATAGTCTGGAGATGACTCACCATCCTGCTGCCACTGTGTAGTGATTAAGTTTACTTTGTTGCCATAACAACAGCCACATTTGGTTGTGGGGAATAACAAAGAATACAGTGTGCCGAGGTCAGCTAAATGTTGTTTATAGCTTTGATTAAATTGCCTCAATGGATATTGTCGACTCACATGTGCTATTTACCTGTAGTTGAGGATTCAGGGGAAGAGTTTCCTGTAGCAGCTGCAATGATCTGTTGACTTATGTAGGTGTTGTCTGGGAATGTACGTCACCATCTACCCAGCATAATGAAGTTTTTCCTGTCTAATGTATAGCTTTTGCAACCAGCAGTCTCTAAATTATAGCCCTTTCCAGTCTGTTAGCATAGTTGACGCACAGTACACATTGAAAGTACAAGCTTCTGTACTGGTTCCTTTTATTCATGCTATGAACAGCTTTGCCAAAAAAGTGGAACTCTGTATCAGGCCTCTGACTTCCATGATTTCTTTGAAAGAGTTAAAAAATGGTCAGATTTTCCAGTCTAAAAAAAGAGACACTGTTGTACTAACAGTATTATAAGAAGAATAGCCAGTGAGGAGCTGAATGAAACAATAGAGAATATCTCGCGTTTAATGCAACAGGCACTGCTGATAAAAGACTTCCTTCTTTGCTTAGTGGTTCGAAGTTTATCATGAGGTATATCATGTGGCTTACCCATTTGTGTATTTATGGCTTTGGTTGGAAGCTCTAGAATAGTCCACACTTAAAGGAAGGTACTGTTGAAATAAGCAGGAATCACAAGCTGGAGTGGGAGGCAGGAAAGAAGATGGGACCAACAAGTATTTCTTACCCCCACTCAAGCTTGTAATAACGTTGGCAAATCATCACAGACTAATTGCATTGTAAGCACTAGGAATGAAGGAATGACACTGATGATGAGGTGAAGCTCTTGATGTGCATGCTCATTAGCTCTTTTCTCAGTGTATCTCTCACCCTCTCTGTCTGTCTCTGTAGCTCACATCAGTGCACACACATCAAAAGTAGCTCTGCTGAGAAAGCTGCCTGACGACTGGAAAGAGAACATCTCCTGTGGGTTCAAGTGAGTGTCGTTAGAGCCGATGTGTGCAGATGATTAGGATTAACCCAATCATCCCTTTGTGATAATGTTACTTAAGATTCAGTCCGTTCATCAGCTTACAGATAATCCAGTTTTTTTCATCATCGGTCGCCATCATCGCCTCTGTTTTTGTCGTCTGAATCAGTGATGAAAATTAGATCACCACATAAGTAAACAGACTGTAACTTGGTGATATGTCATTTCCATTCACAGGCCATCCAAGTCACTGAATATACTGCACCACCTACTGAAAAAGCTAACTGGGTAAGATTGTTAGTGCAGAGCTTATCTTCTGTCATTTTCCCATTTTTATTCAGATATAAGTTTGTTAATAATTAAATTATTTCTGCAGAAAGAATGTTAATTTGGGCTGACTTTACATTTTTTGATTTAATGCAACATGACTTATTTAAAGTGTTAAAACTGTAAACATTCAAATGGATAGACGAATGTGGATTAATTAAATGTTCAGTCCAAATTTAGAGGAAGATTGGGTCTGTTTCTTAAACTTTTATTTAACTGGAGAACATCAGCAGATGAATTGTCTTGGCACATCTTTCTTCACGCTCTGATTAAGTTGATGAAATTTCTGGACATTCAGAGCTGACAGCCTCGGGCTAAAGATATGACGATAGACTGCCCTCGTGTTTGTGTTGGAGGGTTACACAATCGATTACTCAACGACCCTCAAAAGATGTGTCACCTTCTGCTTTCTTAAGGCTCTGTTCACCTACATTCCAGTCATTTGGCAGGAAACAAGAGATCCCTCAGAGAGCTACAATATGCTTCACTGTGTGGGTTTTCACTTTCACACACCCTCATTGACTTAATTTGATTTTGTAGGTTAGACAAAGGACAGTACCTGATTGTGCACAAAGCAGGGGAACCATTTGTGACCTTATTAAAAGCAGCTCCTGGGCAAATGAGTCGGGGGGCATACAACCTGCAACAGCTGCACAGCTCCGTCCCCCAGCCCCCAGCCTCTGGCTTCATACCCTGGATACCTGTTGATCCAGCTGTGGTCCTACCGTTCCACCAAGCACATGGCCGTGTCCCCTGCACCTTCCCACCAAAACCCTTCCCAAAGGTGTGTGCTTGTTTTTAGTCACTGTAGTTACTGTGTTGACAGATGGCACTGTGAAAAATATAATATCACCCGACACATTGTACTAATAAGATGAAAGGTTGAAGTGTGACTGGAATTGATGGGAAGCATTTGCTTATTAATTTCTAGGAAGTTCACACCCTTTCTTAGACAGACAAATACATGTACCCAGGGATTCTCTATAAGCCAGCATAAATGAAATGCTGTGCCCCACTAAGTTTTAGTGAGTGTTAAGCACTTGGCCATTTCCTTATTAGACAGGCTGAAACGGCACACTACTGCATAGTTTGACTGCGCAAGCCCAAAACTAACAAGAGGGACAATAGAGAGCATACCATTATCAGCAACACCTTAGTGTGGTTTAATGGTGTCAACTCAGAGACATTCATTGGATGCCTGTCAAAAATTCCACACAGTAAAGACGTTAACACATCTTTTCACTTGTCGAAACAGTAAAGTGAAAAACTGTCAGTAAAGTTTTCAGCTGTATATTTTGATTGTCAACATTTGCCACGGATGAAAATATTGTTGGAGGGTATAATGTGTGTTGCTACTTGAATTAAGCACCAAGTTATTTAAAGATCCACTTTTGCCTTCCTTTATCCCACCAGACGGCGAGAGACGGGTCATTACAGTTCAACAGCCGTGGAGCTGGACAGTCAAACAACTTAAACGCAGGAGGCAACAAGAAGAACAAACAAACAAAACGTACGAGCAGGCGTAAAAAGTATATGAAAAAGCTAATTCAGAAGTCAGTTTAATCATGGGATTTAATATCATGTCTTTCATATCATTTCATGTCATAGTTTAGGTAAATCAAAGGAGGAGTTGAGCCTGTGTAGGAAAGGAGGAGAGGAAAGGAAAGGAAAGGAAAGGAAAGGAAAGGAAAGGACTGACTGACATCTTAATGTCTTAACATTTCATACTGGAAATACATTATCACCTTAAATATGTGACTGCTGAAGCACTTTCTACTGTATAGAATCTATGTGTTGAATGTTTTTTTTATATTTTTGTAATGTTTTGTAAAAACAGCAACAATAAACTTTGTTTAAGTTTTCATATGGGAGTGTCATTATTGCCTGTCATGTGCAGATAGGCAAGTCTAGACTGTGAAGTCAGGATTATACATCACTTTGAAAATCTCCTGAAGGCACAGAGCTATAGTCACGTAGAATAATATTTTGTGTGAGGGGAAAAAAGTTTCACAAAGCTTTGAAAACCTTGAAAACCCTTGTTCCAGTGGCTTCTAGTGGGAAAGGGTGGAGTCATGAGTGCATGGAAAGGGGAGGGAATCTGAGTCAGGGGAGGTGAAAGGGGAAGCCTTTTTCTATGTCAGAAAAGTTAAAGCTCCACACCCATTCCACTTAAACATTGCCTGGACAAATCTCGATCATCTCAACTTTTACAACTAAGGTAAGTTCAGTGTGATCATACATTTGAATGTTGAATAACATGATTTGTAATTGAGATTAATGTTACACCACAGTAATGTTTAAAGGAATTTTCCAAATTGCAATCACGAGTGATAACATGATTTCCACATAACCTCCATTCAGTTTGTGTTGTGCTTGTGCTGTATTTTCTTTATTCTTGATTTTTATTTTTTCAAGTGAAACTAAGTTTCTGCTCTTCAGTGTCAACTCCAACCTGTGTGCATTGTGTGTGTGCATCTGAGTGTGCTCAGTTGTCATACCAGACTGGAGTACAGTAGCTTTTTCCAGGGTGTGTCTCTTCGGGGTTACTGTTAAGAATGTGTCAGGCCAAACAAGGATTTGAAAGTTAGTGGACTTTCAGAAGTATCTAACCATTTCACCAGGACCTGCTCTGAATGTGAATATGTCAAAGCAGTGAAAACTAAGATATATCTTGCAGTGATTTGTGTGACTGAATGAACTGAGTTTCCTCTGCCTCTGTTTAGAAGACATTGCCTTAGAGGCTCAAGTGATTATGTCTTCAGACAAAACAAACATGGCCCCTTGCATGGTTCAACCCAGACAAGTCAGTGATAGGATTACAGTGAGATTTGATTACATTTGATAGTTTTCATTGTATGATGTTGATAGTTTTATCTTTTCCAGGACAGTCAAAATGTCTATGGTATCAGAGTTTCTTGGACAGCTGTCTCTCAACATCGGGGTAATGCCATACTTTTTTTCTTTTTACCTTTTTTGATTTTAGAAACTATACAGTACATTATGTGCATTAGATACACTCCATACTGTTTGTTAAATAAAACCGTTGTTTCTATCTCTCACACTCACTTTGAATCCTCAGGCACATGAGCCCACATTCCCCACTGTGGTACCTGCTGTGGATTTTGACCCTGACAGAGATGCTGCCAGGATAGAGACTGCTATCAAAACCAAAGGCAAGATATAATACAGTGCACGTCTCTTAAAGGGGGGGGAAAAAAAAACTCTGTGCTTGGTTCTGCAGCTTCTCTCCACAAATGAGTAGCTGGTATTTGTGAGTCAGCATCCTGGCTCAAAATCTTTTGACCATGCTGGGAGCACCTCCAAGTCTGTGCCTCGGTGCTGGCAGAGGCCTTCTCTGGCCACTGACTGAGAGCTACTGGCAACAGTCTGACCGCTAACTCTGCAACAGCCCACCATTTTGTTGTTATGATAAACATGAAGTTAATTTTCTTTACTAGTCAGGGCATAAGGGTTTAACTACCTTGTGACCATTAAGTCATGTGTTCAAACAAGCCTCCCTTAACACATGACATATAATTCTGTAACTATATTTAGTAGTTGAAATCTATCCCCTTTATCTTGTTTAATGTGAGTAATCTATGTGTGTCTTTTTTTTTTTTTTGCATTAACATTAGGAGTGGATGAGCAGACCATCATTGATGTCCTAACAAAGCGGACCTACTCCCAAAGGAGAGACATTGCTTTTGCATATGAAAGGAGAGCAAAGAAGGTGCAGCAGGCCGCGACAGAAAATTTCAAAACCCTCCACAGCTCTGATTATGTAGTGGGCCACTTTCAGTCCAATCAGGCAACGCTGTTGTGTTTTTATTTTTGTAGGACATGATCTCAGCCCTGAAGGGAGCGCTGTCTGGTTCTTTGGAAACAGTGATCCTCGGACTAATGAAGAGCACGGCCCAGTACGACGCCTCAGAGATCAGAGGATCAATCAAGGTAAGGGACATGGACTCTACCAGTGGACCCCATTGAGGGATTACACTGCCCTCTACTGGACAATTGACAGTATGTTTTTTCTTTAGAGATGGATGTCATGTATAAAAAGTAATGAAGATGTCTGTCTCTTCAGGGCTTAGGAACAGATGAAGAAACGCTGATTGAGATTTTGTGCTCACGCAGCAATGATGAGCTGGTGGAGATCAAGAAGGTCTACAAAGAGTGTAAGTTCAAAACATCCAAGCGTTCATTTAAAGAGCTGGAAGTAGGTCTTGATTTATAATGTCTCACTCATAGGCTGTTGGGCTGTCTGCTCTCCATGCACTTCAAAATTATTGCACCTTGTCTCTCTTTGTCCATCAAAAGTCTTATGTCTGGTCTTAAATGTTCTTGAAGCAGAAACTAAACAGTCATGGGATTGTTCCGGGTTGTGCAGAGAGAGTAAAAGATCTAAAATGAAAATGTATTTCCCACAGTGTTCAAGAAGGATCTGGAGAAAGACGTCGCTGGTGACACCTCAGGGAACTTTGCTAAGCTGCTCTTGGCTCTGGTGCAGGTGAGATCTGTCTGTGCCTGTCTTTATAATTTATATAACACAATAACCTTGAAACTGACCCAAGTCATGTCTCATCTCTGTGCAGACCAAGAGAGCCGAACCGTCCTCTATTGTAGACTATGAGAAGATTGATGAAGATGCCAGAGTGAGTTGTCGTTTTCACTTTGTCTGGAAATATAAGTATATTGATTTTAAGAGTCTATTTTTTTACATAAAATCAAACATTCTAGTTGTGAATGTGTTAAACTGCTTTTTTATCAAGAAAAGACTCACCTGACATTGTTACTATAAATGAACATCAGGCTCCCACTGACCCTTACAATCCTTATCATTTTAGTTTTTTGAGGTTTTAGAAATGTGCTTCACCTGTCTATTATCTATATCTATCCCAAGATCCACCTCATGATGGACATGTGATTCATGTTTGATATCAGTGCTGTTTAAACAATTCATTGACCTCAACCAGTTCATTTTTAGTAAATATCATGTGTAATTTTGGCCAGTGTTATACGTTACTCATATATATGCACATTTTGAGTCCTTGCATTTAACCAAACAACTAAGTCAGTAAGAAATCTACTGAAATGTCTGAATGAGCCTGGAAACCCTGGATAATTTGTCAAAACTTTGTCTAACCCATCGTTTTTATTGCAGACATGGATAAGAATTTTGGCACAGTCCTGTTTAAAAGAAGCAGCACCGCTCTCATGTCACAAAGTGTAAAGTATAGCAGTGTTTACTGGTATTTTGTTGATTCCATGCAGGCACTCTATGATGCTGGCGTAAAGATTAGAGGAACTGATGTAGCAACCTGGATCTCCATTATGTCTGAGAGGAGTGTACCCCACCTGCAGAAAGGTACCACACACTGTTTACATGTGGAATCATTGATACACAAATGTTGATATTTGCTTCTCCTTAATAATTATCAAAATGTACCCATTATCAATCAAAATGAATCATTTTCTCTGCTTGTTAGTGTTTCAGAGGTACAAGAGCTACAGCCCCTACGACATGCAGGAGAGTATTCAGAAGGAAGTCAAAGGAGACTTGCAGAGGTCCTTCCTGGTGCTAGGTACACTTATCTTAATCAGTAATTCATATTGTTAATACAAGTTGTACCTTAGGATTGACCGTGGCCCTATTTGTTCATTATCATAAGTAAATATTCATCCGATAGCCCAGGTTTCGTGATATGAATCACTTTCATAACGACAAAATACAAATACAAAATGTGCTCCTAACATATTATATGCAAGTATTATAAAAAATACAAAATGTATTATTGTGGATATTTATTCAGTTTTTCTCTTGTTCCAGTTCAGTGCTTTGAAAACAAACAGCTGTACTTCGCCAACAGACTGAATGAAGCCATGAAGGTAGTACACTGCTGTTCCCTTTCTTCTCGCTGAAATGTGGCTAGTTTTGAAGGCCAGACTTTTTTTTTTTCTTTTTTTTTTTTTTTTTTTTGCTTGGAACAGATGTAAGAAGTACATCTGCTTGTGAAAGTGCAATTTTGCTGCAGGAACACAGAATCCAAAGTTGGCAAAAGTTATCTTACAACAGTGTTGCATCAGCTGCTGTAGTTAAGTATAGAACATGTACGACTTAAGCAAGTGCTGACTTGTGCTCGTCTGCTCAGAGTAAAGGAGCCAAAGAGAAGATAGTGACCAGAATTATTGTGTCACGCTGCGAGGTGGACCTGAAGAAGATCTGCTCTGAATACAAGACCAACTTTGGACAGTCTCTGCAAAAGACTATTATGGTGAGTGAACTATAGGAGCTGCCCCTGGCATTTTCCTGGTTTACAGTGAGGCTCGCTCCATCATGCAGCTCGTCTAACCTTCTCTGTTTCTGCAGGAACACACCAAGGGAGACTACCAGAAGGCTCTGCTCGGCCTGTGTGGACCAGAGGCATAAAAATGAGTCATCTGTATCAAAAGGGTCTCACTTTCCGTCACTGGAAAGGTGCACTGGAAAGGTGGGCTTATGGATGTCACACTTCTGCAGCAGAAGCCCATCCAACTTTTTCCACACACACACACACACACACACACACACACACACACACACACACACACACACACACACATTTAAATGCAACATTTAAGGTGATAACTTTTTACTCTTTTTGCTACATGAAGAATCTGTATTACATCTTACTTTTGTTCAAATAAAGTTGCTTTGTTGGTGTATTGTTTCCTAATTTCCCTGAATTTTCCCCTAGTTTGTTGTTACTTGAGTTTTACATAGTCATCCACAGGAGGGCGCTACAGTAACATTAAAAGCAGCTGCAGAAAGCTCCAGCTAATCTGTGTCTCAGGGCCTCATGATATGTGAAACCTGCTCAGGAAATGCAGATAACTTAAATTTTTGGATTTAATGAAATATTTGATCGTAAATGACATTTTTTCATTTCATTATTATCCCTTTTACTGCTTATTCCAGGGAGTAAATGAAGTAAATGAAGCGAGAATAAATGAAAACAGATATATATTTTAATTTGCACGATGAAAACAGTATAATTTTGCATCTTATTGCATTTAAAACATGTAGTTAAAATAACTTTAAATTTAGTATTGTGCCATCTGAAAACTTAAAGATTTATGACAGAGTTGTGTATGATCCATACGGCATTTTTTACTTCAAATAATTCTGAGACATTTTCCTTCATTTTCCACTATGTGTTTCTATCAAGATGATTTAATCATTAGTGTGTTTTTCTGTGTTTGTTTGGTGCTAATATTTTAATTAAAAATGTTAATTTTACCTCCGGCAAAGATGATTTGCATACCACTAAACAAGCGTCTATACAGTGTGTTTCTGCTGTTTAGTTTGTGGTCTCTCAGGATGAAATAACCACCACAGTGTTGTCAAGGCATTTCTACTGAAGTATAAGAAAAAAAAAATGGCCCCAAAAGGCAAGATCAGTAGTGCTGAACACAGCGATGAGGAAAAGGATGTGAAGGAAAGCACGGACCTAATAATCTAATGAAAATAAAGTGGTGTACTGTAACTCAAATACGATAGAAGATCATCTATTATTGGGAGCAAAATTGCCTGATAAAATAATGCTTCTGTCTAATATTTTCACTGGTTGAGTAGCTGAGGAGAGAGACGGCGTCAAATTTTAACAAGGCGTTGGATTTATGATCATTTTGTAATAATATTGATGAGAACATTAGCCCTTTGTGATGGTTTATGTTTATTGGCAATAAAAAAAATAAAATATAGTGTAAAGTAAGGTAAAACAGTATTTTGCAAAGCAGGGAGTGGGATTTATGCGTGAATATGGTGACAGATTAATCTCTGCATCATAAAGAGGAAAGTACCACCATATTTTTCCCTTTTTTATATGGATGTACAACATGCTGTTCTGTTCAAGGCCAGCCCGTAGGGACCTCCAGCAAACCCAAGGGGAACTCTCTTCTCAATTGAAACGATGCAATTTACTGTCCCAAACGCTGGCACTTCATCATTCAGAGGACTTTAACCCCATGAATGTCAAACACAGAGCATGCTGGGAAAGGAGATGGAATACCTCACATTACCATAACAACTAGAGCCAAATGACAAGCACTCACAAGCCTAAAAGGTGAAGAATAATACCATATAATCACCCAGTAATGTTTGAATTTGAGAATGGAGTTTTGATGACATTATGTTAAGAAAAAGCTATAGGAGGAGTTTTTCTTTTTTCAGTAATCTGATAGACCAGTAAGGAACCAGTGGCCATTCCCAGCTGTCACAGTTATATCCTGGTGGTTTTAAAGGTCAGACAAATCCTGTTCCTTTTTCTAGTGCTTGTCCCAGTTAGATCGAACATGTGGAAAGCCCCCTCTACCCCCACCTCAGAGACAAAGCCCAGGCAGCGCTGCAGGCATCCTGCAGCATTAAAGTTTCACAGTACAGCTGTATAGCTGCTGCTGGCCCGCCAGACATACCAACTGCACACTGGGAAGGTATTAGTTTGTGCTTTTTATTAATTCATTGCATCGAACAGAACTCGCAACTTGGAGAAACGACAGTTTCTTAACGTTTCTTCTCATCTCTCTCTCCTTGACACATCTGAACCTGGCTCAGTATTTTTGTGCAGAGCACCAAAGGGCGTTTAATTATAGAGTAGTAGGCCACCAAGGTCTGCTTTTAATTGTGTACATCAGTGTGTGTGTGTTTGTGTGTGTGTGTTTGCCTGCAGCTCTGTAGGTCGCAGGCATACTCTAAATGAGAACTCCTACAGGCTCAGCTGGAAGACCCGCTCCCTCAACACATCTCCAGAGCCGGGAGAGCCAGAGTTTGATTAATATTTTCTTAATTATCATTATTTAATTCAGCAAAACCAAAGCTTCTTCAGTGAAAGCGTGGCCTTTGTCTCTGTGATGCTGAATACCCTAGCTCATTAAGGCCATGGAGAGATCCTGTATATGGTAAATAAGAGACTGTGTCTTAGGCTGCAGCCCCAGGGAGAGTTGGCACCTCAATGAAGGACATCTCCTTCTAAAGAATGGCGCTGTGCTGATGTTTCTCTGCTCAGACCGCAGAGCCAGATCCCCCGCCTCTGGCATCGTCAGGCCCGCTTCCTTTTATGAGGCTCAAACTGAGACAACAGCACAGGCAGATGAGCGATGTGCACCCGTCATGCCATCAGGCTGCCTCCTTTGTACAGTAGACTGGTGATTGAAACAACATAAGAGAGCAGAAAAAGGCCTGTCTCCTCTTGGGTTCTGGCTGCAGTCAGTCCATCTGCAGACAAAAAAAGACATATTGAGAAGTTTATAAAAGAGCTTTGTGGACATGCAACACAATTTATGCCTTTGAAGAGTTCAGCTAAGAGTTCAGGAGCCAAAGAGAATCTCAGCAAGGTTGTATTTGACACTCACAATGAATCTACTGTTTCATTTCAGCCTGTTTAATACTGTATTTACACATAGGGTGCAGTTAGTAATTGTACATTCAATCAATCATGTCTGGTATTAGTCACTGTTAAAAAACATGCCTGGAGAGATAACTAGACTTTTATATAGTTTATCAGATCAGCAGTATTTGATGCTCAGGGCTGGACTGGATGCTGAGTTTTCTCTTTGCTTGAAGCTTCCTCTGTTGCCATGTGCTGAAGGGATGAGAATACCCTGTGGCTGGTTAACCTACACGCTTTCTATCTACACCCACTGTCTCCCCTTCTTCAGTCGGCCCACAGAGACGGATCCCATCCCCTGTGCCTATCCTGCCACTCGCCACTCTGCCAAACATGCAAAAGGGGAATTTTCTGACAGAGAGCCATGCTTGCTGAGATTGCTGTGATCCACTTGTTTTGATCAAATGTCTGACATAGGCTGTGGAAGCACAGGGTGTCTGCTTTATATCATACAGGATGCATCTATGCAAACTCTGTGTGTGTGTGTGTGAGTGTGTGTGTGTGTGTGCGTGTGTGTACAGTTTAATCTTTTGATGGGGCTGCGTGGCCTCCAGCCAGATGCACTAATGATAATTTTCTGTGAAGTGGTTGTAATGGTCTGGCCCTGGCTTCAGCAGCTCCTCCGTTGTTTGCACATGCCACTGGATCAGTTTGGGTGTGTGTACTTTGCAGCGATGATGATAATATACCAAGAACTGCAAGGGGGAGGACAGTCTTCATCAGGGTGGCATATTAATGTTTATTTACACCATGGCTAATAAGATGTGTGCTCCGCATCTAGGTGAGACAGAATGATGGTGGGTAATTAAACTGCTTTGCTTTAGATTCATCCATTATCCATACTCGAGCCTGCATACATAATGTAATAATGTAAAATAAGGCTTGTTGCAGCAGTGCATGAGGTGACCATTCAGAGGTGTTTTCATCCTCGGAGCACGGTGTAAATCAATACAGTGTGTCACTGTGGACAAAATGTATAGAGGTGTGATAAATTTGGGAATTGTCAAAATATGTATTCAGAAGCGAGTGAGATATGACCTTTTGCATAATGCAATTTTGCAAGAACACAAACAGGCTGACAAGACTCATTTGTGTTTCAGCGTTTAGCTTTCAGCCTCTAACCTGTTGGTGGTTCGGGATTGACTGAGAGGGTCTCTAATCCATATTGTCATGATGCTTAATCCCATCTACTGAAGGCAGGCCCTGTCATCAATGTCCTTGTCGAACTGGCCACTGGACCTTATGCACACACACACACACACACACGCAAACAGCCTCACCTTCATGCAGGAGATTGAAATCAGCTAGGCAGACACTCAAGCATGAACCAAATGTCAGCGACAAGCCACAGGGAGAGAAGAGGAGCCCATGTTAATTATTACAGAGAGAAATCATACTATTTCACCTGCGAGACATGCCATCCAGGATATCTGTGGATCATGAAGTCATTTTCTTTTTTTCCCTCTGGGGATAAACCAAGAGGAGATACAATTTCAATGAGTAGGTCTTTAAAAGCAGTGATTAACTTTGTGATGGATGTGTTTTTTCTGCAAGCTTTTGCTTATCACATTATGGAATTGTGTTGTGTGTACTTCTCTAAAGTGAATTATAATGATATTATACAAAACAGGTGGTAGATCCAGTGAAAGAAGCTCAAGTTAGAGAAAACTGCAGAATTCTTTTGTTCATCAAAATGTCATGGAATTACAGATATTGTTTGAACCCAGACTGTGAAGCTCTGCCTTCTCTGACAGGAGAAATGCAAAGTTTTGGAAAGGTGTCTACAAATTTCTTCCCTTCGCTCTGCTTCTCTTTCATTTGATTTTGAACGTGTTGAAAAAAAAAACAGCCTTCCTCCTCCTCTTCTTCTTCTGACAACACGTTTCCCATGTGACACTTAACCTTTGGAGATTTCCCATTCTCTCTGATCATTCACTGTTTGGTTCATGTTAATTAACCCTGGGGCGCAGCAGAGAGTTGCAGACTTTGAAGCAGAATAATATATATATATATATATATATATATATATATATATATAAAGGCAAGAAAGAAGTAAAAGGAAAAATGATTTTGTTGTTTTCTGTTTTTTCATGGCGATTCATTTCCCAATGCATGTGAGAGTCTTGGTGGTGCCAGTGAGGATAATGAGTGGCGTGGGTGTTGGAAAGCATGGAAGATGGTTTGTGCTTGGGTTTGTGTCCCTGTCACTGTTAGTTCCTCTCCCTGTGAGGAAGTTGGCCAGAGCAGCCTGACCTCCCTCAGGTGGCCATGGATATGGAAATCAGTTCAAAAATAGAACACAAGATGGTTTTTGTAACCTCCAGCTTCCCTGAAAAAAACACAAAAAGGATTTTTTGTCTATTTCTTTTGATTCTTTTTGGCTCCAGGCAAAAATGGTCTTTTCTGTATTCGCTTGAAATACACAAAGCACGTTTCTTGGTGAAAAGTGCCACTGGTGGCAGGCAGAGCAATATTGCCTGAGCCCAAAGAATATGCTGTGCATGTCAAATTATTTTGTTAACCATTTCACTTCTTCGATCTCGTCTCCTCTGGTTAGCTGTGGCTCAGAGTGAAGAGCTTGGTGTCTAGACTGTACACCAGGATCTAACTCCTGGCCTTTATGCCTCCTGTTATCAACAACTGTAGTACAGATAAAAATACACTATCCAAAAACAGTCAGTTGACGTACAGTACATTTACTCTGGCATCTTGAACTCTGAAAGGCTTTTTCTTCTCTCTCTCTCTCTCTCTCTCTCTGTCTCTCTCTCTCTCTCTCTCAAAAGCACCTTTTCTTAAAGCGGCAATGGGTTGAAATCCACCACTCCTAAACAGTGGAAATATTCATGAGGAAATCCGCTGGAGAAGACGAGCCACAGCACAACCAGAGGCTTTATTCTCCAAGTTCTCGGGGCAAATCTGTTCCTGTGCTTCTATCTGACGCTTGTCTAAAGCACATAACAAAGACAGGAAGTATGATTAGCCATGGAGAATAGGAGAATAGTGCTCCCTCCAGGATAAGTCTTGAGGTGGGACTGATCAAAGCTATGCCCAGAGACAGAGGGAGACTGAACCAGCACTTTTTCAGTGGCCATCTCTGCCTTAAGACACAGGAGGGGAGGGAGGGGGGTGGGGGGCTCTATACATATTTTCCTTTCATCGCCTATGCTGGAAAGTTGTTCATATGTTGTTACATTAGAATACAGAACAATAAGTTCAACAACACTGTTAAGCCTTTTATTGTTCAGCTGTGAACTACAACAGAAATCTCTGTTTGACTTTTGTCATTTGGTTTGTTTTTTCACATTTTTTTGTAAATTACATGAAACTTGACTATAGTTTTCCATTGCAGTAAATGTCTTCAATAGACCCAGTTTGTCATTTTCTCTCTCTCTCTTATCTGTATTTTGCATTTCAAGGGTGCAATCTTACATTTCACGATTTCACCATCATGGGTAGAAGTTACTTTACAAGCTACATGTCCTTTCAAGTGTACCCAGTGTCTTTTAGTCAAGGAGCAAAAGAGATGCAGGTATGTTCAGGTGGCCTTAGGGTTTGCGATTGGAAGTACAAGGCTGGGGCTGGTAATTGAGGCAGCCACGGTGTGATGAGATGCCTTCATTATAGCTGTGTTTAAAGCAGAGCAGACCTCTGTAAGACTGGTTCTATCAAAAAGACGGCTTTGATATCTTGGCCTCAAACACTTATAGGTGTTGTATGACAGCCGCCTGCTGCTTTGGAATTCATTGTTTTTTTTTTTCCTGTTGGAAGTTTCTCCACTGCCATCATCAATATTTGATTTTTCTTTGTGCAAAAAGCCGCATATACCTATATACATTTTTATGTATATTCACACTTAGCCCCGTTTATTTTCTGCAGTTATATTTGTAAATGATCTGTTTATAGTATATTGGTACCTAATATTTTTAGTCATCAACATACAGATGAAGGAAGTGCGCCACAAACATGTTTTTATTAATGTGATTATTCTTTTGCTAATTTACATACTGAAGCTTCTTATTCCTCCAGCGCAGCTTAAGAGCAAAACTCACTCACTGTTTATTAATATATTGTTAACATTTTGGCAATAGCCAGACAACCGTCAATATGCTTATTCATAAAAGCACAAATTTGAATTTCTGCCTTGGCCTGTAAGCCTCTAAACTAGGAGACTAAATATATACTTACATTTTATTTCAAAGAGAAAAAATCCTCTCTGGCAAAAAGACTGGCTATGAAGAACTTTACTCAAGGATAGGAAGCACATCATTAAAACGGGGGAGAAATATTAAAAAGGGGGGATATGAAAGCGTGAAGATCTACTCGCCTTTGGCTACTCTGACTCGTTTCAAAAACATCTTGAGATCTTACCCTCCCTCAGACCTGCACTCTCCCTTGTTATTTGACTTTATTTGCTGGCTTCACACTCACTTGAGCTGTGGCGTTTCCCACTAAATAATCAATCACATAGAGCATCATAAAGGCAAAGGATCCCTATGAGCAGGCTCTTTTTACTGCATGCAGCATAAACACCAGTCTGAGTGAAAGGCACAAGTGCTGCAGTCCCTTCATGTCAGCTTGACACCTCAGATTTCATCAAAGTCCCCAAGTCTGCGTGTCCTCAAACGCATCCCCAGACAGTGGCCGGGTTGGCCTAATTATAATACACAGAAAAATGAATGCTGAGGGGAGCTGCCTTTACAAAAGTGTAGGTATGAGGTAATTACCTGTTTTTGCTGCCCTGTGTCTGTCTTTTGTCTCTCATCATCTGTGACATGGTTGGGCTCTGTGCTGTCAGCTCAGACCAAACGATGAGCCATGAGTAAGGGACATTAACACATTACGCCCACTCCCTCATGGATAATGGAACAAGGTTTTCATTTGAATGATAAACAAAATGACTTGGAGACACTGGGAAGATCACTCGCACCTGCCCCCGCCCCACCTCCCTGCTTCCCCTCTCCGTGTCCATGCAAAGCTGTGTATTATGCAAAACAAGGGGGGGGGGGGGGGCAAGGATTTTTTGTGTCCCGTGAACTCATCTGTGTATCTCCCAGGCATTTTGGACAATTATGAGTGAGTAGAAGTAACTCCACCTTGCTAATGTTATGCAGTGTTGTGTTCACTGTCCTTTTATCAGAGCACTGCTACTTTCATCTGTAAAGTTCTTCACCAAATCCTGTGTTCTTCAGATTAGCATAGACTTGTTACTGAAGCCCTTAATCAGAAACAACAAAGCACAATGGCCTCAGAGTGTCCAGGGTGATAAATAATTCTGGACCTTGTCAAAACATTCAAATCAAATAAGAAAAAATTAAATATTCATGTTCCAAAGTATACAAAGTAAATATATATTCATTCGTATCGGAAAGAATATTCAGCAGCACATAGCTGCAGCGCTGTTTATTTTCATTTATGAAGACTTTCAATTCAAAACAAACTGAAGTTATTTTAGTTTATTTTGTTGCCAATAAACAGCTGGGGGGAATGTTGTTCTGCAGTGACTAAAAAAGGTATTTCAAGTCTCCTGAAATCTACAGCGGTGCGGCTCACATAACACTGCCATGCTTGAAGAGTGACTCCTCAGAACTCAGTCTAAAAAGAGAGCATTGAATATATATTGGTTAACATCCTTTAACAGCAGCTACAATTAATGTGTGAAGCTGTGCTTGAATCCCGCTTTGTGCCACACACCTGCCAATCACGGTGTTTGTAGAGCTAGATCACAGTGTTGTTTTCCTACTGTATTCAGCTATGTGTGTATTTCCACTGGTGTTAAAAAAAAAAAAAAAAAAAATTGTATTTACTGGTCTTTTGAAGATGAGGCGGAGCTGCACAAGCTGTGCAAAGACTTGCAAATTGCAAAAAGGAAAAGAACAGGAAAAAGGGAACGCAATGTTGGAGAAGCAAACTGTGTCTTCAGTGCTGTATGTATGTGTGTGTGTGTGTGTGTGTGTTCGCTGAAAGACAGACCAGGCAAACTATTCCTACCCTTTACTTGCACAGATTTGGTGGCAGTGTTCCCGCTGCAGTTCGTCTGACAGGAGAGGAATCTGACACGGCTCTCTGCAGCTGTAGCCAAAGACTCCCCCTAGATTTGACAAATTGAGAACTCAAAAAGATTATGATTATATGTGCCACGTGAAACTCCTTTTATGACACAGACAAAGGAAAAAAATAGTCTCCTCTTCAGAATCTTCCATTTGGGAGAGCCTCGTACCTCTACCCAAAGTGTTGTGTTTAATTGACTTTCAGTGTCTATTTTCACTGCATGTCTAAAGAAGCCTTTGGTGTGCTGCTTGTTCTACAGGGAGTCTCAGCAGTTCAGGCTTCACAGTCCTCCAGTGGTTACAACAGTGTATCCAGAGAGGTGCCAATCCAGACATCTCACCACCTTTTCTGAAACAGAGCCCGCGAGGCAGAGGCAGGCACAAGTCCCTCATCAGGACATGCTACTGTCTTTTATCAATGTTGACCAGCCAGACTCCTCGTGGCTCCTGCACAGCTGCATCTGGGAACTTCTCTAATCCCTCTTCTTTGTCATCTCAGGTCAGTAGATGTACTACATTTCCACCTTGAGAATTATGACAAGGGAAATGCACTGAAGGTATGTAAAGAGGAAATGCTCTGAACCTGTGGATTTTTTTTTTTTTTTCAGTTGGTGGGTTCAAACTTTGTTTCTCCGGAGGTGCAAACCTCTCGGAGACGACTCGCTATAATCTGATCTGACATCATTTCCAGGCAGCATCAGGGAGGTGAGGATTAAAAAGATAAAACATAGGCTTTTATGTATAGGCCACTTTGCTAATTAGACGGATTAAAATGTGCTCTGTGAAGGGAATTAATTTGCAAGTGAATGGCGGTTAGTATGCAAACGTGTATACCAGATGACACAAACCCCTGAGGGTATTCCATGGTTAGTTTGGTACAATTTAGAAATTACACAACTCGTTTACTAAATAACAAGCTCATTTTTCCCTGAACTGCATTCTTTAGTGCCTCACTGTCACTTGACTTTCAGATGTGTTGAAAATAGGTTAGTCTATTCCAGTGAATGAAGCCTCCTGGTAGTACCACTCACTGCAGTAATAGATAGCCATTTATAATTCATGAGGTGGCTAGTCCCCCAAGTTAATTTTGCCCAAGGCACTGTTTACTTCTGCTTTGTACTTTGTTTAAAGTCAGTTGTTGACAACTCTTGTACATGTCAAACTATCACCGCTAATAATTGCTTAAGGAGATAGAACTTTTGCAAATGTTGGTTCCACCAGAGGTATATTCGCCTCACCCTATGCAGAACTTCTTCAGATGAATTTTTGATTCATCTCCTTCTCGCTCTTGACAAAAAGTCCTCTGTAATTCAAAGCAATAGCTGTAAGAGAAATTATAAAAAAGAATAATGTAGTATGCTCTCCATAACATCCTAGTTTTCATGTGAGATAGGAAATGTCTCTCTTCTCTCCCTCCACCCCCCCCCCCCCCCCCCCCGCCCTTTCTCTGTCTCTGACTTTCTTCTTCTTTTTCTTTTTTCTTTCTTTAAAAAAAAAAATTTTTTTTTTTGCATATTGACCAAAGAGGGACTGTGCTGGTAAGATGATGACTGTCACACACTGCGGATTGACAGAATCTATTGTAGGAGAGTAAGGGCCTTGGGCACTACCTCTGTGGGTCAGCCCTGATCCTTCTGTCTCCGTGCAGCTATAGCGACTCTCTCTCAATACAAGCAGTCACTTGATTAGTGCCAATTATCCAGACTGTCACTTTCCCTGGTGAGGGTGGCCCAGGATGCGCCCCGTCCCCCACACTTCCCGTCTAGAGCGGACGTGCACTAAAAGTCTGCACTCATAGCTGTAGGCTGTGGGAATGATTTCGAATGCAGAGATAAGGGGGGGGGGGGGGGGGGGGGGGGGGGGGAATAAAAGAAATGCGGGAAGCAAGTTCTGAGTTTGACAGTGTGATAGCATTGACTTCCGAGACAGTTACAAGGGGAGTGTCATTTCTCCCACAAAGACGTCTCCCCAGGGCTGCACCATCTTCCATCAGTCACTCACTCACTAGCTTAATATTCAGCTGTACATTGTCTACAGGACCCAACTGGGTTACATTCACTAAGGTATACAAAATTCACTTGTAAGTCTGTTGGTTTTGCTCTAAACCAGAGGTACTAACTTTAATATGAATGTGCTGAAATGTAGCGCAAGTATTAACAATAACAGTAATTTGTCTAGAGCACAATTCATGTAGCTGAAAAACGGGAATTGTGAAGAAGGAAGGCCATAGATCTGTGGAGCCAGTAAAGATCGAATCCAGTCCAAACATTTTTTAACAGCTGGTGCCAAACCTGAACAAACACACCAAACAAAGACAGGGCAGAAGTAATAAATGTAACCTCGAGAAATTCAAAATAATGCAATTATTATAAACATCTAACGACAATGATCAGTTACAGTCATCTACCTCAAGCTTTTCATAGGCTACTGAACAAACCTTCCTTTTATGTGTTATAATTGTGCCCTCTGATCCTGAAACTCTCTTTGTTTAAATATCAAACATCAGATTAAACCCATTGTCAGCTCACCTGTGCTCTGAGTTTAGCCTCAGTCTCTCTGCACTCACCAGTTCTTGGCTGCACTGCTGCACTGCACTATTTTTCCTGGTTCCAGAAACACAATCACAGTGTTTTTCGAGCCCCTCTTTAAACACTGCTGCTGTGTATTTACTGATCTATTTCTTGCTGCTTTCATGTTGTTACTGTGTCTCTTGTAACTTCTCAGTATTCAGCAGCAGAGAAGTGAGACGCAGAGCTCCTCTAAACAGCAGAGGTTATCCTCAGTATGGATGTCTGCAGGGGAGTAAACACCATTGGAGCGCGAGTGAATATTTTGTATGAGAGGATATTAATTATTCATGCCCGCCTCATTGTGTATGATGATATGTCAGGATGTTTGCCAATAAACAACAATATTCCTTGTAGGATTGATCCAATATGAAAAGTTGTTGAGCTAGTTCCTCTCAGTGTGAAGAAGTCTGACGAATGCAGTATGTGGGAGAGCTGGCTCTAGTACTTATTTATGGAAATATCAATATTGTATCATAATACCGTATCCTCCCCTCTTAGTATAAACAACACAATCAAAAGGGTATTTTAAATCTGGACTATGAGAATGGCATTAATACAAGGATTAAGGAAAATGTGAAACCACTGTATACAAAGCTGTGTAATCAAATCGATTTGAGGCGGGAAGGTAAACTGGGTCAGTGTGGTGCTGGGATTTTCTGGACTGGCAGAAAAGTACACACACAAAAGAAAACACAAAAATACCCCGCACCTTGTTTTGAAGTGTTTATTCTGCACTAACTAAGTGTAGCCCACCCCAGTGCTCCTGCTCGTCATTGGCTCTCAGTGCAGAGTGATAAGCCTGGTGTGTCTGCAGAGCAGGGCGGGGGGATTTCTGCTCTCTTTCATGGTGGCGGTGTCCCCCCCCCACCAAACACTGTCTCCCTGTGACGCCCCAGGGAATACATCACCAAACAGGCAGGACAGCAGGCCGGCATGGGTGTTATAATTGCTATCTCCTCCTCATACACACTGTGCACTGTGGAGCACGGTGATTAAATCAAAAAACTCCTCTGCATCCCAGCTCTTTACCTTGCAGGCAAAACAGCAGGCTCCTCTGGGATGGGGTCATCATGGCCCCCTCTGTGTTCTGTGATCTTTTGGAAAAGGGAGGGGGTGCAGTCTGCTCACTATTATGTATCACAGAATGAAAAAAAAACAACAAAAAAAACAATTAAGAACTTAATGGGTATTAAAATCAAGATTCGTCAAAAGATTTCCGTATCTGCAACATTCACATGAAATAATGAAATGCTGGATAAATATTTGAATTGACGAAACCTAAGCGCTGTGGGTGAACAGTAAGTGGCAATTTCACACTGTGGAATAACACAGCTTTTAATTATTGTTAACACTTCTATTGGATGCTTCCCTTTTTCATTCCTGATTAAACACAGCTAGCTTGAGCACATCCTCGATCATTAGCATCTTGATTTAAATGTGTCTGTGATCATTAAAATACAGATAATTCACCTGGAGCCATAAAGAAAATTAGTCCGAGATTTTGTAGAGAGTTATCGTCCTTGGACAACCTGCACATACACACAAAACAGACCATTATCACTTGGGTTAATGGCTTTGTTAATTTGAAGACATTAACAACTGCTCGGCTGTCCCCAATGAATGTGTCATACAAGGCAGGCCTTGTATTGTTAAATGGGTTGCTAAGTAGATTGATTCCTTAGCTGCAAAGCACAGCAGTGATGTAGGCAAGCAGGTTAATTAAACATTTACACACAAACACCCAACAATCCATTGTACTCCTCTAATTTATGACATCAATATGCACTTTCATCAGGATTTTTTGAGAGCATATGTTTGCTTGCTAATTGGCACCATGCCGGTTGTTACCGCGCTGCTGTTTTTGAGGGGTGACTGGGACCAAGTGAGCGCTTTGCACTCGCCCATAATAGGGACACAGCAGTCCCTCCACTGCGCGCGGAGGCACTCGGATAAAGACTGAAGCACCTGCACCCACACCTCCACCTCCACTCCCTTTCATCTCCAGCACCAAACACAGGCAGAGGAAGCATAAACACTGATTCCTAATCATCTCCCTCTCTCTCTCTCTCTCTCTCTCTCTCTCTCTCTCCACTGCCTCCACCTCTCAGCTCTCTTTAGCACACACACAAATGCAAGTGTACACATTTGTACACAAAAATACACACACACAGTCCACCACAGAGACTTCCACACAAGGCTCTGATGAACAAATGCAGAAGTGAGCACCACACCTCCTCCGAAAGAAATTTCTTTTCCCCTCTTATTGTGAAAACTCTTGGGGTCACAAGGATGGGAAAAGTTCTCGCTTTTTGTTATTTTCGAAGAATTTCTACGTTTGTGAGTGCAAAGTGGGATTTGGGCCAGAGGCGTCGATGGTTTCCATCTTTCATGTATCCTCTGCTGACAGAAACCGAGCTGACAGGAAGGCAACAAGGGAACAATCAATCACCTTTCTTTTCAACTTTCTTTTTGGCCCACATATGTGTCGGTTAATTTGTTAACACTGGGTTTTTTTTGGTTTTTTTTTTACTTGTCTTTAGTGGTTGTCTAAGTGATGGAGCATAACACTCCTGCACTGCAGAAACAGTGAACTATGATAAATTCCAATCATCACTCCATATGCCAGGCCTCATTAGCTACGGATGTGTTTGCTTACAGCTTCGCCTAAATACCTCAAGTGCTAGATGCATGTTGTTTTTCTCTCCCCTTTTAAGTTCTCTCCCTTACTTATTCACACACACACACACACACACACACACACACACACACACCCTGGAAAAGCCTTTAATACAGTTGCCAACCGTGGGCCCTGGGTAAGATTCCTTGAGGGCAATGTGTATCCACAACAGTGTCTCTCCCTGAGACATGTGGCATGGGTAAACAACACGGTTAAGCCTAAAACAATGAGCGTCCCCAATGACTGCAATTATTTATGAAATCAAACACAATTCAGCTCTTCGCCAAGTGGGACAGCTCTCCAGATCACTCAACAAATCTCCACTCTTCACTGCTCATAATAATCTTATAGCGCAATGCCATTTCATGCCAAAATCATCACAGGAAGTGTCATATTTCTGTTATCTTGAACATCGAAATGATAATAATCAATACACCAGTCTCTTACTTGTATTGAACAAAAGCATGTCTTCATTTACAGCATCCAGACCAAATGGAGCATGTGTAAACTCTGCTACCTTGAGGCCGTTCCTCCTCCAAGCTGTCTTTGTGGATGATCGCTGGTGACTTATGCTGCGGCGATGGCTAAATTATTCAACCTGAGATGTTATTGCTTCAGACTGGCGTGAGAAATGCCAATGTCAGGACAGTATGCATGCTCTCCAGGCATTTAGCCTCCAGTAAGCAGCTGCTGCAGATGGTGGGCTCACTTTGTCATCCACTTTCTCAACACTGTCTGTGAAGAGCAATTAACTAACAGCATGCACACATACACACACACACACACACACACACACACACACACAGACTCAGACAAGCTCATTTCATTTCCAAAAGGAAAATTAGAGAGGTGGACTGAGGGGTGAGGTCATTCATCACACCGGTGCCTCTTCATCTCGTACTCTGTGCACTTTAAAGAGTCTCAGGACTTTAATCAAACAGTCAACTCTCCGCACCTTTAACACAGCCAGTCAGACACACACAGGTGCCGACAAGCTGCTGTCACCCAGGAACTTTCCTCGATGTTAAGGCTACTGACCTCTGTCTTATCAGTGTTTTTCTCTTTCAAGCTGAATAATTTGAGAGTGTGTTTACACCTCCTCTTTACTTGTAAGTGCAGCAGAGTCGGCTTGTGTTAATTCAACAACACTTAGGTCAGGTTGATATAGCTACAGCTGAATTATTTGAATAGGTGAATGCTTATGTGAATGTTCAAAATACAATGAAAATACTCAGTTATCAGAACAATTTAAGACAAATGGTTGTCTTTGACTTTCAAAAGAAAAAAAAAATCAAGCCATTTAAGATGTGAGGTAGATTCTTTTCAAGACTTGCAGATTAGGTTTGCTTGACAAACCTACATGTAATATGTGTAGTGAAATACAATGTGATGTTTTCCAAAGAAAGTAGAAATTATGACTTAATGATTAAAAATGGAAATATATATATGTACATATACTGTATATTAAAAACTAAAATGTATATATGTCACAAATGCAAATATGCAATGTGCTGGGCAGTGCACAAGATCTTTCAAAAGTTTGAGGATATACAGGCCGTCCTGCTGGCCTGAGGAAAGAAGCTTTTATATTTCATCACATTGCAGCTGTGGTTATGTTATGCTGCCATGCTTAGTTTTGAATCCCACCGGAAACAACACAAACATGCACATTTACATTGACATTTGTAAATAGTTATTATGATATGCATTACTAATTTAGCTAGAGATTAATCAAAGGAAGGCAGAGCTGCTCATGCAACGCAGCATGAAATTCTGTGGACCAACACGGTAAAGAGATACCCTACATTCGCAGCACATAGATTCGAACCCCATAAATCACAAGCAGAAGATAAATATGGGGGGGGCGACTAAATTAAATGGTACTTAGCCTTGTGAAGTGCAGTGTAATAGATCTAAGGAGGAGGTTTAGAGAAACAAGGAGGTGTGCGTCCTCCCTTCTCCAGCCAGCGGTGGTAACCCTCAATGATCTCCCTTAACACAGAGGAAACCAAAGATCATAACAAGAGCTACTGGAAACATATCTCATTAGCTGCCTGCATACCTCTCCCTTCATAGCACCCTCCATGGGAATATCGAAAGAGTCTAGGCTTTGTCTGCTCTGTCCCCAAGCTCTTGTCAAAAATCTTCTTAATTATGATTAATTATACACCCATAAAGATTTCCTCTACCAAGTATACAAATAATAGAACACTCTCACTAAACACTACATTATTCATTAATTATAGGGCTGTTTGCTGCAAAATAAAATTCCTGCTGAGACTGTATTGCTTGTCACAAGAACAATGTTTTTCATATTTTCACAACGACTTGAAAAACATATCCATTTCTTAGCAAAGTATGCCCTAGCTCCAGGCTCCTCTGCATATTGGAGGTTTTCCCTCTGCGGGCTCAATTGTTATGGATGCTGTTTATGGCGCTGCTATGACAAGTGTGAAGGGCAGGCATGGTGAAAGATGTATCGCTCGCTTATCTGCTCAGTGTCTGAATATGATATAGGATTGTAAATGACCCCGTATCATGACAGAGTCTCACAGCAAGCAAAACCTCTTTTTTTCCCCCTTTTTATCCTGTATGATAACTTTTTGACACAGAGTGACAAATACTCCTTGGGAGTCTAAATGTCTGTAAATTCATTGAATTTGTGGTTGTGGTGAAGGGGGGGGGGGGGGGGGTGTTATTATAAAACACTTCTTATGAGATCAATTTTTTTTTTTTGTTGTGCCAAAATTCCCACTCACGATAGAAGTTTCTCACAAGTTTGCAGAAAGTCGTCGAACGAAAACAGCAACTGTGAGTAAAATAGCAGGAATGAGTGACAAGAGGCAGACTAATGATAAGGTTTATAAGTTTTGATAGTTTTTACGGCCTTCTCGTGGAGCTCAGGCACATCACTGAGATGTGCTCTTGAGCTGCACAGAGAACAATGTGCCTTTGAGACACACTCGCTGCACTGAAGCAGCCTCGTCCTTCCGCCTCTTGCTGCATATGCTTTATAGCCGACAATAAACCATTTTAGTGCAAAATAAATTGGGATCGTATTGAAATGCTGGCGCTATATATGTCATCGAAGACATACAGTTATTTTTTAGCAAAGCTGGAGCATAGTTTATCATCATGTGAGTGCTGCGATGGGTCTGTTCCACATCATTGGCTTCTCTTGCTTAGTTAGATTGTGAAGGTCAGAGTTCTCAAGCCTTTTATGGCTGTTTAACTTTGGAGAATTATCACATGGGCATGACTTGGCTGATATATATGCTGCACAGTCCTATATCAGCATAGGCTCATATAGACCTACATCCTGCTTTTAAGGTAAAGGATGCGAAGCCAATATTTGGACCAAATCTTCAGACAGAGTGGATACAGGGACCTGACCCTACACTGACACATTTGCATAGATGTGTTTTTTGACAAAAGGAAAGAAAAGTCTGTGAAATTTGTAGTTTTTACTTTAGTAAACATCAAAGACCACATACATGAGCCATGTGATATAAAGTTAGTCTGCATTTGTGAAAACTATCTCCTTTGAAGATCGGGCCTCTAATTTCTGATGTTATTAAGACATATTACTTGCTTTTCTTCAGATGGCAGCTAACTGGAGTGTGCCTTTGTAGACATATCGTATGCTTGAGTTAATCTCAACATTTATAGGCACGTGTTGGTTGTGTCAAAAGAATATCTTTGTCAACATTTCCTAATACAAAACTTAATTTAGCAGGGGCTCTGGAAAAACATATTTGAATACTGACATTTTATGATTCGACTATTTGGCTCTAATTGCTTTGTTGAGTTCTAAAACTTTGCAAATATAATTAACAGCCCCAGTAAATGAAAATGGTATTAGCTCACAGTACAATCAGAAAATTACCATAAGAAAGAATTTAAAGGTTTTCCAAATGAAAGCTTGAGGGGAGAAGCCTTCTCCCCCGAAACGGCAAGGTGACATTTTATTTCCAACTGTTAATTGATGTTCTGCTGATTAAAGCACATTTTATGCTGAAGGACCAGGGGGGCTCTATTTCTGTAAGCTATCAGTTTGCAGGCATGGATTGCAGCAGAGTTACAAGGCTGGGATGAACTCCAGGTCTTCCTTTGTGTTGCATCAGAGATCCACTTTCTTCTGAGGAGGCTGCAAATAAAAGTACAGATTTAAAGAGAAAAGTGTAATTAGCTTTAAAACATGAGTCTTTCTTGTGTGAAAGTCTGAACTGAGACTGATGCTAAAACTGTCACTCTCTAAGTTTGAGTGCTTTGATACAGACTCATATTTGTATTGTGGTGCCCTAATGTACAAACTGGTAGCATAGTGCATTTGTGGTATATTATATAGTCTACATGCTATTGCATTGTAAAATTAATGATATTTATAAACAACCTGTGTGATTAATCACTGCACAGTATTTGTTAGAGCAAAGCAGACTAATAATTCAAATCTGCAGCATAACTTATTTATGGAAGTGTACAATTGATAAAATGCCAGGAAGGAGTAATCTTTTAAAGCACCTCTTACCAAAACCTCTTTGTCAGAATAATCAACACAATCTGCATAATTTACATTACTTACTTAGATGCATGTACAGCCTGTGCTTAAAGTAAAGAAGTTTGTTTTCTTGTGTTTGTGCCTATTAGCCACAAATTAATTAATCTACCATCCAAAACCCAATTAAGCCACAAGCTATATTAATACATCGCCCATTTCCCAGAATGCAGAGGAAGTACCGCGGAAGCACTATTATTTTCACAAACATAATCACATTTTGTTGCAACAGTTGCACCCACGGAAAAAAAAAAAAAAACAAAAACGCCTGGGTTTATGTTATAATGTATTCAGAAGAGAACTGAGCTGCTTGGGTAAAGAAGTCAGACCTGAACGGGGGAGATGGTTGTAAGTTCATGCAGGCTGATTTATTTTCCACCACTAGGGGGAGAGATGCTCCTCACAGGTCTCACTGTTCAGAGCAATAATATGCAGCTATAAAGTACTGATGAGGCGGCTCAGTGAATACTTATGAAGAGTCCTGTGTTAGAGTCACTCTCACAACCTTGGTCATCTTATTCAAAATGCTCTCGCTCCAGTTTATAGCCCATGTATAACGACACATCCCAAGCACCAATCATATAATTACCAGCGTCTCAAACTTGAGTGTTCATTCAGCTTGGGTTCCTTCAGCCTTTCAGGTCCCTCTATCCATCAATGATGTGAAAAACGTCAGCTCCTCCATTTAATATTGTTTGTTTTGTTGTTTGTCAACACAACAGAGGAGATGTGCTTTTCTAAAGCTCAGTGTTAAAGAGGCACCCCAAAGAAGAATACACACAGTGTTGCCATGGAGCCCATTGATGTGCAAATGTTTTCATTTAAATATTTTTAAGAGGATCAGCTCAGATTACGCCAAAGTTTGACAGAGATAATTCGATGGCTTGTGTAGCAGCTTTGTTTGTGGAGACCATCATTCAAGGCACGTCAGACCACCTTCACAAGCCTTCATAGGCCTTTTAATGAAGTTTACTTTGAGAAATAGGCCAGAGCTAGTATCTTTTCTTCATGCTAGACTATATTAGGGAAATCTCCTCAGACCTCATTGAAGATAGATGTTTTTAGAAGTCAATATTTTTAGTTATGCAGCACTGAGAAGCTCGATGAGGGTTCAGAACAACATACATTACCAATGCAATCCCTTGCTTAAAGAAAAACTTGTAGTTAACATGCTGTCTCATTCCTCTTAACAACGCTGAGAAACAAAAATGCCAACAAGCCGGTATAGTAGCATCCAGCGGATATATTTGCTCTTTTTCTTGCATTATAGATAAATGCACCATGGAGACCCCCCAGTATTTGGGACAAGGGAGAAGAGCTTAAATATTTATGCCTAAGCCTCTGGAGGCCCACTATTAGTAGTAAAATGTTTTACTTTCTGGGGCTGTCACTCTGCTCTGGCTCCCATTAACAACAGGGCTGACAGGGACCTCTGGGTCAAACACTTTGAGGCAACAAAAGATCCTGATGAAATCACTCAGTGAGACCCAAATTACTTCTGTGTCATTGCTGAACAATATTTTCTCCCCAAAGCATTCCTCCTTCTGTTAACGCCATGACCCCTTCCACTGCATATGGAAAGGATTGTTTGTCTATAACACTGGGGGATGGAGATGAGGAGAAGTTCATGGACAATGTTCCTGGCTATGTTAGCCCCCCACAAGCAGCGAGGCTCCCCTCCCTCTGTTTTGTTGTGCTTTGTGAAAAAAGTTGATAAAAACAGGTTGTAAATGGAGATGGGCAGTTGGAAATGAACATGTTGGGGTGGAGCAGTGAAGCGGGAAATCCAAATATACAAGACCTCAAAGAAAACTGGCAAAAGCAGAGACAGAGAGAGAGAGAGAGAGAGAGAGAGAGAGAGGGAGAGAAGCCCTGGGGACACTGTCTATGACGCACTGAAAATCACACTTACAGGAGCAGAAAAATTGTCCAATAATTTTTCAGTAAATGTTGAGATTTCTGGATTTGCATATGGGAATATTTACTTTTTTTTTTTTTACTTAATTTAAACTCTATACAAAGTGACTGAATGATATTTCTCTCTCTATCTTTGGCACTCACAACAACAATAGTATCTATATCAGATTTACCACACAATGTGTAGAATTTGTGGCGTGCATATGTATTGTCTGTGCTGAGATAATGAGAGCAGAGTCTAAATTCTATATTTGATCAGGCTCTGTTTGTTATGAACTTAACTATTAACAAGATTTAGAAAAGTATACTTAAGAATGTCAGGAAATCCTTCAGGATGTGTCAACATACACGCGGTTATCATGCTAAAAGAAGATTGACAGTAGACGCTTGCTTTCAGAAAGCCACAGAGTAACATTGAGAGGGGCACAATCGGATGAGCTGCAAACAGTATCAGAAAGGCCTGGAAAGGAATGAGCAGGCAGGGAAGCTTCAAATCCCCTCTCAACCCTAAGTGGGTGGTCCTTTCACTGTGGGTAACTGTGCAGTCGCCAGGCATTCGCACGGAGGTTTTGAGGAGGACTGGCTCTCCAGACGCAACATTCACCGTCCCAGGCCCATACATCCACAGAATTAGATTCATGCTACACTGACTTTATTTAAGCTAAGAGTCCTGGCAGTGGCAGCATTAAATGACAGCCAGTTCTCGGGGCCTTTTCTCTGGATTAAAGGATGATTCAGGAGAGGAAGGCAGAATGGCTTAAGAAAGAATTCACTCAGGGAGAAAGAAGTCCATAGTTTATCTGAGAAAAGTAACTGAGACCTGCAGAGGTTGCCAAAGTGTATTGAACACTGTGGACATGTGTGAAGATTGACAGAGAAATATGCTGTATAGCCCCACCCCTCCTCCTCCCGACCACCACAGGACACACACACACACACACACACACACACACACACCCCTATCCTTTCCAGTTTTAATTGTATCAAAGTTCACACATACATTAAACTATTTCAAAATAAAATACCCCAGGAACAACAGGCATAACAATGGTAAAAATAACAGTGTTAATCAATTTATTAAATCTTTTGTAAAGATACAATGTGATTTACTGATTCTAGTGATTATATTACACTTCTGTTCAGTTTTATGTTATTAAACCTGCTCATCTGCTTTCTCATTTAGAAAAGCTGCAGTGTAGTTATTGGATCTGAAAAAAACATGGGAACAATAATTAAATAATAAATCTTCTTCACTCATATAAAAGTAAAAGCTACTTCTGTAGCATCTGTTATTGCCTCTAAAAGTTGACAAATATTTAAAATCGACATGTAAAAAAGAGGACTAAGAAAGAAATGAACCAATCAACAAAACATTCCTGTCAGCAATGTGTCTTAGATATTACAATGATGATTGATAAAAACCAATTATATTTATAGATGGGCTCTAGCACCATGTCTTGTCCATTAGCCAATATTTGGGTGCCACCCAGACCTGGGAATGAAAAGCAGCCAGGCTCCAAGAGAACTGTTTAAGTTGGCCCCACAAGTCATACATTTCAATGATTTCAAAGAGACCTCCAATTAAAAGCTACAAACATGTCTTTGGAATGCGAACTAACACAATTAAAAGTGCTTCATGAGTGTATTAGAGGAATAAGTTGTGAATTAGCACTTTGAATACACAATGCTGTTTTCATTCCCGAACCCTTTCACTCATTGAAGGAGCAGAGGGAAAGAGGTCTTTTTGAAGTCAGTCGGTTCTCTTTCTCTTTTTTCTCCCCCTGAGCAAAAGAAGATTGAGTCAGCCTAATCTGCTCCTTGTACATTTGAATGTCTTCTGCAAAGAGCTCATCCTGGCTGCTTGATAAAGGCCCAGGTGCAGAGACAGTGGCCGTGCCTAACTTCGTCTCTGTGGGGGCTGTAAATCACAGGGGGGGAGCCCACCCTTTGAAGATACAAGCTTGCTTTCCCCGCTGATTTGTGGCCAGAAGGGCAAGCCCTTTTCCAGCCCCGCACAACAATCTCACCAAAACCAGAGTGGGTGTCAGAAGGAGGTAGACTTATAACTTGTCGATATGCTCGAGGACCCTCAATCAAGCTGCACAACACACACTCCATTCAGGAAGAAGCAGGGCTCCTGGCTGTCAAAGGTCAAGTGGAAGGAGACTCCGGTGACATCATGGGGATTTATTCACAGTCGGAAAATGACATGCAAACAAAAATGTTTACTTTCCTCTCACAAGAAACATCGATTATGACTATTCATGAGGCTTCAAAATAAAAAAAAAAAAAAACAGGTGTTGAGAACTGCTGACAGCAACAAGACGAGCTCATAACTCTGTCAGAGTTATGACAGAGTTATGAGTTGTGCTTCATCCTTTAAAAAGAAAGTTGTGTATGTAGCACAACCTTTACACTTTATACTTATTTGAGATACTTAACATGTGAAACTCCGTCATTGCTTCAGGGCTCAGACACGGTGTTAATCACTGCATTTTGGCATTTTCCACAAGATGTTCATGATCTAACTGGTATGATAAAACACTGAAAGACAAGCTGCCATGTTGAAGGGAGGTTTTAAATGACTCACATGTTGCAAAATCAAGTTTCATTCATGTATTAGCGTAAAGCACATTTAAGATGTCATGCCACATGGAAAAGACATTTGTCCTTATGTTCCTGATTCACTCTTTGGCCTTTGGACTTTAAAACAAGTCCAAAGCCAGTAATCACACACACACACACACACACACACACTGGCCCTGCTTTTCATTTGTCCACTACAGTGCCATCTAATGATGCCAAAGAAAAGAAATTAGCCGACCATTGCATGCTCCCTTTGACAGAGTCATTAAGGTGGCCAGTGCGGGGCTAAAGTGGAGCTCTGTGAAGCTCACTGTGACACACAGGCTTGCATTCCTCTGTTTGTTATTTAGATCCTTATTTACACTTGTTGTCAGAGACAGGCTGGAAGCACAGCAGTGGCTTCCTCCATGGGCTGGGTAACAATGAGCCGTAGGGAGCAGCCCAGCGAGGCATTTAGCCCAGCCCTGCCCCGTCTCGAGAAGAAGTGAAGTTTACTGCCTGTGAATCAGAAACTTTCACTCCTTGCACACCAGTCCTTCCTCTCCTGCAGATCTCTGTCCGACAGCTTGGAGATCGTACTGTCAAGTGGAGGGAGAATTTAGATTTGAAGTGAGGTCTGGCACCTTCAAGTTTTTCCATTGAAATTGTTCCCTAATGCAAAAATATGATGAGACAAAGCAAAGCTGGTCAACTTTAGGAATAAATAACTCAAAGTAAGTCTTTCTTCTCGTCTGCTCTACTTTGCAGTTCACAGAAAAGAAAGATGGATGAAGCAAACGCAAGTGATGCTCATTTTTTGGTTCTTAAAGTGCTGCCCTGGCTCTTTCACCACGTTTCATCATTCTGTGCTTTTGCTAATGAATTTAATGACCCAAAAAAAAGTAGAAAATGAGAGGAACGCCACTTTTTCAATGCATCATCACAAAAACTGCCACACACACACACACACACACACACTGGGGCTCCTCTCTGCACAGTTCTAAAGAAACACAACTCTATATGGAGATGATATCAACTATTTGGGAAACCAAAACCCTGCCAAGTCAAATCTGTGTTTGCATAGTGGCAAGATTCTGTGGCAGGTTATGTTTTTTTTTGTTTTTTTTAACTTTCACTTCAAGAAAAAAAAACTAATCAACACGAGATAAAATAATTATAGCTAGAGGAACCACAGAACCTTGAAAGCTTTTTTAATGACAGCACATTACATCATTCATAAAGAACCCCATTTTCCCAAGTGTATTGGTGACTATTATCATCATTAACATTTTGATTAATGAAGTGTGCAACTTATGTTAGGAGTGCACAAAAAAGAATCACAGTTTAAAAGTGGTGTTATCTGAGCCTTGTGTGGGTGTGTGCGCCCATTGTAACCTTTTTGTTTGGCGACTTCCTGAGAAGACAAGCAGTGTGTTCGGAGGTATCAGCAGCTGTGTGCTACGTGCCTCTGATCCAGGCAGCTATTGACTTCCTGAGATTTGAATTAATTACTTGCTTCACAAGAGAAACTGGATTGCAGTGGAACCCCCTAAGAAGTCCACTCATTCTTAGGAAACTGCCCCATGGACTTGCAGATGGTTTCACTGAGATGTGCTTTCCCATAGAGAACAATTACACAGGGGATTGTGGCGCTGGTATAAACCTGGAGCACATAGTCTCCATTCTGAACATTTCAAAACAGCCATAGGGGAGGTTTGTGACTTAACATAAATTAGACCACCAGGGAATGGGGAGATCTGAAGTGGCGGAAGGGCAATATTGCAGATAAATGCACTGTGCTGAGAGCTTCTGCGCCACAGAAGAAACAGAAAATTAAACTGTGACACCTTGGAATCAGATAATAACCACATTAAAGCCTTTTAATGTTTGACAAACCTGATCACTGCGACCTTTTCTATAAATGCACCCTAACGCTGTGCTGGTATTGCCAATACGCTGTGTATTTTCAGTCTGAGAAAGGAAACAGTGATGAGAGCAATTAATGACGTGAAGAAACAATTACAGCTGATACTTTTGGGGCCTGTGTGTTAGTCTGAAAGGGATTAAGTTGCTGCTGCGTTTGTATTCTGCTTACTTTCAATTGGCTCAAGGCCTTGTGTTTGGTCTTGTTAGTGCCAGCGGCCCCCGTTTCCCAGTGAAGAGTACACTTCAGCTGTGATGAAGTATCCAAGAACGCAGAGGTTACCAGTGGCTGCTAATTAACCTCACATTGTGTTCACTAACAAAGAAACAAAGGAACAAAGTGGAATTTCAATGCAGGAGATTATCACAATCACAATGAGCGTAGTGCTGGATCATGCACTTAATAGGGATTTTCACACTGGCCATGACAACATGAGATTAGATCAAAGACAGATGAAGTTACATTAACAAAACAATGCAGCCTTGTTATGCAATAACAAGCAGCCATCTGGGCCTTCTCTGGAATAGGAAAAGGCTCCAAGTGCACAGCTACGCCAGAATGATGCGTCCTCCTCAGCGACGTCCGCAAGATTGTATTTGATTGCGAGAACTTTATTGCGGCTTTGTTCTGTCAGAGAGGAGGTAGCATCCTTCCTCAAACACATCAAGACAAAGAGGAAACGGGCTGTGTGTTCTTCGCTGGTTATTGTTGCCTCTGTTTCTGTCCCACCGGCTGAATGGCAATTACTGCTGACTTCCTATCCAGCACGGAGCCCGGGCCCGCTGAGGGTGCCCTGACCCCGCAGTATCCAGAGGGGAGAGACGGGAGCTGTCAAAACTCACACCTCTTCCCATGCTCCCGTGGGGAGTGCTCCTCCAGCTGCTGCCCCACGGGGCTCACTGCACACTCCTGCTAATCAGCTCCATCTCGTCTCTGGAAGGAACTGGCCTCAAGTGGGAGTAGGCCCTTTTCTCACCTCTGCTACCTAGTGCACCTTTGAAGTCCTGTGTAAGTGTTAGTTTATGGCTGGAGAGGGTACGATAAGATCCCATGGAAAGGTGATAAATTAGCTTTTCGTCCCACATTTAGAGGGGGAAATAGCAGGCTGCTAAAATCCACAGAATCTGTTACAGTTCTAACGCCTAACAGCTAAAGCACTTGAGAACCAAAAACATTGTAGCGTCAAATCTGTTAAGTACCTTCATTAAAGGAGCTTGTTTGTACGGCTTCCCACACTTAGGGGCCAGTATGAAAAAGCATTTGTTCAAACTGCAGGATTTCTTTGAATTAAAAATAAATGTAATTATCCAATACCCTGCAATGTAACAGATTGATTAGACTAGATAAGACAAGCTCAGACAGAGCAGACACCTTTGGCTATCACGCAGAACACACCCTTCACAGGCATGCCAAGTTAAACACTGCAGAATAAAAATAGATTATTTGTCTGAAACGATTAACACAACAGAATTAGACATCTTCATTATTTTCCACAGAGCTAAAAAACAAAAGTCCAAACTTTACCGATTTTAACTAATTTGCTGACCCCACTTTACCAGTGAAAGTCCAAGCACATGTCTCTTCTCAGAGTCAGATGTCAGGTGTGATGGCTGGAGGTTGAGGCTGACAGGGCTGGAGCCTGAAGTTTGATGAATGGTTTTCTGTTGGTTGTAAGTCTCACCTTGTCTCAACCTGCCCAACACTTGCACACTCTCAGGAGCCGGTAAGTAATCTATGTACAGAGACGGCATAGTGTTGCACCACATGTTGTGAACTGAAAATGGAAAATATGTCAGTGACTGTCACTGCACCATGAAAACATTCTACTGAAAGGATCTTTCCTCTGTCTGTTAATGTTAGTTGAGTAAAGTCAAGTTGGTTTTATTGATATGGCTGAAAACCACAAATTACAAATTTGCTTCAAAGAGCTTTACAATCTGTAGACTACAACATGAGGTACTCTCTACAAGACACTGCTGTGGGGACAAATTCAACAGAAGCAGTTCATGGAAGGAAATAAAAGAAAAAAACACGAGGAAAAACCACACAGGAGGCATTACTGTTTGAAAAAGAAAATGTTTTTCTACTTTAAATTACATTTTTACAAATGCCAATATTTCCTGGACATGAAATTCTCCGGTATGGAAACCTTGTTTTGCTACTGACATTGTCAGAGTAGGAACTCTCTCATTTGCACCTCACACCCCGTCTGTGACAATATGCATTCTGATCTCGAATAACAATTATCACCCCATTTCCTAGAACCATTAGATCTTCTTTTACGACACCTACTTCCATTAGGGAGCTTAAAATTTTTCGCTGTCTGCAGCCCACCAATACACTGAAAACACTATTCTGAAAAACCTATATTTTCACTTTTTTTTTTTTTTTTTGAAGTATCAGCTGAGAAATTTGTTACATTAAAAAAAAAACTTTTATCACAGATTATAAAGCAGAATCTATAGCCTGCTATAGCTTCCACGTAACCAATGTCTGTTGCAGCTCAGTGGAATTTCTCTGCCGCCACCCGCTGACATAATTTGTTTCACAGTCACCACCCAGCAGCATGAATCAGATGTTGACACTCTAATTTCATGCACACATGGGTGTTTGGCTGAGCCAGCCTTGAATGCTGCTGCATTCCCCTGCCTCTGCCTCCAGCTGCCCACTATACCTGCCCTTTGCCCTCCGACACAGCCATGTAATGTATTTAGCCTGGGAGTCACACATTATGACTGATGATTTAACCAAACAGTCTTATAATGGTGATGTGCACTGTCAGGACAGGCGTGTGAGTGTCACTTGTAGAATATCATTCCCACATTTGAACATTTCTGTGAAACTAAAAAATGATCTTTGGTAAAATCTTACAAATGGTAAGATGCACTGAGAGCAAATTTTATAAGATTTGTACATTTGAATAGCAATCAGTAGTCTGAAACTGACAAATAATAATGTCTGATAAATTCACAAGTTTAGAAGAATGGTAGTAACTCAGTCATAAGTGTCTGAAAATAAGCATTTTCATTCAGTAGCCCCCTTTTTCCACTCATCGAGAGACCCCACGTTGCTTTATTTACCACTAAAATAAATCTGTTTACTGTGGTCCACAGCTCCATCTAAAAATATTTGTTTTACTTTGTTGTTTTTATAAAAAAAAAAAATCTACATGCACTTGCAAGATATAATAGAATATAGCCACTAGCCATGTTTCAAAATGTCAAGGTTTGTCAGGGATTGACACATTTGCAGAGCATAATTAATGCAAGTTTTGTCTATCACTGATTATTTTGCCTCCTCTAAAAGTCAGTGCTGACAGCCTGCTGTGGGAGCGAGGATGAGCTACCTTGTGTCCATGTCCTCATTCTGTCAACTCAAAGAGCCAGGATACTAACAAAGTATTTTCTACACTACTGGTAACCCTGAACATGCAGTATACTCCAATAATATTGAAATAAAAAAAGCTTACAAACAGTGATGGCAATTCCCAATATCTTTTCCTCTCGACAAATCTGACAGCTTCTCTTATGAGTGAGCATAAATCCACAAGATAAACACATAAACAAATAAGTTGTTTGTGTGCAGTGGAAGCCAGTTAACGGCCAGGGTTTTATGAAACACTTGCTTCCTCTTGACAAATATCCAAACAATAAACACACAGTAAATAACAGCACCCTGTCCGTATCAGTTCCCTACTTGAGGTTAAGTTGAGTTTATTGCGGAGGCCACTGCCTGCATGCATTAAGCAAATCATAAATTATACATGCTAATTACCTTGGGCCTCCACTTTAATGAATTATTTTAATTAAACTACAACATTGAGGTTTTGCATGTGGTCTATATTTCATCCCCTGCCTGAGATGACCTTCTTCTTTGTCTAACTGGAACATAGTTGAGAGAACAAGGACAATGCAGACTTGGAGCATACAACTGAGTTCATACAGATGCTACTGAACGGTGAAAAATGGCATCTGAAATAGCGGGAGCAGATTTTATTTGTGTTCCGGAAGAAAAGAGAGGCTAAAAGATGGACAAGGAAGAAAAACTCTGGGACCATGTTTGCGGATGAAAACATTTGTAGTGTCAGAAACAGTTCTTGTTTTATTGTGAGAAAATTAAGATTTCCAGACACTTTATTTCAATTTCACGACTGTCAGGTGTCAGAAAGAAGTTCCCTATATAGCTTTCCATTGCTGTCCTTCTCTCCCACCTGTAACATTAGGCTTTAATGCAAGTGGCTTTACTGGCTCGCTGAAGGGTTGTATTCATCTGCTCATTTGTTCAGGAAAAGCTGAAGCTGTTCATTTATCTGTAATGACAGTGAATGTCAGCCAAACAAAGCCCTCTTTTTTCTCCAGACTGACTTTAAACCACTGCTGTGCAACATTTCGGCAAGTAGAAGATGACAGGATGTTGCTTTTTAAATGATCCTGTCTGAATATTGCATTTCTGCCTCAGAGTAGGACATCATGCATCAAATGAAAGCTTTTGGTTATTTTTACATTTCACATTCTGAGATTAATTTACATAGAATGACTTTGTATTCACAAACGTTCTTTTGATACATTTTTCTGTATTTTACATAAACCATTTACGTCTAACAGTGCAATACATATTAAATAAGACAAAGTTAAGTACACTGAAATCCAGATAAACAGAAAAAAATGTCCAAGTATAAATGTGTAGTTAATATACTGTATATTGTCAATATATGATGTTCAAGTTTTTGTTTTGTTTTGTTTTGTTTTCTGTTGTTGTTTTTTGTTTGTTTTTTAAAAAGAAAAATTAAAATCTTTTTTTTTTTTTTTCCTTACTTTTGTGACACAGGTGTGATTGAATTTAATTGTATTAATGTGCTCAGTTATGTTTGTTAATGTGGTTTTCATGTAATTGTCATGGCCAGCCAGAAAAATAAAACCTGGTTTAAAATTAAAGCTTGTAATCTGACGTTGCAATTTCAAAGCATTTAATCATCCAGGATCAGAATTAATGTTACACACACAAATGCACCAAATAGGGAGGAAAAAAAAAAAAAAAAAAACTAACACTGTTGTACAAACAGTCCATGGGGGAGGGGTGGATTTAAATTCCAAAAGGGTCTCGCAGCTCGTTTCCTAGTTCCCCAGTCAGCAATGTGTTTGTGAAAAATCAGTCTTTTTGTCTTGCTGAAAAAAAGGCTAAATCTACATTGGTGGCCCAGTCTAAGTTTGCCATTCTTTGCACTTTCAATTCAAGTGAATGAGGGAGAATGAAGTGGCCCGAGACCCTTTATTTGATCTACTCGATTGCATAAAGTGACGGAATTCTAATGTATTTGTTTAATACCCCGAAATAGGTTGTTGCTTTCTATAGGCGAGACAGATACAGGGAGTTATTTTTATTTCTGCCTCTGAAGACAATCTGAAAAAAAAAAATGCTAAAATGTGTTTTGCACATAACTGTAAATACTCTGCCTTTTTAAAAAAAATAAAATAAAATAAACCTGTTGCATAAAGTTCCCCCGAATAGGAAAAAAAAAAATCATTTGGTCGAAACTGCTAGATGCTCTCATTACTGCACGCAAAAAAAAAAAAAAAAAAAAAATCAATCTGACACTTGTTTGACTGCCCTCTGTGACATTTGAAATATGTAATATTAATTCGGACACTCTGTGCAGCTTTTCCTAATGTTTATTGTTGGGCTTAATTGTGTTTCGCCTACAGCTTGATGAATGAGCCCAGTTGTCTGCGCTGTGGCATGGCATCGCAACTCCATGCATCCTAATGGACTGAGCGAGTCATTTCTCTCCCCACCGCCTCTGTGCGACCCTCACACTCTGAAATCATACAGGTCTGGATAAAAGACAAATGATTATTATGAGGAGAATTATTTTTAGTAATGTTATCATTACTATTATTATTAGGCTATTAGTGTTATTAAAATGAAATGAAAATCGATGAGTGACATCTAATAAAAATTCTGATTCATAATAACAATAGGCGAATGTAACAATAATAATAATAATAATAATAATGTCTTAGATGAAATCTTCAGAAACATTTTTGATTGTTTACTTCACTTTTAATGAGAAAATATTTCGATGACCAGTTTTTTTTTTTTTTCCAATTCATTGCAGACTGTTTGCACACTTTTCGAAAGCACGCATGCTTGCAAAAAATAAACAAACAAATAAACAAAACAACAACAATAACAACAACAGTAACAACACAAATTTTTAGAATGCATGCTTTACCTAAACAAAAAAAAAAAAAAAAAGTACAAATTTACAGCATCTGTTACACATGGTCACCACAGCCTTTTAAATTAAATGCTTCACAGAACATTTTCTGGAAAATAGATATCTAAAAACATAAAACTAAAAAGTGCATTTTACAACATTTCAGAATCAGTTATTTGCAATATTCACATCTTGCATTTTGAGGACGTCTCACAATACTACTTTTCAAATTTGAAAAGATTTCATAACTCAGTTTGCTTTCTTTTTTTTTTCTTTTTTTTTTTTTTTTACAGGGATGGTAAGAACAAATCTAAATCCTACTCTATTTGGTATACCCTTACCCATCATTCCAGTATTAAAAGCAAACACAAACACAGAGCCATTGCCTCGCAATTTCATTGACATTACAGTGGTCACACAGAAATGGTGCAAACGTTTTGCTGTTCGATAAAAACTGAAAAAAAAAAAAAAAACAACAAAAAACAAAATTACCACGGGAATTGCAAGCATCAGAAGAGACTTCCCCTGAATACCCTCAGCGGCTCCCCTGTCAATACTCACATTTCACGATAAACTGAAAAATAGAACTATCAAATAATTTATATTTTCAAGAGCAATAGGCCCTGGACTTCGCTGTGCGATTCTGTGCTGGACTCCTATGACACAATTTAAAGCGACACATTCAACACATACACAAATAAATCGATATGCAACTGCAACTCGCCTTGATAGTTTTCCCGACGACAGAAAATATAAACTTTGGGTTTGGTAACGGGGGGGGGGGGGGCCTGGGAGCCGGCCAGCAGTCCGGCCGCTGCAGGGACTGCAGAGTTCAGCTGGTCAGTGCACAGCCACAGACTGCAGCGTGGAGGGGCTCGTCAGAGTCTCGCTCGGGGTTGCGGGGCTGCTTTGGCTCGTCGCTGTCTGTGGGGACGTCGGGCTCAGAGACTGTGGAGAGTTTGATAGAAACGCGGGGATGTGTGGGGGTAGCGCCGAGAAACCGGTCATGGAGGTCGGGGTGGGCTTGATTGGCACGGGGATAGCCGGTAAGGACTGTCCCCCGTGACACAGGGACTTGATGGGCACGCCGTAGGCACTGTAGTCGCTGCTTGCCATGGAGATCGGGGCCGCCGTGTCAATCACGCTGGTGTTGTACATGTGGGGCCAGGCTGTCGTCAGCTGGTTGTGGAGAGGGTACCCGGCGGACATGGACTGCATGGTGGAGAACGCCAGGCTTCCCGGGACCTTGTACTCTCTGGCGATGATGTTCTCGATGGCGAACGGATGTTTAAAAGTTGATGTCTGAGACACTCCGAGGTTGTAAGTTGACATTTGGGGAAGGTGTGTGCCGGTGGCCGCCAGGGCGCTCAGCCTCAGCTTGGCTTGCTGCTGGAGGTAATGGGCAGCGTCCGACTGCTTACTGGGAGCCAAGTGATCGGACGCAGCCAACACTTTGAATCTTTTGCGGCGTCTCAAGAAACTTCCATTCTCAAACATGTCCCCGCAGCTGGGGTGTAGCGCCCAGAAACTGCCCTTACCTGGTTGATCTGGGCGCCGGGGGATTTTGATGAAACAGTCGTTGAAGGATAGGTTGTGTCGCAGAGAGTTCTGCCACCGCTGAGTGTTTTCTCTATAATACGGGAATCTATCCATGATGAACTTGTAAATTTCACTGAGAGGCAGCATTTTCTCCGGGCAGCTCTGGATCGCCATGGCAGTGAGGGAGATGTAGGAGTAAGGTGGCTTCTGGTCGCTGTACGTGTTTCTCCCCGGACGAGGCATCCTGGGTGTGTATGTATTATTATTTTTTTTGTTTTTGTTTTTAAAGAAAAGCAATAAAAAGTAGTCTCCCTTAATTCCTCGGCGAAAGCTTGCCGCTCTTCATGAAAACAGCCACTGAAGAAAGTTTCAGCGTCGGCAAAGCTGGAGCTGCGTCGCGCGTAAAACAGCCAGGTCGGGCGCCTCTGCTGCGTGCAGGCGGGCGGACGGTGCACATTTATGGAGTGACGGCTGCTGTGAGTCTTTCTCGCAAAGTAAGTCAGCTTGTCCCGCTAGCAGAGTTGAATAGACTTCATTTGGCGTCCTTGATAAGACGAGCTAAGTGGATGCCTCCATGGCCTTCCTCTAACCATCTGATAGTTTTATGTAGTGACATGAGCAGAAAAGACCCCTGTAGGGGCGCTCCATTAATGTGCCACCTCTTTGCTATCACATGACAATTGCCATGGGAGGAGGGGGCTGGGAGGAAGGCATAATCTGGTTTCATTTACACCTATTTACATGGACACCTTGGGCCAATGGAAATCATTTCCATTTGAAGACAGAAAAAGGGGTGAAAAGGCTCGGCAACCGGAATTGAACTGCGATGGCACTCGGTGTGTGAAGGTATGCGCTAACACTTCTTCAGCGGACTTTACAGTTAAAAGTATATTTGGAATGAGGGTAAACGAGGAAATGATTCGGTACATTGTAATTTAACGATATCCTGTTATTATATATATATATATATATATAAACACTTTAAAACTGTATGTGCTGCTGCTAAGGTCACTGTTCATTGTATTTGATATAAAGATGGATTCATTAAAATACTCTTGTTTGTGCAGTGGTGTGTGTAGTGAGTACAGTTTTCCCATAAAGTGTTTTATGGTGAATCGTAATTGTATGACGTGGACTTGAATGAAAATGCCACCTGATTCTAGACAAAATGTTTCTTTTCTAGTCACACTCTAATATTGTTTACGAAATGCACACGCCTACAAAATAAATTGCCATGAGCAAGTTTGTTGATGAGCCCACTATTAGTTTTTCTCAGCTAATTTCGCCCGGAGCCGAGCAAAGGAAGCAGACGATATGAAAACATCAACACAATGCAAACAATGCTGTTCAAACTGAAACTTCATGAGGCAATCAGGTCTATTGTGTTTATGTAAAGAAGATTCAAAAGTACTTCAGAAATGCAAATAAACCCTTGAGGATGGTGTGGCGAAAACTGTATAAAATATCCATAAGTCAATTATATGAATGTGAAAACCAAATGGGAAGCCTATTTTGAGCTATTGCTATTCAAGCTTTTGGCCAGGGCCACCTTTCCGCTTGGAGGGTTTGCAATGCCAGGGACCACACACACGCACACGCAGATTTGCTCATAATTTATGCTAATTTCTCCCCATAAATCCACAATGCACCCCATCACCAGTCTGACGGATTACGAAAAGAATCGCATTGCGGGGGGACACTGAACTATTTTCACCCAGAAACCAGGAGGAGGATGAAGGAGAGCGTCCTCCCTGCTGTATGAGGACTGTTTAACAATCTAAAACCCTGAGTCAATACAAAAAAAAAAAAAAAAAAAAAAAAGGGGGGAACTTTTCAATAGGAACCGTCTAATTATAGTAAATATGCAATATGCCAGAATTTAATATGGGCTACTTCATATGATAGGAGGCGATATATTATTCCAGAAAATAATAAATAAATAGGAAAAATGTCTAGTCTAAAAGTTCCATCGCTCAGTTTCATTACTTTTTTCCCCCTGCAGAGTGGCTTTTAACACCTGTCATTTCCCATTAATGTTCCGCTGAAAAGGTTTTGTCCAAAAGGAAGTGGCCCAGTCGACCCATCTCAGACACCGCGGATAATGACAACACACCGCCAAGTGCCAAACATCTTCTGACATCCAGCCCATTCATTCAGTCAATCATTAAAAATAACTTATTATATTAATGGGCCTTACTCAGATTAATACGTCCGTGCACAAAAGCGCTTAGACTCTACAGACTTTTTTTTTTTTTTTTTTTTTTTTTTAATGTGCGAAAGTGATGATTGTGAAATGTGATAAAGCCGCGCTGTAAACACTGAGGCATGCAGCAGACTATTTAAACATCACACCGACTGCTCAGGTTTTCTTTTGCGGACGATTCTCAGGTTGAAATTCTCCCTCTCTGGAGGGACTAATCTTTTTATTTGCTCATGCTCGCTCCGCAGACTTGCTGTCATGCCCGTTTTCAAGTTTAACCTGCAACACTCGCGTTAACCAGCCGAGCCACAGAGGAGCAGTGAGATTTTTTTTTCTTCTTCCTCCCTCTCCTCTCACACACAGACGGTGTGGCTTTTTGAGCTTCGGGGTTATGGGATATTGGTAGGCCTTTTGTCCCTGTCGAATGCACACACTGAAAATACCACCATGACTCTGAATCTGAATAGAGGTTTTTAGCTGCTCCCAAACTCCTGAGTTCAAGCAGCAGTAGATCAAGTCCGCACTATGTTTGGTCATTTGTAGAAACCCGAACAAAGGTTGGGATAAGCCAAATTGCATTGCACTTGTGAACCGTGCCTCAGTCTGAAGTATCCTTTATAGCAGGAGGGGACCAAGAACAATTTTGTGTGAGCTTTTTTTTAAAAAAAAAAAAAAAAAAAAAAAGGAGCGAAAACAAAGGGCACTTTCTGAAACATCTTAAAGTAGAGTAGTGAGGCGTGACATTCCCAGGGTGACGAGACACAAAAGCTGAGGTCATGGGGATGAAAAAGAGAATCAAACAGCCACTTTCACACGTCTGCCCGCCTCTGCTGCGCCCCCCGAACACAATAGGAAACAAATGTTGTTAAAAGCGGATCGATGCCATTCATCCTAAAGCAGCGAATGATAGCCAAACAATATTGTCACACTGAATCGAGTTGAGATATGCTGCCACCCAGACCTACCGAGAGAGAGAGAGAGGGAGAGAAAGAGAAAGAGAGAGAGAGGGGGGGGGGGGTGCTATTCAGGGAACGATTAAGAGAAATTTAAAGCTGAGGGAGATGCTTATTACACGTGAAAACATTTCTTCACGGGCTGAGCTCATGTTTGAAAATGGAGATTAATTAACAAAAATACCTCAATTACAGCTTTAATTTAATCCTTCATATTTTTTTTCTATGTAAGTCTAAATTTTTTTGGACACTGAACGCAGCATAGGCTTTATTTTTATGGTGATTTCTAATTGTCTCTCACTTTAAAAAAAAAACAAAAAAAAACAAAATCACCCTCCTGGAGCAGCCAGGTTGCTGACTTCACTATAATCAGCCTACAGATAGACGAGTCGTGGCTAGAGGTGTGCAAATTCACGTTTTTAAGACAAACAGTTCTAATCCCGGTGAATTATGAGTGTAAATTAACCGCAGTTTTCTCTTTGAGATGTTTCAGTTGTCTTCACGCAGATTATCACTAGCAGGCCTGTAGGTTTAAAGGGATTTGTTATCTGCCTGGCCTCAGTGTTAAACACACGCTCGGTGTGTGTGTGTGTGTGAGAGAGAGAGAGAGAGAGAGAGAGAGAGAGCGAAAGCAGGTTCAGTTTGTTGTCTGATGCTGCCGCTGCTGCAAACTGCGACTCTCCAACCCAACCAATAGGCCTGAGCTTCTAATTAAGTCCGTGGTGATTTCAGCCCCCAGAGATGTTTTACGGTGCAATTAAGGACGCGCTGATGATAAGGTATGAATATTCAGCAGAATGACAATTAATTAGCAGACAGAGGGCTCTCACAAGAATCTCCTCAATGGCAAATTTAGCCTATATGACGGGATATCCACCCTACTTAAAGACCATCTTCACACGCCCCCCCCCCCCCCTTGAGTATGAATTTTTCCACCAGAAAGGGAAATCGTATAGTCCCGTCTCTGGTGTTCGGCAGTATTATGATTGGTGATATCATAACCTGGTGAATATATTTGTTGTTTATTCTATAAAACAGCGGGACCGGAGTCCTCCTCCATTAGCTGTTTCTGGGTGACTTCAGAGGGAGTACCTGGAAGAAGACCTCAGGGCATTTACAGCATATGCTCGGATTATGCTTAATGGTCTAATTACATAAATTAGGCATTCATTATACGGCACATCATCTGTAACAGATATCTCAATTGAACAGAGGCGGGGACATCTAATTTAATCTGTCTGTGAACAGTTTCAGCCAATTAAACACTGAAAGACATCAAAAAAGGAAGAAATATTGACCACTATCGGCCTAATTTATAGATGAGCTTTTTTTAAAAATCTATCTATCTATCTATCTATCTATCTATCTATCTATCTATCTATCATTTTGGTTGTATATGAATATATTTGATGATATGAAGAACATCAGAATATCTATCTATCCATCCATCTATCTACTGTATTACTATGAAATTGTGTCTGCAGGCACACAGGAGTGAGTGAGTGCATGTGAAGTGTGTGTGAATGTGTATGTGTGTGTGTAGGAGAGGGGTGTCCCAGTTCATTGACTCCATATGGTGAGAAACAGCAGGACTGATGAGTGTACTACCTGAGGTCCGTGTTTGTGCCGTCGACTGTAACCAAAACAGAGGCCCCTGACCCCCCTGCATAATTCATTACAGACAAGACAGTGCCGCTCACACTCTCATTTCATCATTTAGCTTTTGGTGACTGATGACTCTGTAACAACAAATCATCCTGCTAAACGACACATGATACTTAGCCAGCTGACAGATATAAAGGGGAAGGAGCAAAGAGCAAGAAGAAAAGTCGCTGCAAAGATAGTGAGACAGAAAAAAAAAAAAAATGTAAATGGGCGAAAGATGAGAGGAGGAGAAAACAGAATAACAATATGACAGAATCCATTTCAATATTGAGAGAAAAATGCAGAAGCCCTCATTACTATACCATGCATTGCTGTATAATGAACTTGTTTCATATGAACAATAATCATGGAAATTCTCACTTTCTGTATATATTGCTCAAAATGAGAGAATAATGCAATATTAAGGGATGTGAGATCATGATATATTAACAACAAACTCAACAGAAGAGTGAACTTTCATTGTGAAGAAGAAAGATTAAAGAGCCATTATGCAGAAAAAAGAAGTATGAATTAACATAGTTCAGTCACATACAAAGAGTTACCTTTCACAGAGGATAGGAATGAGGTGGAAGGCTTTGAGATGCATAACCATGGATCTGTGTAGCTGCACAATGAGGAAAAGATCATAGGACGAAGTCATGGTAATGGAAGTATACCAAGTTTAAGGGGGAGCGGGGGGGCTTACACTCCCTTGAACTGCGTTGGGTTATATGTCATTAAACACTGATGAACAGCAGCCCCCGACGACAGGTGGCATATTAACTGCAGAGTACTAAATGGATCGATATATCGGTCCACTTTAAGTGACATTACAACCTCTTGAGGTCAAAGTTGTGAGTTTAACCTATAACCCTTCACCTTTCTGTTTGCGTTTGCTTGCAGAAAACAGTTACCATCCTTTAAGCCTGTTTTCCCCATATTAATTAAGTTTGCGAGGTATGGAATAATGAAGGATAAAAAGCTTTGAACTCTGGGATCAATTCTGAGAAGGTTGACATGTCCTCGGCAGCGCAACCAACAAGTCTGTCCTTTGGGGGTTGGCACGTGAGACGTCTAACTGAGGCAAATCCCTTTTTATTGTGAGCCTGTGTGGTTGGAAGGCACGGTCCTTTGTGTGGCATGTTCATGTTCATCCAGACCTTGGCAGTGATCAGAACACACTTAACCAACTGGGACCAAATGAGGGGCATTTTGCTCTGTCTTTCATCTTATTCATCAGGGAAACGCTTGGTCTCCAAGGATGGCTAACACAGCCAAAGACCAGAACAACACAATACACAATAACAATATAGGAGTGTTTACAACACAGATAAACAAAAACATAGGGCTGTGCTGGGGACACCCATGGGGAAGGTAACAGAGTGAAAAGATTTCACTCTTTCAATTTTATTTAAAAAGTTTGCAAACATAATCCGTCTGTGAACACCTGAGCAAAAGAGAGAGAAAATAGAACAGCTAAACTTGTCTCCACTCTTTCTGAGCTACATCTCCAAGGTGGCTCTTGCTTTAGAGACAAGGGGCCTCTTCTTTGTTTTAATGTCACTTACTGTTTGCATTTTACAAGACAGGACTGCAGCCACCGAGGCGGTGTTCAGTCCTTTGCTTGTGGGCGACTAACACAATGACCAATCACTAAGTGCCACTTCTATTGATATATTTTAATTGGTGTGTGATATATGCTGCTGTAAGACTCACATTTGCATTGCTAAGCGTAAACAAGCCTCACAGTAAATCACAGAGAGCTTTAAAGAGAAACGCCAACAAACTATGTTGCACGGTGCAACGCTTTGCACTGCTCCTTTATGGGTGACCAGCTCAATGTGCCTCCTGCTGAAAGGTAATATGCATGACACATTTCCAGGCACTAATTCATTTGTTTAGTAATAGGGGAGCTAACCTGTGCTGAAAACATGGGTGCGGTGAGGAAAACATAAAGGTCCTGCTAATCCATGGCTAATCAAAAGGGCACAGGAAACAACCCTGCTGAAGGATTTTGTCATATTAATTAAGGTGAGGCTTGAATATTTGTGCGTCTATAAAAGCATGCTCATAAGGCAGGGCACAGTGCCCACTCGGCATCATTATTCCACCAGACTACTGTGACACTGACAGTGCGAGGATGCAACCTCAGGCTGGCAGCCAGGGACCTTGGAAAGCATGGCTAATATCTGGAGAAAAATATGTATTTATGTGTCTGAAATCCTGTTGATTAAGGGTTCTTGAAGCAGCATTGTGGCTGATGTATGAGGAGATTTATTTTTGAAGGCTAGAAGTAATAGAGCTGATGAACTGTGATGTTGATTACTAGACTCTTAAGGGTTTACACTTGAAAATAATGTTGTTGACTCTGACCTGTTCAGGAGCAAGTACTTCAGATGTGACAGAGCATTTGAATTATAGATGGGAAATGCACACAGACTGCATGCACACAAAAGAATGCAATTACATTTCTATCAAACAAATTTAATCTAGAGTTGAGGTAATACAATGCACTGATAGAAGAGCCCATGGAAGAATCCTATGAAATGTCAAGTACTGCTGCACATCAGGAACAATCTTTATCGGTCCCAGCCACTGTAGGCACAGACAGAGTATTAACAGCCTTATCAGCTGGGGAAATGCTCAGTTCCCCTGCCTAAACCAAAGCTATTACAATCCCAAATAATTAACTTTCAGCAGAATAGCCAGTTGTCGTGACAACTGCGATGAGAAGATCTGCATGTGGAACGATTTAGATCAAAAACATCAGCTTGATAATAAATAGAAAAATGACTGTTGCTTTGCCGAGTTCTTCCTCTCACTACATCTGTAAGTCTTTACTTTACCAGTTTTCAGATGATAAATCAGTGTTATTGTTTTTCATGTTAGCGAGTCCTCAATAACAGATTCACAGCTTTGATATTAAACTGTCCACCTTCTCTATAAAAGGTTATTAAGCCGACACATACTGTCTCTCTGTCTCACCATTGTAAAATACTGATGAATATAATAAAGTGCAGTCTTACTGTGACATGAAACTCTGCATAGCTTTCCACTTTATCTTTTGATGACAATTTGTGTACTTGCCTTCTCTAAGAGGAAAATCAAACTCTTCATTTAGTCAGTTTAGAAAAAATCTGTATATTGAGTCTAATAAATAAATGAATGTGCCAGTTAATAAACTGATTGCAAAAACGATCATGTCTTTTATTTAGTTTGTGTGATATGTTGAAATGTGACAAATTGTAGTGAATCACCCATCCACTAAATTACTTTTCATCACCTGTTCCATCTGTGTTTTTTTTTTTAAAGCAAACTTCAGGTGCTAATTCACAGAGAAGAGGAAGTATGTACATGCATATTTATTCAGGGGCAGGTCCTGATGGGGAAGTGGGACAACAGGTGGGAGATAATGACCGTCAGTCAGAAAACACTTCCCCCGAAATTCATTTTAAAAGTATTTTCTTAATTTAATCAAAGTGCTGAAAGTCAGTTCCTGTTCTGAACTGCCCCGCAAATTAGCACTGTTATTTCATCATTACTCTGTTTATGTCCTCATCTCACTGACAGACTTCAACAGGCGTTAAACCAACTCAGGTAATATGGCCTAATAAATCGGGACCAATAAAAAGCATTTAATCGTGGGTGTCAACATGATTAATTGTGCACTAAAATCCATGTGAGACCTCCTAGTCATGGGGCCAGTGAAAAGGCATTTTGCATTTCAGCATAACTGGCACCAGGACAAGCAGTGAATCTATCCATGGGATGGTATGAATATCAAATTAATAATTAGCCATGTAATTTCTCCTCAGGAATTACTACGCCTCAAACTGGTTGGTGAATTTAATTATTAGCAGCCTTTTTGTTTCCATGTCCCTCTCATTACTGTCAGGATTGATGTAACGTAAACTTCATTAAAAATTAAAGCAAGAGTCTTAATTATGAGGCTACACTGACTGAAGTTAGAATTAGCCAACTCAGTGATGTGCAAATGAGAGCATTATTTAAGAAACATGCTGGAAGTAGTTATGCTAATTTCAAGAGTTCACAGTAGCAGACCTTTTCACTTGCAGTTGCATATTCATTAAACACACTATGCAAATTTAATGTAGCAGTCTTAGTAATGCCTTGTTAATTTATTCAGATTTATTGAGTACGACTTGTAAAAAGTACCAATTTAATTACCCTATCTCCTTGGAAGGTAAGGGATATGGCCAAGGTTTTAAACTGTGTAAATCAGGATTAGTGTGGTTTGATGGAGAAATAGGGAATGAAAGGACACTGCTGTTAATAGCCATGCTTGAAAGACATATTGATTTACTTAAGACATCATCCAAGTAAAATTCTCCAAAGTGCACTCAGCCAAACAAAAAAAGTAAAGATGAGCAGCATATGTACTGTTATAGTTGAGGATGAGTTCACCATGCATATCTTCATGTCAATATAAAGAGAAATTAGAAACTTCACACTTCTTCAGTGAGGATCTTGTGAGGGTTTTGTACAATACAACTACAGTCCTATACAACATGACAAAGTCTCGAACGTATGTTTTTTTGCTTAGAATCTGAATCTGAAAAGTAACTAAAGCAATGAAATGAATAAGGTGAAATAGAAAGTTCCCTCTAAAATGCAGTCTACTAGAAAAAGTGATAAATCAAAATACTAAAGTAAAGTATAAACTAAAGTACAGTATTTGTGCACAGTTAATTTTTACCATTGGACTGAGGATGTGCATATAGTTTCAGAGGTGGATTCATTTACAGTTTATTTACAAGTCTACGGCCAACAACTCTAATTGACTAGTATCACAGGTACATACAGGTACAGAGGCTTTTACCAAACAAGTTGTGCAAGCTCTTATCTAGAGAGCAGGGGTAAGTAAAAAAAAGTATCACACTGGCAGCTTTTGAGCAAAAATGATTTTGCACACATACATCACTTTTCTCCATGGTTGCATCCACATTAATGGAGGAAATATTCTGTTATTTTACAACCTGAGTCTTAGTGTCATAGTTTTAATGTATAATAACATAATGATGTACCCTGTGTGTATGGGCTAGTGTAAAACTGATATTGTTGCACAGGACAAAAGTGCTTCACAGAAAATAGCTGTACACCTAATACAATGTGACCAAGAAAATACAAACCTTAAAACAGTTCTTTCAACAACAATATCAACAAAAAGTTCTGTGCTAAATTTGTACTGGACTTTTCAATATGTTTGAATTCTGAAGACACTGATACACACCAGGTGAACCTGCAGATTGAACTTGGAAGATCTGCAATGATGAAAAAGGAAAACTGTTGTTGGAGGCCAAAGTGATACCAAAATGTTTTGTGGGGGTTCTGCAACTGTTTCAAAAATAATTTTTATGTCTGTAAATGAAAAGAACATCAGTTTTATATATTTCCAAAAGCAGAGTCAGGAAGAAGTACGGCGCTCCAGGTTAAATGCTCAACACGAGGTGATTCTTTCTGTGTTTGTCCTCTGTGACCTTTTCCCTGACTCTGTTGTGAAAAAAAGACATATCATTTTAGAAACTGTCATAGAGGTCAAACGATGAAAACAATGAAACTATAAATACACCAAAAGTCAAATTACAGGGTTTGGTGCATTGAAAGCAATAGAATAAGTTAATACAGTGAATACTTTGTTTGTTTACTACCTGTCTTATCATATCACCTTCTCTAGTGATCCTGCGGTGTGTTCAGATCTTAGCACTTGAACTGGTGAGTAATACTGAAAAAAAAAAAAAGGTTGTATTAAAGGTGTAGTACCACCCTCTGTATTTGAAGTTAAAGTATTCCTAATTTGCAATCTATAACTCTTGTGTCAGACCATGTAAAATGCTGGTTCAATGAAAGGTGACTATTACAAACAACATAGCAATAAACATTTGCATCTAAGAGCATGTTTACTGCATTGGACCGAATCCAAATACAAAGAATTACTGCACAAAGAGAGGGGTGTTAATTAATATGCACTTTTAATTCAATATGTAAACCCCTGAAGAAGAAAATAAACATGTCTGCACCCATCTTGGCATGGCATGTTTAATATAATAAACCTTACAGCCACCTATTCCTGTGGAGCAGATTTTGATCTGTATTCTAACAACAAACTAACAAGACAATGTCCTCTCAGGTGACTTCAAAAATAAAAAAGACAGAGAAGGGAAGCGTGTACAATGTGCAACCAAATAATCTTGTTTAGTTTCAAGTGGTATGGTCAGTTGTCAGTGACTAGATGTTAGTCCTCGGGGACAGAGTTGAAAGACTGAACTGGAGAAAAACATCCTTGGGGCGTGCTGTGAAGAAGCCCAATCATTGTGGTGGTAAAAACAACCTGCAGACGAGCACTGAGGGCCACACAGCTCTGACCATGGCAGCGCAGAGCTCACTGACTACACACACCACTCCAGGAGATAATTACAGTGGCTGGGTGTCTATTGCTCCTGTCTGTTCATCACTCCCTGTTGTCCCGCTGAAGTCCCTTGGGGTGTGTGTGCGTGTGTGTGTATGCGCGTGTGTGTGTGTATGCGTGTGTATGTACGTACTGGGGGACCCTACAAACCGTCAGGCTAATCCTGAAATCACCTCTTACTGCTTTGCTGAACAAAAATTAAACGTCCATGTTTTTGATGCATCCATCCAAACAAAAAATTAAATAAAGACATGAAACCCGTTAAAACAGACTCTGCACAATTAAGCTGCTCAGGGTTATATTTATTTTGAACTCAAGGAAAAGGCCTAACTTGTTTTTTTTTTTTCTTTTTTTTAATAATCCCCATAAATAAAAAAGGCTCTCAGAAGATGCAGTATAAGTGCCTGAAAAGAGTGCACACAGTGTAAACTACTGATGTGTGTAGGCGTTAGCGCTGCACCACAAACACCTCTGAGTTGATTACATAAATATTGCATTACTCAATTATTTATGTGTTATTAATTAAAAAACATTTTACTTGAAAAGGAAAATATTTGTAAGTAGAATCACAGGACTTTAGTTTAATATATTGAAGCATGTTTTAGCAGCATAAATATAGATATTATCATTCTGCATGCTTGAGGTAAAAAATGATACCAAATAAAGTTTTGATATATAATAAAACTAAAATAAATAAATGTTGTTGCCTTTTCAATATGAGACTTAGAGTTATAGAAAAATGATTGGAGAAAGCCAAAATATTGATATCTGTAATTCATGAACTCAATTTCATATTTTTACAGTCATATAGGAAATATGATTTATGTCACTCTCAGTGACACACACACACACACACACACTCTCTCTCTCTCACACACTCACACACACACACACACGCACACACGGTATATCCAGGTTTAGATGGGCAGAAAATACTAGATGCACTTGTCGTTATCTCTGTATACTTTGGTTGTGAGTTTTCTGCTGTAATGGCTGTAAAAATTGATATTTTCATGTCTGCTGTGGCTGTTTTTCCACATTACTCTGACATTCACAGTGCTGATGTCAAAATTAAAATGCTGATTATATTCATCCCTATTGAACCTCCAACCAGAAGATGACTCAATATACATCCTTTATCATCTTGAGGGCAATCATTTCCATTTTTCTCACTAAGAGTGACAGATGTGAACCATCCCATTGACCATAATTAATCTGTGTTTAAAATGAACAGGCCACATAGTAGTGGCGGCGTAGCCCAGGGTCTGAGGGCTTGTGTCACGGTGCTATCTGTCTGGCCCCATGCATCTCAGTGTAATTATCCCATTGCCATGAATAATGGGACAAGGGGGATCCGAGTGATGCTTTGATAGAGATGAGATTAGTTTAATCAAGTTCATTGCTTGGGCTAGGCCACCGAATCTCATCATTCCTCCTCTCAAATCACCAGACCCTCACCCCACCCGCCAAAGCCCCCTTTACACCTGCCACATTAGCCAGAAAAATTTATGACATCGTTAGTTTTAAGTGCTACCTCTGTTAGGACAATGCATACTTTAAGCAGAAGCCTTTGTGACAAAAGGATTCATTTTAAACAGGGCAAAAGCATGAGTCCTGTATCCGTGCAAGGTACTGATATCATATGGTCTGAAGGCATATTTACAACACAGAAAAAAATGTGTACATATCACAATAATTATATTGTACTGTACTATAACAGTGCTATAGTGCGGTGGTAAACTTCCATGTTTATTTTCAGGTTAGATATATGGCATATCTCAGGTACATAGTATGTTATAGAAGCTATAACCTTGGTCAAATAAGTGAACAATTTAGCATCACATTTAGATTCAATATAAATAAAAACTGTTGGTTTTCAATAGTTTAGACACCTCTCATTAGAAAGTCAAACATGGGATTCATCATTGTAATGTGTTGCACCCCTGAGGCAGATATTCATGTAAAACAGAAAGAACATCACAGGGCACTCTGTGTATTTACGGACAACAAATCATGTTTGTCAAAACTGACAAACCCAGCGTGAGACAAAGGCAGCGGACTCCTATAGTGATCCTAGCTAGGAGAAATCCATAAACACATGTTCCCTGCAGCGCACCATCAGTCTCTGCAGCTGGCCTGACGTCAGAGGACAGGGCTTTAACTGTCCACAGAGGACAACAACTTTGCAAACAAAGCCCCAAGTCCAGCCTCTCGGAAGTCCCGACTTTGACTTTCCCCTAGCATCGTGTCAACACACCGCTCTGCACCCCCCTCCACAAAAATTAACACTATTACAGCACAATTTGGGAGTCATTTATCAAATAAGACATAGGATTAATTAAGCCTGAGGACTAAATTAGCCTCCCCCTTCACTCATCAAGGTGTACCCTTGGCCGGGGGTTGGAGATGAGGGGGTGGGGGCTTCATGCTAGTGGTGAGGGGTGGGCTGGGGGCAGGGATTTCATATCTCTAGCATGTGTTTAGTACACTGAACATTCATGTCTGGACAAAAAAAAAGATGAAAACCCCTTTATCCCCAATTTACATATGATGTATGACAATAAAAAAACTCCAGAGGGGAATACTACCACAGAGCTGTTCATTACATATTAGCTTTTTGGCAATATATTTACCAGGCTGAAAGGCCTTGTAGGAAAAAAGTTGGCCTTATAAAACACTGAATGACAAAACTTCTACCCCTGCAGGCACTTATTCTACACTAAAACATAAACATCCATCAGTTTCGCATGTATACTAGCTGTTGAGGGGATTCAGTATCCCCCTACTACATTACAATTACATTCAGTCTTTCAGTGTTGTTTTTAGCTGAATTATCTCACATCCAACACGGGGACAATGGCAAGACGCAGGTATGTTTTATGTATAATGATGTCCTGGAATAAGTAAAGATTCCCTCCCTTATGTACAGAGATATGACACACATACGTTCATACCGCACACTGAGTTCATTCGTCCATAACATCCCGTCCCTCACTGGAGAGGGTCAGGCCTTTGATGAATGGACTGTGTAGCATGTAGCTTCAGGCTAAGATTCAGCACCTCAAGAGGCAGAGAGGAACCAACTCTGGTTAGAGCAAAGAAAGAGTAGAAAGAAAGGAGGAAATGAGGGAGGGAGAGAGATAGAGAGAGATAGAGAGATAGAGAGCTAGAGAGAGAGACAGACAGACAGAGAGGCAGAGAAAGATGAATTTGGATTACCCAGGAGTTCTGTCTCCCCCGAGTCCTGCATCCGAGAGACATTAGGAATCTAATGTGCTATTATTCTCCATCACCCCCCTAAGCTTAAAACATCTGTCCTTGGGGTGTCTCCAGTAATAGACAAGGGCTTTCGGACCCTTCGCTAAGACAAGATAGCAGCTTCTACAAGGGCCCTTGACGTCCTGCCGACTTAATCTGCAAGTACTTCCACAAAATTGACATTGCCTAGAGAGTAAAGCAATCAGCAGTGTTACAGAGCATTTATATTTCAGTGGTGCTTCCGCAGACAGTGAAACCTGACCTTTAGGAGGCCTGACAAAGAATTACATGTCTTGTCATTGATTTTTCTAACTTTAAAAAGATTTTTTCTTTTGCCATTTGAGTTTTCTCAAGGTTAGCACTAGGTGAGTGAATGCTTGAGTGAGTAATATACAGTATCACAGTATTGTGATGGCAGTATTTGCATCATAGGAAGTGATTTTCTGCTTTTGAAAATATTCTTAGGATACAAAGCCATTTGGATAAATCTTAACTCCTTTCTCTCACTGTTGTTATATATAATTGCTTTTCAACACTAAGACCAAAATTACTCCATCCATCCATTCACTAGTTATATGTGCGTATCCTGGAGGGTCGAGGGGGGCTGGAGCTGATCACAGCTGACACAAATGTTTTGATGAGGAAAACCATGTGAGCTCTAGCTAAATACTGTCATTTCTTACCATCTCCCTTTCTCACAATTGATTTTAAGTTTTATGCCCCAGTTCCACGCACCTCTGTAAATCCACTGTAAGTCTTTATACAAACTCTAGGTCTCTGTCTTAGATTGTGTGCTTGATGTCTGGTGTAGATCTACATTTTTCTTACGGCTAATAACTGCTGTGAAAAGACCAAAACTAACAATTAATTTACCCTATTAACAAGTATTGTCTGTATGACTTTATATGTTGGTTCTAAAAACTGTTAAAACACATTCGTGAAATTCATTGTTGCAAAATGTGTTTTTATTACGATGAGCAGTTTATTCTGAGTCATTCCCACATACACCGCTCTGGTGCTGTAAATAGCTCACTTGCAAATCTGAAGCTGAAAATGGTCCACAACAAACACGCCATTTACTTCTGTTTGAGTAACATTTGCTACAGTGCCTAGCTGTTTTGGAAAAGTATTTGGGCCATTTAAAAAAAAAAGAGAAAGTATTTGTGACCTGCTGTTGAATTATTCAGTGGAAATGGGATATATATATATATATATATATATATATATAATAAATACATTTGAGGGTATGATGATGAGAGAGAAAGAGACATGAAGCAATTTCCCAACAAAACTTAAAGCAGCCAAATGCAAAATGCTGTTTTCACTGCCACGTGATCCAGCGTGTAGTATTTATTTTGCTACAAATTTTAATGGATCCTATGACATTTCATATTTAAACAATGATGTGATAATGTGCTATGGTCCAGAGTAAATTACTTTCTGATCTAAAACTCACCGCTACCTGTGCAATATTGGGAAATTTCTTATACTTTTTTTTTTTTTTTTTTTGAATCTTTGGAGCATCAGAGAGTAATTATCTTCATATAGCTACAAATGCAATATTCATGATACTCATTTTTAACATGAAAGATCTGTTAATGGAGGCATAGTATTTGATGTTGTATTTCTACTAATTGAATTAAATCTAGTCAAAGAGCAGAAATATTTGTCTTAAAGGCTTTCAGAGCCCCAAGCCCTGATTATAAATGCGTCCCGTTAAATGAAAAGAATATATCTTGATTCATTAATTATTGATGAAAGGGAGAAAAAAATACTATGGGTACTCATTAATTTAAGAGAAATAATGTCTCATCGTTACGCAGGATGGCATAGCAACTACTCTGCTATGAGAAATACCAAAGTCCCAATAGAACCATCACACAGGATGATGGAAACCATGCAACCTGTTTAAATAGGAAGTTTCTTTGCTAAAGAGATGGTGTGGGCTGAACAGATGGCCAAACCTGTGCCTTTCACTACTGTTTCTGTTGAGCAATTAAAAGTTTCTGGCTGTTTTTCTCCCTTCCCCCCAAAGTACAGATTGCAAACATGACAAGAGGTCAAATATCTGCAAGGGAAAAAGGAGTGGAACAACTGTTCCACCGAGCTGCTCTGGCCTCAGCTGGTGTGCAAGCGGACGTGTATTCACCTGAACGAGGACTGGTAATCACCCCACACCGAAGTGAATAATTAGTGTAATAATTACCAGGCTTAAAATGAATCTGCGAGCTACCCTCTCTCACAATGCCATCAAGAATAACAGGTGTTGAAAGTGCCTTGAAGGGACAGAGATTAAAGATTATTTCGTTATCCTGGGTCTCCTTCAGGCACAACTGTCTTGTGTTTTATCCTGTCATCCACAGTGAGGGTCATGTGGGGGCTCATTTTCCTCTGGCTTGGCAGTTTTGGGAGCTAGGCATCTGACAGAGAGTGAATGTTGTTTAATCTGGGAGTGTGAGCCGTCCTTGAGCTTCCTGGACACTCCATGTCCACATAACCTCCAGCTACATGGAGTTAGGTTGTACTAATGGTTATTATTAGCTGTCGCACTGGCTTTTCCATGGAATGAAAAAATATATATATATAAAAATCCAAGCGATACTGAAATAACATTTCTGCTGTGTATTCATCTCATGTAAACTAAATTGAAAAAAAAAAATGGCAGAATTGCAATCCCAGTGATAAATCTAAATAATGACACAGTTATGCTTTTGTGTATTAGATTCATATTGAGTTTACATCCTTTCCAACAACACATTATCCCATATTTTGCACAGTGATAATCCTAATTTTCTCATTAGAAGAGAGGGCACTACTTATCTGATTTCTTTGGCAGCATAGTGGCTGTATGTACTCTCTGTTTTGACTTAAGCAATGAAGCAAGTGAGCCTAGGGGTGTTTGTTCTTGTAAGAATTACTTAAAGACTTGTCAAGATGCCACAACTCGTGCTTCGGTTCCCAGGCTCTTTCAGTGTTTGTTATTCAGACTTCCTGTGTGTTTTTGAAATTGCTACAGCAGGTGTAACAGATCTTAGACACACTGAATTAAATATTTGTTTCCAATGCTTAACAAAGTGTATTTTGTGTTTTAATTACAGTGGAACTGGAATAATCCCAAAGGTATTACAGGGCTATAAATGGTCATTATATTCCCAGCATCACTATCACTATCATCACTAATGTAGCCGAGAATCATAATGTCATGATATTCTTGTGCCACACAAAAGAACCCAACTACATAAATAGCTTTGTGTGGGATTCCTTAGTATTTCCATCCAGCAATGACTCGAATATGTGAATGTCTATGCAAAATCAAGACAAATGTGTGGTTGAAACAGACATTGGTTGATTACAGTATCAGTGTGACATACTGCACTTTATCTTTTACCCTGCCCTGTTGTCTTATAATGTTGTATCATTAGTTTCCCTGACAATGATTTAGCGTTCAGCCATCTACCCCACTGACCTGTGCTGTGTTTAAACCTAACCTTCTTTTAGCCCTAGCCATCATTTGTCACTTCTGAGCTGTCAAATACACACAAATTGGCCACAACCTGCCATGGCTGGTGACAGCAAGACACAGAGGGGCGGCAAAACAGAAGCGGGGCAATCAGCTGCATCCATTACATTTACATGGTCTGGGAAGGTTAGCAAGTTGTTCCTGAAAGATTACCACCTCTAATTTCTTTGGGGAGGATGGGACCTTGGTTCTGCTGCCAAGCCTGCTTTTCAGGTCAGGGCCCCCTGAATGTTAACTAAGACCCAGGATCAGGTCAGCAGGCAGGCCAAGGGACCAGAGGAGAGCCTGCGCCTTGCTCTTACACTGGCGGCCAGCAAGTCGTGCAGAAAGTTGCCATCCATCTTTGGCACAGTGCTAATGATCCATTCTGGGAAAGGTCTGTGGTTAGGAAAACTATTCAGGTAGTTCTCCACTGGTGCTTCCCTGCTGCTAAGTGCAACACCAACTCTGAAATCTCTGCCAGCAAAAAGACAGGCTCACTTACCAAAAAATTCTCTAGTATTTCTTCAATAAGAGACAGAACTGTTTGATGTCCTCACAACTGCTCATCAACCCTCTGGTTGTCTTCTTTAAGCTACGCTGCAAGAAGAAGAATCTCATGTGGTGCCACAAAGAGTGCCTTCTGCTTTCAGTTTTTTAACTTTTACTTTGAACTGCATTATTAAACAGTTTCAAGTCCATCTCAAACTATGATGAGAAGAGCATTGCAATATGTTTCTGCAACTCTTGTAGCCCTATATCATGTTTTGAATGCTACTCAGTGTTACTATGGCGTAGGCAGCTAGGCTGCATGAAATAGGTAAACAGGTAACAGGTAGAGTATGACCAATATAGTTTTCTCAAATATTACCACACTTTCATGAAATCAAACTGTCACAGACAAGCAAATAATAACAATAAGTGGTATTTTTTTTTAATTAAAGCCCCAATTAGCTCTATTTAAAGTCGGGAAACTAAACATCCCTTTGAATCCAATTGAATTTTCTTTTTTTTTTTAACATAAAAAAATTCTCATACATTATGCATATCACCTGAATGGATGTACATAGACCTGCCATATCACAAATATATATTTACATAATACATATAATAAACACCAATGGTTTCAGAATATACAGTACACAGCATAATGCCCAACTATATAAAACACGTCATAATAAACACTTACACTGATGCAATGTATGCTTACACCTTGTAGTTAAATGTATATAAATGTTATTTGTCAGTACTGTCAGGTCCCACTGCACATTCTCAAATTAAATCCGCCCCAGAGTATATTTCAGATCATATCCTTTATGTTTGATGAGAAAAATACAATATCACTTGTCATGACCTTACATCAAAGGTAAAGAAGACAATACACTATATAATGTGCCCCATGTCATTTTATCTAATTTGGTTTACAATGAAATGGCCAATTAAAAATAACTGCATTACTTTGTTAATAAAGCAGAAGACTGACTCAAGGGAACATTTCATTGGCAGTTAATTATGCAGTCTGGTATTCTCAGACGTTCTCAGCAAATGTACAGTGAGACTATAAAGCTGTTATTGTGCTCTGGTTCCATTTCATATTTGCATAATAGAAAGAGCACCATGTGTTTTGTTGCTACCACCACATGCAAAGCCTCAGCATGTTTAGAAAAACGCTGTATCTGTGGAGTTGCATTAGCATGTACGTCATACCTCACTGGATTCAGTTCCTGTGACATAAGGTAGTAATCCCTAATGTTTGATTTTCAAAACATGAGTATAATTATATATTTATGTTGTTGATGCGCTGTAGTCCACATGCACACATACACAAAACACTGAAGAATTAATGTCCAAGAGAGACTTCAAATGTCTAAGTGTATAAATAAAAATGTGAATAAGTCAAATAAATGAGATACAGTTCACCTAAATCTAAATTGCTGCAGTCTATGAACAGAATTGTTTTTACCTGCTGTCATTGAGTTGTGCTGTAAAGCTCTCTGTTTTTATGCCTTTCTGAGGTAAATGATGCTTGAACTGCAGGGAGATCACTCACTGTTAACCATATGGTTTTGTGCAAAAGGTCACCAATGTTTCTAAGGGTTAATATCAAACGCCCAAACATAGACAAGAGGGACCCATGCATATTAATGACAGTCTATATTCCCTTGTGCAGAGAAGACCAGGTAAATGGTGAATCTGTATTTCTTTCTTAAGAGAATTGTGGATGTATGGTGTTCACAGCAGTGACAGACAGTTAATGAATAAGTATTTTCAGTCTATTCTAATTACCTGACTAATAGATTTTTAGACTAATCTGCAGAAGTCATTCTTAACTAATGGCAATAATGGATTTTTGTTTTACTTCCCCTGTAGTGTGTCAGTCATTAATCAGACAACCACCATGCCTCATTAGACTGAGATAAACTGAACTGACTGATAAAGTTTAAATATATTAACTTCACAAAGAGTTACATTAATAAGTGATTTTTCTCCTAGGTATGATTTGCCCACTTTCCTTTGTCGACATTTCTCTTTACATTGACAGTGAGTGGGATCAGTCTCCCCTCAGCCATGATAAGAAATATTGGCTTTTAACAGTCACATTAAAGCATATGGCTGCTCAGGGCCATACCAGTATTGTGCAAAAGCCTAAAGGGATTTATACAGAGTCTAGTTCCCCCTCAAATCTGCTATCCGCACCAAAACAACTATCACTTTATGTGAGAATTAGCAAATAGTTATCATTTCTATGACATAAAAAGGTCCATGCCAACATGCACTGCAATAATAAAATATTGAAACGCCTATGAAACATAAATGTGAATTCTTGCTACATCTGTCTCTTGCTAATTGAGTTGCTACCAAGAATGTTAGTACTCTGGAGAATAATTTGTAAGTGCAAAACATCGAATGGACCAATTTATTGGTTGCTGCAGGCTGTAGAGTTCCAACAGTCTTTGATCAACCTTTTTAGGTCAGTATCTCTCGAAATACAGAGAGGAGAATTACACAGCAGAGAAAATATTTCATCTTATCAAAAGACAAGGAAAAGTATTTTTGTAGTTATACTGTTTGGCTGTAATGGTGAATAAATTCTTTAGAAGTCTTGAAGCCAGAGTGGGGAAATAGCAGCTTTTGCGCACAATATTTATTGTTTTGTGTGGATGGTAACTTAAACATTTATCATCAAAAAGTGACAGAAAGAGTAATTATAAGTTTTGCCTTTACTCATCACTCACTGGATGTAAGATGCACGCACTGACAGTAACCCGGTAGGCTTCTCTTACACACTAAATTAAAAGCTGCTTCAAAGAGCTTTGTGTTGGCAGAGGGCTTGATCAATCTTTGATTTTGAAAGATTCTTCTCACTTTGACAATGGGTGTATTAAAGATTGTTTGAAAACTCAGACAGATGTCAACACTCTGTTTTGCTTAAATAACATGCTAACACTTCACTGAATTATTGAGAGTGTGCTGATCACTGTGTGTCCTCAGTGAACCTCATTTCATGGCAAAATCTCTGTTATTGTATCAATAGTTCTTTACTTTGATGCATATGACACTGTACATATCCAACATATGTACTTCACCAATACACTGATCATAAACATGACCAAAAATTTTACCATTACCTCCTTAAGTGATCCTCACCTAAACCTAATTAACATAAGATTTCTTAATGATACTGCATACTCACAGTTAAGCTGCATAGAATAGTAAAATAGTCTTCATTCTCAATAGGATTTGACAATAATAGTTGTGCTTATCATAAAATATTATACAAACTGCAATACTGAGAAATCACAGCCCAGTGGTCTCATAGCACAGAGTAGGTTCTGAAAGTATCCTCAGTATCTGGCAGCAGTAAACTGCGCACTTCTTAAAACAACATATCTTCGTGGCTGTTAAAATAAAATGGTAACCCGGTCCGTCCTCCAGGTTCTTTTTCTTTCTGTAAGATCTGAAACTGAATAAAATGCTGATTTATTTGTCTATTTTTTTTGGTTAATGAATTCACCCTCCCACTGACCACCCAGGAACCTGAGCTGTTTCTCCCTAACAACCTTTGCTCTTGTTGTGTATAAAGACTATGTTTACTATTTGTAAAGACTCTGCTTTACCACCAGGCACCCTGGGTCTTGTTACCATAGAATCAGACAACAAACCCTATAGTGACTTTTTTTAAGCCTTTTTTCCCCCCTGTTTAGCCTCATTGTAACATTTTACAGTAACAGCTGGCTAAATGCTAACATAGTTCTAATGCACATAATGGCACGGTGTGTCTTCTGAAAATATATCATCTTATAAGTGATGCAGTATGTGACATATTGTAGAGTAATAACTTAGGTACAGCTGGCCTTTCTCTTATTAAGCAGATTTAGTTACAAAAATGACCAAGCGTCTCTGCTGATCACCACCATACCCCATTCATTATACCTATGAATGGTCCCTTGGTCACATGGCTGGAAACTGCAATTATACTGGCAGAAAAAGGAAAAATTGAGTGGTACATTTAAAAATGCTGAATTGCATAAATTAATTTGGAAATAGTAGACTCAGCCGGCGAAGGCTGATCCCTCTTCTTCCCTCTAGAAATGCTGCCTCAACACCAGGCCATTACTTCGTTGGTCTGAGCCCATGTGAATCTAAATGTAGTTTTTTGTAGCTGGTATTCAGACAAATATAAAGAGATAGCTGCAGTTAAAACCTATAAGAGATTTAAGTCTCTTGATACACCATCAATTATAATAATACAACAAACACTTCACTCCACCACTATCAAACCCTAATGATAAAGATAAAGAATGATAAAAATGTTTGTAACACAGACAGGTCTGTATTTAAAAAAAAGAAAGGAGTGAGAAAATCAAGTGAGAAATGTCAGAACTACCAGCTGAGAACAGACACAATAAACTAAAACATGTTTACTTGTAATGTATCCACACTCCATGATAGTGAGGTCATATAATTTATTTCTACTCAAAACATTTCAACAAGGCCCTCAAGATAAGATATCAGGTTGTACAGCACACTACATCATTAGCTCACACATGTGCAGCGTCTCAGAGGACCTTTAATTTGTGTAGGAAAAGTCTGTTCCTTCACTGTGAGGTTAAAGAGTGGGTGACAAGTGAAGAAAATCACAGTGGAATGCATTAATTAGGTAGACCTAAAAGCATATTTATCAAAGGCTAAGCCTTATGGGAATTATCTCAGAAATTATCTAATAAAGACAGGACAGGTTAATAGAATAAAAGGCCTTGAATAGAATGTGTGCTTATACATAAAATATCAACCTGATCTCACATGTAAACGAATCATTAGGATGTAACGATTAAATGTTATGGCAAGCAGATCCCTAACAAGTGAAATGACCCTCATATGTGTCGACAGTGACAATTGGCTTCTTATGTTCACTCTGATTAAAATGTCAAAGCCTCTGACTTAATTCATCTCGGCATTTGTAAGATTCCACATGAAACGGCCCAATATTTGCTCAGAGTGAAAAGACAGATTACATGAACTTGACTAAGCTGATATCAAAAATAAATATTTCATGAACTCCCTTAATCAGAAAACAGTGCACTGGTCCATAGAGGAAATAAACAGCCTACTGATTCTGTCTGAATCATCTAAATGGTGTCAATCACAAGTGAATATGGAGGGCCCCCATCCCGGCTAGTGATGACTGATGGCCCTTCAGTGGCGAGTGAGACAGACGGAGCCGATTGAGAGAGCTTATCTTTATGGTGGAGCCATGGAATTGTTAACAGGAGGTGATGGCTTGCATCCGCTGAGTTGAGCTGGGAAATAAAGCTGTTGGGCTCGGGCCGCCTTGCCATCATTCACAGAGGTAATGATCTCTGTCTGGCTCAGAAGTAAGTAACAGTCTGCCCACAGGTTAGTGAGGGCGTGACACAATGTCGCTGACAAAGTTGAACTTGGACAGATGAGCACAGGTCAGTACACTGCTATATTTTTTCAGACGTTTAATAGGCAATTTAATGAAGATGAGAATATATTGCAAAATCTAAGGTTCATGAAGTTTGAGATGAGTAGCCGTGGACATTTTTAGGTTTTTCCCTTATGATCCAGGAATAATGTGGAGTAGCTGCAGAGCAACATGATTGCAAAACTAAAAAAGTCCTATATGTCATTCACCATGGCATTTCTTAATGATAACACAGAGAAGTGTTCATAGTGAGCACATAAATAATGGTGGCGATGATATTCTTCTAGAGATCAAAATGGAGGCAGCAGTATGTTGAGAGGAAGCAGTCAAAGATCTAGCTCCACTCAATTATCTTTAGCAGGATAATTAATCAATTCAGTATGCACATCCAAGTCTCAGAGGCGTCTTTGAGATAATTGTTCTCATTGACTTGAATAATTATTTGTTTGCTGATTTAATTATTTTCGCATTTGGAAAACAAATGAACGTGTGCTGGTACATACTCCACTTTTTTTTTTTTTCTTTTGATGTTGGTAGGTGAAATAGGTGTGAGCATCAGACTGAAACTATGATGTTATGATAAATCCTCATTCAGAACGTCTCGTGAGAAATTAACGGCAACCATATTCACAATTTATGAGTGTATTTTTTTTCTAGAACGCTAACCTCAACTTGAAGGAGGTCAATAAAACATGAATTGTTTCTGCCTCGTGGCATCAATACAAACTACACTGAATCAAAGGCTAATATTTCTCAGCTATGAGGTCAGCCCTGGGTTACAGACACAGTGTCTTCACACAAAGACTGGCCTGTTGAAAACAATCCTCAGTTCACACCATTATGAGTATGAATGAGACCTTATGGCTTCTGCAGCAAATAGCACAAATTACGAGGGCCAGTTTAATGGCACTCACTAGTATTTATCATGCCGTTTTAAATGTTTTGCTCATTTGTTTCCATTAAATATTTCATCTTCCCTTAAATATTCATTTAACTTCCTCTTTAAATTTTTTACCAGTCTCTTTGCAGTTGCTATCTTCTTGCCTCCCTTTTAGGCTTTGCAATCATAAATAATTATTCATCTACACCCAGAAAGAGATTGCATAAAACATGCACATGAATCCTTTTTGTCTTTTCTCATTAGTGATATACTTCGAGTAGCCTAAATACTTCCCGCTACCCCACTTATGGAAATTGGTTGGAGAACCTTCCTAATGATTCTGCTTCACAAATAGGTTATGCCTCCATCTCTGATCCTAACGTTCATCCCTCCTTTCATCACGAAAGGAGGGGTCTGCGACAGCATCCGCGTCGAGATCTGGAGTTCCTGTATTACTTTTAAAAAGGAAGAAATTGGATGTATTCTGAATCAGACAATGCTACTTTGATTTTAACTGCTATCCTATGGTGGAACATATTCTAGTGCCATTTTGTTAATTTTGCATTTTCAATTCATCACCAAACATCTGCAGTAACCTAAAAATGAAATAGAGATGATGGAGATTTCAAATAAAAAATTTCAATCAAAAGTCATGATTAAATTCCCATTGCTATGCTTAGCTTTTCCTTAAAATTCGGGGTATGAATGCTGTTAATTTTCTAGAAATACTTGGGACAAATGCTTCTATCTGCGTTACATGTGTTAATGCTATAGCCCGTCTCAACAGATTTATCTTGTCTAAATAGGTAACATTTATCTTAATTTATTAGATAATTGCAACATGACTCATTAGCAAACAGCACCACGGTGGAAGGTAGAGGGGAAGCATAAACTCTCAATTTGACTGGATTATCCTTTTGTGATGAGGCCTAATGATCCAACAGAGTAAATAGCAATGTGTTAATTAGAAATCACACTGAATGATCTGCTGCACACTGAGGAGGTATTAACAACGCAGCATCATTATCTTAGACCTATAGCTGGCTTTCCTTTTTTTTTTTAAGCATGAGGCCTGAGAGTAAAATGGCAATTATAATTGTCCCCAAAAGAGAAATAAGAGTGCATTTGTTGCAGCTGACTAACTTCAGTCTGGAAGAGTGTTGCTGAAAACTCTTAAAACTAAATAACCTAATATGCTCTCTTCTCTCCAAACATTTTTATCAACAAGGCCTCATCTGAGGGGCGACTGCAAGAGAATCGATATGTAAAAAAATAAATTGAAATGTATTTATTCTGAATTACACAGAATTAGCTAAATTCAGATAAATAAAGTTTCCAACTGAAAATGTAAGTTAAAAGCTGGTTCTTGTAATTATAATTGTTTTGCAAAAATTTCTCCACATTGTCAGACAGTTTGCTTTTCACAAGGGTTTGAGTTTTGGCTGATTTTTTTTTTTTTTTTTTAATCAATAAGGATCCCACACACTACAGCATTTAAGCAAGCATCTGCCTCCACCTAGTGGTAAAGATTAGTCACTGATGGTGAGCTTCCCACATACTGAAGTGAATAGTGTAACCCTTTCAAAATCAGACTCAAATTCCATTGGTAAAAACAAGTATAATTAACCACACTATATTACATGTAGTTAAAACAAACAAAAAAAATATAAAATATGACAATTTTTTTGTCATCAAATACTAACAATATACTGTGTCACCCCTCATGAGGTGGTCACCTGGAATGGTTTTCCAACAGTCTGGAAGGAGGAGGTAATTGTTGAGCACTTGTTGGCTGCTTTTCTTTAACTCTGTGGTCCAACTCATCCCAACCATCTCCCTTGGGTTTAGGTCAGGTGATTGTGGAGACCAGGTGGTCTGATGCAGCACTCCTTCACTCTCCGTCTTGGTTAAATAAAGGCCTTACATAGCCTGGGGTGGTTTGGGTCATTGTCCCGTTGAAAAACAATTGATAGTCCCAATAAGCTCAAACCAGAATGCTGTGGTAACCATCACACATCACACTCCTCAGACCAATGGACTGGTATTCAGTGGTCTATTGTCCATTCCTTGTGTTCCTTGACCTAAGAAATTCTCTTAGTATTGGTCTCCCTCATTAGTGGTTTCTTTGCAGCAATTTGACCATAAAGGCCTGATTCACTCAGTCTCTTCCGGACAGTTCATGTTGAGATGTGTCGGCTACTTGAACTCTGTGAAGCATTCATGTAGGCTCTAATCTGAGGTGCAGTTAATTGGCGATTTCTGTGTCCGGCAACTCTTATGGACTTATCCTCTGAAGCAGGAGGCAGAAATTTTGGTCTTCCTTCTCTAGGACAGTCCTCATGAGAACCAGTTTCATCATAGCATTTGATTGTTTTTGCAACTGCATTTCAACATACATTCAAAGGTCTTGCAATTTTCAAAACTGACTGATTTTCATGTCTTAAAGTAATTATGGACTGTCATTTCTCTTTACTGAGTTGAGCAGTTCTTGACATAACGTGGATTAGTTGTCCAATAGGACTATTTACTGTATATCAACACTATCATGACACAACACAACTGAAGAAACAAACACAAGAATGCAAGAAATTTCAATAATTTACCTTTGACGAGGCACAATTAAGCACTCCACGTGACTACCTCATGAAGCTGGTTAAGATAATGCAAGGGAATCAAGGGAAATGGTGGCCACTTTTAAGAATCTAAAATATGAAACATATTTTGTTTCATACTTTTTTGTTTACTACATAATGAGCCATAATGAGCCACATCAGAACCCCCCTCCTCCCCTACCAAAGGAACGTCTCTCTCTATCCTGGAGAGAGATGTCAACAGGCTTTTTAAGAAGCAGAACCCCCGCAAAGCAGCCGGTCCTGACTCTGTCTCTCCATCATCCCTGAAGCACTGTGCTGATCAGCTGTCTCCAGTGTTCACAGACATCTTCAACACCTCACTGGAGACCTGCCACGTGCCAGCCTGCTTCAAATCCTCCACCATCATCCCTGTCCCCAAAAAACCAAGGCCCACAGGACTAAATGACTACAGACCCATTGCCCTGACCTCTGTGGTCATGAAATCATTTGAGCGCCTTGTCCTGTCCCATCTCAAATCCATCACTGACCCACTCCTGGACCCCCTGCAGTTCGCCTACAGAGCCAACAGGTCTGTAGATGACGCTGTCAACATGGCTCTCCACTTCATCCTCCAGCACCTGGACTCCTCAGGGACCTATGCCAGGATCCTGTTTGTGGACTTCAGCTCTGCCTTCAACACCATCATCCCGGCTCTGCTGCAGGACAAGCTCTCCCAGCTGAGCGTGCCTGACTCCACCTGCAGGTGGATCACCGACTTCCTGTCTGACAGGAGGCAGCACGTGAAGCTAGGAAAGCACGTGTCTGACTCCCAGACCATCAGCACTGGATCCCCGCAAGGCTGCGTTCTTTCTCCTCTGCTCTTCTCCCTGTACACCAACACCTGCACCTCCAGCCATCAGTCTGTCAAGCTCCTGAAGTTTGCAGATGACACCACTCTCATTGGACTCATCTCTGATGGCGATGAGTCTGCCTACAGGTGGGAGACTGAGCGTCTGGTGACCTGGTGCAGGCAGAACAACCTAGAGCTAAACGCTCTGAAGACAGTGGAAATGATAGTGGACTTCAGGAAGAGCCCAGCCCCACCCACCCCCATCTCCCTGTGTGACTCCCCCGTGGCTACCGTGGAGCATTTTCGCTTCTTGGGAACCACCATCACACAGGATCTCAAATGGGAGCTAAACATCAGCTCCCTCATCAAAAAAGCTCAGCAGAGGATGTATTTCCTGAGGCAATTGAAGAAGTTCAACCTGCCAAGGACTATGATGGTGAACTTCTACACCTCCATCATTGAGTCCATCCTCACCTCCTCCATCACCATCTGGTACGCTGCTGCCACGGAGAGGGACAATAACAGACTGCAGCGTATCATCCACTCTGCTGAGAAGGTGATTGGCTGCAATCTTCCGTCCCTCCAGGACCTGCACGCCTCAAGGACTCTGAGGCATGCAGGGAAGATTGTAGCTGACTCCTCCCACCCTGGACACAAACTCTTTGAGACACTCCCCTCTGGCAGGAGGCTGCGGTCCTTCAGGACCAAAACCTCTCGCCACAAAAATAGCTTCTTCCCATCTGCTATTAGCCTCATCAACAAGGCTAGAGAGCCCCACTGTTGCTGATCAATTGCACCAATCACCAGAAAAAATTCCTTGTATGTGAAAACATACTTGGCAATAAAACTGATTCTGATTCTGATTCTGATAATTCCATATGTGTTATTTTGTAGATACGTGTTGTTCTATAATGTAGAGAATAGTCAAAATAAAGAAAAACCTATGAATGGGGAGGTGCGTCCAAACTTTTGGCGGGTACTGTTGTTGGATTATTATTACTGATTAGTTAAATATAAGAAACGTGTTAATGTTGTTACTTGTCAAGGAGGAGCTAATTTTTACTACTTTATAACATACTATTGGGTTGTTTAACAATGTATCTTATTCTATAAAATGATCATAAGTTTTGTCATCTGTTATAGTTACCTGTTAAATGTGCAACACTGAAATAAAGTTACCAAGAGGTGTAAAATAGCACAAAATTCCAATATTCAAATAATTTTTTTTTGAGAACATTACTTGAGTAAAGATATTTAGGTACACTCCACCACTGGAACTAGAACAGACCTATTAGCCAATGAAACTTAAAATAAGTACAACTGATATTATAGATATTATTGAGTATTATATGGAATCGCAATGCCCCATTCAATTATTTTGCAGATTAAAAAATTTAGAGAGATGGAAAGCTAACCCACTGCTGCCCTAAAAGCTCAGGAAGTTGAAAAAATGAATAAATAAAATAAAGGGTGGTGCGATTGTTCTGGAGGCTTCAACCTTAAAAAAGTTCATTTCCACTGTCAGCAGAGGGCAGTGGGACCTTGCTGAGCAGTGACGCCCAAGATTGGCAGGGGTGCCAGGTTTGCTCATTTTCCATAGAGCAGTCAGACTCATATATATTATCTATCAACCTATATCATAGCCCCTAACTCTAGTTATGTGTAATATTTTGAAATACAGGCGGGGAGAAACTTACTTTGTCAACTATGTTTATACCCTTTCAGCTTGAGATAATGAAAATACGTGATATATTTGAAATATTCTAACATTTTGCATCGTAAGATCAGGCAGTGAAAAACTTTATAATTGAGACGGTGAAAACAATTCACCCAATTTACAGTAACTCTGTTTGCTATTGCGCGCTTTGTACTCGACAATTTGAGGTAGAAAGTTCAGATAAAAACCTGATAGGGACACAACTGGCAACTCCACAGAAGGCTGGCCACCGCTAGCTGCAAACGTAGCAACAGAATGCTTCAGTTAGCTAGCGTCGTTAGCAAACAACAGTCCTCTGTCTTTACGTAGCTGGGGATGTTCCTGTAAGACCCGGTTAATTAAATCAGCGGATACTCACTTTGTTCTGTACACGGATCCATGGAACGGTTGTCCTAACGTTGTGTCTTGGCTGACAACTGTCCTGTGTTGGTTTTATGGATAACAGCCGGCGTCAAGTGGACAACATAAGCTTGTCTTTTTCTGTGGCTAAATTAGCTAGCTGTTGCCCATAGGCTAGCGTGACCAACGTGTGTTAACGTTCGCAGGAGACCACTCTGACTTGGAGGAAGGAAGGAAGGAAGGAAACTGATAAGTCGGATCACCGCTGCTTATGCAAAGCTAGCGCAGTTTTTGCACTCCCAAGTTCACACCGTGACGCATTTAGAAAAGGTGACTATCTGTGCACCCTGTGTGACATTTAACACTATTTGGTTAATAAGATATGCTGTTAGTTGGCGCAGCTAGCTGTCAATAACAGTCCTCCTGGCTAGCTGTACTTCGGGAAAGCGCTAACAGGCTAGCCGCAAACTTTTAAAGGAGTTGTATAAGTCGGATTTAGCCATCTAACTAATTTAGAAACTAGTTAACGGATTTTTTTTTTTAGACGCTTCACTTACTGACTCTTTTCACTGACCAGATCTAGCCACCGGACAAACATATGGCATCAGATGTGATTGAGAGTGAAGCGGTGCGGAAGGGTGTAAGTGATATGAATTTGAACAATAGCAGCCCAGATTTTGTCACAACCAGCAGGACTCATGAGGAGCTGGGAAACGGACAGACTTGTAGTCCCTCATCTTCTGGAGTGTCGGGAGAAGGGGATGAGGAGGAATTGGAGGAATTACAAAATAGCACAGCTTGTATGGTCGAAAATGGCGAGGAGGCAATCCAAGAGGGTCTGACCAAAACAAGAGGTACGCCACAGGAAAGGACAGCTCCAGACAATGAGCAGAAACAGCCGGGAGCAAGAAGCTCTACCCCATTGAACCTTCCGCAGCCACGCTCACCATCTGGACCCATTGGAAGGTCTGTATGTGTACATTTGAATGTTTGGCCTACCTGCTGGCAACTTCAAACATCAGCTAGTTTCTTCATTTTAAGAATATTGCTCTCAGCACCTGATCCAGATGACTGGCCATGCTCAAGTGTCTGTGAATATTTTCCTGTGCACTGCATTTGAAAGCTCTTCGACAGGCCACTGATCCTACAGCGTTATTGCTAATACAAGTGCTAACTGCAATGATTTGCCGCAAGGGACCAAAAGTGGAGGACATATCCTTTCCAGACCTTGTGGCACTCCCGTATTTGTAGACTGGCCAGAAAAGCAAATAACGTAGCAAGCTAGACTGAGAGCGGTATGACATTTATTTCCTGAACATTATAGACGGTGTGGACACAATAGCAGGAATACCTGTACAGTCAGTTATTTTATATAGCTGTGGACAAGCTGATCATATTACATTATAATACAATATAATACAACAGTACAGTAGATTAGGACACATCAAAAAGGACAATTGAATTAAATTAACACTAGTCTGGCACAATCTAAACAAAAAATGGAAACTAAACTTCAGAAATGTACTATGTTGGGGGGCTAGTTAATGGACTGCATGATATTGTAGAGGTGTGACTGTCATTGTCTCAAGCCTCTATAGGTTATAAGAAGTGACATGTGTGGACAGCTCAGCAACATCACATACACAGAGCAACACCTGGCTGACCTTTGCCAAACTTAAAAAATGACTGAGTGGGGCCTGTAGTGATGTGCACATCACTACAAAAGCAATGTTAGAAAATAAGTAACTATATGAAAAAGGTACTGGACAGCACTACAAGTTGACAAATTTTACCAAATGGGGATGACCTTTTATTGTGTTACCACGACCTTAAATTTTAGTTTGAAGGATAAGGTGTTTGTATGGATTGTGTGTCTACCTTTTTAATCCTCATTACCAGCAGTTTTATTGACAGAAGAATTGGAAATTTAAACGTAGAGAGAGCTTTACTAAAGCCAAAGTAGGCCACTCTCTGACAGAAACAAATTATGCATTATAGAGACTTTCATAAGCAGGACCGTGCCAAGGGAGCGCAAGAGTTTCTTATAGGAGGTCCCACCAGTTTGAATTGTAGGTCTATAAAAAAACTAAATGCAAATATAATATTATGTTAAAGTAATGGTTCCCCTGTCTTTTCATCATGAAGACATAAGAGACGTTTATGGGGGAAGACACAGGTCAACATCTGGACACAGATTTACCATTGTCTTGACATTTCTTTGTAAGAAGTTAGTATAAAATATCAATACTGTGTAAATTGTGTTGATGGAAGCCTTAACCAAGAAGTGTCAGCATTGTCAGAATTTTCTAAAACCATCCACCATTGATCCTTTTTATTCAGCTCGCCATTAAGTGCACTGTTGTTGTTATAGTTTTTGAACTGTCATTTTTTTTCACCTTTACATTGGAGTCCTTAATGTGGCTGATTCCACTTACATGCAGCCAGGTCCCCAGTGCACTTCGATTACAAGAATTCCATGTCAGGAAACCACATTCCTGTGGCACTCATACCTCTCTCATTTGGATTTGAAATGTAATGTGGGGATTAGCGCTATACACAACCGAACAGCTAAACTGATATGTTATGAAATGTTGTGTACCAAATGCCCAGAATGTTTTTGTGTCTGGAGCACAAATGCAGTCGTGTATGTGATTAATGCATCAAAGGGAGCTCTGTACAGCAAAGATACAGATACCATGATCAGCATTAGTAAGTAGCCTTTTGGTTTATAAACTAAGCCCTTAACACAGGCTTGTAAGCTTTTCAAGAAGCCAGTGATCTGATTATGTGGCCAGAAGCAAGCTGAAACTCTGGAGGACACAGTATCAACATGCGACACGCATCAACTATGAATCATTTAATGATTAGCAATGCAATACAAAGCGTCTGTCCAATAGCTGGAGCAACCGAGGTGTCATGGTTGTTTTCTTCTCATATTAAAGGATGTGGTTTGTTGAGAGTAATAAGTTCACGTCACCTTTGAGGACTTCTGTGATGGTTAAGAACCATGTACTGCTTGGTATATAAACAAACAAGGGTTTTCCCTGGCTTCATGTAATACTGAGGTGGTAAGTAACAGGCAGGGTTATTACCACCCTTTATTATATAGTAAGTATTGGAAGTTTACAATATAGCCACTACACTTAGGGCAGAATTCAGATACTTCCTACAATATTTCCAGCAGCGAAGCCAAATACAGCATTTTTAAATAAAAATTGTGCTAAAATGTTTTAAAAGTGCTTGACAGGAAACGTGGTCATCTGTCATGTCATGTGTGTTGTGACTAAAATCTTAAAGTGATGAGTGAGTCTGTGTAAAGTGATGCAAACAAAGTTGTCACTGAACAATTTATATGAACAATTTTATAATTGTTCATCTACCAGAAGAAAGGTATTATGAATCTTAGACATCAGCAAAGCATATAATGATATACTGAGACAGATGAAAGCATGAAATGTGATTATTTTGTTTTTGAAAACAAAATTAAATGAATCCTGTCTTAAAAAATATCTCCTTTGGATCTTTCTTCAGTATTGTTCGACATTCTATTTTACCCTAATTGTACCTTAATTATTTATCAAAGAGTTTATTGTCATGCTTTTGTATTGTCAAATGCGTCCATTATCTTTTAATATTCTATCACTGTTTATGTCCATATCGAGTAACTCCAAAGAGGTTTTGGTAGCTGAGGTATTAACCCAAGAACAAAAATTGCCTTTGACTCTTGTAGATCAATACAATTTCAGCGTTTCCCCCTATAATCCTTTGAGGATTGTACAAGTCACAAGCAAGTGTTGACAGATAACCAATTGTACGTGTTTGGATTTTGTTTGACACAGATAATCTTTGCTCGCCTTGCTTTGGTTCTTAATACATTTGTGGTACAAGAGATCCTTTCAGCAATTAGAGATCATTAAACATAAAAGATGGCATTAACTTTTTGTGTTTTCTTTCCCAGCCTTGAGCGCCAAGAGTCAGTTGCCACAACAGAAGCCCGCCTAAGAATGGAAGGAGTTGAACTTAAGGAAGAGTGGCAGGATGAGGACTTTCCACGGTATTGTGTATACATATATATATATATATATATAATATAATATAATATAATGTAAATTATATACGGATCATGGTTAAAAGTATTGTATCACATGCTTGTGTTTTGAAAGTCACATGAACGATAGACCTACTGAAGACTTGATCACCTCATGTTTGATCATTAGGCCCCTGCCAGAGGAGGAGGAGCTTGAAGATGAGCTTTTTGCTGGGACTTCTGAGGACAGAGACCCTGGTAATGAACTACAGAATAGTATATGGTGCATTTCTACAGTGACATAGGATAATATTAAAGGACATGTTCAGATTTTTTTCAAGTCTGTCTTCAAACTCACATGCCCCATATGGACATTGGGAGAGGCAGTGGTTGCCGTAATCATTCCTGTACATTCTTGTTCAGTCTTGTTTGTGCAAAAATGCATTCGAAAGTTCAGCCAAAAGTAATCTTAGGCTTCAGCAGTCTGACCAGTTAGCCAGTTCAAAAGAGTGTCTTCCACTGTAGTCTTTTAATACAAAATCTGCTTAGATAGTGTTTTCTTTGGCTAGCTGGAGTGGAGGGAGAGTAACACAAAAAGGGAAATATGTAGTAAAAGACTAGCAGTGGGAGATAGCGCTTGGTTTGTGTAATACAGACTATTTAAGAGTCGTAAGCAACCTGGAGTTTGTCCCCAATCTCTTAAATTAGAGATGTGCTGAGAAAGGATCTATTTGTTGCATGTGAGTACTTCAAATCTGAACCTGTATAACAAACAGTGTAACTGCTAATGTCTTGTTGTCTCCCCTAGGCTATGTAATGGATCATGGCAAGAAGGCAAAGAAAAAACTTGCAGCTCCAGACATCAGTCTGACACTTGACCGCAGTGAAGGCTCTCTTCTTTCTGATGAGCTGGATGAAAGCACAGAACTGGACCTTGATGACATCGACACACCCTCAGACAACAGCAATGAGTTTGAATGGGAAGGTAAGAACCTTATATCATGTGGTGCCCATGATGATACCAGTTTTTTTACTTTTAGAATATCTTTGAACCCAATTTGTTCTAGTTGTTTTGTTAATACTGAAAGTCCAAACAGTAAAGTTGACTTGATGAGGTGGGAGGTGCAAAGATATTTCAAATACAAGTCTATGGTGGTATAATTTATTTCTGAAAAGATTTATTGTTTTGTGGGTTTATTCACTGGCTCGTAACACACAAGCAGGTGTGTTATCAAACCAGTCTTTTATGTCCTGGTTCCATTGGCGTTTTCCTTCCTTGATTTTACAAGTTTAGGCTGACTGCCTAAAGTGTAGTTAAAATATGCTTTGTTGTTTCTGTGTTTCCACACTGCTGCCTTCCTCTTTTTCACTTGGAAGAATTGTTTCCATTCTCTGCCTGGAAACAGGCTGCAGGCCAGCAACAGGTTTCTCTCTTCCCTGTGGTAAGGTCTCCTGGACAGCCCCCATTTTTTTTTTGCCAGCCATGAGTCAATCAAACTCTATTGTCCAGATTATTTTGTTGTTCAGACAAATCATGGGATGTTTCATGTTTCATACCTTTTCATTTTCAGTCAATGTTTTTGTGCATGATATTTTTCCTTTCCCTGAAATTTTCCTGCATTTGAGAAAACAATCAATCAATAATAACTTCTGAGTTAAGAAGTGGATTAATAAACACTGTAATTGTGCTGTTATTGAACAGGAGCAATTTTAGCATTTGCTAATGTGTGCTGTTTGATGATTAGTCATTCAGTGTGTCACATTTTACAGGATATCACATGTCACAAAAATTGCATAATAGATTAATACGTGATAGTACAATAAAAACATGGGCCTCATGAATTTAGCCTTTGATTCGAGACACATTACATTTATAATTGTCCCACCGGAATCTTAAATTATATGATTTTAAATTTGTTTGGTAGATGATCTCATAAATGATAAACATCTTTGTTTATTTTCAATTTCAGTGTCCAAAAGTCTTAGACCACTTTCCTGTACACTTGAATGGAATGCTTTAGATATGTGATACATGAATGTATACTTTACATACATGATTCACTTGAATGGGAAGTGGTCTCAGACTTTTGGAACCCAGTATGTGGATCACAGTGCTCTAAAAAAGAAACACAGATCAATGTGTTTGATTTGGTATATGTAGGAAATGGGCCACTCACAGAAAAGTGTGTTGGTGTGATTTGGTTGCATTTTTCCCATTTCAGTTCTGCCTGTTGCATGCTTTACATACATGATCATTTGAACACTTTCCTTCATGTCTTTATGACGCGCAGAATTAGACATTGTGCGCATCAAACACCCATACATCCAACAAAAGACTCATAGAACTCCTCAATTGTCTCACCAATGGTGCATCGCTGTGAATGGAAGCATTTCACCAATGTATTTATTTCAATTTATCACACAGTGACATGACAGGCTTATGCAGTATAGTGTAATTGCAGGGTTTCTCCCATAAAATTCTTTGATTTTCTCCAGGAAAATGCTCACCTTAAGAGAAGGAGACACATGGAAGTCGAGGGGTGATTGTTGCTGATTTGGAGGGAAAGCATGACATACAGATACAAAAGATAAATGCAAAAAAAATTTAATGTAACATTGCTGCCCACTGATTAAAATGCATGTGATTGAAAATGTAAATAATAATAATAATTGGCTGATCTGAAAATTGTCTCTACTTGATCAAAATAGATGTAATTTGATACAACAAGGCAACCCTCACATCCAATATCTACAATATCCAAGCTGTGTGTTTAAAATGCCTTTTCTCCTTTAGACGACCTCCCTAAGCCGAAAACCACAGAACTACTGCAGAAAGGTGTGGAGTCAGTTCAGGAGTACTCAGCCTTGGAGGAGAGGGAGGAGGGTCGACGCTGGAGGGTATTTCGTATCGGAGACCAGGAACACAGAGTGGACATGAAGGCCATTGAACCTTACAAAAGGGTTATCAGCCATGGAGGTCAGTGGCATTATATTATGATGCTGGCAAATTCACATAAATCCAGTAATCTTTAGCAGTATTTTTGTAGTATACTTAAGTGGATTACATGTGTTTCATATGAATTGATAAGAGTGTGTATAGTGTGAATATAAAGTAAAAAATGTTATGAGCAGTTTTGATAATGAAAATAGTGTTTTGAAACTGGAACATCAATTTTTTTCTGTGTGATTTTTCACTGCAGGTTACTATGGAGACGGTTTGAATGCCATAATTGTGTTTGCTGTGTGCTTTATGCCTGAGAGCAATCAACCAAATTACAGATACATCATGGACAATTTATTCAAGTGAGTGTTTATTTGAATTCCCTTGGCCTTGTGAGTGAACATTTTAGAGCCATCACTAATTGGGTTTTCATGTCGCAGGTATGTCATCGGCACATTGGAGCTTTTGGTTGCTGAGAATTATATGATAGTGTATTTGAATGGAGCGACCTCTCGGAAAAAGATGCCAACTGTGGGCTGGCTCAGAAAGTGTTATCAGCAGATTGATAGGAGGTGAGTTTCAGTACTCACAACAAAAGCAGAAACAGCATCATTCTATGCGTGGTGTGATTTTAATTTTTAACGTCTCATTTCACTCCTTTTGTACAGGTTAAGGAAGAACTTGAAGTCTTTGATAATTGTTCATCCGTCTTGGTTTATTCGCACCCTGTTGGCACTCACAAAACCTTTCATAAGGTAACCTTAATGTTTCAGGTCATTAGAAAATAAAAAAAAAAATAAAAAAAATAAAATAAAGATCTTCTTTGGTGACCTTTCCTGCTTCTCTTCACAGCTCCAAATTTAGCCAGAAAATCAAGTATGTGTACAGCTTGGCAGACCTTGCAGAGCTGGTTCCGATGGAGTATGTGTCCATACCAGATTGTATCAAACAGTAAGTATGTTTCACTCAACTACACAAGCACTTTTTAACCTATTTTTTTGACAACACATAATATATAGGGCAAAAATATACTTTGAACCTAGTACTTGTAGATTTAACAACTACAAACAATCGTGCAGGGGAAGTATACATGGCTGCTCACGTGAATTAGTAGATAAAAGAACCATGACCACACAAGTATAGGCTGCATCCATCTCTGCCTACGTAGTTTTACCTCCACTTCCGCAGATTTCATCCAGTTCTCACAAACTTGGTTCAAAACATAGCTTAAACCATTCCTCAAAATTCCTTTGATCTGCTTTGCCGTTTTGCCTTTAATTGGTTCCCAAAGTCTAGCAGGCGTGGCTGCCTATGTGGCATATACTGCCAAAAACATTTTGTGCACATGCACTGTCAGCTCAGACTGATCCTGTAAATTGAATTGCCTTTTGCCAGTAGGTGGTGCTACAGCAACATTCTGCTTTTCCTCAGCTGCCACTGCAGACGGGATGTCAGTGGTTATGGGTATGGCCCATTTTTAATTTTGCACAATTCATCTTCAGATGAATTAAGTATTTTCCAAAATCATGGATGCTGCCACAAAATACCCATAAACATTATTGTCATACATGATGATAGAGAAGACATCCTGGTGCAGACTACAATATCAAAACATTTTCTTTTATAAAATAATACATTTAGAGCAAGGTGTAGCCTTGGTGAGAGGTATGCACTCTCCAAGTCCTTCTTAAGTGTCACTTCTACTGCATCTAGATGTTTTTGTCCTCTAAACCGCTATTAAAGAATACATTCTTTTCAAGTGTTAACCTTTGCTGATATGCATAAATGTTGAGCTCATGCTGAGAAATTACTCATGCTGTATTCTTCCTTGATGTGGCTTAACCGGAGGCAGATCTTTTATTCTTATGGCAGTTGAAAAGACCTCAGCACAAATACTCATCTTATAAAATGTTTTTGCTCCTTTGGATGTTTGGTTGCTGTTGGCTGTGTATTTGTCCTTTCCTTAACTCCGTTTCCCTGCCCCCCTCTGAAGGTTTGACGACGAAAAAAATAGGAAAAACCGTAAAAGGTATATGCACTTTCACCTAGGATCAATCTCAGCATTTTTTTCCTTTTGCATTTCACAAAACTAACAACAAAATTATCTGTTGGCTTTTAGAAATGCACCAATACACCTCATTCTGCTCTGTGTTTTTGCATTGGATGATACCTTTTGGCCAAAATCCACTTTCCTCCACAATGTCCCACATTTAGGGGAGTAGATTTAGGACATTTCTAATAAGCAGCCTGAGTAGCTGTTTGATTGATTTCCAAAAATAGGTGGCTTGGTGATTGTTTAACCGAATAAATCCCATTTCTGTGCCAGTTCTGTGAAGTTCAGCTCAAAGCCAACACATTTAATTTCTTTCTTTTGTTAACAATATCTGTATGTGGTTAAAAATACACCATGTGCATCTATAAGACTGCATTGTTGTTGTTGTTGTTGTTGTTGTTGTTGTTGTTGTTGTTATTATTATTATTATTTGCAAGATGATTTTTCTTCACTGTCATGCCGACTCATAAAGATTTATTAATTCATGTGAATATGTCAGTTTATTGCAGTTCTCCTTTCTGATGTAAAAGTAGAGGCATCAAGTAACATTTACTCGCATGTGTCTTTTAAAAACCAGGTTTAGAATTTGATGTTTTTGATGGTGGGTAAGTTTGTTCATGTTTGTGCAACTGAATGGGGTGGAACTACAAGGAAGTAGCTCGTCTTAGTCACTGTGGTGTGTGGTTGCACTGTAACCATGTCTTCAACATGGTTCCCCTCAGTAACTCGCCCTCACTGAAAACTCAGCTTGTTCACTCTCACAGCTCTTTGCATGACTCACTGCTCACCCACTCCCCGCTGATGTGTGTTATGGCAAATGCCATAAACCTTTTTCAGCCTTGCTCACGGACTTGGGAATACTTTGCTCATTACTGATAAGTAGTGAATATTCAGTTGCTGAGGTTGTGAATTTGCTGATGTTAGAACATTAGAAAAGTGTAATAACTATGCCACTTTAGAGGGCCCATGGTATTGTAGAAGAGATTTTGTATTGTGTGTTTTTTGAGGGTATAAAACACTACCAACTAACTAGTTAATTCTCTTCTTAGTGTCTAAGTTGATTGACAAACTTGCAAGACAAATGCACTAAAAACCCACTCATTGTTCAAGCAATGTTTTTCTGACAGTATCAACAAAAACTGAAAATTTGACAATTACGGTAATGACAGAGAGTTTAAATCTAATACAAGCAACAATTGCATTAGATTGTTCACAGGTTTTCTTATTGTACTATATATTATCCTACATTTGTTAGTATGAAATCTACTCCTTTTGGAGGGTGCTGCAGATAATGAAAGCAGTCTGTACACTAACACTGAGTTTGGTCCTCTACAGTACATGTTGAAGTACACACTAGTGCATTTGTTCTACAAGGTTTTAAGGGAAGTAAGAATGTCATAATACAACTGATACTGATAGTTTGTATTGCCTAGATATTATAAGTGTTTTCAGTAAAAAAAAAAGAGGATGGACAATAAATTAGTGAAGTTGTTGTGAATATAAATAGACTTTTATTTATTTAATTTGTATCAGGAAAATAATTCTGGTAAGTGAAAAAAGAGTAAAAAAAAAAAAAATCATACATTGTATTTATAGAAATATTCTTTCACACAAAGAATCCCCTTTCTAATTGTGTAAAGGTAATGATTACATTTCAGGATTTGATTAAGTGAAAAGTGTGTTTGTGGGCAGCCTGTTCTTACTTATCCCAGCCCTGTTAGAGACAATGTCATCACGGTGTAACAGACATCTGATGACTATTGAATGTGTCTGCAGGATTGACCAGGACATGCACGGCAAAGTGGAGATCGCAGCAGCTGCTGTTCCAGAGTGACCCTGCTCACACTCGAAGATGTGGAGGAGGAGATCAATGAAGAATGAAGAACTGCAGCCACTCATATGTTTATGTTCTGGGCGATGTGACTGGAGACTTAGCTCTTTGCATCAGGAACGTGCCTTTATGAAACTATGCTGCCTGTTACATTGTGGAACTTTTTGCTGTATTTCTGTGTCAAGCAGCTTGATCTTCAGCATTTTTTCCACATGCTGTCTGAAATGTTTTTAATCCTTTTTATTTACTGCGAATATATCATGTCAAACTTAGTTTATTGATGTTCCCTAGTTACTGTTGTATCTACACTTTATTTATGGCACTCTGTTACAAATGGTTGATGCATGCTCTGCTTTATTACATTTAAATATATATTTATATTCAAAAGGTGACAAAGGAGAGAAATTAATATATTTTTATGGTTGCTCTGATTTTAAACTGCATTTTAGGTCTCTGACCCACCCATGGCATTTCATAGGACAAGTTTTGACGACACCTTTTTCACTGTTCACTGCTGAAGTTCTCTGTTAAAATCCTGCCTGGGGAAAATAAAGTTTTATTTTTTGCCCCTCACTTGAATGTGCCCTCTAACCTGTCGGTGGAGGACATTTGTGAGAGCAACAGTCTGTAGCAAAAATGTAGGTCATAACATAACATTATTTCCTCCAAATCAAGTCGTGGGCCCTGTTGTTCAAACGTGGCTTAACTAATTCAGGCTAACTGGCTAAAATAGGCTAAAATGAGCCTGTTTGTTCTCATCCAGCTAATTTGGTTCTTTGAACGCAGTTTGAGAGTTGATTTGTTAATCACAGGTGACATCTTGAATCACAGCACACTCATTTTGAAACGAAAGCAAAATGGGTATGGAGTTGAGACCATGATCAACATTCGTATGATTAGCTGATCCTGTGATTGCAGGTGTATCAGGTGGGTGTGGGAGTGGGAACCCTCTCAGCATACACTGGGGCAATAAATTAATCGACAGTTTTATTTCATGTTTGTTCCCCCATTTTTACAGATGTCATTTTGTTCTTCATTGTACTCCACAAACGTTTCCATTGTTTCCACTCTTAAATATTACTGGTGAACACGTTTAGACTATGAGCAATGCTGGTACTTTATTGGTGGAAGTTCCCAGCAGACATGCAGGTGATAATCATAAGCCTTCTATGAAAATTAAACTTACTGAAATCTCAGTGAGAGCTGCAGGTAATAATTTAATATGTTCTAGTTTTGGGCTTTTAACAGTGGGAATCTTTCAATTGAGTATGCTTTTTGCTCACAGTGTCTCAAACTATGTTTTGTATATGTTATCATCTATATGTATTTGTACCTATCTCATGGGTAGGTATTATGAAAATCGAGTTGTAATTGCACCAACAGATCATAAAGATTTCTCAATAACCTGTGTGTTCTCTAAAATCACCTTTATATATAAATCTAAGAAAGCAAGACATATAGTACATATCTGAAAATGAGTTCATGTTTGGGGTTAACCTGAAAACATGTTGGTCATGATCCAGCTTACAATCAATAACCTGCATTTCTGCAGATCTGGACTTGAGGGTTAGGGTGTTGCAGAATTATTTTAAACTTGTTTCGAAGAACCAAAAAGAATCCAGTTTCATGTCAAATCATCATAATTCTACTCTGGAGAAGGAGAAATCTTTTAGCCACTTGTGAAGAACAGGGCAATTGATACACAGTAGTGTTCTTATCCAATATAGTTCCACTGTATAGCATTCAAATGACAAAGTATGTTTGACAAGATTCAAATTGTAATCATACAGTTACTGTAGGTCATGTAGTGTTTTTTTAATTATTTTTTTAATGTATTTTTTACGTTTGTTTTGAGGTCTTCCTCTTAGAATCCAGTAGATGGCACCACCAGTACAGACTTCATGGAAATCATATAAAGGTATAGTAAAAGAAATAACATAAAGGTACATATCAATACTATTACAATAATATTAATTACATAACAAGACCTATGATCATAATAACATTTATAGCTACAAAATATATATTTTTAAAAATCCTATGACAACATAATATTTTAAAAATATCAGGAACAGAATATGCCAAAACATTTCAGTAGAAGATTCTTAACATTTTTCTCAACATATTTTTGATAATAAATATGGATTGCCTTCACATTATATTTTACATTTCAAATGATTATAAGCATTACAATGTGGTAGAGTATTGATCCGTTAACAGTGGGTCGTGGCCTAAAGCTTTGAAATGCAGTACTGCCTGCATACATCTAATGATAATATCATCAACCATATCAGTACTATTACAATAATATTAAAATTTACAGAGCATTACAAAAATTACATAACAAAACCTATGATCATAGATATTCTGATAATAACATTTACATCTACAAAATATATATTTTAAAAATCCTATGACAACATAATATTTTAAAAAATATCAGGAACAGAATATGTCAGGACATTTCAGTAGAAGATTCTTAACAATATTTTTGATAATAAATATGGATTGCCTTCACATTATATTTTACGTTCAAATGATTATAAGCATTACAATGTGGTAGAGTATTGATCCGTTAACAGTGGGTCCTGGCCTAAAGCTTTGAAATGCAGTACTGTCTGCATACATCTAATAACAATATCATCAACCATATCAATACTATTACAATAATATTAAAATTTACAGAGCATTACAAAAATTACATAACAAGACCTATGATCATATATATTCTGATAATAACATAAATAGCTACAAAATATATATTTTTTAAAATCCTATTACAACATAATATTTTTAAAATATTAGGAACATAATATGTCAAAACATTTCAGTAGAAGATTCTTTACAATATTTTTGATAATAAATATGGATTGCCTTCACATTGTATTTTACATTTCAAATGATTATAAGCATTACAATGTGGTAGACTATTGATCCGTTAACAGTGGGTCGTGGCCTAAAGCTTTGAAATGCAGTACTGCCTCCATACATCTAATGACAATATCATCAACCTCAGGATCAAACTTATTTGCAAAGAGGTGGTGTTGTCTCAGAAGCCACTGAATGTCACCAGCTCCGTACACACAAACAGCTCGTCTGTAACCACCAGTGCAAGGGTAGTATGGGGCTCCATTTTTCATATCTCCTGCTAAATAGCTCCACTTCACCAAACGAGCAAGGGCATGCATGTCTGACACATCATACTTGACGTTGGCAGGAACTGATCCGGGAACAGAGGGCATCCTCTGTAGAGTGGCCCACAGGTGCTCGTCAGGACTATACGTGTCCTTCTCCCACTCCAGAAGTTGCTGAACCTCTCTGTCCTGCATCACGTGTTTCACAAAGGCTCTTGTGACCACAAAGTAGGCATTTCCTGAGAACATGGTAATGCTAATGGGTGGGGGGGTTTTCCTCACGTTGGTCCGGACGACAGTGTCAGTGACATTGTGATGATACTGCCAACGGCCTTTCTTGTAGTCATTGGTGGCCTCAGTTTCCAGGCTGTTTCTTCCATTTAGGGCCTTCAGTGCTTTAACTATCTCTCCATTGGTTTTAATGGGGAAGTCTGTCCCACAGGTGTTGAGCAGGTACCTCCACTGAATGTGTGAGTTCAGCAGGTCTTCCATGCAATTCAGATCTGCCTGCACTCGGGACCATGAGGCATATACCACCGTTTCTAATTTACTTGCTACAAACACATTGGGAAGACATGAAATGATAGCCTTCACAGCCTGCTGAAATTCTTTCGAGGATTTTTGATCCACATGTACGCAGTAGATGTTCTGAGGAGTGTAAATAGCTCGTAGAAGTCGCTCAAACATCTCAATCTTCTCATGGATGACCATGGAGTAGGCAATGGGAAAATCCGCCTCCTCTTCACTGAGAGGCACTGTAATGAAACCTCTCTTTTCAATGTAAGCTGGGCAGTCCTTTGTCACATTTAGGTAGAAATCCTCAGAGAGAAGATTCTGCTTTCTTCTAGATGCCAGAAGCTTTTCTAATTCACTTTTCTTGCCATGTATGTCTCCACTGATGATAGCTGAGCAGACGGGCAGGTCAGTAGAGAACTGCTGTGGTATTCTGAGATCAGACAATGGCTGCCTTCTAGAGCCAATTCCCCAAAAGACAAAAGAAAGGAACGTACTCACAAGGATGAGAGAGAGGGTCTTCAACAACATATGGCCTTTCAACATTCTTGCCATTCTTGCAAAAGTCATTTCCTTGTTAGATATGCCTACAACACAGCTGATCTAGTTTTCAGTGCAGGTTATAGATTGACCATACAGAGAGAGGCTGCTAGAGTGCTTTATCTTATATAGGAATGCTAACTGAATCTGCCCTCTAAGTAGGTGTGTCCAACAAAGGTGTGGAAAGGATTTCTGGAGTATTCTTTACAGGAGTGTCTGAATAGGATCTGATCCATCGCATGTCCTGTTAGATGTATCAACATTTCAAAGATGTGTTTGCTTTAACTTGTCCCTATGAACAACATTGTCACATGAGAACAAATTACTTTTTCTGGTTTCCATGTACAGTGCACATGATATTAGTAACATTTTCTACATCATTTCATGATACTTCCTGTGAAATTACACTGCCAGTTATTCTCAATATACCCATTATACAGTAATGTAGCCAGTTTTCAAGGTGCACTGAGGGCATTAAGTACAATTTATTTCATTTATATTTGTATTTACAACATATCATGCAGATTTCAGGTATTATACATGATGAGACATGATCATTTCACTCTTTCACAAATCTTACACAATTATTTAATAGCAAGTAAAAAAAGAAAAGGTCATATACATACATATACACAAATATATGTATTTACTTATTTTTTTCTTTCACAAATGCCTCATCTAAGAATGTGAATTATAAAGATACAGGCACTTTGTAGAATAAAATAAACACCCAAACTCCAAAAGAAACATACCACTACATTCTCTTCTAAACATTAACTGTACTACTTCGAATTCACTTGCCAGTCTTGATATTGTGAGTATCCACTATACAATATATATACTATTCCTCAGTTACTGTAAGCTCTGGTTTGGATGTATCTAAGACTGATTGAGGCAAGTGCTCTCATCCACATCCTGGTCTGCATCAGTGTCCTGCTCATGGATGAAGCTGTAGCGTCGATAGACTGATCCACCTCTGCTGGTGTACACCACATCCACCTCGTCTCCGCTGTCTGGCTCAGGCACACCGTGGGGCATGTTGATACTGGCACTGCCACTCAGTCTTTCATAGCTTTGACTCCAACAAAGCCTTTTCCTGGCATGAGCTTTGACCAAGGCGAATACGGCCAGAGCCAACCCCAGTGCAAGCAACAGGGTAACAGGCAAAGCGGCTGAAGTATGATTCAGAGCTCTGGAGGACATGTTCAGGTCCGTTACCTTGTCATCTCCTGGCTTGCGTTGGGGAGCCTCCACACACAGAGCTAGAACAATAAAAAATGACATCAGCATATTGTTGCATCCAAAGAATCCTGTGTGTCTTATGATAGGAAAATCTCTACCTGAGCGGCTGTCGCAAACGCAGCAGTCAGTGTAATTCCCTCCCGCCTGACAGCAGCGGGCACAGCGGTTCTCCACAGCATGGAGAGCGGAATCACGGTGACAAGTCAGACACTGGTCAGCTCTGGGGCCGGTACAATGCCTACATGAGCTGTCACATGGCTCACAGTTTTCCTACAATGGTACAATATCACAAATAATTGTTTAGCACAAATAAAAGAAAAACATTTCAGTTGTAGGCATTAGGCAAGTCAGCAATGTGGACTGTTTGGAGTCCACAGAGGAAGACAGATGTGCCTTTTATTGACATCTGTTGCTCTCAGTTGCAGTATGTATCTTTCAGCACTTTGTATTACTTGTTGTAGACAGATGCTACATTAGGTAAAAAAGTTTAAAACCCCTGAAAATTTGATTTACAATCTTAAGTATGACGTTATAACTGTGCAGCAACCAGAGGTAATGTTTGGAAAAAAGATCCTTAGTTGTTACTTCACTAAGCGTTTAACACTCATGTTAGCTTGATAACACAATTTGCTTTATTAGAATTGTGTGTTGTGGTTTGACTTACAGTGCTCTGGCAACACAAGAAACACACCACAACTCTTATCAAATATTGCTACATCCTACATCCACAAAGTATGTGACATCACATTTTCCAGCTGAACCAGTACAAAGAGACAAAAACACAAATACCGAAACATCCAAAATAGCTGTTCCAACTTTTGGTGACTTTCCACACAGTAATAAGCTGGATACTGCATGTTGTCCGGGCCTTTATTCATTTTCTTAAATATGAATTTGAAATGAACATAATTAACATCTCATTTATAAATATATCAATCACTCTTCTCGCACTTTTATGGTGTATGGTAGGAAACTGATTTCTTGAAATAATAATGTGAAATATATAGACTTAGAAGTTAAAACACTTATTGTTTGCCTTTAAATGATAAAAGCTACAATAATGACAGTAATAGGGTTCATGATCACACCTCTTCTGAAAAGTACCGCCCCTCCTCACAACGTGGATAGCAAACGTTTTCCTTTAGAGTGCTGCCCCAGTCGCACGTCAGGCAGCTCTGAGGCGAGGCATCTGCAAACACACGTACAGACACAGAATCCGAGAAGTAACGTAAAGTGAAAAACAAATGAGCAGGGCTGATATCACGATCAAGATATAGACTATAGGTGGACATTCGGCAGATGTTAAGCTATCAGGATCACTGACATCAGAATCATACAATATGACTGAGCTTAGTTGCTTCATGTGTACCTGTGCAGGTCTTACAGCTGGTGTGGCATTGTTTGCAAACACCACTGAGCCGATAGAAGCGGTGAGGGCAGCGCTCAACACACAGCTTGGTGCCTTCCAGCTCCAGAAGAGGAGGTGGACAGGCCCTGCAGGACTCAGGCCCTGGTCCCGTACACAGCTCACAGGACGGGTCACATTTCTCACAGTGGGAGCCCTCTTTGTAATACCTGAAGAAATGTGTGAAATTATCAGTATCAACATGTCAGACATGTACATAGACCTTTGATTCTTGCAGACATTTAAGGTTTAATAAGCTTCATAAGCAAGTCTCCATATAAAGTAAATGCAAAATCAAAAATAATAATTATCTTCCAAAAATGCAATATCAACAACTCAATTTTATTGTTCCACTGGTGAGAGACTTATGGAGAAGCAGAGAGGCCGCTCATTAACAAATAGAAATGTGAATGGGTGGGTAGAAAGTCAACAGACAATGAAAAGGGTTGTGCTTCACCACAAAGCAAACATTCCTGATCCCATGATAGAGCAATGAGCTTTGTACCCTGTGGGACAATGGGTGACACAGAGGTGAAGGAGGCGCAGGTATCCTGGGGAACAGGTGAGGCAGTCTCTAGGCGATGCCCCAGTGCAGGTGTAACAAACGTGGTCACAAGGCAAACAGAATCCCAGCTCCTTTCCATCAGCTTCCTGCCTTGTGTCGTACGTACCAGCCGGACACTCACTCACACACGTACTATCTGGTAAACAGCACACAGACATTAGTACCCACTCATACACTCTATTGTACTTCTTTATTTTTCTTTACTGTTCATCTACACACTTTTTTTGGCACTTAACTAGTTCCACACATACTGCATATATCAAATGTCATAGGCCTCCTTTTTTGGAAAAGGTACAAAAAGGTACAGCTTTAGAGCCTTTATCTGATCAGACTGTCTGTCATTGACACTGAAGGCTGAATCTTTCCTCACGTGTTCCTTGAAGTACTAATAGTCATCACACAAGTAGTTAATCTTTAGCTCCTTTCAGTTCATCAGCTTTGACTGGCACCTCAGCTCCTTTCAGTGCTTACACTTCAACATCAGTAGCTATTTCTATAAAGGTTCCAAAAATTGAAATTTTAAGAGCTACTGTTTTTTTTTCACAAAAAATTTAAACGTAAGGAAGCTCATTTGAATTTAGCCATGTCTGCGTGGGTTTGCTCCGGGTATTCCGATTGCTCCCACAATCCAGAGACATGCACATTAGGTTAATTGGTGATTCTAAATTGCCCATGGGTGTGAATGTGAGCGTGAATGGTTTGTCTCTACATGTCAGCCCTGTGATAGACTAGCATCCTGTCCAAGGTGTACCCTGCCTGGGATTGCCCCACCCCCCCATCATCAATCTATCCAATTGTCGTTGTTAACTATCGATCAGTTACCCGCAGCTGTTTACGTGACAATGACATTGTGAAATACTCTCAGGAAAGCCCTCATCAGCAGCCAGTTTTCATGGTGAATTGGATCCATCAGCTGCAAACACTGGTAAAGAAAATCTCAGGCTCAAATTTCATGAGTTATCATGTTTAAAGATAAAACTGTTATGAAGAGCTGATAGTTTGGAGACATGTGGTTTTGCTTTGTTATGTGGTTGCATAATAAATGAACATTTAAAAAAATAATCTTCTCCGCAGATTTTTGTGTACTTCACTACCTGAACCACTTCTGTTTGTGTGCAGTTGAACCCGAGGAGAAAATGCTCACTGTGAAGGTATTTGGGGACAGCACATGTCTGGCATTCATCGTTGCCTGGCCCCTCACAAGAGTAACAGTGCCGGTGGCAACCCATGCAGGTGAACTGGTCTTCGTGTAGATAGGTCCCCGGTGGGCAGTCTGTGTCACCTGTCACGCCACACAACAGTGTGTTTGGATCCAACACGAGTCCCTTCTCGCACTGAATGCACTGGTTTGCTCCTGGGCCGGAGCAGCTCATACAAGTCTGGTGACACTCTGCACATAATCAAACATGTCAGACTGCGTCAATACAGTGTGATAGCATTGCATTTACAAAAGAGGGTGTGATCACAGCTCTTATGTTAGAGCTAAATGATTATCATTTTAAATAAAGACTCCCTAACATTTTAGTGATGGTTATGCAGCTAATGTTGTCTTTATCAAATGTTCATGTAAATAGAGCTTGATGAGGCGGAAAATCCAGTTCTCACATCACTTCTCTAGTTATACAAGATCCACAACTGATTGTGTTGATAACTTAGTATTACAGTACTACAGTATTAATCCAGTACAAGTCTAAGCACAACATTAATCAGGGATCTTCCAGGTATTGCTTAATCTAGAATCGAGATTTGAATCACTTGGGCCTTTTACAGGATATACAAGTCAAAACTGGCTGGGAAATAGTCTTTATCACTTCAGATGTGCATTAATAGTCTCCACTTAGAGTTTATATGTGTACTGTCAGCTTGTCGGTCACCTTTAAAGTACTTGAAATAACCTTTATGAAAAGTGTGGTGCAAATAGTTTTATTTGACTTTGGCTTTGATTTTACATTCTTTACATTATGATATTTTACTCTCTGCTATTCTCTCATTTTAATAGTTTGTCTGTTTAACCATATGGACATTTACAGCTCTTAACAAAATCCAGGGTCTTTATCAGGACCACAGTCTCCCATCCTGAGGACTGATGTGTGTTTTTTAAACTCCTAGCTATAACTAAAGCTAATAAATCCTGCCCTCCTGAAGGTTACAATGTTCAGTTTTTGTTGAGGCTGTTTTAGAGAGGTACTGATTCAACTGTCTGAGGCTGCACAACCACAAACAACATCCTCCAAAATGATCATAAAGTTGAATCAATACCTCCCTAGAACAGCTTCAACAAAAACTGAACATTCATTGCTTCATTACTTCAGCTAGGTGTATCTGGCAAGAGAGTGCAATTCTCTTCTAGTGTTGTGACCCCTGCATTTTCAACAGTGCTTCAATATCTAACCAAGTCAAACCTGTGAATCCAGAGGCTCACCTTGACATTCCATAGCTTCAGTTTCATAGTAAGTACCAGCGAGGCAGTCCTTGGAGCATGTACCCTTATAGAGTTTGGGGCTAAATGTTGAGCAGGTCTCACAGTCATCTTCCAAAGGCCCTGAACAGCTGGCACAGGTAGGGTGGCACTGACCACAGCGGCCTTCCTCCATATCCTCATAATAGCCCATGGGACAACTAGCTTTGCATGCACCATTCAGCATCAAGTACAGGAAACTGCATTCTGAAATGATATGGAGGACAGGCAGTTAAGATGCACCAAGAGATTCCAGGATGTGATGCAATGTTTTACAATTCATAAAAAAAAAATGTCATCAGTTAGGAAAATGTTTTCCTCTTAAAGTTTAGCTGCTCACAAGGCCGACAACTCACTGAAACAGGTCCTGTCATCTGAGCAAACGTCACAGTGGGGAGGACAGCGTCTGCAGGTACCATCATCTGCAGGATACGTCCGCAGTGAGCAGTTGAGTCTACACATGCCGCTCCCTAAGTAGTAGCCGTCAGCACAGGACAGACATTGGGACTTCATCCCATCACATGTCAGACAGGAGCTGTCACAGGCCTCACATGAACCCTCAGCTGTCTCAAAGAAACCTCTGAAGGTAAATTCAGGAGAAAGTTGATAAGAGGGGAACAAAGTAAACATGAATACACCATCATTACAACTCTAGATAAGCTGGCTGCTTACTCTGGGCAATTCGACCAGCATCTCCCCTTGTGGAGAAAAAGTTTATAGCTGCCTTTGGAACACCTGATGCAGTTATCACTGGTGCCCATGCAGGCCTCACAGTTTGGTGAGCAGTCCTCACACAGCTGAGTGGCAGAGTTTTCAAAGGAGCCAGATGGACATTGCACTACGCAAGAACCGTCCTGATCCAGGAAATACCCTGTTACATATACATACAAACACAGATTGCGCCATAAGAACTGGGGTAATGATTACATTTTATTGTTATGGATGAGGCAGTAAAAATTTGTACCTTTGAAACAAGAAGAACAATCCAGTGCTTGAGGGCCAAAGCAGGTCTTACATGATGCATCACATCCGTGACACTCACTATATTTCCCTGAAATGAAACCAATAAAGATGGTAAACTTATCACATATAATAATACCAAAATGTCACATTTGATAGAACAGAGAGAGAGAGGGGGGTATTAAATCCTGTTAAAGGTCCCGACTAAAGGTTTCTGACTTTTATTTTATTTGAAGTTTTGATATCCATAAGAAGATATATTTGTGGTTTTAAGTATGAGAAACTATCTGAATGTGGTTTTACATCTCCTCTCTCAGGCTTCTCTCTGGAGCTCTAGCAGCAACAGGTCACTGAGCCAGTCGCTTATCTTCTGATTGGCTGACTGCAATCAAATGAAATATAGCAGATTTCAGATAAACAAGGCTGTTTGGTGGGTCTGGGTGGGCCGGGTTTGAGGCATGGCTGACAGCAGTGATGATTTTGATGTGACCAGTGGTGGATACTGATATGGGCGATATGGTCAGTCGCCCAGGGCGAGTATTTGTTAGCTTTCGTTCGAAGCGGTTTTCTATCATTCATTTCCATGTGGAGTCAATCATATCATGTCACCGCGTCTGCTTGCTGCTGAGAAGGTCTCACACACAGAGATTGTGGAAGAAGGGGGAGGGAGAGGAGGATAGGTTCACCTTTGGACCTCAGGTCACCCTACTGCATTGGGATCCATCTAATAGCAATGTACCAATGTAATTAGTAGGCTTAAGTCAATTATTATTATTATTAATTTCCAAATAAAGCACATTTCATTCATAATATTGTGAATAAAGGCCTATAGTTTATATATATAGTTTATAGTTTAGTAGTCTATAGTATAGTTATATAGTTTATAGTTTCACATACATTTTTCTGGGTCGTGTGAAATCTTTAAAAATAATACAAAATGAATCTGCATACCAAGGGGACTTGACTCTTGGTTGACGGTGTGTTGACCAAATATTATAATAATTAGATTCTCTTAAGTGTATTATTCTATTTGTGTGATGAAGGATTTGTGCAATTTAGAAATTTCATTCTCTGCTTTATTGTATTTTATTTTGTTATACTACTTTATTTCTATTCTTGTGACTTTTTGTATTTTTGATTGTATATATTTTGGTATTATAACTGTACACTGTTATGGCTGTGTGATTCTCTAAATCAATTGAAAATAGTTGTTTTTACTCACAATTTTCATCAGTTGGTAGTTTAGAAAAATACTTGGCTTAGTGAGAAGATATCAGACTGATTGATCCAAACATGTAAATTATCAAATCAGTGAGGCAGAAATGTAAATGATAAGCCTGGAAACCCTGTATGGTTGATGACAATGGACTACTCTACTGCAGTGCTGTTGACACGGATACCAAAGGGGAAGCAGATAAAGAGCCCTGTGCTTGAGTCAGAGAAGCCTTTTGAAATTGCTCCAATAAAACAGCTCTCGAATGAAACGTGACGCAGTAGATGTGGTGGCAGGGTTACACAATGAGTAGGAGATCGTTCTTCAACCTAGAGGTCCTTCAGCAGAGTTCAAGGCCCTGTCTCAGCGGCAAGCACCGCCATGCTAAAATGTCCTTGAACCAGACACTGAGTCCTTCCAAATTCCTGGGACACTGTAGTGACCTCTGCCCTGAAGTCCCATAGGAGAAAAGCAATTATTTCCATCAGGGAATCAACCACACAAGGGTCATGTTACACAGTATAATCGCTAACTCCACTGTCACCACTTTAGCTTTTCTGTACTTTGCTCATATCATATCACAACGTTGTTTTATTACCTTTCACTGAAATGCAAAGGGTTTCCAGGCTTATCATTTACATTTCTGCCTCACTGATTTGATAATTTACATGTTTGGATCAATCAGTCTGATATCTTGTCACTGAGCCAAGTATTTTTCTAAACTACCAACTGATGAAAATTGTGAGTAAAACCAAGAGTCAAGTCCCCTTGGTATGCAAAACAATATTTACATCTCTTTTTTTTTTTGGTTAGAAAAATTAACAAGAGCTAAAAAAATGGTTGTTCATCATACCGTCAAAATACTGTCCCAATGGGCAGTTGACCAGAGGGCACTGCCCATGTAGAGAGGGGCTCCCACCGAGACAAAGCTCACAATCTGTTGAACGAGGTCCGTTGCACGTTTGGCATGAGCTGTGGCAAGGCTGGCAGCGCCACCCACTGGTGTCACCAAATGTTTGCTGTGGACACTGTTTAATACACTCACTTCCTGACAGGGCAGAGCAGTACACAGAGTAAAATGACATTATTTTCTAGCATAACACTATCAGCAGATGGATGTCTTGGAAAACCTAGCAGACACAATGTGGTAGATCATATCTATTTTATTACTCTTCTGTCTCTTCTGTGTTTTTAAGTGGCTCTGATGTGGTCTCAGTAGAGATCTTCTCATCTCTTCATTTAGCTCAGAACTGTGTAAATCCTTCTTCTCTTTCTACCCTTCCAGGATCTCTCCCTCTCCAAATTCCATTTGACCGCCTGGGCTCAAAACAGTCAACCAGATCTTTTGAAACTGGATCTTGTGGGTAGAGGTGGACCCTGTCTGACACAATGTACAATCAAATGCCAATGAAAATACCTGAACATGTTAACAACATTTTGATAGTGTGGCATTGTGCTTGCTAACCTTTTTCTTTTTTTCTTTTTTTAAATAGCTACAGGCTTTATTTACAGTCTGAGAGCTTTTACTCCAATGCTCATAGAATCACAACCTAACAACATCATACTAATTCCTTGTTTGCATAAGCCACCCATTTGCATATCTCATGTTACAGATTTGCTGAGACAGACATGATTTGCAATCCAAATGAAGACTCACAGAGCCATCATTTTTCTTTAACAAGAATGATTGATTACACATACATGGTGATTTAAGAGTATGATAAACACAAACTCTACCAACACTACACTGAACAAAATGGTTATCTAAATCCTGCAGTATGTTAGTAGTAAGCAAAGTATATAAAGAAATGATTATTCTTTGCTACTAGTACCAGTGAGGAAGTAACCAGGCTGGCAGGCGAGGCAGCGTGTGTTACTCCTGCAGTCTGTGCATGGTGCTGGGCAGGACAGGCACACACCCCTGCCCCAGTCCTCATAGGTGCTCTGGGGGCAATGCCTACGACACTGGTGTCTGAAACTGTAAAAGGGAAAGCTTAATTCAAAACTAAAATCAAATACCATTAAAAATATTTATTGATAACCCATAACAATCTGCAACATTTTGTGGAGAACTAGGCTTGGTCTATGTGTGCTGACTTAACCTGGCTGCCCCAGCTATTAAACACAATGAAGCTCTTTTGTGCTTTGTAACAAAGAGCAAAGCTACTGAACTATCAAAGAGCCGATGAAAACTATTGTGATTTAACGTCACGTTGAAAGCTTTACAGTGGAAGAAGGATGATGTTGCTGCAGGCAGTTTCTACCAAAAATGGATGACTCTGAGGCTAGACACAGTGAAACCAGAGGAAAGACAAAACACACCACATGCAAGAGGCAATTCCAACATGCACTGTGTCAGTCCACAGCACACCTGCAGCTTTATTGTTGACTTCAATGCACTCTTCGGCCGAAAGGTACACTCAATCAAACATCAGTGAGGAGGGCAAAAGGAGATGAAAAAAAAATAATGTAGGCTGCTTTTCTTCAAGCTTATCATGGTTCTATTCTCTTCTTAAGGCGGAAAGTTAATTGGTGTTTTATTTGTAGCCCAGAGGCACGGGGAGATTTCTGTCATTAACCTGTCCTATCAGTCCTCCAGGGCTTAACTGAGCTATTAAACATGAGACGGCTGTCCTAAAAAAAAAAATCGAGCTGAAAGCAGCTGCGATATTGAGTTGCAAAGATGTCACATATAAACCATTGAAGCAAAAGTGACTCCTACGTTGAACGCCTACCACTTTAAATGAAACAGGCCAAAAACCAATAAACCTCTAGCTTATATAGTTCAACATCTTCTGCGGCCTCCTCTGCTGAATTTCTACATGAGAGAATCTGACCGCTGACAGCCCAGGCTGCACTTCCCACTGCGTTGCCGAGGATTTGGTGCAAAGATGTGGTGGTTGTTTGAGGATGAACAGCTGGAGGCGCCTCATTGCATCCATCAACTCACTCACAATAGCAGCTGGCCTGGAAACAGTACACTACTTAAGAATGTGCGGGATGTTTAAGAATCCCTCTGTGCAAATATTAGACCATCCATTCCAGGAGAGCACATCAGCATTTCCAAAGCAACTTTTGTTTGGGGCATTTCCTCCCTGAATTAGTTAGGACAAGGTGAAAATATGCTGTAGTGCCTTCAGTTAAGAAATCTTGAATAAATGAACAGTATAAACCATATTGAGAGTAAATCACAGAAATGTTTCAGTTTAGCTGAACTTTGCTCCTTGGAGAGGGAGGTAAATGTCAATAAATACCAAGCATCCATCATGCTGGGACTCTTTTCAATACTGTGTGTTTTATGTGAGGGTAACACTGACCCCACTGATGCACAATTATGCCAAAGCTGTCTAACTTTAACATTTTTCATTACTACAAGTAAAACCTGAAATAATGGAGTTTCGGTAAGTGTTGGAAATCACACACTCTTCCTACAGTTCATTATTGCCCATCCTCGACTGGATTTCTCTTATTGGTGCTTTCCTCTCGTGGTAGATGTAATAAGTACTGTAGCTGCAGAAATTATTGAGATGACCTGTCACTCTAAATCTCTAAAATCATTGCTAATAAAGTAAAAGTTACACAGGTAGATTCTCAATAGAAGCCTGAGTACCTTAGTGCACCTCTGTACAGCAGTAAAAAGGAGGTGAGTGCAGTGAAGCGGCAGATTTTCCTTCAACCTTCCTCTGCTGTGATTCATACGAGCAGTCAGAGAAGTCAAGATGGTGCACCCTATATAATCACACCTTCTACTGGCTGTGCTTTCCACTTACACTCGCTCTCTGTTTCTCCCTTCTCCTCTAGTCCTCACACATAACGCACATTGTTAAGTATCTCTGTGAGGCAGACCACTTTTCTGTGCACAAACCAAGGCTCAGGTAACAGTGTATGACTCAAAATGGAAGGTAACCTGACTCACACAATACCAGTGGGTCTAAACTCAAGGGAGAGGTACACAATTGGAGGTCTGTTCTCGCTCTGTAACCTGTGTTACACGCTGGGTCCAAGTGATAAGCTGGTGTAAACAGAAATATAGGTGAAATGTAGCTTTTTGTTGCATGAAGAATAACTACCTTTTTGCTTAACAATTTATGGAAAGGCATAGTATATTACCACACATACTGCGCGTTGAAGTCTTTATCTTGTAAGACAATGGCAGTGGAAATAAAAACAATAACAAGGTCATTTTGAGGTTAATTATTTCTTGGCAGCATATTTAATGCCCATAATTGAAAAGTGCTAAAGGAAATGTATGAATAAATCATAGCACCATACCTTATTTACATCAAAAAGACAATAAAGCTGGTTTTTACTGTATTAAATGAAGCTGAAACAATTACGAAACAATTTTGATCAATTTTCATGATGTTTTGAGCAAAAATGCCAAATATTCTCTGATTCCAGCCTTCCAGATATGAAAGTTTGCTTCTATGATTGTAAACCGAATGTCTTTGGCTTTGGAGTATTGGTTGGACAAAACAAGCATTAGCTTTTAGGCTCTAAGAAAATGCAATGGGCATTTTTGAAGAACATTTTACAAACCAACCAACTGGCCACTTGAGAGAATATAACAGACTAATCAGGAAAATTGACACTGCTAGTTGAGGTCTTAAACATTCGGCATCTAAAATGAGAATGCATTTGATTAATATACCGGTCATTGGATATTGGGAGATATGGGGAGACAAAATAATAAAACAAGATAAAGAAAACTCACAGAAAGTAACCTTCAACACAGCTGTTGCAGATCTCAGGGTCTTCTGTGTACAAATGGGAAAAGGTGATTAATTGGAATTGATGGCGAAAACCAAACTGCACTGTGCACCGTTATCACCAGGGTTTTAATACACATTGCTGATCCTCCTGTTTGCCTCATACAGGACGCATGTGTAACTTACCAGTGGAACATGCTTTGCAGCCCATCTCACAGTCAATGCACTCTCCTGTATCAGGGTCCTGCACCTGCCCTGAAACACAGACAAGCAGCATAATGAGCCTGAGTGTCTTTCTCTTAAGTTACAGCCTACCAGGAAACTCTGCTTTATATTTACCTATATCACAGGACGCCGTTTGGCAGACCCCATTCTGGAGTTTGTAGTGTTCCCGACATTTGGCACATATGTTGCCATCTGTGCAGAGTTCACAATTGGCTATGCAGGGCAGGCAGGCATAGTGACCCCTGTCAGGATAGAGTCCCCGGGGGCAGTGTGTCCGACAGCGACCTTGGTGGAGGAAGCGTTCCTGTCCATCTTCATCTGAGGAGAAAGAGGTGGTGGGCACAGAGGACTTGTTAACATACAGCCTACTCTATTTTCGCCCCTGACGAAGATGCCACTACCCATATGGAACTCCTGCCAGGATAGGCCTTTTCTAAAAAAAACAGACTCATCTGGAAGTGAAAATCAATGAGCTTCTCATAATGAATACAGAGGTGGAGCCAAATGGGCCTGACGATTACATGGGATGAAGAAAAGATGAAAGGACTTGCTGCCAACTGTGTGAAAGTTTAAGACTCACAGCAAATTACAGCACTGACACATATTGCAGAGATCAAATTTGCCTGTTTGAAAAGACAGAAATGTCACGTGGCTCAACAAGTGCATCAGTGGCAATTAGCAACAAACTGAGGATTCATGTAACATTTCATCGCTCATGCATCCTTGACAAAAAAGGACAGGAAAATGCATGTCGAACTTATGAATGACATCATAAACTGATGGCTGCCACCCAGCGTGTTGGCTGTAGGCCTGCAAAATAACAGATCTCCGTGTAAGATCAGTGACTGATGATGCTCCAACTATTGTAAACAAGGGCAATCAGAGGCAGATGAGAGATCAGAGCTGTGGGCAGAGACAGAGTCATGTGTTGGCCCTAATGATTAATATTCTGCCACCTGCCGCACTAGCCTAGCTGTGGCACCTGAGGCGTCTCTGGAAGCAGATGAGTTACAGCATTGTCTCATCTGCTCAGCACTGCACAGAAGACGTGCGAGACAGGGAGGAGAGGGGCCACAAGCTGCTGCTGCCTTTCTAAACCTTCCACTTCCCACTGACATACCCACAGCATGCACAGAGAAACGTGGCTTCTACATGACTGTGAACCACAAAGCATGAGGAATGGGGTTCAGACTTTTATTCCACAAAGAACATCACACAGACGCACACACCAGGGTCCAATGTATACTGATGTATACAGGATTCTACACAACAAAAATATCTACAGCAATGTGCATCGCGATGCAGTCAGCAGAAGAAGAAATGCTTGACTGTGGCAATGTCAGACTGCATATATACAAAATGTGTCTGAGGGAAAGAGAGAGGGACTTGCAGGTTTTGCAGGTTAAGCCCAGTGAATTGCAACAGTAATACTTCCAGCCTGAGGGGATATTTTTTCCCTTTCCCTCTGATTAACAAAGGCCCCATTCTGACATGATCAGATTACACTGTGAAAACTCTGGAGAAAAACGATCACACCTTCATCTCTTACCTATTTCAAAGGTGCCCCTGTGAAAAAAAAAATCAACAAGTCCTACAACCAGTGTCTTGATTGTTTAAGAGTAAACTGAATACCCCTCCTCTAAAGCAAAAGCCTTTAAACAACTTTGCTCTCAGTATCCATTAAACAGTGTCGCTTTGTAAAAAAAAAAAAACCCTCAAAAACTCCACCTCCCCTTTAACTGGGTTAATGAGTCTGTGATATGGCTTTGTTTTAATCTGGCATCTGTGGGGCGAGGAATGAATAAATAAATAAATAAATAAATAAATAAATAAATAAATAATATTATCATTATTATTGTATGTGCCAGTGGAAAGCGATTTAGTGGCAAGAAATGTAGAAACACCCAGACTTTTGTTTTTAACTTCGATGAAACCTTGGGATAGCTGGTGATGATTCACGCTGCCCTCCTGAAACTATCCAAAAACATTACTTTTTAAACCCCCGCTCGGGTCATATCAGGTGCATCTTATCATAGGCTACAATAGTTTTACAATCAACGCACAACTCGCCTCTTCCCTTAGGAGACGCGGCCATTGTTTCACGCCGCGTTATCTTTACTCACCAACTCCACAGGTAGTGCATTCAAACAGCTCATGCCCGTCGCACTCAGAGCAGGTGGGATGACACAGGACACACTGGCTCTTCAGCACGAACTGTCCGCTCGGACAGGGCGACGAGGGTCTGCACGCAATAAATCCGACACAGCGGAGAAAGAGCAGAAAGGCGGCGACGCACCTCATGGCTGCGCCTGAGGACTTCTGCTGGAGGACGGCAGAGCAGCGAGCGGCCGGGGCTGTCTCCGGAGACGCAGTGTCCGTGCGGCAGGTACTGATCGATATAGTGCTCTGAGACACCAGCCCCGAAATAACTTGCTGGACCAGTTCGTCCGACCGAGGCAGTGGGTAATGAGCGCAGACTGCGGTCAGCATAACATGACAGGCTAATGAAGTGTCACGATAGATAGATAGATAGATAGATAGATAGATAGATATTTTACCGTCCAACCTTAATAAATCACAACACCTCACATCATTTTCCTCCATTTTTTTTTTTTTTTTTTTTTTTTTTACTGGAATTGAATTTCTGCAAAGCTTTTGATGCCAGTGTTTAGCCCTCTGATTAAAAACAGGGAGGTTCCACATGTGATAACACCTGACACAAATACCTGACCCACCTGTGGCTGCAGGTAAAATATGGATGGTTATAACCACCGTGAAACACTATGTTTTACTACATTTAACTGATTTATAAGATTAAACAATAAATAGATGTTTGTACAGTCACGCAACAGCAATTAGAGATTGAGTTTATGTACTTAAAAGGTGCATACGAAGAGGATTTTTAAGGGTACCACTCGCAGATAAGACACCCTTTATAAAGGGATTATAAACTGTTATTAATGATTACTGGTTATACATTATTTAATATTGCTCTGTAAATCAGTTAAAAGCCATTATTGGAAAAAAAGCTTAGGTTCGCCAGACTGTGGAAAACCCTCCTCCAACATGACACCTTCGTCTTTTTAGTCAGCTATTGAATTCATTAGGGAGACCCATCCAAAGTTTGACCACTGAACGTCTGAAAAAACGCTGCAGAGCATCTGGACCAAAATCCATTTAGGCTAGAAAATGAGACAGAGACAACACATAGACCTGCAGACATGGTGGCTTTGAGGGGTCCTCCCAATGAATTTAAGTGCTGGCAAAGTGTTGAGCTGGAGAAGGATTTTTCACAACCTGGCAACCCAAAAGTTGTGAATGGCATGTGACTGATTTGCAATTAGTCAGCAACTTATTAACCATTAATAAATCCATCAATATAAGCTTATCAAGCCTTAGTAAATTCAAGATTCAAAGACTTTTATTGTCATAGGCAACAGGTTACAATAGCCTAAAGAAATTCATTTGTTTGTGGTTTTGCTGCATTAAAATCATTTAAAAAGGGGATTGGAAAAAAATAATAAAACAAAGAGAATAAAAAGAATAGAATAAAACAATTGTGCATCTATCAGGAAAGGCATGACGTGCAAAAAAAATAGTGAACCGTGGTAAAAGTCTGATGTTCATAGCAGAAAAACAGAGTGGTGTGTCTTTGTGTAGTGCTGTGTAGGCTTACCTGAGGTATTGATTACAGTTTCTAACAAATTCACAACCTACTTTTGCTCGTTTTATAGGCTACTTTTGAAGAACTATATCGCTCGGAAGAATATTATGATTTCAATTCTGTGGCAGAAATCAAATGACTTGAAGTGATTTGTTTTGTTTTGTTCAGAAACAGCGGCCTCTTGCGGCTCCGGCCTGACCGTGTGTCCGAGGGCGTGTGCCAACGCCGCTCACCGGCTGACGTCACACGGCGGCGGCCGTCGGAGGGGGCGGGGCTTCGTTCTGCTGCAGCGGAGAAATATGACATGGGGATGAGCGAGAGAGGGGGAGAGAGTGAGACAGCCCGATAGGAATTAACGGTTCGTCAGAGGTCTGGACCGAAAACGTTACGATGGGGGGTAATGACTGAAAACAGCACGGTAAGAGACAGGCTTGCTTTTATTTATTTTTTATTTCCCCCACAAACAGCGCGACAGGCCGATTCATGGCTCATTGATAGTGGACACAATAGGCTGCCACTGCAGACAGGTGCACCTGCCTTTATGCGAGTACGTGCCTCGACGCATTCAACTTCAGGTTCCGTTCGTATACCTTTATTATTTTATTTTATTTTTTTAGGTCGAAGGCAAGCACATCGAGGCCACACATCTCATCGAGGGTTTTAGGATGAGACGGTAGCCGGAGTCTCACAGTTAAAGGCTGTAAACATGGATGTGGTCTTGAATCTGTATGCTTAGTCACAGACCTCTGTGATGTAGGAACCAAGTGGCAATGTAATATATGTATATATGTATCTGAGGCGGATTAGTGCATGTTGTGATGGTTGCTTAACAGCACATTAGCTTATTGAGGCTGTGAAGCCTTAAAGGCTATAGTTCTTTTTACAGACATGGGATATTAATCATCACAGTGTATTTTGGGCCAGATGGCTTTACATGTAGATCATGAGGAAATACATAACAGCTATATGTCTCATATAGTAAAGCTCATCTGTTCATCTTAAAATATAGGACGCCTTGCAATAACTGCAAATACTACCCCTGTCTGGTTTAATTATGGTGCCCATATATGTTTCTTTTATTGCTGGCCTGGTTCACAATATCTCCCAACTATGCCTGTATGAAAAGATGGTATGGGTACTAATTTATTGCTATGGTATTTTTAAAACCACATTTATTCCCCCTGACAAAGACCTACATAATAAAACCTTTAATCTATCATTAATATCAGCTTATATTTGAGCTGGATACAACTCTAGTGGAATAAAGTCTGCCTCGGTTTCCTCTGGGTCATTTGTAAGCTGATGATTTACATAAAATCAGCTTGTTTGCTGTCTTACCTCTACAACTTGTTCAGGCCCCTATTTACCCCCATCTTAATTGTTGACTCAGGTTGTTGAGACGGGCAGCTGTAGTAGTAGTCGAGTCCGATTTGGAGACAGCTCGAATAAACGGAGCAAAGCTACAAAGCAGGGCCCGTGGCTGCCCGGCCAAGCCAGGCCATGCCAACTCCATGGAGGGCTTCAGTGCAGCAGGGCACTGGGGAGAGGGCGCTTGGCACCTGATCAGTTACCACAGTGAATTCTGTTCCTGTCACTGGCATTTAGCTACAGAAAAGCAGAGCAGAGATGACGGTTGTTGTTGAACTCAGTTGGGCTTTCATGTCACTGTAGCAGTGCTGCTTTATCAAACTGCTTTACCACTGATACAAAATGACATTCCTTTGCAAACATCTGTGCCGACTGCACACAACCTGCTTCAAAAACCTTAGCAGGGAAATTACCTTCATAAGCTTTCATTGTAAAAAAAAAAAAAAAAAAGATTGCTTAATCAAAACATATTTTCAGTTTATATTTCCTCACATTTTGCACCCGGGCACTCAGCAGTAATGTGTTTTTCCACCGTTGTCATTGGACAGGGATCTAAAAGAACCATCAAAATAAATCATGTGGACCCTGAAAAGCACCTGCAAACTGGGGCTTAGATGTTCTGTTTCCTTTCAAAAGAATTCCATGTCTCCATGCCTGATTCCCCCAAAGTTTAGTCCTTCAGAGGAGATGAAATGAGTCAAGTGCCCCTGGTAATCACGGCCCAATCACTGCGGGGCTTTGAAGTGGGCCCTGTTCCTCAGACATCTCTACAGGTGGGGAAGCAATGTTAAGTGTTCTGTCTGCAGGCGGAGGGAGGTCAGCTAGAGGCCATGGAGGCAGGCAGAGGGGCTTCTCTCATGCATACATCAAATTAGGTGAGGGTGGAGGGGCTACTGGTCACCATCACCAGAGTCACTGCACTGTGGTCACATGTGAGTCTGTACACAGGCAAACCTATTCTCAGATGTGTGTGTGAATGGGAATATGAACTGTGCCTCCAAAATCACAGACAAATGAAGTAGTAAGCCTTGTGCCATGAAGCTGTAATAACTCCTTACACCAGTATTCCCTTTCATGCAGTGGTAGAGGCTGCAACCACAGACGTGTTATAATACGTTCACTGCAGAAGCCATTTAACCATGATTTATGAACTTTTTTTATAGTGAAGCTAGATTTGACTGAATTGCTGGAGGGGGTACATAAGGGATCCCCCCGTGGCTTGTAACTGTGGTCTTTAGGGAACCATAAAGGCGGAGATATTTAGAAGACTGGACATTAGCCAAGTCATCTTTGGAAGTTACTGGAGCTAGAAAATCCTAATTTGAACCATGGTGAAGAAATGAGCACCTTTTTTGACAAGCGTGAGGTGACGACCACTGGCAGACTGTGACCGACTGTCAGTCAAGCAAACACCCCCAACAGACATGGTCCTCTTTCACCCTTAATGGTGCACAATCCTCGTTAATAAATGCATTTCGGGAGAGAATTAGGGTTTCTCTTTAATGTTGAACACAGACAGTTTTCCTTAAACTGGTACCTGCAGTCATTAGATGAGGTCTGTTGTAAGGTTTCAGCATGCGGTCACAATGGCTGCTGTCTGAACCTCTCAGAGCCCAGTCTAGTCCCTTTTATCTGACACTTGAGGATCAAGTCGTTCAATCCAGATGCTGAAACCAAAACCTACTAATACTGGATTATGGATGTGATGATTACTGGCTATGATGTTCGATGATTACTAACATTTAACCAGACATTATCCTGCTCTTAACAAGATAATGCTTTACCACACTTGAGCTTCATGAACTTTAATAGCATATGTGTGGATTTGTGCTTTTTTGACTACAATGTAATTTCAAGGTTTTGAGGTTGAATTAATTCAGAAAGGATTATTATTATAAAATGTATTATTAAGTCTCCCCCTGGGAGACATCAGCCCTCAAATTTTGCACTGTTGTACCACAGAGCACGTGTGAGTATGGCTATTATGGTGTAACAATGGCAGTTGAATTTTCAATGAACCCTTATGTCTTGCAATAGAAAATGTTTCTGTGGAACAGGTTATGATAACCAAAGCTTAGTATTTTGAGTTGGTGCTTATTGGATTAAAGCACGACATATTGGCGAGACCATATTTACCCAGTGTTTTAGTTTTTATAGTTGCACACAATGACCAAGATTGACATTTTCTCACCAACGAGAAGGCGTTAGAATCAAGGCTGAGAGTGGGATTTCCTCAGACAGAAAGAGAGACTACAGGTTGTGTGTTTGTGTGTAACAGACAAAGATTTTTCTTAGCCTTTATCCAAATGTGACACAAGTAGCAACAGGAGTTGGATGTTATGTTTTGCCAAGACGATATCCTCTGCGACGGACATAGCCTAGGTACATTTGTGTGCGTGTGTGTGTTTGCGTGCGTGTGTATGTTCACACATGTGTGTCTGCACCTCCTGCAAGTAATTGCATTTGTGTTGCTTCGCTTGTCTGGTGCTCAGTCTGGGAGCAGGCTGGCTGCTACAGACATCAGCCATTGTAACATTCTCCCCACTAGGCCCGATGGGCACAGCCATCCCCTGCCCTGCCTCGAATCAGCAAGGGAGCAGTTTCTAAATCAAACTGAACACTGTTGCACAGGATACCCTTGGTGACTCAATTTAGATTCATGCAGGCCCACAGTGTAGGTCATTTTCATTCATTCAGAAAAAGAGGTCAGGCCTCCTTTTCTCAGCAAAACACAGCTGCATTTGTTGGAAACTCAGTGTATCTCCATTTATTGTCATTGAGGAAGACATTGAAAAGAAATTGCAGGTTAGACACTACCCGGAGAGAGGAAGAGCAGTAGCGCTGTTCAGCTTGCTTTCTACGTCATTCATTTTCTTAAGTAGAGAAAACAACTGCTCTGCTGTCTGTCACTGTCACTGCCCTTTCTTTCATCTTTATTCCACAAGATGCAGCACATTCTCAACAATTGTCCGCCAAAACGCATTCATGGAAGACTGGGTAGTACATTTTAAATTTTCTTTCAGCTATAGGCTCCCATCTTCATTGTCTCCTTTCTGGTGAGATGAAGAAAAGATCTCAGATGACTCCAGCGGGTCATGAAGTAGAGCTGTTGTTTTTTTGTTTTTTTTTTGTGAACTATATTTACGATATGAATTTTTGCAGGAAACATTTTGACGTCACCCTTGTTAATTTCTAAAGAATATGTGGTGGAGGTCTGCTCTGATTAACCACCCTGCTGCTGCTTTCCTCCCACTGCTTTTTTATGCCTCTCCCCCACACTCTCATTGACTTATCTGCCACTGACCTTCATACTTTCTCAACTATAGGGTCTGCACCCCATGTGAGGTCCCTTGATATGCAAATCATGTTCACACAATATTTGCACCCCTCCATATTTTTGTTTACAGTGCAACTCACATGTATGCCATGCTCAGCTGTGATGCCTATGGTTAGAGGTTGAAACAAAATGCAAAAATTCTGGGGGCAGCAAACAATCCTTGAAGTAGCTACTGCAGTGGTGGACTTACAATAAAAATAATTATGTTATTACAGAATGTGAATGTGAATAGCTACATTAAAAATTAGAAAGTGTGTAAATAATCAGGTTTGAATTAATTAAAACTTAGGGTTGAGGGTCTGAGAAAAGTGAACAAGGCCTGCACAGATAAAAGAAGTTGAATTTGAACCTGCGCTCCTAACAGCTGCTTTGGGATTTATTCTACGAGTAAACGGTGACTGTCTAATGCCACATCAGTGACTAAACATTATTCCAAACATATGCTAAGCAAATCCACAAGAGGTGGGTGGAGTTTGTACCACACAGATTACTCTTGCTGTCGCATCAGAAATGATTATGTTACATCCTTTTGGCTATTACATAAAAACCATTGAATAAAAAACTTCTATCAGGAACTTAATTGGCCTAAACTAGCCAATTAAAAGTGTATATAATGAACAATAAAAATCCTCTTTGAAATGAATCAGACCATTGGCTGCACAGTGCCAGATCAGTGAATCACTTAAACTAACCATCTCTGTTGGTTCTAAAACACTTTTCTGTTTTTTGTGAAAGTCTTTCGAACTATAAAGGGGAAACATTTTGCATGCATGCATCATCAGTCACTACAACATAATTAATTAAATGTCTGTTACAGATACTGGAGGATGACACATCTTTCCTCCACAGTGCACCCACGCCCACTGGATGCCCTCTCTGTGGGTGCACTTGAGGCCAGTTTGGAGAACACGCATCAGACAAAGTTACTTAGGCCAAGATTTATTTTTTCATCTAAGAGGCCAATGTAGAAGTTGATATCACAGATCTTTGTGGAGCTTAGATCTATTAACCTCTCACAAGATTTATTGGTGTTTTTTTTATTTTTGCTTCTTTTAGGGGCTCGAACTCCATCCTGCCCCTGGGTAATGGGAGTAAATAACACATTCATCAGATTTATAGTATCTGCACTTCTTTTGCTGCCTCCATTAATTGGTGACTTGTGCTTTGGTCAAGTATCCTCGACCGGCACAGTTTGAGTGTTAGATGAAGGTGGCTGCAGGAAGCACTTTGGGGCCTGTGGTTCACTCAACAAAGTCAATTCAAATCACTTTTATTCATCTATCCCTCTATCATAAACCAAAAAAGGCATGTCGTACCCTTTATTCAATTCCTTAAAAGTCTTCACTACATGTAGTATATGAGCCTGGACAGATATGGATGTAAACTGCAACTTGACTGGTCAGCAGAGGCTTACAACTGCAAGGCAGTAATTCCAGTTATTTACAGGCTAGTGTGTCTTTACCGTTATTAGCATCTGGAGAGACTAGGGGTATTTATCTGTTACCTCTGATAAGAATACATTGGCCATGATTACATTAAAATTATGTGTTGTTGGTTACATTCTTTTTCGTGTGTTTGCAGACTATTTTTCCTGCACAACTGTGCAGCTGTGCATGTCAGATAAACCTAGTGGCAGTGTCATGAGGCCAATGGTCTGCATAAACCAATCCAATGCATTTCAAAATTGTTTCCTTAGGCATTCCTTGTGAGAGAAAATGCAAATAGATTTTTTCCATTTAGCCAGCAAACGTGTGTCTCCCAAACCATGTGGGTATATACCAGCAGTGTTTTTATGTACATCTTTGTGTGTGTGTGTGTGTGTGGGTGTGTGTGTGTATGTGTGGTTTAATTTGATGAATGCATATAACAGTCGAAAACAGAGGCAGTATTGGAGCTTAATATTTTTGGGTGGGGTGGCCTGGTCAACTGCTGACTGAGGGAAGAGCTGTACCCTCTCAATATTTGGGGTAGTTGGCAACTCGTACAAAAGTGGTGAAAGATCACCACTGCATTCTTGTGGTATAGCCAGAAACCTACAGCTTTATGGGTTACTAAATTAAGAATAAGGTTATGTGATGTTGGCCTTTCCACCTACTTGAATGTACATGCACAGCCATGCAGGCACCCACACACAGAATCAGTCCAATGCTGGTGCTACACTGTACAATACAGGTACTGTGAGATTCAGAGTCTGAGATATAACAGGTGTCAAAACAATGTCTTCTAGTATTTCCTTTCTTATTTGAGTTTCTGTGGAAATGATGACATTTGTATTTTCAGGGGCCATTGTAGGACATTTTGGCTGCTCTGTGATTGAAGCAGAGTTTCAGTGAAATATAATTATTTCCTTGATATTTCTTTGCATTTCAGATGCTTGTTTAAAGGTGCACCGTAAGTGATCTGGCCAACAAGGCATTGTGCACTGCTTTGCAGTAAATCTGTTTCTGCGTTTTTTTCTTGTTCTGCTAATATGAAATAATCAGGTTGACAAGAGAACATGAAGTACTGCATAGCTGCGTAGCTTACATATATGTGGCTGTGTGTGGCTGTGTGTGTGTGTGTGTGTTTGTGTGTGTGCGCGCGTTTCATTTCTGTGAATGTAGAGTACACATCACCTTAGCCTACTGCATACATCCTCTGGGCTTAGGTGTGAAAATATATCGTACCCCCAGTTATCACTGGTCTGCAGGTGATGACAATAATCTTTACAGATGAAGCCGATCCACCATCATATACACTGTGCAGTAGAAATCTGTACAAGTACATGTTGAGCCACATGTAGGTCTTTGAGCTGGCGCACAAACTCGAATAGAAAACACCAGCTGGCTTTAGCTACTGGGTCTGTTTATCTAACGTGGGATCTGAAGATTCAGATTCAGGAGTTCTTTATGTCTCTTCTGTATCTTTCTTACATCTCAGCTTTCTTGCTTGAAACAAAGACTTGTCATTAATATACCTGAGACGGACTGCTAAGTGTGTCTTTATATCCACAGCAGACTGTTGATGCCTTTTCCCTTTCTCTGGCATCCTCTTCAAATCAACAGAAAGTCAGGAACCCTCTGCTTTGGTAAGGCCTCGCTCTGTAGTCACAGCTGTCTGCTTGTGGCACTCTGTCGGAAAGGGCCCAGTCGGGGAAAGCGGTACTGGCCGCTGTGGTAGGGGGGTAGGGGAGATTGACATTTTAAGGGGTTATGATCTTGTTCAGTGCCCCTCAGCAACCAGTTCTTTGTTTGGGTGCATGCTGCACACGCAGCTGAGCTGTGACTGCAGCTCTGTTGGAACTAGAGGTTTGACTTGACTGTAAGGTCAGACAGAAGAATTATCAGTTGCTTTCTTACATGGATTTATTGCTTGTAGTGTAAATACTGAACATATTTGTTTTGGGGAATATATGATGTGCACCTGTTGTTTTTGTGTCTGTGAATAACTGAAACCAGGTGAAGAGGTAAATTCATGGCTGTGATGATAAATTTCGATTCAGATGAACAAAAATGTAAAGTTTTCAAGAAACACTAGTTTCCCTCAGGTATATACACAGCCCAGTGCTCATGCTGTCCACCACTGCATCGATCAAAATTTACCTCAAATATTAATGTGATGATGCATTTAGTGTAAATTAACAGCTCTCCACTCCATGCATATGCTGTGCTGGCAGCGTGCAGCGCAGCAATGAGATGTAAAGTGACATTATTGCTTCCGGCAGCATCTTTTTCACAGCATGTGAAAGGCTGCTGCATAGAAGCTCGGTGTTTTTTTAAGTTTAGAGAAGTGTTTAGAGAGTGAAAGAGAAAGTATTTATGTGAGTTTGTGCATGGCTTCATTAGAGCCTGTGTCTAGAGGTCAGGACTTCAGAGTTTTACACTGTCTGCTGGGCATTAAACAGGGGTGCTTAGTGTTTGAATCAGTCCTTCCACCTTCTTTGCTTTCTCTCCGTCAGTCTCTCTATCTTCTTGTCTCAGGAAGTGGCTCAGCAGTTGATTTCTCAGGGTGCGAGGGTGCTCTGAGGTCACAGCAAATAAATGCCTTTCTGTGGGTTCTGAAGGCAGGGAATCCCACTAGTGAATAGAGCATAAAGGGGGGATGAGGAGGGACTCGGCACACTCCCAGGTGGTGACTGGAGAGAGAGAGATGGAGATGGAGAGAGATGGAGCTCTCAAAAATCAAAATGGCTAAACTTGATGAGCCTGGAGAGCCCTCGCTTGAACATGTCGTCCCGGGCACTGATTGAAACACGTCATATGCTGCACAGGCTGCCTGTGATATTGTCTAGCATGTGCGCACACATGCACAAGTTTGCTGCTCCTATATGATTCTTACTGTTGATGTACATACACAATCACCACAAATACAAGCTTGCCATTGTGGCTGCAGGAGGAGATAAAGAACGAGGAGGAGGAGGAGGAGGAGGAAGAGGAAGGACAGAGATTGAGGCTGACTGACTGATATGAAGGCTGAATAGCAAGTGGTGCTTCTACTCTCCGTTGAAATTCACTGATTGAATCTGGTGCTCTCAAGCAAGGACTTTGAAGTTTGTAGTTTGGTGAGACATTATAATATCCCATTACATGAATTTCCTGTGCCACTTAAGTGTGCTGTGTTATGAAGCACGCTAATGGATTGTGTTGATTATTCGCTACTGATGCAAGGTAGAAATGATCGGTTTGACTGGAATTGTGCTCATTTGTTTTTCCAACGCGCAATTACCCCAAGTCTAACACAACAGTAATTTCCTTTGCTGTACCTTTCCTGTTTCTGTTTTTATTCACTGAATCACATCAATAATAGCTGTTTTGAAACTGTTGTCTGGTTTTGGTGTTTCCATCTCGTTGTGTGTTAAAATAGCAAAGCTGTATCCATTGTTGTAGCAAAAACAGTCATTTTTTTTTCTCCCTCTGACCAATAACTGAGAGGGTGGCTTGACATTTTGCTGTGCACAGGCATGTGAAGAAGTACTGGGTAAGAATGAATGCCATCTTTTATTAGCTGTCTTCTGTGTTTTGGCTGCCCTTCGTGGAAGCTCTGTTAGGTTGGGTAAACACACTGAGGGCACACAGGGTAGCGAACATGCACTGGTTTTATGTTTATGCACACACACACACACACACACACACACGCACACACACACACACACACACACACACATGCATGTTTGTGTTCTCACACTCTCATGCACTACAGTGCCAGGGATCATGGGATGTTTAGCACAGCAGTTTCAGCCAGGTGGTGCTTGGCCCAGCTAACTGCAGCTCAGCTCACACTGGTGATGAAGCCACATTTGGCCCGGCAGAGCTGTTTGTCCGAGCCAGAGTGTAAGATTTTATTCTCTGCTTGGCTTGGAGAATCCAAAATATTCTGTCAAGTAGAAGAGGGATCAGACACTTTGAGGTTTCAGTAACTAAATTTGTGTTTAACCAACAAGCCCACATCCTCTGTCTAACCCTTGCAGGGCAGGTCTTTTGTCACTATTTTGTAAACCGGGCTGAGGTTTCAGGTTTCAGAGGTCCTGCTGATGCCTTGGACCACTGCCGCCTACTATACTGGGGAGCTGTCAAGTGAGCGAGTCCTTAAAAAGCAGCATGCATGGAATCAGTCCCTGATATTGACTGTCTCATTCACAAATGTCATTTAATATAATTTATTCAGTTCCTTTTTATTTGCAACAAAAAGCTGACAAAGCTACTGTTTGAGTGTGAAGCCTTTATGAGAACATATGTGGAACCAGTGAACTGTCTTTTATCAGAGGGGAGATCATATAAACAGCAATCAGCAGATAATTTATAACATATGAAGAGTTCAAGAACAACAAATGGCCTAAATCAGATCATATAGACCAATGGCCCACTTGAAAATCCCAATAATGTTGGAGGCCCACATTCAACCCCGTAACAATACAGAGGCTAAATAAAGTCTTCTCATAGCACTTTTTATTTGAATGATAATGACATTCAGGACTGGACTGAAAGCAGGGGAAGCTCAGTTTCTCTTTTTTGATTGACGGGGAGAGTGTTTTGCAAACGGTTTGTCAGCCCACTTGCAATACCTTTGAGGGCTACCAGTGAGCCCCGGGCCACAGGTTGGGAACCACTGATATAGACCAATCAAACCAAGATGGATAGGAACTAATGATTATTATTTTCCTGTGTGTGTGTGTGTGTGTGTGTGTGTGTGTGTTAAATATATTTTTAGAGCTATATTAAATACTAAGAGAATCAAGTAATGCCTCCTCAGCTGCTGGGCCTCCTCTCCTCTCCTGGCTAGAGGTGGGTTGGAGGCTGACACCAGATGCTCTGCCACTGGCAGGTTCAACAGCAGCTTGTCACAGTGTCACATCCAGTCTTTATAAAAAGGTACAATTCATCCGCCACCATCAGATTAATCAGTTTTACACTTTGTCAAGTCAAGATGATCTTGCAGCGGGGGGAGGGCATGATGAGACACAACACTTACTCATGACAGGATTTTACTTTTTGTTCTGTTTGAGATCCAGGTCCAGATAATGTGACCTTATTCAGAGTTACAGTTTTGAGTGGGGCTTTATTTTAAATTTACGTGAAGCATCACTGGTAAGCTTCTCGTTATGAATTTTGTCATAAAAGAACAGAGATACCAGTTTCTCCAATGACAGAAGCACCAATAAACCAGAGCTGTGTATTTAATTGCATAATATTGTTTGGTGTTTGTGTTATTTCATCCCTCCTTAGCACAGTATACTGTGTGCTCTCCCTCTGAAGCAAAGGTTTTTCCGGTTGTTGAAAGGGTTCTGTGAAATGGAGGAAGTCAGAAAGAGAAGCACACAACGCAGCTCTATGGCAAATAGGGACAAAAACAGAAATTATAAGACTCTTGGAGGGCTATGAATATTAAAGATACCTAACAGTGTGCTAAGGACGGGTTTTCTCCAACAGCATCAGTCTTTTATGCTGTAGCACACAGTTCACTTGGTGCACTCAAGAGGACTCTGACATCTGCACAACCTCACATTTGCAAAATATAAAAATCTTTTTATAGCTTTTAAAAGCTTATTTAAGAGCATAACTGCAAATGTATACACTACTGTTAACCTTGGTGTGCATGTATAGGATTTACTGCATGACCATTTTCTAGCTCTGGAGGAGATGCAGTGCAAAAAGTGGAGAGTGTAAGTGTTTGTACAGTATGTTCACCTCCCACCTGCTGTGTATCTGCCTTGCATGTGGGCGATCACCACTCACTATGGAGACAATTATCTCAGCTATAAATCATCCTGTTATGCTAAAATTATTACATATGTGCATGTACGTAATGGAAAAATAGCCTGTAGCACATTTGCTTGTTTGGGTTGAAAATAGAATCCATATTAAATGACAAGTAAGCCTCTGACTGTGGGGAAGCAGTTGTGCATCATCCTTCCTGTGATTGTCTGTATTGCACCGTGAAGCATTCAGACTAAATTCTACAACTCTTTGTTGTTAAGTGTTGTTGATCAACCCACAGTAGGTCATTCCACACTTTCCAATCAGCCAACTGGTTTACCGGCAGTTTGAAGAAGAAGTACCAAGTAGTGTTGAACATAAAAAAGGATGTAGTGGGTGGGGAGCTGCTGTACAGTATTAGCATGCATAGTGTCAGGTGGTTTTGCATTTAATTATATTTGAGGCCGAGTTAAAAACAGCCGTATAAGCTTTCTGTATTGTTTCACAGGTTAAGAAGAGATACTGTATTTCTCCTCTGAGAAAAGGTTCATTAGATTTAAAAACCTATAAAGTACCTCATCTGAAGAATTCACACAGGTAGGTTTATGGTCTTGTGTTGTAACATGTACTTATAAAACCTGATTGTCAGCTGATAATGATTGATTTCATATGGGGGTAGTTGTTAAATATACACAGACGATACAACAATTTAAATATCACTTAATACAAAAAGGGGGCTCATCTTTTGGTCAATAAATGATAAAAAATCAGCATCACAGTGGGTTAGACCCTGGGTGGCTTTTTTTATGGTCTATTTTAGACAATACTTTTGCTTGGATCCAAATAATGACTATGGTTGTCAATGTAAAAATGTATTTGAGCTTACATTTATCAAGTAGGTGTTAAATTTATATCAGATCTGATGCTAAAGGCCACAGGTGACGGGAACTGGGATTAAGTTAACCGAAAGTTTGAGAGTCGTACTGTATTGCTGCTGCGTCTGTGAAGCGGTGCTGGTGTGTTTTGTGATGTTGAAGAATAATTAAGAGGAGGGTCGCAGGCAGATGATTTAGAAACAAGTTGTATGTCTCTTGTTTTTCACTTTCAACAAATGGGTCCTTGTAAATATGGTCGGACTTGGGGGAAGAATGCTCACGCGCCAGTGGACCTTGCAAATATGTAAACAATGCAGTGCGTGTTTGCCTCTAAGGAGATTACACAACTTGACTCTTTTCTGTTATTAACATGTTTTCTCCTCTGAAGTGTTATAGCAAGAGAGTAAGAGAAGAGACATCAGTATGAAACACACATTTCCCCTAGTGGTCTCAGACGTATCTTCGCATTGAAGCCACAAGATCAAAGATACAACCTGCACTGAACATTGCCTGTAAAGCTCTGACCCAAAAATACAGTGCTAGCATACACACATTCATTTCTAAGTGTACAAGTGTGCAGTGTATGTTGTCAGTATTGTAACTGAGTAGTTAAACTCTAAAATCTCTTATTCTACTTTCACTTGTAGGTTATTGTAATATTACATATTTGCCCACTAGTGCTGTGGAAATGAAAGAATTATGCGATGGAAGAAATATTCTTACATAACATTAGCACATTAATACCCTTTGCTTAAGTAAATTTACAAAGATATCAGCAACTAAGTACTTAAAGTAGCAAAAGAAGTACTCACTTTTCTGCAATAGCCCCTGTCCTTGTTATATAATCGGATGCTTATTAGATGAATCTACTTATTTTGAAGGCAGATCAAGTGTTATACGTAGAATCTGAAAAAGTAAATACAGCTGTGAAGTGAATGTAGTGGGTATAAAGTAGCATATAATGGAAATGCTCCTTGAGTAAATGTACTGAGTTACTTTCCACACCAGTGAAAGGATTAGAACAAGGCCTACAGTATAGTTACTGTCAAACAGTGAGGAGAATTCATACATGGGGAGGCTGTAGCTCATGTGACAGAGCATTGGACATTATTTATAAGGTGTGTGGTCTGATCCCCAGTTCCTCGTGCCCATGTTTGTGAAGTATCTGCAAAGTGTAGTGTACTTTTAATTCTTAACCTTAATCACTCACAGTTAAATCTTTTTTTCCTTATAAAGACAAGACGGTCGCCACTTTAGAGATGACTAAATTGGGGAAGTGGTTTGGTCAGTTGGGTGAACTCATACTGAAATGTTAGTCATGATCCAGCAGGTGCCTTTCGTAATCAGTATTACCCAGGCAAATTAGCAACTTAAGAACTTCAGCTTAATTATTTTTAACACGTGTGATCTCACTTTTAGTTGAGGACATTAGTCAAATAACCTCTGCCTCTGGAGTTCAATATCCTTGTACTATTTCTAGACCTGCTAATTTTTAGTGATTCTTCTTCTATGTGTTTTAGAGAAACATGTTTCTCTAGCACCAATGGCTGAAGTAGTGATAGTTTTTCCCAAAGTTGTTTGTCATTGTTCATGCCAAACTATATCAGCAAACATATAACGAATGGTTAAGACCACTGATTTCAAACTGTCTGTTATTTTTAAGACATCTGTCTGATTTTTAAAGGTGCTGTGGACAAAGATGCTGTAAGAGATTGTACAGATAAACAGAGGCCACATACAGTATATGAACCTTTTTACTGTTCATGTAAATTATGCATGACACAAAAGGATATTTCAGTCCCACTTAGGAGGACTTTGACACTAACTCCTCAGCACTTGCCAGCATTCTGCTGAAAGGGTGGTGTGATCCGCTGGGGAGGATGGCAGAATATCCACTGTGGCTGCTCTCACACTCTTCTCTCACTGTTTCCATGTGTGTTTATCTCCACACACACACACACTACATAATCACATCCCCGCCCGCTGTGTCATGCAGGATCGTCCTGGAACACAACAACCCACCAGTGACCTTCTCTGCCTTTACCGGCATCAGCGTGTTAGCATTTCATTACGTAAAAGCAGCGAACGTGAAGCTAGCACTGCACATTCTTTACCACGTCGGTGGTGGTGTCACATAAACACCTGCATCTTAGTGTGAGAACCTGAAAATGTGATTACGCCAACGTAAATAACTTTAGAAGGTGGGGGCTTGGGAAAAAGGTGCTGCTACTAGCTAAACTTCTGGTTGTTTTTAGCTGTTGAAAGGAATATTTATGAGTATCTACAAAGAAGTGACGCTGCTTCACTGTGACTTCACAACAACTGACAGGTGTCGTTACACATGTCACCAGGCCTCTGGCGTTTCAAAAAATAGAGCATAACACCATGATGCAATTGTGCTAACCCTTTAATTTACAGACCCTTAATTATGTAGTAATTATGTAGAAATTATATAATAATGTAAAGAAATCTCCAAGAAATAACAGTGAAGTAGGTCATTAATTATGTAGTAATTCTGTGGTAATGTAAAGAAATTACCAGGGAATAACAGTCAAGTAATGTAATATTTATGGTAAGTAGTGTAGTCCACTATGACAGGAGGGACCTTTCTCTGTAGGCTACCATTAATATCTATAGCATTAATATCACATACTGCATTGTGAAGACAGGCTGGTAGCAGGTAGAACCAAGTCTCATATATTACCCGTCAGCATGTCAGCGCTGTTGTCACCCAAAATAAACGCAGCAGCCAGGTTCCTCCATACAGCCAAGTTCTGTCAGTGTAATGAACCTAATGTATTTATAATTTCCACAGTCTTACCTTTCAATATGCCAAGAGGAGTCCACTGCCTGTAAAGTGTAGTGTGCATGGTTTCTTAGAAATATATGGGTGGTTAACAAGAACTTTTGCTGTGTTTTCCATGGACTTTCCATAGAGTGTAACATGAACATACAGAATTTCCTTATGATAGAGGACGACATGGCAGCATCAAGATGATTACCTTTGCCTTGCATGTCTAGTGAACAGTATGACAGTTTCAGCATAATCTATGACGACTGTGTGACACATTAAAAGAGAACTGTACTGTAAATTCAAGTGAAATCCATCATCAAACTGAGTTGTTACTGAGTTGTCCCTCATTACTTCATCATTATATCACAATAATTTCCTTAACAACAAATCAGAGACAGCAGGCTCCAAACAAGCATTTTATTCATAACGGATCTCGTATTGCACAACAGAAACTGCTGCTGTAAAAAATATGACTATTTGCATGTTGACACAACGCTCCAATGTCTGGCAGAAATAATTGTTTAAACAATTCATGGCACTTATAGAGATACAATATACTGCAATTTCCTAAAACACATTTTATCAAAAAAGATTTTTCAGGCAATAATCTAATAATAATGAAATGTTAACTTTTCAATAGCAATACTCTGTCATTTGCATGAGCAGTCAGTAGACAAGTCAGTGGTTTCCAAATGACGCATGATCAAAGTAATGGTTTGAGGGGTAATTTTGCATTAGCGTATCAACACTGATGCAGTCGCACATGTGTGTCGGTTGGGTGTTTTACAGCAGCTTCAAACTGAACCCAGCCGACCTTTCTGTTTCATGGTGATAACTTTGAATATTTCTGTGTGTGTTTCAGGGTCCTCTGCATCCCCAGTGTCTTCCTTTGCACTGCTGCCTCTGAAGCCATGGACTAGAGCTGCGTCTGGTCCTGACAGTCCTGTGGTCATCAGATGGCTTCTCAACAACCCTCAGCGAAAATACAGAAAGTGGGTTTGATTTTAAATCATCTGCTGCACACTGTCACTGACAGCCACTAAATAAAAGTAAAGGGATAAGGCAGAAAGTCGTCTCTATTTTTCTTATTGTCAACAAATCCTATGGAAAGACGAAAATACATTCAGTGAATGACAATGACAGTTAAAGCTTTTATCAAGCATTACTTATGATACCAGAGCCTGATTTTTAACTCTAAACATATAAATCTGCAACACTGCTGCACCAGGAACTATAGATGGACTGACTCATTGTTGGTTCTGGCCTTTTCATGGAACAAGCTGAAAATAAGGAAAACATAGACAAATGTCAGCTTCATCCTTATAAGTAGATCTTTTTCTAGTTCACTGCACTGCCTGTCACTGTGTGTCGTAAAGCCTTCATGTTCTGTAGAAGTCTGATACATCATGTGTGACAAATATGCTAATTGTGATTGTGAGTAACGGGGAGCTGGACAGTCCCAGCTTCCACATGGTGTTATGTCAGATACAAAAACATCAATTTGGGGGTGTCTGAGTCATAATTACCTCCCACAGGGACAGTTATCTGAACAAGGCTGTTCATGAGGGAAAAGATGAGGTCATGACTTATAATATTCATCTGTTTCTGCGACTTGCTCCACACCACTACACTCAAGACTTTTTGCCCTGCAAAGCAATATTGTGATTTTCACTTGCACCTCATTATTCTGTATTAGAGATGTAGTTAAGTGTCCATCCCTAGAGAGTGTAATTATGCACATATGTTGTCTCTTTGGTCCTCAAAGAAGGCTAGTACCTCACAGACTGTCTTTCAAGCCTTTAAAATTTCCTGTAGACGTCCAACAACTGAAATAAGTAAAGTTACCTTTACATATTAAAAGCAAACATGTAGAGTTCCAAATAAAAATAAACTACAGTAATCCTTTTCAGGAATACATGTGGGTGAGCTTTAATCTGATAATTTAGAACACGCAACCATAATCTCATGATCTCTGACAAACTTTGGTTGTAACTGCCCTAGCCGACCTGTGTTTCCTGTAGTTGGTGTGCTTAGATTTTCTCAGTTCAGTAACGCACATGCAACACAATACAAATGGCTGACAGTAAGTAGGTCAGCTAAACTACAGCTTAAGTGCAGCTTTGACTCATTAATAATGCATATGATAATGACTAAAGTTGCTGGGTCTTGAACAAAGATATTGTTCTCTCTGATGCCAACAATCAAGCAGCTCTCTGCTGTCTTTTTTTTTTAATGTCATGAGCCTTTCATTTTTATGTGGTGATCATTTCAAATCTGAGATTGTTCTGCCACGGTCAGTAAAAAAATATGCCATGATGTCCTGGCCATCCTGCTGTCAGAGTAATCCAGTAATATTCCTCAGCCACAGAGGCAGGAAACAACAGCATTTGTTTTTGCGTCAGAGTGTCTGTCAGTTCATCACACTGAGCCAGAAGTCAGAGAGCTGGAGCCTTGCTCCTGCTCACTGCTCAGAGATGTGGGCAGAGTACCTCCATGTCTCCAGCATGCTCTCACTCCTCTGTAGGTCAAAGCCATGAGCCCGAGCAGCCCTTAAACCTCCGGTCCACACACAGCGGCCTGGTGTCAGAGCAGCAAACCTGTGGGTGTTTGTTTCTTCACTGACAATGCCGTGAGCTCTGTTTCTGGAATGACAGCTATGCATGGGCTCATTCATTCCAGCGGCCGAGGGAGTGAACGCATGTGGATATAAGAAGTGCTGTTTATGACCTAACAAGGCGATGCTTGTTGATTAATTAGGGCTCTAGTGTTATATAGCCATGATGTAAACATGCTCTCCAGCTAGTATCATGCAAAATAACGTCACACTGAATCCCTCAGCTCCAGAGACCATTCACCAGCCATCCTTCTCTGCTGTCCAACGCAGAGTACTGATGTGGTTTTAAGATACTGGACCATACCCAGAAACTCCTGGTTGACACACGGTGGCAGGAAGAGGGTTAGCGTTGTTATGATCATGGGCAGTTAGCCAGAAGCTTTGGAGATAGGCAGGTGTGTCCTGGATACGACCTCTGGCTGTGTTGTTGATATTACATCTGTGCTGCTGGATGTTATGTTATGACTGTTAGCAAGAGCTGGGAGGAGCGCTGGGAGTGGAGAGCTATTCACAGGAGTATGAAGCATTACACATCAGTACAAGCAGGCTGGGAATACTGGCTGGGATTAAAATAAGAGAGAGGGGCAGTCCAGTAAGTTTTTCACACAGAGGTCAGTGAGTGATGTTTTTTTTTTTGTTAAAGTGTGGATTTACTGTAAAACTGTGCGTTTAAGGTCTCTTGTGTTTCTCGTTGCTGCTTTTTCCAGATGAGAACGTGAAGGCTGGCGTCCACCAAGGCCACCGCTGCACCTTGGGCAGCGCACACACATGATCACATGACTCTGGACATGGACGCGGTCCTGTCAGACTTTGTTCGGTCCACGGGGGCAGAACCGGGTCTGGCAAGAGACCTGCTGGAAGGTAAGAGATCACTTTGGCACTGAGAGACACTGTCCCGCATCTCCAACATCAGAGAAAGACGGGATATTTGGGAATTTGCGTTTTTGATCAGCTGCTCCCTGTTGGGCTGTGATTGCATCCGAGTGAACAGAGGAGAGAAAAGAACAGAAGAGGTGAGGAAATGAGAAGAAAGCAAAGTAAAGGAAACAAAGGAAAGAGGGAGAGGAGTGGGGCCTGCAACAGTGAGCCAGCTTGCTGATTTAGAGGCCAGTGTGACGGTTTTACGAGTGCACTCCCCAGGGAGAGCTTTGTGCCCATTCATTGGAACTCATTGAGGAGCAGAGTGCTACTGGCACTTGTATAGCTTACATACAGCCACTTGGAAGAAACACACAGGAGAGCAGAGTGCACACAGCAACAGAAAGCTGGTGTGTCAGGTTGGCTTCGATATCTAGAGACTCTAGTGATGTGGGTTTTTGTGGTTTTCCAGCCAGTTTCACATTGACCAGAAACACGTGCATCCAAGCATCTGTTCAAACTGCAGTGAAGAGGTGCAACTCACTGCAGATACAGTTTTGTCTGCTTTATGGGAATACACGCATGCACCACACTAATCAGACTTTCATTAGGGGATGAAATCCTCGTAGAGCGTTTGCTGTACCTATGTGTCCTGGAAATATTTTTGTCTATGTGTGTACATAATGCAGCCGGTGTCTAGTCTGATAAAAGGATTTAAGTGTTGGGTGTCTCTCTACCTCCCTCCCACTCAGTTTTTTTTCTGATTCTGCCTTGGCACCAAGCCACAGGGGAATACGTGTGACACTGACAGACACCAAACAAGACACTGCACTCAGACAAGACAGTCGTGAGCCCGGATGCCCTATTGCAGTATTATGCCTGCTGCTTTGTTCTGGTGTTAGCCTAGCTTTCCCGACCTGCATCAATCAGCTGCTCTGTTAACCTCTGGTCTGAGTCAGGCTGATGTGAGGGGACAGACGAGGGGCGTGACACAGAAATAATACAGCACCAAATGTGGTGCTTCCCTCTAGAGGCTGGTTTATGTACTGAATCAACACCACATGTGCTTTGAGAGGAAGAAGAGAGGAATTTGTGTTCAAATTTACCAAGAACCAGAACATTTTCTGAGTTATAGGGTGAGGGTTTTTAATTGTCACAGGAAAGGAAAAAAGATCAAGAATCTAATTTTGGAGATTTTGTTTAATTAAAGAAAGTAGATTATAGAGTAAAGCTTGCTCATAAAGATCTACTTCTACCTCTCCTTTATGTAAAATCATCTGATGAAATGGTTGAATTGTAAATTGTATAATGAGAAAACAGAAGTACAATGAAGCCACAATGTTTCTAATGGATGGGGCTAATGTAGGTTCATACTGCAGAGGAATGTGTTTTGCTGACAACAGCCATTAGAAATGAAAGAGCGGAGACAATGCTTCCCATGCCACAGTAATAGTGGGCTAATGTAGAGGCATTTAAAGACCATGCATTAGGTGCTGAGTGGTTATATAGCCGGACCTTGAGGTGTCTTCCTGCATTTGTGCAGGTCAAGCTTCTGAGATCCATACTGTAGAATCAGTTTTGCATTGATTGGCATGAGAGATGGTGATTAGTGGGGCCACTTTTCATGTTTAGACTGCTGAGAACCATCATGTCTGGAGGTCAGGGGGAGAGAGGACAACTTCCTCCAGGTCTCTTACACCAGGAGTCCATTAGTGTCTCACACACATGCTCAGGTTACACGCAGACATACACCCAGCTCTGTGAGTGTTAGCCGTCAAAGGCTTTTATATGAGTCTTATAAAGACTGTTCTGCAGATAGCTCCTGTGGCATCATGAGAAGACACGCTGAGATATAATAAAACTGAGGCGTGACTTGTGTCTCTTCAACCTGGAAGGGATTTCTGTTGGAGACAGCATCCAGAGGAGACAACTGTGTCTCTCTCTGGGTGTGTTCATGGTGTGCATGTGTTACCAGTGTGTGTGTGTGTGGGTCCCTCCTGCCCATCAGGATATTGCTGTCACTCTAGAACAGGATCTGTCTCCCCTCACTATCTTCATTTTTTGTGGCACCACCTAACCTCAACCTCCAGTTATTCACCTTATGATGCAAAATGTTTTACTCAGACAAAAGCACTGTATGGCACTGTTCCATAGGGGCTATATTATATATTATATAGCACTATAGTGGAGTTTAAATTTGTAGAGATCTGGGAATTCATCAGTATGTCATCAACATAATAATCCTTAAACAGTAATCCTAAAAATCTTGTTGCAAATAAGATTATCAAAATACCAAGTGTATTGATTGTTTTCATCAGTGACTTTGAGGGAGTCTGGCTTATCTGCAGGATTTTACCCTCCGTTTCCTCTACACTTTCTGCTTCTCAGTTGCAGTTTCTCAGTTTTTCTCCATGAGATAATCCTGTTTACTGTAAACTGCGGTGAACAGTGTCCTGTTGCACCAGGAAAACAATAATTTTTTGCGTGGGAACATAACACTAGGTGAAAATTGCATTCAAACCACCCAGTCGGTAATGAAGTGTTGAGCTACAACGTTTATCCTGGATATACAGTATATTATCATTATCATTTCTAGTGTCTGTGACCTTTGTTTGTGTCCTGCAGGTAAAAACTGGGACCTCAGTGCTGCTCTAAATGATTACGAGGAGCTCAGGCAGGTCCACACTGCCAACCTGCCGCAGGTCTTCAATGAGGGCCGCTACTACAAGCAGCCAGAGACACGTGACTCCCCCACCCATGTCAGCAAGATCGACAGGCCGTGTGCACAGAAGCAGGAGGACAATGCACAAGGTAGCACAGCCACCTCAACACAACATTACCAACACCAGTGACCTCAGCAGTTTCCTGTGTCTTCACTTGCTTCCCACTCATCCAATCAGCTCTTCCCTCTTCTCCCCTCTAGAGAAGCGTCTGTCCCGCGGCATCTCCCACGCCAGCTCTGCTATCGTCTCCCTGGCGCGGCTGCAGGTGGCCAGCGAGTGTACCAGCGAGCAGTTCCCTCTTGAGATGCCCATCTACACATTCCAGCTGCCAGACCTCAGTGTGTACAGTGAGGACTTCAGGAGTTTCATAGAGAGAGACCTGATAGAGCAGTCCACCATGATGGCTCTGGAGCAGGCTGGTGAGTACTGCAGGATGTGATATATTGTTATAATACTGTCCAACTGCTGATACAAGATGTGTTACAGAGTTTTATGCTCTTCGCCATTTCATTTATTTAGATCACACTGAAATGCAGAAGTCCAACAAAGCAGCAGCAATGAGAAATGCCAGTGAAAGTCAGTAATGTAGACAGATAAGTAGAGGGTGAAACTGAGAGTGAGACAGAGCAGATCAAACTAGCAAGATGACAACAACTAATTCAAAGCATGCTGGATCCCAAAGGGATCCATCTCACAGCTGAAGCTTTGAAATAATGAAGAGAAACTAGTTAGTAAAGTTTCCAGCAGACTTTCCCACACAGAGAGTGCAGAGATGGTAAAGCCTTTCTCACCTAATTGTGTTCAAGATCTGAGTGCAGTAAACCAAGAGGAATATTGGATCAATTAACCATTATGACATAAATAAGAGAGAAGCTGTTTTAATAGTCTTATAGATACATTTCTGACAGTGATTCGGTCCAGTGATTCCCAGCCTGCCGTACTTTTATATTTGGAAACGAGCAGCAAGGTTGAAGCTGGTAAATGAACTAAATAAACAGAGGAAGTAATTAGTTCAAAGTAATGGATAAAAGCTTATTATTATTTAGAAGTAATGGAGAAATGGTCATAACGGAATTTAGATAAAATCATTTCAAATGGACACATTTATGATGGGTGGCATCAGTGCGGATGTACTGAAATTGTGGGTGGGTTGTGGGTGACAGCATACCTCAGCTATAGAAGGTTAGGAGTCACTGGAGTATCTTTAGTGATAAGTGAAGGATTTACAGTTGTAAAAATCTTTGCACTTGCATCATTAACCTAATCAAAATGATATGCATCACTAACCGTGGGTAAGGCCCACGCTGAGACAGTCCTATAAAATAGGAATCTCTGCAAATAAGAAAATGTAAATTCAGGTACAACAGCCTCATTTCATTGGTGGTTGAATCTTACGCATGGTTGTCCATGTGCTCTGCGTATGGACCCTTCTGGGATGGAGCATCATTAAACACACTGGGATGTGATGGGCAGTCCATCCTTCTAGAAACTGTATTTAAATATGTAAGTTGAAAGCTATGGATGGAAAATTCAAAAACATCAGCATTTTGAGCTACACTGTGGGGTAAATCATTCAGAGCCTCTTCTGTGTTTACTGTTGTTGAATAAATGATGCAGTCAGAGCAGCCCAGGCACAGAGCAGTGAGGCTGCCTGCAGTAAAGCAGTGTGCAGCGCCCTGGGCTGTGAAGCCACCGTTTTCTCCCTCAGGGATGCAGGCAGGGCGGTGATGGAGCAGAAACTGGAGATACTGTAAAAGTCAGACTTTTTTTTTTTTTTTTTTGGAGAAGGGAGGGGGAACTGCTGGGTATTTGAGGGTGCGAGCATATGGCCTGTACTAATCATTACCTTCAAAGTTCAGCTATCGAGGCTAATTATTCTTGTTGGCTAATTGTACTCAATGGGCCGTTACTGGTACCAGCTCCAGTACTCGACTGAGAGACATTACGTTACATTTGAATATCAAAGTTCACATGCACAAGTGAAGGTGTCTGTGAAGTAGTTGTGATATACTTTTTTAATTCAATCTGACAGATAGAAGAAGTCACAGCTCTACCATTACTTAACAGACAGAAAAGTGGCACTTATCTACTCTTTCTACAAGATGGTCACGATTTACTCAGATATCTAAAAAAAATTATGACATAATCTGAACTCAAAATGACACTAGTTTGATTTAACTTCATTAGCCTACTGCTGGACATTTATTTTAAATGCCTTTTTCCTAACCTACAGCTTCTGTTAGATTTTTGAGTCTGCACTCATGGAATGAATTGCCTTTCTCTTCACAGCATTTTATTTATTTATTTATTTATTTTTTGCAAGGAGGCTTCTTTTTCATAGATTATATGCTTCTCTGCAGGGAGATGTTCGGCTGAGTTAGGAATCAATGGTGAAACATTGGACTGGACTATCCAAATAAATTTGACTCTGGAATCTTATCAGTGTGTTAAATTTCCGTGGATTAAGTGAACATTGAAATTGAAAATGTGATGAATGTGTTTGCTCTTTTCACTTTCCCAGTTTTCTACAGAGTCTATGCGCTTATTATTATATTGCACCTGTGTGCAGGTCGGCTGAACTGGTGGTCCACCATGTGCACCAGCTGTAAGAAGCTGCTTCCTCTGGCCACCACAGGGGATGGGAACTGCCTTCTGCACGCTGCCTCTTTAGGTGAGCTTCTCACCTAAAGTATATAAATAAATATACCTACTGTATATTTTGTGTACACTATACCCATAATGTCCATCATAGTTTTTAAAAACAAATGCATTAAACATTAAGCTTGGTTTGGAACAACTGTGCAAGTCTGCGACACAGCTGCTGAATCCAGAGAGGGGAGTGAGTACAGAAGAATTTGAGAGATAATGGAAGTAAGGAAAAGAGGGTAGAGGGGAGAAAACTGACCTATACATTGCAGGAAACTGTAAGCTGCAGAGTTCGCAGGGTTCAGGGGATGGCAGCACATTCAGGTCTGTGCTGAAAGAGATGGTTGACTCCCCAGTGTGAGGACTGCTGGAGCAGCAGAGGGTTAGAGGCACCGGAGCTAATGTAATCTGCACTGACAGTCAGATAACTAAGGCCCTTTGATGAGTGATGAAAGACATTTTTAGTTAAAGAGCGGAGGTCACCTACAAATGATTTATCGACATAATTGTATGACTTTATGATGCCGTTAAGAATTGTAACCATTGGTGTTTTGCATGTCCTCGTAATATATTTTCTTTTTGTAAAATCTGCAGTATTTTAAAAAAGAATTGCAACCTCCAGTTACCTGCAGTAACGGCGTTCTTTGTCTGTGCTGATCAGGGATGTGGGGCTTCCATGACAGAGACCTGATGCTGAGGAAGTCCCTGTACACCATGATGAAGAGCGGAGCGGAGAGGGATGCTCTGAAGAGGAGGTGGAGGTGGCAGCAAACCCAACAGAACAAGGAGGTTGGGACAGTGTCCATCATAGCACGCTGCACCTCCTAAACGCATCACATCCTCTTTCACTAATGACACATTAATACATCCAGGGATGAGCCTCTGGTAATAAGCGCTGATTTTAGCTTTCTTGCTGGGCTGCACATTTGGATTTTTGCTGCAAGGAAAATAGTCTTTCTATGATACCAAGTGTGCATTAGTAGCAGTGCTGCTAATACTGCCAAGTCCTCTGCACTTCCTCTCCCTTCTGTTGATGTTCATGGATTAAAGTATTTGCCAATCTATTAGAAAAATTGTGTCACCAAAGATAGCTGAGGCAAAGAAGTAGTGCAGATGCTCATGCTTTAAAAACGCCCGTGGCATCTTGGTGGCCCAGTGATCTAAGACGCAACCCATGTAAATGCAGCATCCCAGTTTGAGTCTGGACAGGGACCTTTGTGGCATGGCATCAACCTTTCTCTAATTTATCCATATTTCCTCTCGGCCTCTTCTTTCAAACCATCTATTAGGAGCAGAAATATGCACATCTGCACATGTGCAGATGCATGAAGCTTCATGAGATAACCTTGTAGATGCAGAGGGAAATAGTGAAAATGAATTATAATAGGGATTGTGTGGGTGAGCACCAGCACGTGTTTTATCAGAATATCCATTTCTGTGTGTGTGTGTGTGTGTGTGTGTGTGTGTGTGTGTGTGTGTGTGTGTGTGTGTGTGTGTGTGTGTGTGTGTGTGTGTGTGTGTGTGTGTGTGTGTGTGTGTGTGTGTGTGTGTGTGTGTGTTTTGCAGTCAGGGCTGGTGTACACTGAGGAGGAGTGGGAGAGAGAGTGGAATGAGCTGCTGAAGTTGGCCTCCAGTGAGCCTCGCACTCACCTCAGCAAAAACGGCAACACTAGTGGAGGGTAAGCTGTTTGACTCTCAAACTGTACACATTTACAAAAAAACAACACAAAAAAAGTCTGCAAGCACTCACAATCTGGACTCCCAAGACACAACACGTATTACATACCTTTAACCAGAATCCAGCAGTGTTTGTGCTGTAATCATTGTATAAGATGGAGGACAGAATGAAACACAGCAGCACTGCAAGTTGTGCGGCTTTCATCCCACATCACACATTGCAGCTCTCCTGCTGTTTTTTAATGCCTCGTACGTTGAAACGCTGCAGGATGCCCGCAGTGAAAACAAAAGTGACCTTCTCGCTAAGATGGATTTGTCAGGCAAACTGTTCCCACTCGGACTGTTGCTCTTTCAAATTGCTTCTTTGATTTAATAGCATTTCTGAAGCTCACATGTGAGACTGTGCCATCTACTGGCTGCCTTCAGTATTAATAATTTCTTCCATAACAGCCTCCCCTGAGTGGTGGGTTATTTTAGCTGCTGCAGGTGATGTGATTCAACCCCCCCCCCCATCCTTCCTCCCTCCCTCCCAGTTTATAAACAAGTGTAAGAGTGGGTTTATCTCAGGCTACAGACGCAGATTGGAAACTAACTCTGGTTTCCTCCTCCTACGCACAGAAACCTTGTGGTTTTCTGTTTCCATTTTCAATGTAATAAGCATATGAACTTTCTCATGTACTCGGTAGTTATGGCAGCTGATGTGGTGGAGAAATGAAGAAAAAAAACGAAACAGCTATGATGAACAGACGAACTCCTTAATGCTCCTGCTTTAGACTGAAATGCTATTCACCTACATGAAATGTAAATCGTACAAACCACATATGAAACCATCCAGGAAGTCACAGTAACACTGAAAACAGCAGTGTCTATACATTGTCTTTTTCCATTAACTGGCTGTGTTTTTCTCAGGGTCCCTCCCAAAGCCTTCTATCACTGGAAATATCACTTTAAAGAGCATAATTTACTCATTTAGTCTGGTGGTTTTAACCTCTCATTAGGTTTGACTGTAATACAGTAATCAGGTTAGGGATGTTTGATGGTCCTAGTGTGAGATGAGCCCCTAAATGGGATGAGTGGGATTCACATATTAAGAGGCTCTTTATTAGAGTAAATGTGGCAGCGTGGCTGTTTGTGTGGCTGACAACTTAATTGTTGCACATCCTCTGGTTCCCTGGTGGTTGCATGCCTGAGAGCTCTGCCTCTGCTTTTCCTCTCCACCTCTCCCTCCCTCCCTCCCTCTCTCTCATCAAACACATGTATGAACAGATAGATCTTTGTACATCATTGCCATCATTGCCAGAGGGCAAAATGGATCTGAGTGGATCAGATTAGATTACACAGGCACATCATTAGCACATGCATGTACTATTTTGACCGCAGATGTTTCCAGGCATTACCAATTCAGGGAATTGTCAGACATAGTATCCCATGATCCCACAGTGTTACATGTGTTTTTGTTTTTTTTCCTTCAGTGTGGATAACTCTGAGGATCCGGTCTATGAGAGTCTAGAGGAGTTCCATGTGTTTGTGCTGGCCCATGTGTTACGCAGGCCAATTGTGGTGGTGGCTGACACGATGCTCAGAGACTCAGGAGGAGAAGGTAGACTGACTTGTAACGACCCTCTACAATACAGTAGGGTAAACAATGGAGTGACACTAAATGCCAGGTTCTGACTGAATTCCAGCGTTTGCTCCCATCCCATTTGGAGGGCTGTATCTGCCCCTGGAGGTGCCCCCGAGTCGCTGTCACTGCTCCCCTCTGGTCCTGGCCTACGATCAGGCTCACTTTTCCGCGCTGGTGTCCATGGAGCAGAGAGACCAGCAGCGAGAGCAAGGTAAGCAACCATACATCATCACAAACCCACCTACATACAGAAAAAGCAAGTGACATCCACAGCAGGTTGAAATCTAGGATGTAAAGTTCGCTTGACCTCATGCTTTGAAAAATCCAAAGTTTCACCCTCTGATGTGCAATAGTTAGGCCATCTTCACTTTTACCTTAGTGCTTAGACTGCGAGAGTGAGGGCGAGTGGTCGGCCTGTCCTGCTAGAGGTGAATAATGTATGATACAGCAGTCTAATTACCTTTGATCCATTATTAAAACTGGCCAGTTGGCAGCAGGGACCAAGGAGTGGCCAACATGGAGGGAAAGTGGACAGCAGACTGACTGACAACCCTGTGTGTTATTCTATGTCTACATATCTGTCTCTGAGGTCACTGTCAGTTGGATTTAGTTTGTCAAAGTAGGTGTGTCTGTTTATTCCTCGGCCTCTTTCACAGGAATCTGTGATATGGTGCTGAGCACAGCATACCGGCTGTGTTAGGTTGTGGCGAGAGAGTGTTGATTTTCCGTTGTGTTGAGTGACTCTTGTTTTTGTCTTGTTTTGCCCGTTCAGATTCCAGTGTTCCCAACTCCGGATGCATTGCTTATTTCCGAGGTCAGAGTAATCCTCACACGGAGGTTCTTTAATTGACAAATAGAGAGGATCTCCTTGACAACCAGTCTTGGTAGTCACGGCACTCTTCTGTATCTGACTCAGTGGGTGGAACTTGCTTGTCATTTGCGTGGGCAGCCAGCCAACTCTGTCTCTGTCTCTTTTTCTCACCCTAAAATACAGATGCACTTACGCAAACTGTTTCTCTCTTCCTCTCTCTGTCTTCCTCCTTCTTCTCTCTCTCTCTCTTTGTGCTTTTCTGAGTACATAAGGTCCTATTCTCGGCCTATAAACACCAACCTAGTTATTATGTCAGGGTATGACCACTGCAGACTAGCAGACAGACATGATTACTAACCTGCCATTCTTGCCCTGAAGTCATTCCCTTTAGTACCAGAGGCACATCAAAGCCAGCCTACTCCACAGCCCATAACTGCTCAGTTCTCCCACTCTTACTTGGGTGTTTCAGTCGTGGCAGAGGGAGTTTTCTCTTTGTCCACCAGATGGTGCCTATGTCCAAAGCACCCGCTGCAGCTCGATCACAACACCACTGCATGACTGTACTTTTTCATTCTGGTACACTGTGTCCTGAGATAGGGTCAGAGTGCGTTTTGTCTGCAGTCTGTCTCCAGGTTGTTATGAAAACACTTGTATGCTTAGCTTGGTGCATTTGCATGTCATGTGATGAACTACATTACACAGTAATGATACAAACCACTGCTGCTCGTGTGTATTTTCAAAAGAGGTATAGTGTTATGTTATCATATGATATTATTAGAACTGGGTTATGTTCTTTCAGTTTCCAGAAAAAGTACAATGATGCCTTGCTGGCTCATTTCTTCCTTCCTGGCATCAACAGATGCCAGGAAGACAAAAAGAGGGTCAGACAGACAGACAGATAGACCTAATCTTCCACTGCCAATTAGGGCAGAGTAGCCCCAGCCGGCCCTAAGTCCTCACCACAACACCACATATGGGCAGGGTCCCAGGCTGCTGGGGCCCCAACAAACCAACCCTCTCTTCTGACAGTCAGGCCACTGTGTGGACGTCTCAGGTGGAGGGCTGCTCTCAGTTTCCCCCTGCACAGCGAAGAGCATCCGAGGGGCCTTTGGCCCTGTGTGTGTTCAGGTGCCAGAGGCTGGGTTAGAATACTGGCTCTTTCTTCAGCCCTCTGTATGGAAGATTATAGCAGAGTCCCTCCCAGTAACCTGATTCTAAATCACACTGACACATCACGCTACTGCCCCTTTTATGGCCTGCTTGCAGGGCTGCTGGGGCTGTATTGATGGTGGATGGTGAAAAAACAAGAAGGAAGGGGTGACTGATGTCAGGGATTGGTGCTGAGGATCAAAACTTTCTTTTATTTGTGGTTTTTTTTTGTGTTTTTTTTTAGTAGTCAAGTGGTTTTCCTGGGCAAGACAGTCAGGTAAAGCCAGAGTCCTGGGCACATGGGTATGTTTTCTATCAGCCCACTTACTGCTCACCTGCTGTGTGATAATTACTGGCTGCTCAGTAGATGCCGCTGACCATGTCTTTTATCAGCTTGTTTGTGCTCCTGTGGTTAAACAACATGTGAGTGGAACTGGCCCTTTGGAAAACTCTGGAGCTATTTCAAGCTCTGGTCCTAAGACCAAAACACTTCCAGGTTTTCTTTGGCATCTCATCATCAGCACTCCGACACCCATGTGAATGAAGTAAATGGTCGTCTTTTACACAAAGACCACCTACATATCAGCACAGTGTAACCATTAAGCTTTGGCAAGGTTTCACCTCTCTATCCATTAAGGACACCCAGTGCATTACTCACCGTGCAGTCTGCATAATTAAATCAACATGGCAATCAGAATTAAATTTTTATTTGTTGTGGTTTTATGTGTGACTTCAAATGTGATACTCTTGTAATTACCACCATGGTTCCGCTGTTAAAATCTGTGGCAAAAAAGCTCGGGCTTGTTTATATGCATGACTGCTGTTTACCCTGGTGAATTGGGCCCTTTAAATCTGCAGCTGTGCAGAGTGACCAAAGTCAGGAATTCAAATTTGTGCATTTTCCAGACAGTACAAATTGTTCTTGAATCGCAAAACAGAGGAAACATTGGCTCAGTGTTCCTGCTGTGAATTAAAGCTTGTAATGGGTGACTTTGTTCTCTGAAGGGAGTAAAAGCGGAGGGGGACTTCACTCATTCTGCTCTCATGACACATGGCATCATATACATGAGGTGCTCATTTTGCACAAAATAAATAAAAAAGAAGACAAAACAAAGATATTTATGTCCAGTTAAATCATGTGTAATGCTTAGAAAGGTTATGTAGCTCCTTTCCAACAGCTGTTTCCTCACAGGTTACACCCAAGTTTCCTCCCCCTTCTCTCTGGCTGAATCTCCCCCAATCAAAGATGCAAACTGAGCAAGGCGAGGCAGCCTGTGTTGCTGAGTACACAGCTCGCATACCACAGAGGGCTATGATGTCATCCATGCATAAGCTATGGGAATCGGTCATTCAAGGACAACAAAACAAGGCTGCCAACAGGGATAGTAAATACATTACAGCACCCTTTAGTCCCCCAGAGCTCAATTGGCAGTGCTGAATCTCTGAATCTGGAACGTGCCCAAGTGGGAACAACAACACACACAGCACTTTGGAATGGGGAGAAAGGAGGACAGCTGCATCGTGGGAGCCAGGACGCCACCTCACAGACCTCCGCTGCCTGCTGCATGACCCGAGTGGGAACTGAGTGGGAGCTGGTTCACTGTCTTCTCTCTGTCTGCGCGTGTGTGTGTTTGTGATTATGACTGAATTTTTCTGGGCTGGAGTGTTCTACGAAAGACCCGTCTTTAAGAAAACCTCTTTTTTTCCCTTCCCAGTTTTCAGTGCTTCCATGCCAATACTCTTATTACTGTTTGACTCTGTGACTGCAGGTATTAGTCATTCCATTTTTTTTTTTTTTAGGTAGATGGTATGAAATGCATTGCAATGTGTGGGTATGAGGCAAAGGCAAGCTTGGCATTTAAAGACAGATTTCTGGACAAACCTAGTTTGTCAGCACTGCTGTTAGTGATGCAGTGTGTTTACTCTGCTGATGGAATTTGTTTGCTTAGTGGCTGGTGTCAGATACAAATAAGTAATCATGTTAACAGTGTTAAATATGCTAGGAACAGTGTGGCTGCACTTAATCTCTTTCAAGAACTAAAGGCATCGTCACATGTAGCACCAGTATTTTGACACTTGGCATGCTTCATCATGTACTTTTGCACATAAGCAGAGAGACTCAAAAAGAGACATAGAAGGGACAGAGTCAGGATTTGACCTGCAGTTTCATCAGGGATATAAGCAGTTGCTGCTGGTGTCACTGTCTCTATGAAGCCTGCAGAGCAGCGCAGCCTATTGGCAGTGGAAGAATTGATGAGGCAGGGAGGAGACTGTATCTTCCATCTGGGGCTGACAGTGAAGGCTGGAATGTCCTCGGCCTGAACAGCCTGCCTCTCTCTGCTGTCATGTGGACAACAGCCCCCACACTAGGTAGCCTGAGGAGAGCTGTCATGTGGGCCAGTGGGGTCTAGCTAGTCCTCCTTACACCCTTTGTTTTGAAAGGCAGCCACGCACTCACACACAAGCACGTACACGCCCGCACCATGCACAAACGGTGAGCACGCCTCCCACGAGAGGAAGCCCGGGTGGGTGTCTGTTTTATGTTCAGTGTCCAGTGATTAGTGTTGAAAATCTCTTCCTGCTTGTAAGTTGCTGATCATATCAGTGGAGGATGAATGAAATTATTTCAGCAGTCCTGCTTATCCTGTACTGCTGTGTCTGATTGCACTCTATTACTAAACCTAATTGTCATGTACAGTCCTGATCAGCTGTAGAACCACTCAGTTCAATAAAAATCTAAGCAGCAGTCTTATCATGCCAAGTTTAGACTAACATTTCCTCTATTGATAGCTGAGAGACAGTTCCAGTTTAGTACAGCCTGGGTCTGGGAACCCAGTGACATCGACACACGGGCCAAGAAACTGTTTTTAAATACACCCCCAGAAAAAAGCCAAACTTATTTGGTAGAGAAAACAAAGACAAACATGAAAATTATGACCCAAGCAGTCAGTTGTAAACATTCATCACTAAGAAGACTTCCTAGTTCACTGTTGACGCAACATAGTTGTTGTGCCTGCACAGCTTCCCTATGCATCATGGGATAATTACAATTCACTTTGGATTGATCTCCAAACAAAGTGATTTAGCTTAGTCTGTGAAGGTCAGTCGTCCAGGTCAGAGTATTTCTCAGTGCTATACGAAGGCAACTGGACTTGCTTCAGGTTCTTGAAGAGTCAGATGAGAGGTGAAACATCTTCAAGCGCCTCAAGCAAGTCCAGTTACCTTTGTATCGCTCTTAGATTTAGTGTCTTGTGTCCATGAAAACAATAACCTTCAGCAGCAGTTGTCAATCAATAATAGATGTTCAACTTTCTACTTTTTTTCTCAGAACATCTCATTCATGGTAGTTCAAAGTTGGGACTGGAAGTTCATTACTGAACTTTGAAACAATGAACTTTCAGTTGTATCATATGATACAACTGAAAGCTCCAGAACAGCTATGACCCAAGTTGTAACACTTGACTAGACAGGCCAGGACAGTAGCTCAGAGAACCACGGACTGTCTGTGTTATAAAAGAAGCAACCACTGAACCCTCTCTGTCTGGATGAGTCAGTTTGACTGACACTCACTGGTCACAGTCACTTCTCTGCCTAAAAAATGGATGGCAGATAGAATCAGTATACTTTACCCCACGCTGACAGGCATCAGGGATAATTAACGTGGCATTATCATAGTGTGCCATTATGGTGTCCCTTTAGCTCTGACACCACGACAGTCTTGAAGGAGAATGGGTGGCCTGTGGCGTAGTCTCCGGTGGTAAAGCCAGACCAAACTAACCTTTTGATAATCTCATCTCTTCCAGCTGTTATCCCTCTGACCGACTCAGAGCACAAGCTGCTGGCGCTCCATTTTGCCGTGGACCCTGGCAGGGACTGGGAGTGGGGGAGGGACGACAATGATAACACCAAGCTTGCCAAGTAAGTCCTGTATAGTATATCACAGGGTGTCGATGCTTATCAACATAAGCAGACAGAGGCACTGACCAGGAAAGCAGCCCCAGGAAAGGGTGAGAAAATGAAAACTGCTGTCCAAGGCAGTTCTGCTGTTCTACACACAAGGCTGTATGTGGGGGATTTAACTTTGATTATGAGTTGCAGGTTCAGTCTACTTCAAAGAGTGAGCAGAGAGAGAACAAATTGTGAGTCACGTCAGTCATGCATAGGGTTTCGGAGGAATGGCCTCACTAAAGCAGCAACACCCTCTGAGTTTAGCAAAGAGTTTATGTAAGGGTTTCTGTTTCACATTCCTGCCAGTCAGGGGGTTAGCTTATCCTCCAACCAGCTGCAGCATGAACAATGCAAGTATACAGAGAAAAGATGCTCAAACCACTTGCTAATACCTCCTCTATATATTACTCTTAATGCATTGCAGGCACTGTTTATGTAGGGCTCCTACTTTATGCATTTTGAATAGCATCGGGTGTCAGGTTTTTTAATCTCCCCAAATATGTTTGCAGAGTTTTCAAATTCAGAAACTTCTAAAAAAAATTGTTATGCTAGTCCCATAATCTCACTGTATATGCCACAATCATTGGTCAAAGGTGAGCTGCTTGTTTTTAATCATGTGAACCTGCTCTCCCACAGTCTCATCTTGTCCCTGGAGGCCAAACTTAACCTGCTGCACAACTACATGAATGTAACATGGATTCGAATTCCATCTGAAACAAGGGTAACTTTTTCTTGCATGTGTGTCTTGTTTGCCATGGTTTATTCATCTCTGGAGAGACTCATACATTCCAGATGTTCTCGAAACCACAGAGTCCAATCAATCAGCTTTATTTGCTGTCAGAATGCAATATTCTCAGACATTTATTTTTTTACTGATTATGAATCTTCAAAATAGAGGCAACTAAGTTCTTGTGTGTGTGTGAATTTGTCTGGGATACACTGGAAATCTTTTTAAACTCTCCACTAATAAACTAAAAAATTGATTTTGAATGATCCATTAAATCAAAATGTCATGAAATTGTCCCCAGAGACATCATTGCTTCCGCTATGGTCTGTGTTTTCTTCATTGCTGTGTGTGCTTGTGTGTCTCTGTGCAGGCTCCCCTGGCTCAGCCAGAGTCTCCCACAGCCTCTGCAGGTGAGGACGTCCAGTCTCTAGCTGAGTCCATGGACTCTGACCGTGAGTCTGTCGGCAGCAACTCTAACGTCAACACGGGCAAGCCCAGCAAGGAGAAGGACAAAGACAAGCAGCGCAAGGACAAAGACAAGAGCCGGGCTGATTCTGTAGCCAACAAACTGGGTAGCTTCAGCAAAACCTTGGGAATCAAGCTGAAGAAGAACATGGGAGGTCTGGGTGGCCTCGTGCACGGCAAAATGAACAAATCTAACTCTGGCTCAGGTCGTAATGGGGAGAATGGAGGGGAAAAGGCAAAGAAGAAGGAGTCTAAGACAACCAAGGGAAGTAAGGAGGAGTCGGGTCAGTCAGCCAGCTCCACCTCTTCTGAGAAGGCCACTAGTCCCTCTCCTACAGACAGAGACAGACCCTCTAGCTCCTCCCCCACCGAGAGACAGGACAGTGCAGGGAGAGTCACAGGGGACAAGACCATGGAAAACTGGAAATACAGCACCGATGTCAAGCTCAGCCTCAACATCCTGCGGGCCGCCATGCAGGGGGAGCGCAAGTTCATTTTCGCAGGCCTCTTGCTCACCAGCCATCGACACCAGTTCCACGAGGAGATGATCAGCTACTATCTGACCAATGCTCAAGAGCGATTCAGCCAGGAGCAGGAGCAGAAGAGGAAGGAGGCAGAGAAGAAGCCCCCTGCCGCTAATGAGGTGGCTGTGAAGAAGCCTGAGCATGAGAGTGTCTTCCAGAGGGAGAGATCGGACAGCTCGCCTCCAGAGAGCTGCTCTCCTGTCCTGCCCCACCACACCCACACCTACAACCACAACCACAACTCACAGCCCCCGCTGGGTCTTAAGATGCAGGGCAGGAACAGTCCCACTCCTGCAGCCCCCCTTGTCTCTGTCCCAGTGCCTCCCCTTACACCACCAACAGTCCCCCACCATGTCTCCCACCCAGCCCCAGCCCCTGCGCCTTACTCCTCCCCCAGTATTGGTGCTAAGAGACCTGGGCCCGTTCCTGTGTCTGCCCACTACAGCCATACACCGCCCATCCAGAGGCACAGCGTAATTCACATACAAGATGTCAACATGCAATCCTCCATCTTCCAAGATGACCCCTATAAGCCTGTGGTGGGCACCCTAAAGACATGTGCCACCTACCCCCAGCAGAACCGCTCACTCTCATCCCAGAGTTACAGCCCTGCTCGCCTGTCAGGGGTCCGCACCGTTAACACATTAGAGACGCTGTCCTACAATATGCCTGGTGAACACAAGTCCCACACCTACACCAATGGATTTGATGCGGGAGACATTCAGGACTGCCTGGAGTTTGCTGATGAGGACAACTCGTCTCACACCTGGCTCAACCAAGAAAAAACCAAAGGGCGGAGCTCTGGAAGCCCTTTGTACTGCTTTCAGCAGCGCCGCTGCAAGAGGGAGAACTGCTCCTTCTACGGTAGGCCAGAGACAGACAACTACTGCTCCTACTGCTACAGAGAGGAGCTGAAACGCAGGGAGAGGGAGAGCAAAGTGCAGAGGCCTGCATAGCCATCACCGCCACTTAAGCCACTTGTCAGCAAGGCCGCAGGAGACTTGAGGGAACAACACCATCTGCACTCTGCATTTAGAATAACATGATGGCAAACATTTTCCTATTTTGTTGAAGAATGCTCTTGTATTCCTGTCACCCTCCCCTTGTTAGTAAAGATTATTACTTTATGATGGGGGAAGCCGAACTTGAAACAGTGAGCAGCTTTGGCCAGATATTGTGCTACTTTGTTTTATTTCTGTCTCATTGAATTTAGTCTTTTACTTGTTTTAGAGTAAAAGTCATCTCTTTGATGTAACTTTCTTTACGTGAGGGAAAGTTCTTTATTTTTCAAAGGTTCAAAAGATTTGCATCTTATCTGGAGGAAACATTTTAGCTCTTTTAATCAGTTTGAATGCAATACCTCTGCTTGGTTCTTCAAAATCTCTGTGGAAAATTTGTAGTTGTTTTGCAATCAGAATAAATTTAATGGGAGATTAATATTAGACTTTAAAGCAATAAATTGGTGATTTTCGCTACACCCTCTCCCAATTTTGTCTATGCACCGATAATATAGTTACTGTAGGTTAACTGTGTCTTGTAAATTGTAAAGGATTGTCACGGTGTGCTTTTGTAAACAATTTGAACTACGGGAATTAAAATGTGTAAGCATTATAGATTGTAATGTCTGACTAGGATGAAATGTAAAACTATCTCATTTGTTAAGTGTACCTTTGTTCTTACCACGATACAAGGGTTTGCTGTGTCAGAATTGGACTCAAAATATTGTGTAAAGATGTCATTTCACATTTTTGCCCATAGTCAACCTACTAAAGACCACAAGCACTGCCAAACTGGCTTCTCTGAAAAAAAAAAAATTGATTCAAATTTCAAAATGTTTTTGTGCCAAACACTGAACAATGTGCATAGGACAAAATTGCTTCTCAAATATGCAGTGTTTATGGTGTGTTTCTCTGAGTCGCCTGGTAACTCCTCTATTTGGTAAATATGTTAGATGAGAACTGGGGGTAGTGAGAGCAGGCCGATGCGTATTTGTCCAAAGTGTGATTACGTGTCTTTCCCCCCCCCTACACACACACTACACGATGTGCAATCATGCTACTAGCACTATGTGGTGACCTGCAGTATAGATGTGTCACCGATCCAGTGTGAGATTGTCTGTTCTTCTTCCATATCTAGAGGCCGTTAAAAGAAGCACCTGCTGCTAAGAGCACCTCAAGCCTTTGTGATCATCAGTGCTTTAATCAATCAGTGGGTTTGTAAAACCCCAGGCCTCCAAGTGCTTTCTGCTCATTCAACATGACTACTGTAAAGACGCAGTGTTTGTGTTGCTGTTTGTTCTGGTGATGCTTGGATAATGTACCATGCTGTCCTTAACTAAGTGTGTCCTGGCCAAGGATGTCCACTGCTCTCTCGGTTCGCTTCTGTCTCTCTCCTGTACACACTGCAGTGTTGCTCCTCTTTGTTTCTATGTGACCAGTTCATGGACTCTCACCATGTTAGAACTGTAAGATATGATTTTGTATTCCTTTAAGAGTTTTACACTACTTTAAATTATTAATTTGCACATTAGGTACAGATGTAAATATGAAAAAAAAAAATAGTTTATTGTTACAAACATGGTGTGTCTGCGTCATTTTTGTTTTGTTTATCTTTAGGCTAAGGAATATTTTTAATCAGTACTTGTGTTCTGGGAGTTTTCAGGTATGTCATAAGAATCCAGGGAGCTCTACAAGCACTACTTGAAGAGCTGCGTTTTATTTTGGCAGTTGTAATCAGTGCTTAGCGTTACCCAAGATCCTTACTCCAGCACATTAGTATTGCATTTCGATAACGCTGGGGGCCTAAGACAGATTAAAGAGGCACTCCAAAGATTTTACCCACAATGGAGAGCACTACTCAGCCTGTGAGAATAATCATAAACCCGAGGAAATAACCCTAGTGATCATCAGTGTTGTCTTGAGCTAGACTCAAGACTTCAACCAGTTGACAGAAAATCTGTGTTTTAAAAAAATTCTGTGAGCATGGAATTAGAAAGATGAGTTATTTAACAAGCAGGGAAGGTCTATTAAAAAATATTATTAAGTTGCATTATAGGAATTAAAAGCAAAGATATTTCAGCCTCTGCTGCACCAATTTTTTTTTTCTGCTAACCTTTATGGAAGTGTGATACTAAATCCTAAAATAATGTTTTGGTTTTTTTTACAATATCTGAATTGCAAACTGCAGCAGAGGCAAAAAAAATCCCAATTTTTAGTCACTTAATATGGGTTAAGCTCCAAAATGGTTGGGTCCTAGACTTCCCATAACGCAACTCTATAGCAGTCAGTATCAGTGGACCCCTTCTTCTTGGGAAATAGTGATGTCTTTTACATGCCTTCAATTTGCAGACAGCTTCCATAAAAATTGAAATTTCTGGAAGCTGTTAATAAGGTAACCCTCATGACATCACTATGACATCACGAGGGTTATTTTGTCAGACTAGACAAAGCTTGACAAATAAACTGATCCTTGTGTAAAATAAGTGCAGTGCTCCTTTAAGAGGCTCTCTGATTTTTTTTTAGAATAGGACACACTCTGATTTATAACACTCAGCATTAATGGAAAAAGGTAATTAATCTTGGGTCAGCCTATTGAATGAGACAGAACTGAATGAGGGGAAAATTCCCACCAAAATTGGTCTGAGGTTACAGAGTTGAGATTCTTTGGAGTGAACTGCCAAGTAGGGCAGCATTCCAGACAGAGAGTTGTAACTCTGCTTTATTCCTCCAGAGATGCTCGCTCACTGGCAAGAGGATTGACGCCGAGCAGCGAAACAGGCCTTTGAAAAGCAGCAAAAAATCTGCAAGTGTATTCATGTGAAGTGTCCTCTCCATCCCTACAACAGTTAGATCTAGTGACGGCTTGTCACACATCGAGACAAAGAGACAAATGGTATCAAAGTTCACATAAATGTGATTCAGAGCATATTCAGGGAGGTTTAGTCATGTATTGGTCACCATAGGTATGCATGGATTAATTTACTCAAGGCTTAATTTAATCTTCTAATGCATAGAAAAGGAGCCTCGCATGAGAATAGCTCAGTAAGAAGGGTTTCATCCGAGTGCATTAAAAGCTGTTTCCAAAGGCTTCCAGTCAGATTATCATCACTGATTTCGCAGAAAGAGCCATGATTGTTAGAATACAGAAAGTCCTTTTTAAATGTTATTTACTTTTTTAGCCTTTTTGTATGTTGCTATGGGATCTTTCAGCCCACCTTTATCAGCCTGAAATATTTCAAAAGCAATTAGATGGATTACAATGACAATTTATTTTATCAAACTTAAATCAAATATTGGTTTATGACCAAATACCCGCAAGCAAAACTATGACATTCCCTTCAGCCACACTTGTGCTTTGTGTTGAGAACTAATTAGTAAGTGTTAGCATGCTAACATGCTAAACTAAGATGGTGCAACTAAGATGAACTAACTGATCTAACTTCAGCTGTGCCACATGAGCATGTTTACATGCTGATGTTATCACTGAGCTCAAAGTGACACTGTCCAGACTTACAGAGCTGCAAACCGGCCTGTAGACTTATTAAACCATAAAACACCCACAGATTTTAAAAAGTGTGGACAGAAACAATGACCCATAACTACTAACAGAAGTATAAATATACTAATACAACTCTAAAATACACTCATGAGCTCCAAAAAGATCAGCATCTTTCAGGGTTGTTGGTTTGTCCATTTCAATAAACAAGCTACAAGTACAAGCTGAGGTAAAATTAGTCTTTGCTTTTTCAAGTGTCCACTGTCTGTACAAAAGCAGCAGGCTGAGTTGGTGGAGTGAGAGTGAGGGGAGGGTTTACTCTGTGGGCAGAAGCCTGTTATGTGTGGGACGCGTTGCATACTTCTGACTGAGTGTATATAATCTCGTGACTGGGCTGCTAGAGACGACAATGTGGGTTAGACTCACTTCTCCAACTGTTGCCCCTTGCTTCAGGTCACAGTTGTGGACTGCAGCTGCTAATAATATGGAATGACTTGTTAAGTTTTGTGGATGAATTACATCTCCACGTGATGTCTAATGTTCGTCACAGAGGGCCTCTTTCTTCGCAGCAATATATCCCGAGCTCTTGTATCCTGCGTCTTCCATAACAAGCACTGAATGAGACAGAGTGCATTGTCTGCTTTTCTTGGATTCCCTTTTCTCAGAATTTCCTTTGAATTTGCATGAAGGACCTCCCTTCGCTTTTCGAGGCAACAAAGAGCTCTATCAGGCATACAGCAGTCATTTGGCAGGCCTCTCATCCTCTCCAACAGTACAGCGCAGCCTCCATGTTGTCAAATTCACTCAACTCATTTTGAACACGCACACGCGTACTGAAATCAGCGCGATACAGATACAGTGATTCTTAACCAGCTTTTAGTTCTCTTTCAGATGCATGTGTCCGCTTCTTCCTTTAAATAGAGCCCATTGCAGGCCTTAAAATAACACATTAGTTCATAAATATTGATCTTTATAGTTAGCAGTTGCTTCATTAAGAAGGTGAGATTAAAACATGCATATCCATGGGTATATAAATTGAGTATTTAGATCCTCTTTGCGCTATTTTCATCAACTATACTCATCAACAAGACTGTAAGCATCTCTACCTGACAGTATTTACAGTGCTGTTGTGTTTTAAGCAGGATTGCTGCCTTTGATGTTTCTGCTGCAGTGAGTGGTAATGCCAACCCCCTCCCCACCTCCCATAGCTAAGCCTTGTTCTCAGCCAGTGCCAGCCTCCAATATCTGAGCTCATCCCACCCGCTCCACAGGATCTAGCGCCAGCCCTGCCATGCACTGCACTCGAGAGTGGGTGGCATCACATGGCCCTTCAGCCTGCCTTCTGGGGCTTGGCATGGAGGAAGAGGGGTGCACACACACACACGCAAACATACACAGGCCTCCGTGCGATTAGGGCCACTACTGCGGCTGACCACATCTCTCCTTCTTTTTCTGTGGATTAATTCCACTGAATCTCAAAGTCCGCGATGCCCACACACCTCAGTGGAGCATAGACCCTTTTCCAGCCCGCAGAGCCTCCCACGCTCTAGACTTTGAGTGTGTCTAGCTTGGGTGCACCAATCAGCGCCTGGTAACACCACCCACCCACCCCCTCATCCTCATCTTCCATCTCTCACACACTGTACTGTACTCTCCCTGAGACAATGCATTGAAAATAACTCATGGTTGAGGTTCTTGCCTCTCTGAGTTTATTCTGTGCAGAGAATTTCACCTGGAGTCTGGGTGCCCAGGAGCTGATAATCCAAAGAAAAGGTGTGACTGAAGAGATAACTCAGTCAAACTGAAACTACCTCCTCCGCCCCCACATCCTGTCTGCAGGGTGATACCAGCAGAGATGTGTACTCACTGCTCATATAATTGTATGTACTTTGCTCTGCGTCTGCAGCAATATAACTCACTACAGAGGAGAAAATGTGTCATCTTGAAAATAAACACGTGATTGAAAGACGTGCAACCCAGACAGAGTATGTGTTTCACCCACACAACCAGTAAAACCCGAGATCTTTCTTGTAATACAGCATGATATGTGCGAATTAGCTCAGTCAGTGGTCTGCATATGGGGACTATGGTGAGACTCTGCTGTTGCATGACCAGAAGCGCCACAGGATTTGTATATTAAGAAACTCAACTGTACTTGACAACAGCTCCCTGCCAACATTCAAAGCTAAAGACAACTAAAAAAAAAAAGGTTAAATATACACACATTAAAACTAACTATGCAGAAGTCCCCCCATGTTGCTGCACAAATATAAAAACAAGCTCTGGGAACATGCCGGCTGTGATGGCACATCAAGTTGTGTGGCGGTGCCAGGGGTGGCAGCTTGTCTGTTTGTGTAGCATGGTGTGCTGCTAGCTCCAACCTGCCTGGAGACAGGAGGTGTACAGATTGAGCAGGGAGAACACCAGGCTCCTCATCAAGAATTTTAATTCCTTGGTTCTTTCTCTTCCTTCCTCTCTCACTCCACATCGCATGATTCATTGTGAGCAGGAAAGGCCACGCCTGTGATCTTTCACAGCGGCAAATGCAGATGGAGTGCGAAACTTTGCTCTGGATTAAAAGAGCACTTTTCACGGGGGGAGGCTGCAGCTTGAGGTGAATCATCCATTCTTTTGAACCTGGGCATATGCACAAAACTTCACACAGTTTATTTGGCCTGAAATACAATATAGACGGAAGGAGTACCCAGCACTCCGCGCCCCACCTATTGTTGATACCCCAGCAGTTACAGTAAATATTTGCATGGGGGAACAAGGTGTACTTCCTGTTGCAAAAATAATTCTGAAGTGCATGGCAGGCGCGTGAGAAAAGGCTGTCTAACTGAGGAACATGGCCCTTCTCTGTATTTCTGATGTAACTGTAAGAGCCTGCTTCAAGGTTTGAAATATTTTATAACTGTAAATGAGGAACTTCAAAGGGGACTGACCCAATTCTGACATTAAAGAGAGATTATGTAACATGTAAAAAAAAAAAAAAAAAAAAAAAAAAAAAAACAGCTTTGCAAATGTAAAGTTGAATTTACATGCAATAAAACACACCCATGCTCAATTCAGCACAATCTAAGATAGTATATTTTGGTGGCTAACTGACATTACTGAATCAGTTCCCTGACTTTAAGGAATAGTTTGAGATTTTCAAATTTACATTCCTGATGTGAGTTAGATGAGAGAATTGGTACCACTTTCATTTCTGTCCAGTAAAAATCAGGCTACAGCCAGCATCCAGTTAGCTTAGCTTAGCATAAAGAATGGAAACAGGGGGAAACAGTTAGCCTGGCTCTATCCTGAGGTAATAAAAACTTTCCAGAACCTTTTAAGTTTATTAGTTAACATACAAATGACAAATTGCGCCAGACCAGATCAACAACTTGTCATTTTTACATTTTTTAGATGTTTTTGTAAGATGAGCTAATGTAACCTACGGTAGGTTCATCTTTACTGCACAGATATGACAGTGGTATCAATCTTCTTAATTAACTTGCATCAATAAAGTGAACAAGCACATTTCCCAAAATGTCAAACTATTGATTTAACGACTCTTCTCTCCTTATACTATTAGGGTGACCAGACGTCCAGCTTTAGGCAGGACAGTCCGGATTTTCAATGCCCTGTCCGGCCGCTGTATGCTTGTGTAGCCTATTCAGCTACACAAACATCATCTTTAAACCACTCACAATTGTACTATAAATGAGAGTATACCAGAGTCCTATGTACACCATAGTAATTTATTGATATGCCGCATAATGTCCTCCTTTTTGGTGTTATGGAAATGGTCACCCTATATACTATGTTTTAGCACTTATCATTATCCTGTCATGTTCTAGTTCCTGTTCATTGTGGCCACAGTGGCCACTGTTCAGCGAAAATCACAGTGCCACCTCAACAGAAAAAGAGCACAGAACATTTTAGCTGCTTATTTTATGAATTTATTTCCAAATGTAAACTTCACTATTTCATGCATACAAGTTATGACAACATACATTATTCAACAATCTGTTATTTTTCATATTTGCATAGGACATGGTCACAATATATTGTCTAACATGTAAAAAATAATGCCATAAAAAGGTACAGCAGAGCAGCTAAGACCAGCACATTAAAAGTGTGTAAAATCCGAGGAACTGTACAACTGTAATACTTGAATGTAGTGATTTTGGTTTGCTGAGAAAAAAATAAAATGACACCTGAAGGTTAGACTGAGGTCATTGGAGAATGTACTGGCCATAGCTGAGTCAAGAGTTATTTACAGATTAGATTTTATTGGTGCTGAGAGGGAGAGCAGCACCATGGAGTCACTACAACAGGCAACTGATGGTGATGGGCAGAGGAGAAACACACAGAGGTATCCAGAGAGCAACATTACACTGAGGAGGTACATTGAGGACAAACAGGTACAGGAAACAGAATCAAAAGGCCCTTTTTAATCAAAGGGAGGTCACTGACAGCACTTTGTGCAGCATAACTTGGAGCAGACAAACCCTTTAAGGGCAAAAATATCCAAAGCTTGAGTAAAAGACTTGCTTTTTAAGCATGCTTTTATTCAGTGATGAGAAAACTGTGCTCAGTATCACTTTCGGCAGTTGAACGAGACCACATGGTCAGTGAAGGGTACTGACAGATACGGTCTGCTGATCCGCCATGCTGCATGTTCCCACTGTCTTTTACTCATTCAGAATTTGTTTGCTCGTATGATTTTATGGATTTTGTTCATTCAAGTTATATTAAAAAAAAAAAAGCTGCTTATTTGAAATGTAGAAAAAGGTCCATAATCAAGCACAACATCCATTGACCCTTACAGGACATAAAGTTGAACCCAGGGGTCCAAACTGGGTTGGGTTCAAGATTACTGCGACATTCATCTTTCCCTTCAAAGCCTTTGGTAACAACTTGTAACTGTGGAGCCTCTGATGAGCTGCAAGAACTCAAAGCTCCATCTCACTGCTCAAGAACCACTCTATCCTTTCATGGCTGTCTCTTAAACATTATCCCCACTTTAAAAAAAGGCTCAGGCCTTTGTCATGAGGGAAGACATGCTCTGTATGTCCTTAACTTTTAGATATTGCGTGTATGGTGTTCATTGGAATTGGCTTAGCCTACACAAAGAGCCTGCAGAGAAGAAAGGAGAGATTAAACCTGGGAAATGTTGACAATGAGAAACGTACCTTGTGCACAACTCACAACGTGTAAAACCTCACAGTCAAGACAGATTTCTATTCATATCCTACAAAAATGCATCGGGTCGATGTAAGCAGCACAATATAGCAAATGCAATTTTCAATCCTTTGGAATGGTTGGGCGTTCATTATCATTAAGATTGTTTATGTCAAAAATACCTGTAATAAGCCATTATACATTGCTTGAGTATTGTACAGCGAAAAAAGAAGAAGAAAAAATTAAATAACAAGAACCAAATGAAAACAAAGCTACACAATCCAAATGTTTACATTAAGCAGAAAAGAATATTTAACTTAGAACACTTGCATATCAAATATGCAGAGTTGCTTCATTAAATCCTGTACATAACATAAAAACATGTCACACTTTATAAAACTGTACAAGTTTGTTAAATGTCTGATAATAGCTAGTTTTTTTTTTTCTTTTTATCCTCATCCTCTGTATCATCTTTATGAAGTTACCATTAGGGTTTTGGCACGCAATTGCATCAATCATGCTTTTATATCGAGATCAGTCACAAAGATTTCATGTGAGATGGTCTTATCAGTGATATATTCATGTAATTAATATGAACTTTTTAAATAAGATTAATGTTAGTTCTTTACATACTAGGCAACAATCAGTTCTCTTTAATGTATTGTACAATTAGAAGAAGAAAAATATTGACTGGTACATTGTTAGCATCTTGTAGAAACCTTGTATTTCATTGTTTGTCGTTGTTTGAAGTCCTTGTTGAAGACTGGGAATACAATCGTGAAGTTGTATTAAAAAATTATGAAACGCCAAAGTTACATACGCGACAAATATATAAACCAAGACAAATATGTGGAGCTCAATGGGGAAGGGATCGTTTAAATATTTTTGTAGCATAAAGTAATAAAAATATGCTCTTATTTATTTTTTTTTTTTCTGGAAAGATTACATTTTGAATCTATAAGGATGTGCAGGACCCTGACAACATGGGATGATTATATAAAATGTAGCCCAGTGTTTTTGTTTTGTTTCATTTTTTTTTTTACAGAAAAAGTCTCTCTTTCTTTCCTTCTTCATTCAAGTAGGGACAAACAAAACCACCAGTTATTTGTGCTACTCATCAAGCAAACATAAGCTACATGATGGATGCTTTGAAAAGATATGAAGGTACAACAAAAGTCAACTATTTCGAGAGGTATGATTTTTGAAAAATATACAAGCTTAAACATTTTATATGAGACAAAAAAAAGCAATAATAAAAATTATGACTACATTGCTAACTCACAATGCTGTGGTCTCTATTCTTATGGAAAACTTTTAAAACAAACAATCTAAATAATAAAGAAAAGAAATCACTCCATCAGAAATCAGCGTACATGGAGGTCAGGAAGTTTCCTTTTCTTATCGTGACTCAAAACAATCCTTTCATTTTCTGACTTTTGGATAACAGGTTACCTGCAATGACCTGTATCCTGACATCAACAGAGTATTAAGTGTTTCTGATTAAAGGGGTGAACCCCAATTAATAGGGTTAAAATGATGTTATTTAAGCAATAATGGTGCCTATAAACAGCCTGGCAAAAACAGTCAACCTTAATGCTGTGATAAATTCAAATGAACTGCTGAAATGACCTGAAGACAATGGAAAAAAAAAAATAAAACAAAAGAACAGACTATATACCTTTCTCCAGAGAGGTTAATAATTATTTGACAACAAAAGCAAGTACAGTAAAAATGGACAATGTACAAAACTGTGTTCAATGGCCTTTTGTGTTGAATTATTCAAGTAGATTTGGTACAGTGAGAATATAAGTTATGAGACTCTGCCTCTGGAGGCCTATATGTCACTGGAGCAGTCTGGATGGATGGATAGACTGGGATGTTTACACAGTCTCAGTCAGTTTGTTTTCAGATGGTAGGAGCTTCCTGTTGCCTACTGTACAGCAAGTCCACCGACACTAATGGTCAAGGGTCTTTAAAGGGGCATTTCACTTCACTGAAAGCAGTGTCCAGAGTGCCCAATGCTTACTAAGGCGTATAGCAGGACTGTTGAATGTTATGAGGACATACTAGGCAGGAGCTGGGCCCGTACAGAGGCGTTCCTGTGTTTCCAGTGTGGTCGGACACTGACCAGCAGTGAGCACTAAGCACCCAGGAACACCGTGGGAGGCTGGCAGACATTTGTGTGCAGCAACTGATGTTAAAACAAAATCCACAAACTGTCCCATATCTGCTTTGCGGATGTCGACCCTGAGGTAAATGTGCAGATTATGGATTAAGAAGTGATTCATGAAACCTGCTTGAGGGTGAGCCACTCAGATATTTTTTTTTTTTCTGCAAGAGAAACTTACACTACAAATCAAGTCAAAAAAAAAAGCCATGGATAGAATAGATACCACAAAAAGCTGCTCAACAGTAATTTGAAGAACTTGTTTGTGAAAATCAGAGTTTTTTTTTTTTTTTTTTCAGAAATGGAAAAGTAAAACCCTCTCAGTGCTTCTTCCACTGAGAGCTGCTGATCAGTGGCATTCAAAGTGTCATCTTGCAGCCTTGAAACTTACTTTACATCTTACAGAGGGTTGTTTTTTTTTTTTAACATGTGGTGTTTTGAGGAAACTACTGCATTCGATCTAAATAAGGGATGTTTTCTTTCTGGAGGATGTGACAGAGCTGATTCTTCACAGCTTTAAAGAGAGATGGCTGCTGCAGAGACTGAGGGACAAGGCCTGCCATTCATGAACTTACACCTGCCAGACCGCCTCAAAAACCCCTCTACACTCGTTGGGCGAAGTTGTTAACATGCATATAGTGTGAAGCACGGGACTGCAGGGCGAGAGTGGGACGACTTGTTGGTAAGATGAAGCTAGCACATGCAATTCATGATGACAACAGTCTGGAGGGGTCTGACAGGACCACACTACATGGATGAAACTCTTTCCAACTGTAGCGCTGAAGCATTAAAAGAAAATGTAGGCATAACACAGACTGGCGGGGCTGCAGCAGTTTTTATAGTGGTGCCCGTTTCCATGGAAGGTTTACTGTGCCTTTTGCCTGACTTATTGAGGCATGTCTGTCTAGAAAACACAAGTCAGCTTTCTCACGGGACATCTGAGCTTCACAGGCAGGACAACGTGAGGCTGGTGAGCACTGCACTTTGCTGATATGTTCATTTTGGTTCAGATGTTTTTACAACAGTTTAAAAGCCCCCTTGTTGCGAGAGAGAAGTTTGAAAGCAGCTGTTTGAGTGATTGGGTTCATTTGGTGTGAATTTGGAGCGACGTTTTCCTTGGCATTGTGAAATCTGACTCTCCAGAAGGAGCAGTGGATTTCTCCCTGTGCTTAGGATGGAGTTGGGTACATCCCACCCACATTGCCAGCATTGTCTAGGTAGTACTGTTGTTCATACACTTCTCTTTCTACTCTTATCCTACAGGTTGGATCAAACCACTAATTACAGCCATTTTTCCGCTCACAGTCCCTACAGTTGGAGGGAGGAAGGGAGTTGGGGGAAGGAGGTGGGGGGGGGGGGGGGGGGGGGGGGGGTTGTCTGCGGCTGGGTGTCTCCTCCTCTGTGCTGCTCAGCTCATGATAAACCTCTCCTCTTTTATCAGGACCTGCCCCCTCTTGTCTGTCTTTTGCAGATAGCTGCTTTGTTCACTCTGTGTTCCACCATGTTGCAGCCCAGCCCAACACTCTGCCCCGCACTCTGCCTGACACTCTGGCCTACTTTTGACCCCCAAAGTTAGGTGACCTTATGCAATTTGGCAGGTTTGGAGCATCACCACTCTCTGACAGGACAGGTAGAGCCAGATGAGTGAGGGAGGACTCCCTGGAAATGGCATGTTAGCCCTCCTTCTCCTGCGGGCTGTGAATAGCTTCTTGTGGGATGCAGCTGTTTCCTCCAGGGAGGCCACAAAAGGCAGAGGCAGGAGGAGGGAAGTGAGCAGGCTGTCTGGCTCTACCTGTGATACTGCCAACCACCAGCCCCAGGCCTAAATGAAGGGTGGCTTACAAGACTGAGTAGAAAGCTTTCTTTCACTCTTGTCTTTGGTACTTTTTCCTATGTGCTTGCGAGAGGGATAAACATTGTTTCAACTAAAGTCCCTTTGTGTCCATTTTGTGTGAAATACTGGCTGATGATACAGCACTTTTATTTAAAAAAAAAAAAAAAAAAAGCATGAACAGCTGCTTTGAAACTTAACTGTCTCTATTTAAAGGTTCTAAAGTTTCTTCAACTGAGTATATTTATAAAAACTATTCACCCAATATAATCCCGATCCTCCCACAGTGCAGATTTACACAGTATATTCTGCACACTGCTGTTGAATGAAATACATATTTAACCCAGTGTAATGGCAACTGAATATTAACATTACAGTGGAGGAATAGATGTATTTTGTTTACTGAGGCGAGGGTTTGGGGACCGATTTCATAACACACAGCATTTACATTACATATGAATCCCCAGAACACCAGGGAGAACAGAACATGAGTGTTGTTGTACGATTGACCGTATGACCATAGGGCTAGTTTCCTCGGATGTGAAAATCAACAAAAAAAACAAAGAGTGCAAATTGTGTTGAGTGTAAGGCTGCTATATATGTACTGTATGTTTCTCTTCACCGTGTTCATTCTTTCAAGCTAACAAGGCCATCCCTGAGCAGGGCGTAAAATTCAACCCCTGTTGAATTTCAGAGTAAAGTGATGAGTATATTGTGCAGTCAATGTGAGTACTGTTAAGTACTGTGGTATTACAGAAATAGCAACTGTCTTCAATCCTGAGGTGTGTGTGTACCCCTTCTCCTCACCTGTTCAAAAAATAAAGAAAAACAAACAAACAAAAAAAAAATTGATAAGACTTGTCAGGGTGTCTTTTCTTTTTCTTCCAAACCTTGTTTAGCTGACTGCGAACGTACATTGGACAACTAGCCATCATCAGAAGCTAAAAAAATACAGACATATGGTACAGAATGTAAATATTGCCATCTGGGAAAGGCATTACCTTCTTTTAGGATCACACATGTAATTGCACTACAATAAGCAGTTATGTACAGTATGGTACACCACAGCAAGCGCAGGAATAGCAAAGGGGGGGTTGCTGACAACTGTGCAACACAAGTGTTATGAGAAAAACACAGGCCTCGCAGGTCGGAGGCGGAAAGTGCGACTGGGTTTCAGTTTAAGGCGAGTTGGCTGGGCTGAGGGTGGGGCTGAGGGTGGGGCTGGAGGCATCTGAGCGGCTGTAGTCGCTGAGGGAGCTGGGACGTGTTGTGTTGCTGCTGCTGCCGCTGCTGTGAGGCCTCTTCAGCATGCCAGGCTGGAAATCTGAGTGGCGCCGGGCGTGCTTCATCAGGTGGTCGCTGCGCATGAAGCGCTTGTCACAAAGAGGGCACCCAAACTTCTTCTCCCCCGTGTGGGTGCGGTAATGGCGAGCCAGCTCATCGGAGCGAGCGAACTTCTTACTGCAGTCTGGCCAGGTACACGGGAAAGGCCGTTCTCCTGCAAAACCGAAAAGGAAGCAGAGATGTCGGTGTATAATCACACAAGCAGCACGGCTATAAGGACCATATCAGTCTTTTTTGTCCTATTTACCAGTTCTACAGATTATAGGCTGGACATGTTTTTCAAATATCTGGGTGTGTTTTCCAGGCCCTCCAAACAGACATGATTTTCCACTGATTTCAATCTGATATGAAAATCAAATTGCAAATATTGTGAAAAGATCTGCACTATGATGTATTTCCTATTTAAAGTCTTCACAAGCTCATTTTAACACTGTACTGAAATAAATGGGAGCTGATGGCTGCTTGAAAGGCTAAACAAGACAATCAAAATGCAATTAAAAATCTAAAAAAGGGACTTTACTCAAGAGAATGGTGGGCAGGAATGTAAAGTATATGCGATTTGAGTTAAATGGGCCAAAACATGCTCAATTCACCTTAAATGCTTCAGTTTTTCGGTGCTGTGTACAATGGGAATCACATAGACTTTTCAGAAGCACTGATAGTGTCAGTGAGTGTAACATGAAACAAATGAAACTCATTGATGTGTTGTTACTGTTGCCCTCTGATCACAAAACTGCTACCATGCCATACCATAGTGACTCATCATGAGATGTTTACAGGTTAACAAGTCATGAACACCGTCATACACGGCAAGCAGACACTTTTCCAAAGAAGACAGGTCCTGCTGAACAAGACTGTGCTGTTTTCTGTACATAGTTGACTCTGAGAGTCATCAAGGAATAACGATTGCAAGATTACTGCTGGGTCTGACGGGCCAGTGAGGGGAACGATATCAGAAACCACCAGACGTTTTCAAAATATTAAAAAATGTGAGACAAGAATGCTGTAGTGAGCCATGGGACCTGGGGTAAATCACCTAAAAATTGGCGCTGTGCTCAAGGAGCAGACACAGTTTAATTATCTAAGCTCCAGATGCTAATCACACTCACAATGGTTGCCCAGCCCATTTTCCAACATGCAACTATCTGTGACTCGGCACATGGGAAATTACACCCTCCACCCCCCACCCCCCTCCCCACCCCTCCATTAGGCAATAAAAGTGGGCTTTGACACAAATATACTCAAAGCCAGATGGTACTATATATCTTGTGGTTTCCTTCTATTCTGATGTGGAAACAGTGTACACGGAGCCTGAATGTAGTGTTCTGCATCCACTGGCCAATATGTCTAATACTGTATTCATTTAGTTCCATTTCACTGAGTTTCTGCCTGACAATAGCTACATCAAGAATTCTAATTTTACCAGCGTGACCTTGCAGCACTATAGCAAAGGGCAGGACGTATTCTTTCAATGTTATGGTTCTTTTCTGAGAATAAGAATAATCAATCTTCTTGTAAGCTCATATGCCAAGGAGTCTTGGTATGAAAAGGAATAGACGATGAGATGCGTTAATGTTTATTGGTGGTATGACAAATGAGCACATAAGAGCAGGACCTGCCAAATACTTTCTTTGTTCCTTGGCTTCCCTCAGGGCCACAATGGAAACAGTGCTGTTCAGCATCAAACAGTCATATGCTACCTGATACCAGGGAGTCTCAAAAACAAGAACTCAGTGCAAAACTAGTCTCAGCAACCCCCCCACCCCATACTGCATGGTTACAAAACATGTAGACAGACAGAGCAAGTCTAGACAGCCCGGTCTGTGTTCCTGCCTGTGACGCCTCACCTCAGCTCCAGACAAACTCAGTCAGCCCTGCCCACTACAGTTCCTTAGGGTTCATACACAGCTCAGCGTAAGTAAACTTTGTAACCGACATATAGATATTTGCATATTGCACACACCACCCTTTTCTTCTTTTTTTTTGCCAATTCTCTGTACTGTTCTCACTCTCCTGCTAAAGTTAACACAAAAAGGAAACACATTCATCTGTCCTGCATGCCCTGATGTTAGAGTTACAATTCATATTCATTTGACCTTCATACATCCTGGATTACACCCTCCTTGAAGCACAGCTCTGGCAGAGGAGAGAGGCAGTGTAACTTTTAGGGCAATCATCTCTTTGAAGAGACTCATGATAGCCTGATTTCATACCTTATTAGCAAGAGAAGCGGCCTCTGTTGCCACCTGGCACTGCAAAATGAGTTACTGGCTAAAAAAGAAGAGCTAAGCTCTGCAGGCTGCTTAAGGCTAAATAACCAGTGTAACAGATCCAACAACATTAATATTTAACCAGACACCAGAGAGCTCGACTGAGATATCCAGTCTAACGGCCCTTATACAGAAATGCAGTCATAGTGGAAGCATCAGGTATCCTACATCAACTCACTGAGACGCATCAAATTATATACAGCTCCATGACTTCTTAGAAAATGCAGCATTAACTGATGCACTGCCCACCTCACGCTAAACTGCTTTTGGCATTTAGGTCAACAATATGAATATGCATTTAAATCCTGCTGCTTCAATGTAAGCCTTAGAAGATTCAGTTGCACAAAGAGAAAAAGAATCACGTAATGTCCCAATTAATTGCCGTGCTTGTTTCATAACATGAGGATTGGGAGGTTTAGGGAACAAAGACTTTGATCCTGAGTGGAAACCATGATAGGGGCTATTACCCTGTTGTGGTAGGAGGATGTCACTCTCCATGATATTTCAATAGACTGCAGCTATTACTCAGCATCTCTGATGAAAAAAGAATGCAGCAAGCTACTCTCCTTACCCTGCTGTTCTTCCCATCTAGTCCCAGTGTTGTAACGGCAGGGCCGCTGCCAGGCCCCACCGATTGGTTATCCCATCTCTGGCAGAGCGCCACATCCAGGGTGTGGTTTGTCTTTCTCAGAATGTGTCAGTTGCAGAAGGCGAGGTGGAGTGGGGGTGGGTGGGTTTGAGGGGCGTAATGAGGGAAGCTTTTCCCTAACGAACATAGTGACCCAGTTACCCGTAAAGTGAGTTACATCACGCACGCAAACTGTACCTCTGCTAAGCACTAGTGTCCCCCCTCCAAGGCGATGCGATTATGTCACAGGTACTCTTGTTATATAATTGTTCTCTCTGAGGCCACTGGGTCAGTAAATAAACAGCTCATCTCTGCTCCTCTCCCTCCACCCTCCTCTCATTCATATCTAAGAAGTTTGGCTCCCCGGTTTCTGCAGAAATGGCTACGGGAAATGGAATCTGTCTCCCTGGTGTAAAGGGATGCTGTCTGTGAAGGCGAGATCAAATCTCTTTTTGACGTGAGCAGCAGCACAGTCAACTCAACTCAACTTGGTCACCTGCTCCAACAACAGCAACCAGTATTTCAAACAAGAGTAGATAACATTCCTGGTGTGTCCTCAGGCATGGGCCAAACTCACACAGTGTACAGCTAAAACCTCTATGTGAGCCTGTCATAAGAGAGATTGAGTAAATAGCTCTGCAGGGTGAGAAGGGTGAAAAAAATACAGCCCCTGTGGATACATCAGAGATCACCTTGAAGTTAACTTTGTTCTGCCTGCACGTTGAGAACCAGAACAGGAAATATCTTTTACAGCGCTCAGAACAACAACAATGTGCACATGAAAACCCGTATGGACTTTTACGCGCAAACAGCTAGACAAAGGGAAAGTAAGGCTGGAGACAGAGTGTAGATCACAGGTCATTAGAGTTGGAGCTACCTCACTTCAGTGCTGGCTCAGTGGCACAGCCAGCTTGGCAACATGAAATGAGAGAGACACCACTAACTCCAGTGGTAGGGCTCAGCGCAATCCTGTAATTTTGTTGCATGTTTACAACAGACTATGACCTGTAACCAACCAGGAGCCAGCTATGCTGCCAGGAGACATCCATTCATGGGATTTTGGGTAATACTAAAATGACTGCTGAGTCCTTGATCAGCATAAACCACTGGAGCAGACAGGGTTAACCCAACTGTGGCTGGCCTCTCCCTCCACATGCACCATTACATACCAAGATGATATAAACACAAGCATGTGTGTGCAGAACAATAAATATACATTAAGGCTTTTGCAGCTCCCCTTTTCATTGTTTACACAGCAGTATATATGCAGGCTTTGCTTGTGCAAAAATAACAACAAAGGCTCACAAAATTCTGCGGTCTGTAGAAAAGGAAAAAAAAAAAAAGACACTGCTTGATTTGAAACACATCTGAGATCAGAACAACTGTTTACGTGGCTGTTTGTCTATGAAAAATTGACTCAGTGGGAGAGGAATCAAATTACAGAGAAAATCAGTCAGTTAAAACATGTTTTCTCAAAAGCTCCATTCAGAATTTGTTGCAAACAAGAATAAGTCGTGTCTGCAGGAGCAACAAAGGACCCTCGGGTGGGTCAGGTACTCGTGATGAGGGCCAGCTCAAACTTGTCAGGAGAAAACTCAGAAAACAGAGAGCATTTGATCTATGATCATCTTTTGTCTTTATTGTAAGGAACCTTGCTTGACGTTGAATAGTCGGGCTCCCCTTGTGGGCCTATAGCTGTCAGGTTGTGAACAATAGCAGCAGCCTCGCTCCCAGTGGGAGAGGCACTCCTGTAATGCATTTCAATCAGACAGGCTGTGCGTACTAACCGTAACTCACTCCCCTTGGTCTGCACTGCACAGGGCTATTGACATTCACCCGAAGACATGCAGCGGGGGTCGAGTGTGACTGTCTGATTCCTGCACACACTTAGCTATACATTACTTCATCCCCTTAACTCTTTAAGGGAAAGGCTGGGATAGCTTGCCTGCATTGACCAGCTCATCACATTTGCCTCAATTAGTTAGAGTGGGCACTCTCTCTCAGCCTTGAGTGCATTCTAAAACAACCTGCAGCCTTGATATGTTGCAGGCGGCCTCCTTATCTTTTAAACCCTGGTTAACTATGGAAATGCAAACAGCTGCAGCCATTAATGTCTGTTTACCGTTGGTCCGTATAAGCAGGTGGGAGCAGGGATGCCCTATCATCCATGACTCTCACTCACACACTACAATGTCAGCTCATTCCACTGATGGAGTCTGACACTATAGCTCATGAGAGATGGACATGCTTACTACCCGGTGCCAAACAAAGAGCTATAGCCCTGCTAGACCCTGAGAGGCCTCACCACACTGCGATAAGAGGAGATAAAGGCTGTAGATATTGCCAGCTGTCCCAGTGTATACTTGATACTCTGATGGTAAGTGGAAGAGAAATATTTTCATGTCTCACAGGGAAAATGATTATGGCCTCCTTCCCCCTAAGACTGAACAAAATACTTCTTATGTTGTGCCGAGGACCACACCCCAGTGTGTCGTGGTCTGCCACAGTCTGATTTATCGCACAGAGAAAGGGGACACACCTTACACACTGTAGGGAACATAAACAGCCCAGCAAGAGACAAAACACTCCCCCTGACATTAGCTCCACAGCGATTTTCAGCCAGTCCTCTCTTATTCAAGCTGTGCTGAACACAACACAGTGGTCACAGTCAGAGTCTAACTCACAGGATGGGACCCTGTGAGTGCCAGGCTGACAGGGGTGTTCTCTGCTGCAGAGGTCACAGCCCTTCAAACGTTAATCAGATTAGCTGCAGATGCAGTTGAATAAATGACCTACATCAATGGAGGGCATTGACAGTGAATATCCCAGTATCTAACCCCACCCCCACCCTGCCACACTGTATATTCTCTGTCTTTGTGCTGCAGAACCCCCCTTTGCATGTGAGATTCGGTTGGCGGTTTTTGAACAGTAGAGGCAAAAAATGCACAAATGTTCCACAGGTCTGTATCCCTCTCTTCCTGCCGCTGGTAATCAACACCACGCCACAAGCCGTGGCCGGAGCTTGGCCTCGCAACACAACACGCTTCAGCACCTATTTTGCTTTGCAGGCTGGAGAAGGCTGGGAGGGGCTGGTGGGGGAATAGACAGAGTAGCTTTTATAGTAGTACTCCAGAGCTAACTAAAGAATACATGAGCCCTGTGGGCCATTGAAAGCAGCACAGCCAGGGAACCACCTGACAGGGGCCTTTCAGTATTATGAGTGTCCACCATGCATGCTTAGCTGCTTCATCACAGTTAAATCAAGTTTATATTCCAATATTAGTGATGAGCTATCCTACAGTCAGCTTTACATGTCCACATGTAGGATAGCATATGGAGAGTGCGTGCACCAGAACACGCCTTGGTGATGTCTTTCATGGAGTAGCAACGCTGCACCAGAGGATTAGAACAAGATGGTGGCTCCACTTTGGTTGTATTTACAACCCAGGGATCAAGTAGATTTAACTAATACCTTGTTTCCACTGCACATACTATACTGTACTGCTACATATGGGCTAACCAGATTTCATTCACATTGTCTTATCTCACAGCGAGAGCAAAACCTCCGAGGCTTTACTTAGGCACAGAGTGCTTTAAGCTACATAGACAATGTTAACATGTTCACACTGACAATGCTAACACGCTCACAATATGCAGGTAATACTGTATGTACTGTGTTAACCGTTTTTATTTAGTGTGTTAGCATGCTAACACTTGCTAAGTAACACTAAACACAATGCGCGTCTGAGGTTCAAATTAATGCCATTACTTTTTGCTGGCTGCACTAAAGGAAAAGTCACATGATCGCCAAAGTCATTAGGATTCATGACTGTCTATAACCTCATGGCAATGCATCCCATAGTTGTTAAGATATTTCAGTCTCCATGTGGCGGACTGCCCCACACCACTAGCATGGCTAAAAACATATAACTTGTAGGATCACCAGTGTGGAGACAAATGGAAACTGTTGAACATCTCCTGGCTGAGGAGTCACCTTTTTATTATGTCAGGAGAAATATGGCTCAACTGGGAGGGATGGTGGAAATCCTGCCGTGTGGCATGTAGACAGACTAACCTCTTGTGCCCCAGTAGAGTTTTTGCATATTGCTGTGCCAAGGTCAGGCTCAAGTAAGAGCAGGAAAACCCCATCTCCACCCTGCTACCTCATCACTGCCACCAGCCACACAGGAACACTGTGCACTCTGTGTAGCAGTGCAGCCAAATATAAAACCACTGGCAGAGATGCAGTATATATAATCAGAGACTCCTGTGTCTTTTTTCCATGTGGAATTTGGGATAATTTCACGTTTAAAAAAGTGTCATTAACCACAGTTATTTGACCAAAAATAGAAAGCATGCATGAATAACTGGATCTACATGGCAGTGGAACTGTGCTGCCAGGTGGTGCCACTTATTTTTTAGGACAGACAGTAAAAGGCTTTACAGCCATCTCACAGTATTAGAGGTACCCCCAGCATAACACAAAAGAGGTCCAGACAAAACGTCAAACCAACTGTAAAATATGTCATTAGGCTCTTTGTCTTTGAGAAATATTGACCCTGTTCCTCCCGGTGATTCAAATAGTTTTCGAATAGGTCTTGCACACTGACAAGATGGCCTTTTGTGAGGCCCAGTTGTGGGGGGGGGGGGGGGGGGGGGGGCACAGAAGACTCGAGCTGTTCTTTCTGAAGAAGACATGACTTGTAATGAGCTTGTCAGGGGCCATCTCTCCTTTGGATATGGCAGTCTGCATGACATGACCAAAGCAGAGTAATGAGGCTTCACAGAGAACACCGTGTACTCAATGACCGCGAGACACCTCTTGGGAAAGTGGGTCTTCATCGTTAAGAGTCCGTTATAGAATATCAAAAAAGAACGAATGAAGAGAGACCAATTGGTGCTGAGAATTTCCCTGAGGAAGAATCAGAGGCCGTCGCCTTCATGGTCTCCGTCTGTTTCATTTGACTATAAAATTGAGATTATCTGTACATCAGCATTATATGACTGCATTCTCCTTACTGCAGGATAAGTATATACCAGAGAAAAGCCCCACCTCCCACACCAGGACATCAGACAAATGCTGTCTGGTGACCTTAGACACCCCTAAACTGCTGTGGATTCCTCGCCATCAAACTCAGTGCAGTATAATGAGCTATTTAAATTCAGCGTGTTCTCCCATCACGAACTGTGTTTGAAAAGAAACCTAAAATGAAACCACTGAAGAGACCCTTAACCAGGAACTTTTTAATACACAGGATAATCCCCAGGTCTTGCTGCGGACAGAAAAGTCCACGGTGAGGTTTGTAAATGATCCTGAGTACATTGTTTCCTTAAAAACACATTGGTGCTGAGTTTTTAAATGCTTTGAGCACTGTAAATGAACTTTTATTCCCCTCCATAGCCCTGGAGTGGCATCAAAAGTCTCATTAGAAGAGCTATCAAAACATAGGGTAAAAAAAAAACCCTGAAACTATTTCTATAGCGGAGGTAATCATTACTGCTGGGTGAAGTTCACTTTGAGCTTGTAATGGGACTGATTTTTTTATGTACTGTAGACATTGCACAAGAAATACAATGCAGCTCAGGTTTCAGCTCCTCTTACACTCTGACAAATCACACACAGAAGGGCTGCAAAAGCTGGGATCATGAGGCTTTGGGCGTAAGAGAAGTCAAATGAGGACGCCTCGTCCCTAGCTCTTTGTTTAGTGTCTATAACAGTGTTTCCCCCCTCAATTAGATAGTGGTGTTTGGCTAGGACTGACTGGGCTGGGATCCATTCTCTCTTGACTCTGCTAGTAGGGGCTGAGGGGAAGCACACTGCCAGAGTCTGGCTCTATGAAAGCACTGCAAGCAGCCTGGCTGAACTCAGATGACCCACATTCTGGGACTATCCAATCAAATAAGCAGAGAGAGTCATTATTATCAGAATTTATGGGACACAAACCAATCGTGAAGCCAGACGCCGGAGTATATCCAAACAGAAAGGCAGGCGAAAGGAAACGCTTAATAGGCAAAGAGACAAGGGCTGGGCTAATATGGAGCAATAAAACTGCACTGAAAACACATGGTTGGGGCTGCAGGGAAGTGCACTGTGTGCTGGAAGCTGGCACACTGAGAGCGCTGCTGCAAGTTTGGCTGAGACAAGGCCGCTCAACTGAGATGACTCACGTTTTGTGACCATCCTCATTATCAGAAATTATAGGGCACAAACCAATCGCAAAGGCAGACACATGAGTGTATCCCAAAAGAAAGGAGGCTTAATGAGCAAAGAGACGAGTGCAGGGCTGATAGACTGTAATAAAACAGCACTAAAACACACTGCGCAGAGGACACACAGGAACTTAATATTAGTATTATGGAACCTTACTTAGCGTACATATATATGTCACAGCTGTCAGCACAAAGCTGCAGCTGATGAATACAAATGGACAAAAACACAGCATACGAACACTGGATTATCCACCATCTACAAGAAAAAGCATCACATAACAGGCCTATAGTGTCTTATAGAGTGCACTTGCATTTTTTACGTTAGGCTTTATTTCAATGGCACATGGCATCCATATGAAATTCATGTATAGGATAATAAATCAAGTGATAAAAGGAAATGGACCAATCACAAAGCCAGAAAGGGGAGCGTATCCCAACAATAAGGCAGGATTAAAAATAAAAAGCTTTATAGGCAATGAGACAAGAATTTACCACTGAGAAAAGGATATGTTATGTTTGAGACAACTAAAGGGTGAATTGTGCAAGAAGGTGTCCCACAAATTTAGACTTTTGTGCTGAGTTGAGTGTTTTTCTTGCACATGTTTCTATAGAACCTATAAGGCTCAAATATATGTGTCAAATTCATACAAGGCGTTTCTTGTGTGTTCCAGAAAGGTTTGTTTTGTTTCTGGTCTGTCTGTCAGGCATGCTGTGTGTGTGTGTGTGTGTGTGTGTGTGTGTGTGTGTGTGTGTGCGTGTGCGCGTGTGCGCGTGTGCGTGAAGAATGAAGGATAGGGAAGAGGGAGTGTGAGCTGCAGTCTACAGAGCTGAAGCTCCTCAGTCGAGGCTCAGCTAGCTGAGTCTGTTGCTGGCCAGATCAGCTGGCAGTCTGTCTAGTGGGGGTGTGGCACATCACAACAAAGGGCTCTGGGCAGACGGACGACTGCACAGCCCTTATCAACCCCCCAATTTGAGTCCATCTACATCTTTTCCCCCCTCTCTGTAGCCTATCCTGCGGAATGCAAAGCGCAAACATGGAGGTATGGTCCTTCAGGAAGGTCAAACGTAACAGGCTGCTGACCTGGAGCGCATTTGATAGCCTTTCTCTCTGCAGTGTGACGGTACACTGAAGTCTACCGGATTGATCTTGAAAACTTTTCTTTGCATGCCCACATTAGCGCACACTTTGACCTATTCTGTGATGTTCACACTGCATGCCTTCGAAGGATTTTATTATTATTATTATTATTTTTAATTTTCTCACGTTCCCATGAAACAAACCAAACTTTACGTGAATCAAGGCTGGAAATCTGATGCGTGTGATTTGTTCCTGCATTTGCACTGCAGTTTCGGTTTGTACACACTGTCCAATGCAGGCGGGGGGCTGCAAGAGGAAAGCCGTGACAAAGCTCGGAGACTTGAGTGGGAGTGGCACTATTTTCGACCCCCCCCCCCCCCCCCCCCCCCCCGAAATTAAAAGGACATTTCGCAAAGTTCATACAACTTAATGGAACAATGCGATTATTAAGCTATGAACCAAATTTGGCCTCAGTGCGCTGCGTGCGCTGGCTGTTTCCATTTAGGGTGGATCCGTTAATATTTACACATATGACTCGATGAAACACAGCAGTCAGTCACCTTCCTCTGTACAAATATCGGTTTGAATGTAAGAGAAACCACACTTCTTTTTTTTTTTTTTTATCAGTATTCTCAGTTTTAATAATCCCATCCGTTCTCATATCGACAAGGGAACCGCAATAAGTCATGTTCACAGCAACAAACATTTGCATCCAATGAAACTGACCTGTGTGTGTCCTTAGATGCGCTTTGAGGTGGGATGATTTGCCATAAACTTTTTCACAACCTGAATAGTGGCATTTGTGCTTTTTCTGAGGTGATTCTTGCTCAGTTCGACCTCTCGATCTTTTGCCTCTTTGTTTGAGCGAAGGATCGGAGATGGTGGTAGGTGTGGCAGAGTTTCCATCATCTGCGAGGTTCGGCATGCTCTCATCCTTTATTTTTGCCTGCTCGGCAACATTGTTGGGAGTCTGCTGGTTAAAATCCGCCAGAATCCGCGCCACCACAAAAAGAGAGGAGTTGTCTTTCACCAGAGGCTCTTTGATTTCCTCTCCGTTCTTAGAGGAGGATGGGATTTCTGGTTTAATCTCCCTATTCCCTTTAGGAGCGTGAACAATTGCACGACTGGACATTGAAACAAGGCACTCTGCTGCAAAGTGATCCATTTTGTCTTTGAAACAGCCCCCTCTGCTTCTTAATGACATTCACAAAAACAAAAATGAAAATAAAATAAAACGATGGCGTGTGGGGGGGGGGGGCCGGGGGGCGGAGGGGGGGGTGAGAAAAAAAAAAAAGTAGTTGTTCCGTGGTTCCCTTTGTGCGGTGGTGAGGAAGAGGAGGAGGAGGAGGAGGAGGAGGTCGTGCTCATCAGAGAGAAGTGACTTTAGGATCTTACCCGGCTTTCCAATATCATCAACATCCTGTGAGAGAAACGCCTCGGACAAAAAAAAAACAAAAAAAAAAAACGCAGACACCCCCCCCTCTCTCAGATACACACAGAGAGAGAGAGAGAGAGAGAGGAACGAAGAAACCCAAAGTCTTTGTTTAGTGCAACGACGCTGGTAACAGGAACTCTAGAAACTTGGATGTCTTCACTCCCATCGCGGCTTCAAACACTCTCCAGCACAGTGAGTGTGTCTCCTGAGCGCCTGTTCCTGCTGGTCGTATCCTTGCTGGGGGCGTGTCGGCCGGCAGCGCTCGGCAGCATCATCGGAGTAGCCGCTCATTCATTGGGCACTGCGTGTCCCCAAATGCACCGAACAATACGAGTTTACTTGAAAGTTTCACCACAGGTTGCAGACGGGTTATGCATTGCAGAAACCTTCAGGAAGAAAACGCGCAATATAGGAATATATATATATATATATATTTATTTATTTCTTTTTAGAGTGGGTGGGAGGGATTATGCTGCAGCATCCTGTCCAAGCCTGCATGCATGTACACTGACACATTTTGTACCATTTGAATGAAATAAAATAAACTATAATAGATAAAGGTTCCAATTATCAATTACAGAAAACAGTGAAATGTTTTAATCTAATTTACCATAGTGTAAACTGATGTCTGCAGACTGTTTAGTCTGACCAACAGCCCAAACCATTCACTTCACAGTGCTATCAAACTGAGGAAAACAGCAAATCCTCACACTGAAAAAGAAGAAACCAGAAAATAATTATGAATACTATAATAAAAAATGGCTGCAGATTAATTTTCTGAGATACATTACCGCTAATTGATTATCAAAAATATAAGTTGGCTTCATAAGGATATTAATGTATGGGAAATAAGTGTAGCAGGAGCAATTTCCTCTTTACGCACTGAACGTTCAATATTTTTGTCATGAAGTAACTTAATGAGATGAATTGCTGAGGCCATTATGCCACTGACTTCTCCATATGCAAATGACCAATCACAAATGAGGAAACAATAAAGAAAAAAAGCACACAGGTCACAGGTGAACATATATTTTAAGAGAGTTGCCAAATCTGCAAAATGGGGTACAGTTCATCATCAACAAGACGTCCGCGATTCTTTGAATATTATTGTGTCACCTTCTTGGAGCGGTCAGCACACTGTGGAGCCTCTGGCCAATGAGACGCTGCACCAGCAGTGAGCTCAACTGCTTCTAACTGCCAAATTATTGGCTTAGCCCGCTGAGATTCCACACAGGGAAAATAATTCTTCCTCACAGCCGCTCAAAGGCTTTTAATTACATTCTAGTCAAGGAAGGGATAGTGGTGTGAACATGACTGGCAATAATTGTCACAGTTGTTCAAATTCCTGTCTAACCTGTTTATTAAACCTTCTTTTTAGTGGATTGCAGTCCTACCAGAGTGCACTGTGAGCTTTGTGAAGCACAACTATAGGCAGAAATGGAAAAGTGGCATCGTATCTGCAATGTGGCCTTGCCAACTCAAAAATGGCATTCAGGAGCTGATATGTGTGGGTGATTAGGATCCATTTTCAAGTGTAATTTTCTGCTAAATGTGAAATCAACAGCTTGTTTTTTTGGGAGGATGGCGGCTTACTTTCAGCAAACTTAGCAATTTACCTCGAAACCCTCCTCCGAGCAGCTCTGTGGCCTCTGCCAACTGAAATCCAGCCAGACACCCCAGGCAATGTCTTCTTCAATTGATCCTCAGGCCAGAGACAAGCGACACCATTGTGAGGAGGAAAGAGTCAAGGTACAAAGCTGTGTGATATGAAGGTTTTGTCTTCACTAGACAGCTTCTTGTTTCATGGTGTGAGTTTTACAGCTAAGTCAGTATGATCATATTTCCAAAAAAACTGGAAATTAAATTTGACAAAAGTCAATTTTTCATTAGTTTTCAAGTTTAGGTTTTCAAAAACAGACATGCAGTAAAATTGCATGCCATCAGTTACAAAGTCCTGGATGAAAACAAACCAGCTGATGCTATTGATTAGCAGCAAGGACACACCTAATGTCCCTGTTAACCTCATGCAACCAAATAAGCCCCATTGTTTATATAAAAGATGTTTTCAGGGTGCATTTTTCTCAGATAAGGTACATAACAAAAATCTGCTTCGTACATAATGTTCTCAATGCTACAGTGCAGCTTTTTCATCCTTTATTTATCCATCTTTAAGCCCAGTTCACAAAAAATAGTTGATTTAAACACTTTAATTAAGAATAAAAATAAACACACACTCCACTGATACAGGATTAGACCTGCTTTCCTGCAGCAGCTGATGCTCTCCTGTGAGAATGAATGCACACTTTCAGCACTGTGCACAAAAGCCCACACTAGAAAGTTCCCAGTGTTCAGTGTGAGCAAGGCGATGTGGCATTCAGAAGGCCATCTGGCTGTATTATTTTACATATTCTTTCACCACAAAAACATGGTGTTCTTGTGTTTCATGTGGTGCTTTGGCGTTCTATTCTAACGAGAGCACGTCAAGAGGGTTTAGTTCCTCTTTCACAGGGTTATTTCCCAGAGCTGTGTAGAAACTGCAAGTGTTTATCAATTCACACTGGGTGTCAAGCACAAGAAGAGGCCAAAAGAGACAGTGAGGAAATCAGCGGCAGCTTATACAACTCAACCTCTACAAAGGTAACATGCAGCAGTAGAAGTGGTCATTTAAAAAAAAAAAAAAAAAAATCTCTCTCAGGGGGAAACAGTGAACCGTCTCCCTCTGTGGCTGCAACAATCTGATGATTCAAGAGACCTTTTGTACATTCCCAAATCCCAGCACCACTCCCCCAGTGCGCAGAGTCCAAACTGCACAGTGTCTGGCACTGACACAAAGTTCTCAGGCGGGAACAGTGATTTGATTGGCCTCTTCACTTCTGTTTGTAATGGGAGAGATCCTCTTTAAGAACAGGACAGCCTGACCACTTTAACAATCTGGCTGCCCTGGCGTGTCAAGGCCGGGCTCCCAAGGCTGTGAAAAAAACCCAAAAAACTACAAAAGCATTAAACACCACAAGTGGGTTTAGATTGATGAGTTTTCTCTTCTCTGCAGCAGGCGGTGATGTTCAGTGCGGGAGGCAGACCTCTGGCTTATGACCTAAGTTTGATCCCAATGTTTGGGTAAAACATTGCGTCAGGCATTAGGCTGTCATGAACTCCATGTTGAGGCTTGAAGGTGAGTGCTTTGAGCTACATGCTAACATCAGCATGCTAACATGCTCACAATGACAATGCTAACATGCTGACGTAATGTTAACCGAGTACACCATCTTAATCTAGTGTGTTAGCATGCTAACGTTTCCTTACACACAAAGCTTATTGGCTTGATATAAGTTTAGTCATTTAAACCAAAGTATTGGACACATAAAAATTTGACCTGATGATGGAAAAGTTAAAGGGTCACCAGTAGAAAAGTCTAATTTGTTGTTTTTCACAATGATAGAGCTTTTCTTATAAACTGGATCATTTATTAACTAAGGAGTTCCCTTTAATTCAGTGCTAAAGTTGTCAGGACACTCCTGACAACTTGACAGCTTTCCCTGAAATGAAAGTGAGCCAACTCTTATCAGAACAGAAAAAGTAATAAAGCACTTAAGGGTGTTTTAGTGCGGAGCCAGTCTTTCTGGAAATGTCATATGTCTTATCTCTTATTGACTCATATGAGAACAATACCGGTTGAACTTGTGGTTTCAAGTAAATCAGAGACACTAATTCACTGATTACAATTAGCTTGGTAAGAAATCATAAAGAACATATGGTGCTGAAGTGTCGGTAGGCCTACTATGCCGTCTGTCTTGTTTGTTGTTGTTGTTGTTCTCCAAAGCTTACTCATAATTAGTGACACACTACCAGTTGGGCCTCATGACTAATGACTACAAAGCAGGCTGTGATTTCACCTGTATAGAAGAAAAGAGGATTAGTCAGAAGATATTGTATAGTTGTTAAAGAGTAAACATGTTCAAGTCAACAGCAGGTACTAAGTCTAATACCCACCTTCTGAGTCTCTCTGCAACAATGAACCACATATCCTGGTGTTTCAGTAAGCCACAGGTAAAATATTGTTCCTTGTTTCTTTGACTGAGGAGGGAAAAGAACAGCAGATTACATGCAGCATGTGTGAATGCAGTAATCACGTAAGGCCAAATGAGTCAGTCAGGTGTAACTAAAACAAGTAAACAAGTCCAAACTACATGTTATTGTAACAAAGTGCAGCCTCCCTGCTGTCTAGCAGGATATACTAGTTCCAGTGTTATTGAGTCCTTATCATCAAGACTCTACTGTCATGACATTACGATTAGACACACAGAGTGCAAACAGGAGGCTGAAAAGACTGCTGACTGTCCAGGACAAGAGTGAAAGCCAAATAATGACTTGTACAAATAAGATCACATGTCCCTGTTCCTTTTCTATGCTATTCCCAAATAACCACTGGGTTTTATTCAGAAAGGGTTCAGGATCTGATCTCTCACAGAAGAAATACACTACACCCATTCTGGCTTGATTTCTACCATCCAAAAAAAGGGCTGTTTATCAATCAACTTATTCTTAAGTTTTTGATTTTGAAAAGCCTATCAGAGGTATGTTGAGAGGATCTTAATTTTTAAAATGTATTTTTGGCCTTTTAATTTATTGCCTTTGTCGCTGAGCTCACTGAGAAGATCATTATAATTCTTGGAATGGAAATAGGGGCAAACAGCAACCCTGTCTCAGTCCAAGGTAACAAAATCCAATAAATAAACCAAGCTCACTAACTAACACATTATATATCTTTGTATAATCTATACAACAATTGTAAAAGACATAGTAAAAGAAGTAAATAAATAAGAAGGAAAAGTGGGAGTTTATGCGGGGTTATGTGTGGGACTATTTTTTAGCTGAGCATGTGATTTGCAGGAATGATTCCAATAAGTCATTGTGCTCAGCCAAGAAGTCGCCTTGACACATAACCCCTGTAAAACCACAGTGTCATATTTACATGGGTTTAACAAATAACACAATGTTTTAATTTGTGAGCTTTAGAGGTGTTGGTGGATGGATCTTGTTCACACACAGCCTGGTTAGCTGTTTCCACCCGCTTCAAGTCTTAAGCTAAGCTAAGCTAACTGTCTCCTGGCCTTATGCAGATTTGACAGACAAATATGAAAATGGCATTGTACTTTCCATCTAACTCTCAGCAAGAAGGCAAATAAGCATGTTTCACAAAATGTTGTGGCTAAATCTTATAATATAACATGTTGACACGAACGAGGTCAGACAATCATATGTGCAGCTCATGGATGTTTTATAAAAGCTGTGTGTAAACAGCTTACATAATCAGACATGTGCATGCCTGTAACTGTTGAGGAAACATATATAAAAAATGATGTGCAATGAGGCAGCAGTGACCTGCATATGTATGTGCGGTTATGATAACACACCAGGAAGTTGTCTGACACGTAACTCCCTGTAAAACCACATACTGTCATATGTATATGGATTAACAAACAATATAATGTTTTAATAAGTGAGCTGTACAGGTGCTGGTAGGTGGAGTTGGGGATCTTCTGACAGAGCTAGGCTAGCTGTTTCCTCCTGCTTCAAGCCGTATGTGCCATGAGTGCTATGAGCAGTGAGCTGCATACGTATGCGCAGTTCAAGCAGCATGCAGATTAACCCACAAAAGCAGACCACGGCAGTTTGTATACATGCTGCCATGCAGATGTTCTTCTTCAAAAACAACTCGTAAGTTGAGACTGGAAGGAAGATGAGGAAGCACTGTGAAGTCTGACAGCACAAAGGTGCTCTGCAAGGCACCTTGCAAGAAGAGGGTGGAGGTTGAAAGGGGGTCACTGCGTCAGTTCACAGAAGGGTGGGAGGTGTTGTCGAAGGCAGAGTTCAGTTTGGTCGTCATCCTCCCTCTGCCTTTGCCTTAAGGCTATCCATGTTCAGCCACACAACAGAGGCAGCCTTTCTCACCAGTATGTTAATCCTGCCAGCCTCCCCCGCCTTGGTGCTGCCTCCCCGGCACACCACCACAAAGAACAGAGTGCTGCCCAACACTCATTGATAGAACATGTTGAATTGTCTGTTGCATAACATGAGAGAAGAAGAGCCTCCTCAAAACAAGTACTCCTACCATATGACGTGAAAGTGACGACTGTCATGCATGCACAGTTCAGTTCATAATCATAAGCTAAAATCCACGTCACTCACTTGACCCAGGGCTTGCGCTGAGCCATGACTATGTACTACCATCAATGTCCCTTTACATCACAGCGTGGTGGCTTTGTCCACTCCACACAATACAGCTCAAAAGAGCAAAGTGAAGCGGACACAGTTTTGTTTTTGCACCCATTTGCTGGTCAGTAGTGGCCCTATTCAGAAAGCATTGATCAGTGCAGTAGCTGGAGAGGGATGTGCCTCGCAGGCACTGGTGAGGAGAACTGAATCTGAAATACACCATTCAGCTCAGCGGGGAGTCCGCAGGCGCTGCATTAACTCGCTGAGCCGATGGCATAGGGATGAGGGTATCTTTTCTAAGGCCGTTCAACAGAGGCACTTGTATGGCAGGTCATCCACGAAGAATGAACCTGCTCGAGTCTACACAGAAACACAACACTGAAGACATAGACTGACTTGATGACTTGAAGACTTGAAGTTAAACATTACAGGGCTGCGACTGGTGATTATTTTCATCACTGATTAATCTGCAGATTACCTTTTCTATCAATCATTTAATCAGTGATTTTAAAAAAAAAGTAATAAGGTAATAATTTCCCTGAGCAAAGCTAATGTCAAGTCTGTTTTATCTGACCAACAGCCTAAACCCCAAAGATATCAAATGCACATCAATACAAAACACACAAAAGCAGCAAATCCATGTTTCTTTTTTGCTTGAAAAGTGAGTGAGAGGATAAATCAAGATAGATAGATAGATAGTTAGATAGATAGCAACTTCGGTGAAGATGCTTGGTTTTTGGAAAATGATTCACTGCATTTTTGTGTACTTTGTACTGATTAGACACTGGGTTACATAAATAAACATATGCGCCCATGACTTTTTGTGATTTGTCCTCATTCCCCCTTTGCAGGTACATTGCAGTTAATTTTCTGACTTGCGCAGTGTCTGATGCAAATTCTGACATTTTCCCATTTTTTCTTTACTTTTAGTCGGTTTCGATTGAGATTGTGCACGGCTATAGGCCTGTCCTATGGATAGAGTACAGCATATATATATATATATATATATATATATATATATATGCTGCAGTTTGAAATTCTCCGTGGTGCAGAGAGAGTTCAAAGGGGAAAAAAAACGAGGCTGAATTTCATAACATACGATTTCCAAAGAGATAGTCTTACACCACATGGCTGTTTTCACCGCTACGACCGGAGTGTGCTCTAAAGTCACCGGGTTCAAAAGTGGGCGAGGCTCCGCACAGGCTCCGGCGGTGCACCACCTCAGCTCGGTGCATGAACCAGGAGGACCGCGGGGATGCGCCCGGTGTGAGGGGGGGTGAGGAGGAAAGAAATGACATGAGAGAAGTTGCGGCGTCTCCACTCCCACGGCGCGCCGTTTCGCTCACCGCAAACGACACCGTCTGCAGGGGACGCACGTTGTTTATCCTCGAATGACCCCAATGCTGAAGCGAGAACATCCCGTTCCTGGGATATTAATAGCTCTCCTTGCGTCACCAAACTGTGGCGGACCATTTTGCTAGACACGCAACGGAGCCACAAACTGTGCCAGCAACACATTCTCCTCCAAAGCAAACATGGCTATAAAACAGGTAGTCATCATTCTCCACCAGCTGTCTGTGGGTCCTTGCAGCCAATGTGATTACCACTTGTATGTGTTACACACGTTGTTACTAGGGCGGTGAGAGCTGACAGTAACTCAGCCAGTGCACATTGATCTGGTAGTTTAGTGTCAAACTGAAGGGCGCTGTATTTGTGTTTATGCAGATGAATCAGTCTGAAAGAAAAAAAAACAACTATAAAAATCTATACAACAGTGTACAGAGCAGTTTTCCAGCCCGACAATCCAGCACAGTGCTGTGCCAGGAGGAGAGCCAATGTTGTTGATAAGCTGAAAGCCATAGCCTACAATGTACAATAAACCATATGTTAACTCGATCCCTTCCCCCCCAATCCTGGAGCCAAGTGGGGCTGGAGCTACAGAGCCTGGCCTGCATAGCTCTAAGGGGAGGGAGAGAGGGGAGAGAGGTGGGAGGAGAGTTTCTGTTGCTATGTTCTCTGGGAGTCTCCTATCTGGAGGATCTATGGGCAGGCTGATTTTGAGGGCTGACATGGCAATGTTGTATGTAGGTCAGCGACAGTAAAAAAAAAAAAACTTTGGCAGCTGAAAATCACACTGGAGGAGAAGTGTTTGTGTGCACTGCCGTAGCGTACTGTAAATCTTTACATATTTCTGTATGCAGAAAGACTGACAGCCGGGAACTGTGCCTCACCCAGGCTGGGCAACCAGTCATACAGGTGGCTCTTGGTGTTAAGCCTGAGGTTTTCCAGTTTCATCCTTTCCATAATGTGACGGCATAGCACCCACCACACCTGTATACACAAGCACAGGGGTTGAGGCGTTCACCTCGGGGCGACGCGTGTTTTCAGAAGCCAAATAAAACTTCCTGGGGAGTTAATAAAAGTATGCTAATGTGTGTGCGTTGGAAAATCTGTGTGTAGAAAAATGAATAAAGCTGATATAAACAAACTCAACACAAGGAGTTTTTTTTTTCACTATTTCACACACTCCACTCCACATCAGTGGGATGAGTTTCCTCAACTGCCATGAAAACATTTAAACTTTGCATGAGAACGTTTAGGTCTTCTCATCCATGTTTACTTAGAATTTGAGCTTGCTGGTTCCTTGTTGACCTTGGAGACAAAAACAAACACAATCTGTTGATGAAGTCCAAGTGATACAGTCGAAAGTAAATCACCCTTGAGTCAAATTTGTTTTGTCATCTGCTGTTGCCAAGCCTGAGAATGAACTGAGCTTATGCAAGTGAAGAACTTTCCTGAGGTGAGTTTCAACTTTAAAACAGGGAACTGCTGATTTTGAGGAAACAATCATGAATAAATGAATCCCTTTTATGAAGTTTTAGATGCTTCATGCGTCTGTTCACCAGTTCCTGTATCATGTCAGCTTTGCCTCAGTCAAACCCTTCCTTCCTGTGTGGGTGTGAGAAAACAGTTTGTTTTTAAGGGAAGTGATATGATTTGCACAGACCTTAAGAAAAGCGTACCTGTACATGGTGCTCAAGATGAGAGCAGGATGACGCTTGTGTTAAAACCTCAAGATAACTGTGGGACCCTGAAATTCCTTGGCTTTAAAAGATATCTGGACGTACAACACGACTGAATGATGGCGGACAAGGTTAATGGACAGCAAGAGGACATGAGTTTGTGTGATTCAGACGCCATTCACTTCTATAGCTGTTACACAGACGAAGAGGTTTTTCTTCACAATATGTCTCTAGAATAAAGACGCCACGGTACAGGCTGGCTAGATTCAATAATTTCAGTGTTTAGCCAGGACTTTAAAGATTTGTCTGCCCCAGCAGCCACAACCGATTACCTTACTGCTGTTTGCTTAGTCTCCCACCACCATCTGTGTTTCAGATCATCCAAGGCAGTTCTAATTACAGTCACAGGCAAGAGCCCATAGATAATGACAATGCTGCTATGATCAGCAGGATTAGACAGGTGCTTGTCGACTTGCTTTGACTCGGGCTTTTATGGTCTGTAACACACTCTAGACAATCAATGAGGAGATGAGAACCTCACTGACTCTTTGTTTCCTGCTAACATACACTAACAGTGCAATTTTCTCTAACGGAGGTGTGTTTCCATCACAGGTGTTTACATCACAGGGGCATAGCCGTGTCTTGTCATGTAAACATATACACTGCCGGTCAAAAGTTTAAAACAATCACATTTTTCCAGTTTTTATTGAAATGTAAGCAGTTTCAGTCCAGTGAATAACCTGATATGGCCTAAAGGCAAACAGTGAACTGGCCAAGATAAAACCAAACAAACAAGCAAAAAAAAGTTTAGGTCACCAAAAATTGAACGATCACATGTTTTCACAGAAAACAGGACTTTTTCAGAGATTAACAAAATGGTTAACACATACAACTTTCCTGCAGCAATGGAAGTAAATGAAGGCCTGAAAGTTGATGCAAACAGTTCCTACAAGTGCCCCAACTGTTGTTGGCCTACAAACCCTCTGTCTATACAAAGGCTGTGTTAGAGTAAACTGCGTGTACATACACCCTCTGATGCATCATTAGGACAATATTGTACTGCAGGAGGTTGCACTGTGTATTGCAGTACTATTGTATCAGAATGGAGACAAAGAGGCAATAACAAAGGAAGACAGAATGGTTGGTCGGGGGTTCATCCTACAGCAAAAATAATGAGCCAAAACATTAGAAGAAAAGAACAGGAAGGTGGCTTCAAATGATGGAAGACCAGTACAGTCTCCAAATTAAACCAGCTACTGAATGTGTTCAAATTTAGGATTTAAGGTTTCATGATTTGAATATTTTTATTTATTTGCTCTATGCTTTAATTTCAGAAACAGTGAGACATTAGACTGTGTAAATATCAGTAACAGCTGGAAAAATGGAGGTGTTCTAAAACTATTATTATCATGTTTACAGTGGTAGTGTGAACACAATCATTATTGCTGCAATTTGATTATATTTAATGATGGCAGTTGTGAAAATGCCTATGATGTATTCACACACTTCATGTTGGTCTTCCAAGTGAATCAGAAAAAGTCTGTTTATCTCACTCTCAGTATTTGTCAGTTGACATTATTATTATATGAAACTAAATTCAGCTGTTGAAAAGTTTGTCTCACTCAGCTGAAGATGGTTATTTAGAGCTTTTAGTTTGGACACATCAAAACTTCCATAAAAACTTCAGTAAAGTTTATTTGATAATTTGTTCAAACAACTAATCCAAATGAAAAAGCACTTTACACTGATCTAGCACACTAACCCACATCCATGTGCTTTGGTGCCTCCAAGTATTTAGCATATACACGTCTGCAGTGCCTTTATGTTCTAGTCACTTGAGACTGGAACAGTCTGGAATAGTCCAAGCTCATGACTTTCTAATGCCACATAATACTGTGTTTTATGTATGACCCAGTCATAGAAGCATCTCTGGGGATTATCCAGAGCTAGCATAGCATTAACAACAGCCTGTGGCTCAGATGAAGCACTGAAAATATTGACTGTTTTTGGCTGGTAATGCGCAGTAATCCTGCTCACAGCAGTTAGTAATCAAACATGGCAATAGCTATTGATTTTGCTTGTTTACATCTGATTCTGACATTCATTTACATCTAGCTATCAAACCGTGGTTGTCGTCTAACGTTCAAGAAAACTGTATCATGTGGCTTTGGTTCCTGGTGCGAAAGTGTTGATCAGCAGTTCTGTGCTTTTTGTCTGTCTAGCTGTCTGTTTCCATGTTGCATCCTCAGAGTGTTATTGCCGGGCAGTCCAGATATTTCTTTGATCACATATCAGTCCATTAAGAGGTCAGGGAAAGCATGAGGAAAAGAAGGCTTTTCACTGTGAATCCCACATCTGGTTGTTTGGATGTTGGACAATAAGTTGATTCTGGAAGTTTACGCAGCTGAGCGCAGGACTCAAAACCCCCACCTCCAGTGAGAAAGATCTGCAGGGGAAGGGCTTATGTGATTTCCCCCCTGACAGCACAGACACTGCAGTCAAATCTATGAAACTTCTCTGATCAAAGGAAGGAGCCACTGTTCAGTTCAGTATGACATATTGTGAAATGGCGTTAGTGGTTGGAGTAACTTCCTGCAGGTCAAGGGAGCTGCTGTTTTACAGCCCCACTGCAGCATATGGATTCCCTGTTAACCTTTGTGTGGGCCCCAGGTCAATCTTGAAAATGCCTTACGCCAGCATGTGCTCACTGAGGAGCAGAATAGAGATATATAAACGGGCCAGCCGATTAGCTGCTCCAAGCAGGACATTCGTGGAATGCGTTTCTCCCTGGGGACGGGTTTCCAGGAACAGTTTTGCTCAAGTGGTGTGCAATGAACCAGTCTGTGAGCAGAAGCAGACAGAGCTGGGTGTGCACAAGTGTGCTCTGGTGTTGACCAGAGAAGTTGTTAGCCACAAACGGACCTATAGTCTGCCGCGCCTCTTTCCTGTCTACTTCCCTAAAATCCGTTTTGTGCTGACAGTGTAGTACAGAGAGACCACTCCTCTAAACATATGCCTTATCATCGGTGTTATCCTCATAAGCCGTAACCTTCAGGAGGACCTGCTGCTCCACATGCCTGGCTATGCAATTTTACCCTTCACCCCATTCTGTCCCCTCCTGAGCCCCAGACCTTGTAAACATCCTTTTTCTGACACCATTGGACTCCAGTGAGACTTCACGCCCTGCAGCTCTGAGACATGACCCACAGGGGGCTTTCCCTCATATTGTTTACACACTTGTAACGTTCATTACCTCATGAAGACAGGTTTAAAGAACAAAATGATTATTTTGGCAGGAAGAACCCATGTCATTTTTACCCTGATAAGGAGAGTTAAGACCTGTGCTGCATTTCCAGCTCATGGATGTTGCCAGAATCAGCTTTTATCTTCCTGTGCGTCTTCAGTTGCAAAGTTACAAGGTTTAGACCATTTTCCTGCAATACAGCAAACATTTGTGGGCTGTCATATTGTCATATACAGTCACTAGAGGATTAGACTGTTGGATTAGATTTTATTGGCACTGCACACAAACTGCAGTTTGGCATTCGACCAGACAGTGCAAAGAATAGCAAAAGTTCATTTACAGTAGCTGTAATATAAACATAAACAAATATAACCAAGAATAAATTGTACAGTTTGAATGCATGCAGACATGTCAGTAATATAACACAAATCTGTAATGCATGGACACAACCAATAAACAGTATATCATAAAATAAGTTCATTCAGGTTTTATGCAGTATAAACAGTTAGCAGGTTTGGTGTAAAAAGGAGACAATATGTACGGTGTAATATGTTCAACAACATTTAAAAGGCATTTAAAAAGGTGCCAAGACATAATCTGAGATATCACTAGAAAATAAGAAATAGGTTTTTAGTTGCAATTAGTTTTTTATATTTTCAGCCTTTAATATTTTGCTGATCAGAAGGAAATGCAGCCGTAAGTGACAATTATAGAAAAATGGTAAACACTAAAATGTAGTGTAAAAGTAGCACAAGCAGACAAGAGTCAGCAAACTGACTCCACAATGTAATTTACACCGGCATATCTATCTAAAGTTGTATGCTATCATTAGCCACCATAAGCTGCTGGTCATGCCAGAGCAAGTTAGGCAGTGGCAGCCAAATGCCTGAGTGTGTTGAAGTGCGTTTTGTTGATTATGAATTCAAGTTTCCATGTGTGATAAGAAGATGATTGTGATCCATCTTTCAAAGAGTCTTAGAGTCTGGCTTTAAATCGTAAGTTAACGATGTCAGCAGTTAGACTGATTTGGATTGATATTCAGGGCTCTGTTCCACTATTCTTCAATAAGTCCTTTTGTTGGGTTTGAGACATAAAAATCAAGTTTTTACTGTTTCACGTCTGGTAAGTGGTTATTATGTGGGGAGCTTGAGGTGCTACCACTGCCCATGGACACGCAGAGAGCTAAGAGGACATGTCCCAACATGACCCACCCATAACAAACCACTAAATACTATTTCCTGCCCTTAACTTCAGCCAGTGTTTGGTCTGTTGAGAGAGATGAAATGTCAGGACACACACATCCTTGTGGTATGTTATCTCCCTCTACACATGTAATGTAGTGTTTCTGTAATCCATCCATCCATTTTTAATCTATCTGAGGAACTGTGTACGTGTTGTTATCAGCAGCGTGTGTTTGTCCTCCCCTGCAGTACTGAGGGACTGAACACACCTGAAGCACCAAGGTCTCAGGTGAGGGTGTAGTTCGTTTCCTTAACAACCAGGAGTAACACTGGCTGTTCACCAAGTCAAGAACACACAACTTTTATTGTTTTGTTACCGCAGGTCACTGTAGATCACCTTGATAAAAACCAGCGCACACGCAAACAAAAGCAGACATAATTGCCTTTGTTTGGTGTTTTTCGCCCGCAGGTTTCTGCAGGATGCTTGTTCCATTTAAATGTTTGGGTTTCCTTGTCAGGGGTGGTGCCTGTAAGCACTTTACAGGAACAAAGACGGTCTTCCACAGCTCGGCTGAAACGCACAAAGTGAAACATGTCCTCTCACATGAACGGTGTCTCCTTCCAGAGTATCACATGTGGAAGTGGTTTCAACTTAACCTGCTTCCCAGCTGTTGGCCTTCTCCCATCTGGCTTAAGTGATGAAATTAGTCACACAAGACATTTACAAATTATTAAGTAAAACAACTGATGGTAAATTGATCTTGATGCAAAGCAGGAGCCCCAAACACAATGTTGAGTCTGGGAACCAGTGCACCTTTTCTGTTTGTGCTGATTTTGCAGATTTCTGCTTGTGGCGTCTTTTTGTACTGATGAATCAAGACAACCTGAGAGAATTAAAGCACAAAAGCAGTTCTTACAATCACACTGTGACCCCATGACCAGTGTTAGGCACGAATTCCCTGAACATACAGTAGTACAGAGCGCCATCTTGTGGCTGAAGTTGGGCATTACATGTTCTAAAGGCACCAGTCAGTGGTTTGTGGTACACTGTGTGCTTCGAGGAGATACTGTTAGATTGATCCTTGCAGAGACTTTATATAAATTACATAAAGATGCGAGTGAACTGAATTAAAATCAGTGTTATAAGGCTTCATTTTTTTTTACCATACATCTGGGTGTAAGGGATTTACTACTGCTTGGAAAGCAGTCACCTCCTCTGCCAACCATAGCCTGTTCAATGATGGATTCATGTGAGGTTGGACTGACTTTAAATATTACCTGTCACCTGTAAAGAGAGATAACAGTATGTCAACGTCCTATTGTTTTTTTTTGTAGGCTCCAATATCTGCTATCTTTGGTGTCACAGACTACAGATTCTTCAAAATACAAATAACATGCACTTTAATGTTGTATTGTAGCAACAAGAGTCATTCAGTTATTTTTGCCTCTTTTGGTCTGTCACAGTATCATATATGTAGAGTATTTGAAAATAATAAAGGAGCAAGGCTGGCAGCTTTTCAATGAACTAACTATTCAGAGAAGTTCTGTGTGTCTAGGTGTTTGTTTCAGGAACCTCTGAATCCAAGAAACTAAATTTGATTCTGAAAAATCTTTGACCTTTCTGAGACAGTTGTTGATTAATACCCATCTTGATTCTAACTTTCAGTATTTTTCTGTCTTCAGATCCTCATACACTGGTAGTTTCATCCATCTGTTTTTGATATTGGGGCAGGTAGTGCAAACCTTGCCAGTGTTTTTTTTTGTGTGTGGCCATGCTGCACTTTTGAACCAATAGCCCTCCTCGCTTCTGCTTTACTCAGTGCTACACCTTCTCTTGGAGACAAATAATCTCCTCTACTGACACACGCAAAGCCACCAACAGATGATAAAGCTCATTTGTGTCTGCTTACAAGGGGAAATTACGCATTATCCATTCTTACAGACAGACCTCGCTGAGACACATGGCTGCTGTGGAGTAGAAAAAAAGGAAATCACCCATTCATGTTTGGTGTTGATTATTTCTGACCTCGTGAAAACATCTGACGTTCTTCACTGACCACAACAGGTACAGTTGTATCCTGAAGCTAATGCTAGTAACAGTACAATGGATGCTTGGGGACTTTATAGTGTGGATTAGTAGATTAGTTACCTCCATGCTTCACTTACACATGGTTTTTCTATAGTTTAGATTCCTATAATTTGCCTCTGAGAGCTTCCACTGCAGCACATGAGGGGTTTGTTTTTTTTACCTGATCTGATCTTTTTTTTGTAGGACTGATATTCTATTGGGAAAGTGGTCATAGACTTTCCTGCTAGCAGTGGTGTATTTTTCTCTACATGTTTTCTTGACAGTTTTGAATGTTGCTATGAAAATGTTCCTTCTTCCATATAACAGCTCCATTTAGTAACCAGTAGAGGGAGTTGCTGGATATCTAATTTGTCCATGTAAACATGACTCTTTTTTTCCATCTGAAGCTGAGATGGTGGCTTTTAGTATAATTTTCAGAATACCTATAGAAAATGTTTCTTCAGGATTCTGTAGGGGATCTGCTATACACTAACATATAATTAAGATTCCTAGACATAGAGGTTGTGGCACTTAAACATCACAATTTCTTTTCAGGTCAACATTCAGTAAAAAGAACAGGTCATTAAGACAATGCATAACAGGTTACAGTTGGTCTGAAGTAATGAATTCAGTATTAAAGTAATAAAATAGCTTAATGCTAATGGTTTCTTTCTCTTTTTTTTTTTCAAGCTCTGTTAATGAATAGCACAATATTTGCTCTTATTTGTAAGAGTTGGCCAAAAGCAAAGTGGTATTAGGCCGTAATAGTTTTATTTTCCATTAATTTTGTTGGTATTATGTAACAGGTCAAACTCTTAACAATACTTAACATAAAGCTGCTCTAAATCTGTGTAGTGATACAACTTCATGTGGAACAAAACTACATGTACAATGCTGCTATCAAGTGGAAATGAGAGATTATCCACCATGCATTATACACTCCAAAATGTAATGGTAACAAGACTATAATAACCATAAAGGTGAGTGAATGAGCCATGATAGAAGGTGTGCCTCTATCAGATTCAGAGGATTGTTCGGTGTGTTCATTCTGGTTTTTACCTCTGCATCACGCTTTGTATGTGTGCATACCTATGTGTTTGCACGCTGATGCACTCCTGTCTTCCCTTGTCACATACACTGAGCCTCATCTGGTGGGACAACCTTTGGCTTTCTGCTGGCTAACTTTAGCCTCACAGCTTGAATCGTCTCTCTCTAAGCCTTTTTTGGGGTTGTGGTGTGCCAAAGTAGATTTACCTCCAATAACCATTTATTAAATCTCTATCCATTAGACTCTGAGGCTTCGTAAGAGCTGGCTGCATTAAGCCTGATTATGGGATGCTCGGCAGAGGAAAAGGGTCTATGTGTCAAGTGTGTCATCGAGTGATTTATATCCCTGGCCGGGATCGCTGTCTTGTCAGTCGAGAGTAAGCTGCAGAGAGGAGAGACGAGCACTGAGACCTTTAATGATGATGAAACTTTGATACTCTTTACACCTGAATCCAGAGGTTGCTGTCATGCCGTGGTTCTGTAGTGGGTACCCAGGGTTTGTGTCCGTTTCTAATGTTGATGCTGAAGCCTGACCTGTCGCTGTTCTCCAAGGATCCCTGTCTGAGTCAGCTTGACTTAAGTTCTTAGTCTTCAACATGGACACCAAGGGCCCGAGTGGCACCGTGAAAAGGTCCTCCCTGAAACGCAGCACATCTGGCTCGCAGAAGGTAAGATGAAGCCTGTTGTGCAGTTTCACATTCAACAGGTGATCCAGTATTACGTTGGAGCAAGTTGGCTCCAACCAGGAGTGTTTTAAGTTGTCTTTAAGATTTGTTTAAAATTTAGAATTTTTTCTTGAATCATACTCATCATAGTATTGTTTATGAGAGTAAATTTAATGTGAATGACTGACAACTGCAGTTTATCTAGGGTGCCTTTTGTGAACTTTGGTATATACTAGAAACCATTATTCTGACAATGACTTGTGCTGCACAACCTTGTGTCACATGGTTCCATTACTACGGCTAAAGTCCATATTAGGACCTAACCAATCATTTTAGAGTCTCTGTGTCCGGCGTAATGACATGCATCATTGAGGACTGCTGGCTGTATATTGGTGAGCACATGGTCTGCACTCCCAGCCCTGCAAACTTACTGTTAAGTGGTGTTTGAAGCTGAGCAGACGCTTGCTCCAGTACGGTCATTTAATCCTTCATAATGGCCCAGTATGGACGACCATGGTCCTGACAGATTAAGGATTTCTATATATTTCTAAAGTCTGCTTTCATGTGATTAACACACTCCCGTTAACATGTCCTTGAAAGCAAGAAAGAAACGATTTTATACACATGCATGCCTCCCAGTCCAATGAGCAGTCTATGCTGGGATTAGAGCGCTCACACACACACACACACACTCACACACATGGATACATGTTAGTACAGAACAGCAGTAAAATTTTGAGAAAGATAAAGAACAAAACTAAAAAAATTTAAAAGAATCCAGAAAAATGTAAGGATGGAAAATAAACTGAAATATAAAGAACATTTCAAGATTACATAGAATCCATATTAATAATCCATCAAAATGTTCCTGTAAATACACAATACTGAGAAAAATTGTTCACCATGTGGCACCCGATGTATATTTCAACAGTATATCTGACACTGACATCCTTAAAAGAATTTAGCATGACGGGTTTCTATACATTACAGTAGGCATTATTTGGTGAGATTATATTCTTTGTATAATCCACAGCCTTTTTTATATGAGGTTTTATATGAGGTTGTAAAGCAATCAGAAATGTCATGGCTCTCAGCTGAACAGCACTGCACTTTTAATGAGATCGGTAATGTTGCTAAATATAAACTCATTGGCTGCATAGACCAGGCGGCTGAGAGATAATGTCCTTTTTTTCTGATCATGCATAGTTGTCATGTAGTTATGACAGTCTTTAATCGTGGATTTATCTGCTTTATTTAAATGATAGGCGAATATTTCATTATTTACAGTGGGTCATGACATGAAGGAGGATTTATTTTTCATCTATCGCATAGTACATCAGAAATAGAGTAAAGGCAATATCTCTTTGAATAGTTTAGAATGGTTGACACTTGATTAGAAATGAGGGCAAGAGTCTTGCTCCAACAGAGAGCACATTCAGGCAAATATGTTCACGTGATATTACCATGTCTGTTGCCATAAATGAACTTAGTAAAGAATTCATCTGCAGAGTCCTATCTAGAGATAACACTGTTCTCCACCAAATAAGATGACTCTACTGACCTTTTCCCTCTTTTACTGGGAAAAATTGAACTCACTGCTCAACAGTGAGGAAAGAAATGGGCCGAAAGCGTCGGTGGCCTGATGGTTTCCACTAATTACAGATGAGTTTTGTGCTCAGACCCTCAAATACCAAACTAACTACATCAACAAAAACAGTGAAAGCATCAAAATCAATTAAAATATGATTCTAGAAATCATATGCCTGTATGATGTAAGCATCACGCTCAGGTAAGGTGAGGTTAGTAAGCTTTAAGACTCGGGTCAGGGTTAAGCAGAAATATCTGGGGCGCAGGACCAGGGCTACAGCAGACTTTTATGTATGAAGGCCTGAGTTTGTAAAGCTTGTGCAAAATAAAAGTGAAACAAGTGAGAGTTTCAAATGTAGCAGCATTCTGCAAGCAAAGAAAGGCTGAATGGGTTTGGTGTGAAGAACAAACTTCAGCTAAGTTGTTTTACCTAAATTATGAGTCACAGCAAATAGATTTTTTTTTAAAAAATCTCTTGAAGATTTAGCTGGCAAACTCTTACACCTAAAACAATTAACCTTCATGTCAAAACAAGGTGATATATTTGCTCTTGATTGACTCACTCTATGTTTAAGCTGCAGAATCACACAAAGACTTGATCGTACCTGTTAATTGTGTTGCAATTTTTTTTTAAATATAAGGCCAACATTTAAATATATGTCAAAACCACATTACAACTAATGGGTGACCTACTATCAAACCATATTATTTTATTTTTGAAAAATTTCATTTACTATCTTTTTTCAGTCAGACTTTTCTTTGGGAAAAACACAGAAAAACAGCGTCTTTAAAACATGTCTTATGACTCCCTCAACTCTCGGGGATAATCAGTGACATGTTGGGCTCATGTGATGGCTAACTGGATTTTCAAACCCAGGAGGACAATGAGTGCATTTATAAACAGGGCTGACTGAAAACAGTTAGCTTCACAGTTAATGCAAATTTCCCTATCCAGCGCCTGTAACTCGGGTTGTGTCTCTTTGCCCAAAAAATCCTTCCCCTCAAGAGAAAATACGTAAAAGGCAGATTGTTATTTGGTCCACGTGGGATCGACCATGAGTCTGGGATATTTTTTTAGACAGTAAAGGGGTGTAACATGGGTTTCCTTCTTGTCACATTGCATCAAACTCTAATCACGTCGCCTTTCAATACTGAAGCCGAGCAATTAGTTGCTTTTATCTTCAACCCTGGTGACATCACATTCCTCATAGGACCCCCAAATCCTTTCTGATCCATTTCACTTGTGCTGATGAGGCGTCTGTTGTGTGAATTCCATTGTACTGAATTCAATATTCAGAATAAATGATATCTCCTTTGGCACATATAGTTTTTACTCTTTAGCTTTACAAAGCTGCCGACTGTAAATGCTTGTAAAATGCAGTGATTTAGACCAGGTCAGATGTCAATGTACAGGAATACAGCCATCATTGTACATTTTCCTTATGACTGTTGGGGGCTGAATAGTGCATGTAATTGTAGCTGAACTGGAACAAATTTGCTGTGATTTAGCTGCTCACTAAGCTGTGGGTCAGGAGACCAGGACCATGTGATTCATGTGCTTGAATGTATGGCAAGGCCTATGTGGACTGTAGGTGTCTGGACTAATCAAACATGGTATCAACAACACTGTGAAACCGGTAGAAATTCTTATTCTTGGAGAGAATTAAAACAGTCATATACATATTCAACCTGAGTGATGCGTTGTATTATAGCGTCACACTAAAAATTTAAGAAAAAGCATCATTGCGTCAGTGCAGCTAATTAGTGTCCTCCTCAGCAATCCAACAGTTTTAATTTCCATCTCACACAGTTGTCTTTTGTTTTGAATGATCATTTCCTCCGAAAATTCTGCGTGTGGGAATGAATGTTGTTTATTGTTCTGAGGCTTGTCTTAAGTCTGGTTAATTTGCTTGGTGTGACACAATCTGATCCTGCAGTATCTAATTCTTTGAGGTTTTTGTTGTTAAGTGCTCAGAGGCAGCTCTTAACGAGGCAGCTGGTTGCTGACTGGATTTTGGTTTTAATTGCTATGGTTAATGAGTTTAAGTAAGCTGAAATAACTGCGTCATACTGGCCAAACCCTTCTGGAAAAGCGCTTTGTTTTCTTCAGCTATAATTAACAGTGGCCCATGTGCGTTTTCTTTTTTTTTCTTTAGCGGAGCCGGACCAAAAGGGGGAAGTTTGGGGGATGTTAGTCTGTCTGCTCTCTCACTCTGTCTTTCTGAGTCATCAACCACCAACCCTTGTCTTTTTCGCTGAGAGCTACACTCAGGCTCGTACTGCTCACTTCAACCATAAAAGGAGAGATTATCAAACCATTTCACATGAGGGAGGTTTAAAATGAATGTCTATGACTTGTGCTTTTTAACTCCATCTCAGCTTCTAGCTCACCTAATGCCTCCCTCTAGCTATTTGAGCATGCACCTGAAAGCCCATAATAGCTTTAGATAGTTTAAACCGAATTACTAAATTAAATCCACCATGAATGATAAACATAATTCATTTTAAACTGACTCAAAGATCAGATTTGATTTTCCCCCAAACAGAAACAGAAGCCTAAATCCCTTTTTGAGTATTAGTATACACTTTAAAGAGTTGGAGCTGCAGCTAGTAGGCTAAATGTAATTGTTAAAAACAGTCATCCATCCATTTTCAGCCTGCTGAGAGGTTATTTACTATACCAGATTTTAAATGCTAATCCACTTAACACTACCAAAATTAAAAAGCAAGATTAAGAGAATACTGAATAGCTGGTTTGTTGAATTTTCTTTCCCTCCACAAAAACAAGGTGGGTGGAAATAGAGATTAACTGCAATTAGCATTGACTGACCTTGCCCCCAACTGGAGACCAGTCATGTCTTAACAAGGCGCCTTCCAAAAGAATGCCTGCATCCAATTCTCTCAATTATGCAAATTGGGTTGAAATCAAAGTAGTTGGAGGGGGTGAAAAATTTCAGATGAAAAGTTGGGGAGCCTCTAAACAAGACTGCAGTCTTTTTAGGTTTGCCACTCTGCTCCGTCTTCTCACACAAGCTAAGATCTTCCACACTATGAAGTGAACACAAAGAAAGGAGTTTGAACAAATTGGGAGATTAGGGGCCGGTTATCAAAGTAGATTTATTGTGCCTTGTTCAAGCGAAGGATGAAAATACCCTGTGGGCATGGAGAAGGGGGTCATGGGACTCCCAAAAGGATTACCTTGAACTGGAGTCATGAGACTTGGGCGAACAAAGACCCTGCTCACATGCTCATCATATTAACTGGCCCTCATAAAGTGAAGAAGTTTCATGTCCCTGTGGGATTCAATGAGAGCACTTGACTGGGAGTGCAGCACCAGGAGAAAGCTCTGGTAGAGGAGCCACAGACCGTAGACTTCACTTCTACTCTCTAGGCTTAATCTCCAGCAGCCTTAGAGACAGGACTCCACAGCTCGGACAGAAGATTATGTGTAAGTGTATCTACATTCTATAACTGCAACTTGATTTAATCACTTTTATGACAGCATTAGCTATTTTCCGAGAGGCGGGAGATGTGGCACGAATTTATAGATGTGCATATGTGAATTTAGTGGTGAATGTGAGCAGGGCAGCACTGTATGAGTTGTGTGTGCTTAGTGATGCATGATAACACTGAGATGTAAAAATGCTGAGACAAGACAGCAACAACCACACTATGCCTTTTACTTTTTGAAAATACATCAGGATGCTAATATTTTTGCAAAAACCTGCAGGTAACAGGGAATATTTGTAATTTACATACACAGGATCAAACTGTCCTCGTGCAAATAAATAATTTAACAGTCTTTACAAAAATGACACTAAATGATTTTAAATAGTATTTCTGTGGATTTTTAAAACTAGTTGTATTTTCTGACTTTGTAAAACATTACTTGTAATTAAACTAGTAATTATAGTTACTCAACTAAGTAATTATCAAATGATTGTTTTGGATTAAGACAAATTAAAATGAATCTTCAGTGAGTCTGGTGAGAATATCAGTTCATTTTACTAACAATGTAGAGGTGCAAAGAATTAAGTGTTTAGTTGTATGTATGAAGGAAAGTGTGTCCTTGCAGTACAGTAGTGTTACAACGCAACGAAAGAAAAATTAAGTATCATCATGTTAAGGCTAATGAAAAATGAGAAAAATACAATATGCATATTTATGACATTAACAGCTACATTTATAGGCTATCACCATGTATTCACAGTGTGTTGACAGGCTGTTAAAAACTATTAACCTGATCAAATAATAAAAGGAAACATAAAATCACATGAAGATTAGATGGTACCATGACAGTACCACACTAACTAAAATTTCTACAACAAGCTTTGCATACAGAGCAAGTCTCATTTGCTTAAAACACTTTTTTTCATTCAGAACACAGCAGAGACTCCAGGATAGTTTGTGGTGCCACAGCCGCCCTCCTGCAGTTCCTCCTGGATGAGGCTGAGGCCATTTGTGCAGATGAAGAGAAGAGAGAGAGAGAGAGAGACAGAGAGAGACAGATAGACAGAAAGAGAGAGAGAGAGAGAGAGAGAACAGTAACTGTACTGTGTAATGGGCACTTGTGGTCACAAGATTTCATTAGAATTTATCTATGGTCTTTCATTTATACTCATATGACTTTAGCCTCATGTTTAAAGTTAAAATGTAGATTTTTAACATATGTTTGTTTTACACTATAGACGCCGTTAAATATTATTATTATTATTATTTTTTAAACTCCTGAGTTTTTTCTTGGAAAGATTTGCTTCAGTTTTAATTGGGCCTCCACTGTCAACAATGGCCCTCAGAGAAACTTTGCTTTGAACTAAGGTTATTTTTGCTCAGTGCTGGAAAAAGATCAGACAGCAATGTGATGCTTTTTTACTGGCTGCTTTTCAAACTTTCGCAGACAATAAAGGTGTCTGATGCCACAGTTGTTAGTCATCATCAATAGTGCAATAATAATCTGAGAAATAACAGAATATGCTCAAACTTACTGTGCGATATATCGCCTGTTGATACTAGTCTCAGCAGAAATGTTTTCATTTGAATAATTTTTTTGTCGTCTGTATCATTAATGCTTTCTTTGTAGGATGCAAAAGGTCCTCATCTTTTAGCCAGGATTACCACTAAGAGGATTGATAATAAAAATTCAGATATGAGAAAGGATGATCTTCCAGACCCTGACTGTGGTGTGACAGCATGTTATGTCAACTAACTTTTTTCCTTTCTTCAATTTCGTTTTACAGGCACAGAGAGCCTGGATTGAGAGAACCTTTCTCAAAAGAGAATGTATTCACATATTTCCCAGCAAGGACCCGACCAGGTAATTAATGGCTTCAAATGACCTTTTTAATGATTACTTATCATTTGTGGTGAACATGTGGCCTTAGGTTGAGGCTATGTAGCAGCTATGCCAGTTATTTATTATGAGAGACAACATTTATTGCATGACTCCAGGACTTATCAAGACAACTTTTTCTGAAAATAAAATAATACATTTGAGTAAAATATATTGAGTACAATTTGAACAGAATATGAATGCCACACAAGTCTATAAAATGGTCTAATCACAAAATTGACTACACTGGTATGAACCTATTTTAATTGTCAACTGGACCTTTGTTAATAGAATGTGTAACTCGTGACAGTGTTAATTAGGTAAATTAATATATATAAATAATGCTCCATTATTCATTATGAGTAATGTTTTAAATAAATCATAAATCATTTCTCCCAATTAAAAAAAATATTTACCAAATCATGACACTCATGACAACAAGTTATCAGACAGATTAAAACTGATTTGTCAGAGTGTGGTGGAGGACATGGTTACTATCCTGGGCTCTGAGAACCCGCTGAGAGCAGCCAGGCAGAGCAACCCTTTGTTCGTCGAGGCACATATTTCCCAGAAATGGGCTCAGTCATGGAAGAGCCTGTACGATGTATCTTTCCAGGAAAAGACAAAGCTTTCATGGGCAAACAAAACAACAGTCTTTGACTTGGCTGATTCACGTCTAGTCATGGTTCATACCCTTGACAACACTGGGTGGTATATCACTCAGGGATTTCTATGAATAACCAACCCAGTTTTTAAGTTTAGAAATCAGGGACCAGGCCACACGGGGCCCAGTACTGATGTGTTATCTGAGAGATTCTTGTTCTGTGATCTGTGTAGATGTGCCTGTGGTCAGCTGACAACGCAGCACGTGGCCATCCCTCCTGGTGCCAACTCACTAGAGGAAACAAACCAGCTGGTGCAGATCGACACCCCGAAGGATAAATGGACTGTGATCAAATACACCAGAACATACCCAACAGATGCCTTTGGCATTATCGAGTTCCAGGGTGGAGGATTCATCAACAAGGCCATGGTGAGTGCCAAAAATGATGGTCCTGGAAGAAGTTACAGCCGCATTAGAAGTGAATGAGTGTGATGTGGCCTTAAGGAGTGGTCTTTTCACATCTGGCTCTTTTTAAAACTTGTTGTACTTAGAGCTGACAAAGTGACTGTGTGGTTTGATTAAAAGTAAGTCCCTGAACTGTTTCATTCTTTTCTTTACTAGTATATCCGGGTTTCCCATGACACCAAGCCTGACAATCTGCTGCATTTGATGGTGAAGGACTGGCAGTTGGAGCTGCCCACGTTGCTCATTTCTGTTCATGGAGGTCTCCAGAACTTCGACCTCCAGCCCAAACTCAAGCAAGTGTTTGGCAAAGGCCTGATCAAAGCTGCAGTCACCACTGGAGCCTGGATCTTCACGGGTGGAGTCAACACGGGTAGGACACTGACAGTTCAGAATAATGCTTTTAATGTTCCCTTAACAAATAACAATTTGCGACATTAGAAGATTGCCTTTGCTCTAAAATGTCATTACATAATACGTATTCTGCAATTTCCTGAGGGAGATTTGACCAACCTATTGTCACAGGTTTAAGCACTATAATTAGAGCTTTTCTAGAAAAATTAATCGCAAATGACAATCTGTGGATTTCGCGTGCAGTAAACAGAGTGTGCCCCATTATGCAGCCCCGTTTAGCAGTTGAAAGAGTCTTTATCCATGAGGCTGTATTTTGCTTATTACAACTTAGGGGTGATCCGTCATGTCGGAGATGCCTTAAAGGACCATTCCTCCAAGTCACGAGGGAAGGTGTGTGCAATAGGAATTGCTCCATGGGGGATCCTGGAAAACAAAGAGGACCTCATCGGAAAAGATGTGAGAACATTTGCAGCTGCATTTAATGACTTGTTTTATACTTATATTTCCTCCTTTTGAAACACTTCAAACTAATGTGTTCTTCCTTTTCCAGGTGACCAGACCCTATCAGACGATGGCAAACCCACTGAGCAAGCTGGCTGTGCTCAACAACAGCCACTCCCACTTCATTCTGACCGACAACGGCACCTGTGGGAAGTATGGCTCTGAGGTCAAACTACGTCGACTGCTAGAGAAGCACATCTCCCTGCAGAAGATTAACACTCGTAAGTCGCACAGCGCACACACAGATGTCATAAAACATACTCCCTCCTCCATGGTGTGTGAGTGTGAGCCACTCAGTCTTGTTGGACTTGTGGATGGAGAGTTCCTCTGTGACCTGTGGGCTTCCCTTTGTCATCCTATGCCTGGAGCTCGGATAAGGCAGGGACAGCAAAGGGATGCTCAGCTGTCACCACTGACTTCACTACCTCCCTCCTCTGGCTTTGCTTGTTGACACATCACATCAACGTGTTCTGCTTCAACATTTCATGATCAAACTTCTCTCATTATAAGGTGACACCTTAGTGTTAAATGGATGGATGGGTTTCAAGGACTGACATTTTTGCTGTGTTTTCCAGGTTTGGGTCAGGGGGTCCCCCTGGTGTGTCTGATAGTGGAGGGAGGTCCCAATGTCATCTCCATCGCCCTTGAGAGTCTGAGGGATGAGCCTCCCATCCCTGTGGTGGTGTGTGATGGCAGTGGCCGAGCTTCTGATATAATTTCCTTCGCACACAAGTTCTCAGAGGATGGGGGGTGAGATTTTAGATGATTTCTCCCTCTCTGTATTCTTATTATTCTTCTGGTACAAAACTGAAATGTCATCCTCAATTCTCCACTTCCAGCCTGGTTAATGATGACGTCAGAGACCAACTGCTGGTGACTATTCAGAAGACTTTCAATTACACCAAAACCCAATCGCAACAAATCCTGCTCATGGTAATGGAGTGCATGAAGAAAAGGGAACTGGTGAGTATAACAATAAATGTCTGTACAAGTAAAATCCTCATAGAAGTGATTAATAGAGTGTTAATATCTTAAGGCTTGTTGTATTTCACAGTCATCCTGTATTTGAAAATATTATGTCTGTGTCAATCAATAAATAATTTTTGAGCTGTGAAACATCTGGTCTCCATCGTCATTCATCCGTTCCACTCATCTGTGTTTTTCCATTAACATATTGAATAAACATAATCCCCTCAACCTGCCTGTCATTTCTCCTTCTTGTTATGGTCATGTAATCCTGGGCATTCGCAGCTTCGCTATACACCATCATCAACGTTCATGTAAAAGTGCACAGTTGTAAAGTGGTGGTGGGTGTTAAAACTCTTAACTTTATTGTAAACAATACAGTTAAGTGCTCTATGATGAAGCACACACCCTGGTAAGAGTCTTCACGGATTAACCACAGAGTGTTCGAGAGTGTTTCTCCAAAGTGTTTGCTGAAGACTTCGGTACATAAATAGTGGTGGCATTTGTGCATCTTCAGCAGATTTCCGTAGGCATAAGTGATGTGATTAGTATTTTTTAATACCCGGCACATATAATCTCCAGACTCTATACATTTGGGTGGGAAAGATCAGAGCACACTACCACCTGCTTAGCAGAGGCTCTTACTTCATCCATTCACAGTAAACATGCAGCACACAGATGGAAGAGAGGATCCATCTCCCTAATCCTCAGTCAGGTCCCTCTCTCTCTCTCTCCTCTCTCCAGGCTTTTTTCTCAGTGCTCAGAGTGCTATCACTTCACCAGCAACTCTGCATCCTCTATCCCCTATGTATTAGACTGCCTAATGCCCCAACACACCCAGATAAGCAACTTAAACTGCTTTTTCAAAGATCATACTGTGGGCTTTTTTCTGTACCATTTAGTTCTCACTGATACCCGACTCGGACAATGTGACAGAACTTTATACACAACTAAGAGGCCACACTATTGCCTGCTCTTAATCTAAAGTGCCATGACTAACCTACAGGTGAATCTGTGTCACTGTCTAGTCCCAGCATAATCCTTTCATCCTAAGTGCATCTCATGTGAACAGCTGGGTTAGATGAATAAAGACACTGATTTAGAGAGCTGAAATTTGCAATGATGTAACACCAGGATACAATATTTAACTGAATTAGGAGTTCACTGTTATAAAAGCCTTCCTTTTTGCGAAGCACACAGCGCACCCTACAACTGTCTGAAAGAGCAACACAAGTTTTCAGTCTTCACACTGATGCAGGCAGCTCATTATTAACGCATCTCAAGACCAGCTCTGAAATCTCTGGCACCCTGCCACACATTCATGCCAACCTAATCCCATTTACCATGGCTGCACATGTGATAGGCCCGTCAGCGTAATTTCATTCGATGTAGTGGAGTCTATAACAAGGCAAGTACTATCACTCTGTCTGACAAGTAAATTAGCTGCTTGTCCTTGAAGGGTCAGCCACAGAGGGCTCCAGTGAGAGGTCCCGCTGAAAGAATCTTCCACCAGTTGACACCACATTTTTACAGCTACAGTGAGAGTGGCAAGACACTCCTGGCATAGATTCATTCGTTTATTTATTCATCTATTCATTCATGTCATTTCTTGCTAACAGATTCAGCCATTACGTCACTGCTGACCTCACGTCTGCAATCGTATCTTCTCTTTTCATTTTGTTTTTCTCACATGTAGATCACAGTTTTTCGAATGGGTTCAGAGGGACAACAAGATATTGAAATGGCCATCCTTACTGCCTTGTTAAAAGGTATTAGATAAATCAACATTATTTGATCTACAACATCACAACAATATTTTTCTTGCGACATACTCCATACCTCCTCTTCTCTCTCTCTGTTCCTCCATTTCTTTTGCGTCAGGCACGAACGCTTCAGCGGCAGATCAGCTCAGTTTGGCTCTGGCCTGGAACAGAGTGGATATTGCTCGCAATCACATCTTTGTTTATGGACACAATTTACCAGTGAGTGGTGCTCACATCTTAATACTGTCAGTTAATCATTCCACATGAGTGCACTTCAGTAATTTGAAAATATTCCAAGGATGTATTTAGGACTGAAGGAAAGAATTTGGTTTTGAAAATAAAAAATACTGTAATAGAATAGAATTGCTGCAAGAGCAGTGTGTTCTCAACCTATGGCAGAAGGACAAAGAGTGTTTGTTAGAACTGATTTGTGATTTTAAGATACACAAAATCCCAATGATTTAATGTAACCCAGTAATAGCCGCAAGAGGAGACTCATATGTTTATTCAAAGAAGAGCAATAGCTTTCCTCACCCCATATTCCTTTTGGTCAGCCTGCCGGTGCCATCGCCAACACTACAACCTCTGCAGCCCCGCCGCAGGAGAAGCAGAAGAGTCCTACCACTGCTCCTCGCAACAAGACCCGGGGAAAAAAGGGGAAAGGGAAAGGAAAGGCAAAGCCTGAACCTCCAGAGGAAACAGACCCAAGGAAGCTGGAGTTGATTCGTTGGGTAAGAATAGGGTTTATGAACGTTATTAACATTTCACTTAAGATGGAAATTTGAGAAAACAGAATGAAGGATGTATGCTGTAAATATTTATTAGACTTTCTCATGCATTACCCTTGACTAGGTGAACTCTCTGGAGCAGGCTATGATGGATGCTTTAGTGCTGGACAGAGTGGACTTTGTCAAACTGCTCCTTGAGAATGGGGTCAATATTCACCACTTCCTCACCATTCCCAGACTGGAGGAGTTATACAACACGGTGGGCCTGACTCACTGCAGCCTCCACTGCAAAAAAAAAAACAACAAATCTACTCAAAATCTGAATGCCACTAAATACAGCCAAATATGAAATACTAAATACTTATTTCTAACCTTTGTCCTCCTGTCCTCTCTGCTCTTCTCTCAGAAACTTGGCCCAGCTAATACACTGCATGCTGTTGTTAGGGATGTCAAAAAGGTGAAATTTATTTTTACTGGAGTATTAAACACTTTTTATGCATTTCAGGGTTTATATTATCTTGACACACCTGCTTTGTTATGTGTTACTCTGGTGATTCCACAGGGAAACCTTCCTCCAGATTATCAGATCACTTTGATTGATATTGGTCTGGTGCTCGAGTATCTCATGGGTGGAGCATACAGGAGCAATTACACAAGGAAGGCTTTCCGTAACCTTTACAATAATTTGTATGGACTAAAAAGGGTATGTATGGTTGGAAGAAGATAAATGATAATAACTTGCTCATCATATTAAGTAACATTTGACATTAATTATCACCTTTTTTTCTCCTCTTGCAGCCAAAAGCTCTAAAGCTTCTAGGAATGGAGGTGGGGTGTCTTTTTTTTACAACAAAACACTGTCAGTTAGTTGAAACATTACAACTCACACAGCAAAATAATCTATCATCATTTTTTAAAAACTTTGTCAGGATGATGAACCTAGAACAAAAGGCAAGAAAAAGGCAAAAAAGAAGAAAGAAGAGGAAGAGGAAATTGATGTGGATGACCCTGAGGTCTGTCGATTCAAGTTCCCCTTCCATGAGCTGATGCTCTGGGGGGTGCTGATGAAGCGCCAGAAGATGGCGCTCTTCCTCTGGCAGCGTGGAGAGGAAGCCATGGCGAAGGCCCTGGTGGCTTGTAAACTGTATAAAGCCATGGCCCATGAGTGCTCTGAGAGTGAACTGGTGGATGACATCTCCCAAGACCTGGAGAACAACTCCAAGTCAGTACATATAACATCACTTGCATAGGTTTCAGTTGAAGTGTCACTATCTATCTATCTATCTATCTATCTATCTATCTATCTATCTATCTATCTATCTATCTATCTATCTATCTATCTATCTATCGTTCATCCGCTGTCTCTAACTCTTTTGAGAAATGATTGTTCCCTCTCTTTCAGAGAATTTGGCCAGTTGGCCTACGAACTGTTAGACCAGTCCTACAAACATGATGAACAGGTGGCCATGAAACTCTTAACATACGAGCTGGTTAACTGGAGTAATTCCACCTGTCTGAAGCTGGCTGTGGCTGCTAAGCAACGTGACTTCATCGCCCACACCTGCAGCCAGATGTTGCTCACTGATATGTGGATGGGTTGTTTAAGGATTGGCAAGAACCCTGGCCTCAAGGTTGATATGACAAAATGTTTTCCTTTCAAGCAACCATAAAAAAAATGTTGTACAGTTACAGTAATGACATCAGTAGTTGTAATACTTGTCATAGTATTGGCATCACATTAGAGTAAAAAGACTGACTGTAAACAAACTCACTGTATCTTATAATAACTCTGATAATTTTCTCACCTAGGTTATTCTGGGAATCATCTTTCCTCCTCTGATTCTACTGTTGGATTTCCGTCTTGGAGATGATCATGCACCTGCGGGCAAAGAAGAGGGAAAAGACAAGGATGATGACGCAAAATCCAGCAAGGTCCTGGTTTACGCTGACCTTGACAGATTGATTTGTTTTCACATACTCTTAATAAGCTCTTTGTGTCAAGACTGAAAGAAAAAAGCTGAGAGTTTGCTTTATTTTATAGGACCCTAATAATGATACAACTTCCCGAAAGGGAGATGAAGAGGAGGGTAGCACTAAAGTCCGCAGAATCCCCATTGGCAAGAGGTTCTTTGAGTTTTATGATGCACCGTTCACCAAATTCTGGTTCAACACTGTAAGTTCCCTTCTTGAGCATGAGAAGAATTAAGGTGAAAATTTTAAAAAACATTTATAAACTTAAAATAAAATTACTTAATGACTTACTTCTTCCGACAGATTTCCTATCTGGGCTACTTAATGTTGTACAACTACATAATCCTAGTGAAAATGGAGCGATGGCCATCTATACAAGAGTGGACTGTCATTGCATACATCCTCACACTTGGCACTGAAAAAGTCAGACAGGTAAAAGTGACAAAATATGATCAATTTGATCAGATTGTAGTCACTATATGTGTTAAAGATAATTTGTGGTCTCTGCATAACCTTGAAACCCTGGTGTCTAGATTCTGATGTCAGAGCCGGGGAAGCTGAAACAGAAGATAAGTGTGTGGATGGAAGAGTACTGGAACATCACAGACCTGGTTGCCATTTCCACCTTCCTTCTTGGGCTCATGCTACGGCTGCAGCATGAGCCTTACATGGGCTACGGCAGAGTCATCTACTGTATAGACATCATCTTCTGGTACATTCGTGTCCTGGACATCTTTGGAGTCAACAAATACCTGGGACCCTATGTGATGATGATAGGGAAGATGGTAATGACCTTTAGTATTTCACTTTGAGTTAAACAAATCATAGGAAAGTCACATGACAGACATGACATATACACATGATTAACAGGAGTTCACACGGAGTTCAAATTGATTTTTGTTTCTTTTCTTTTTTTTCAGATGATTGATATGATGTACTTTGTCGTGATCATGCTGGTGGTGCTTATGAGCTTCGGGGTGGCTCGGCAAGCCATCCTTCACCCAGATGAGGAGCCAACTTGGCGTCTGGCCAGAAACATTTTCTACATGCCCTACTGGATGATCTATGGAGAGGTTTTTGCGGACTCGATAGACCGTAAGACTAGAATTCATAGTAAGATTCTGTTTCCTGATTCTGGGCAGATGATCAGTGTTACATTAATTTCTCTGTCTAAAATTCTGTGATGTTTAGTAATAATGCATTACACTGTAACCCCTCAATACTTTGTCTCCCTCTGCTGGCACATTTTTAATAGGTTCTTTCTTCGATGTGTGGCAATAATTTTGCTTTATGGAAGAGTTGAATAGTGTCATTATCTCATCGCCCTTGATCATGATCATCTGCCTTCAAGTTTTTTTCTGTCAGTGTTTCTTCTGTCAGGGTGAAGGCAATAAGCAGCTATTGAAAAAGCCAAAATTAAAAGCCTTATTTAACATTAAATAGTTGATTTATAATACATTTGTTCAAATATACTGTATATTGATATTTAAATCTATATTTGATTCTCCCAGTTTTTTTTGAAAGGCTCCATATTTTTCATTTCTCTGAAGAAAGCTGTGACCCAATCCTAAAATCAGATTTTTCACAAAAATTAAAGATTGAGAAATTATTTTTATTGTTTGATTACTGCAAAGTTGGAGGAACATTTCAATAACACCAGTCCACTCTTTTATGGACATCAGCTTGACCTTGACAGAAGTACGATAAGAAAATCCAAAACGTATTGATTTTAACGCTTTCTCCATGTTTCTGTGTGACTGTGCTTTTCTTGGATTTCCCAAAGTCTATGCAATGGAAATCAACCGTGAGTAGTTTTCAAGTCGAGAATGCACTTCCAATCAATTACCTTAAGTTCTCAGAATAAATTAAATGACTTTACCCTCCATTCCCCACAGCTCCATGTGGTGAACATTTATATGATGAGGATGGGAAGAAACTGCCTCCATGCATCCCTGGCGCCTGGCTCACACCTGCTATTATGGCTTGCTACCTTCTCGTGGCTAACATTCTTCTGGTCAACTTGCTCATTGCAGTATTCAAGTAATTACATGTTCCTATGTATGACTGCTCTATTTCTCTGCAAGAAACATCTACTTTGCTTTTACAGTTTTATACTCACGTGTCTGCGTTTACTGTCCTGCAGCAACACCTTCTTTGAAGTCAAGTCCATTTCCAACCAGGTGTGGAAGTTCCAGAGATATCAGCTGATCATGACTTTTCATGATCGTCCCATCCTGCCTCCACCTCTCATCATCTTCAGCCACCTCTACATCCTCTTCAGCAGGCTGTTTCGACGGTGTGCCAGGAAGAAACAAGAGGGAGAGCTAGACGAGAAGGACAGAGGCCTCAGTTAGTTTCCTCAAATGATACAAAACATATACATACAATTTAACTAAACGAAAGAACATTTATGAATACACAATTTCACTGGCTAAATGACATACATGATATACTCTGAACCCTTTAAAATAAGGAGATAAAGTGATTTAATCTAATCTCATCCTGGGTCAATTGAACTAATTTTATCATGTTTTAGCCCACGGACATACATATCCAGAACAGCTTTGGTCTGGATTTATAGCTAAAAAACAAAGACTGATATGTTGTCGTATTTGTTTCCACCAGAGCTTAGGCTGAATCCAGAGGAGCTAAAAAATCTGTACGAGTTTGAAGAACAGTGTGTAGAGGAATATTTCCGTGAGAAAGAGGATGAGCAGCAGTCCTCCAGCGATGAACGCATCAAGGTTACCTCAGAAAGGTGAAACCCTTTTTAAGTGTAGTTCTGACATTTCAGCACGTTAATTACAGGTCATACTTACATATATAAGTTCTCTATTTCTTTTGCGTTCTCGGCAGAGTTGAGAATATGTCCATGCGTCTGGAGGAGGTAAATGAGAGGGAGAACACTATGAAGGCCTCCCTGCAGACAGTGGATCTGCGCCTGGCCCAACTGGAAGAGATCCACGGACGAATGGCAGTCGCCCTGGAGAAGCTTGCAGGAGTGGACAGACTGGAACTGACCAGAACCTATTCACGAAACTCCTCTGTATGTGACCCTTCTCCCCTCCTTCGCCAGGGCAGTATTAACAGTGCTGATGGTTACAGCCTCTACCGCTTCCACATGGACATGGAAGAGTTTGCATCAAGGCAGAAGGACACAGAAGAAGCAACAAAAATTGGTCTAGAGAGACAGAGGAGTCTGCGGCAAGCCTCCGGTATTTGCACTCTCAACACAAAGGATGGAGGTCAGACCTTAGAAGTAGCTGGCTTGGAGAGATCGCGGCCCGGCTCATGTGTGGACATTCTCATATCTCCATGTGAACAAAAGCCTGCTTCTGCAGCATCAAGTCAAGAGACCATAACCAACATAAAACAAGGCAGCACAGTGCTGCTTGATAGACTAAAGCCTTCTTCACCTCCAAAAAGGACTAAATCGTTAAGATACTATCCAGTCGAAGATCAACAAACGTGTCCTCTGACAAAGAGGAGGACTATGAGCACCATCATTATCAGCCCTCCTGATGAACCAGAGGAAGTAGCTGAACCCACAAAGAAAGCTCATGTGCTGCTAGAAACCTCCTCCTCTCCAAAGAGGACTGAATCTCTGAGATATGTCCTTACTGAAACCCAAAGTCAAACTTCTCCTATCACAAAGAAAAGGGCTATGAGCGGCATCATCTACAACCCAGCTGAGGCAGGTGACGATGTGCTGCAAACTGCAGACTACAGGTCACTGGTGGAGCAAGTCACTAAAACACCAAATCAGTGGCCAGCAAACTTGGAGTATCAGCTGCATCCCAGCACTTTTGGTCACATGCCTAAAGTATCCACAGTCAGAGCTCTTGCCCAGCAGTTTCAAACTAGCACTGCACCTGCAGAGCTTAAAAAAGAGGAGAATCAGATTGACGAAATTCCCTTGCAAAGTAAGGGAGCCCTTCCGGCGACAGAGCCTGTAGCAAATGAAACTAAGATGAAGGCGAAGAGAAACCTCTCGGACAATACTGAGTATCTGACTGTAGCTGATGAAAAGTGTTTGCCGTCTCACAGGTCACAGAGCTGGAATGCCAGTGAGAGAAAAGAAAAGTGTTCAATGTTTAGCAAAGAGCGAAGAGCCTCTAGCAGTGAGAGAAACCTTGTTGAAGTCTGCAAGGTGGCAGCTGTTGGAGGGGAAGATGTGGGAAAGAAGATGGAGGCAGAGAAGGGAGATGATGATGCACAGGAAAAGAAATGAGAGACACAAAAAGAGGAGGCTGATTAAAACAGCGACAGAGGACACTAAAACAGAATGAGGAAAAAAGAAAAATCATATATACGAGGAAGAGAAACTGAATGCTACCAGCGAGGCTGGTAACTGAAATTTAATATAGCCTGCCATCTCCTGGAAAGCACTACTGACAGCGGTTATGAAACTGTTTTCAAATGATCATGAAAACAGAATGACAGTGACTACCAAACTCTTCACTATTTTCAATCATGCAGTTAATATTAGTCGTAAGTGCAGAATAGTGAAAACCACCATAATATTCTCTTTTGAAGATCCACTTTCTTTACTGTCTTTACTTTCCATTTGTGTATCATACGGTAGCTTACATAGACAATCATTCACATTACAGCTTCCCCATGTCCTTGTATTTTCATGGTAGTGATGTAAAGGGGACCTGTCGGATGTCAACAGTTTAGGGGAAAATAACAGATATAGACAACTGTTAATTTTGCTTACATATACACTATGTGAACAGCAAAAACATGAATTTCCTATACATGGTTGACACTTTGAAATACCGTCTGTAATGTTTTCTTTTGAAATACTGTAAAATGTGCTTAATAATGACCCACTCAGAGGTAACCCTACAGCTCTCATGCATATACTGACAACTGCATAACAATAGGTAATAAGTACAGCTTCCAAGAAATAAACAATCCTTTCACAGTTTCATTTTTCTCACAGAAACCTGTACAAATAAAGGTTCCATGAAAAAAAGAATAAATAAAATGAGAGAATACAGTAGGTTGTATTTCTACATACTTTTGTCTTTTCTATCACAATACTGTAACCTTCTAGGCACACATGAACAAGCAGACATCTTGCCAGCGCAACTGGAGACCATAAGCCTATTAATATACATGGATTCACGAAGATAAATACAATCAGTGCTGAGACCTGATATGTCTATTTCACAGAATCATCATAGTAAATATGACAATAGGTAGTTTGTACAAAATAATGCTACCGTATATGAAAAAAATGAGTTTTGTTTTCATTGTTTTACATTTATAAGACAGCTATGTGTAACTGAGATATTTTCATGAGATCCACCAGAGGTATTATAAATGCCAACAGAATCACTGCCTCCTGTGAGCAGACACTGCATGGCCAGCTACAAATTGCTGCTGACAATCACGCACAAGTCTTTTGCATGAGCGGATATACATTATCCTCACTCCTCATTGATGCTCCTCCGGTCAGCAGATGAGGATGGCATCTCAACCACTCATGAACCTGTGGGCTTCAGCTGGCAGTAAGGCCCTCTGATTATGACCAGTGCTGCCGCTGCTGCGAGGACGTCCAGGAGGCAGTTACCCTCCAAAATGGCAAAGTCACGCTAGCTGTGAGCCGTGAACACTGGAGATGAGCAGCCTAGAGGAGTGAACACTTGAAGAACTTCATTCTCTTGGACTTCTTCTCTGTGATCTTGACCGGTTTGCCTGACCCTCCGGCACTGTTGTCAGTCTAGCACAGGAAGAAATTATATTTGAGAAATGTAATACAGTATTAAAGTGTGTCTTCACAGAAAGTGTAGCATCTAGTATAAGAAACTCTTAACCACTTACTGTCTTGGAGCTCAGGTTATGTAATATGTCTCTTCCCATAGTATAAAAAGCCTTGAGTGACAGAAAAACAAAAACAAATGTTACACAGATTTATCAGTCAAGGTACATGACACTTTCATGATTAAACAGTTCTGCTTACCTCCTCAACATTTAAGCTAGACTTTGCGCTGGTTTCCAAGAACTTAACTCCATAATCAATAGCCAGCTAAGAGAGATAAAAAAAAAAAATCAATGTTAGTGTCACTTAGTGCAAATTGGAAAAGTGAACAACATTTCAATTTGTTTGAGACTGCTTTTCAGTAATGATCAGCTGCAGAGACTCACTTTTTCACCTCTGTCTTTGGACACCTGTCTCCTGTCAGTCATGTCACACTTGTTACCCAGGATCATCTTCTCCACATCAGACGAGGCATGCTGGGAGAAAGTAAAGCACTCTTTATGCAAAGTTTGTTATTCTCAGTGCTCAATGACAATATCAAATGGCACCTTTTAACAAATATATATTCATTTCATCCAAAAGCTTTAGTTTAACTACTAATAAAAGTTGAATTCAGAGCTCACCTCTTCAATATTTCTGATCCAGTTTTTTATGTTTTCAAAGGACTTCTCATTGCAGATGTCATAGACCAACATAATACCCTGTGAAAAAAAACAGTCATCCTCACAAACAATTTCCCGCTCCTGATGTGTAAGGTACATGCACAGTGAGAAAGTGTAGGATAAAGGGAGGACTCACCATTGCCCCTCTGTAGTAAGCTGTAGTGATGGTGCGAAACCTCTCCTGACCGGCAGTATCCCTGATAACATCAAATCAACATCAAGTCAATGGTAAATGGACAGTTTCATGTCAATGTCTGAGAGAGAAAGTCTGCTCAAACCGCACTTACCAAATTTGAAGTTTGACTCTCTTTCCATCCAGCTCTATTGTTCGGATTTTGAAGTCTATTCCTGTATTTGGATAAACAAACACATATAGAGCCCACCATTGATTAGTTACATGACATGATAAAAATTTGTCACATGACTACGATGCCCATAATAAGTCATGGTCCTTTGTAAACTGAAAGTACTGTTTTTCATCCACTGTCAATCTGCTGAAGGACATTATTTAATGTCACAACAAAAGTAGAATACTATAGAGCTTTATGAAGGATATAACAATATTATAACCATTCTTAAAGGCTTAATATTTCTATTAGACCTAGGTTCGCAAAAGTCAAACATCATGACCATAGCTTTGATCTCATTCTAAATTTAGCCTTCAGTGCCTCTGAACCATCAAGGACATTAGATCATCACCAACTCTCAGTCCCATTGTCTTACTCTTATGGCCCTTTAAACACTATGGGTCTGTATTGTACAATACAAATTGGTAACAGGATAATACTACTACTAAATATTTTGATCACCATTAGAGCAATGACAATAAAGCATTATATCCTGTTAATATGGACATGCATTTTGCCAGCTTTATCCTTAGGGGCGGCTGCAGGGTACTCACCTATTGTGGATATGAAGGTGGTATTGAAGGAGTCCTCGCTGAATCTGAACAGCAGGCATGTCTTGCCGACTCCGCTGTCACCGATTAGCAACAGCTTAAAGAGATAATCGTACGTTTTCGCCATTTAAACACACTGTAGATTCATACGTTTCGATATTATAAGGCCGTATCGAACTGGGATCCCCCCGTCTGGAAATCCTCAGCTGTCTGTGGCAGACTGGCAGCAGACCGGTGCCGAGATGAGTGACGTCACGCTCTGCTTTGCATTATGGTCCATGTAGTTTAAAGGGTTAAAATGGTGAGCCAGGACTGCGTAGTTTTTTTTTTTTAATTTCTTCCTTTTTTAACCACCACTGGCTTTTAAAAATGAACACAACACAAACATAGGCGTTGGTTGGATATGCCCCTAGGATTTTCTACTTTTTAATCAATTTAATTATGAGGAGACTGCAATTTATGATATCATTATGGCTAAATAAACTACATACATGGATAAAATTCTGTTTTTCCCCCCACCTCCTTTTCATCAACCATGCACATCAGTTTTATTCTTTTATGTACCAAAAAGCGTTTCATGTCTAGCAAAACCCAATAACACTGCAGAGACCTCAGAGACAGGACACGGGATTCATTACGATTTTGATATCATTAAAAATTAATGAAATTTTTAATAATCTTCATAGTATGTACAACAGCTCCAGAAACAAACATGCGATGCTAGGTGCCATACTTTTTCATTAAAGTATGATAAAATGGCAGAAATGTTTAAAACGGGTCCCCTCGGTGTTGGAAAATAATTAAGGATAAAATATTGCATCTGCAGTCTCTGCCTGTCTCTCTCTATTTCTTTGGCCTAAGACATAACGCAGACCAAGATTAATGGAAGGCTATTCTTATAATTTTAATGCATCCTGTTAAAGTATTCAGTGAGATCGCAGTACCCCACCACCCTCCCTCTGCTGTGACTGCAGTTTCTGTTTCTTGTCCAAGCAGCCCACGCATGCGCAGAAAAAGCTAAGCTATCACGGTGAAAATGCCCGTAAGTTACAAACTTTTGTGTTTATCTGTTGTGTTTAAGTCAACTTGCAGTGTTGTCAGCTGTCACAGCTTTTTTTTTTTTTAATTACTATTGTTATCGCTGACCTCCTACCGTCACACGGTGCACTTACGAAACCTCGAAGTTGTGTTGTTGATGTGTAGCAGCTGCAGCACATGGAGCAGCCAGCTAACATCTGACGAGGGTGGCGACTACTTGCTGGAGCACAACACTTATCAAACTTGTTTGCTACATAAACTGTAGCGGGCAAAGAAACGCTTACGGTTTCTTTCACTGGGTGGATTTCATGATCACAGATTCAGTATAATTGATGCGACTTTGGAGGAAAAAACTGCAGCGTCTGCGCCTAAGCTCGCGTGTTTTCATCGTCTGCGGTATCTCTTGAACGATAGTCAATACCACTTTCATGTCGCCTTGTCTGAAGCTTAAAAAACAAAACAAAAGATCACTTAAAGCGAGAGAGAGAGAGTTGTAATAATCCTTATAAGTCCCTTACACAGTGAGATAATGAAAATCATATACTATAACTCCTTTTAAACCACCATTGCATTTTTAACGGACTAAACCTGGCATAGGTCTACTTAACATCTGTTTGTCAAATAAAACATCACCTCTGTTTTCTTTTTTTTTTTTTTTTGTATTTTAGCTGGCCAAAGACCTCCTCCACCCTACTATTGACCATGAGAGAAGACAACATAAAAAGAAAAGACTTGTTCAGAGTCCTAACTCCTACTTCATGGACGTGAAGTGTCCAGGTGAGTTCTGGTGGTGGGGTGGACTCCAGTCCTGCAGTGTGACACATGCAGCACACAGGACAGAAAACTCACTGAGGGTCTGATCAAGTGTTTTTAGGCCATTTGTTTGGCCACGCATTTACCAGTTACTCCGGTGCTGGTTTTGCAGTGATTTAACCATTGTTTACATCACTACACAGGACATTCAGTGGTGGAGGGTGGCTAAAAGTGCTTTTAAGTTACACTTTTACTAGACTACATTTCAGAGAGACATTAGCTCAACCACTAGATTTATCTGACAGCTGTAGTTTACTAACTGCTAGTTCAAGGCCCCAAGAGGTAAAATTATCCAATACTTCTCAAAAACACAAAGAAATTAAAACTGGCTGCAACTAGATCAGCTCCAACAATTTAACACTACTAGTGCATTAATGCATTATCAATTTAATAATGTAATATATTATAACTTAATAAGTAACTGGGCCTAGTACATTCACTTTTAAAATTTTTTTTTTTAAGTACTTTTTGCCTGTAACTACTACTCAAGTAGACGTTTGAATACAGGATTTTTACTTGGGATGGAGTTAAGAATTTGAAGTACTTCTTCCATCACTGATTCAGCATCCATGTAAACATATGTTAAGTACATTTATGTATTGAACCTAAACTTTGTTAACAGTTTAACACTGTTTCCCTGCAGGCTGCTACAAGATCACCACTGTGTTCAGCCATGCACAGACTGTGGTACTCTGTGTGGGATGCTCAACTGTGTTGTGCCAGCCAAAAGGAGGAAAGGCCAGACTGACAGAGGGTAAAACACATCCACATGCTAGCATCTTCAACATACTGCAAAAGTCACAAGTATAAAGCTATGTATCAGTACCTTAGGCTGACATATCCGTACACTAACTAGAAGGCAGACTGAACTCATTTTCATTTTTGCTCAACAGGTTGCTCTTTCAGGAGGAAGCAACATTAAAAAAAAGGACTGCCCACTCGATCATGTCTGTAATTAAGCCATGCTGTTGATAAATACCTTATTTTTCCATTGATTACAATGTAGTTGTTCATTCACTACTGACAGGTTCTGTCATTGTACAAAATGTTCAACTTTTATGACACATTTTTAAACTAAAAAGCAACATTTTTAATATGCAAAAATACTAAAAGAACAATTTCACTTGATCAATAAAGAAAGGTGTTATATAAGTTGAAGCATTCTGGTTCTTTTATTGAGAAACAACCAAAAATGTTTGTCGTGACTGTAATTACCTTCACAGAAAGCATACAAGTAGTCCTTTCAGCTTGTGAATGAAAAGAAAACACTTGTGCCATTGGTTTCTTAGGAAACACAAACATAAAAAAGATATGGATAAATAGACAAGATCGAGAAATAGAGAACATATGTGACAAAAACACCAAAGTACAGTTTTCATAGCTTGGTCAGCAAAAATAAAATGTGAAATGGGTATTCCACGTGCATATTTTTGTTTCATGAAAGTAGCACAAAAATGACAATGGCAACCGTTTTAAACTTAATATCACTAATCTGTTGTGCATCGCTTTGTGAAAAACATGACTTTAAAGAAAAAATAACAATAAAGACAAAGAAATCCAAAACAATCACGACAAAAAAAACTCATGCTCTACAACATATTTATATCAGACTACAATTACTGCGTCTGACATTGCACTCCGCCCCTGGGACCCTCCTCATCCTCCTCATAAGCTTCCCCACTGTAATTCCTCTGTTGTGTCCGAACATCCACCTCAGAGAGGTCCACCTCCTCCATGTCATCAGTAATCATCACATCCTCCCTGGGAGGAAGCAGTCTTTCCAGCTGGAACATGAGATGCTCTGGGAGCCAGTCTTTCTCTGGGAATTCCACCTGTGGGATAAAATTACAATTAACTGACCTGAATGTTTTTCCTACAACATATGAATCTAACAAATAGATTTAAATCCAGAGTTGTTTCACTCTGGTGAAATGTTTTGTGTTCGGGGTCTCACCTGGAAATTAATAAATAGCTGCCCCTTTTCATAAGGGTCCCTGTAAATTGGCATGCCCTCATTCTGAACACATCTGACGTCAGTGTGCTTGATTACTTCACCTGTTAAAAAATGATTAAAAAAAAGACACGTTAATGAAATCTTACAAATGTTCACTTCTGAAGAACAAAAGAAAATCAACAGAAAAGCCAGTACTGGAGACCAGCTGATCTTACTCAAGTACCTGGCTGTGAGTTGATGACAAGTGTTCTGTTGTCTAATGTTTGAATGGTCTGCTTGAAACCACACAGGGCCTCGACAAGTTTGATGTTCATCTTCATTATTAAATTATCTTCCTGTCTCTGGAAAACGGGGTGTTCCTTCTGATCCAGCACAATGATCACATCCCCAGGCTCCAGTCCAGGCTCCTGGTCACCTTCTCCGTGGAATGTGATTTTCTGACCATCTTTCATACCTGCACAACACATTTATTTTAGGTTTTGTTTGCTTTACAAAGTACACTTACTACATTAAAAAAAAAAAAAAACAAAACATTTGAAATATGACTATTTCAGATGGGGGAAAACTTACCTTTGTCAATATGAACTTCAAGAATTTTCTTCTTGCGTTCTACTTTGTGTCCGTTGCAGTTCTTGCAGCGGTCTTTTGAGTTAAATTTCTCGCCCTGTCCTTGGCAGTCTGAACACATGCTTTGGATCTGCTGAATCATGCCTGGCCCAATCTGTTGCACCTTGACTTGTACGCCTCTTCCTTTGCAAGTTGAGCACTTCTCCAAGGCACCTTTCTTACCACCATAACCTGGAATAAAGAGAATGTCATTTAATTGAACTGTCATTTAACTAACTGAACAAATCCGATTGGAAATGGGATTAAAAGACAAAAGCACAATAGACAATACATACCATCACATTTTTCACAAATGACATTCTTCTGGAGTCCAAGCTTCCTTGTGGCGCCATTGTACATCTCTTCCAGTGTAACACTTAGCTGGTGGACAACATTCTTCCCTGTTGGGAAAAGCACATATATGTAACATTAAAGTTATATATAAGTTATAAATATTGGAATATATAAACTTACAACTTTCTCTTAAAACTAATAAAATATAGATCTTACCTTTCCTCTCTCTCTGCATCCGTCCTCCACCACCAAAGAACATGTTAAAAATGTCCATTGGTGAAGTTCCTCCGCCTATGCCCCCCTCTTTGATCGCTTGTTCCCCTCCTTGGTCATACAAATCTCTCTTCTTTGGATCTGACAGCACTTCATACGCTTGAGATATAAGCTTGAACTGTGGAAATAAAAATTATTAATTCACTCCGGAAAATTAGATTACGTTTAAAGCTTTCATTAACAAATAATTTACTTCACTCTTTAAAGCGGTAATGACATATTAAATGAATGTTTCCTGACCTTGGATCTTTATCAAGATTACTTTGCAACACATTTTCTGACCACACTGACAACCTTAAACATGTGCAGGCCTCTGTGAAGTGTCAAGTTCTTTCCAAACACATCAGCGTGAGGAGGCTTTATGCCTTAAGATATAGTCTAGAAAGACAGCGAAGAACCACTGAGTTTATTTCACTTTAAACATTCATTTCACAGCCTCCTGAGGCATTTCAACAGTGCCAGAAGGCTAATCTTCCTGTAGCCTGACAGGGCAGCTGGACCTTTCTAGAAACTTCTCGCTGTCAATTGAACAAGCTGTGCGGTTTAAAATTAGACAGGGCACTTTCAGCAGGCCATACACGGCCACAGGGACACCTGCAAGGCCTCCGCATGTAACTCACCCTCTCTCCTTCGCTGGGGTTCTTGTCAGGGTGATATTTCAGCGCCAGTTTCCTGTAGGCTTTTTTGATTTCGTCCGGTGAGGCACTGGGGCTGACACCCAGGAGGTCGTAGTAGCCGGTTTCGTGAACCATGGTTAACAAACCTGAAGCACAAACACATGATAATGTCACCCAGAGCCGCGTCCTCCTCCGCTGCCTGTTAGCGGCGGGAGCCCGAAGCTACCGTTAGCGAAGGAGCCGTGTGTCGGACATCTACAACTAACGTTTGTAACTGTTTCTCTACAACAAAGTTCACACTAGCCAGGACAACGGGTTGATAAATATCGTTAGCTGGTGGCGAAAATACACTAAAGTACACCCCACACAGACAGCGTTATTACCGGCAGCACATGTGGTTGACCGACAGTCCCCGTCAACCGTGCGGGGCACTTAGTTATGTTTCGCTCAGCTTGAATGAAACCGCTAGCATCTGTGAGCCGTGCAGCTAAATACTCTTACACATGATATCACGGTGTGCTTACTTACTTACCAGGAGCTGCTACTGTCCTAGGTTTCGCCTGAGCAACTGTGAGGGCCGCGGGGGGAAGATGGCTGGCTCTTATAGCCGCTCCACAGTGCAGAACTTTCTGGAGAGCTCTGAGGAGAGAGGCCGGATGTTTCGTTGGCTGAGACTGCAGAGTCTAGAAAAGACCTGACCAAAAAAAAAAAAAAAAAAAAAAAGGAAAGAGGGATGGAGGGGGAGGTGGGGATGTGGGATCCTGCCGAGCCAGTTTCTTAAATATGTCCTGAACTGTTTTTTTTTTTTCCGAAGGTTTATATTATCTTGGTTTCCATTGGTATTAATAAAAAGGCAATGGGCCAAAGGTCTATAAGTGTTTTCTCAAAAATATCCCTATAAGTTGAGGAGCTTGTCAATATGTTTACAACAACAACAACAACAAACATCATATAAAAGTCTTTCTGTCAGGTATGGACTATCAAACAGAAGGGGTATAAAATAAGTCAGCTCATTTTTATAAAGCTTTTGTGGCCCACTAAGAGTCTTTCCACTATTGACTAATGAATTTTCACCCACTCTTTCTGCAGATATCTTCAGACTATCTTGCACCACACAGCTCGTTTTGAGAGCAACCCGCTGATTTCAAGAGATGTTCAAGTCAGGAGACTGCGAGGGCTTTTCCAAAAGATTCAGCTTGTGTTTCTTGAAGTAGTTCATGGTGGATTTTGATTATGGTTGTTATTGCTGTTGTGCTTTATGCTGCCTCTTTTCACCTGTACTTCCTTAAATGCAGGACATTTGCCCTCAGAATTTGTTGATATTTAGTGTAGTGTATATTTAGTAAGTTATTCTTCCCTCTATTGGTGCAATCATGTTTCCTGTGTAACTGGCTCCCACACTGTCGTTCTATGCTTTGGGCTGGCTTTGCCATTATTTGTCTATTAAAGCATACTTGTCGGACACACTAGAGAGAACTGTGAATAAAATAAAATAAAAGAATGGCAAAGGTTATCAAATAATAATGTAGGAGCCACATATAAACCCCTTTGATCAAAGTTTGGGATGTTAAACTCAAACATTAGCCTATTCCATCCAAAACATAATTCATATAGATTAAGATTGATATAAGGTGGAGGTGTAATATTGTTATGTTTTGACTTTTTACCTATTTGTGTGTGACTTCAGGGAAAATTATAATCAGACTGTTTTACATATGAAAGGACTCAGCTAATTTAAATTCAGGACATAGTCTTGAGCAAGTGGTCCAATGCTGTGCACACATGGACTTGCAACCATGCAATAAGAACTTCATGAGGCTTGTTTAACGGCATGTCTTGTTAGTTTACTAGACCTTGAAAAAGACGTGGTACTTTGAAATGGTGGACTTGTCCTACAAGAAAATATTTTCTGCTTCACACCAGTTAGGTCATTAAAAGTGCCTCTGTTCAGTAAATCCACAGGCTCGATTATACATAACTTCTAGCCAAACTACCAGGAGGTCTACAGCGGTATGGAATTTCTTGATGAAGAGAAGGTAGATAATCAACTTGGGAACAGGTAAGATAACTAAAGTGAACGTTTTTGTTTATTTAATCCAAAGGATCAGGAGATGCTATAGCCTCATCAGATTAAACTAATACCCTTAAGCAGAGGTGAACAATTAATATGTTTATTTTCTGTTTCACATTGGGATAGATCAAAATACTTTTCAGTTATGGCTGATGAACCAGATTCTACAGTCTCCAATGCTAATTCATTGTCAGTGTTGCCGAAGTTGTTGAATGAGTGTTCCTGTACACTTTGTGTTAAAATGACCCCCCTAAATGGAAATTAAAAGTCAATGTAGTCTCATACATATACATATATGCCAAACGATAGTTTTTAACAAAAAGGGAACGGACAGTCTTTTGGCTTTCATTGAATATGCTCTGTTAAACAAAGCAAGGCAGCTTTAGCTGTGCCAAAAGCCTGACACTGTGTTGAGTAGACAATGCTGCTGGAAATTAGACCCGTGTGATGAAATGAAAACAGCAACCCAAACCACTGCCAGAATGTGAGGCGGAGTGTATATGAGCTGTTTCCTCTGTGTGTTTCAGTGTTCAGGAGTCTATGGCAAACGTGCAGACAGATAGTGAAGAGCACGCCACTGTAGGTGAGTAATGAGAACATGGGTCTCCTTGTTGACATCCAATGAGGTGCAAATACTGGTTGTGCCACAGAAATGGATTGTAATCCTCTGTGAGAAGGACAACGTTTGTTTTTCAGATTTGCTTTGTCTTTCATCTCAGGAAAGAAAAATATAGAAGAGGAGTTATCTGGTGCATCTCTTGCTCCAGCTCACTCTCTCTGGACCACTGATGCTCGCGGCTCAGTCAGACTGAGAATAGAAGATGGATGTCCAGAGGAACCTGTCACGGTTCACCAAATGTTCAAAGCCTCAGTTGAAAAATATGGAAACATGTACGCCCTCGCCAGCAAGAAAAACGACAAATGGGAAAAGATAACTTTCTTAGAGTATTATCAATTCTGCCGGAGAGCAGCCAAGAGCTTCATAAAGGTATTTTATTCAAAACTTTTGTATAGTATATTCTAACTGACAACTAATGGTCATATTTTTTTGAAAAAGAAAAGACAAAAAATTATGTTAATGTGTGCAGCTTGGTTTAGAGCGATTCCATGGAGTGGCGATACTAGGATTCAACTCAGCAGAATGGTTCTTCTCTGCAGTCGGTGCCATCCTGGCAGGGTAAGAAATTCACATCCTACAGCAACAACAACCAGACTTACACTACAATAAGAACTGATCTGAATCAGTCAGTTACTGTGCACAGAATATACTGTATAGTTGTTAATGTGCTGTAACCATTATTAAATCCCTTATTTGCTGCTGTTGCCGCGATACAGTCACTAACTTCTTTCTGTCTCCTGTCTCTATAATAACTTTTGTTATTCACTACAGGGGGATAATGACAGGAATTTATGCCACAAACTCACCAGAAGCATGTCAGTATGTCGCTAGTGACTCCAAAGCCAACATTATTGTGGTTGAAAACCAAAAGCAATTGGATAAAATCCTGCAGGTACTGTTACTTGGATATGTTACAAGTCTTTTTGACATGCAAAACAATCTGTGGTAAAGTTTTCACTTGATATCATAGGTGTGTGGCAGACTGCCCCATTTGAAAGCAATAGTGCAGTACAGCGGGAAGCTCCAGCAGAAGCTCTCCAATCTTTACTCTGTAAGTCTGTCTGACAATGCATGAAGTGATACAGACCAAAATGACCGTCCAGGCTATGATCCAAGCTGTATTTTGCTGTTTTGGGATAGTGGGAGGAATTCATGGAGCTGGGCCTAGATGTTTCTGAAAAACAACTGGATGACATCATCAGCAGCCAGAGAGCCAACCAATGCTGCGTCCTGATCTACACGTCCGGCACCACAGGGAAGCCGAAAGGAGTCATGCTCAGTCACGACAATGTAAGCTTGTGTCCGACATTAGTTCATCTTTACTATTCGAAGTCAGATTTGTCTTAACTATATGCAGACAGTTGCACATATCTTTACATGGTAAGAGGCAGATAAAATAAGGGATTTTAAAGTTGGAGGAGAAGAAACAATCTTACGTCTCAATCTTACAATCTTTTTCAGATCACATGGACTGCCAATCATGCCAGCAGGGCTGGGGACGTGCAGCCGGCTGACACTCAACAGGAGACACTAGTGAGCTACCTGCCTCTCAGCCACATTGCAGCTCAGATCTATGATCTCTGGAAAGGTATCCAGTGGGGTGAGCTGGTGTACTTTGCACAGCCAGATGCCTTGAAGGTAAATAAGTTGGCTATATCACACAGTTGTTTTGAAACTTGCTACAGCATATCTCAAAGATCTAGCAACAAATAATTTGTGGAAGAACAGGCAAATAAACCTCCAGTCAGTTAAAGGTAAAAGCTATGTGTTGCTGTTGTTTCTACTACTAATTACTAAATTTGTTAAAATAGTTCTCCGTAAACTCCCCCAAATAAAATTACAGAAAGGCACTTGTGTGTTCTTTTAACTAACACTCTGTCTGTGCAAAAAACAAACTGAACACATGCATTCATTTATAAAAATGCAGATGAATGCAGAGTGAGTGAAATATGGGTAACCAACTGACTGAGTGAATGGATGTGTTTTTAAACTCTGTATATACCCAATTCTTTGTAGGGAAGCCTGATAACAACACTGCGAGAAGTTTGTCCTACATCCCACATGGGTGTCCCTCGGGTATGGGAAAAAATGATGGAGAAGATTAAACAGGGAATTAGTCAGTGTGGATATGTGAAGAAGAAACTGGTGACATGGGCAATGTCAGTCAGCCTGGAGGCCAATCAAAAGCACATGCAAAAGTAAGTGCTGATTAAAATGGGATTTTGTCTTTTGCAACATGAAAAAAAAAATGCAGAGATTATTTAATTTTTTTGTTATTTTCCTTTTAAAAATCTTTTTCAGGGAAGATGAGAAACCATTCCTGTTGTCCCTCACTGACAGTCTTGTGCTGCAGAAGCTTCGGGCTGAGCTGGGCCTGTCTTGCTGTCAGAAGTTCTTCTCTGGAGCGGCACCAATTAGTTGCGAAACTGTGCAGTTTTTCCTGGGACTCAACATCCGCTTGTATGAGGCCTATGGTATGAGTGAGAGCACAGGACCTCACTTCATGTCAGGTCCCAAAGTTTACAAATTGCCAAGGTATGTGTTTAAGAATAAGAAAAAAGCTCATGTTTATATCTAATGAATGTCCCATAACAGACAGTTATTTTTCTTACACATAGTTGTGGTAAGGTGGTGCCTGGCTGTCGATACAAAGTGGCCAACATAGACTCTGAGGGGGCAGGTGAAATCTGCTTTTGGGGACGCAACGTTTTCATGGGTTTCCTCAATATGGAAGACAAAACAAGAGAAGCTTTGGATGAAGATGGATGGCTGCATTCTGGAGACCTGGGAAAGATAGATGAAGAGGGCTTCTTGTACATCACTGGGAGAACTAAAGGTAAAGCTATTTGAGCAAATCAGGCAATTGTGAGAAAATTATTTATCTTAGGCTATCAGCTCTCATTATGTACGAGTGCATGCTGTTCCAGATAGAAGACACAGCTCCATTTTACATGTTGTAAGTCTTAAGCAACTGTGATGCCAGGGTGCCCTCTCTCCACTCAGAGTTGATTATCACAGCTGGAGGAGAGAACGTTCCCCCCGTTCCCATAGAGGAAGCAGTGAAGAAGGAGCTACCTATTATCAGCAACGCCATGCTGATAGGGGACAAAAGGAAGTTCTTGTCCATGCTTTTAACACTGAAGGTAATCTGTAGTTAGTTTTCCATTTCCACAGCAGCAAATAGAGACATACTGTAGAGTCTCCTTATATAACCTTTAAATAATACTCTCTCTAAAACTCAATTAAATGCAGCTGCTGAATTCTAGTACCGTGTTTTGCACTACTTTTCTTCTTGTCGAGCTCCCTTGAGAGATTTGCAACAAGCCAGGAAGTATAAAAGAAGTGTAGCTATTAAAACACATGGTTTCACAAATTACTGCAAATGTTCATTCTAACCTTTAATTATAATTTATGAGAAAATACACAAAATCCTTGGGATTTCATTCAGTGTTGTAGCAATGCAGAAACCATGGAGCCAACAGAGGAGCTGAGTCTGGAGGCTGTGGAGTTTTGCCAACAGCAGGGAAGCCAAGCAACCAAGGTGTCTGACATTATTGGAGGAAAAGACAAAGAAGTGTACCGGGCCATTCAAGAGGGAATCGACAGAGTCAACTCAGTAGCCACTTCTAATGCCCAACGCATACAAAAGTGGACTATTCTGATGAAGGACTTCTCTGTTTCTGGAGGAGAGCTGGGTAAATTTAGCAGAACATTGATCCAGTAGTGTTCTTTTTTGCTTGAATACCATGCAACTTTGAGACTGCAGTGAACTATTGCTAATCATACTGTGTTCTCTTCCAGGCCCCACAATGAAGCTCCGTCGCCCCATTGTGTTGGAGATGTACCACAAGGTCATAGAGAGCCTCTATCAAGAATAGCGTCACGTTCCCAGAGAGATTACTGTATAACTGTTAGTACAAAAATCACATCACTTGCATATCTCTGTCTTGTGGACATACATGTGATTTAATAGTATCTGTCTTGTGTACAGAATGCAAAAATAACAGAGGAACCATATCTGATTTAACAAAAATAATATTTAAGATCATGTTCTAAATACTTAATAATACTCACACCATCTTCTAATAGGCTGAAACATTGTTCTCAAATTCATTTTATTGTTAGTCAACACCAGTCACGTGCATGACAGCATCTTACAATGTATTATTATCTAATAACATGGATCATACTGGTCATCATTGTAAGTGGAGAGATCCTATAACACCAAGAATAGTCATTTGCATAACATTAAATAAAAAGTCTGGCATTTTATGATGTAATATTCTTTGTCTTTATATTATACATTCATTATGTTAGAAGCAGAGAACACTATGATATGAAGAGAAGACTTGCAGTGAAGAGTGCAAAATATTTTCAAGTTTCATGTTATGGAGCCTAATAATATTCAAATTATAAAAGCTCCAATCTGAATGTGTCTTGACAATATAACAGAGTCAAATACATTAGACAAAAGGCCAAATTCAGCCAATAAATAGACAATAGACACCACAGATTAAAGCAGTTAAAGAATAAATGCATATCACATATACAGTAACTGTTGGCCAAAAGACAGTGCTTTGGGGTGTGCAGAAAAATAAAATGTCCAGGATCTCAAACTCCTGAGTCTTATTTTTTAAATACATATTTTGGTTAAAAATGTGCAGATACAACATGAAATGATGAAGTAAAGAGGCCCAAAGCTCTTAACACTTAACTCAGGGCCACATTAGCCTCCTTTTAGTTCATATCCCGCACTCTTTGACATATTGCTTCTGTGAATTCTGAGCACTTTGAGTTTCCTCCTAGGTCTTTTGTCAGAACCTTGAAGATGGAAAAAAAGCATTATAAATAAAAATGGGAACATATAACCTGCATGTCTTAATTTCTTGAAAAGAAGATTACCTTTTTGTCTCGAATGGTGTCAAAGCAAGCAGTTTCGATGTTCTTGGCATGGCCATGCAGACCCATGTGCCGCAGCATCATGACTGCACTGAGCAGCAAGGCAGTGGGATTGGCCATGTCTTTTCCTGCTATATCTGGTGCAGTTCCATGAACCTGACAGAAGAAATGAATCACAATCCATCACCCTGACTGACTTTTCTATAAACATTAATTTTCTAAAAAAAAAAAAAAAAAAAAAATGTGGGCTAAAAGTGTCTTCAATAACTCATCCCAAACCATGAATCTCTCCTGTGCAACTTGTACGATTATCATGAGAGTAAGTATGAAATGTGTGAGTAAAAGGGAGTCTTGATAACTGGGAATAAAAATAACATACCGACTCAAATATGGCAACACCATTGGTGCCAATGTTCCCACTAGGAGTCACTCCAAGACCTCCAATTAGTCCAGCACAAAGATCACTGTCATGGTAAACACATACAATTACCTTCAGATTTATTCTTGTGCTGACACTTTTACCATGTTAAGTACATAAACACATGATTTTGAACTGACACGGACAATGTAAACGTTACTAGCAATTGTGCATCCTCATCACAAAGTTTTTTGGGTCACCTTTCTTCTCTTGCTGATTTACTAATTTATTAAGTTATTATAGTTCAGGTTATCCTTTGTACTTTGCCAAAGCAAAGTGTTTGTCATTGTTACACATTATTATTTTCTGTTAATATGCTGCCTGGTTGAATGCACCCATTCAGCACTGCCCTCCTGGTTTTAACACATTTGTGTAAAACAAAATAACAAAATGCACAATTGTGTGTAAATGCATATGCAAATATGGAGGATTTAATTTATGAATAATTGCATTTTCTGGCAAAGTACATATGTTGCTTTTTGTTGTAATTTAATGATCCACCTTACCTCAAGATGTCTCCATACAAATTTGGCATCACTAATACATCAAACTGTGTGGGATCCTGTACCATCTGTAAAAACAGGTAAAAATAATGCCACTTGTACTTCAAAATATACAACATTTTTCACTAAACATTGCTTTTTGTCCATGTAAAACATTTATACACACTAAACTAATTCAAACTGAGACTTACATTGAGACACACAGTATCCAAGTACATCTCAGTGAATTTTATGTCTTTGTGCTTTTCAGCAGCCTCTCTGCATTTTCGAAGGAAAAGTCCATCTGACATGCGCCTATATAAAAAAATGTAACAAAAGACATCTTAATTTCAACAACTTTAATATAGTGTAGTATTAAAAGTAATTTTTTCTGAATACAGCTTACATAATATTGGCCTTATGAACAGCAGTAACACTGGCCCTCTGATTGTTTCTTGCATATTCAAAAGCATACTCTGCGATGCGTTGGCTGGCTTGCTCTGTAATGAGCTTAATACTCTGTACAACTCCATCAACGATCTGAAATGAATAGTATGAATGTAGTAGTGAATGAGAATATTATTTGAATAATTTCATAAATGAAATGCTAAATATTCTATTCCTGAACATCAAAGAGTCTACGCTGGAGAGGCAAAACAAAATAAAACAAAATATAAAATAGACACCAATATGAGATATTGATCTAAAGGAAAAAATAAAACAATATAATAAAACAAAAAATAAACAAACAGACAAGTAATGTGATGTTAAAGGTTTTTTACCACATGTTCAATCCCACTGTATTCTCCCTCAGTGTTCTCCCTGATGGTGACCAGGTTCACATCAGTGTAAGGGGTTTTGTAGCCCTCAATGGACACACAGGGGCGCACATTGGCATAGAGGTCAAAGGTTTTCCTAAGTAGCAGGTTCATAGAGGGATGGCCAGCAGCTATTGGTGTCTTCAAAGGACCTTTAGATTGTTAAATAAGTTGAATTATTTACTAGTTTAACTAATGCACAGTGTTTGTTCTTAACAGCAATTAACAGTAAGGTATCAGTTAATTTGTAAAAAAAACAAAAAAACAAACAAACAACCTCTTCCTAATACAAAGGATAAAATGACTATATTACACATTAAATTCCCCTATTTCTGCTGTGGGAATGAATGGGAGTAAAGCTACTGGTATAGACAGATTGGTTGCTAGTCACTTGACAAAAATAAGATTATAAGATTCAATATATCATCAACACCATGAGCAATAACTTATAGGCAAATCATCCAGTTCTTTAGAAAATATGTCAAGTTACCTTTCAGGCCAATTTTGTTCCTGTCCATCGATTCTTTGGCATCAGGAGGAATCATCCACCTGCCACCAGGTCCTTGGATGGCAGTAACATTTCTCTCTTCCCACTGAATAGGTGCCTAGATCAAAAGTGAATGTACAACAAAAGCATTAGAGTAGTTTACATGAAGTAATTTTTTTACACTGAAATTTGAAATAAAGATTTGTCACTCACAAATTCTAGACTCTTAACTGGATTGCTCATTTGATCTGGTTTAGTTTCAGTGCTAGGGTCAATAAAACATTATCTGTTGCAATAAGCCTGTGAATATTCTCATTTGTCCAGGTCATAGTATCTCAAAAGAATTTTAAATCGAAAGCAACTGGACTTGGTTATTTGCCTAGGAAAACGTTTCACCTCTCATCCAGGAGGCTTGATGAAGCCTCTTGGATTTCGATTTAAAATTCCTTTGAGATTATCTGTTGCAATCTAAAAAATATAATTTTGCTGGTTAATGTTCCTAGTGAACAACAATATTTTTCCTCCTCCACCAGTACTAACTTGAGCTGCTTCAAATATTTTCATGACAGCACTGGAGATCTCTGGACCAATTCCATCACCAGGGATTAAAGTAACAGTTTGCATCTGTGAGTGAGAAAAAAGACAAATAACGTTCAATGACAAGAGAATAATTATGCACTTCAGAGACAAGGTTATAATTTAATACGAGCAATAAGTCACATCAAAAATCTTCAATAAAAGAATGAGTAAATCTCTAGAGTAAAGGTAAATACCCCACGGATGAACGTCCTGGGTTGTGGATTCTCTTTCATCAAAGCTCCAACCACCCGTGACATCTGACAATTAAAAAGGATCATGTTTTTACAGGCACACATCAAATAAAGTGAACTGAGGCTTGCTTAAGTAGTGAACATACTAGGAACAGAATGACCCAAGCATTGTGCACTCCCCTGTTTTACAGTACAGCATACATGGTTTGGATGACTGTTCACTAGTAATGTATTTTTGACCAAAAAAAGAATTGAATTATTGTTATGCCAATCCTTGGTCACTCTAGTGAACCCATCTGAACACGAAAAGCAGTACAATCACATGAAACACACAGATGGATAGATAGATAGATAGATAGATAGATAGATAGATAGATAGATAGATAGATAGGGCAGATAGGTGGATAGATATGCAATCTGCAAAGGACATTCTGGAAGAAGAGACTCCAGTGCAAAGCAGGAGTTGTTGAATAGCATGTGCTCTTGTCTTGTTTGGCAATGGTTAAGGACCCACATACTATCCCAGAAGGCCTGCAGTAAAGTAAAGGGTTAACTAAGATGGCGAATAGAATATTGTAATAAACTTAAACAATAGAAAATGGAAAGGATAGGTAATAGGAAAAGATTAGTTTTGGAGTAAAACTGACAGCTTACAGTAGACGGCGTATCTTAGCCATGCTGAACTGCAGAAGTTGCAGACTTGCAATAGCAAAGGCGCTCTGATTAAAAAAAATATGGCAAAACAAAATGCCCATTTCAGATTTGAGTAACATTAACTACTGAGGGAGATTTCTAGCTAACTTTTTTCCAAACGCTGCGAGACGTTTTAATGCGTATGCTTAACTTACTTCCTGTGCCTTGATTTTATCCTTGTCATTGACCGATAAACCCCACTTTCTTAGTAGATTAAGAATCTGTAGATGATAAACATGATGTAGCTTTTACAGAACATGTTCAGCTTTAGCTTTCAGTTATAAACTCACAATGCAATATAAAAGAAAACATGTCTTTACATAGCTAGATAGGTAACAGCAGTCTAGAGTCAGGTTGCTATAGTAACTACAAGCAAGGACCCTGTGCTAACGCCTAGCTAGTTAGCTGAATAGCTAATGTCCGTCTGCGGTATCCCTGCACTCTTTCAACGTATGAACGACAGTCAAAGGAACTAAGATTAGTTGATGAGATGAAACACAATGTCATGCGTCTGGTGCAAAACATTAGAAAGATTAGCATTTTTTCTCCCGTACATACCGCTGACCTCCATGCCTTCCCTGCCATCCTGCTAGCCAAGGTCGATGCAGCAGCAGCGGCAGCGACAGCAGCAGGCGAGGTTCTTCTTCTTCTTTGGTGTTTATTGGCGGTTGGCAAACCAGCTTACAGGCGCATTACCGCCACCGACTGGACTGGAGTGTGGATCAGGAGACTGCGCAGAAAAAAAAAAAAAAAAATCTTTCTTGCTGATTTCCCCAAGATACCAAGAGGAGAGATTCTGATTCTTCTTTGGCGTTTTATGGTCTTTTCATGTTGCTTTACTGTCAGATTCTGGTGAGTAAAATACTCTCAAATAATCTCTAGCATTTCCACAGTCTGCCCTGCATGAGATGACATGTTGTGCGGTTTCATCTTACTGACACTACTCTCTCTGACCGGGGATGTTTTCCTGTGTTATTAAGGATCACATTCTCTTCCCCATCTTGTTTCCTCTGGTCCTCAACACCCCTACCCTGTTCTGTACTGAATGAAAAGGTCTTCCTTTGGCTATATGATCCCAACTCTGTTGCCACTCTTGATTGATTTTCCTCCACACTAAGCTTTTCCCCTCTGAAAATGTTAACTTAATAATATTTGACTGACTGTGAGCAGTATTCCATGCAGAAGATCCTGGTGGGTTTTCTTTTTTTTTTTTTGCTAGTGCCTAACTCAATACTTGTAAATGCAGAAATTGAATGTCTGCATGAGTATCTTACTTGAGCCCACTGTAAAGCAACCAGTAACTCTTCAGCATACACACCCAAGTGGTTTGGGGTGCTGACACAGATCCACCTGATGACTGTGCACTGCCACTGCTACACCTGTTGCATCTGTCTGCGGATTGTTTGACCGAAATGTTAAAATATGCACAAATTAAAAAGCGGTTATTGTATCCAAATACTTGAGTGCCTCAGATAGTTTTGCAGGACGATTATCACCACCAAGTGGCGCCATTAGACTGCTTCTGAGTGTCTACAACACCACCATGGGTGATTAATATCTTCCCTTGAGCCACATCATTAATACTTATAGTCTCTGGCTCTGGATGTCCAAACAGTGTATAGTATGTATGCATCAGTAATAAAGTAAATTTTGTAATTATGAGTAAAAGATGTGAAGTAGGCTACACCTTTACACCTTTATAAGCACTGTATTTTCAACAAGTTGGTCGTACACATAATAAACTTTATGGTATAAAACAAGTAGAAACAGGTGAAACAATCATTCAGTTACATTTTGCAAAAGTTCAACATACCATGAAACCATACAGCATGGGACACATTAACTCCCAAAATTATCCAGCAATGCAAAATGGAAAAGAGCTTTGAATTACTGAAAACTTATAGAAATTCTTAAGCAGCATATCTCTCAGCATAAATTCAGGCTACTACATGGTACAAAATGCACACTGTGCAAGTAAAGACATCTTTGAACCAAACTGAGGGGTGTCAGTGTGGATAAAGGCCTTCAAACCACATACATGTATCATCAGATACCCTATGCATAGGATGCGATAAAATTTCAACAAATGCCTCATACTGCAGCGCAGAGCATGTGTCTGGCAATGATACTTATCAAGCATTTGGATATAGCTTAGTAATTTGAAAAACCTACAGTACATTAGCCATAGTATATCACACAACAAAAAGTTGCAAAATGTTGCACACAGATGTGTCCAAATCAGCTCAACTCAGATGGCGTACTGCTTTGGCTGCTTCTTCAGGCTCATCGATCTTTCAGTTTGTGAAATTACATGAGTGGCTCTGTTGTTGAGGAGTCTGCATTCATGAAGGACATCTGCAGAAAGTAAAATATAGGATAGGGATTACATAGAATACTTTAAAGTGAACCCAATGAGGCAGAGTTCACATAATTTCACATGCAACACAGTTGTTAAAAAAAAAACTGCTCTGCAGAGAATATCTTACCGTTAAACTGTTTGTAGGCTTCTTCAATAATGGCATTGTTTGATCTCTTTATCTCCCAGTAACTATCTTCCACCCATGGCTTGCAATCAGGATGTTCAATAAGCTGTCCATTCTTGTATAAACCAGCTAAACATTCATAGAAAGAAATACAAACGTATTGCTTTATCACAGCATTTTCAGACAAATCACATTTTACTTGACCAGGAAAATGTCAGAAACATCTGTAAATGCTGGTGGAAAACTGATAAATACCACATTCAACATCTTAATCTGATGTACCTTTGATGGTATCATCAATGTCTTTGCATAACTGGTACAAGTCACTCCCACGTCCAACAACTCTTTCACCTACAATTTAAACAGAAACAGAAATTTAAACAGAAACAAACACCTTGGGAAACATTTACATCAGTCTGAGTGTTAATGCTGTGCAGAAAGAATATAAGATAAGGTATATTACCATCCAGCACCTTAATGTTGGGGAACATCTCCAAAACTATGGTTCTATATGACACGTTCCTGCACACTGACACAGAGAAAGTTCACTCATCAAGATTTTCCATCCACTGGATTGTTTTCAAAATAAGTCACAGAAAAAATTACCTGGATTAGTGTAATTGTAAGTGTTGTCTTTAAGACGTATATTTTCCAGCTTTCTCAGAGACTGAAGGCAGTGAAGACTCTCAATACTTTTGGAAAAAAAACAGACAAAAGAGAAATTTACAGTACCAATTCAGAATATTGCTCTCACAAATGTAATTACTAATTACATCAGCGGCATTTTTGTTGGTGTAGTATGTAATCAACATTGTTATTAAGGACATACTGACAATCTCATTCATATAGGGTAAGCATTTGGTCAACGTTATGTAGTTGGTACCTGGATATGATATTACCAGCCACGTTTAAGTTCTGTAAAGTGTCACAACTGCGCAGTGGCTCTGAAAATACAAAAGAAATAAATTAAATAAAATAACAATAAAAAAATTCAAAATCTATTCATGATAGAGCCTTCCTTGATAAAAGAACATACAGCATGGAAATAAAGACTTTGGTGCTCCTGTACTCTTACCTAAACTAGAAATCCTGTTGGCAGACAAATTGAGTACAGAAAGAAGCCGAAGAGATGCTAGAGGACCCAAATTTGTGATGTTATTTCCAGAGAGATCCAGTCTTTCCAAATTTACACACTCCCCAATGCACCCAAGGTCATGTATTCCTAAAAGATACACAATAAAAAAATAATAAGAAATAATAATGTATTTTTGAAGACTTAAATACTGAAATATTAATTTAATCTTACCAAGACCTCTCAATTTGAGAAACAATATCGACTCCAAATCGAATTCTCCTGTACGTGACTTGAGCAGCGCAGCACTTATCTTCTCAAATTCAGCATCTGAAAGAATCAGAGCGATACGACTGCAGCATAACAAAGCACACTCACTTTTCCATTCTCATTTGTGAGTCAGCAGTGCAAAGGAGAATGCTGGAAGCACCGTGTCTCTTCTGTTTGCCCATGCAATCATATCTAAATAGTAAATACCAATTCAAGCAGCCCATGAATTTCATATCTGGCAGCACACTGAGCTCTGCCAGCTCCAGGGGGGAAAGGGTCACAAAACAGGCTGATGTGATGTGTTCTGTGCAATGTTTGTGATGGTGCTGGCATTGCAAGTCGCATGCATGAATAACAGCTGAGGGAGTTATATTTGGTTTAATTTCCTAAGGCGGAAGCAGTCCCTAACTCCAACTACACATGACCACTGCTTCGTGAGCCTGCTCAAACGAAACCCTGATCCCCTGAAGAGAGCAGCACCACTGAAAGAAAGGACTCATGAGGTTAACCAGAGATAATGATGCTGGGGTTTAGTTCTCCCCATTTCTTCCTGTTTTATTTTCAGATTCGCATCCACACAGGTTAAATTTAGCTCACCTTATGTGTAAATTATGTAAGGACTGGCAGACAAAAAGAGGGGGGGGGGCGGTCGTGAGTGGGATAAGTGTGGCCACCAAACACATATTTGAACACCTATGTTAACACCTGCAGAAATATAGGTGATGTTTAGTTTAGCTTGACAGTCTGCCACCATGTTAGTAAATGCTGTTAGCTTATGATGTTGGTAGCTACCTGTATCTTAGCTAGGAGCGTCGTGAGGCGATGAATGCGTGATTTTGCGAGAATGCCTCAGCCGGATGAAGAGTGGGTGGGTTATTTAATGAAATGCTAATTGTTATTTTTACTCTCGCTCTCTCTCTCTCTCTGATGATGACACACGTAAAAAAAAATGTTATGTAACAAACGATACGCTGTTAGCTACACCTTAGCATAAGCCTCAGCCAGCTAGCATAAGCCGCTAGTGGCTAGCATAGCGACGTAGCAACAAGCTATCCATCACAACTTACCTTGGTCTTTATCTCGCTTAGAGTCCATCGTGGGCAACTTTGCAACTTGGAAAGCTACCTATCGCAATAAACAGCGATGGTTTTTATCCAATGCAGAGGAAAGGCAAGGCCGTGGTTATTTTGGGGGAATGTGAAATTGGCATCTGTCCGGGGATACAGATGGGACACGCTCAGTGCACTGCTGTGCTGCAGTAACACGCAGGTGGATGTGGGTGAGACGGACCTCAGTCTCCGCGTCCAGCTCCGGATCAGCAGGGAGGCGATGCTCACCGCAGGGTGGCGGGGGCTGGGAGATGAGTCCGGGGCAAAAAAAAGTTAGATGTTGCTTCCAAGCAACAGGTTCGGTGTGTTTGTTTAAAGTTTTGTTCTTGTTAACTAAAGTGAGCATTAAATAACATCAAGAAGTATCAAAAACAAAAAAAAACAAAAAACAAAAAAAACAAACAAACAAAAAAAAAGCATTAGTTACCTTAAAACATATGATCAGTTTTTAAAATGTGATGCATTATAGATAAAATAATTCAACATTTAAATTCTGCTAATATGGTAATGCAGCAATAATGACAATAGAAGCAACAACAACAACAACAACAACAACAACAATAATAATAATATCAAAAGATCTTAGTACATTTCCACCACTGCCCATTACACCCTTAGCCCAAAATGTATATGACCAGGTTCTCAGTTACCAGCAGGTTCTTGTTCTTATTTATTTATTTATTTACCTGAGGTCCTATTGGCTTGTCTTGACTCTGGGGCAGCAGCTGAGGGCTTCAACAGGAGCGGATCAGCTTGCACTCCTCGGACTCCGCAGTCAGCCTCCATTGGCTCCGTCACAGCTGGACACCAGTCTTTTACTTTTGCTTTTTGTGTTTTTTTTTGTTTTTTTTTTTTAATTCATCCTCTATTTGCAGCAATGCCGGACACCTCCTGTAAGGAAACCAATAACATTTTTTGAGACTTTGAAACGTCCTTGACTCATCCTCCTGTGCGGAGACTTTGTCTCAGCGGGCCCCCTAAATGCCTCTCATTGTGAAAAGGCTTCGGACGTTCAGTGTTGTGAATGTTTACAAGCAGCAGATTACTTGAGTAAGATGGGTAATAAGCAAACAATATTTACCGACGAGCAACTTGATGCCTACCAGGTAAGCCTGCATGCCTCTGAGTATACCTGCATCATATATGTCCAGCTCCAGGATCAGAAAAAAAAACATGTCGAGGCATTAAATAACTTTAATTAATGGAGACAAAGTGGAGTAAAAAGTGGAGTAAAAAAGTGGAGTAAAAAGCTAATTACAGCCCTATGTAAATAATCAAGCTTATACAGAAGTGTATGCATTTTTCCATTATTACTTTTCCATTACTGTCTTTTTTTCTTATACTGACCTGTCACTTCTGACAGGGGAACCTCTCATGTGTCTTGGATATAATGGATTAAGCAAGAAAATACTGACCATTTTGTGTGAGAGGCAGAAAAGCAATGGCATAGTTTTAGTGTTGATCATTAATACATCTTGATCTCAATCTAATGGAAGTGGGCGGTCCTGGATTCCTCATCATTTAATGATAGGCAATAATCAGTTACCATCTAGCTAGAGTACCATCAGTTATGCCTCTGCTGTTCAAATATTGACAGTCTTGATAAGTGAGAATTGCTGAAGGTTTTGATTTCACTGCACACTGGAGGATCTAGTGCTCACTGAGTTATAATCTGAGAAGATCTGACCTTGTTTTTTTTTTTTGTTTTTTTTCCTGTAACAATAATCCAGGTTGTCCTGTGAAGAAACACATCTTCATATGCACAGGTTTATCATGTGATTAGGTGTGGATTTAATAATTGATGCCAAGCCAGTGTGATATGCTGTGAAACTCTACTCTCAGGAGACAGTTTAGTTCTCAAGAGCCTCTCTGGTTACTCCTGCTTCTCTTTAAAACTCCTTCTTAGAAAACTGTTGCTTTCTGTTTCTGCCACGGTTATTACGGATTATCCACAAGTCTTTTTTTTATATGTAACATGCAACACCTGACACATCATCAACGGACTGAAGTTGAGTGTTTTGTTGGTTCCGCAAGAAATTCAGCGCTCATGAAGTATAACTATACAAACACCACAACACTGTGTTTTATGATGGAGGCTACTGGGTTATGATATTGTTGTCAGATATTACTTTAAATACACTCACACACATTTCTAATTGACCCAGATATCTTCGGTAATGTTGTTTTTTTGTTTTTTTTTAACTGGAGAATGTACAACAGGGAAAGAGGTTCCCAGAACATCTGTATTTTCTTTGTTACTCACATTGTCTGTAGAGCTCAGCTGGCTGCGCTTTGCTCATCACACACTTAGGAGCACAGCTCAGACAGAACGGGTACAAGGGGAAATGTAAATTGAGGTGCTCCCAGTAGGGCTGTTGGATAATGCCTGTGCCAACACATGCATGTCAGACAACAGCAGATCATGTTCCCCTGCCTCTTCGCTCCTATTGCAAGTGGCAGGCGACAACACTCACACATCACCATCATTTAAAAGAAACTGGATGCCTCAGCTTGCGTTTTTACAGTAAGGGATGTTCACATGACTTCAGAGGAACTGTGATGTTATTTTATCTGACTCACAGATGTGTCACTGACAGTGTTTTAGGTCTTTTGTAGATGAAAGAAAAACCCTGTACCTTTTTTCAGGTTTGTATCATATTTGTGTTATTACAAACTGTTTTTCTCTCATTGCAGGACTGTACATTTTTCACCCGCAAAGAAATTCTGCGGTAAGTTTTATGAAGTCTTGATTGTGATGCTCGCAGATGTATCAACTGCAAACCACACATTTCAACACATGGTGTAATCGTAACATCTTACACATCATAATATCACCCATCTGCAGAGGCTGCCTTTTATCTCCGTTTTTTTCGGTCCTTGTTCTATGCCATGTACTCAAAATGTACTTTAAGTGATCACTAATTTGGCGTGTGATACTGTATGCTCAGTCACTACCCATAGTTGCATTACAAGGGCCTTATAAAAAAACATTAACACTTCAGACAGTATTTGGCTCCTGTCTACATATGTGAACCATGTCAAGTCCTCAGAGTGGATTTCTTCCCACTTAGGGAAACCTGATGCTGAAGCTGATTTCATTGGCAGCTGCCATGTGTAATATTTGGCCACTGTTCAAAAAGGAAAAGACAAAAAAAAAAAAAATGTCTGCCTTTGATTAAAGTGATTCACAACATTGAATTTAAAATGCGTCTCAAATGGCATATGTACCGTTGCTATAGAGGAAATGCTGCATTTTGACCTACATGAATCATATGTGAGTCAGAACTAACACAAAGTGAAGCATATGAGGCTATAAGTGCAAAGCCAAAGCCATTCATCATTCAGTGTCTGTGAAATTTCTCTGTACAAACTGACATCCTAAATGCTTCTCTTATCCAATACATAAATCATCTTCTGCAGCTGATCGTCTCAGCAGGCTGGCACGCTATGGGCATTTATTGGTTATGAGGCTTGCTATTATGTACAGCAAGTAAAAATGTTTAAGTTATCTGTCAGTGATGATCTACAAGGTTCTGTCGAGCAGCAGTGTCGGTACGTTACCTAAACCTTTGAGAGTCACGTTGACCTTTTGACTGTGGTGTTGTTTTCACTACCACCCAATGAAGTGTCACATTTCCACCTCTTTCGACATGTGCAGCCTCAACACTTAAAAAATGAAATAAATATAAATGTAACATATACTCTTAGTGATTGTGCCGGGTATCATGACTCACTGGGTGGCATCATTTCTCTCTTCCTGTCTCTCACCCCCTGGATGACAGGCATAAATTAAACAAATCGCTGGCTCTTCTTTTTAATGGAATTGACCGGTGTTGCTCATGTTTCAGTATCTTTTGTCAGTGGTTCTAGATGTTGGACGATTATTAGCGACTTAAAGAAATTAGACGTAGATACTCAAGAATGTTGCAGTGTAACACGAGATAAGGGTTATATGAATCCAGCCAGGAATTTGGGGTCCGACTTGCTGTCATGTTTCTGCAGTAAAAATGTTTTTGAATTTTTCTAACAATTTTCTAAGAATAAGCTGTTTGTGATCTGTCACTATTTTCTAAATTTACCTGAGCTATTAATAATTAATGAAGGATTAAAATTCAACAGATTGCACAACATGCTTGTTTGATCCTTTTGATTTTTATTTAAGAAAGGTTTTTTTTTTTCTCCCCCTTTCCACTCATCAACAGATTGTGCCTACACATGTTCCCCCTCAGTGATATTGAATTGACTTTGATTACAAGGCTGGCAGTGGACTGGAAACCAAACTGACAATCAGCAGAGGGCGTAATAGGGTCCCACACTTTATGACCTTCATAAAACACTCCTCGTTTCTGTCCACAGCTGCGGCTGCTACAGCACAGTTATGTAACATCGAAGAACCAGGTTATCACTGATTTGAAGCCTTCATTAGTCAGCATTAACACTAGAAGATAATATTTCAATGTTTTTGTATCTCCATATGTGCAAAATATTTGAAAATGACATCTAATGTTTACAGGCCAACTGAATATCATCAGAATTGCAATGGTTGGAAAGTTTTTTATTTGATGATTTGCTGTAGCAATTAAAATTAAGAGCGATTTCAGAGCCAAGGAGGTCAGAGAAGTTGTACATCCAGAGTCATGATAAAGTAAAACTGCAGGTTTAAACATTCATTTCCTGCAGTGGAAATATCATAATTTTGACATCTTTATCTAATTTAATTGTAGTAAGTTTGTCCTTTAAGACCAGTGTCCTCTGCTCTGGCAACAAAGGTGACAGGATTAGTCATAGGACAATGTGAAATGGGGGCTGCAGATGTCTTTATCATGCATACAGACTCCTTCTAGTTCTTTTTACATTATTCTCAATAATAAATAATTTATATGATTTTAATGCCCAAGAAAAGAGAAGGACATGAGAAAAAGGCTAAAAAGTTGAATAATTGTGTGTTAAGAAGGATTTGATTGTAATGCTCCAGTATGTTGGCAGACTCAGTCACCTTTAGCTTTCTACAGCTCCATGTTTTACTGAGGAGGAAATATATTCTCATTTATTTAGTTGTTCAAAATTAATGTTCACTTGTTCACTTTGTGGTCATATTTCTATTTATGACTGTTCCATAATTGTTCCAGTGTGTCTGTGCTATTAATAAATCAGTAGATTATTACATCATATTACATGAGCTGAGCTACAAATTTGCCTGGTTTGCGGCTACATGTTGAGTAAAATTTTAAGAAATAAAAATTTGTTATGTTCTAAACTGCAGTACAGTAAGTGCTCTTTATTTCATTTCATTCTAGGTTGCATGGCAGATACCATGAGTTGGCTCCACATCTTGTACCAATGGACTACACCAATGATCCTGATTGTAAACTGCCTTTAGCCTTGATAGTCAACATGCCAGAGTTAAAGGTAAAAAAAAAAATCCTTCATCAGAATCAGAGTACCTCAATATGGTATTAGTCCTGTGTCAATAACAATTTCCAAATAAAACCCATTCTTTGTTTTTCACCAGCAGTATTGTGTTTCCTTATTTTGGATTGTGCTTTAAGTACGCAAACATGGCATCCACTGCTCATGTAGGTTGACACCTAATCAATACACACTCTCTCCCAGAGGACAGAATTGATTTTTAACCATCATCATCATCACAGATCTGATTGTATGACACAGCTTACGAAAGTTAATGTGCCATGAAATGCTCTGCCTCTCTGTCCTGACAGATGCATTCCCTCCTATTTTAACCACCTGCCATCTGAAAAGAACATCCTGAAATTTTAAAAATGGCATGTTGCATAACATCACGTCTCATCCTTATCCACCAAGGGTTTAGCACAGAGGCTCATAATGTGTCCTTCCTCTGGTTATATTGACCCTTGCCCGTAAAACTGTCGTATGATTGCAGGGCTGTAAGGATGGCAGGAGGAAGATGGAGGCAGTCAAGGCAGGATTGATGAGGCCTGGCCAATACACAGTCACCCAAAGTCCTCTACTGCTTCATAACCATAAATACATTCCTATCTTGCTGAGGACTCAGTTTTAATGAGCTGTGTTGAGTCGACTGGACTGATTCAGGCTCCACTGACGATATCCAGTTAAAAATGGCATTGGTTTAGATGGCTGTTTATATAAATGGCTGCAGCTGAGCTTGTATTGAGCTCAAACATGCTAACTGTGCTCAGGACAACAGTTTTACTTGTGTTGCTTAGGTATAGAATTAGTGAGTATCTATCTCTTTTGGTGGCCTCCACTTCAGTGTAAATTTATTACAACTTGTGTCAAATCAGCTAATTACCCGGGATATAAAATCCTAGCGGCAACTTATGGTTGAGCAATGGAGGAGAAAATGTTGGCATAGCCATACCAGCAAAGAGAAAGAGTCAGCCTTTTTCAGATGTATCAGCAGGATACACTTGACAGTTTAAACCACTTCAGCTCATATGTGAAACTAACAACAACATATAAAACCACATGAACATGAAACCTAACCTACATAAATTTCTTTTCTTATCCAAACCACAAGCTCTATGTTGTGTGAGGTGTCCCTCATTGCAGTAAATGTTACATTTACATTAATATGTACCAACATTTGCACTGATGTATTTAAATGTTGTTATCCCCTTTGTCTGTAGGAAAACCCATTTCGCAACAGGATCGTAGAGTCCTTCTCAGAGGACGGCATGGGGAATCTCAGCTTCAATGAATTTGTGGACATGTTCTCAGTCCTGAGTGAAACGGCCCCTAGAGAACTCAAGGCCATATATGCCTTCAAAATATACGGTAATGCAGAATTTCTAAAAGGTGCATTTTAATTTTTTTAAAGTGCCAAGATTAACAATTATGTCCTGTAACCCCTGTTAACAACAGATTTCAATGTTGATAATTACCTGTGCAAAGAGGACCTGGAAAAGACTCTCAATAAGCTGACAAAGGAGGAGTTGACTCCTGAGGAGGTGGACCTGGTGTGTGAGAAGACCATCGAGGAGGCAGATTTGGACGGAGACAATAAACTCTCCTTTGCTGATTTTGAAAATATGATATCTAGGGCTCCTGACTTCTTAAGGTAATCAAACATACCTCATTCAAGGTAAATACTATTTTAAGATCGTGTATGTCAATTTATTGTTTACACCCCATTCTCTATGAAAAGCAGGGGCATTTTAAAATCACCTCATTACCCCTCATACTGCAGTCCCTGGCTACTTACATGTTTCATTCCCCAGATAACTGATTATCATTTCCATCGTTTAACTGTCACCCTAGCAACATCTCTTTAACCCCGAGCCACCCATTCTATTATATGCAAATGGCCTCACTGCGGTCAGTCCCCTCTGAGAAGATGAACACATCTGTTCCCGATTCCTTTGTGTTTATACTAAAGTAAACAGTAAGTTGGTGTGTTTATGCACAGTGACTAATACTGTTTCAATGCTGGTCCCTGATATTGTCTGTTCTGTTTCTTCAGTACCTTCCATATACGAATCTGAGAGGGCTCCATGGAAGGTTTCCAAAGTTGACAGCATGATGATCCTCAGGACTCTTGCACCATGTCCTGGCCACAGCACAGTGCCTGTCTTCCACCCCGTCGTCTTAAAAAAAAAAGGCACATCAGTGCTCTCCAGCCTCAATACTGGGCAAAGCTGAATTTCTTTACTGTAGATGAAAGTGTATTTTCCTTTTACCATGTATAAAGGGCTTGACCTGGATTGGTCTCTTGTTGGGAAAAAGGTCATTCATCCACATTTTAAGTTCGAAACATGTAAAATGAACAAGTCTAAAATGAGCCAGACTCTGGATTGACTCATATTGAGCACATTCAAGAACGCATAAAATGCTTATCTACCTACAGTATATTGCACGTCTTCCTACAATCACACACTAGATACTGTATAAGCTTAAGGACAAAGCTTGAAGTGAATGAAAGCACAGCATTGGTGTGAAGGGCATACAGGTATTTTATGGGAGCTATGCAGTATTTGTACATGCAGTGAATTGCTTTTGGTTATTTTAGGTTGTGTTTTTTCGCTTGTGGAACTTGAACATGATGACAATCATATTGTACTGTTCTCCACTTAAATGAAGGGCTCTGTCATCTGAATTCATTTTGGTAGCTTTCATCTGCCTCAGCCATTATCATGAGATGTTAGTTACAGCCATCTTTTGGATACATATTTTACCGTATTTTATGTGACTTCAGGTATTTGTCTTACTTTAAATAAATGTTTGGTTTTTGTTTCTGTGTGTTTTGGGTGAATTACTTTGTGTGAATGCATTTGTGTGGTTTATTGTTGTCATTAAAAAAAGCATGAAAGACTCGGGAGCACTCACCTTACCTGCAATTTTAATGAGTTCAGCAATATCCCGTCCCTATAACTAGTTCACTTCAACCCACCCACCCATGTGTGCGCAGTAAAGATCCGGGAATGGATGACTCTGCCTCTGAAGAGCTCATCATATGAGCTGTAATAACTTGTTAAGCAGGATGTGATCATCAGGAGTGAGCTGCCTCAGCATTCACCAGCATGATTACATCCTGCACAAACGTTAAACTCAATGGAAAGGAAATGGCCTTGGTCATGTTGGTTGATGATTGATGGGTTCTGGTTTCCAGGCACTGGTGCAGATTTGCATTTGGTTCATATGGAGTACAGTGTTAATTTTGTGCGGTCAGTGTTTTCAGTGCTGTTTGCACTAGCGGGTGTATGCAATAAAGCAAATAAAGGTGATAGGTACGAGTGTTCTTGCAAACAGCCCAAACTATGAAACATGAAAAGAAGTTGATATTGAGTGTCGACTGAATTGCTACTGAGGGAGGAGGATGGTGAAGTCAATTAAACAGTGTGCAGTCTGCAGGGCAGCCAGTTAATTTATTCCATTATCTCCAGTTGCTCTTTATGAGCACAGTATCAAATATTCAGGGCAATACAGCGCCGGTTGTGTGGCTTCATTAATTACTGGTCTCATTGAGAACATCTGTTAATTATGATTCCAGCAGAGAAGCTTCTGGTACACTGTGATACTGGGGCTGTAAAGCAACCATCACTGTAAGCAACTGTTTCTGAGGCTGAGAGGAGCCAAACTGTGTGTGAAACTCATGCTGATTTTTCTTCATGGGACCTCGCCTGTTTTAATTTGAGCTGATTTAAAATGGTGCCTTTAGCTTTCACAGCATGACAACAGTGGTGGATTTATGACAATCTTGATGGCAGATAGAGATTCTTATGGTTATATTTGTGTCGATATGAACATTTTCTCTAGATGTACTTTTTTCTTTTTTTTTTTAAATTGATGGTATTTAGCATGTCTAAGCTTTATATAAACAATTAATAAATGACTTAATACACTATGACACACTAGTTGTGAGCCTAGACTAAGATATTACTAACTTCCTTATTAAGGTTTGTTGTTAAAATATAGTGATACATACCTAAAAATGTCCTAATCAGTTTAAAACTGTACTATAGTATGTTATAAACAATTTATTAAGTGTATACATATTACTTATAAATTGTTTATATTGCTTATGCAAAATTGATTGATTATAAATGTTAAATTCAAAGTATTACCAATAGGGAAAAGGCATTTCTTTTTTACTGTGCAATCTCTTCAGTTATTGTAATTCTCACTTCCACTAATACTGTTGCAGACATAAAATGAAGATGTGATTCTTCTTAACCAGAGTTTCTCTTATTTTGCACAGGTGTAGAGACCCACTGATAAACAATCAGGCAGTTATGACATTTTGTTTATCTCTTATAAGACGTAACACACATTATCTTGTTTTCCAATGACATTTTATTATCTGGATTGTTGTGTAAGAAATGTAAAAAATATTGTGAATAGTCTATAATTATATCTATATCTACCATAGCAAGCATTCAAGAACACAGAACGCCAATAGGCGATTGAAGTATTAGCTTACAGTTGTTTTACTGTGCCCACTGCAGCTATAATTGGAAGTTAAAAGAGCGGCAAATGATAGAAGATAATGACATTTCAACATCTTTGACTCACTTCCCCATTGCTGTTGTACAAAGACATTTGAAATCTGTATGCAAATAAAGTTTCCTGTCAGTGAAGTTAGTGCTGATGGCAGCAGCCTGTATTCAAAACACTTTTTTATAGATCTAGAGTAAATACAGTTCAAAAGAGGGTTTTGTTGAATTTCCACTGTATTTATACTATTTTTCCTGTATCAACATGACCTAATCATGTTTTACTGGGATGTTTTTTTTTAAAGGAACTGATAAAAATGTGGTACAAGGCAGGAGTTCTGATAAACTTTGAAAGCAGTTCTTGGAAGTGCAGTGGAGTGGAACTATCTCTTATTTATTGGTTATTTTGTATCTTGAAAACATAATCTACATACACTAACCTGTGCAGCAACTAAAGCTTCACATTTTCTATCCCTATTTTCTTTTATCATGAGGAAATGTATTTTTGCTGTTGTGTTACTTATCATCTTGTCAACTGCAATGTCTCATTTTATAAAAAATGTGTGAAAAAATGTGAAAATAATATATACAGCTGTTTGTACCTGCATCGAGGATTAAAAAAAAACATCTCTAGCAACCCTTGACATATCATCTACAGTATTTTACTATAATATAGTATACATTCTCACAGCACAGCATATTAAATACACTCAGGTTTGTCCCTGCCAGTGAGTATCATTTCCCTCACCATAAACTGCCACATGAACAGCATATTTTTTCCTCTTTACAGTCACTAAGTTTCATTGCAGCATTTGAAACTTGCCCACGTTTACAGTTGTGCTGAACTTCATCACGCTTTTTCTTTCAAGTTAGATTGAAATAATCATTCCTACATCCCAGTGCACCCGGCCCTGAATCAGCAGCTAGAATACTAATGAAATGAGGGTCATTAGCAGGCGGTGATAAACTGTAGATTTTGTCTGCCTGAGCGTTTCTTTACATCTGACCGGCAGATACTGCCATCTACATCTAACCACACGGTTTCTGTTGAACACAAACACACAGGCTGCATATGTTTGCTTGAAACTGTCTCTCAAATAAGTTCGAGTCTCTCATTTATGGATTTGCGTTTAATGATATAAATTATTTTGTGTAATTTCAATATACAGTTTGTGTTTTATTTAGCACCTTGGCTTACATGTGGAAAACAAAATGTAAATACATCATATTTTTTAAATAAATACATTAAAAAGCAAAAACACAGAATATGACATTTGAATATCTCTGAACATGTAAGCCTATGTTGGATATATAGCAGAGGTTGTCACAGAGTGTATATTAGTAGTACACAGTAGTGTCAGATTAAAATTCGTAAACATTTCCTTCAGTAGCTGGTAAATTAACCTCTTCACCATTTCCTCTTGACCTCAGGAAAGAGCCATTTCCATTTGTCATTCTGCAGGAAGTAAATAAGTTTATTATTAAATAAATCTTATATATTAAATAAATAATATATATATGAACATTAAGTAAAGTTTTTTGGAGAATGAAAGCATTTTGAATACATTACTAACCTTTAACACCTTGGGTCTGACATCCTCCAGAGGCTCGTAAGTGTTGCTGTAGGGTTTCGGACGAGCTTCGTCCTCGTGCCCAGGAATCAGCTCGTAGGTGTTGTCTTGAGCGAAGCGGCTAAAGAGGGCTTCATTGGGGACCTCAGCGTACACTGAATTACTACGCTGCTCTGATGCCAGTGAGCCGGTCTCAGACGATGCAGTTGGTGGGCTGCCAGGCCTGCCAGCCAGGTGATAGACAGCGCTGTGACTCATGTTGTCCAGAATGCTCGGTGTGCTGCTGCACAAGTCTGTCTTCTCTGACCGGGGGACACAGCTGGCGACTTGTCTGATGGGCTTAGGGGAAAGTCTCGGTGGTGTGTGTGGGGGGTGTGCGCTCAGCCTGTAATAGTGTTCCCCATCAGAGCTGTTGTCTAGCAGTGGTAGAGACTTTCTCTTGCTGGTCTCCCGCAGGCTGAGCTCAGAGTAAACAGAGTCTGGTCCTGATGGAGGACTACACCGAATGATGCTCTGATCCTGTGCAGTGGATCTCTCAGCCCTCCCTGGATTATCTCCAGCTCCCTTGAGGTTGTGTTGGGTTCTTGGTATTTCCCTGGGTGATTGCTTCCTGAGCTGAGCATACAAAACCCTGTCCTGGTCATGCAGGTCATGCAGGGGGGCACTGTCAAAGTGTCTGTTCCTGTGAGGCAAAGGTGGCACTTCCTGTTTGACATAACAAGACATATCATTAGAAACCTGCTTGGAGATATTAATTCAGAAACTATTTCAGTTTAAAACTTTACTTAGATTAACTGTCTGAAATGTATGAACTGTGCTCACCTCTAGTGTCCTGTTGCTCTTTGGTGGACGTGTCCGTGGCTGCTCCGAGGACAAGTCAGTCTGTTGCTTTCGTGCGTTCTTAACAGCTCTGACAGTAGCCACAGGTTTCTCCTTAGGGCTGATCTGGATGGTATCATACAGCTCTTCATTCATTACCTGCATGAATAAAAAAAAACAGAACACAAGTCAGACCTCTATTCTTGATCAGTGTTACTTATACAGACGGTGACTTAAAATGGAGTTTGGTCTCACCTCAAAACATGAAGATGTCAGATACTCTCCAAACGGCTCAATGGGACTTGTCTTGTAGTATTCTATTAGGTCAGGTACTGTGTTGTGTCCCTCGCTGTCGCCACAGACTACAAACTGTCCTTTTTCACTTTGGTTTATCACAAAGTGTCGACACCGATCCCTGCCTCTGCATGCAAAAAAAATTGTTAAACCCTGACTCTCCACACGCACTCCACATTCTCATTGGTCCTATGTCATAGCTACAAAGCGATCTAGTTTCGAGTAGAAAAATCCAAAAATTAATACATATTTTTTCAACAAATAAGAAGGAAACATGGATTCCATTGGCTAAAAAAATGATAACAATTTGAATTTGGTAAAAATGACTGAAATAAGATCTGTGGTTAAGACACGCTGAAGACAGTATGATGTTTCATTCTGTGTAAGACTGCATGAACCACTGAAACGTCCTGTCTGTGACTTCTGGAGCTTGAATGTTGACTGCCATTATAACCAACCAATGAATAACTTAGAGGCCGTCTTAAAAATATAACTACAACAGTTTGACACAAATCATGGGCTCTTTACGATACTGATAATTGAAGATTATGATCAGTGAACAGCTCTACAACAGCTTGTTTAGACTAAACCAGTACTCACTTATAGGACAGTATGTACCCGATGGCCTTATCGCTGAGACGGATCAGGAAACTACCCAGTTCCTTGTCTCTGAGTATTTCTTCAGCATCCCTGTAAATTGATCAAGAAGAGTTTTAAAACACAAACTTCAATCTTTTTTTTTTTTTTTTACACATTTTACTCATTTAGCAAACTTTAAAGGAATGGAGACAAAGATATATATTTTTTTCTTTCTCTTTGAAAAAGACGGATCACGTAATTCCCCTGGGATATTACACTGTATCAGGGGAAAATCCATTTGATTACATGTCCTTTCCATAAACCTGTCAGTACCAAAACTTAGGTTCTCACGTAACTGTCCCTGCTCTTCATGTAGGTGTGTGTGTCTGCTAGAGGAAAGGGCAGTAGGTGAGAGTGGGCGTGTTAGCGAGTGGCCACTTTCCATTAGAGAAAAAGTTTCTTGTATCTCCAGCTAGCAGTAAATTCTTGTGTCAAACAAGCTCCTTTACACTTGATTACACTGAACGTGAGAAGACACGAAATGTCTGCTTTAAAATATCACTGCATCTGATGTACACTCTGGCTTATACTTCGGTGAACGCCCGCTTAAATTGATAACCTACAGTATATACACATATTTTCTTTATTTTATCACATTGTGACAAATAAAATAAACAAAACAGCTCCTTCATTAAAAATCAGGAAGTTCTCATTAAGAATAAGGCATTGCAGCACTTCAGAGAATGTGATATCCCACTTTTTTACAGACAAAGCACACTAATACTGAGCGTGAAAGTTAATTCTTAATACTTCACACTGTTTCCTCAATGAATGCTTACTTTCTGGTGATGAAGCCCAGGAACCAAGTTGGGAAGAAGCCATTGTGGACGATGAGTGGCACTTGAGTCTCTATGAACCACTTCGATGCCAGATCCCTGAGTCTCCCTTCGGTTATTTCAGCATGAGAATCCCTGTGCGGTTCTCTCTGCTCCATCCTCGCTCGGTCCTAATCAGAGCCGCACAGACATCCAGTGAAGACTACCAGCATTTGTTTTCCCAACATATGCAGTGAGGCAGTACTTTAACTAATTTGCTTATTTTCCAGGAGGTGTCAACCAGGGACTAAAAGCAGCTCAATGGTCTCACCAGCAGGAAAAACCTGGCTACTCTAGTATCTGTTACTCATATGTGCACCTTTAGTTACATTTTTAAACATATACTGTACAACATTTATTAACCATTTAATCACATTATATAATGATTTAATTGAATAACAATTTAATTTAACAAAATCTATTCCGAATCCACAACGTCCAAAGTCCATTCTGAATTTAAAAAGAACACTGTTGTCTCTTTTCATTTATTTACATTGACCTCCTCTGCTGTAATCTCACATGTTAGGCAAACTGTACTTTGCATCGAGATATGTGATTAATAAGTTAGCTATTAAAAGAGATGGATGAAACCAATACTGCAAGCTCTGGAAATAATTCTTACCTTGAAGCAAAACTGCAGACAGTTCCTAAAGGATGGTGATTTAGGATGTTTCTGAGTCTTTGTCCTTGACCCTGAAAAGATCTTTTCAGATCTGGGTTTCTGTTGTCCGTACAGCGTGCACCGATTCCTTTCAACCCCTAGTAAAAGAATAAAAATTGACTGATTCTTTCTTGTTTAAGCATAAAAGCTCAGACCTTGTTATGATGAAGTTTAAGATGGAGTACATACCTTTCCTTGAGATTAACAGTGTGTGGTGTGAACCTGGTGTCATTTCAGCAAACATTAAAATGCTCCTCTCAACTTCTCATCAGTCTGTAATCTCCAGCCAAGGGTGTTCTGAAGGAGTAGAAGCCTACATGGGAGATATAGACAGATGACATTTAGAATTACACACTTTTTTCCACCGGCTTGGAAAGCAGTGGTGCTTGACAACGGCACAGCAGAGTTCATACGTCTCATTTGCATGAAAAGACGGCTGAGGGCTGCTGAGCAAAACAAGAGCTTCCTGAAGAGAAACGGAAAGTAAGCTGTACAGAAACTGTGGTTTGTGTGCACACGAGCACATTGGTTTGCAAGAAAAGAAGTTTTACCCACAGATTGTCTGATTACTGTAGTAATGGGAGCTAAGTTGCGTCAGTAGTTGATTGTTTGTATTTTCTGACCTGGGTTTTCAATAAATTATGATCATAGCGGATGAGGCAGAGGCAAATACATGAAAGGATGGAAATATCCATGAAGACTTGCAGAGATTTCAGAGGGCATAAACAAAGCCCTAATACAATCTGATGTTTCCCAGACTTGGTTCTGAGTTTGTCATAAATAATGGCAAAGTCATACCCCCCATTGCTGAGAAGGCTGTCATGAAACCTCCATAAGTTTCAGCTCCGTGGTGAGCAGTAGGAACTCCCTGTGGGGGAGAGACAATAACCAGAAACAGTCTGTGTCATACTGAGCGGGATGAGACTGGATCTCAGCGATCTCCAATGTTAACGTTGCCCTGGCTTTGATCTCTGAGGACACACAACTGCTGCTGTCTATATTCAACTGGCATAAAAGTCTAAAACTGGGATCAGTGTGGTTCTGAACTTGTTTACAATTATAAATTAAAATTTGAGTTTCAGGCTCATTATCCATCTACCTAGCCAACCCAGTAAATGCATACAGTACAATATGTTCCATGTATGACTAAGTATTGATACAGTACCATGACCTAGAATTTCAACATCATCTTAACGGTACAGTCTGTCTTTGTGAGTCATTATGTGCTCCTCTGGGGGCGTGGACAGGTTTGGGGCCAAATGTTACATCGGATTCCATGTTTATAAAAACTCCATTAGATTATGTGTATAGTAGGACTGTGGTACTGTATGTATAAGGAATTGTTAATAGTGCGTGAACAACATGTAAATATCTTTTTTCCGCAGTAGCTGTGAGGCAAACTGATATAAGAGAAGAAGCAGATTTCAGTTATCAGACGGTTAGAGGGCAAAAGGTTCTTTAAGATCTTTTTTCAGTCTTGTGGCGCCACATGAGGGGGATGTGGGCCTTTAAAAGGTCACAAGTCAGTTGACGCCTGTAAAATGTCATTACAACAGAACCACATCACCTTTACTTACACTTTCCTTTAACCCAAGGGTTAAAACCAGCATCCTCACAAACAACTTCATTAGGTAAATCTTGCAAAAATAATCGTCCAACTTCAATCAAAATGCGTTACGTTGTTATTACAGTTATCACAGGTGGTTTGGCGGCTCTATTGTACTGCAGTTATTATTAATATATATATATTTTTTAAAAAAGCTCCAACATCTAGTTTAATAATAGGTGCACTTCCAAGCGTAAGACCATCCAACTGCTGTTGACTCGCTGGGACCCACATACATCATGTTATAACATGTTCAGATTTGCAACCATCAATCAGCCTGAAGCATCTTGGACAGCTTGTTCATGTCTGGAGTCTGTTATAGCCTTTTGTTCTGTGGTCTTAGTGTTAATGTATGAGTCACTCTGTGAATAACATATAGTTAAGCATGTCGACGTCAAAGATTATACATCAGAGCTAAAACAGCTGTTATAATGTAGATCCTGCAAAGAGTAGAAAGAGTGGAGTTTCATTCACTTAAATGCTGTGCATACTGAGAGTCATTTTAGGTATGAAGATTTTTTGGGGCATTTTTGCTTTTATTGGATAGATTGACAGTATATGTACAGTACAAACAGGAACCATGCAACAGAGCAGGTATATTGTGGTTATATGGTATGTGCCCTAACCACCAGAACACCGAGTAGGCCTATGATATTTTTTACGTCATTTCATTTATGGGTTATGTCATGAATTGAGCCTTGATCACATTCAATGTGCAATAAGACAACAAATTATAATTGATGCTGTTTGTTGAACGTTGAATTGAAAATGTGAACTCTTGAAAAACAGCTCCGTTTCAGCCCAACGCCATGATAGGTAAATTCCCTCAGCCTGCAGAAGACTTCAACTTGTTTGTGAGCATGTAAATGCCATAATGTGGAGATATGATGATTGTAACCTGCCTGGCAGGATTGCCAAAGGCAAAGCAGGCAACTGCCCTTAGGCCTCTGAGCCTCGGGGGCCATAGAAGCACCAAATTCATTACAAGTCAGTCGGTTTTGGTATTTTGATTAGTTGCAATTAGCATCACTGGGGTACAATGTCAACCAGGGTGAGTCCTGCATTATTGCCTTCCCTTGTTAGTTTATATTCTGCTCACACACTGCATATTCCTAAATAATGCTGTATTCAATCAAATGGCAATAAACCAAGTAACACACAGAAAACCTGGGGCCGGTACTTGTATTATTTTAGTACAGCACAACTGGTTGCCAGTGATGGGATGTTACTAATTAGTTACATGTCACCTTTTGCTACTTTATACTTTTAGCCCACTACTTTTCAGGGTCAAATATTTTACTATTTACCAACACATTTATTTCACATATATAACTACAAGATTATGTCAACAAGCTACAACATTAAAGTTAACATAACATGATAATTCATCAGCAATAATAATTGAATATTATCATAATACAACACTGACAGGATCCATTCTGTCAAACCAGTAATTTTACTGTTGATACTCCAGGTACATTTTGCTCATTATACTTCTGTAGTTTTACAATAACTGGTAGTAATTGTATGACAGATTATAAACACACTGTGACACTATAAGGCCCAATAAGATGAATCCATCTGTATCTCTGTAACAAAATGTAAAATTGAATTGCAAGTTTTCATCTTGCAATGGTTTGTTTTCCGGTGTAGGCTTTGTTACTGACTTAAAGCATCTCAGTATCTCACCATCTCAGCAGGACTGATGCGCCTCTGTCCCTCAAAGCTGGAGTGTGAATCCTCACCGCCGCTCGCCTTGTCAAACACCACCACCCAGCGGTGCTCCTGCCTCACACACACACACACACACACACACACACACACACACACACACACACACACACACGCACACACACACACACAAGCGCGTCATCTTAAAAACAAACTACATCTCCCGTCCTCCCTTGTCCATGAGGCAGGCAGTCATGCGGATGGAAACAGCAGTGGGCATCCGCTGCGCTGCACGAAGAAGAAACTTCGAGGGAAGATGCACGAAGAGGAGGATGGCAGCGAAGCAAACCCCTGCACGGCTTCGCGGATCGTGGCCACCAAGTCTGTGGATGTGGCCGAGGTCGAGGGCTCGAAGGAGCAGCCCTCCAAGCTGCGCGGCTACTTGAACAAACTGTCCGGCAAGGGGCCTCTGAGAGGGTACAAGCCGAGGTGGTTCGTGTATGATCCGAGGAAATGTTACTTGTATTACTTCAAGACTCCCCAAGACGCCTTGCCACTCGGACACATCGACATAAGCGATGCGTGTTTCTGCTACGATGTGGAGGGGGAAGAGGGTCAGTTTGAGATTCGCACAGCGGGGAATCAGTTCCTCCTTAAGGTATAAACTTTCCAGCGTGTGTGTGTGAGTGTGTGACTGAATCTGTTTTGCTGTCATTTGTCGCTTCCTTTTCTCATTGTGGAACAGGCAGACACACCCATTCCAAATTCACAGATTGACCCTAATCCTTTTCTTCCTGTCACACACACATGAGATGTGATTTGACAATGGGCAATCACCTTTGGAGAAAAGCTGGTTTTTAAAAAAAATAAAAATAAAAAAAAAATAAATAATCACCTTAGCATGTGGGTCATGTTTTCCAGGCAAGAGCTTCATCAGCACGTTATTCAGCTGAAACACACTCTCAGCCCGCTGTTCACAATCAGAGATCTTTTTAGACTTGAATGATTTAAATGCACATGAGCTCATCCGACTTCATGGCACCTCAGCTCTGTGAAGGGTCACCACTTGTCATGTGATGGTCTTCTTTGTTGTCATATGACTGTGACGGGTCCAGTACCAAAACAGGTGCCTCTGGTTTCACTCAGCCTGGCTGCCTGCTAAAAGTCCTCACAGTTTTCCAGCAGATGGTGAGAATGGTTAATGCCGAACAGCTTGCATGGCCTGAGGCTGGAACTGAGACTGAAACCAGCGTCTGTGCACATTCACATGACCTACCTTAATAGTAACCTGCTATTTAAAATGGTTTTAGACTTGTTTCATATGCTTTATTTGACTCCTCAGCTGTTATCATGTTTACAGCCAAAGTGTAATTCCATTCAAATTGATGTTTGAGTCATCATTTAACCTTTGCTCTCCTCTGATATGACTTGTATCACCACTTACCATGCTTACAATAGCACACTGAGACTTTGCAAAGTTCTTATTTTTATCCATACAAGTTAGTATCCTTGCTTATGTGGGTTTGTTTTGTGTGTGCTTGTATTTCCAGGCCCCCAGCAGGCAGGTGATGCATTACTGGCTCCAGGAGTTGCAGCAGAAACGTTGGGAGTACAGCAACACACGAGGCTCCGGCCAGAGAGACAGCTGGAGCTCCCCGACCCTGGCCCACCCTCCTACTGGCCTTGTAGGCAAAGACAATGGTAGGCAGGTACACACACACACACACACACACACACACACACACACACACGCATATACAGACAGCGTGAATGTACAACGTGGACACTCATTTTCTCTGCTCTGTTTTGTCATCCAGGCACCAGCTGAAAGTAAACACCTGTATCTGACACAGTAATGTTGACATAAGTGCTGCAGACACAGGTCTCGCTATTTTGTTGCCAGGTTCCCAGGTTTCTACACAAAGAGTATGTAGGAGTGGTTGTGATAAGAACTGATTAAACGAGAAATCAACGAAGAGCAAAGGAAATGGGTTCACGTCTACTTTATCTAGTGTGTGTTTTTATTTCAATGCTCTCGCTTTTTTTTAACATTCAATGTGACAGATTAAATGTGGCCCATCAGTATTTGCAATACAGTATATTTATACAGTGTAAGATTACTAACCTATCACTTCCATCGTCTTACATCTTGCATCTTACTTCCATCATCTTCTACTCACTCACGAACCACCTGGTACATCATGTCTGGTCATGTGTGTGTGTGTGTGTGTGTGTGTGTGTGTGTACACACCACAGTTTGGTTTTGTCCTGTTCTCCTCCATGGGAAACTGTTTGCTGGAAAGTTGCTAGTATTGGTTTCTGGTTATGATGTTTTTGTTAACTGTTCACATTCTGGGTGTTGACCCTTGACCCTTATGAAGTCAGACAGGCCAGTTGACTGGAAGAAATGTTGACCCAAAGTTATTTCTTGGATATGAGGCTGTTTTGAGCCCATAGTTTCTGTCAATTTCACCAAAGACCTCACACATGTCACTTATTAGAATTACAGTATAATTATTTTCTCTGTGTGTATAATCCGTAATGAATTTTAAATGTAACTATTTACAACAGATATTTCTTTACTTTGAATTAGTCTCAGTTGTCATGAAAAAGAAAAGGTGCCAAGCACCCACATTAGCCAGTAACAGACTAACAGCGGAGATTCAGAGAAATGCAAGTAGCACACAAACACTGACACTGAAAGGTTAATATTATACTAAGGCAAGACATTGAAATCAAGAAATAGCCTCTTTGTTTTCCTGTCTTTAACATGGCCTGACTTATTTGGACTGTTATTGCTCAGTGAACTGTGAATGCCACTTCCTTCTCCTGTCATTATATGCACAACTTAGGTTTTTCTTTAAGTGTATCTAGCTTCAAAAGGCACTGATAAACCCATGATATCAGAATCAATATAGACATATTCAGTCAAAAAATATTATAATACTTGATTCTGTCAACATCAGCTCACCTCTTACAAGACCATTGTGATGTCACATCACCAAACCTACAAAAAGTAGCAGTTCCTAAAAGTAAATTTAAGGCATAAGCGGTATAAAATACTGATTATATTTACTTTTTTCCATATCTGTCTATCTTAGTCTTAGTAGTTCTTGAACTTTTGTCAGCGAGCGATGATGAAATGTGTGGGTGCAGGAAAGACCACTGAAATGTTACCAAAGTAATGTCTACTGAACTGGAATTTTCCCTTTAGCTGTGAAGAGGCAATGAAATGTTTCAAGCAGCTATTTTTGAATGGCTAGTAGAAGATTAACATGATTGTTTCTTTTTTTTAACAGTAGTAATAACTACTCTTTGCAAAGACACAGAGACACAGAATATGCAGACAAACTGTTACATGTAGGACCACTGACAAATTTGTTCTATTAATTAACCCTGGCACAGGTTTTGAGACGATAAAAGGGTTTGTTCCCTTGTCGAATATGACGACTCAAAGAGCAAGCGCCGATGGGTGCCAGTGGAGCTGCTCGGCCCCTTTAGAAAATGTTCCCACACTTTCTGTTTTCAGTTCATTTCATACAAAGGGGAAATTTTATATTTAGCACTCTGGGCTTAGAAATGCTGCCTAGTGTATATTCTGATGGTTAGAGTGCTGCCCACAGGCATCCTTCTTGCTGTAAATAGCATTCTGGGTAACTCCAAATATTGCTTCACTTTATTTTGGAAACCATCCAGGGTCACTACAGTCTCATTTCCTCTACAAACAATAGATGTAACCAAGGCCCTATGAAAGAAAGAGTAGTGGTGATATGAGTAATGCTGTATTATTATGTTTTTATGTTATTATAGTTTCTCCGTGTTGCGTTTCAGATGGCTTCGTCTTTGAAAAGCTAAGTGACAGCATGGAGAAGGTCCGCAGCGACTTTGCCATGGAGACAGAAACAGATGGTGGGGGAATGGTGGGGATCCACTCGGCCAGAGGACCCTCTGCGTCGTCCACAAACCCCCTCAACTTTTCGCTCAAAAACATCGGTACAGAACTCAGGTGAGGCTCCGCGAAAAGCTTTCTCCAGCCAAGTGCAATTACATCCTTCACACAGTTTTTAAAAAGGAAGTGTATGTTCAAACCTTTGTTTTGAGCCCCTGCTAAACAGGCACAACTAGTTGGTCTGCTACAGAGTGAGCCCCAATAGAGCTGTAGTGAGGAAACAAAATACCTCTGTAGTTCTTCCTGAAGTTGACTGCAGTATAGGAAATGGTTACATCCCTAGTTCTAGTAGTACTAGTTACTCTAGTATGGAGCCATCAGCGGTTCCCCCTTCTGGGCTGTACAACACCTCTATTCAAGTGAAACAACACACTGAAATGCTAAAAATGTGACATGGAATTTGCTTTGCCATCATGGATAGAAAGAGAGTTCACTTATAAAGGTGCACAGAAATCTTGGAGCAGATGAGCTGCGATGCCGCTTACTCCCTGTAGCCTACCTCCATACCAGTCTGTCTGCTTCTCGTGTTTTTAAAAGGCAAAAGGAGATAAAACAAAGACAGCACCTAGTTGTCTGATAATTTGGCTTCAAACACCTGCAAAGTTGTTCTGAAATGTGGCTCAGTAGAACAGTGAACTGTTACTGTTTTCTGTCTAAATCTGTGAGTTTCAACGGCAGTTTCTGCACTGAAAGCTCATGATGGGAGCAGAAGCAGCTAAAGCTCAAGGATGTCACTGTAACAGCAGAGCCGTGATGTGAAAAGATTCTCAGGGTTGCATGCTCATGAAGTGTGATTCGTTATGTGGCCTCTGTAGATGGCTGCATTAGCTGAAATTGAAGTGTGTCTGTTCTGTGAGATGGATGTGTGCAGGACATCTGAAAAACACGTAGACGTAGGTGTGAGGGAGGTGAGAACTTCACTCTCCTGCACACTGCTGAACCAAACTAATTTCATTTGTTTGCTGTCATCTCACATTTGGAAGTGTGGGAGAAGTGGGTCTGTCACGCATTGGAGTTATGTCCGGTCTCAGCCCTGTTAATTACATTTGAACAGCTTCATATTTATTTTTTATTTTTTAATGACGATATTTTTGATTAGTATTTGATTTCTGTAGATGACTCAGGTTGCAGGGCAATACTCTGTATTGCTTTTTATTTCTCTTTAACTGCAGTTCGTTCTTTAGTTCTTGGCCTGTTGGCAAAAGTGCAGATACCACAACAAAGAAAGTTTTTGTGCTAATGTTACCATTCACAAAGTAGCAGAGCATCAGGCTTCCCTGCAGTATGTCCGTGATCCCTGTGGAGTTGAACAGCTTTTACATAGTAGCAGTCACTTAGTGGCCAGCATAACACTGGAGCTCTACAGTCTTGATCTTACTCACCCTCCTGTCTGGTTTCTGTTCTGTCAGGAACTCCATGTCCTATCTGCGGCAGGGCAGAGGAGTTGAGAGCAGGCGCAGTGTGTTTTACACTGGTAACAACAACAGCACAGAGGAGTGGGAGTTGGTGGATGCCCCACCCAAGGACTTCCCTGAGCAGAAACATCATCCAGACACTCACAGACGTACGTGGACTTCCTGCTGCCTCTAGCCGGGCTTCAATACTCATGCTCAGCTTACATCCCTCAGTGAATAAATGTTTTGTGACTTGTATTACATCACCCATTTGCTCAAGACTATAACAAATGGACAAGCACTGCACTTTGCTGCGTGCATCCAGCCCCTGGAGTCACTTAATTTTGTTCATTTGTTTGTAACCTACTCAGACAGTTTAAAACTATAGATGGGGATTACAGGCAACAAGTGATGAAATTCTCTTCTCTCTCAGATTCCTTTGGATCGGCGTTCACTTTCGACTTTGTGCGCAACTCGGCACGGCCTAAGAGGCCCTTGCTTCGAGACATGATGGGCTCTGGGAGGTTTGGGCGCAGCGCTGAGATGCGCACTGCTGAGAGCTCCCCAGTGGAGTGCAACGGCAGCAAGCCTTTGGAGATGCAGCTTCGCCTCCAGAGTCAGCAGGAGGAGCTGAGCCGCATGCAGCAGGAGCAGGCCAAGCTCAGAGAGGAGCTAGCCAGTCAGAAGGTACACTTTTCTCGCCCTTCTTATTTCATCCAATGTAATCTCATTTTAAGAAAGGAATGTTATACACTGATATGGATCATGTTTTGAGACCACCTTGGGCCTGAATTATCTCAGCTACTGGATGGATTGCCCCTGAATGTGGCACAGACATTCAACCCCCCCCCCTCTCAGGATGAAGAATAGTCACTTCTGTGGTCCTTTAGCTGTTCATTTAGCACCATTGTTTGGTCAAGACTCCAATTTATCCAATACTTTGGTTTGTCATGAAATACCAACAAAACTTAGTTAGTCCAGCTGTGCTTTACATGGGTGCCTCAAAGCTCCCCTGACCCACTGGTCTGTCAGTCATCTTACCAGTGGGCTTGTTTGCAGTAACTGTAATATCTCTAAATGATGGTGGCTGTGACTTATTGGTTTTCACAGTGATACATTTTACAATTTTAACTGGAAAGGGCTGAGTTGTCCAGTGCTTTAACTATCATTTCAATTAATTTTGCGGAAGTCTGCCGTTGTGGTGTCATTCTGATGCTCTCACTAATACAGGAAGACAGCAAATGTTTAGTCATGCTTAAACAAGAAATAAGGGAGCAGCAGTTTTTCTATCAACAGTCACAGCTGTGTGCCTTTCCGTGCTGTTACTCTCTGTTCTTGTTTTAGTGTTTTGAGAGTAGCTGATTGGTCACAATGGCTGGCCAGATGAATAAATAATGTATGTGTGCATGCTTCTTCTGTGAAGTTGTTAAGTGCCAGATCCAAATTTGGCAGAAAGTTACTGAAAGACTCTGAGTCACTGACTCAGCTGGTTGACTCTGTAACTGCTGTTGGAAATATTCAGTCACTGTTCAGGTCAAGTGGACCGACGCTGATGTTGTATTGTTAACACTACTGATTTATGTCCTCCAGGTAATATTGGGCCATGGCTGAATTTACCGGTCACATCATTGTTTTATTAAAGGCTAAAGTTCATCTGCATATCATAGAAAGATACGATTTGTCCCCTGTGTATGGTGCTCCTGGTGTTTGAATATTACATTTACAAATATTACATTTGCAAAATGTTTCCAGAAAGAAACTATGTTCGTGTCACTCACTTTAATCCACAGACCTCGCTGTGGACAGTTTTCAGCATTTTCTACCTTTGTTAGAAATGAGTTGCCAATTAAAATTGTGTGTTGTTGCTGTACTGTATTGTATGTCACAGTTACTGTGTCTGCATCTCTAACTACACGCATGTCGTGTGTTTACGTGAATACACGTCTCACACATCAGTGCAAATGCGTGAACATACTGGCCAGATCTTCTCAGTGCAGCATATTTAATGATGTACATAGCTATAGGATCCTTTTGTTATTGAGCTGAATGAGGTGGGTTGTCTGTTACATGTTGTTAAGGTTAGCATGACTGTTGCCTCCAAGATCCCTATCCTTAGTGATCTCAGAATTAGTATAGGTAGTAAATGATGGCCTTAACAATAGCCACACTAAACATAATGGCTTTTGCTCAGTGAAATAGTGTCTTTTTTTTCCCTGAAAGAAATTTTTGTTACTGTCGTTAAGTGTTTTTAAAATGTTTGTGGATTTCAGCCAATGTGGTCATCTGTCACACTTATTGGGAAACCCTAACCAGTGCGCACTGTGATAGATGTTTGTGATTAAGACAAACATAAGTTCATCAGTACATTTTTTTTCAGTTTTATTTCCTCATGTAGTATGTTTTATAGTTGGAGCTGAGGTACAGTAACAGGATGTGAAATAGATGACACTTTTTTCATACATATTGTAAAATTTTGGAATGCATATAGTCTGTGGTTATTACAGCTCATCATAGATCATAGATCATAGAGCATATTGTATGACACATTAGTATACTAGTATTTACTAAGCTTGTTATGCCTGTTTATGTAGCTGTGTTAAGAGTAGGAAAGGATGAAATGTAACTAGACTTTAGTCCACAGTAAATATAATCAGCAGTTAAACAAGTAAAAAGTCAGCTAGCAGAGTATACTACTGTCCTTTTCACCCCACAAGGAAAAAAATCCTTCAGTTCATCAAACGCATGTTTTCTGTGAATCAGGCAATTTAAGACATGATCCTGACCCAACGAGTTGATGTGTTGACCAAACGAATTCCCTTTATCAACCAGGAGCTGGTGAGACTTCTGCAGCAGACTCTAAGGACGTCTCAGTGTGACAGGCTGACAGCGCACCGCCCAGCGCTGCCTCCAGATTCATCTGCAGCCTCAGACCAGGCCGAGACCCAGGCTTCAGTAGTAACCCAAGAAGAAATTGCCCAGCTGGAAACCCTGCTTCAAGAAAGAGATGGACAGATCCAGTCCCTGTGTGGCCACATGGAGCGTCTCACCCTGGAGAAGGAGAGCCTGCAACAGGAGTTGAAGGGCCTGAAGATTAAAGTGGGGGAGATTAATGACCAGCTGGGGATGCTGATGGAGACCATCCAGGCCAAGGATGAAGTCATCATAAAGCTGTCGCAGCAGAGCTCAGAGCAGAGTGGAAATCTGAATGACGCCAGTTCACTACCTCCCAACAAAGAGCAGCAGGAGCTGGACATCCTCAAGGTGCAGAAGAAAAAACTTAAACCAGATTTATAGTTAATGAAGATGATAAAGCTGTTAATTATAAAAACTTGAAGCACTCTTTCTGATTGTAGAACTAGTGGAAAAATGTGTATTGTGTTATTATTAATTTCTTTAGCTTCAGTTTAACACAAGGTTTTTTTTTTTCATGGTTTGTTTATGCTTTGGTTTTATTCTCACTGTTGGACTGAACATACTGTTTGTTTTTCCACTTTCAGGACAGTCTTCAAGGCTACAAATCCCAGAACAAGTTCCTGAACAAAGAGATCTTAGAGCTGACAGTATTACGCAGAAATGCAGAGAGCAGAGAAAAAGCTTTAGAAGCAAAGGTACAGTCTTGTTTTTCTTGGTTGATGGTGCATTACTTAACAGAAACAGGAAGTCTGAGTAACCTTTAGGGGAAGTACAGCTATGGGAAGACCTCAGCTGGTGCCCCCCTAAACCTAAGAGGCAAAACAGGAAAAAAGAACAGCAAGCTGAAACTTTGTTGTAACCGTTTCCTTTTCTCTTTGCTGCAGTATACGGCCCTGGAGGCCAAGCTGTGTCAGGTGGAGAGTAAGTATCTTGTGCTGCTTCAAGAAGTGAAGACCCCAGTGTGCTCGTCTTCAGAGCAGAGTCCTGCCCGTGAGGTCATTTCCAGATTATTAGAGGATGCGCTGCAGGCAGAGGGCCCCGACCAGCAAGAGCACCCCATCTTCAAGCCAAACACTGTCAGGTATGGAATCCATATTGTGATTTTGGTTACGTTTTTCAACATTTCAACATTTTCAACAGAACTGATGTTGGAAAAGAACATAACATAACTTTTTTAACTTAAATATTGTAAATAAGATCATTTTAACATGTACACAGCATATGGCTTAATTGAGGTGAAATCACATCATGTCATGATGAGGATTTTCAGGCACAGATACACTGTTGTGTTGCAGAACAAAGAGACAAGACAAAAGCATCAGTCCTTCACTGTCAATGCTATTTTATGTAGAAATAGCAGTTTTACCAAATTCTACAACAAATCAAGGAAAAGCCCACTGCTGGAGAGAAAGAGACACTGGTGTTGCATCAGTAGCCCTAATAGACCCAGATGCAAAACAGTCACAAGACCGGTTTTACTCAACTAATGCTGCACCTAATTTTTTTTGACTGGAAAAACTAGCTCTGTTAATTTGTGTCACTATTGCTCTGACTTCTGTGCATGCTCAGACACGTCAAAATGTATTGTTAGAAGTTCAGGAAATTCCTACATATGTATGTATATGTTGGACTCAAGGCAGGCTGACAAAATGTGAACACCCCCACCTCCCTGAGTGATGATAGTTTTTCTGCATCTTCTCTCTGCTTTGATTCAACATTAGTGAGTATGATGTGTATGGCTTCAAGACGGTGCCTGAGGAAGAAGAAGAGGAGGAGAAGCTGGTTGCAAAGGTGAGAGCCTTGGAGCTGAAGTCCTTGTCCATGACAAATCAGGAGGTGTCTGTTGGAGTGAAGTGGGAGAACTATCTGGCGGGCACCATGAACAGAGACTTAGTGCGCTCCCCTGAGCTCAAAGCCCTGATTCGCTGCGGCGTGCCCCACGAGCACCGCTCCCAGGTGTGGCGCTGGTGTGTCTCCTTCCATGTCAAGAAGTTTCGGGACCTCTTGGCAGCAGACTATTATGAGACTTTATTGAATGTGGCCCGGGAGAAGCCCAACCCAGCCTCGAAGCAGATCGAGCTGGACTTGCTGCGTACTTTGCCCAACAACAAGCACTACGCCTCCCCGAGTGCAGGCGGCATCCAGAAACTCAGGAACGTCCTGATGGCTTTCTCCTGGAGGAATCCAGATATCGGCTACTGTCAGGGACTAAACAGGTACTGGAGGGCATCTGGTTTCTCTCCTTCTCTCTTTTTATGCCTTGTGACCATTCATTTTTATTACATGCCATTTTTTTAGGCTGGCTGCCATTGCCTTGCTCTATCTGGACCAAGAGGACGCCTTCTGGTGCCTTATAGCCATAGTGGAAGTCTTCATGCCAAGAGACTATTACACCAAGACTCTGCTTGGCTCACAGGTAAACAAGCTCAAAGGTTATATTACAACACTGGGAAGCACAGGGACAAGCTGCTGCTGCCTCCTTACCAGGGTTCACAGGTTTCTTTGGTGTCAGTGATGCCATATTCATGTGACTGAGCCTGCTGCTCATGACTTACCACAGCAGGAATGCAGTGCAGTGACCAGCACTGTTTGTTGCCTTTCTCTCTGCTGGATTTGTTCTCACGTTCTCCCCCTACTGTAAAATTTAAGGTCTCTGTTAGCAGTAAAAAAAAAAAAAAAAAGAACATACAGATATATCGTGGTTGTGTTTGTGTAGGTTGACCAGCGTGTGTTCAAGGACCTGATGAGTGAGAAGCTGCCCCGGCTTCATGCTCATTTTGAGCAGTACAAGGTAGACTTCTCCCTCATCACCTTCAACTGGTTCCTGGTGGTGTTTGTGGACAGTGTGGTGAGCGACATCCTCTTCAAGATCTGGGATGCCTTTCTCTATGAAGGTCCAAAGGTAAGAGGCAGATCCTCCAGTCTCACGCAGCCCAATTTCTGTCCAGGCATGCTCACAGAGTTCTGATGAAAACAAAAAAATTAGATAAAGAGACTTGAAATTTTTGTAATGTAGCCATGTAGTTTACTGGGTTTAAATTCACTTTCCTCTCCACAGATGGTATGTGTGATTTGTTTTCTGTTTGGGTGTAAACAAGTACCTACAAGTGCGTATGTAGTGATTTGGCGCATCAACCCACTGTATCTCCGACCTTATCTAACCAGGATACTGTCAGACCTCTGTGAGCCTGACGAGGAGGAGTTATGGCTTTGCCAAAATAAAGTTCCACTCTTTCTAGCCTTAATAATGGATTAAATATCTATGTTTTAGTGATAAATGTCACTTGTAATTGAGAACCCACCTGGAATTACCATCCAACTGTGCAACTACAGAGCTTTTTAGCCTGTTTTAGCTCTTTGTTTTGGTTTTATGGTCTGCAGGCTGTGCTCTCATAAACATTTCCAGCAGCAGCAGGCAGCTGTTTTCAGCAAAAAAGCTCTAATAAACACGCTGTACACTATCTGCACAGCACCTAATGATAGACATAAAGGTATCGAGTAGCTGCTGAAGAAAGTCAAATACCGAGCTAGCTAAAGACTTAGGTATTTTTATCAAATACAACCAAAAGAAGTGTTAGTATTGCTCTTTCATTCACCACGTTGACACAAAGACGACTTCAAATGAATAGATGTGGTACCTAATACCTACACGAAGGATTCCCACTGCACTCTAGCTGTAGTATTGTCCTTCACTTGTAAGTCAGTTTGGATAAAAGTGTCTGCCAAATGAGTAAATGTAAATGTAAATAATTAAGGCCCTATTTAGAGGTCTGTCAACTGTAGTATCAGCAGTTAGCTCAGTAAGTCAATAGCTCTTGCTTCATAACAAGACAGTAACGCTATACTGTGTATGTCAAATATGACAATGTACCATAGTATACCCAAGGAAAGTCATGAATTTAACTTTGATATTTTTCCTCCACAGATCATATTTCGCTTTGCCCTCGCTCTCTTCAAGTACAAAGAGGAAGAGTTTTTGAAGTTGCAGGATTCCACAGCCATCTTCAAATACCTTCGATACTTTACAAGCACAATCCTGGATTCACGGTACAGTAACTGCAATTTTGTCTTTGTATCCATGGTTGCGTGTATAAGTCTAAGCATCACATTTCTGAGGACAGTTTGTCTGCAGTGATAAGGAGCAATATCACTAAGACTGGAATAGCCGATTATATCTCCTTGTTGTGTGCTGGAATATAAAGATAACAGCATATAAAATTCAGTACATCTGCATACCTGAAAACCATCGCAGACTGACAGGACTGCCTTTTTCCTTTTTTTTTTGTTTTTTGTTGTCCAGGAAGCTGATGAGCATCGCTTTTGTAGACATGAACCCCTTCCCTATGAGGCAAATCCAGAACCGCCGCTCCTTCCACCTGGAGAAAGTCCGTCTGGAGCTGACTGAGCTGGAGGCGATCAGACAGACCTTCCTCAGGGAGAGAGAGACAAGTCAGGATGGACGGAGCTTCGTCAGCGATGATGAGGAGGATAACTGACCTTAGGCTGAAGCACCTTTCCAGGCCATGTGGCTGACGACTGAAGACAAAGAGGTCACCTCCACACGAGTGATGGGTTGCAGTTGTAAAAGGGATTTTTTTTTCCTAAAGAATTGTTGGAGTTGGTCTCTGCATCGAAGCTGGAACAATCAACTTTATAAAAGATTTTGAGTCAAATCGCATCAAAGGACCAAAACATTACAGGCCGAATGGGCTTTCTATCAGTATTCCTGCCTTTTTTTTTTTGTAAATGCTTTGCTGTACGCTTGTTTGTCTACATGATGGCCAAAACAGTACGTCTTATATCTCGTCTTATATCTCTTCCTCTTCTGATGGCAAGCTCAACACTTCCAGCCCAAATCAGTATTTTTGAAAACATGGCTGTGATCTTTTAATAGTTGGGGATTTTATGCCTGTTGAAGGAATGATTGTATTTTTTTTTACTCTTGTTTTCATGTGATTCATTTTTTGAGCTTTCTCTGTCTCCAGTTCCTTTCTTAAATGTCATATAATTGTTTGTCCTTTTTTTTTTTTTTTTTTACATTTTCTAAATCACATGCCACTCAACAACATATCTTTTTGTGTTTTGTGATGGATCCCTTAAGTGATCCCTTATATCACTTATGCTGAAATTCATAGTTTGCTGAAACTTAAGACTTCAGTCATAGAGCCTTCTAATCACATATCATTCCAGGTTGTATGTGCTTCAAAAGCATGCACACAAAGATCAAAAACAAAATTTTCCCCTTGTATTATCACTTGAACAGTGTGTGGAACATTTCAGGAGACACTATGGCTTCAGTTTTTACCTCTGGATTCAGATCAAATAACAAGAGATGCACCTGTAAAGCCTTCATGCTAATGGTGGTAAATTAGGTTAATACTGATGAGACAGATGAAAGATTCATGCTATCTGTGCATATTTGCCAGGATTTTTAAATTTTTTTTATTTTTATTTTTAATACTTTCAAATTATTTTATTCTTAAATACTACTTAATTACTGAGTTTTTTTTTCCAAAGAAATATCTGAAAGCTTAAACTGTGTTCCACCTGCATTTATACTGAAACTAAACTGCGTAACCTCCACTGCATTTGGTTAGGAGAATGTTCGATGTTTGCATTGACTTCAAAACACCATATTTGTGGATGCCAACAAATTACCTGAGTATCTGACCATTTTAATATAATTATTTTAAAATCTGTGTAATTTAATTTCCCTTAAATGCCCTTGCCTCAGAGTACTTCCCTAAAATTTGCTAAAGTTGTTGCTTTTTCCCAAAGATTAGGATTTAAAGTGTTTATTGGATTCAGTTTCCCCTGACTAAAACCCACTTTGTAAAATATAAAGCATACGTATATTGCTTGGATTTCTGAGCCCCACCTTAAATTGCTGATGTATTTGCAGTCGTTGTCCTCAGTGTGGCAGTATAACATTTGTTAACCCAGTGTTTGCACTTGTTCACAGGTACCATTTAGTATACTGTATTTCAGCTCTGGTTGAAGAGGCTGTGAAGTCAGTATGTCAACGTGATTGTTGTGTGAAAATGGAGACGATGATGATTTGTAATCTATGAGGGAATTATTTCAGGAGATCTCTTGACATGTGGACCAACTCCTTTCTCTCCTCCACATTCAGGTACTTAGACATGACAGTTTACTCTTTCGTACTTTGGCCACATTCTCTGTAACACCATGTTTAGATTTGGTTAAGCAACAATGTTAAACTGCTGTTTGAATGCGAATCAACAAGAGGGGGAGTATGTTTTTTCTAACTTTTCTCTTTTATGCTGATGTATTGTTTACAACTTGTTATAACAGTCTTTATTTTTCATTTATTTTGAGCTGTTTACAGAGATTTAATTGCGCTTAGTTACAAAATCGACCACTTTTCCTCTGCCACAGATTTGTCAGCAGAGGCATTTTGCTCACCATCTTTATTTGACCACCTGATTTTGTGAACAAGTGGCGGAGTAACACTTGTTCTGTGTTGGAAATGTAAATGAAAAAAGGCCTGTAGAAGTTAAACTTTAATTTGTTTTCCTCATGAGAGCAGGTCTCTCTAGTCTCTAATCAAAAGTATCCAACTCGATTGGTTTAAGGTAAAAATATAATTTTTCCTTAGGTCCACTCATTTTGTCAAAGGGCTCATACAGTATGTTTCAATGTTTACTCATATTCCAAGGTTAGTTTGCATGCATTTTTCATGTTTTATGTCATTTTATTTTCACATTGAATAAGCTACATGTAAAACTATCAACATTTTTAGTCCTCCTTTGTTCTTTTGCTTGTTCCAGCAGTATATTGCACAAGTGTAGTGACAGGACATTATAGGGCACTTCACTTTTTTTGTTTGTGAATCTCTACAGTATCTATTTCATTGTTAATTGGTATCATATAATGATGTAAAGGGCAAAGCTTTTGTGTTACAGAAATAAGCATACGCCACTGTACGTTTTTGTAGTACCAGTAAAAAGACAAATTCAATAAACAATGGCTGACTGAGTGTGTCGTGTCTCATCTGCAGGTGTTCATGAGAAACAACTTGCTTTAAGTAATTCTCAGTTCCTTAAACACTAGTTAAGACCAAACGTCAGATCATGTCAGTCATCTTTATTGATAGCCTGCCTCCCTCATGCTACAGTTTCATAATAGAGCCAACAGGGGGAGGGACTTCTGCGGACTCAAAAGCCTGATGGTGCTGCTGTAAGTGACAGAGAACAACAGAGACGTTAAAGGGGCACATTTGTGACTAAACTGCAGACATGACGAGAACAGACCAGCTGTAGGAGACGTGGGAACCAGTGCAAGTTTATCACCAGCTCTGCATCTGACGGAAGGTAAGAGAACATTTAGCTGTAGCAAGTTTGTGGGGCCACTTCATGTGTGACATGAAACTACCGGCTGGGAAGTTTGTGGTATTTCATTTTTTTTTTTTTTCTCACAGTTACAAGCACATATGTGTCTGTTCCTGCTCTGTACAGTTGATCATCATTTTATATTTGCATTCTTATTCATAGCAGGAATCTTATTTTTATATGAAGTTATTTTCTAATATTTACAAAGAATATGTTGTTGCCAACGTCAGCCTTTTTGCCAGACAAAATGTTTCACAACAGATACCCTGCCCTAATTACCCAAAATGCTCTTTTCTCTTTATTTGTAATCCTGTTATAATCACAAGAACTGAACTCTGTTATACTGCCCAGCTTGGCACAGTTTTGTGTTGTACTTACTAAATTTTTAAGCCAATAATCAGTATTTAGACTTGTAAGAGGCAGACTGAGTGTACTTTTTATTTCCTGTGCACTTGTTATAGTGTTTGGGCTTTGTAAAGAGGAAGGTGAAAGTAGGTACACCTCTGAGGTGGAATGCTTTACTGCAAGCTGGAACGTGCAGCCAACATATTCATTGCTCTTGTATCCACCTCTTTGTACCAACAGGGTTGGACTTGTGGAGGTAGACAGGCTCAAGTGGTACATATCACGGAGACAAGTTACATCGATGAAGACACCTGGCATGGCGGTATTCAAGCAACAGAATGTGGATGATTTCTATGAAATTGGAGAGGAACTAGGAAGGTGAGTGTTTTTTAAAGCTGAAATGTGAAGATGTTTATTTCCAGTTCTTAGAAAACAATTATGAGTCAGAGTGCAATTGGTTCTCCCCTGCGTGCCTCCTGAAGCTGTGGTCCACGCGTGTCTATATATGTAAGTATGCAAACAGCTGGCCTGTTAAAGCTTGAAACGGGGAGTGTCGCTCTGTTAAAGTAGGTTGAAGTTTACAGCGAGAGATAAAGTTTCAGACGTGGACACACTCCTATGAAAACAAGCTCTGTTTGGCCACGGTGTGTTCAAATTAGGAGAGAGAATATAATTTGAGCTGATGTTGCAAGACCTGACTCTGGGCGGTGGATCAGTGTGTTGAAGGTAAATGTTGAGGAGGAGTGTTAATCAAGCCTTTACAGAGCAGACATCAAGGAAACTATTTCCCATGGGGAAATAAATTATGGGAAGTTGGCAGAGTGCAGTATGGATTGAGGAAGCTACAAAGTCATTTTGGACAGAAGGACAGTTTGGGCATGTGCACCACTTGTTAACAGATAGAAAGGGTGTGAAGGGAAAGCCTGTGACCTGTAACCTTTCACTACTAGTCAAAATATACACTGTGTCCCAGAGTTTTCTGCCCATTTACTGTACAGCCTCTTTGACACACCCTTATAGGACACACCAAGAACTGCTGTTGAAATGGATGCTTCTAGCTGCATTTGCAAGCCTTCAGAGGAAGGGTTTTGTTTCCAGCATTTATATTTTATTGTATTTTACATTAGGTTTCCTCATATATTTCCCTTATGAAACATTCAAATTAATTCTGTGAATGAAAAGATTGAATACTATTACGATGAACCAACATCTAGAAGTCTCATGGATACGGCTTTCTAATGAGGTACCCATTATTAAGGATTTATAAGAGGGAAATAATGATTTATTACTGGTTAATAAAACATTTACTAATGCTTTAGATCAGTTGTATCCTAAACAAGAACAACTTTTGGGTTGCCAGGTTAAAAGGACTTTTTGGCCACTTTCTAGGCAAGAACCACAGAGTATCTGAACCTAAATGCATTTAACTATTTACAAACTTAATGGATTAATGCATGTAAGACTTAATAGATGTAAGAACCCCTCACTGATGACAAATTGTGATAATAATAATGCACTTAATTCTCCAATATTGTAGGTGCCAGATTAATTAGTCAAAAGTGTGTCACCCTGTTCATAACCTGGCAACTCTAAAGATGTTGTTATTGATGGCTTTTAACTGACCTACAAAGCATTAATGAATGATTTATTAACATTACTAAAACCATTCGTTAAACTTATAAACAATTCATTAAAGGTTTATTAAAAGTCCTATATAATGAGTCTAAAAAGGGTTTATAAACTGTTTAGAAACTATATTTTAATTATAATAATTATAAAGGCTGCCTCATTTAAAAGTCACACTGAATGACGGGCTGATGGAAATTGTCTTTTAAAGACTGACAATATCACTGAGTTGTGGTTGAGCTGAATACATGTTGCTTGAGAGGAAAACTCAGCTGTGAACTCAGCTTTGTTTGTGTTCAGCTCTATTATCGTGGCAAACAGAAACTTAAAGCTACTGTGGTTACAAGCCACAAGACTTTCTGTCACAGAGAGAATTTGTCTTGAGAATTTTATCCCCAGTTCAGCAGCTGAGTTTTATGCTTGTAGTGCTTCTGTCTCGTTGCAACGTCTTTCTAGTCAGTTTTTGAGGATGAAGCCCACCCCGCCCACAGTTTGTGAGGACCTCATAGATTCATCGTACATCACCGTGGAACTGTTACTCATTCTTTCAAGAGGGTGGGGAAATTTGATAATGGGGGCCAAAAACTGATCACGCTGGAGTATTTAAGATTTTCTGTGCCCTGTGGAACTGTTGCGTCTTTCACCACAGGAAAGTCAATTCATCATACCCGTGACCCGTGTCACAGGACCCCACGCAGTTGTACTCAAAGTTTCTTTCCACCACTGACAGAGAGTTTTCTGTAAAACAACCCTTTGCTTGAGACGTGAGGCATTCACTGACAACTGTACCTGTCTTACCATCTGAGTGATGACACTGACGATGACATACAGTAGGAAGTGTCTCGGTGTGAGCCCACAGCTGCCACTGGCACTCCCGTGAGACTGGTGAGACCGTAGTGAGACTGTGGTGAGCTGTTACGCAAGTGACCATCAAGGCAAGCCCGAGAAAAGGGACCTCTGGGCAGATGGTGGACTGTGCGAACTCTACCTGTCAACAACACATTGATACTTGTCCATGTTTGGTCATGACCAGGAGCATGTTTGGTCTCAGAACTCTACCCTTACCGCTGCCTTTACTAGAAGCTGATACTGTGGAGGTCTTGTAGCGCGTACTAAATGAAAAAACATCATCTTTGTTAGTCATCATCAAGCAATGAGAAAAATTCACAGGATGCCCTGTTGGATAGGAAGCACCATTGTTGTTGCATGCCTGAACAAAAATAAAAGGCTGTAAACTTCCTCTCAATTTTGAAATCTGTAAATACTACTACTTACATCATAGTGGATATGACAGTTCAGCTGTGATGACTCCTTCACAGGTCACAATAGTTAGTGCATACAGTCTTCGGTCTGTGGCATCATTAAACACACTGGCAGCATGACTATAAACGACAATGCTGGTATGTCAGTTGGTTGGTCCACCACTTTGCTTTAGACTGAAATATCTCAACAGCTATTGGATGGATTGACATGAAATTTAAAAAATCCACCTCAGGTTGAATTATAATCACTTAAGTGATCCCTTAACTTTTAATGTACCGCTTCATTAAGGTCAAAATTTGAATTTGTGATTTGCAGTCAAATACTTACAAATCTAACAACATTCCCATCAGCCTCTGTACTTTGCACTCAAAGGTCAAAGGGGTACATACAAAACTAGAATAACAAAAAAAGACATCAAAAATTGGGAGAGAAAAAACAAATAAAACAAACAAATAAATAAATAAATAAGTAAAAAACTATACCTTAAGCAAACTAAAGTTAGCATTTAGCTGAAAGCACCACTGTCCCTAAGCAGAGTCTCACTGAGCTGTTAGCACAGCTGCAGACTCTTGCCATTAAATTATTTAAATTTCAAATGCGGGAACTCTGAAAAGGTCACATCTCGCCAAACCTGATATGCAAAGTGTTTCTTTATTTGTAATTTCTAGAAATACCTATTCACGCGGAAGGAAATCAATCAGGGAAATGTTTTGATGTTGCTGAGGTTTGTTTTCGTGGGTGAGGGTGCAGGCAGGGCAGTGATGCACATTCAAGGTGGCAGAGTTCACATTCAAGATGTGTTGAAGTGGAAAGAGCTGACAGTCAAGAGGCAGACAGGTGCTCCTGATGAACACAGTAAAGTGCTAGAATTTCTCCAAAGGGATTTACAGTACAAGGTTTATCTATAGCACGCACAGTAGGTATGCATGTACAAGGAGCAGGTCAAGAACACATGTAGTGAGCTCTGAGGAACACACATTCCTGCTGTTGAGTGGGTGAAAAATGTGTTTATTCAGTGCAGCCTGACGGAGGGAACTCCATGTTGACCTCTTGGACATTCCTGGAGTTCCCGTTTGACAGAGGTTATCCCGTTACTGTCAGCACACACCCATGCAGCCTTGCTATGCCACAGGTGTTTTGTTGACTTTGGACCACTTCATAACCAGTGGGCATTTCATAACAATAGCAGATATGATAAAGTGGTGTATTTGGGTTATCAAACATTTTTTTTTTATTTTTTTTTTTTTTTACAGATAATGCAACAGAAATGATGTTTTCTGCAATGATGAGTCACTTTTTAGAGGTTTGAGTTGCTTCTTTCACATTTGATTTACAGATGGTAGAGGTGGTTAGGGACAGGGCTCGGTCAATTATGAATCTGGATTTCATTGTCATGCTGTCCCTGAGGTTGTTTAGTTGAGAAATGTGTTTAAATATTGGGCCGGCGCCACTTGTCCGAGCATTCCTCCAACCTTGGCTGTGGATAATAACCTTCAGCTGTTGGAAGTGGAAACTCTGTGGAGAGATGGTACTTTCAGCCCCACTGGCCGGCTTAGAGCTAAGACAGCCGGCACGCCTGGCCCGTTGTGGAATACCACTCCCAGCATCACTGCCCTCTCTGTTGTTACTCTACATGTCGTAACAACACCAAAGTAAAGCCCCAAGCCCTGACACTGACATTTGTGTTGTGCACTTTCTCGCATTTGGGCTACAACCATCAACACGAGGTGTTATTCTGTTCAAGCTCGCTTAACAGGCAAATCAAGGACACTGTTGCTGCCCCTGCCATGTGACTGTTCCTCCTCCTTAGGGTACTTGCAATTGGAATTCATTGTGTGGCTTACCCTCCTCTTCAGTTCACACATTATCATAGTCATCTTTAACAGGGTCAGTCCTTTTGGGATATCTCAGGGGTGCAGATATCCTGTGAATAGAACATTCAGAGGGAGCGTTTGAGATTTCACGTTACTCTGGTTCATCCCCCCACCCTCCTTGTTTTTATTTTCCCTTTGCGGCATGTGTGACTCTTTGTTACGATGTACATGCCTCCCCCACTCTCTCTCCTTCTCCGCTGCATTCCCTGTTGGGACATGTTTGCAAAATCTTGATCTTGATGGTGTTTTGCTGCTCTGATATAAATTGAATGATCTTAATAACTACCTGGGGCTTTGCAGTTGACGAGATATACGCTCTAGAAACTGGAGACTATATGAGTCATAATTTGTGAGTGTTCAAAAACATTGAAGTGAAGTGAAGTAATGCCCTGAAAATCTGTACAGACTTCAGCTAACACCACTGTGCAGTGTTAATGTACTCATCTGCATAATATTGGAAGTATTCCCTCCAGTTGAATAGATGGATTTGGTCTTGTGTGATGAAAATAAACCTTACTAACTGTTTTTTGTTGTTTTAGAGCAAGGCGAATTTAATAGGTTTAGTGTCTTCGGTGGAGCTGCTCCCACTTGTGATTGTAGAAATGAGCAACCATGGGACTGGGTGTGCCTCTAAAAGAGCAAACTAGCTCACCCGTCCCACACTGATGCAGTTAAACAAAGGCTGACAAGTCACTAGGCCTGCTTTAAACCACAAAGACGATTCTGTTGTTTAATTGTATTTGTTATCTCTGTGTAAGCCCTCTTTGAAAGTGAAAGAAACTGCTGTGTGAAAAGACACTGGCAGGAGCAGAAGAGGTATCCATATGTTTTTATACTCTTGTCTTTTATCTAGCAGCTCCTCTTAGCACTCATCCTTCCCACACGACTTCTCTTTCCACTCCTCCGCCTCAGCAGGCCCCTTCTTTCTCCCCAGCAGCAGAGAGGTGGCAGGTGGAGAAAAGCAGGGCTATTATTAGCCCACTAGACACCATGATGATAGTAGGCACAGACTGGACAGCCTCTCACAGCCACCCTGGAATCTCTGTGTGGACAGTTATGTCCAAAATATATGAAATGCCTGCCAGTTATTATCTTGTCCCCCCCTTTGTGTTCTTTCACAGTGTCTAAAAATACAAGGCGTCTCTGCGGCAATGCAGAATTTGCAAACTCATGGGTCCCCTAGCTTTAATATATGTCATCCGACCATGTTCTTTATACACATGATTGAATATTCAACGACAGTGCTCATCCTCCATACACAGAAGGTTTTCGCCATCTCTGACACCACACTCACTCTAATGTCTTTCTGTGGCCAATTACTCACTGATCAGTGAGAATGAGGCTTGTTTTCACAGTATGTATGTATAGAGTGGGCATGTCAGGCCACGGCAGCAGGAAGCCTGTAAAGCAGCAGGAGTGGCAACAGGCTCAGTCAAGTCAGAGATTACATGTTCTGGTTTGATGATAAAGTCATGGAGACTCACCACATATATTTAACTGGGCGACAGTGGTGGAAAATGTTTTAATTCAGCCTGTCAGTGGGTCAATTTTGAGTGAAATGACTCTGTAGTTATGTTAGGAAACAGTGACAATGAAGGGAAATGTTATGCTAAGTTTACTGGTGGAGTAATAGTGAAACACTGACATGCAAAACAAGAGCACAGTGAAAGATGAAACAGATATCCCCTGAGAGATGGTCTCCAAGCCACACCTCTGTTGTGAAATATTCTGAGTTTCTGGGATTTTTTCAGTGGACTGATCACTTGAGGATGGCCAGAAATTTGGCAGGAAAGTTGCTGGAGTGGGAGGACGGCAGCTCTGTCCACACTGCTGGCCTGTCTGATTGTTCTTTGTCTGGCTGGGAAACAGGAAGTGATGAACTATACCACAATATTTCAGCTGGTTTTGACACACGGCTTCCTCCCTGACATGTGTCTTTACATGTAGCTGTATCCTGTTGTTAATTGTTAAGAATTTATATAGAAATTGTTTACAAAGCTTAACACAGATAAAGGATAGAAACAGATTTTAATCATTTGTTAAACAGTAATAATAGTATTAAGTAACGTCAGTGTCTTTTTGTTTCTTTTGCGTCTGCAGTGGACAGTTTGCAATAGTCAAGCGCTGCATAGAGAAGAGCACAGGCACTGAATATGCTGCCAAGTTCATCAAGAAGCGCCAGAGTCGGGCCAGCAGACGAGGCGTAAGAAGAGAGGAGATTGAGAGGGAAGTGGGCATCCTGCAGGAGCTCCAGCACAACAACATTGTGGCACTGCATGATGTGTATGAGAACCGCACAGATGTGGTGCTTATCCTCGAACTGTGAGTCACCGCATGATTCAACAAGTCACAATATCTGTGCAATTAGAAGAACAGATGCTTGCCCTGTTACACCGCAAAACATCCAAACATCTACACACAATATGATGTATGACTGGTGAGTTTATTGTACATAGTTTGTTTGTTGAAAACCTTTTACTAGGATTATGCGTGCCAGAAAGAACCAAATGTTTTTTCACAGAGTCAAAAATACTTATCACAAAAAAGAGGCCTCAGAGGGTCCCATTTGCGTCCAGAGAGTGCCTGGGAACACTGAGGGCCCCAATTAGGACTAATTAAATGCTCAGTCCAATCAAAGCAGGAGTGAATTGACTCACAGACTGTTAGCTGAAGGATCACTCACTGTGCATCATTCAGTTATTCATCTTTTATGTTTTCTTTGTATGAATGTAAAAGAACATCATGCTTATGGGCTGCCTGGTGGTCAAAGGACGCTTTATACCATTTGCGGCTCTTTATGAAGAGAACTACAGTGATTGTTGGACAAACTGATGCAAGACAGACCCAGGTTGTTAGCACAAACAGACATATATAAGGCATCCAGGACAAGGCCAATCAAATCCTGAGAACACATTTTAGATAAGAGAGCACTTGCTCCAGATTATTTGAGCCCACAGGATGAGTCCTTGAATGTGTGTGTGTGTGTGTGTGTGTGTGTGTGTGTGTGTGTTACAGGGTCTCTGGAGGAGAGCTGTTTGATTTCTTGGCTCAGAAGGAGTCTCTCAGTGAAGAGGAAGCCACTCAGTTTATCAAACAGGTCCTGGATGGAGTCCAGTACCTCCACTCCAAGAGGATCGCACATTTCGATTTAAAGGTACAACACGCTCCATCTGTGCATCACACGTAAAATCTATATTCGTCTGACGTTGGAGATGAAATCCTTTACCTCCACAGCAACTGCACCGTTCGTACATGCAAGGACAAACAGGACCATGTGAAACATATATATAGCAGGTGTCTGATGTACGTGTCAGTGGAGTCTCACTTTTCTGAATCACACATCCTTCCTGTTTTCTGTGGCTGAGGTCCAGACTCTCTGATACAGACACCAGTAGGTTATCTCTTGACTTTCAGAGAGCCACCCACGCTGCTCTCTGAAAGTCACTCTCCTGTTTATACACAGCTTTGGCTCTTCTTCACTCTTGATGCCTTTTACAGCAACACAGTGAAGTCTGAACTTCTGTAAGCTGGCAAAACGCTCTAAGGGAAAGGTTAATTAATTTTAAAGAAATTTGCTTATTTGCTTTTTTTACCACTCTCTGCAAGAATTTTCCAAAATGTTAAACTTCTCCTTTAATATTATGTAACAAACATGACTATAACGATTGCAATGTTTTTCTTTAATGCTTACGTAAAAGGTGGCTTTGATCAGGTAACCTCTGTATTTATTGTTCTTTATGTATTACCCAATCTTAGTATTGGAGGAAATCTGACAAATGTGCCTTTGTGTTTTGTTGTTTTTGCACTTCAGCCTGAAAATATAATGCTGCTGGACAGGAATGTTCTTCTACCCCGAATCAAACTCATAGACTTTGGACTGGCACACAAAATAGAAGCTGGAGCGGATTTCAAAAACATTTTTGGCACTCCTGAATTTGTTGGTAAGTGTTTTATATGAGATATGTTTGCACTGTAGGACATTTCAAGAGGAGGCTCAGTGTTTGGCTTGTTTGTGATGAAGGAGTGTGTGCGCTCTATTTTCAGCTCCAGAGATAGTCAACTATGAGCAACTGGGATTGGAGGCAGACATGTGGTAAGATCCTTTAATTACTTCTGACTCTGCTGCCTTCCATACAACAAGGTTGCCGTGCATAACTTTGGATTAACCTTGTGCTGTTTTTCACAGGAGCATCGGAGTCATCACATATATACTGTAAGTTGTGGTGATTCATGATTATGAATGGGAATCTTAATGTACCTAAAGAGATTATCGGGGAAGGTCTTAGTCGGTGTGTAAATGCCTGTGCTGTTGTTTCAGGTTGAGCGGCGCGTCGCCTTTCCTCGGCGACACAAAGCAGGAAACGCTGGGAAACATCTCGGCGATGAACTACGAGTTCGACGAAGACCTCTTCAGCAATACGAGCGAGTTAGCCAAGAGCTTCATCAGACAGCTCCTGGAGAAGGACACGAGGTAAAAGAACGGGTCGCTGACAAACAGCTGAAGGCCAAAGGTCAAGTCTGACAATTCCAGTACAAAGCCCAGCATTAGAGGTTTCACTGCCATAAGTCCTGAGAGCACATAATGTGATCCCACTGAGAATGAAAGGCCAATCAGTCCACAGAAATCTAGAGCAAGGATTTGGGTACACAATGTGATACACTAAAGAAGATAAGCTAAATAAACTTTATTTACACAGTAAACTTATTACCTCAGACAACACTTTGTGCAATCCTCCTCTTTCTCGGTACCATGTGATTCTGTCCTTGTTTGCTGAACATGTGTTTCCACTGAAATGACTTTACAGAGACCAAATATTGCTGTGAAAGTGATACTGGCCTGCAACATATACCCGAGAGACCCACATCCTAATGTATGACTGACCAACATGCTCTGAGCCTGATGGAGTTGTTTGGGTGTATTTACTCAGCTGCGTTTTCTTCCTCTCTCTCCCATCATTTCAGAAAACGGATGACCATACAAGACGCCCTCAACCACCCTTGGATTAAGGTATGGACTTGATTTATGCTGTATTATAGCATGTTTTTTGGTGTTCTTAATAACTATGGTCAACAATCCACCCACACATGTATAACAATATGTAATGTTTTTAACAGTTCATGTCAAACAGGGCAACAGGTTTTTTTGTACAAAAGAAAGACAACAGGCTCTAAGGAGTTCCCAAACACTAACTTAAATGTATCCTCTGGCTTGCTGAAAATGTAGTTTACAAAAGTTCCTGTATAATGTATTGTCCCTGTCACTGCAACCCCCACCAAGCCCCCATCCTTGGGAATGTTGACTTCCCTTCCACTTATCAACACACTTAGCTCCACACATCTTGTACAGCTCTTTTGCAGTCTGAAATAGTCCCTTTGTCTAAAATTCAAGCGATCAAGGTGAAGCAACATCTCACTAATTGTGTTTTTAATGGCATGGACATTTAACAACCTGTAATCTCAAAGAAGTCTTCTCCAATATTGGCTGCTGAAATGCATGGGAATTGTGTTTTGCTGTGGAGTCTTTATCCTGTTTGGATACAGAAGCATGAAACCAGGGAACTTAACACACTCAACTGGAATGTCTGTTGGTTTTTGGTGCTCTTACCTGCCATGGCTTTTGCTGTAGGGTCACACACTAATCCTACAGTACCGCGTCTGCTGGGATATTCACCGCTACGTGTGTTTCAAAGACAATGAGTCACCAATGAGACAGCCTCTCACTCAGTGTCCCCCCCCTCCACCCTTCTGTCTGAAGTCCTGTGGCCACATGGAGGAGGACAGCGCCGCCCCTGAGGCTGAGAAGAAAATGGAGCAGCTGAAGACGAAGCGTCTGAAGGAGTACACCATCCAGCAGCATTCCAGCATGCCCCAGAATAACACATATGCCAACTTTGAGCGTTTTGCCCATGTAGTGGAGGACATTAGCCTGATGGAGACGGGGCTATCAGAGGTGGCAGGATCCCACCACACTCTCCAGGGTGACTTAGAGGCACTGCTCTCTATCTACAATGACAAGGAGGCCTGGTACAAGGAGGAGGGTGAGACTGCAAGGAAGCAGCTCTCCCAGGTCCACTATGAGTTTCGTAAAGTGGAGGCCACCAGGAGGCTGCTGCAGGAGGACATGAAGGCCGTAGATGCCAGTCTGGAGAGTATCAGTGGAAAGTACAACCAGAGGCAGAGCCAGCTGGATGCTCTGAGGCAGGAGCTGAACTCTGAAATGCAGTGGCTGCAGGAGGTGATGAGCTCTCTGCATCCAGAAGGAAGCAACGGCAGCATCCACAGCAGCAGTCTGACCATGGGTGTGAAGCAGGCACTGAAGGAGCTGCTGCAGCAGTCCTGCGGAGGGGAACTGTGCCCCGAGGGCAAACAGCCACTCACAGAGTCTGGCTAACGTGCACAGATGAAGACACACTTTTGTTGAACTGCGAGCTCTTAACATGTTATTGGAAATAAGACTGTTTGATTTCAACATATTGATTTTTTCAGCAACACAAATTTTTGGATGTATAGCTTTGTAGCATTTGCATTTACTTTATTGTTTTTTGTGTTCTGTAAACAATGCTTTTCAGTTAAAGAAAGAGTTAGAATACAAATACAAATTTGTGGAAATATGCTCTTTTACTTTCTTGGCGAGAGTTAGATGAGAAGATTGATACCACTCTTATGTCTACATTAGTACGTTTCACAATATGTTGAACTATTAAACTAAGTGGCAACACTAATTGTGGCACAGTATTAGGAATTATTATAAACTTGAAGTGATATTAACAGAAAGTTAAACGTATGCACTGCTCTTCTTGGTTGAGCGGGTTTGGTGGCTTTTTATTTTGACAACTTAGTGATAATGAAGGTAAATATTTGTTATGAATGTTTTTATTGTGTCATGGCGAGACAAAGACACAGAATAGAGCAACAGTTTTTTTCAATGGAATGTAACAGAAGTTCACAACTTCTGATTTATTTTTTCATTCCAGTCTATTTTTTTAAAACTATATATTGATGTGTTTTTTTTTTTTTATTCATTTGTAAAGTAACTTTTGTAGTCAAAAATGTTTTTTTTCTGATTATTTTATATAGATTCAAATGTGCCCATGTAATGAAGGTTGAATTTATTTATTTGTTTTAAAAACTTTTTTATTTCTTTCTTGGAGATGTTCTATGAGCTGACAGGAAAAACAACATCTATGATAATATCTTGTGCATTTAACAATGTCACAGTCCGCGGTTTTATTTTAGCATCTCAACAGTTAACATTTGCAAATGCCCTTGCATTTGATGTGCACACTTCTGTCAAAAGCACTGAAATAAATGCTCATTATTTATTACATATCCCATCCAAACTATTACTGTGATCAATCTGCGATTTCAGTTTATTTTCTGTTGTATTTGATATTCTACTGTGAAAACCAGACAGATTAGCATTCTGTTAATGAACTTAATTTGAGATTAACATGAGACAACCTTTCTCTGTCATTTCATCCCTCAATCTGTCTCTGTAGCCTCTGAATCCCAGGCAGGCCATGGTGAAGAGGTTGTCAGTGGTAAACCTGGAGAATTTCAAGAGACAGTACGCCAGACGCAGGTGGAAGGTAAAGTGCATTTGGATTATTTCCTTACAGCAAATCACTATTCAATAAAAAAATATTACCTTTGATTGATTTTGAGAATTCTGTTTTCACAGTTGTCATTCAGAATTGTCGCTCTGTGCAACCACTTAACGCGGATCATGAAGAAGAACAACAAGCTGCCTGAGCAAGATGGGGTAGGAACACACTGTTGTTAAGCTAACAGCTATGGCTCAGTCTGGTAAAGCAAACAGGTTGACATTTTAGGAATTTTACGTCTTTGCTTTTCTAGTTGGGAGTAAATTTAGATGATTGATACAACTTGTATGTCTGCACAGTACAATATGAAGCTACAACCAGCAGCCTGTTAACTTAGCTTAGTATAAATACTGGATCATTGACACATCATAGACATTGTGTAAAAACGACATGTTGTGGTTTTATGTGCCGGAGCATTTTTCTTGTTTGAAGGTGCTAGGCAACAACTGGAGACTTAAGAAAATCACAGCTCCTTGTCAAGAAATAGTCCAACACATAACTCCTTGTAAAACTACAATTTTTCATTTTTACACTTGTTACACTTTACACTTTTAGACATTTTTACACTTTAAACAAGATATAAAGTGTTAATTTCAGCTTTGGCAGTGCTGATAGGTGGATTTTGTTACTGCTGCCTCTGCGTTCAGTCTTTATGCTAAGCAACATTAACCAGCTGCCCACTGAAGCCATATATTTATTGTACAGATGTAAAAATGATATAAACCTTATTCTCTAACTCTTTGCAAGAAAGCATATTTCTTTTTAAGTATATTTCCTAAGATGTTGAACTATTTATTTAAAAGTAACTTTGATAACTGCAGTAGATGCTGTATTTGCTTGCAGCCATAATGCTGCAACTGATACCTGCTGTACCTACTACTAACTGTATTGCACTGGACTCAAATATGTTAAAAGCAGGTATTTTAGGGTGCAGCTACTAATTCTATACCCTCTTTTTCAGTATAATAATCCTTAAATTTTGTGAGTCCTCTGTATCTGTGGGCCCCCAGAATTATCATCATCTTTCACCACAATAACAATAGCACAGCTGTTTCTGAACTCAAACATTTGATTTTCTTTCAGAGGGATTGTGAAAGTGACCAAGAAGAAGAAATCCTGAAGAGAAGGCCAAGGACCAGAAAGAGAAGCAGCACTTCCTGAGAGCAACAACCACCATCAAGTGTGTTGGTTGACATGTTCCGGTTGCAAAACAGTGACTTTGCACCTTTTTGACACACACTTTGCAGCTGACACTTTGCACTTGACATTAAGAACCAGCTACAGTATCTTTTTCAGTGGCGGCTGAATGTGGAGCATTTTCACTGGTCAAGGCAATTTTGGTTGCCTTTTTCACCCTTAAAACCAGCAGATGATTGATAACATTCTGCCATTTCTAAATTCGAGCTACTGTTTTCTGGCATGAGAAGATAATTTCTGTCTTATTGTTGAGAGGAACTGAGAAGCGAGTTCTCATACACAGTAATGTAGGCAGCTTCCTTGAATAACTGCAGTCTTAAAAGTCCCTCAGCTGTCGTTTGACATCCGAGTATTGAAGCTGAGATAAATTCTTTGCTTGTCATTGTGCCGGCTGCGTGTGAGGATTTACCAGAGGTGTATTGTCCAGAGTATTGACAGATAAAAGGGTTTAGTACTGCAGGATGCCAAGATGGTAGCAGGTCTTCATAACCAAATGTTTACATGTTGTTCTGCTTAACATACAGCAATGTCTGTGTAAACACAGTGTTTACTGTTAACCTCTTCATCAAGAATAATTACCTGAAACCTGTACACCACACAGATCTATCTGTGTGCTGTACATAGGACGTTTGAATTTATGTAAATCACTGTTTAAGGGGATAATGATAGAATTCCATTTTATGTCTGTATAAAGACAGTATATAAATACTTTATATACATGTGTGAAACAAATTTCACTGTTGAATTTTAATGGAATTATTAGGGTTTTTTTTCTGAAGTCAGTCTGTCTATGTTGTAAATATACAGAAAACAGAAATGTAAGTCAAATGTCTTAAGTTCAGTTTCACTTGTATCTTAGCTCATTAAAAAAAAATTCACTGTTTTCAACACACAAAAAACATTTATTTCTGTTCCCTTGTATGTATTGTAAATTGAGTTTTTGCGTAATAAATGAATGAACATGACTGTTTGTTGTCAGTTTTTATAAAATCAAAAGTTAATGACTGCACATATTCATATAAATGTTTATATACATGCATCTTTTTTTCTTTTAAAGCAATCATATCATAAATGCCTCGTTAACGGTCTAACTGTCAAGTGTGATCATGGCCATTTAGCACATATGACAAGACACAGCTATGAATGTGTTGTGTACAGTTTTTTTACATTGTGATGATCCCTGACTCCATGAGGTCCATGAATACTAGTGGCCCTTGACAACTAATTGCACTTCTACTAATTTTTCATCTGGCCCCTGGTCTATTATTCAGTGTCACAACAGTAATGTTGTTTGGGTCCAGCTGGGCTGAAGGAGATTGGAGGCATAATTTGACCTGAACTAAATACATTTTTGGCAGTGACACAATGTAGGTCATTTCCACACAGATGGTAAGAAAGGAGTCATAATCAACAAGTGGGTCATTCTGAAATCTCTAAGCCTGTTTGTGCTTCAGTAGCCTATCTCATTACAGAATCACTGAATGAGAATTACTGAAATCAGAACATTTCATACACTCCAGTGCATATCAAAGTATGAAAGGGTTTAAAGAGGCACACCACTGTACTATTGCAATGGATTTACTATTGCATTTCCATAAAGTTGGGTGAACAGAATGAAGCAACAGAGGTTGAGACATCCTGACTTAATCCCTAGTGTGGTTCAAGCTCCAAAACCACCAGATTCTGCGTTTGACCCTCCTTGTCTGATAAAAGTCTTTCAAACACCATGCCCCCACTTTGTAACACATTCCCTCTGTTAAAATGTCTCTGCGCCCAAGCAGGTTTCAAAGTAAGTTTCACAGTAAGCAAGTAGAAATGGCAAAGCTCCTCCATATAAGAAACAACAGTCTCAGTGTTACTCCTCCTGGTGATGAGTAAACTCACATTGCATGTGAAATTAATAGAGTGTCCCTTTAAGTCCAAGAAGATGACAGTATCACACAGCTGAATCTCAGGTCCTTATTAGAGCATCTCCAAACTGAACAGTGACTCTACAGTAGTATGTGTCTGTTCAATGACAACCTGTGAGTTACTGGCATAAGCTGAGATTAGAGAAAACATTTAGAGCGCACTCGGGTCGCTCGTCCGTATTCAGCCTGATGGAGTCTATCCCCAGGCTGGTGACTGTAAATATTTCAGCCATGTCTCACTGAAACATGAGCTGAGTCCTTTGTAACTTTGTCATCAGTAGAGAGTGAAGCGACATACCTTGCAGTCATCCATTACAGTTAGGTCTGAAGCATCTCATGTGACAGAGTCACAGCTGGTATGTTGGGATCAATTCTACGATGGACCAGCGACAGGGTTATGGGATCATGGGATTCCAGCAGACTTACTGTGAGATGACTTGATGGATAGACCGCTCACACAGACGAATAAGGCGTGCTGTCACAAATCATATGCCGCATGTAGGCATGTAACACAAAACCATGCCCTTCATCAGCAGAGATACAGATGTCTTTGAAGCAGGGATTGACTCAGTGATGTGTCAGGAGGACAAACTGTAATATGTGACATGGTTTGAATGAGTCAGACAGAATTCAATGATGCCCCTCAGTAAGGATTTTACTGTAAATCACCTGCAGATTATTCTGAAGTGTGAAGTAGCTTCTAAAATCATATTATGAACTTTTGATACTCATCATCTATATGATGAAGTAAGTAAGAATCCAAAAGTATAAGATTTCTTAATTTATGCATTCTGCGTTGAATTTATGCTGCATGTGACCTTTTATACTTATAGGACCTCCTTGTTGAGATGTTGAGAGCATTTGTTTGGTTGGTTACCTGAATACTGAAATAGTTGTAAAAGTTGCACCAGCTGGAATCGAGTGATTTTTCTTTTTCTTTCACAGCTGTGCCACCTTGTGGCCAATATGAAGAATAGCATTGATCTTTATTTTAGTCTTTAAATTATAAAAGGAAATACAGTATATGCATTATTAATAATTTAAAACTCAGAACAGTAATGAGTAAATGTCAAACACAGATTATGGCAAATGCATAAAGACAAAAATAAATGTAATTTCAATTGTTGCTGTACAGTGATAATGCAGTAAAATATAAACAAGACTATGATAAATTGAACTAAAGTGCTATGTATGTTATGAATTATTTCTATATTATAGTTTTGTTATATATTTACATATGTATATTGATATTTAACATATTCAGGGACCAAGAATAGTTTATAGTAATGCCTGCAAATAAACAGTTGCATACTCCCTCCTCCCAAAAAAAAGAAAAGAAATTGAAAAATGCACCTGACAAGCTCTATCTTTCTTAAAAAATGTGACAAACTAAACATTCATTGCATATGAATGAATCTTCCTTCAAAGCAAAGATTAATCCTGCAACTATATGTGCTGAACAGCTAAGGTTTAGTTTTCTTACAGTAAATGGATTTGTCAAATATTTACAAAAATCACATATCACATATATATAGCACACACACACACACACACATATATATATATATATATATATATATATATATATATATATATATATATATATATATATATATATATATATAAATGTCCGCAATGCATGTCACTGATTCATAGTGTATCTTCTTTTATGTGAGCATCTGATGCTGTGTGCTTGGGGAACAGAGGATCTGACAGAGGAGGCTGTGTAGCTCTGGAGACAGACCTGAGGGCATTAATCATGAATGTCAGCCTCTCACTTTATCTGTGTGATCATTGGGCCATACTTTAGCATGATGATCACTCTGGAAATGAGCTCCTGGAGGCTGCTTCCATTATTCATACCTACAAGAGCACAGCCTGCTCCCTATTCTTGGAAATGAGATTTAATGAAGGGTGGCCATATTTAGGCTCTGTGCTCTTAATATGTCACTGAGTGGTAAGTCTGTATTAGTGGTCCCATCCCCCTCTTTGCTTCATCCTTAGCAATCTGCATCCCCTGTACCTCCGTCATTAGACCCGAGGGAGATGACAGGTGCTGCTCATTAGGATACCAAGAATGACTAGTACGCCCCTTTAAGGCAAAGCCTGTCATTTAAATGGCTGACTTTTTTGTAAAAAATTTGTTTTTATGTGGCAATTAAGCATTGACAGCAATGTTATTATTCTTAATTACTAAGGGCAAGGTGTAGTCATGATCCCTTTCTATACATAGTTCATAATGATTATCCTAAATTCAGAACATTTGCAAAGTTGTCAAACTTTTTATCAGCAAATCTGATTATCTGATTGTGCGAAGTAGCTACAGAAGGTGTTGTGGTCCATGCATCCAAATGCAATGGCCTAAAATGCTTCTTGTTTGTTCTTTTAAGGTGTCGTTTGCATTTTCCAGGAAGATCAAAAACCCATGAGAATCAGTTCTCCTCCCCTGCTACATGAAGCCCACAGGTAATTAGCTGGTAATATGTAGCTGGTTATGGTGTGAGGGCTTAATGATGCTACGTTCACATAATTGGTCTCTGAGGCACTGACATCCATAGCTTGAAAAATTGCATCCAATTTAACCCATTAAAGACAAAGCTTGTGTGAGTTATTCAGCAGTGATGTTAAGTCAGTGACTGCTGACCACACCATGAGAACATCTCGAGCAAGTGCTCTGAACTTAAACATGTCTGTGTCAACATATTGCTGAATATCTACCATTCGTTCATTAATTCATTTGAATTAAATGTTTAATCATCTCATTTATGATCCTCATCATTTCTGCCGTGAACATGCTCTGTGAAGAATTTATCAGGCCTCCTCGACAACTACATGCTTATGTATGATCTACCTTTGACATTACTTTCACACTTTTCACGCCATTCATGTCAGTTTCCTGTGCATGTACCATTCATACACATTTTGTTTTTGCTGTTTGAAATATCAAAAACCTGGTGTCTGAAGATATATTCAAAATCAATGCTGCTGGTAAGACCCACGCAGAATGGTAATGGTGCTCTTTGAACATTATTTTTTCTCCTAAAAGGGCTGAGGATAACCTATTGGAGACGGCAAAATCAATAGAACTGTACTCAACTGCAGAGGCCACTGCCGTCTGTATTACTAATCAATGTACTTGGTGGCCACTTGGCTCCGGAGACCAGAATATTCCCACTGCAATATCAGGATAAAACAGCAACTAGCCTCCTTTATGAAGTTTTGGTTTGTCCTCATCAATATGCTGTAGAATTAAACTGTAAATAATACATGATAAGCCATGAAAATACATTAATTTTGTAACATGTCTGTTTCTACGGCGAACCAAAGCCGAGACAATGACTGACCAGACCTCACTAGTGTTTATTCAGACTACTCAGAGGTTTGATTGGCAAATGGAGACCCTCCCCACTGAAAAGCAGCTACAGATTGCGGTGGCTGTGTCATCATTTGTATAACCTGCTCTTGTAATAATTGAGCGGGGGATATTTTGGGTTCACAGTTCTCTCTTAATTAAAGGTGCTCAGTCCTCTGACAGATGAGACCATTATCTCTGTAGGGTGTGAAGCTGTACAGTCCATAATAACATAATGAGTTCATTCATTGCTTTGCAGGGATCAGATTAAATGTGTGACATCTTCATGCAGAGTTGCAGAGTGTTCAGAAACACATTGTTCTTCCTCACAACTCCTGCTGCTCTAACAACCAGTGAATCATCAAGGAAGCCGGCAATTTACCTTTTTTTGTTTTAAAGAACTCCTCAGCAAAAGAAAAAAATGGTTTGATTTTCCTAGGGAATCAAAAGGCCTCAATTTTGTGTCCAAAGTGACCATTTAGCTTTGGACCTTAATGCTTAATAGTAGAGCAGATAATCTCTGTCTGGCTCCGAGATACTAACAGGTTGCAATCTGCTGGTACCAAATCAGTTTTGGTTACAGCGTATTATTATCCTTCTGATGCCTGTGTGGTCGTGACTGCCTTTCAAAATTGCAGGATTAAAGACAACAGCCATAGTGTGCATCTAACTGTTGCATTACAGGAGGAGAGTTGGTAAACTGAGTCTTAACAGCTTGAGGAATATTTTTTTATAAGGTCTGCAGAGGAGATGCTGTAATTATCTGTCCTTAATTTATCTCCACTGACTAATTAGACCTTTTTATAGCATGAAGTGAGACATAACATTCTTTTCACTTGGATGTTTTTGGGTATTCATTATCTGATTGGGTAGTTAGCTGTTAGCTGCAGCTTTACATCTGCCTCTTTCTGTCTGAGAAGACTTGAAAAATGAATTACATAGATACAGTACATATAAATAACTGCAGCAGAGTGAAGCACTGCCACCTTGGCTCCTATTCAACACCACACTGCCTTGTCATTTCACACTCAGCTGGAGCTCAAATCAAGGCCAATTTACAATGAAAGGGTAGCTAGAGAGAATTAAGCTCCATTTATTATTCCTTCCGGCTTTTTGCAACTGGAACCATGGACCTGTCCTCCTCCCTCTCCCCTTTTTCTCTCCCACTCGCCTTTGAAAGCTTTCAACAAAAGGCTCCCATCTCTGCTCCTCCAGTAATGATTAGTCTTTGTAGATCTGCCCACACTTAGCCTCAATGAAAAAAACAACAAAAAAAACAAAACACTGACATCAATCAATCTTGTAAAGCATAACCTCTGTGAACCTTTAATATGGAAATATGATTTATTGTCCACGGTAATATCGCCCCATAATGTTACCAGGTGATTCCAGTGCCACTTATGTGGTTAAACACAATATTGAAAAAATGTGGATTTAATTTATTGTCACTTATGGGGTATTCTGGCAATTGACCGCAAATTACTTTACCTTTTTTAGGTTCACAAGCTTCCATTAATGTAGAACAACCCTTATTTGGATATCTTTCACAATTATTTAAAAAAATACACAAACATTTTTCTTTTTTTTTTTTGTACTGCACCCAAATGTAATATGGTATTAATCTGCAGATCCCTTCTCCTCCTTTGATTACATTTATAGTCCTTGCCCCTCTGTTTTCTGTGCAATTTCCCAGCACATCCTATGTACACCACTGGCAGCCTTATCACTGCACAATGTAATTTGGTCCAACTCGCTCAGAGAGCTCTATGAGAAAGGTGCCTTTTTGTTGATGCAGCTCTTCCTATCATTCATAACAACTTCCCTTTCCAGGGCGAGTGTGAAGCAGATCTGTGCCAGCTGTCTGGATATGGATGCTCTCAGGTCTTCAGTGCACGTGAGTCCAGACCATTAGCCTTGCCCTGGGAGATGGAATCTGGGGCGGCAACGCTGAAACAATGCAGTCTGGATAATCGACCCCTCTACCTCCTGCCAATCATCCCTTTTAATCTTGAAATAGAGACACGTGACTACACTGTGCAATTCAGAGAATGACAAATTAAAAAAAGTGGTAGACCTCAATTTTTAATCTCCTTAACCTCCTGACAGATTGTTTTCCAGGCCACAGAACTGCCTCAAACTTGTGTTTTTGCCCTCTGTGAATACACTATGTTCTTAAACTGACAGAAGAGAATATAATAGGTCTGGCATGGGCTGACTGAAACTGAATCCACAGTTGAGGTATTATAGTGTTTATTATTGTGTTTTTTTCAAAAAACGCTCAAATTCACACAGGCTGGCTTTGACAAGTAAACGTGACTCGAAAGCAGGATTATTTTTTCTCGCTTTCAAGAGGGTGTATTTTCCAAATGAGAATAAGGAAAAGAAGAAAACAATTTTCACGATTCACAATGTCACTCCATTTGCTGGGCAAAATATGATGAGCTCATTATGTTAACGTTTTCACCTACAGATGGCAGTATTCTGTTTTAGATTTGGACACACCACTCATTTCAAGTCTAGTTGGCAGAAATACTGTATGTCCATGGCCAGTCAAAGTATATTTTCTTAGGAGCAAAGTTTATAGTACAGCTCCAGGTAGTAGGAGTAGAAAATTGTGTCTTGCGTCACACAGAACTTTAGAAAGTGGAATTAACTGCTACTGTTAGGAATATACTGTAGGTATAACACAGTCAAAATCTTCTGTTTGTCCAATAGAGTGTTAATCTGCACAATTTTCAAATCTGCCTCATATTTTAAACATGCAAAGGTATTCCAGGGATATTCTTTTAACTGAAAATGGTTCTCATATATCTATCATTACCTCTATTATTATCATTCCATAAGTCACCATGTACTGTGTTAAAAAGACAGGTCACATAGTTGTAACTCTGCTGTCTGGTTTGCCTACAGGCATTGTGAAAGTAGACCTGGTGCATGTACGGGAAAAACTAAATCTAACCTCCCCACAGCAGCAACACTTTCTGAGAAAGGTGAAGTGATACCAAGCTGGCACTTTTCACAGCACTTCTGTAAAAGCAGAAATTTCACTGCAGAACTGTGCTGAAAATTACATCCTGCACGCAAACAATAAATCTTATTATTCCTTCGGCTAGTAAAGCCCCTTTAAATGATCCCGGTCGACTCACCCTGTAATTGGTCTAACTGCGATATAAATCAGATATCACCCTTTCTTTGGGATTCTTTGAAGCTTAATTGACCGGCTTTAGATCTTGGTTGAGACTTACAATGGGCTATTTCATAGATTCCTTTTGCTGACACAGTTGGTCTTTCTCCTTGTGTCTTACCCATTAAATTATGCCTTTTTATGTTACTGCAAAGTGGTACTGGATATTTCACTCAATACAAAGGTGAAAGAGCTAAGTGGAACGCTGGAACAAAGAGATACATCTAAAGATCCTTTTAGGGGAAATTTTAGAAACAATCTGCAATTGCAGATTCTCTACATTTAAGGTACCCTCTTCCAGCCTGTATTAAGAAGAATCACAATGAAAAACAATCTGTAGGCATTTTGCATCAAACAAATATAACCACATTTATTTTGAAAGTATAAAATTTCACACTATAAAGGCCACTTTTCAGGGTAAATCGACAACCTTTCTGTAAGATTTACACAGAAATACCTTGTCCCTCTCCGCTGGTCTAGCATACTGTCCAGTTCTGTGGCAAAACAAAATAATTGTTCTACTCCACCACAGAAAGTAGTTGGCAAAGGTCTGAATAATTTACTCAATACAGGAAAATGGCAGGAGAGTGATAATTCCTGATTTGTACATCCCACAGAGGAGCAGGTATTCTGAACGGTTCTCTCTCTTTATTAAACCAGCTTACAGGCACAGCTTGACATTACAGGCACTGTTTGCCTTCTACTGGGAGACTCAAAAAAAAAAAAGAAATCTGCAGTTGACATTCTTTACAATGGCACCAGTCAGGCCACAAGAACATCCCCATGGAGAGAGCATCCTCTGTTTGTACAAGCAGGACGACTCGTACTGCAGACCTCGCTGTCAGAGGCCGTTTGGCTCACTGCGGATCCGGTGAGGTGTCCACACTCTGAGCGTAGCGTTCACATTCCTACTCAATAACCGTGACATGGTGCCCACTGAGGTAGAACAGTTGTACCAAAAGACTTATTTATAAAGTATACAAATGAGTAACAGTCACATCAATAAACTTAAAAGTGGAGTCATGGGGGAGGGAGGGGGGGGGCAGGGTGGGGCGGGTTTGGGAAGAGGGGGAAAATAACATCACATTTCACCCACATTTTCAGCACAATATGTAGACCACTGACATGTCTGGATATCTGAAATACTCCCTTCCAGCACTAACTACTCCTGCAGTTCTTTCCCTTTCAGGCAATAAAGGCGGTGGTTTCACAGATACTCAAACTGTATTATTGCGTCTACAAGCCAGCGAGCAACAATTCACTTGTGAGATCGCTAGCTCTGATGATCTCGGCATGTGAAATCTATCCTTCCCACTCTCACACACGCTATTCAAGAGTGCAAATGAAAAAAATAAAGATAAGTCAACAAAAGGGAACTAAAGCAGACACTTGTCATGTCAGAGAGGGCACATTCCCATACAGAGAGTACAACATGTTTGTCAACGCTCCTTCCACATTAAAGAGGAATCTGTGGCGTCCCTTGTGAAGGCTCCCGTCTCCCCTGAAGGCTGGAATGGGCTAAGCAAGCTGACTGGCTCCTAGCTCAGCAAGACGAGGCTGGGCTGTGCGGTGCTTATGGCTGGACACCCCGCCTTCTGCATGGACTAGGACCAGCTGCTGTCCATCAAACCACGTGTCTCCTTGCGGGTGATGATGCTTTCTGTGGACTTAAGGAGCCTTTCTAGACAGGGCGCGTTGATTTTGCCTGGCGGGAGGCCTCTTGGCACCGAGTCTGTCTTAGTGTGGGTGTCCGTGCTGGAGGACACAGCATTATCCTGGGTTAGGTCTCTGTCTCTGGGGGACAGCAGGTGCCTGGGGCCAGCCTGGGCCTGCTCTGCTGTGGGGGAGCAGATGGGTGACGTGTGGAGCCACTTCAGGTTATTGGCAGAGTAGGCTCCAGCAGGAGTGAGGTCGGTGACTCTCAGGGCTTTGGCACCGACTGGAGGATCACTCACGGTGACGGGGCTCACGACCGCAGTGGTGGTCGGCGGAGACAGCTGTTGGGAAAGAAGGAAACATGGTTTAGTTTCATTCATATTGTAGTTAATATGTCAGGATCAATGCCCACTGATCAACATGAAAACTGTAAACTGAGTTAGCCAAAAATAGTTCAAATAGTAATAATTAAAAAAAAAAAAGCCACTAGAATTTGAAATTTTCCAGCTGTGGTGGAGACACAGAGCAACATTAGCATTCACTCTGGCCACCTGCAAAAAGGAAGTCCAATATTTACTCTCCTTCTAGCTTCTTTTTTGGTCTCTCCCAACTCCCAAGCGGCTACATGCTACGCTGTGTTCACTAGCTAGTCACTAACTGTCTGTCTGCTGTTTGGTGCTGGGCAGGTAGCACCGAAAACAACGCAAAAACAACGCAAACATAGTGCCAATAACTGCAATATTGGATAACTCCCTGTGCATTTGTCACTATGAGTAACATTGTAAATAGTAATTTAATCCAATGTTCATTTAAAAATACTCATTATAGCAGCTTTAAAGTTACAGTGTGACCAGTTACTAAGAACAAAATAGCTTCTTTGTGGTGAAACTAAAACGGTAGCCGGTTATCGGAGGATGTGTCAGGATTAGCCACAGAAATAAATCCTCACCAATTAAATGCACAGGAATGTTCCAGAGTATTCTGACCCTTCTTATCCCCATAGGGACACTCCTCCAAAACTACCTTTTCTCCTCTCTCATTGTTCCGAGCGAACCTGAGACTGCAGTAATACCTCAGTAAAAATAGATTTTAATCCTCCCTTCCCTGTCCCTGACCTGTGATTAAATATTAATAGATATTTTAGTCCCTCCTTCCTTGCATCGTCACCATATGTTCTTGGCAGCAGGCCTTGTCTAACTGAAGGGCTCTTACACAACAGTCCTGCTTTTTTTTTTTTTTTTTTTTTTACAAGTTTACCTTGGGTTTCTTGGTAGGAACGGCTTCCTCTGTCTGCGCGACAGCAAGTTGGTCTTGGAGTTTTACATTTGGGAACCAGCTCTTCAGCATTTCCTCCATTTTAAGAATGATATTAATATATTTCTCCCTGTAAAAAGGAGAGGAAGGAGAAGAGGAGAGAGGAAGAAACAGAGAGAGATAGAAATATTTATTTAAGCAATCATACACAAAGCTGAGTAATCTACTAAAAATCTTGCCAACCTCTTCTCAGAAATCTTATCTCTCCATCAAGCTCACACAGGAAATGTGCAATCTTGAACGACGCGTGAAACACTTACTCACAGTCACTCAGCACAGGCTGCACTCCATGTGTGGGGGGGAAATTGTCTTAAGTACATTTCTCACATGTTTTGAGCTCACACGTGGCCTGATGTATAATAGTTCTGCTCGCCTCTAAATATAAACACCCCAGCCACAACGGTCTTCAACAGCGTCATTGTGAAAACAAACTAAGACGTGGTGACGTGGTTCTCGTTGGAGGTGGGCACAGAGCAACGTCCCATTAACTCCCACCAGTCAAAACCAGATGGTGGGTAGGGATTAGCCCGTGTCATATGATCAGGACCATCCTGCTATGCTCCATTCAGAGCATGTTAAATTCATGTGAAAGATTATCCACAACAGTGACTGCTAAAAAAGTCACTTTGATCCTATCTACCATTGTGTCGCTGCTGGGGCTGCCAGCTGGCAACACAGAGCAGGCACAGGGAGCGTCGGAGAGAGAGAGGGAGGGAGGGAGGGAGGGATGTAGTCCACCTTCCAGCCCCGGCCTTGGCTGTCTGCAGGGAGGCTGCCACACCCACTCTTTGTCTCCCATATGAACACAGCAGCTGGTGGGTGAGGACTCCAATTGGTTTGTGCCACACTCAGCAACACTTTATTGTATATCAGTGCAGAGCCTCACAAAGTGAGAACACTTTGCTTCCCATACAGGTATCTGATTAGAAGTGCTGCTTTAAATTCAGGTCTAAGTGGTACTATTGTTCTAAAATACTTCTGTTGTCCAATTTAGCCCTAAAAATCATTGTTTTTATTGTGTGGTTACTCAGTCAATAAAAATGCTTGACAAATATTTAGTTAGGTGATAAACACTTGTTCCAGCTTCTTAAACGCGAGGAATTTCATTGTAAATTAAATCCCATCAGGTTTTTAACTGTTAGTTGGACAAAACAAAACATTTTGTCACACTGGACTGAATAATTGTGATGGGAACTTTATTGACATTAATCTATTAAAAAAAACATAATTATTAGTTGAAAATTGAAATCAAAAACTCTTTGTTATGGCAGTTTTTGCTTTTTCTTTTTTTACATTTTATATAGTGTCATGTTACTTTCTTTAAAATCAAAGAATATTCTTAGTGATATAGTGATACTGATTTCAACCACATTACCATTTTGCTTGAGCAGACAAAATCGGATGCTAAAGCACCTGAGGATGGAAACCACTTGCTATTTTATCATGTAACATAACTTTAAAAACGGTCATATTACTGGGACTAGGACTGTCTCCTTTAAAAGGGTGATATCATACTCCATTATACCGTCTGGTCAGTGGAGAGCTAATCAAGCAGACACAAGTGTGCTGCTCCCACAGTGGAGCCTGATACATTTTTAACAAGATTCCCAGCTATAGTGGGACCCAGCCATCTCTGCAGTAAATTTATCCTGAATGTGTGGGTGTAGCAGCTCCTCACAGGGCAGCCTGCTGTGAACCATGTGTCACAGACATGTTGGAGACCACTTTGACCCACAGATAGCGAGTGGCATTTCTACTGGTTGTAATTGTATGTATTATAGCAGTGGTTGTGATCTGATAGGAAGGAGCTCCGAAGCAACAAAGGCTTTGTATTTCAGTAAAAATAAAATATTTGCAAAAAAACAAGCTGGGTAAAACACACATATGTCTCAAAATGTATATGTTGTCAGTGAATTATGAGATGATCGCCCTCATTGTAGCATGTAGAACAGTATGTGGGCCATGCTTAGGACACTTACCCCATGCACGGGTTCTGCAGGACACCCATGATCCTCTGAATCCTGTCCATTGCCACACTCTCCTGAAAACTGCTGAGTCCTGGAAAAGAATAAAGTTGGTCCATGAGCCACATGAACTGTGTTGACAGCAGCGCTGAGTGTGTGCAGCAGATGGGTAGTGTGAAATGTGTGTGTGTAAGGGAACAGACTCCCTGTGTCTGTGGCCAGGAAGTGTTGGGTCACACAAGGTTTTGGTTTGACAAAGATCCCAAACTAAGCAGTTTCAGAGCCTGTCTGAACACGGCGTATCTCCCAGAGACCTGTGTAATACCTATCAGACTGGAGACTGTGGTACATTATGTTCTCACCCGCCTCTGCCAAGCAGTTAATTTACAAGGAAGTCTGAAATGTGACATTGCTTATTCTCAACTGGTGAAAAAAATAACATTTAAATGTGCTTTTTGAAAGGGATAACTTAAAACAAAAACAAAAAACAGCTCCATTATAAAAGATAGATACACACACAGGAAATTCTTGTGGTTACTTGATAGTCCTACAACAATACATGTTTCAGACATCTATCCTCAAATCTCGGGGACACAAATTCCTCAGAGAGCAACACTGTCTATGCAGTCTATTGTTTTTCTCTGAGACACAAGAAAGACAGGGGCACTGAGAGACAGACAGAGATGCTGGTGGTTCATGGTTGTGTTAAACTGCATGGAACTACTGAGATGTTTTTGAGACAAAAACAGAAAAACATATTTAATGACTTACGTTCTCTGTATCTCCCTGCACGAAGGCCATTCAAGATTAACGACAGTGGATGAATGTAGCATTGTAGCTCCATGCACTGCAAACGACAAATGGTTGATATCACTGTCAGAGTGTGTTCCAAAACCGTGAGAAAAGCTAATATTATATCATAACATAAAAGTGGCTCCCCCCCCCCAATGTTTATATTAACTGTGTTTGACATATGATGGAGGGACTTCTTCAGAAAAGCATGACTAATTCTGTTGAAAGAATTGCAGGGGAGGGTCATCTTTACTGGAAATGTCATGCATGAGGCACCAGCAGGGGAGTCAATCTAGGTGACAGGGCATGCTCTAGTTTTGCTGACACTGTCAACCACCTTCTGTGGGAAACGGACATGAGTCACAGAGGTGCTCACCTTTCTGCTGAAAATTCGGTCTTTCTCTGACAAGCTGGAAATGAGCTGCCGTTCCTTGCACTCCTCCTCTGTGGACATGTGAGGTCTCTTCAGTGCTTGCTGAGTGCTTTTGCCATTCGTTTTCTCTCCTTGTGCTTTACACAGTCCAATGGCGCTGTCATATGTCTCTGTGCAGCTGGGGGGAGCTCCTCGGCTGGAGGCCTCCCTGACCTCCCTCCAGTTGCTGCCACCCTCCTTCACCTCGCTGCTCCGGCGGCAGCTGCTGTCAGATGGGCCCAGGTGTGGCGGGGCACTGGGGGATGGAGGAGCCTCTGTCTGGCTGTGCTTTCTGGTACAGTCAGACTCCCATTCGCTCTCATTGTCCTCATTGTCACTAGCCAGCCAGTCAATGGAGTTGTCCGAATCTGTAGCAGACATCCTCGGCTGCAGACTCTAACTAGCACTGACCATCACTGACCTGACAGAGAGAAAGCCATTGTTACTATAACAACCCAGAAAGGAGACAGCACAGTAATGTAGATGAAGATGAAATTGTAACTATAAAGTAACAGTTTCAAGCCATATACCAACTCTAATATATGCAGCAGCGGCCAAAAAGAAATGTACCGGAAATACTGACATATTGAAATATTCTTTAGCCAAAACTACAGGTTTGTCAGATAAAAAAAAAAAAGAATAAAAAAACACTGCAGCTCCAATCAAGCAGAGATGAATACAGGCAGAGACACAGCAGCGCGCTCCGAGCAGATGGTGGCAGTGAGAGCAAAGTTGTTGCGGCCGCAGTGACCCATTTGCTTTTCAGATGCAACACCTGAGCCAGTAAACACCAACTACCCACCATCAAAAGCAAACACCAAACACCCCAGTGTCCGCAACAACTCTGTGCAGCCCTTGAACACGCAAGGGCGAAAATCTTTTATTGCCATTGTAAATCTCCGCATCATGACGTCAGACAAGAACAAATGTCTACATTTTATCTATCAGCTGCCAGCTGCCGCCACCACACTCATTCATAAACACTGTTAGGTTGTTTATTCAAAAAAGGTAGGGGGGGACAGGGGTCCTCCACCATGACAACCAGTGCCTCAGACTGCAGACCTCCCATCAACACAAGTGACAATTGTGGGAGGGGGGGAAAAAAAAAAAAAAAAGCATTTTACAAAATGAAAGGCTGGCACTGTTTGTTCACAATGTGAAGACAGAAATGCCCGTCACGGATGCTTAATTGCTTGTGGGATCTTTGCATCTCTCCAACATGTTTCCTCAGTGATTAGAAGATAAAGGAAGTGAGAACAGCATTTTCAGCACAGAGATTATTTTTGGGCTTTGAATGGTTAGCGCCTGGCATGTCTCTTGTTTCCTGTGAAATTTGAGGGTAGGAGAGTTAATTGCTCCCTAGTTCTTTGTCTCAAGACGACCACCTTCTGATCTTATTGTTACAGGGGAGGGTGGAGCAGAGATTTACTGGTTTACATGCTCTAACATAAGACAAACACAGAACACACACATTAAAAAAAAAAAAACAACATAAAGATGTGTCTGACCGGTCTTTATTATTATTATTATTATAAAGACCACAGTTGACCAGTTTTAATTAAAACAAAATGATGTGTAAGGAAAAGGTTTACACAGCTGTGATAAAATATCCAATATACATCAGAATATCCTGAGCTCGGATGGTGTACAGTATCAAGATTCAAGATTTTCAGCAAACATTTCAAGAAACTGATATGTACTTTCCACTGCAAGACTACTCTTCTATAAACACCACACAAGCATTAAGTAGGCTAACACATTCAGGTAAGTCAGTCAGAATCTTTTATCTTATTCCAAGCAAAGTGTTTGTGGAATATCATATTCTACTACACACTAAATATATCTTATTAGATCCTATAATAGCCTATAAAAAGATGATCTTCTCAGTCACATATCAGTCTCTATAAGAAGACACATCAATGCAGCATCAGGGAAAAAGCGACCACCTGTCCTTTCTCTTCTCAGTTAAAATGACATTTCATATATTCAATACATCTGAAAAGATGCTTCAAGTAAGTACAGTGAGTTGTTTTTAACACGGATTTGATTCTGTCATATAACAACATAAACACCATACCACACTTGTCCAATTATTCACTCGTCCTGGGCCTTTGAACACACCACTTTGGCCTACAGTCTTTCAGTATTCCTGATAGAGATTCAAATTCACACGTAGCCTAGGTTCCTATGTGACACACATTTCATTGAAAACACCGGCGTACCAGATAGCCCTTTAGATCTCCGTGTCTCCATCTACCTGTATAGGTGGGGCACCTGAATAGAGATGTCCCCCACTTGATATGGTCGAACTTAAAAAGGTGATAAAAATGAATTATATGCGGTGAAATTCCCTCATCCAGAGGTTCCCGATCTGCCCTTAGAGAAAAATGAAAAAAGTCCTGTCCTCCGATCTGTCCGCCTAAATGCAAGGTTCAAACCAGTTGGGTAACAGACACAATAGACTTCCTCATCATAGTAAATTTGGCAGCAAGCACTGTTAAGATTATATAAAGCTGAATTATATAAAACTGGCAGATGTAATCATCACCGCAACGCCTAAACTGTAATGTTACATCATTAATCCTTCAAAACAAATAACTGCCTATTTCCTACCATCGTACCGGTGTCAAATTCCTCCAGATGATTTCAAAATAAATAAAAATAAAATCCTCTCTACACACACGTATAGTCGGTGGTGTTTCTGAGGACGGTCTGACGGTTTAAGGGAGAGGTTTCCATCAGTGGAGGCGCCTACCTTTCCCAGGATGGAGCGGCTGGTCCTGTACGCTTCCTTTGTTCAGCGGCAAATCCAGCAGGTCTGTCGGAGCAGAGAGCAGCTGATGTGCTGGACGTGCGGCGTGTGAGTGCGGAGGCAGAACAGCCAGTGATCGGCCCGTGTTGCTTCTCCCAAGGCAACGTGTCTGGGAGGGCGGGACTTCGGGCCACCGGCTCTCCCATTTGCTCCCCAAACGCCCACGACTGACGAATCGGCTCCCTCCGTGGGTGCAGCCGCGGAGCTATAGGCGAGGCCGGTTTACATATGCAAATGACATGGAAATGACACAAACACGTGGACACGCGGATCGGTTTCATTTCAGCAGCTGGGCGAAAAGTCAACCCAGGGCTAGTTTTGGTCATTCTGCAGGCATTCCTCTTCATTATATCATCTGGATGATGATGCCTGACTTGTGGCATGTCAGTAAGCTGAGCAGCCTGGTGAAGGCGCAGTCAGCAGTTTCAGCAACAACTGCGATAGACAGGAGTTTGCTCAAGGACACTTGAGCAGACTATATTTAAACAAAGGCTGCCTGGTCTAGACAGTCTTTTTCTAAAGTGTATTATACATTTTTTTTTTTTTTTTTTTTTTTTACCAGCGGTTGAAAATTATTCAGATTATTTATTTAATTAGAAATAGCAATGCCACACTATAAAAATACAGCAAACAACAAAATGTACTTATGGTATCTAAAGTAAAAATATTTATTATGCAGATTTTTTTTTCCCCTGTTACTGTTGCTATATCACTGGATCCTTATTGACACATTGATATAAGCAGCAGTGTTACAGTTAGTCAAGACAGATATGAATTTATCTGATTTGCACACTTTTTTGGTAATTTAATTCATTTGTTTTGTGTGTAAAATGATTTATTGAAAAGTAACAAGTAACTATAGCTTCAGGGGAAAATATAGTCAAGTAAAAAGTACAATATTCCCCTATGTATGTGGCTCAAAATTGTACTTAGCTGCAGTTCTTGAGTAAATGTGCCACTGGAATTAACAATCTACATGTATAGGAGTGATACTATAAGGGGGTCTCTAAATTGAGAGTGACTGATTAAGTAGTAAATTGAGATTAATTAATCAAATTCATTTATAATTTAACCATGTTGTCATCCTTAAAAGCTCCAGGCTTTCACACCTAATGAGTAAATACCTTAACGAGCAGCACTGGCTGTAATTGGGGATGCACTTGAAATGCAGAGTGTGTTCAAGCTGCATTTTCTTTGTCTTTTATTTATTTATTTATTTTTTGGACACAGTGACGGTAAAGGCATGACTCACAGGACCTCTGTTTGACTGCCTGAGAGGGTGGGATTAGGAGCTCTCTGTCAGAGCCAGACGAGGATCCTGAGCCTGGAGCCAGTGAGTCACGAACCCTCTCGCAGCAAACGAGATCACGTGCGCTCCAGAGACACCCACTCAAACTCAAAAGGCATAACCAGCCTCCTCTCCTCGTCCGCCCCCCGATTGATAATGAGGACAAACAGAATTTAAAACAACACATTTTTCTTACTCTTCTAACTGCAGAGTGAACAGGTCACATGTGAAAAGGCTGCGAGTTGTTTACTGAGCCAGACTGTTGCCCAGACTGTTTTAACAACTGGCTGCAAATCTGTCTGACATAAAATGCAGAAGGACTTCTTGGAGTGTCTTCTGTGCTTTCTATAATGAGCTTGTGCCATGGTAATTAGATTGTAAGGACATTTTATGGTCAAGTGATCATAGAGGAGCGTATGTGGCTACTTTTGTTTTATGTGAGACTGTCAAAGTGAGCAGCAGGCAGGACAAGGGCACTGGCAGCCCAGTGTCCCAGCGATGGGTTTACACTTTGCTGCTGTGCTTCACTCACATCCTGCTGTGAAGAATGTGCACCGCGTACGCCAAAGCACCCATAAAGTCTGTCGAGGTGACACTCCTGCTGGCACAGTGGGCCACTAAGTGTTGACTTTCAGTTGTCCAGTAAGCCGCTGCAGTCTTATAAACATGAAATAAAACGTCTCCTATCCTTCTGTTCCCCCGGCCCAGGTCCTCCAGTGACCCCAGACTTTGTGACGACCAAGAGCTTCCTACAGCTTCCCAGCAAACTCATTTCCCTTTTTTGTCTTCAAGGCTTCCCTGTCACTGTGGAATACATCACATCCACTTCAAAGCACAGGAAGCAGACATCTACATTTTTTTTTTTTTTTTTTTTTGGGGATCAAAGAGATATTTCAGGCACATGCATGCAGCACTTAAAACTGTACACACACCGTCTAAAATGTAGAGAAAACGGTGTCTGTATTGGTATAAGCAACTGATTTTCACAGCTACTTAAATGTCTTGTTTTTCAGAGTTAAACCGCATATTCCTCTGAATATTTCAGTAAATCGTCTGTGTGATCTCCAGGAGCGTTTCTGTATTGACAATAATCCAGCTCCATTCTGTTGCGCTGCAATTTGCGATCTCCTCACAAAGGGAACTCTTTTATCTGTGCATTCTCCTGTCAGGATCTGAGATGAGTCACACAGCACAAACTGGCACTGTGATTTTCAATTTGTCAAAGAGGCTGGCTGATTCTGTATCCCACAGAGACTGGATGTCTCCGGCTCTCATTCATAAAAAATAAAAGCCAAATCAGAGACTCACTCCCACTTTATTATAGGGCATACACTAAACATCTGTCCTAACCCTCCCTTGCAGAAAAACACAGCACGTGTGCGTGGGTGCACATCAGCGCCAAAACCTCACCCTATGGCTTCAGAAAGTTTGGAAGCCCTGTGGCTTTCTGGGGCTTTCTGTGCATGTGTGTACAATTTATTGTATGAGACACTGCAAAATGTGTTTCTCATTTTCAGACGGGGTGACGTGTCTAATGCAATAGCTAGCCATTGAAAACATTCACTGGTGTGCGGAGCGCTTCATGATAGCCTGAATTGACCCTTGTTTTGCGTGCTGTTTAGGGAGAGAACCTGTTCTTACCTGCAAGTATGCTGCAAGTAGATACGGGTGTACATGTGTTTGGGTGCTGTTGGCAAGGGAACATGTTTGTGTGTGTCTTGTCTTACTAGCAGCTGTCCCCTGCTGTGCATGAGCTGTGCATATGACTCAGCTCGGTGTACCCTGGCCCTGGGCCATATGCTGTCCTGTACCCAAATCTTGATCCATGGTGACCTGCACATGTGTGTTTGTGTGTGTGTGTGTGTAGGCTGTGTACCAAGCAGTGTGTCTCTAAATTGGGACACCGATCAGCAGGCTTTCCACAGCATCGCTCACATTATGACCATTCACCACTAATAGCCGGAGTGTTACCCAGGCATGGGTTTCGGTTTGAGCTCGGAGGGAGGAGAAGACCGACTGGAATGTTGACAACTGTGTTAACGACAACTAAACCTGCTGCAGGGAACACAAACATAAACACATACAGGTGAGCTGCGACAGTGTGGATCAGACCTTAAAGACCAGCTGGGCACAGCTGATGTTGACGCAGAATAGTCAGTCATTCAGCGATTCACAACTTAGTGATAACAAGATTACATAACTTTTCCAATAAAGTTTTCAAGATCATGGACCAGCTGCTTCAACTCGCCTCTTGTCATTTAAAATAAATTGAGCGTGTCTACCTCTTCAAAGAATTCAAACCTTATTGCATTCATCAATCTATCTTGAAATAGAACTTAGTGGCTTGGATCTAGTGCTCAAAGTTTTCAGCACAGAAAACTCAGATGATCTTGTTTCATAATGATCTCCACATGTTCCACATTACAATTCCTTGAATTATTTGGGCAAAGCTTCCCTGAGTCTGGATCCTGTAACTCTTGTTAATCTTGGTTGGAAAACACATCCTCCACCTCACACTATTGTAGCTTACTCCTCCAGATATGTCATCCTGTTACAGTAAATGTTAGTTCCTCCGAGTTAACCCCGCCCACACACCACAAATGTGACTGCACATAGTGTGGGCACGCTGCAGCAGTGTGGGGAAAAAAAATGCCAGTTGTGTGTGGCAAGGCTCAGCCAATAGCATTTAGAGTTGGTGTTGGAGGTTATGTAGTCAGAGGAGAAGTGATACTGGGCGCATTTTTGCGACTTTAAAGGGTTGGACTTCCGGCACCCTGTCATGTACCCTCCCTCTCCCTTTGTGGCTTCTTCCTGATCCAGCTCCAGTCAGTCACATGCACTTCACTCAGAGAGAAAGCTCCCTGACCATTTTCCACACAGACAGTTCAGTTCACATGCAGGCAGTTGAGAATGTCTGGCAGCGAATCACTGTCAAATCTTTTATGGCTTTGTGTGTGTGTGTGTGTGTGTTTATACTCTCTAATGTCTGAACGGCTGCCAGAGCAGCTCAAGCGACAGTGGGATATCTATCTGCAGGGCTGAACGTTACATGTGACTGGGGTATATTTTAACTGGGTTATGTAAGTGCTCCAGCCTGCGCTCTCCACGCACAGATGAGGAGGTCTACGCATGATGCAGAGGACTGTGAGCTCACCACAAGCATTGCCTTCGCAGCACATTGAATAATTCCTTCACTAGACTGGAACCTGGGCCAACACGCACTTCACAGAAACTGGCTTTTCAGTATTTGCTTTCCACTTCAAAGATTCCTGTACTGAACTGTACTCTCCTGTGATTCATATTAAAGCTTATCAACAATGTGTTCATATTGATCTTAGATGATGTAACATTTTGACTTAGTAGCGGCAGTAATATAATCTTATTGTGAAGGTTACATAAGGGGATTTATGAGAGATAAAAAAAAAAGCAGGAGTCAAAAAATAGAGAACTGGATGGTGGCACTGACGGCTCTACTCAGACTCTTCAGTCATTGTTAAACAGAGATTCAACTGTGGATTGTGATCATGTGGCACGAAATAAGCAGATAATTGAGTACTCATAACATGTAGACATGATGCAGACACTTCTTAATGGGCTGACCAAGTCTTTACTTGAGTCCCCCTGTGGAGATCTGGTGAGATGGCTGACAACAGGCTAGCCGCCAAATCTATGTCCAATGTAGAGCTACCCACGCTCCCTCTGCTAGCACTTTTATGGGATCATTATGTGGGCGTTTTAGTGTGAGATCCTATCTAGAAGTGGTGTGATATGGGCCGATAATTTCTTAGTAGGCAACCATCCAACCTCACTCAGAGAGGAGCTGATGATCATAGTTAGTTTATAGCTAGCCTTGACCTGATACTTCATCACAGGCCCGACGTGTTCTTTCAGAGGTTTGAGGAGTTTCTTTTAATTGATAAAGATGAATATTGTAGACCTGAAATACAACGGCAACCTACACCTATTATATTCTTAGTTTCTTATCAAGAAAATCTTTATCATTCCTTTTATGTTACAGATTATTTGATTTGCGTCACAACCAGGGTCACAACCAGGGTTTGATAAATGGGTTACAACACCTTGAAAACAGGCAGTAATGACTTGTTCTTGCTTTAAACCAAGTCACCGGCAGTTTTAGATACAAATAAAGTTTGAAAAAAGTAAAGTTCACTGTTTTAAAGATTCAAGAATCATTCAATGATCATTTGTTTTTATTTTATTCTTTAGTTTTTTTCCAGCCCCTCTCTGTTTGTCTTATCATAAAAGAAAATTCTACACTTCTCCACAGTGTACAGCAGTAAGAATGAGCTTATAAGCATAAGCAAGCAGAAAATAGCCCAAAATGTGCTATAACCCAAGGCGGTGTCATTAAATGTCAAAGATATTCAGTTTCACTATGTTCACTATGGCTAAAAAATAACTTGACATGACTTAAACTGCTGATTCATTTTCTGTCAATCAACTAATTGATTAATCAAACTGTTGCAACTCTACTTGCTATTGCCTATTACAATTAAACTGCAAGATAAGACATTTGAAAAAGAGCAAATTGAAGAATGTTGTAAAGAAATCAGCCTGTTATACCTTGAACAACCCATGTGTAGTTTCACAGGTACATTTCATTGTTTTTTTTGTGTCAATAAGTTACTCTGCACAGTCATTCTTGTGCAGCATCTGATCAGGTGATTCATAATAAAAATTTCATCGAGACATTATAATCTTTTTCCAGCAGTGAAGCCAGTGATGTTCACAATTATGTTAAATGTCATTAGTTATGTTTGTTGTGTGGGCTGAGCTGGAGTCACCCATTCAGTTTTACTTTACAGTGTGGTTCAAGAATCAGACCTCAGAAATTTCCATCCAGAATAGATCTTTAATAGTGGAGGTTGTTTGTGGCTAACACGTGTCCTTGGCCATTGCCCATCTGTGAGGTCTCTTCTTTCCTCGCCAATAGGAACAGAAAAGCTTCAACGTGGGCTTTATGTTTTTTTTTTTTTATTATGCTGCTGCAGTCACTACACTTGCATAACATTGTGAGGCCCACATTAGGGCTACAGCTCTTTTGTTTGGATGTCATCCCAACCTTATAAAGTGAAAAAAGCACCTGGCATCCCTCCAGCCTTCTTCTGAGAAGCAGTGCTGAGCTTCAGCAAGAGCCACAGAGAGTAGTTTGCCTCTCCTTCATCACCTCAATTTGAAACAGAAACATCAAGATGGCAGTTAAGAGTGATGATTGTACCCTGTACTTAGCAACAGGACACCTACTGCACCTGCTCTTATGCATGAGCTGAAAAGAGGCAGCACATGTGTAATGGGCTAAAATGTCAACAACATGCTGTGCATTTACAGTAAAACCATTAGGCTTAAGAGCATGTGCACTGACATTATGTATGCAAAGATGAAGTCGCTCAAAATGATCTGTCTTCATAGGAAAATGGTTAGCAGGGTAGATAGAATCATTGCAATAAGGTGGTTCTGATTTGTGGTAGCAGTGTGCATGAGGTGAGTGATTCTCAAGAGAGAGCTGGGGAGCAAGAGAACGAAGAGGGAGGGGGTGGTGGTGGTGGGGGTGTAGATAAGTGAGGGGGAGGACAGGTGTCAAAGTGTGGTTGCTACAGAAAATATATGTGGAAGGAGCATGAAGGACCTAAAAGACTGAGAGTCTGACTTACTGCTGCTGCGTCGTCCACAGATCGGCCCCGGTGCAGCTCTGTGCTTATTCTGAAATACACGTGACTCTCTCTCTCTCTCTCTCTTTCCCACACACACACACACACACACACACACACACACACACCTCCCATCACTCTACATACAGTGCATTAATCCTGTTCCTGCCCCCCCACACATTTTTTATCTTCCTTTCTTAATTCCTTCAGTGATCTTTTAGTCAGTCACCTCAGCCTTTCTTGTGTCATCTCTTTCTCATGTCTCCCCCTCTTGCCCACAGGTACACACATGTGCAAACAGCAGCGTCCCTCCTCCATGTGGTGACTTCATTGAATGAAGCACCAATTTTAGTTTTTCATAGGCTTTTTTTTGTTTGTTTGTTGTTTTTTTTTTAAGTACCCAGCATCCACAGGAATGCATTTTCCACAGCTTTCTCCCCAACGGGCATTTTTAGACACACTTTGTACAACTTCACTTTAAAACTGCTGAAAAGTGCTAATCCTCTTTTAAACAAAGACACCATGAGGCTGGTGAAGTGAATGAATATGACAAACTATAGAGTCCTCGACAGTCAGTTATCAATAGTGGATACATGAAGTGGATGATTTTAGGTGGGCTACACCTTTTTCACACAGTAGTAATATTAATGATGCCTCTGCTCCATTGAGGTGTCCCTGTGAGCCAGCATGCAAAACACCAGTACTGTGTCACACATGCACACATGTTTACTTTCCACCAATTCATGAATGAGAGTAAGTTACTGACTGGCTATTGTATTGTATAGGTAGCGGTTAATGAGTGAAAGAGGGAATGATTTTCGGAAACAGCCCACAAGGCCCTGGTGCAGGTTCACCTGGATTAGCCTACTCTTCAGAAGACATGTCACACGGTAGGAAAAGCAGGGTGTAAAATATTCAAATCAGTGATGGCTGAATTCTGCTTAGCTGCTTCAGTTTCAAGGTCCTGGTGTTGTGCATGCTGGCTCACTGTCACACTGTCATGACTTACTGGGATACTTGAACTGAGCCACTGTGAATGTTATTAGCAATACCCATGCTTTTCATTTGACAAGTCAAAATGTCTGCTGTTTATTATTATTATTAATGTTATTGATTATTAATGTTATTGATTATATCAAAGATTATGTTCTTTTGTATATTCACTTGAATCATTTATGCTGTTTTCAAGACCACGGGTGGAGATCCAAACTGACTGCATCAAAATGATGACGTAAATTATGTTTAAATGTAAACCAAACCCTACGTCTGGGTGTATTGCTTCCGCTTTGACTGGATCACAACCCATCTATGGTAAATGTTTCCATACTTCTAATCTCTTAGGAGTAATCTCAAAACTTTATTTCACTAAATAGATCATTCAGAATAATATAAATGTACTAACATTACAGGAGACTGCAAGTGACAAACTTGTAAGATCTGGCTAAATCAAATTGTCATTTCATGACCTCACTGTGTCCAGGCCTGGTATAATGTCAGTAGCTATCAAGTAGTAAAGTCTGGGGTTTTTCCCCTGTAGTAGCTTACATGCCAAAAATGTTCCCTTCATTCTCCTTTTTGTGGACACTGGCCTGGCCTGTGGACTGGGTGTGTGGAGTGTGGAAAATTCCAGGTTTTCTGGAGAGGAGCAGTTGCGTGTGTTTACTCCTCCATCTCTCCGGAGACATTAACTAGGTCAAGCGCAAATGAATCTGCCAACAGCCTAAAGAGTAGTGGTGACAAGGGGGGAGGGAGGTGGTGGATTGAGGCGGGGGAGGGGGCAGATTCTGTGGACTTTGGGCAAAAATCTCATAGTCAGGATGAAACGCCGTTACCTAATTTTAGCTCGAGCCTCCCCCATGGCCCATTAACTTTTCAAGGAGGTCTGGATTCACGCAGCAGCATCAGTTGGAACTCAGCTCAGCGGGATCCTGGTTAAACAGTTTAATGGTCACACAGCTAATTATGTATAGCCACAAACTAAGCCAGTCAAGGACACTGAACATTACAGCCATTTATTCTGCATTAAATCTTCCTTTGCTGCAAGCTCCAGGACCTCTGAATGATATGTTTTTCTGTTCCCATAAAACCCTAAATTTTCCATATATATTTTTGTGCATGTGAATCTGCTCCTGCTTATGATTTCATACTGTGTTGGCTGGAGTACGCCCGAGTTAAGCCCATCCTCTCTGTGGTATTTTCATTTAGTCAATAAAACGTGACCATGTAGTGAGACCGTGGGTTATTTTTCCAGATACACCCCCTCAGCTTCCTCTGTGATAGTTATCTGTGACTGCAGTCGTGACTCTATGTCCCCTGTGTAAATAACAAGGCCATGAAATAGCAAAACACGTATTAGTACAGTACAGAAAACCAACCTGACATTTAGGAGTGATTTTAACTGGATATGTTGCATATTTAAATCATGCTCTTTCAGCACCAGACATAGGAAGCCATATAATTATGTAAGGAGGATGCACGATGTAATGGAAACTAGTGTATATTTCAGTTTCAAACCTCTCAGACACACGTGCATGGTGGTAAATGGGTGTGAACAGAGAGGAAATAACCTCAAAACATAACTAAGCACGTTGACAACTGATCCTTGGGAGGAAAGGTTTCAGCCAAATGTTTTAGGCTAATTTACAGGTCTACTTTTCCACAAGGTCAGTAGGTTCAGAGTGTCACAGATGGCTGAGCCCAGGAGCCGAGGAGCTGGTATTTCTTAGCAAAGAGAAACAGAGAGCGGGGGATGGGCTTCCAGCAGGGTCAGTGGGTTTGTGTACATTTGTGTGTGTGCGTGCTTGTAAATGTATGTGTAAAGCTACCTGCCTTTGTGTGTTTGTATTAGTGTAGAGTAACCAATTAGTGGATTAGAGTGTATTTCTGTTTACAAAGAGTAATTACTGACCCAGAAAAATGACGTAATCTCATTTTGTAGTCATCCCATTCACCGATTTACTGTGCGTCATAGTGGACTGATTTAAGCGTAATGAGCTTCAACAGGTCAAAGAAGAGTGCAAGAAGCAAAGGCAGAAATCACAAGCTCCTCCCAAAGTAAGAAAGGATGCTGTGTATCTTAACAGCTTCTCTCTTGCACCTGATAAGGAAACACTTGAGCGGTAAAGTGACCGTGCACTTGCTGGTGCTTAACACACAGTGACCTTTCATTGTCCTTGGCCTCAGTGGAGCTTTTCTGTTCTTCTCTTATGAAAACATGAGCTCTTGTCCAAGGCGCCTGTGGAACATCTGATATTTCCTGTTTCTGCTGTGACTTGACTGTGACTCTACATCGGGTTGTTTTTAATCGCTAACTCAGTCTCTGATTCACTGTGCGCTGCTTGTAGGTTTAACTCTACTATTAGAGTAATGTGCCATTCACACAGTGTCATCAGATTGGTAAGAACAGGAATAAAAAACACTTGGGAGTGTTCACACATTATTCTAAGGTGGTTAGCCCTAATGCTAACCTTACAGTCACACCAGACAAACTGCCTAAATAAGCTATTTATGTTCATTAACTAGTGAAGCCAAATTCAAAACACTTTATAGATCTTATGAAATGACTTGAATCAGTTGTATTAGTCTTAATATTGGATTTTATCTTGATGTCACTGCCAGTGGTTGTGCATTTGCAGCCAGTCTGACAACAACTTGTTGACATGTCTGCAGTTCCCTACACCAAGAGGGAGATATCGCTGGTGTCAGAAATTCCCAATATCTCTGCTTCACATGCTTACATCAATTCTTTTTCACAATGAGATGCTGGTAATTACTGTTTAAACAAAATGATGTGAACACAGCATGACGGTATACGTTTCTGTCTTATGAAGCATTGTATTAACTTCTACTGAAAAATAGTTTCCATGTAAGTATTGTCTTTAGAGAAACAGTTTGACATTTTGGGACATTATAATCATTCTCTTTCCTGCTGAGAGTTAGTTGAAAAAATTGATAAGACTATTCTCCTATCTGCATGATAAATATGTATAAGCGTAGTATAAAAAAATTGACTCTGGTGGAAACAGCTAGCCGGACTCAGTCCGACGAAAAGAAAATCTGTCTCCAAGTTATGTCAGATTTTTTGTCTAGTTGCTCGGAAACCAGCAGGAAAATGACGAAATTGTCATTTTTACACTCTGAATAATAGTCATCGAAAACATGTATTTCTCAAACCCATTTTATCAAAACTTGTCAGGCATCTGCAACAATGAACATATAAAAAAATTTAGCAGGCTTCCAGATATGTATCAAGTTGCTGTAGCACTTCATAGAATTTTCTCATCTAATAATAATCTAAAAAGAATAATGTGTTGTAAAGAGTAATGTGTATTTATTGCATACACAGTGCATTTATACTAAAAAGGATTGAGATACTTACAAAGTACTGGATAATTGAAATGACAGGACTACAAACTCCTTGAAATCAGTTAAAGAGCACATAAACAACCAAACCCTAACCCTTCATAAACAGTGGCACGTCATTAATTAATCTGTGGATTCAATTTATAAACATTGGTCAGCATGACTAGACATGTGTTTATTGAACTTAGTGCCTTAAGTTCACTTAGTGAGTAATAGTATGCTGAAAGAAACACTTGAATGTTGACACAAATGTCTGTGCAATTTCAGTCAACCCACAAGGAAAGTCTAAGTGCCTTAAATTTTGCCAGTTTTTAAGCATGGGGCTTCTTTTTCCATCGTGTCACTGTTGAACAATTATTGAAATACAATAGGGTAGTACAGAATTTGGGGCAAAAGTACGTCCCCATTTCGTCCATTGAGTTTCTGCAGGCAAGCATTGACAAGAAAAATCTCCCAGCTATTCTTACTGCGCCTGACCTGACCTTTGGCATCGCCTTTTGAGTTAGAATGTAACAAGACACAGTGTGAAATGTGAGGTGTAGCTTGACCTGTCACAGAATTCATTTTCTAAAAGATTCACGGAGAGCCGGCTAAAATGTCACACCTGAGCCATACAGCATATCATCCAGGAAATCATGTGAATGAGGTCAGAGGTCCCAGCGTTCACAATGAGATACAGACTGATGACAAATTAAAGGAAAAACCTTTTAATTACGTTTTGCTGATAATACTTCTGTATTTCTTTTACTTAAGTATAAGATTTTGAATGCAGGACTTTCTATTTTTTGAATTGGTGTAATCATCTCATTAATCCATGATTAGAATGATGATAGCAGTTGCACCTGGCTGAGTGGTGCTTAACCAAAATGCTTATTGGACCAGGAGAAATTTCTCATGATTGACACGTCCAGGTTTAGAGGTCTGGTCATTCACCTTACAAGAACAAAGATTTATGAAGAAAGTTTTGCAGCTTCTTCTATTTATAAAAACGTCTCTAATAGAATCAGATGATGTGTATACATTTGGATTATTGTTTTTTCAGTCTCTCTTTTATCAAAGCAAGTGGATGTAGCTGACATTTGCTGCTAAATAGTGAGCACATGTTCAACATTCAACCTATGACAGATCATATAAGAGATAGTGAGCTTAGGTGGCAGATCAGCCTGCTGCTGCTTTTCCTCTTATTCACCAAGGTTAAAAAACCCATTGCTTCTCTCCATGTTTCTAATCCTCTCCATCCATGTTCCCCTGCAATTTGAGTGCTGACAACAAAGGAGTGAACGCATTATGAACTCAAGTTGAAAGCCTGTCATTATAAGTAGCGCACTCATGTGCCCATGCTGTGACTCACGAGCATGCTTTGTTCAGCTTCCCACTCCTATTTGCACATGTCATCTGCTGCTCTGTCCTCCATCCATGCTAACGTCAGAGAAGGCTGGCTGTCCTCCTACATCCCATGCAGAGTGTGACCAGTTGGGGAGAAAGCCCAGTCCAAGTAAGCAACCTCTCTGTAGAGGCTGTGATCGACAGACACAGAGGGCCTCCATTCTGCCTGTCTAATTACCAGGCCACATGGGGGAGAAGCAAAGGACACGCGGTGCACGATATCAGCTCAGTGAGCTCCTTCACATCCTGCACCGTGTTTGCTTCTGTCCTTGCCTGAAACCAAGCCAAGGAGCATCATCAGTGTCTCCACCATCTTCCCCTTTGCTGCTCCAGTTCCTCCATCACATGTGCTCTGGCCGGAGCTCGGCAGCCTTTGTGGATGCTCTGGCAGACAGAAACAGAAATAGCTCCACAAATAGACCCTCCTCTGGCTCACAGGGGAGCAGTAGCCCCACTTCTGTGTGCTCTTGCCTCCTACTTCGTGTGTGCCTCAGGCCAAAACAAGTTAACTAAGAACCACAGGGAAATCAAATTTGGAATTATTAGATCGTACAGAAAGTATCAAGGGAGAAAGAGAAATGTGTGCATAAATACATATTGTTATGAAAATAGGTTGATTTCTGGAGCTTTCTGGTGTCTGTCAATAACTCAATCTGGAGCATCTTTATTTGAAATGACAGAAAAAGTAGGTGGTTTGATTTACCTCACATCACCTTTTGATATAACCTTTAGTTCTCTTTTCACCCTCCTAATGTGTTAGAAAAGGGTTAACACCTTCAGTGTTTCAGGGCAAACTTGACCTGCATTTGAATTCATTAAAATACTGAAAAAAAACCACTAATAACTTATTACTTATATACTAACTTATTATTCATCTATAATCATAATATATATACTTACTTTGATATTTTATGTACCATAGACCACTTTTAACTTACAGTGTGCAAATTGTTGTTAGTTTAAAAACACACACAAGCACAATTGACCTATTTTATTGCTTATAATGAATAGAACTGGCAACTCAGAGGCTGATTATGAACAAAATAAGTCCCAAGATAGTGTGTCTGTGTTTTCTTAAATGTTAAAAGGAGCAATTATTATTACATTTGTGGGGTCAAAATTGACCACATATACTTTCTGATGAAAGTACACCTGTATATATTAACATGGTCCATGTATAGCCATTCTCTGCATCACAAGCTGCCCAGATTTTGGTGCCATATTTTCCAAGCTATTGTCTAAATGGACAGCGGCCTCTGACTGGGACCAGCTACCTCGAGTCCTCTATTGTAGGCCAGTGGCAAGCGTTTCACCCATTTGTCCCAAACATCTGCTATAGGTCAAAAATAATAACAACGTAAAACAAAGTGACTGTCTTGAGTGTGTGTGTGTGTGTGTGTGTGTGTGTGTGTGTAGGATCATATTTGCTGCATGCCACACTACAGTTAAATTCAAGTCAAATGAATTCAAATTATTACACAACACTACTATACCATTATTATAGGATTTTATTACAATTATTTTTGTTTAGCTGTAATTTTTGTTCATTGATGATGGTTTGACAACATTTACGATGTGTTTCTCTGCATAAACAACCCATAATTACTACTGGGTCAAATATGACCCATAACACCACAGATTTTAGGTATTTTAAAAAATTGTCAAAAATGTTATTGTATTCAGAGGCCATTGTTGACGATGTAATGAAGTCTTCTGATATCTTTTTTGATCAGAAAAACTTAAAGGTATGTCTAGCACATTTAAACTCCTAACACAATAAGAGGGTTATTTGTAGTGTTATAAATCAAGACGCAAACTAGCTCTGAATATAGTCAGTGAGAAAATGAATGCAACCATTTATCTTCTGAGTGCCATTAATGTGGCGATCGGATTACTCCAGAGCTGCCTTTTGAGTCAGATATGTTACATGATGCTTTATGGATGATGGGAAGGAAGCAGCTAAGAGAATATCTGGAAACAGAGTCTGCACAATACCAGCATAATGTGGAAGGAAAAAAATCTGCATTGAATTTAGTTATAATTTAGATTATTTCCCTCATTTTGACCGTTTATATGTCAAATTTAACTGTTAGGACAGAGTTCAGTAAATCTCACACTGAGGGAGGATTAATACTGAGTTCTCTCAGCAAGATCTGCATATAAAATGGGAATAAAATCTTGACGTGGTTTTACCACGTGTGAAAGTGGGAGGTGAGAGACTGCCAATGACTGAGTCAAACCTCCGTCTGTGTGGAGGTTCCTAAGCCATTTCTTGCTTTTTTGTTTTGTTTCTTTTCGGCTGTCATGTTGTGACAGACACAAACATTGTCTGAACTCCATGTGTTCTTGAGCTGGCCTTCCACTCCCCTGGAAAGATGCTGCCCTGCATCATCCCTCGTCCCTCTTTATCTCCCTCTCTGCTGCATGACCCACCTCATTTCAACACCTTGCACAATATGAGTGTGGGTGCGCGGAGACAAAAGCAAATCCAAGGTAACGACACTTGAATGTTTAATTACCTGAATGTGTGTTGTTGCTGTAAAAAACATGTTTTTACTTTTTCTCTTATTCTTGCTTTAGGTTCTGCTATAAGTATGCTGTGTGTAGCCTATATTTGAATCATCATGAAAATCTAGGCTTATATATGTGTAGCTACAAAAGACTAAAGCTCTCTAAATAATTCACAGCTGTGGATTCAGCTACAAGGCAGACTCCTGAGACTCCACCTAAGGACTGAGGCCTCAAGAAGCCTTTGAGTTGGGAAATATGAAGAATAAAGTATCCCAGGACAAGAGCGGGGCATCAAAGCACTGCTACATTATTAAAATGGTCTCTCCATCTGCAGACTGGGCCCTGAGGACAGACTCACACCTACTCAAGCAGGTGCAAGATAGCACATCCACGCACTGAGGTACACAGATGCAACAAGCAATGAAATGTCATTAAAATGAGACTTACGGGGGAATTATTTCTAATCAAACTCTAACAGCAAACTCACAACAAACGTCTCAGGTTCAGAGATCTTTACCTTTATTTCTGTATGCGTCTGTAACTTAGACAAGATTTGTCCATATTCCATGTTCATGTGGGAACATCCAAACATCCCCCTTTGCCAGACAGAAATACAACTGCATCTACACTGTGATCATCTGTAAAAATTACTTACTGGTAACTCAATGCACTGCAACTTAGGAAAACACATGCAAATAGATACAAACAAATCTTTATCATGTGCATCAACACATGTGCTGCAAATACACACAACACAAGGTAACACAAAAAAGAAATGAACCCGACTGAGACGCACTTACGTGGATGTATTATAACACATGTATTACAATGCATCCATGTGCACTTGTTGTTCAGTGCTTGTAACTTTAAAAAGCATTTAACAACAAGTGTGTCCGAGCCGGCTTCATCACTTTTTTATGTCCCCTCGAGACTCTTCCGTTGTGTTGTGAGTATTTGCAGCGCACGTGTGGTTTTGTTTGTGTTGTGAGCATTTGCAGCACATGTGTTGTCAAATTAATGATGATATTTTCTGGCTTTGCCTGTGTTTTGATGGTTTGCATGTGTTTTTCTTAAGTTGCAGTGCGTTCTACGCTCTCAGGGCCACCGTAGTTTTACCTAAATAAAAGTAGCAATGTCCTACATCCAAGGCCTAAATTCAAATCTTACTTTAGTTAAGTAAATACTTGAAATTAAAATACTAGTAAATTACCTCTATGTACTACAGTATTTTGGTACTGGAATAAATGTGCTTAGTTACATTCCACCACTTAGAAACAGGAACATATTTATACTTTACTTCATCTTTCTTTCAGTCTAATTACTGTTACAAAACTGCAACAGTAAGGGGTCATGTGGGGCTGAACTGTACTTCAAAAAAAGTTAAATTATTTAATATGAGTAGGTTTTCAAAATCAAATTTCAATCTCACCCCAACATATCTTATTGGCATTTACACTTGAGTGATACTTGGCTAATACTTGACTGATCACTTCAGGATGCACGAAGTGAGCAAGTGTTAATGTGTGTGTTGCCTTGTGAATATTCACATGCGATAACAGAGGCAGGAAATGAATACAACCTACAGTATTTATGCGCTGTCTCATACAAGAGAAGATAACAGATGCTTCAGCCGTCTAGACTGCATTACTCATCGTGACTGTATAGTTTTAGGTTACAGCCTACATGCTTATGCTATAAAGCTTTAGGTCATAAAAAGTAGCACATTTATGTGACTCTGCATCACACAGAGGCTCAAATGTCCTCTGTAGTGAAAGGGATCAACAGAGCCCCTCTCTGAGTCTGTGGCCCTGGACGAGCACTCAGTCACGGGCTCACAAACACACAAAGTACTGAGACACCAAAAAAAACAGAAACCCTCCCTCTTTTCCTCTTCCTCCCTTCCCTCTGTCCAAGCCTCTACACCCCCCTCTCCCCTCTAAGGGTGAGCAATCAGTGGATGGATACTGGAAATGCCTCCCATGGCTGACCTTATAAGGCTCTCAGGAAACTGCTGATTTCAGGTTTCAGGGCTCATATAGCTTGCCTTTTACTTCCATTGCTTCAGCCCCCCCACCCTCTATTACTGCCAGCATCCTGTCTTTATCAGCTCATATTTCACACAGGGGAAAGGCCGGCACTGCTCGCTCCACAAAGGCCCTCTTGCAGCATGAATCCTTTAGATAACACGCTGGATTCTTTGCCTGCTGGCATACTGCGAGCATCTATAAATTATAATGGGAATCTGTTCTGCTAACGGCAGGATGCAGACTATATGTTAATTTGCACTGTGAGCCTATGTCATTTAAGACAATTCACAATAATATTAAAATTAACTCCCTCTTGACATTTTAGTTGAGTTTTAGTTTAGAGAATGCATTCATATTGTCAATCCAGCCAATTAACATGTTGTTTGCTATGATCTGAAGTTGTGCTATGTAAGTTCATATCTTTAGTATCACTGATATTAACCACTTAGCTTAGAAACAGGCTTTAGGACATCAGGTTAGGCTTTCAGACTTCAGGATAAAACTGCTTCAAATAACTATACTTTCTATTGGGTTAACTATTAGCTTTGTTTCTTTGACTGCACCCACCCCAGCAGCAGGAAAAGTAGTTGTTGTCAAAACTTGACTGACAGCATGGGTTGAGCATATTTTTTTACATACAAATATGTGTTGGCTCCACGGTGAATTTCCTGTTATTGAAAAGCAGATTTGTGAATTGTAACAACTGGCTCATTGGATAGAGTTTAGGCTGCATCAGAGAGACAAAGGTATTGGTTTTAAATTATGGGAAACATTTAATAAAGGGGGACTGGTGTTACCCATCAATGTCTATTTACAGATCATGGGGAGTGCTACTGCATTTGGGAAAAAATTTTAAATCTTTTGTGGCTCCAACCGGAGCAGCGCAAAATCTGATGAATTGCCTCAAGTGAGGTGAGGTTTGGCTGTGTCTGAAGACTACAAGTTTGAACATGAAAACTCAGGGAGTGTGGAGTCAGAGATAGGTGAGCTTATCAGACTTTACCAGACCTCTGTAGCCCACTCTGCCTGAAGCTAGCAACTTAAGGCTACATTATCTGCTATCTGCATAAGACACCTGGGTCTCCAACCAAACTATCAGAGGTTGTGTTGCATTGTGGGTAATGCAGGTGCCAGGTGATTGTCTGTCCATCATGAGTCTGTTGATGTTATATAGCAGAACAATGCTAAATTGGCTACATTGAAAAACAGTGAACGTCTAATGACACTCAGTCGCTGTAAAGCTGTTGAAAACCACAGTAACTGCACAGGGTCATTTCCACCGGTTTAAGATTCCTTTTTGGTCTCAAGTCACTCGGTGAAAGCTGAGGAACTAAAATAAACAGTATCATTTGGTGGCGAAGGAGTGAAAAGAGTTCCAAATGGCTTCATACAAGCACAAAAACCTGCAGCCTCTCTGGTATTGTGATTTTTTTCACTGTGGCTTTTAATATGCTACCGTCACCTGTCAGGAACATGGTTTAGCATTATACGTTTTGAAATACAAATTACTCTCACAAATAAATGATTAAAATATAGACTTCTGTCTTTGGTGATTCACATTAAAATGTAATACGCATCTATCTTTCTAATCACATGCAAAAAAATACCACATCATTCACATTCACAGTCTCTCGTCTCTCCATGTGATGCCACTTCTTGAGAGCAGAGCAGCTAATTAAAATGATTAGAGAGGTAGCTGTTTCCCTCAGCTCAAATTTTTTAATGAAATTTGTAATTCTAATGGAGCAAGAGTAACAAACTTAATCAGTCCCTTGGAATTGGCCTTTTTATGGTTTTCTGGTGACGGCCCCTCTAATCTTGCAGGTACGTGTTTGGTCGGGTAACTAAGTACATTTATTCATGTCCTGTACTAACACACAATTTTGTTACGTCTACTTCACATGAGTAAATTCATCTCAATATGCTTTATACTTTTATGTTACTATTTTTCACTGACGAACATTGTACCTTTTACTGCATTATATGTATTTGACAGCTACAGTTAATAGTTACTGTGCAAACTAAGATTTTACAAATAAAACATAAGCTGAGTTTATAAAAGATGACACATTTTTTAGAACACTTGAAATTACCTCCACCTCAATCAGCTGCAAGATCAAAATCCTACTTGTAAATCCAAAAAAATATTTACTTGTGTAACAAGGTGAGTGCATGACTTGTAATTGAAATGTTTTACATGCGGTTTTGGCACCTTTACTTTTGTTAAGCATTTAAACACTTCCTCCACCACTCATGATGTACCTCTTCCAGACTTGAACCAGTTTGGTGGAAAATGTATCTGAGGTATTATGAAAAGCACATGAGGAAACAAGCAGCTGAGAGACAAAAATGGCGAAAACTGACAAGGAGATGTCTGACTGAAACACTCCTCGGACCATTCAAACAAATCTGTTTTAATGTATTTTCTGAAGCAGTGTAATAAAGATAAAAGTTTCCTCTTGCCTGATGCTCTAAACCAGAGAACTGTTGGCACAATATTCAACTTACACACTTTTTGAACATAAACCTTCCAGCACACTGTTCTCATAAAGGAGGAATATAATTGCAAAGTGTAGTCTGTTTGAAGACATAGTTAGTAAACCTAGTCTGCTTCACCTCAGGCAGGGTTGCTTAAACAAGTTTTAGATTCTTAACTCTCCAAAGTGGAGACAGACGCATGTTGGGGTCCACATTTGATCTTGGAGGATTTATATTACACCAGCTCTAGCATGAATAATCCTTTGCACAACAAAATGAGGCACAAACACAAACACAAACACAAGATCAAGATCACGATTCCACTGACTGTACCAGTAGAGATCCAATAAAAGAACATTTGCATTACATGAAATGTTTGAGATCTCGATGGCAGATACTGTGAATTTCCTTATTATGTATTTATGAGGTTGCAGAATACTTTAAATATCAAATCATTCACACAGAAAATGCTTGTTCAGCTCGGAGTGTGTCTTTCTATTCAACATGGTAGCCACTCTTTTCGAACACAAGCTGGCCTTTTGTTCATGGGTCCACATCATTACTTCTCCCTGGATTCCGTCAGAGTGAAGGCTGTGCTTGGATACTTTATTCACAATGCAGATATAATGAAGGAGCTGCAAGGAGGTGGAGTTAGACAATGTTACACACTGTACTGTGGTAACAAAAAGGCTGCAGCTGCCTCGCACTGAATGGCTTGCACATCAAAAAGCAGTGCGTCTAAGGACACGCATCTGGGCAACAGGTCTGTCAAGTCTGTCTTCTTTTAAACTCACAGGACCATAAAAAAAAAAAATCTGCGCCTAGTCGAAACAAGCAGAGCAGTGACGCTTTGAAAACGTTGCATTGTTACATATCTCACTCCTGTTCTTGGGTTGGGGGCAGCCGGATGTGCCTCAGGACTCTCACCACCTGGAACTCATACGTCTTAATGGTCTATCCCAAGCACTTTGCTATTAAGGCAGGTCTCTTGATAGTAAATAATATAGCATTTGCTGTCTGGCCTCTAAAACAGTGAGCATCTGTCTCAGCGCAATAACAGTTATATTTATCTAGCTGGTTTGGGGCTTTCTTTGTTGAAAAAACCACATATTATCGTATATTAAAACAGCACATGCTGTATTATCCTCACCCACCCTGAGGGGCTTTCTTTTGCCATCATAGTTTTCAGTAAGCCAGGTATATGAAATATAATAGGGATACCATATGTCTACAGAGCTGTCAAAAGGAGAAAATTATGTCATATCTAATTTGAGTGTAACTCACAAGATAAGGTTTTACTGGAAAAGATAAAATTACTCTTCATTGTGCTCTTAATGCTTGTCAAATGACTGAAAAGCTTTTTTAAGTTGATCCTAAATCATTCTGTATAATGAAGCTGAGAGAAAATTTACAATCATCAGTGCTATAATTCTGAAATATATACATGAAATATGATCTATCTATCTATCTATCTATCTATCTATCTATCTATCTATCCATCTATACACACATATACTATATGTGTATAGTATTGATGTATTTTTTCAGAATTAGTTTTTTTTCAGGATTTGTTTTTTAAATATACCGCCAAACTAATGAATAATGAAAGGGTAGTTTGTATGAATTTTATGAACCCGAAAACTGTGACAGGTCTAATATCCGTGAGTTCATCATTAGGTCATCATTCAGGTTTACATTCAGATAAACTTTATTGTCCATCACATTGGAACTTGTAGTTAATAAATATGTAAAAAAAAAAAAAAAAAAAGTAAAAAAGAAAACACACACAGTACTGTGACCTTTCTTGAACAACAGAAGGCAACAAGGTAGCATAAAGTAATTCTATCTTAAAAACACACGTCATGGTAGGATGGGGGGAAGGTTATTTTTCAATAAATTGACCTTTTGTGAGAACATATGGTAATTCTTACGAGATGCAGTCACTGGACGGGGACCACCCTCGCAGCCTGCAATAAAATTGTCACATGGCATTTACGGACAGACGCACTCCCCTGATCAACCTACTTTCATGTGTCTCACAGTCTTATATAACATGATTCCAATCACAGCTCAGGCAAAGGGCCACTTTGCCCAAGGAGAAACACTTCCTCCCCACGCTGACATGTCTTACCATGACAGACACAGAGCACAGTGCAACCTTGCGACTTCTGTTCCTTCGTACCATGTAGGTGTGCATAATCCCCTTGGGGGAGGTGACGTTTTAATTAAACTATCATATGCTATGAAAGGAATGGTTCATCGTTTTGCTGAGTTAGTTGAGATGACTGATACCATTCTCAAATCTCCTTAAAGCTCTAAACAAGATATAACATGTTAATAGTGAGTGAATTAGAGGTGCTGTTAGGTGATTTATTTATGTGTTTTTTGCTATTGAATAGATCCACATTAGCTGTTTCAAGTCTTTGTGCTAAATCTAACTAATAAGTGCACAATTTCAGTGTTTTTGTGTTATTACTGATAAGGTCACCTGCATATATAAGACTTAATTGTGAGTGTGTGTACAATTCTCTCTGGTTGGAATAACATGGAATAGAGACAGTTTAAACGGCACATAAGGAAGATCTATATTCAGCATATGTTGTATAAAAAAATATCAAAAGGCTGCAAAAACACTTCTATTAAATACAAATACAAATCAGAGCAATAGCATAACACAGACAAGTCCTTAAATCACGTCTGTTTTGTCCTCATGGTCCATGTGAAAGCATGTGAAGCACTTCCCTCAGGAGAACTGCAGGACTTTCTGCAGCGTCCTCCTGAGCGGCACCCTCTCCTCGGGCTTGCTGTCAGGGATCATACCAGCGCTCCTCTCTGCACTCAGCTGGATGTCCGGCCTGTTCTCCCTGACAGCCTGCAGCCCCGCCTGAGTGATGTTCCTGCAAAAGTCCACCTTGACCTCCTCCAGAGCGTTTCCATGAGCCACCACACCTTCCTGCAGGCTGCAGTCCGTGATGCGGACACAGTTCTCCAGGTGGAGGCTGCGTAGCTTCCTGCAGCTCTGCAGCACGGAGATCACATCCTGGTCAGTGATGTGTCCACAGCCAGACAGGGTTAGCTCGAGCAGGTTAGGACACCTGTGTGCACAGACAATGGCAGTAACATCATTAACACATGACAGGTTCCCAAACACGTGAAGGAGTACAACTAGTAAAAGACCTGTTTTGAGTCATCCTGACGCATCACACCTTAGGACATGTATTACAAGGCAGGATCACTGTGTGTTTGGACAAGGACTAGTCTTAAGTAAGCAATGCTGTTTGGTGTGTGAAGATGAATACTTTTTAGGGCTCACAAAGGGGAACATATACTGTAGAACAAAGAGTCTTGTCTCGCGCTATATGTGAATGAGATATAAGCAACACCACTGAGAGACAGCAACATGATCTCTTCAACGACAGAGCAGTTCAATACCCAGAGCAAGCTATCTTTTCTTTACACTGTGTCCCACTGGGCTTATATGTTTCCGTCCTTTAACAAGCTTTTGTGAATAAATAGAGTATGTTGCTATTGCACAGAACAATGACAGGATGTTTGATGAATGACAGCCAGATAAAAAAATAATAAATTTCCTCATGCTAAATTTCACAGGAATTACTTCTAAATTTCACAGGAATTACTTCTAAAAATGAATGTGAATTGTTGCTATAAAAATGCATGTGTTACTGCATGTCTCCACCCAGTATCAGGAGTGCACTGCAACCTACTGGCAGGCTGGCAGTACAGAGCTGGCAGACAGGCACTCTGATGGCTGCAGACCGGGGATGTCATTCACGTTCACTGATGCAGATTACATAAAGACTTACATAATCTTACCACTTTACCACATGTGAGCCAAACATATTCCATTTGCCTGCAAGTGTTGAGGCTGCTGCCCCAGTAACCTCTGAACATGGGATAGCACAGTCAATCCACGTGCACCGTTTCATTGTTGCATGGAAGGGGGGGGGGGCAATGTGGGGTTTTATCAGCGGATGTGACTGCACAGTATTGACGTTAACCAAAAAAGCAAGGAGGAGGTAGAGCAGTGGAATGACAAGAGCTCAAAGCTGGTGGCATTTAGACGTTCAGCTGCTCTCTGTGTGCCTCAGCACTGAAGGCACAGGATGGAGTTAAACATGATAGGTATAAAAACTTCATCAACCATTGTTACATAATCCACCCTCTCCATCCCCTCACTTTGCATAGATTTTTACGTTGTTGTTTTTTTTTTTTTTTTTGCACAAAAGCATGTCATTATTTGCTTCAATTTAATGAATATTTTTTTGTCTTAATCTATCCTAATCAAATTCCCTTGACTTACTTTCTCTTTGTCCTGCCTGTAGACATCTTCCATCAATAATGTATGCCACAGAAATGTCTGCAGTGTTTCCTTGTTTCCATTAAAGTTTGAGACATGATGTATTTCCCATTAAAACACACAACATAGAGGGCAGCCTGGTCTGAGCAGCACAAACAGAACACCACACCACTAACCTGTAATCATCTCTCTAATGACCTCTTTGGTTTCCTGGCGGTGTGTCTGTCTGGTCAAATTATCCAGTGAACTCTAAAAGGAACTGAGATGTATATTTAACATTCCCTTCTTTTGTTCTGTTAAGTCGAAGGATTTCTTTCAATCTTGCTAAATAGTTTTTTACTATCTAAATTCAGTGGTGAATATTTAAAAAAGCAGCTGTCAGATGAAACTGCGGGCACTGTGTAAGCAGAAGTCATAACTTATAACCTAAACAGTCACTCAAGATGTGCTTGAGTTCGTTTTGTAACAGAAAACATGAATTTATTTGAATGGTGCTCGTCTTGGAAGGAAACCATTAACAGCCAGAGCTTCTTGTGCCACCCACTGTGCAACCTACACTACATGGCATGTTTAGCATGTTAATTCGTGTTGCATAATTCTAATGCTGAGATCTCTGGATAATCAATATCAAATAAATGAGCTCTTGAAAATTGATATATATATATTGAAGTCATCTTGTACTAGAGGAGCAGTAGAGTGGAAACTGCAGTATAAAGAGGACCGCTGACATGCAATGTTTTATAGTTTTTTTCCATGAAGATAAAAAAAGGACTGACATGAGCTTGGCGTCAGAGTTTGCGTGGAGTCTTATCCAGGAAGAGGCAGGCAGAGACAGATGCACATGTTCATTCCTCTGACAGCAACAAAGAGCCAATTGTAGGCTCCACCTGCCTGCGTAAATCTCCAGTCTGCAGCTGACTGGGAGGGTCCGCAGCCAAATCACTCTTTATCACCCCCACAGCTTCTCCGAGGCCCCTCCCACTTTGTCACGTGCACTTGCTCTCTTCTCCCTTACACTATTTGGGAGGGTTTATCAGTATGCAGTGAGTGTGCCTTGAGATACAGGACCCAGACAAAGTAGGTGGTTCTAGTTTTGACTGGTCTCACAGCTCTCATGTGTTGCGTCTCAAATTTCACAATACAGGAAATCCTCACAGGGTCATACACTGAGCGCATGAGCCAGCCCCTCTTCCCTCCTCTTCTCCCGGCCAGCTGCGGTGGCCCAGCTCCCTCACATCAACGGTTATTACTGGCTACCACGAAGAAATTATCCAGAGACCTCATTAAGCCTCTCCAGGCCGACTCCTGCATGCAGCCAGCCACGCACACGAGGCCAAAAGCCAACGAAGCTACGTTTCAGTGACCTATCAAATCCAACTGTCACATCATTCGATAAATATAATTTGATATCTGACCACAGTTATGTTAGTTAATAGAATCAGGCTTGTGTCCAACAGATGTGTCATTTTTCTGTTTCTGTAGCCAGCTCTGGATACACCATCTGTTTCTAATGATTTTCTTCCCTGCTGCCTACAGCTGAACATGGCAGTTTCAGTAAGTCATGTGTCTCTAAATTAAAATAATTTTGTTCCCCGTGATGGAAGTGAATGACCCTGAAAAAAAACAGAAATTGCGTGATGCCCGAGACACATCCAACCTAAAATAGTTGTTTTTTGTTTTTTTTTTCAAGACAAAATTTTGAACGTTAATATGTAACACAAAGCGGTGAAACCTCGCGCTCCTGAAGGTATTTTCACATTGCCGGATATTGACAGAATCTAACAACATGACAGGAACACTTGACGATACAGTGTAATCCAAAAAACATAAAGTTATATGTTCAGTTTTAATGGAGGATGTGTTAGAATGGTGTTAATTCAGCTCTATGGTCACATTTGAGACCAACCTAGAGGTCACAAGATAACTCAGAAGTCACGAGAGAACCAATAAGAGTATAAATAGTATAGTACGGTTTGCTAGATTTTTCTGTTCCATTTTTTGATGTTAATGATAATTTTAGGATAATTTACTTCTAAATGTGTTTCAAATACAGCAAAGTAAATCACTCTTTGGTTTGAGTTGTCACCACCTGTAGACACAGGTTATGTCAGGTCACAAATATACATCTCATCAAAGCCAGAAAATCACTAGTGCTGTTTTATCCAGCCTCTGTTTGTATATTTCTTCACTGACCATTGGAAAAATGATTTTGTTATCTTTTAAAATAAATGACAAAGCAGGGGAGAACCACACACAAGCACTCACATGTGGCAGACATAGGCCAGGAAAGTGCTGACCAGGCTCTCATGTTTGCTGCAGATGTCCTTCTGAAATGAGCTCTTCAGCCAGTCCTCGATGTTGCACACTTGCAGGACCCTGCTGGAATACCAGCAAATAGTCAAGTAACGCAGTGAGGATCCCAGCACAAAGTTGTCTCTCCTCAGCTCACACGGGGAGTTGAAGTGGAGTAGATTCCAGAGGCGGGGGTCCAGGAAGACCTCACGCAGCTGGTGACAGGTAAGGGACAAACTCCTCCGGCTGTCCTTGTCCAGGAAGGAGAAGAGGTGGAGGAGACACTCATGGTTAAGCTGGGTGAGGTGCATGGTGAGCCGTCCCGGGACAGAAAGAGGGGCCTCGTCCCTGGGGCGGTCATAGGCCTGCTGGCAAGCAGCAACAATGAGCCCACAGCCTGTATTGTGTGGCCTAGATACATGATGCCTTCTCAGGCACATGCTGCGGGCCTGCACATATAAGGCTGTGGAGTGGAGGCTATTTTGGGAAGACAACTGCCGGTGCAGTCAAAGATGGAAGTGTTTGAGCCATACACTCCCTTTCCATCTGTCATGGCTCGCGACAGGCGGCAAGCACTGGACTGAGCCAGATGTTTACACTGACCTGGCCTAATTCTCAGATACAGATACGCAGACTGACACATAAAAAGAGAAACACCTCCAAAATGCAATGTAACACAATAAACCTGCCACTGCAGTGAATGTTTCGCTAGTTAAAATGTGCAGCTGTTGTTTAGACTTTCAGCTCTAATCCACTCCAAAATGAGTTTTGTGTTGTTTCTTCTCATTGATGTTTACCCTTCAGTGAGCAGTGATGTATAAGCACAGTTTGACACTGGACAACTGTTTTCACATTCACAATCTTTAAACTGGGAAGGAGGAGAAGCAGATGTAATTTTAAGAACTTTTAAGGAGGCGATCAAACGTTTTTTGTGGAAAACCCCACGTCAGACACAAAGTATTATTTAAAGAGGAGTCTTCAAACCTGTCAGGAGGGGATGTTTAAGTTGTTGTTTGTGTTCAATTTCAATTCTACTACACATTTTTAAAGATATACTGTTGGTGGTGAAAAAAAAAAATTAAGGTCATTCCACGTCAGGGGGTGGAGCAAAAATCATCTTAATATACATTTCAATCCAATACATAGCACCATTACAAACACAAATTACTTGGCATAATTAGTTTTACAAAGGCACCATTTACAGTAGTAAACACCTGTTGCACTGGAGTGAGTGAAGGCTTTACAACACAACATCAATGACTCGTTTTATGACCTCAGAACTTTCCTTTGTTATATTCAAGATCATTACAAAGCCTAATAATTTCATATGCCTACACCTGACACGCCCTTCATGTGGGAGAAAGTCACGAGCACAAACTGTTACGTAGGACTTTGCCTCAAGGAACATACTGAACTATGACTCAGTGTGTGCCTGAAATTGCTCAATTGGAACACAGAGGACATACTGAGATAGCAAAAGGAAAAATACCATTGTATCTGCCATCACTCCATGCTACATTGCTAGTTACATCCTGTTCCACTTGTTATCACCAACCTCTAAAAAAAATAAAAAAAACCTAGGACACTGGGAAATGCCACAATTGGGAAGGTGATTTCAATCTGTACTGTGACTCACCGTGTAATAACGACCCTAACCAGACCTCTGATCTAACAACCTAGCACAAACACAATGCAATGTGAGCTCATTATTAGCAGCTGTGATCTAGCCTCTGAGAGGGAAAGAAAGAGGAGGGGAAAAAAGGCCACTTGTGTCATTAATGGGGACAGAGTAGCGAGCCCACAGCCACCTGTGAGCAGGCGAGGAAGAGCAGCTGTTCATCAACATACAGGAGCGCTTGTGTCTGCCTGAGTGAGAAGGCTGACTGGCTGGCACGTGTCCCGAGGGGAGCTCTTATGAATGTGTGTGTGGGAGGGTGGGTGGAGATGTTCGCTAGAGGGAAGGTAAAAACAAAAAAAAAAAAAAAAAAAAAATGTCATGATAAAAAAAATATGCTCTCTGTCTCCTCTGAGGTCATACTCGAACACATCAAAGGCTGTTTTCCATTACACACCATAATAAGGGTGTTGCGCATATAAACATAATGTACCTTCTGGTGTGCATGTGTCCAACAAACAAAATCACATTACATCATTGGTAAACATGTCAATATATGTAGATAATGTACATTTGAAAAATTGTAGTCTATATTTATTTAATATTTTTGATATCAAACCTTCTCTAAGAACATACAAATGTGTAAAAAAAGATAACATCCAGCAACAGTACATGCTGCTCAAATTATAGGCAAACAGTGAGATTATTTTTTCATTAGGTTTTGCTCGTTTTGAACGCTGCAACTATTGATTATTTTGATATTGATGAATTATTTATCACTTAAAAATTGTGAAAAATGGGACACAATTTCCTAGAGTAGAAGACAGGTCTTCAAATCACTTTTCTGTCCAAAAAATAAAGATATCAGTTTACTAAAATGCTAGACAAGAAAAACAAAACCTCACATTTGAAAATCAAGAACCCTAAAATGTTGTGAATTTCATAAAAAGACTTAATTAATCAGTTATCTGTTGTAGATTAATAATCTGTCGATAGACTAATTGGGACAAGTCTGCCTTAACTGTTGGTCTCTCCGTCCTGGAGTTCAAGTTTTTGTCTTCTTGACTTACAACTAAGAACAAAAATTAAACATGTAATAGCTCCTGAAGCATCAGTATCTTTCAACTATTGTTCATAACTCTGTATCCTTGAGCTAAATTCAAAGAAATTCTAGGCCATTATCATTCAGACTTATTAAAACATAACAACTTCAACTTCTGTCAATTGAAAGCCATTAGCACCTAGTGGACACTGTGTGTTTAGTTGTCACTGCTGCAGGTTGTGGTAATGGATCAGCTGGGTCACTGGGAAATGAGTGAGGTTCAGAAAAGATTTACATTTTTTTCCAAAGATTAAAAAAAACACCACCAAACATTAGAAAAAAAGTTTCTCTTTTAGTATTTTGTCATGTTCACTTTGCCTGATACATAGTTTAAAAGAGAATTTCATCAGGGCCTGTGTCTAAGCCCATTTCAGATCAACATAAAATGTTAAAAGATACTCCAGCACCAATACAGACAAACAAAACAATTTGAGAATGATCATTTTTTTTCACATTGGTTCTGGTCAAGAGGTTAAAACAACTTTCTACAGCCCTAATGAGCACTTGTCAGTCAATAAATGCATTGCATTCTAAATCCTAAAATCTCCCCTAATACCTGGAAAAGAGAACTATGAGGTTCTTAGAGGTGGAAAATATAAAATTAGAAACTTTAAAAACAATAAAGACTCCAAATATTGTTACAATGACACACTGTCTTAACACAACAAATCTCATCAGTCTAGGATTAACATTGGACCAACTGAGGTTTTCCAAGGCTAAAGCTTTACTTCATTACTTTAAACGATCACCTTTGGAATCTATTAGATACGGAGAAGTCTACCTCAACTGAGGAATACATAATCAAGAAAATAAAGGCAAAGAGTCGTACTAAACAAAAATCAAGCAGCAAATTATACACAATGCCGTCATGCAGGTCATAAAAACAAAATAGTTGCACATATATTAAACGTGAAAATTAGCTATCATAATCAAGCACTGTGAGAGATGTGGCTGAGGTGAAGCCAAAATGGAGTGAGGAGCTGGTCTGAGGCTGTAAAGTCGGAGACAATCATTGTACAACCGTTTGTATTGCTTGGCTAGCTTCCTCTGCTGCGGTCTTCTCTGAGGTATCCCTATCTGCTGCGGCCTCCACTGAAGCTGTGTCAGCTTCATCCAATGCAGCCATGTCTTTGCCCACATTTTCCAGGGTGGCATTATCTGGGGCTTTCACGTCCAAGGTAACCATGTGTGAGGCTGACGCATCCATCAAAACACTGTCTGTGGCTACTGTGTCGCCTGCAGCCTTGCCCTGAGCAACTGCTTCTGAAGAAACACCGTCCACGGCTGCCGTGTCCACAGCAGGTTTGTTTGTGGCTGTGCTGTTTGGGGCAGTCTTGTCTGAGGCCACCTGGCCAGTCCTCTCCACGTAGAAGAGGATGTACGCCTTGGCTTTCCTCACTGTGTCCTCATTGGTCAGAGTTACTGTGCTGTCATTGAAGTGGTACCAGCGGCCCTTGTGGCTGCCATATGCTGTATAATGCCCTGATCCAACCCTGTGAACACAGACATATAAATTATGTTCTGCTCTCTGGCCTCTGACAAGACGTCTTTTGCTGCTGCTGAAGTGAGGGGGAAGTGTTCAGCTTCTCAACGCAGCAGCAGTGCAACATCACCACTCAGAGGCCAAGGGTAAAAACAGCAGCTCTTTAATCAACAGTTGCTCTTGGCATGTCTAAACGCATTTTCAAGGACTCTCAGCCTAATGCCTTTCAGCGTTTAGTGGCTTCATGAATTTTTAAACTGCAGCTGTCCACAAGGCTTTTCAACAAAACTGGATCTGAATTGTTTTTACAGCAATGGGTTGACTGACAGCCTGCTGCGGTAGGCAGAACCGGTCAGTAGATGATAATGTATAGATTTACGTTTGAGTGTTGATTTTCTTTTTTTCATGAGGGGACGCAGCTGATTTGCTTCCATGGTGAAAAATGCACATCTAGCATATATCTGATATCAAGATGCTGCATCTTAAGGCTGTTGTAAGTTCTCATTAAAACAGTAAATTATAATTTCACAGATGACACATAAATCTGAAAGCACTGATTATCAATTATAACTTGGCCCTTTGTGTGCTTAAACTAAGATACTTCTTAAGTAAGCACATTTCACAATTATATCTGTTTTCACAAAATCATTTTCTTATTGTCCTACACTTTAGGCATTGAAATAAATCATAGGATCAAACCTGAGAAATGCCAAACATCTACTCACCCAGAACCATGATGCACTACGACAGCCACAAGGTCATACAGGCAACTCCCTGGTAATGAGTTCTCTGGCTGCAAATGTAAACAAGCAAGATGAGAATTTCCTCTTTGGACTCAGTTCTACCCACACCATTGTGCCCCAGTTACAACAGAGTGTAGACAGACAGCTTCACACCTGAAAGTGCACACAAGCCAGATTTCTCACTTTCATACTGGTACACACATTAAAGTCCGACAAGTATCACACGAAAATTGCGGGTAGTCTCAAATTCCAAATGAGCAATAACAGAGGCAGCATATTTGAGGACTCATAGGTGTTTTATATGAAGATGAGAGGCTCATTAGACTCAAAAATGTTACAACTTAAAGGAAAGTAGCAACAAAAAAGGAATAATTTGAAGGGAAATTCCAGTTTTTCCTTTGTATCCATTGATGTGTCACACAACTGAATTGCTTTACAATAGCTCCCCCTAGAGCCACTAGACGTTCAGACACTCAGAAGGCGAATCACTTCACTGGTCTTTGACACAGAATGATCTAATTACATTACCTTCCACGCATTTGCACAAAAGTATCAAACAGCAGGTACAGCCCTACTGCTTTCCTGAACACTAAACAGATGCTCGTGACTGTTAACTGCTAAATCATAAACACACTATAAATGGTACTGGAACAACAAAGGCCTGCCCATTACTGTTAATAAGTCATTTAATATCTATATTTCTTTGGTACTATAACTATATACACACACACACACACATATATATATATATATATATATATATAACTTATATAACTTCCAATTTATCAGTATGTACACAATGTAATTTTGAGACAGTCCCATTATTTTCCAGATGCAGTGCATCTCTGGACAGGCAGAGGCCAAAAGTGATCTCACTGGATGACATTTTTTTTCTTGTCTCATCAGCTGACTGTAAAAAGGGAAACTTCAGTTTCTAAGTCACCAGTTTAGCAAATGAGCTAGTATAATTTGTGCATATAAACAGACCTTCTGTAATATCTAAATTTCAAATTGTCTATTCTTCATGCTGTCTGTGGCTGCTGTATTTGTGCCCAACTCACAGTGCAGTTATTACGGTCATATTTCACATTTTACCAAAGTCAGCTGTCTGGCATTTTGCTTATGATTTTTCCATAGTGTGACTTGTGGCTTCTTTTTTTAAGTTACCAAATCATACCCCATCATTACAAAAGGTTTAAGTTTGGCACAAGTACACTAGGTTCTTGTGGTATTTTGATGGTCCCAACAAGTACAACTGAGGTAAAGCCTATAAACATTTCCAGAATGACCACATTGGCAAAGTTGATTTTCTCTTCAAATCTCCCCTAAAAGTGGATGCAGCTAAAAGCAAGAGTGGTTTATTAATGCAAGTATTTATGAGGGTGTTTATTTATGTTGCTTACTGTGGTACAGGCACAGTCTATAAAACTGCAGCTGATTATCACAGAGACCTGGTCTGAAACTATACAGTTGACCTCTGACCTGTTGCGCTACTTACTGTAGCATTATTTGGACTTTGACACTGACCTTGTCCAACTGAGCTGCAGCAGTTTTATTTTTATAAATTTATTATTCCTTATTTTTTCATCATTTTCAGATCGATTTTACATCAACTTGTAAACGTCCTTCAATTGCCACAGAACGTCTACTATTATTTGAAATCCCTTGGCTGGGATATAACTGTTTAAAAAAATATATTGTTAAATTCCATGATCAGCATCTCAGCTCACCTCAAGTAAGTAGCCCCTCATGTCCAAGCCTGTCAGTGGAAATTCCACATAGGTATCAACCTTGTTCCTCAAAAAGGCTGTCCAGTGGAACCTTTTTAGGTGCAGACACAAAACCTACAATTGCAAACAAAACCCCAGTTACACCAAAGCATGCTGCCTCCCTCAGAATTCTACTTTCACAGAATATCAGTCAAATTAGTGAAGTGTAAAAAATGAACTGATGATTTCTCTGTCTCCTGCCTTTGGCAGCTTCTGGACCCAGAACTTCTTAGTGGATTTCTGTCGTTTTTTACACTTGTGGCAATAGTACAGCTCAGTTTCATCAAGTTCTTCCAGGTCAGTGAAGCTACGTAGGCAGTCTAAAACAAAACCAGGTCAATATAAGACACTGTCATTAAACTCAGCAGTTCACAAATAGAAACTAATACTGCCAAAAGCAACATGTCTTAGGAGTCACTGCCGTCCACAGTGGGAAACTTACCACGTAAGGTGCATGTTGGCCCTGGCTCCTGGTCCTTACTTCTCTTTTGTCTGAACTGGCTGGGAATGTCCAAAGACAGATCTGGGAATGAATAGACAATGAAATTAATTTTCTGATATCACACATTATCAGGCTGTAACGTACTGAAGGAGAAAAATACTGTACCTTTCTTCAACTTGCTGTACGTGGTTATTCACTAACAAAAATTGTCTTACCAAGAAATGGATCAAACTTCCGAGATTCTGTCCCACATATCAGGCAGTTCACTTCATTCTGCAGTATTCCACCAAAAATTGATGTGACAACACTGGCAGTCCCATTTCTGTAAGAATCAAAAAGCAAACAAAGGAGTTCTAATCAATTAATGTGTATATATTCAAATCTTTTTGTGTTCAGTGTATAAGCCAAACCCTAACCCCTCATGTTCTTCATGTGGATCTAGAATGTTTACTGACATAAGCATTTTGTGAAAATGTACTCGAGCACAATGTAACTCATTGGTGGTTGTGATCATTACCACTTCTAAAAGGCCCCGTACAGCAAAGTTAAAACTAGACTGCTTTCAAAACAGAAAAAGCACAACAATTAAACACGATATGTAAAAACACCATTGTAAAATAGGCTACTGAAAAAAACAAAAAGCAACCAGACACTTTTGTAAGCCAAGTCATGGATGGTGGACAGCAGTCTACTTGGTCAATATAAATTCAGCTAGAAAAACAGCACAAACACAAAAACACATAAATAACATGGCAAAAACAAAATAATTGTAAGGTTAGATGGACCTACATGCAGCATTTGCCGTCTGCTGTGGAAAGTCTGACTCCATCCTGAGGTGAGACTTGGAGAGACGCCCCGTTGCGACTGTACTGGAGCTCCCTGTGGAGGTGGTCCAGCAGGTAACGCATGAACTCGTGGGCGTCCTGCTGCTGATAGCCCCTGAACACAAAAACATAGCTTTAAATGATACTACTGTAAAAACTCACGATACATTGCTACATATTTTGACTCTAATATGTTACACTTAAGCACAGAGACAGAAAACAGAAGTGAATAAGAAACTGTTTACCCCTCAGTATTAGGAGCTTAATTCCTGAAAATTCTCTGTACAATGTTGGCATACCTGAAACTTGGCATGATTTTCCATATGGCATAAAATAAGGAGTCTGGACTGAAGGCTGTCTGGCTCCCTTGCCACAGGGAACAAAGGGTTTTCCTAAACTCCTCCACCAAAGACCTGTTCAGCATAAAAAAAGCCTGTTACCATGTTGAAGGACCTGAGGCAATAAAGCATATCTAATACATTTCTAAGAAAACTTATCAATGCAAAAGACTTACCAATGTTAAAACATTAACCCACATCAAAAAACTTGTAATACAATATACAGTATTTTTTCTTGTCACTAACTGTACAACACTATTTGTGTACTATTTGAATCTTGCTCTGCGGGAGAATTAAGAAAAGAGCAGGTTGTCTTCTGTGGTCACTCACAAGTAACAATTTTATCAATTTCATACTTGCTGAAATTAATTTCAGATCAATGCAATCAGCCCATAAATCCTCCCTCCTTCAGAAGAGGACCTTACACACTGTTGTCCCCTTGGCTGCGGGTGTGGTACATCCTTCTTCCTGCTGTCTTACCACTGCGTAGAGCTACTGCAGGCAACTCCTTGAAATAACAGCTGAACTGCTCAATGTTGCTGTCAAAGAAACAAACATTCAGTGATGACATGATTGACATCTGAGATTTGCAAACTTTGCCAAAAATGTAGCAGGTAGGAACAACCATTATCCTCTAGGTAAAATGCTCAAGATCTAGGTTAGCTATATAGGTTTGCCTGAGTGCTGCTGAATGATCATATTTTGCGTTTTAATTGTAGATAAATCAAGTCAATGTTAATTTACTGCTGACCCTCCTCCAAAATATGTCAGTTTTTTTTTTTTTATTCAAAATGTTATCCAAACTTCCAAGCAGCCATTAGTTCCTACTCACTTACTAGTATGTTATCAGTTATACAGTTAAAGTTGTAGATTCTTATGACAAACAACAACCTTTACCTCATTCTTGTTATGACTACTGTCTGCCGGATTTCATTTTCTGACAGCACACTTTTCAGCTGACTACTCAAATCTAGTAGCTTCCCACTGACACATACACATAGCATCCTACAACAGTTTCGTATCACTGCGCTTAAAACTGCTTCACCACAACAGCTGTGTTTAACAAAGGATTTCAGAAATCCAGATTGAATGTAAATGTAAATCTAACAAAGAGAACTGTATTTCAGAGTGATGACTTCTTGAAGCACATGTCAAGATTCTGCAAATGGATTTCAACAAAATATTGAAATTCATGGAAAGTAATGGGTGCCTGGAAAGTAGGAAAGTAGATTTTTTTTTTGTCAGCTATGGGATGGCTTTGGCAAATGGTCAGCAGTAGTATCAGATGTACTTTATATCAAGCAAATGTACAGACACATCAGTATAATCCTTAAAAAAGAAGGCAAATGTGTGTTAGTTGGAAAATCTGGCCTTTGACTGTGTCTTGTTTCCAAGCAGCCCGTGTAATCCCCCCGACTGTGCCCCAGACTGTATTAATAAAGGATGACTGGTCGTGGGGCCCTGGGTCTACAGGGGCTGAGCCACTGAAGCATGCTGCAAACCCAGTTTACCACCCACAAACCTCGTCCTCAGTGCAGAGCCTTACCTGAGGGACTGCAGAATGGCATTCATGAAGCATGTGTTGCCCAAGTTCCGCAGGCCTGTAGCACCTAAAGCTACCCCATCCTGGCAGAGAAAAGTGAGATACATTAATATGTAGATTTATTATACATACATATATACATACACACACACATTTAGGGACTAACTAACATTTAAAGAGACTGCAATAGTTATTTTTATGTAGAGCTCTGTAAAAGCTGCTGTGATTCATTTAATTGGATCCCTGTCCCACAGTGTGAACATAGTCTAGTAAAAGGAAAATTTGCGCAGAGGTTGAGTGGTAGCACAGTATTTTGTGTTAGGACACAGTTGTGGAGTGGCTGCAACTTTGCGTCTTCTTACAAAAGAAAATAATCATAATAATTTCAGGCACTCACATTGTCTTTTAACAATTTATTGTCTGGAGCTTGGCTTTCTTGAAGTTTTCTTTTCCTCTGTCTGTCACCCATCAGTGCTGAGCTGGAAGAGGGAAAACATTTTATCTGGATACAAATCTTCTTGAATGTTGTAAAACATGTTCTTTGTGCATCTTCCTGATACGGCAGGGTTTTTTTGTAAACTTAATGATGATAAAGTAAAACGATAACACAAAAACATATTTAAAGACTTAACTCTTGAGATTTGTACTTACTTTTCTAAACTCTGAAGATGTTCCCTCACCTTCTGCACCTGTCCAGGTTTGGTGTCATTGACAACAAATTCATCACATCTGTAACTATAAAATCCACATTAGACAATATACTTAGTTGAAAACACAATAAACTTAATGAGATTTGAAACACAGTAATAATAAATATATCCATGTTGTGTTTCACTGTGGTAGCGTATGGCACTGAACCACAGGTATGTGTCAGGAATGATTTTCATCAAATACTTGAGTATAGTTGAGTATAGTTTATGAAATATTTACGAAATATGTTTCACTTGGAATTAACACATGACTATTTGTGACATGTATCCAGAAGAATGTTGGATCACTTGCAAAGTAACTGATCAAGCTTCAATACAATACTGAAGATTGTTTAAAAAAAAAAAAAAAAAAAAACAACATTTGGTTCCTATTACCATGGAATAACACTCCCTTGATTCCTAAACGGTTTAATGACTGTACTTTTGCGGGGCCCCACGGTGAGTCACAGATTGTAGACATAGATAGGTTGGTCATGAAGGACACTTACCAAAACACGCTGTAGTTGCTGCAGTCCATGCAGACAGAGTGATGGGATTTCTCTTTCTCCTGTTTCTCACCCTTCTTTTGACTAATGCCAAGGACATGACTCTCTTCAAAGTGCTTCTTTGCATGTCCATTGACGTATCTAGATAAAATAGATCATTTTAAAACACAACTATCAACGTATATTGGCCTAATTTATGCTCAAAATGCCCCCCAGAATGACTATGCTGCTTCTCAACTACCAGACCATAACTATTAATGCCTCTTATGTATTACCAATGCATTCAAGTCACAAAGCTAAGCATTTGTTTGACTAAAAGATCTTTCTTTCAATCTTTGTTAAAAAAAACAGAAGGCTGTTTAACAGCACTTCCTCATGTTTTGATAATATTTCCAGAATCTTCAAAGACTCATCTAACTATCTGGAGAAAAACATAATCTGTTGCCGTGTAATAAAACAGATATTTAACCCACTTTACAAGTTAAGACACTCAATCCCTTGTCCAAACAAGGATGGTAACTGGAAATGACATAACTCCTGGCTTGATTTGTGGGACATGTACCAAAATTCAAAAGAGCTATCATTTGTTGTATTCATATTTGTATATATTATGTTTGTTTTACACAATTCAAGATTTCTTTATACAACGAGTTTACAGTTTTCTAACACTGTACAAAACCAAGCAAGGAAATGTGTCATTTTTGTCTACTGTGCTAGAATATCTATCTTTAACAAACAGCTGTATGTGTTGTAAAACAACCTTCTAGTTCTTTCAAAGTCCATCAAGGAGAAAAAATGGACACTAAGCTCTGTGACTTGAATAAAATAATAATTTATCAGAAGTCAAATTTGAGGCTACCAGGCCTATCGTAATACAACTGCAGCTCTGGAAGATTACTTTAGCCAAATACTTGAGATTTGTTTTTTTAACATCAGGTTTTGAGGGCTGTATTTATACACAGGCATTTCAGTGACCACTGATTGACTTCTGTAGACTACAAACCTTAATTTACATATTGGAGACCCTAACGTGTTTGCATAATTGATTTGCCGGTTTAAATGATCACCAAAAGCAAAAGGAATATGTTTGCCACTCTTGAATGCAGCTTTAGTTGCCAACAAAACATCAGCAGACACCAACTTACCTTCCACAATGGACCATCAGACATGTAAGACAAATCCATGGACTTTTATTAGACCTGCAAACTGGAGATAAAAGACGAAGCTGTCATGGTTGTGAAGTCAACAATTTAACGACACAATACTACTGTGATTTGTTTTTCAAAGGGCCATTCTTTCATGTTTGACAAGGACGTAAACTATCTTGTGAATTGTAATTTGCCCTTGTAATTGCTGTTGTGCTGACTTGTAGCTACAGTATCTCAGTAGCTGACACTAATGTGGCCGCGTCAGTGGGCTGACCGGAGGCTAGGATCCAAAACATCACACGGACAGCTCTAATTTATGTTTACATTACCGTCGATTTTAGCATGAACGTAAAATGAAAGGGTGACAAACAGTCTTACCGTTGCAACACCAGGAGGACGGAGTGCCGTTGGGGAACCTGGATGAATCGACAGCGCAGCTCACATTTGAGTTCAGATGAGGGCACTCCATCAGCTTACAATAGAGAATAAGTCAGCTAACGTTATCCAACACTGCACCAGCGGTACCGGGAACAAGGCAGCTAACAATAGGTAGCCAATTAACCTAAACTAGCTAGCTAACGTTAGCTGACCAACTACTTCTGTTCGCGGACGCACGTTTTCCTGTCTTTGCTAACGCTAGTACGTTTGGTAGCTACTAGATTTCCTGCATGATTTCAGAGTACAGCAGTTTACAAAAAAATGGGTACTGCTATTTTCACCCTAACATGTTGTAAAATAAAACAGTAACGTTATCTTTGGTTTAAAAGGTACTAGGTGACTGCTGTCGTTTGTCACAAACAAATGGAAATAACTTGAGGAAGTGACGTAGCGTCTGCCGGCTCGGCTGTTTGCCAGAAAACAAAGATGAAAGAGATTCTGAGCTAGTACTGGACTACTTCCTGCTTCGCTTACAGTCATCGGGTCGCTTAGAAATACTGTATAAGTAATTCACATGTGGGTCGACAGTCATGTCTGCCAGATTTATGCCTACTGGCGTTTGGAAGCGCTGATATTTGACCAAATTCAGCCATATGAATAGGTTTGTTTGGTTGTCATTCTCACGCATGCGTACTTTTGTCAATGCCGCTTTCGACAATACCAAGAGTCAGTGAATCATCTTTAGCGTGACTTTAAACATTTTAAAACGTTGAAATGGTTTTACCCATGGATGTATTATGAGTCTTATAATACATACATGGTTTTACCATAAATATAAATCATAATTATATTCGTGTTAAATGCGCAAGCACGCTTACTTTATATGATATGCATATAAGTATGCAGTTTAGTCTATTTTATACTTCTACTTCATTGCATTTCAGTGGAGAATATTGCACTTTTTCTTTTCTGATTAAGATTTTACAAATGTTTAGGATTTGGATTGTTGTATTAGCGCTTATTACGTTTACTTAAGGAATCTTAATACTTCTTCCTCCACTGCTTTATTTCTTCTGCAAAAGGCCATGAATCACTGTCAATGTTCAACTCATGTTTTCAGACAGAAATGAATCAAATAAAGTCAGCAAAATTACATTTTCAATTAATAACAATGTATCAACTTGAATGGGGTTGGAAACTGACTGTGTGAGGCTGACCTGTTACTACAACACAAGGTGGTTGCTCAATTTATCATCAAGAAACTATTAGGGTTTGAACTTCAAGATTCAAAACAATATCAGATTACTGACATGTATGAACTATTAATGTACAGGTTATTATGTTTGGCTTGAATACTTTGTGTGTATGGATGATCATGTTGTTAAAAGGGTCTGAGAGCAAAATGATACATTTGAAAAGCAAAGTAATCCATTTTTATCATGATAAACCTTTATTTTCTCATATGATGTATGTTAAAATGGCTGATCTGACATGAACAGATGCCACACATTAAATTAATGATTTGATTTGTTAAATTAATATATGAATTATTAACCTGTTCAACCACATCTTCTTACACATGGGGATCTCAGCTTTAAGGATAAGAAAGTCAGCTGAAAGGTGAACATTTTACAGAGTGCCTGGACACAAAACAACTACAGGCATTTTTAATCTGCAAACACTGTCTGAGAACAATTTTAGCACTAAAAGATAAAGAAAATGTTTTGTGAATATTTACACCACCTACAATAATAAAAAACAGTTGGAACTCCACAAGCACAAAACGCACAAAATGAGACATTCTAATGATTATTATAAAAAAATATTGTGAATATACGACATACAAGCATGCACATGAACTTTTAAAGATGCTACAGCCATACATCTTACGATAAATGTGAGAAAATGTGAAAAAAAAAAAATTGACACTTTTATGTTAAGATCTTTACAGCCTAAAACTAAAGATTCACAAATGCTGAGCAGGAAAACATACACTTAAAATAAGTGCTGTGTTGTTTATTTTAACAGATTGTTGGGTTGATTATGCTGGTTGATAATGCTGGGATGTTTAGGGTAGATGCTTTTGGGTTGCTCATGTTGGTTGGGTTTTTTTGAACAAGGAGCTCTTGTTCATTCATTTTCTCACTTGGCAATAGTCGAATTGTCTGGATCCATCTTGCACATGGTGGGCAGGATATCTGGTAAAGGTAAAGGTCCCATATTGAATTACAGTAGGAAGTGTCATTGCTTTGTTTTACATTCGTAGTTTGTTATTTTTTGCTTTCAAACATTCTGGACCTAAAATTACCTTCACAGATAACACTCCAGTTCAGGAGCCAACTATTTGATATGCAGCTGATTTTTATGACAGCGCTCCCTGGTCTTAAACAAAGGGGCATGACTGTGTGTGTGTGTGTGTGTGTTTTGATACGTAACCTCAATAACTTAAATGTTAGTTTTTGCAACACTAAGTGACTGATATGTAATAGTACTTAACAATATTGAACCACCACGGTTCAGTAGCAGACAACAGTCAACTGTTTCCACACATTTTGTGCCTTGGGGATGACATGTTGATGTGCCAGGCCTTCACCATTATTTCAGCATTGAAACCGACTCTTTGCTTGAGGCTATAGCTGTTTTTTCAAGGCTTTCTTCTGTGAGTTTCTCTAGCAGGTAGTGTATTGTATATTATGTACATTTGTTTTCACGCAGAACACATTTTGGCTGAAAAATGGTAAAATGTCAATACATGCACGTTAACAGTGGCCTGAATAGTGTGTTTGCATTATTATGGGAAATGATTATAAAGTACATAACATTAATTAAATGAACGGCTATATATGCTAATATACAGATTTTATTTATTTATGTATTATTATGAGACAGGAAATAACCCAGTGTGTGGGTAATAAGTAATCCAGCAATAGAGTTACTTTCACTCACTACGTTGGGTCAAATGAACAATTTAGCATTCTGGGTTAAATGGTAAAACCCAGCATTTGGGTCAAACCAACCCAGAATGTTTTCCGTCTAATAGTTAACCTCAAAACACCAAAACAGCTCTAAATATATGTGTTGGGCTTTGAATTGACACATGCATTCATATGACTTAAGGCAGTTTTCAGCAAATGGTTGAACCAGGCGATGATGCAATTATATTTTGGAAACAATGAAATTCTTATGAGATCACACAGTTAAAAACATTTACAGTGCACAAAAGAATGAGTATCTGAACTTGAAATGATAGTAGATATCTAATTGTGAATATTATTATATTCTTATCTATTATTATCTTTTTCTTAAGTATCTCTTACCGACATTTGCAGTTTTTTCTCTTGCACTGTCCACTTTGCTGCTGTAATACTGCAAATTTCCCCACTGTGGGACCAACAAAGGATATCTTAATCTTAATCTTCTGCTCCTGAGCTCGAATGTTTGTCTTAAACACCACTAGCAGTTTTTCCAAAATGTCATCTGAATGATAGATGTTTTTCTTTTAGGACTGCAATTCACAATTAATTCTATTAATAATTAATATACCAATTATTTCCCAATTTATCATTTGGTCTATAAAATTTCTTAGATCCTAAATTCCTTTGTCCAACCAACAGTGCAAAAACTAAATATGTGCACTTTCCTATCACATAAGACCAAGAAAAAAAGGAAAGCTGAAACAAAGATAATGGTTGTTTCTTCTTGAAAAATTTGTTCAGGGATTAATCAGTTCAGTCAATGCATTCATTGAACTGTTTGAGCTCTATTTTCTTTTTGATTACACTTGACTTCAAACAGATTTATTTAGGATTTAATGAATAAAAGCACATAAAGCTCCCAGCGAAAAAACAAAAAACAACTTAAGAATCATCACTTTGCACATGTCGTTGAGGTGAAACTAGATACAAAATTGAACAAAACTGTTATTGCTATTACATCTATCAGTAAAAAAAAATCAAAATTGGACTTAAATGTATAATCAGTTGATATGTTTGGCATCAACACTATTAGAGTTATAATATAAAATCAAGTTGGTAAAAACTCCACGTTTCTATTAAGGAGGCATGATTATCTATGCCATCTCAATTCCCTGCTCCCGAAGAGGTGAGTCAGATTTGGGGTCTTTACTCTTCCCTGGTGCCCTCTTCTTGGAATCCTTTTTCCTAAAGAAATACAATAACAAGATATTTAAAGGAGAGTATTCATTACCTGTAAGTAATGTTTTTGCTTTTCAGTTGTAGTCTGTCATCATTCTTTATCTAATACATGACGGAGACTTACTTTGACCTAACGGTCAAGACGATCACAGTTATGAGGATAGAGGCAACAATGAGAGCAAGCAAAACTCCACAGATGATTGCTGTTAAAGAGGACAACAGTGTAATGATGGTGAATCAGTGACCTTAACTAACTTCAATAAAAATAAACTAACTATATAACAACATTTATATGCAGATAGTTGTAAATAGTTAGATTCTGATGTAGAATGTGTAAAAACCAGTTTGGACTAAAGCAAATTCAACTAAAACAGGGATCTGCTAAGCTTATGTTGCCACTTTTAGTAGTATAATAACAAATACTTCATAGTATATTGGAAATTAAGTTTGTGTACCTTGTCATGGCTTTTAGCTAAATACAGTATTATACTGGATTCACTGTGTGTCTACTCACCAACAGGGGTGTCTGGCTCGTCCTCCTCCGGTTCATCACCATCATCTTCAAGACAATTAACCAATTAACATTAACATGTTGAAAAACGTGATTAAATGTGTCGTGTTTTAAAAATATGCATTGACTTTTTGATGTGTATATATATATATATATATATATATATATATATATATATATATATATATATATATATATATATATATTCATTTATTTATTTATAAGCAACTGTGTACATAAGAGATTTGCACTCACCATGGATTCCAGCACATGTGGCATTGCAGCTGTTATAGTCGGGAAATCTGTTTCCATTTCCGATGCAGCCAGTCCAAATAAACCGTTTGCATTTGTCATAAACAGAATTGTAATAGTACCTCAAATACTGACCACGACATTCACCTGCGGCCTTTTTGAAGTGGCAAGCTTTAGATTCTGTAAAGAGAAAACATCATCCTCATTACAAGTTGTCATAGCAGTGGCTGCATTCTATTAATAATTTCAAGATAGAAAAAAACAAAACAGAAAAGTGATTTATTTATGTCTAAACTATCTGGCTATCAAAAAGCAGAGTACTAGATGGTTAAAATTTTATTAAGCAGGCTGTAAAGACTTTGGGTGTGTTCATTCACATTTGTCTGGCAAAAGTAGTCCTGCTCTTTCACCACTTGGGGGCGTATCACTTATACGCAATTTGACACTTGTCTTTAATACAGCTTCTGAGGAAATACAGTAATTACATGTGAAAAATGTGAAACTGTAAAAATCATCAGTATTGACAAAATGGTATTGCCACTGATAACTTGTAAGCTTTGTGGTCATAATTAACATGGTGCACTTCAAGCATAACACAGGGATCCCTGACTAAAATCTGGTTGAGACTCAAGAAGGCCTCTGTCCCTCTCTCTCTCTCTCTCTCTCTGTTTCTGTCTCTCTCTCTTTCTCCCTTAGTTTCGATGGAGGAGGCTTGCTGATGATGTAGTGTTTCCTTTCATGATCCTTTAGGTCATAAACCGGAACCTTATTAACAAGTTCATGGTCCAAAGTCCTCAGAAAGACTGACATATTTTCTTAGTCTGGAATCATCTAGTTTTCTGCGGTTTTTGAAGTTACATTGTACATTTAAAACTGAGGGTAAGTGGTTAAACAAAATCAACGATTAGACTTCTCTAATTATAAATGCATAAAATCATCTTACCATCCATGGGGTAGATATTCTCTGCATTGGCGGAACAGTTTCTTATGCACTCTCTTTCATTTTCAAAATAGTTGCCATTTCCTCCTGTACCTCTGTATATGAAGGGATTGCACTGATCTTTGGCAGGATCATAATACAGAGCAAAAATGAAGCTTGAGCCTTCACCTTCATCAGGGGGCAAGTGACAGAAATCTGTTGGATGATAAAATTGTACTGCAAGTTAGAAAAGTTTTATATGCACAACGATTTTGTTTTCAAGCAATTATACGATTAGGTGAGAAGTGCTCTTGGCTAATTACAGAGTTAGCTGTTGAGATGACCGTTGTACAGTTACTGCATTGTACAGTATAGGCTTCAGTAGAAATCGTCAAGAGATACCACTGATCACATAACTAATGTTTAACTAACCTCATCACCAGAGACCCACTCCCTGTTTTTATGACAGCAATAAAAAATGCCATTTGTCTTCCCACCCTTCATATATTCACAAATGGGAAGTGGTTTCAAATGGTTCTTATGGCAATGGGCAAAATACACTGGATTTTGGAGGGAAAGTAACTAACTAACAGACCACTCCTGCCTGGATCCTCCAAATTTGGACCTTACCAAGCATTTACAAAGTTGTGAGGCAAGAAGAAGTTGCAGGTTGACATAGTCTCAGCTCATCACGCTCAACAGTTGGCTCAGACAGAAATAATCTCAGTGTTTAAAAGTTTGGAATTATAAGGAAGGAACTGTCCAGTCATCTTAGTACAATCACTGGATGTGTGTAAATAACATTTCCAGGAAAGTAAATGGAGCTTTTCTTTTTTTGGTCACAGCTAAAGACAATCATTGTCGGCTTCAGTTGCAAGCTACAACATGAACAGACAGTAAAAAGGTAAAATGCAAACCTATCCTGCTGAGAGAAGCAATCTGCACTTGTATAACGAACCAAAACATTTTTTTCTATCAAGTCCAAATATGCAGGCCTCACTCATATTGTGTATAATTAAGCCCCGTTTATTTGGTCCATTGTAGGTCCCCACATTACAGGAAAACAGATGTACACGCCAATGTAACCACCATGTTAGCCTGAAAGGGCTGAAGGTGAAGCTTTATCTCCTCGATTGAGTTTCAGTGAAACTAAAACATTACATATAAGTGAAATACATGAATCAATAATAGACAAAATATGTAATCCACAATATTTTTGCAATCATGTTTTTAAAAAAACAGCAATTTAAAAAAAGCAGCAATACATTTGGCTAAAGATGAGCCTGTCCAGCTCCGTAAAGGAAACCTTGGGTCCATAAACAGATTTTTGGTAATGGTTTTAAATGAAGAGTAATTTAAGAAGAAAGTAGTTTGATATACCTGGAATTGTTGAATGGCTGATGTGGAAGGCAGCAAAAACCATTCCCCACAACAGCAGGTGCTTCATCTTGCTGCTTGTCTTTGTGCTGCCTTTCCTGGAATGAGTGACGGTTGTAAACTACAGTGGGAGTGGGTTGTCATTACTGACCTTTGAACGGTCATTTCCCTAATGGTGACACCCCCAATCGAAACATATGTTAACAGTAGGGTTAGACATCTTCCTGTTTTTATTACTCTTATCATGGGCACCTAATATGCATACAGCACCTAATATGAAATAGTGTGTCATAATATTGCTATTGTTGAGTTATATTTGAAACATCTCCATATTTGTGTATTAGTCTGGTAGACTGAGGGACAGTCTACCATGAGCCGCGAATGAAACCTAACCTTTTGCAGAGGTCATGACTATAGAGCACTTTTAGTGAGGTCAAATTCCCCTGTCATAGAGTTACCTGAGGGAGTTGCTCTATCCTCTGATTTTGTCATTTTGGATTAAATATTCACATCGGTTTCCTATTCTCACAGTGTAAGACTTTGATCTGTAATTTGTCATCATGAGCCAAGGTAAAAGAAAAAACTGCTTTCATATTTTTTTCTATTATGATAGTGTGATAGATAGATTACAAAATCAAAAAAAGTTTAAGGTGACTACAGAACACATGAGTGAGCTGTCATTTTTAACTTAATTGTCATGTATTTTCCCCATATCTATGTATCTTAACCTGTTACCAGACACAACCATTTTTGTGCACAAGCCCCCAAAAATAAAATGCCACAAGTCTGAACCAATTCTGCGTCAACAGCTGTTGCAGTGATATCAAGATGGTAAAATGCTTTGCAGCGATAGAATCAGGTGACACAGGGCTTTCAAACAACCTATAATTTGTCAAGGTTATGTGAAGATTGAGTGTGGTGTTGTTCAGAGTCTGTCTCCTGGGCAACATGTTTCCCTGTAGCCTTAACCTTAACCTAACCCCACCTTATACCTCACCCATCCAGTTGTCTTCAGAGATGCTTAATGTGACCCCGACCTTTCCCTTGACCTAAGCAGTTATCATCTCTGCTATGCTTCATCATAATGGCAAACATAATTTGTGGGAGGTAAACTCAATTGAAAGAGATCAGACTTTGACACAAGACCCATTCAAATCAAAGGGCGTCTAAAGTACCAATTTCAAAGTGTCACATGGGTCGGACGGTGCATTTTAAAATGTTAAATGTTAACGCACTTCACTGCATTTTAAGTCCATAGTGGCTGCATAGTGGGCAGAAAAACTGTCCACTTTGAAGAAAGGTGCTAAAAGGGAAAAAATGTAATATTGCAAGGTGCGCTGTCTGTGGAGTCTCTGGGTGCACAGCAACTTATTCAACTACATTTGCTGTTTGTTTTTTTTAATCAAAAATGGTGACCCCCCATTAGTAGTTTTCATAGTGACAGAACACACAGGTAGTAGTGAAAAACATGTGGAGCCGTCACAGCTCACCTGTCAATAGTTGGTCAACCTGTGAGTTTTTGGACGTCACAGAATCTGAAGCCTCGCACATTTTTTTTTTTTTTTTGCGTAACAAGGCGCTCAGCACTTCCTTTGATCCCTCGGTCAGATCCGAGCCTGAGCCCGTAATGAGGGACTCCGCTTGGATGCGGTCGCTTCTGTTGAGCTGTCACTCTCCGGTGACCAGACGACTCTGGAGGCTGGTTTTTGTTGTTGCTCTGACGTCAGTTTGAGCTACAATGAGGCTGACAACATGGGTATAAAAGCCCGTTTGGAGGCTGGCGCTGTGGTGCCTCCACGCTCCTGCTGCGGGTTTAACGTCAGGCTGCTACGCGAGGGTGGGCTGAGGGGACCGAGATGCACTTCCCGGGCTTCACATCTGTCGTTTTATTACAGATGACCTTCTGCGCCGTACTTCATGGTAAGATCTTTCATGAATGCACAAAGTAGCCGGTTTAAAACAAAAAAAAAAGTTTTCAAGCACGTTTAGATTTGTGTTCATTAGACAGAAGAAGAAGAAGAAAATAGTTTAGATTTTTGGGGCCATTTAGCACTTGGAAGGTCTTGAGCAGGAGGGATGCTTCACGGCAGGTGTCTCCACCCACCTGCACATTCTCTTTCTGAAGAATAAGGGTGAAGTTAAATGGGACAATTTTTCTCTAAGACTAAAACATTGAATGTTTGTTTCAGATAGTTATAATTTTATTTAGTTTTATGGATGAAATTGCAAAATATTACATTGCATCCTGTTGCATATGTGTACTTGCATGTCTGATTATTATTTTAAATATGCAGTGGAACATTTTTTTTTTTTTCTGTTTCAGGTGCCACTTGGACATACAGTGGTAAGTCTGATAATTTTGTCGGAAGAGACAAATAAAGATAGAAATATAGTGATAGAAATATATATTTTACATCAAGTTTTCACCTTTGGTGCATTTGCAGTCTTAGTCCAGGTGCATTTGTTTGCCTTGGTCACTCACAGTGGTATTACCCTTAAACCAGTGTTAACTAATTGAGTGTTGGAATTCAATTTGATGCAACTCTCTGCTAGGCAATAGCTGAGTCAGAGATATTGTTGTTTTGCACCCATAGCAGTGCTTTGAGCTGGCAATACCAACACATGCAGTGCTCTCTGATCAAAATAAAAAAAAAAACCTCTGCGGCCTCTCTTTGACCCCCGAACACAAGTAGTGCTGACCACCCTCCTGTCACCTCCTGTAATTGTAGAGTTCATTATAGACTCTGGAGTCACAACATTTCAGAAGTGGCTGACTGCCTTTGCCTCATGCCTTAAGGTCTATATGCAGGGACTTCTTGAGCCATGACTCTCTCTTACATAAACTGTGCTCAGAGCATGACCTCCTGTCATTGTGTCATAGCTACTCAAAAGTATGTTGCATTCGGCGGCTGAATGTTAAAACCAATAAGTAGGCAGGTGCAGCAAATCAACATAATATCACTATTCTTCCAAATTTTTTGGGCAAATAATTTTGATTGTTACAGCCATTGGGGACAAATTTACTGTCCTCTTTTTAAAATAACTTTATAGCGTGCAAATTCTTTTATGCAGACACATCAAAAAATTTATTTTCTCTGCACAGTAATTTATGGTCAAAAAATTAAAGTTAGACAAAACTTTGCTTCCTTAATTCAAACCTCTGAGACAGGTTGATCCACTCTGTTTTTATTAAAGCAGTGGTTGGCATTAATGGGAGCAAATGGTCCTTTGCAGAAACACAGTTGTTCATCTCCTACCTATCCTTCCAAAAATGCTTAGAATACAGGAATAAATACAACAATCATATAATCCCAAACATTTTTAATGACAACACATTAAGTTAATTATTAATTAAACTGGAAATGTTTATGATGATTATTGAGGAAAATAATTGATGTAATTATATTTATATTTATATTTATAAATTGCTGGCATTGCGTGTGTATATATACATATATATATATATATATATATATGTGTGTGTGTCTGTGTGTGTGTGTGTGTGTGTGTGTATAGATAGATAGATATATACATTTATAGACACACACACACACAACTTCTGTCCTCCTTCTAAGTGCAGTGTAGTGGATTTCATCCTCACTTACAGGCAAACACTCGAGAGGCCGTGTCATAGTAGTCAGTAGTCTGGAGGGCTAGTAGCACTTTCTCTTGACGGGAGCACAGCTGAGTCATACGATTTATCTCCACCTCAACACTCCACCCTCTGGCAAAGGACAAACAGTGAACCTTAATGTGGGAGTAGAAAAAAATGATGTTGATGACTGTTCAAGTTTTCTCAACCTGCTCTACCATTGATGTTGTCTTCAGCGGTTTATTTTGCAGAAAACCTTGTATAAATCTTCACATATAACATTCCCTTTACATAGAAAAGGCCACTTATTTAAGAAATTACCCAGCCATGTATGTTCTACCAAGGACTGCCAAGGGGCCACCAAAGGCCACTGAAGGCCATTATTAAAGGGCAGGCTGGGTCTAATTAAAACTTTCTTTCTTATTTTAGGGAGTGTTTGCCTCGATTGAACTATGACTTTTGCTTCAAACAAGTAGTCAGTGATTTCACAGCTTCACTTGATGCCTTTTGGCATGTCTTGTACAATCAACCCATTAGAAAGTGACAGCCGGGTTGGGGGCAGGCTTCATGCTGCATCATTCATATTTAACCACGGTCAGCTGGCATATGGTGAATGGTGGGTTTTTAGATTAATTCAGGACAGATAATGAATTAGTTGTAAGTATGCAGAAGGGATGAGAGCACTGGTACATTCAGGGCATTTTGTATTCCACCACAATTATGTTATTTCAGATTTGATAGGGTTCATTCATTGCAAACTATTAGCCTCACTTTATACTGAGCGCCATGTTTGAGAAGCTCAGTATGGAGTATTGCACTTCAGTCAACACGCTGAATGAAAACATCAGAAATTAAGAGCTTCCTGATTTTCTTGTCAATCAATTTAGCATCACCATTTTCTCCTCTATTGAATTATTTCAAAGCCCTTGTGCCTCATCTCCTTTGCACAGAGAGACACCCTCATGCAGCTGAGGTCACTGTGTAAACTGCATGACTTGATTTGTAAATGTGGCCATTTTCACTGTCCTGTGCTTTATAGAAACCTCTCATTTGGAGAGAGACAGTGTTCTCACTGGCTCTCCCCGCAAACAACAGCCTGGTTCTCACTCTTACTGCTTTGGAAAGGGCCAAGAGCAGAGCCTTTGGCCTCTCCCATGCCGCCTTGTACATAGATAATAATACTTCACTTTGATTATAGATAAAAAAGTTTTGTAAGCCAGGACAAGCCCTGGCCCTCTTTGCAGCCATCCTCTATTCAGTTTCACTCTGGGGCACGTGCATTTGCACATTTGCCTTTTAGAGTAGAACAGTTTAACATTTGAGAGGACAAGCAATGAATCCCAAGTACAGCTGAGGGGAAACACACTTTTTGGATGACTTAGACTATAAATAGTTTCCATTGTACAATATATTAAAATTGTGAAAATCAAGTAGCAGTCATGTCTCAGAGGTGTTTTATTGATTATGGTTTACATTCATGCTGTTGCAGGGCCAGATGGAGAAGACCACTGGTCCAAGAATTATCCATACTGTGGTGGAACTTTTCAGTCTCCAATAGACATCAAGTCAGAGCTGCTGAGGTTCGACCCTACTTTGCGTCCAATTGGGGTTCAGAACTACAACCTGTCACCAAATGAGCAGCTCACTCTTGGAAATAATGGACATTCTGGTGAGTGAAAATCAACACTGTTGTCCACAAAACATGTAATCATGTACAATACTTTAAATTTAATGTGTACTTTAACCTAATTTTATCTCAGGTAACAAAACTGTGTATCAAAATAAGCAAGTATTTAACAACATTATGTTTTGTTTAGCTCAAGATCTAGAACTTCTTCAAATCAAAGTGATGAACCAGTCAACATGTTCATTAGAGATGGCCCCACATAAACGTGGAGGAGTCTGTTCTTGCCGTAGAGATCTAATTTCTGGGTCATCCTAAAGAAAATGATAGGAGGATCTCCTTTCTACATCTGCCACAGCAATTTTCCATAATCACTCTCTTATTATCTTAACTGTCCTTTTACCCAAAGAAAGAGCTCCATGTTTAGTCTGGGAAAATATGAGCAGGGATTAGTCATCTGCCCTGCAACTACTGGGTCTGATGCATCTTCACAAAAGAACTAAGCTTCAGTTTAATGCTTTATATCTATTTATATCATAGTCGTAAATTTTATTGTTAAATATAGCAATAAGGACATGAATAACCATGCCCCTGTGCCACAGAAAAAACATGTTTGGATGGCTTAGGCAGATTAAATATGATTACTCATGCATTCATTCTGCTTTGTTGAGGAAAGAAACTGTTTCAGTCAGAGGAAATTTAGGTAAACTTAAACGTCTGTCGCACAACTGGTTAGATTAGTTATATGTTAATTTAAGTACAATATTGAAACTGCTATTTATGAGGGATTTCAGTGTCAGCCACTGAATAGCTAAACATATATGTAATGTCTGCCCTGTGCTGGTGAGGATTCAATTGCTATAATATCTGTGTAAGCAAACTGCTTATATATGCATGCCTGATGGGCCCCAACGCCACAAGCTAAGTGGAATCATCATGACACGTCTGAAATAAGCTGACAAAGGTTTTCCGTTTATAAACATTCATCCTACACTGACAAACATGTAAAAAGTGCCCTGCATCACTCCATACAATAACATAAACATAGTTGCATAGATTTTACAAAAGCACTTTGGCAGCACTAGGCGTGCCCCACTGACTTCCTCGGTTTGGATACAGGTAAAGTTGATGTTTCTTGATCCCCTCATGTTAACTGAAGTAACCCCCCTATCCTGCTCTTTCATGTGTGTTGGGGTTTCACTTGTTTTGATCCACAGTGCAAATCTCCCTGCCCTCTAAGATGCACATCTCCAGCCTGCCTCATCGTTACACTGCAGCTCAGCTTCATTTCCACTGGGGCTCCTCCAGCAGACCTGCAGGCTCTGAGCACAGGGTGAACAGTAAGCAGTATGCAGCAGAGGTAAACAAAGCATACAGTACTTCTTACTACCTTCTACTGATGTAAAAGACAGTGGTGGAAAGTAACTAAGTACATTTACTCTAGTGTTGAACCTAAGTACAATTTGAAGGTATTTGTACTTTCTTGAATGTTTCCTTTATTTTGCACCTTTATTCATCTACACCACTAAATTTCAGAGATAAATTTTGTATGTTTTCACTTGTAGTTAATATAGTTAATACAAGAAGATTTTACATGTAAAACAGTTTATACAATGGTATGCATTGTTATTGGATATACTACTCAACAACAGATAACTCCACAAACAAACAGCTCCACCCTGAATGGCGGCGTTTTGCATGAGTACATTTTGCTAGTAATAACATAGCTCAGTCCATTCATTTAAGTAGGTCTCTCAGTTGTTTGCAGCGTCAGGCAACAACGTCTCTGACTCCAGACAAATGATCTAATGCTTCATGACCTGAACGTGTGACATTTGACTGGCAGAGAAATCAGAGCCACTGACGCACTTCAAGACTTGCAGACACTGCTTAAGCTTAAGGAACTCTCCAGAGTTCTGCGTCTGCAAATTACTGTTCCAGTTTCTCGACACTGTGGCAGGCATCCAGCTTTATATCTACACGTTAGACAATGTCGGAGAACACTTATAGTACATCTTCCATTTTATTTGCAATTGACTGTAACAAACAATTGGATGCTTATATAAAACACATTCTAATTAAAGACAGAAGTTTTTAACAATGAAAAGGTTCTAAGTCTTTAAAATCTTGACTGCTGAGTTTATAAAGCCCTAAGGTCAAAGTTGTTTTTTTTTTCAATAACTCATCCCTCCAATCAACTTGTTTTGTCACTTAGTTGCAAACATTAAAACGAAGAGGCATCATCTCAGTCGGCCTCAGCCAGCGTGCCTTATTTTTGGAGGGTTTAAAGGGATTAAAGCGCCAGACTATTATATGCTTTGGTTTTCAACCACCTCTGGAAAGGCGTGGCTGTCTGTGCTGTTTAATGTGTCAAGCCCTGTAAGCACTTTTCACACTCTAGTTTGCTGTTTTTAGTTTGGTGCTTTACATAAAGCAGAATATTTGCCTGTGACATCTAAAAGCATCTAAGAATCTCTTTTATGATATAAACTAAAATAGGAGTCTTTTTTATATAATTTGGTATCGTTTGAATCACAGTGGGTAGAGGCCGTAATGGTTACAACCTGGGTGCTCTTATGTGACCATGTCCCAGCTGCAGCAGAGCCACATATAAGGTGCTGTGGTTTGACCTGAGTTTCTGAGTGGACACGTTGAGAGCATGCATCTTTTCAAGTCTCTCCAGACTACAGAACCACAGCTCCTTGATGACATGTTATAATTGAGGGATGGAATGATGGGAAATTAAACTTTTCCCAAAAATAGTGCAAATGTCTACGTTTATTCCCAAGATAGAACAAAGACTGTAAATACAATTTCATCATATTTGACTGGAATGACCGACATGCCTTGGTGTTGCACCAAATATACAATACTGTCACCAAATCAACTCAGGGTCTGGTGTTTATGTATGTTGCTGTAATTCACGACCCACTGAGATAATAAATATTCAGTGTTTCTCATTTACTTTTCACTAATATTACATCTCCTGAACATCGCAAGCTATTTCCAATGATCACTTACAAAAAAAACATGTTTTAATTAGTGACAACAGTTCACTGTAAATTTGTGTTTATAAAAAGATAATTTAACAGAAATCTAAAGAGGTCAGAAAGTATAAAGATGTAATCTGTTATCTCTCCTGCATGATCCCTGAATCTTCACTGCATTGAGTTCAAATAAAGAAAATGATAAAGAGATAAAAGATTAAAATGCATTCAAATTTCTTTCCCATCATCCATGCAGTGCTGTTGATAACAAATTAGACCAATTCAACATGTTATTTGTTTTTTGTTTATTCCACAGGGTCTTGACTTATTCCTCTTTTTCTTCACAGATGCATGTGGTACACTTCAATTCAGACAAGTACCCCAATATGTCCATGGCAGTAGATAAATCTGATGGCCTGGCGGTGCTGGGAGTCCTGATTGAGGTGAGACATTGCAGACTCTGACGCAGCGACACGTGAATATCTGTGGAGCAGAACCATGTAACTATGTTTTCTGTACAGGTTGGTGAGTTCAATCCTGCCTTTGAACACTTTCTAAAGTTCATCAATGGGATCAAATACAGAGGTAAGTTTAAAGTGAAGTTTAGCCACAATAAATATTCAGCATAATCATGAGCATGAGTATTTAACAATATGAAACGCAGACACCACCAGTATTCAAGCTTTGTTCGTGACACCTCATCCACCCAAAATTATTGAAAACTTACTGGAAGAGCTTATGTAGGCTTTTCACACACACATAAACAAAAAGCTTTATATCATCTCTTTCTACAGTCAGAATCTCCATACCCTTCATCACCTAATTCATGTGGCTATTGTTGGATTTTATTCTGACAGACATAATTATTAAACAGTCACAAAATACTTCTGTTATTTATTTCACCTGCAGATCAGAGAGTGCAGGTGCCCGGTTTCAACATCAGAGCGCTGCTGCCTGAACGTTTGGATGAGTATTATCGCTACGACGGGTCACTGACAACTCCCCCATGCTATCCCAGTGTACTGTGGACAGTGTTCAGGAATCATGTGACAATATCTCACAAACAGGTGCTTCATCAATTAAAGTACAGCAGATTGAGCAGATTTGATTTAAGGATAAATAAGCCACTGAGAAACTAATGCTAAATTGATATTTCAGACAGTTCAATATGGCCAGTCCCTCATATTTAAACTTTACTGGCGTGGAAAAGTCTCTTTTGTTTTGTTTTGTCTTCACAGTTTCTGGCCCTGGCAACAACCCTCTACTCCTCCCATGCCCAGGACTCAGTCCCTATGCCACTGAATGGCAACTTCAGGAAACCACAGCCTGCCGACAGCCGAGTTGTCCTGGTATCATTTAAAGAGGGTAAGTATGGCCTTCAAAATGGGATTGCTTTATTGTTGGAGCATGAGTGCAAAGGTCACATAAACGATATAGCCGCTGCACTGCTTTGAAAATGGCGAAAAGACAGGTTTGGATGGTGTGCAGGGATTTTTTCTTTTATAAAGCACAGGGGCTGTCATGTGGGCTTTGGCTTGAATGCTATCACCTGCTTGTGGTCGAGCTTGTCATTCTCAATCATCTTCACAGTTGATTGACTTTGATGAGCTTGTTAGAAAGTAGGCCATCTTTTAAGGCACAACAAATTAACTGTCTCTCTGTCATACTGAGAATGTCTGCAGCCCTTAAATTTGTCTTTAATGGCTTACTTTTATGTGGTTGACTGGTTTACCACACTGTATGGTATTTAAATCCATATACTGCAGTACTAATGTGCATGCTTTCTTCATTCCAAAGCTTCCCTCTCAGAGCTTTGCTTTTCTAATGGCACATTTGTTTGGACATAGCAGTGTGGAATCCTCTGCTGTTAGCTTTCATGAGGTGCATTTAGCAGGCGTTGGCTTGTGCTTTTAGTTTATCGCTACAGGCAGTGCTGTTGCATGCTGGGCGTGAAGGCCCAACCTCGTTCCAGGGAGTGTCCCACAAGCAGGGATGTTTAACAAGTTGTGATTGGCTCTGTGTCTGGTGCAGGCAGAGGACTGCATGGTACTCTCTCACTCACATCTCCACTCACGAGGAAGCAAATCATTCAGCAGCTGCTGGTTGGCGACCTAGCAGACCTGGCTGATGAAGGGCTCTATCAGCTCCTTCCAAGTGGCTCAGAGAAGCTCCATGCTGGCAAGAAGAAAGACCTCAAGAACCACCAGAGTGAGACTCTGTCCAAGTCCAAACAACAGATGCTGAAGCCATCCCTGCGGAAGAAGAGCCAGACCAACCACTCTGTGGGAAAGTTAGGGCTGGCTGAAGACGCACTCTGCTACGTCTCGCTGGAGCAGAGAGTTTTCCATCAGCTCAAACAGTCCCACACTGAGAACCAGCTGGTTCAAGCCCTCAGAGATGTAGTATTCCCTGAGCTCAACCTTAAGAGCTACCTGGACTGTAAATCTGATTTAGCCCTCCCCACTATCAGACATATTGTCCGTGGACGGCCAACAGACGAGGTGCTTGAGTTGGATCGCTCGCTGACAAAAGCCTTGATGAATCAGAAGAAGACGTCCACAGCAATCAAGCAAAGTGTGCCAATGACAAAATATGGGAGCCTCTCCCCTGCTACTGTTTCCAGGAAACCACAAAGCCAGGGTTATCCACATCCTTGGCTTCTGCCAATGGAGTGGGAAGACTAGAGAGATTCCTGACATAGTTGAGACTTGCATTATGTCACTTTCTGTAGCAGACATCAGTCATGGGTCCTTCAATGAAAGACTAGTTTTCAAGCCATGCCCTGCATTTCTTTGACCAATGTTTCTCACGAACTTATTTAATATTTAAATTATTCTTTCCAGTATGTGCACATAATTAAAAGTTCTATCAGGAAAAAAACTTTTGTTGAGTTGATTTAAGAGTTGATTTACTGTAGTTATTGTTTTTGCAAACTTACTAACCAGTCATCACCAGTGACTGTGCTCAGTACTGTAAAAAAGGTTAAGCAAATCTGAATATGTAGATTTTTATCATGGGAATTTGCAAAAATAAGAAATGGTTTCTTTTTCACAATAGTCTATAGGTCTGTTTGCAAAACTTTGCCTCGCCATGCAATGCTTAAGAATAAACTGCTCCAAAGAACATATTCTGCACTTGGAAATCTGTATGCATCAAACTACATGTAAGACACAAACTATCTGGCATGGGGACATTTATAATGTTATACTGTATGCCGATTTCAGTTCTATTGTATGGTAACTGTAGAGCTAACTAGTAATTTTTGTCTTGCACAGTATAGAGATGCAGCGAGACCAAAGGAATTTGCAAGAGCTTAAGCGCTTTACATAACATCCCTGTCTTAGGCAATTTGTACATCTGTTCAAAGTGCCATTTACAGTAAGTAAGGAAACAGCTACTGTACAATACATAGGGAACTATTTTCAATAAAAGCATTATACCTAAATCATACATGGTAGATTTCTTCCCTACTGCATTTGCACCTTTCACTCTGAACTTGTAGAAATTGTATTATAACTTGCGATGTATTTTCTCCGCTACCTTTGTCCTTTGCGGGGTCACAGAAAGTTTGAGACTCTCTGCATACACAGGGCAAAATATGGGGAGGACAGAGACATACTATGATAGTTCACGTCTATACATTTATCTTCTATATCTATACATTACAGCATGTAAAGCATGTAAGGTTCTGAACTGCACATTTTTTAACAAAGCCAGAAGTCAGGTCAGTCAGTTTTTAGACCCCTGATGGAGCTTAGGTAGACAAAATTTTGTATAAACACTAAGATTTTTTCAAATCCATGAAACAGCTCTATTATCACGTCACAATGTCTTATATCAGATGTATTGATATGAATACATCCATATGTCTTATTCATAAAGACTTAAAGGAGCTATTTGTATGTTTTGCTAGTGCTACATAGCCACCGTGAGCAAGCTCTTTACTTACCAGTTTTTTCAAGAGCTTTATTCATCGTTGTATACAATACAAGATCTAACAAACCCTCCGAGGCAACAACCACACTAACATGTTTTAGTTTCAAAATGTGTCACTTCTACATTTAAGTTGTGTTCACACAACTTTTTGGCCGAGTTTTTGAGCCCCTGAAACAGAGACTTTCAGAAACACTGCTGACTTCCTTTTAGTTTGGAAGCTCCAGGGTTAGGTGGTAGTCTAGATGGGCAAAAACAGAAATCTTTGGAAATAATAATGCAGACACCTTCCTTATCAGTCATGACTACCAGTGGTGAATGCAACATGGATAATAAATAACAAGCGTTGCTGACATTGTTTTTGCTAACAGTGGCTGTACAGTTAAATTCTGCATTTTAAAGGTACATCTGCCTTTGCTGTTCCTCGTTTGTGTTTTCTGCAACTAACCAAATGCAGAGTAGACAATCTGCTTCCTGTTTTGAACAGCGTGCACATACTCAGTGCACATCAGTGATCATGTGATATGTGTTTTTAGGTGTGTAAGTATTAAAAGAGATTATTTATGATAGCATGTTAGCCTGAGCAACGTCACTTCTTCAGGGCAGACTGCACACTACAGTGACTCATTATTGGAAAGTGACGAGATGATCCAGCCAGCAGAAGAAAAAGTGATAGAAACAAGCAAAATAAGAACAAAATAAAAACATTTCTTGAGTAAACAGCTAAAGCTGGCTATGTAGCAATAGAAAAACCTACATGTAGCACCTTTAATTCCACTATGTACATGGATTAAAACATTCTTCTCAACTTCTCAACTAGTTAGGAAACACACATTTATACCAGCTGTGATTTTGCGTGTGTGAAGACATGGCTGGGCTATATGGCTGAGAGAATTTTAATGGTATCGTGTTAAATGATGCTGAGAGAAATTTGTGTCATGAAAAGAGTTATTTCTCATAAAGGTTCTTGAAGTTAATTTAATTGATTTACTTATTTTCTTTATGATTTAATTGTTTTCTTTATCTGTTATAAAAAGCCCTTAAAATTTTAACTCCTTTTCCTCGAATGGTACAATATATAGGGTGTCTTTCATTTTCACCTTCTTTTCTCTGTTTTTCTTTGCTACTTAGCTGCTCCTTCTTGGATGAACACTGGTATGTTGCTTTTCTGTGCACTTTACACTTTCATTTTTGTCATATGTTGTCTTCAACTTCATCTCACACTCGGGCAGCATTGAGAGATGCTTCCTTTGTGGGCTACAATCACCTTGTTTTCTGTTGTGGAGTTTTAACAAATAAGCAATGAAATAGTTAAAATGACATTTTCTCTGTCTCATTTTAATTCAGTTAACAAGTTAACAAGGGAAAAGAATAATTGCTCCAACATCAAAATCATGGCTCATCATCATTTAGAGCTAATCAGTTCCAAACTAAACCATCTATGGTGCATAGAATAGGTATAAAATGTAAATAGCTAATTTTTATTTCAACATTAAAACTACACCTTAATGAGTTATTGTTTTAATTCTTTTGATGTATCATAATTTATTGGTATACACATTGTATGCAAGCCCACAGACCAGATGAACGCATGGAGAAAAACAGTCCAATCATCACGTAATGCTTTCTGCCTCTGTTGCCCCCACGCTCTGCAGGTCTACTGGTTACCATTCTGGTGGGCTCTGCACTGGGACTTATTCTCATTGTCTCTTTAATATGCTGTCTATTAAGGCAAAAAAGGTAAGCAAAGGGTAAAAACAAGAAAAAAAGACCACATTCATGCTTTTTGACATTATGTTCTGTACATAATATTAAAAAAAGGGGTATTTGTCAAGCTCGACTAATCACAGCTGGTCAACTTGATGATTTCCATCATTAAGACTTTAGATAAAAGCTCATGAATGGCTTAATGACGGCTCAAACCTGGTGTATCACACACTTTTTGAAGATGTCTCTTTGTCTGAATCTCCCAAAACTGAAGTTTAACATGCTGAACTATTTTAGTTGGCAAAGTCTGTGTTTTCCTTGACTGATTTTAGAGGGTGAGATATAAATACATAAAGTTGACAATTGCAGAGGATATTTCAAGAGAATGTGTAACCTTAATTGAACCATACATCTAGAGTTTAAAAAGGGAGTGATGGCATTTATAGGGGTTGTGTCCTCATTAGTTGAGATTTTTGGGAATGTAGACTCACTTGTGCCACTCTTAGTCATCCATGACAGTGTGACATGTAAATTTTGAGCCCATTTTCTATAATTGTGGTTTTCTATAAAAGATAAGTGGTACCCTGGAGAATATTTTCTTTGGTTTGTGTAGCTGTGTAATTAGAGATTTTTATGGTACGTAGTTAAGAATACATTTGTGAATTAACTTTAGAAATTAATTTGAGAAAAACAGCTTTTGAGCCCTGCATAGCAGCAAACACATTATTGAATGAAACAAATTGAAACTTCTGCAATCAGGAGGAAACCCATGCGAAGAGAATTTTAAAAAAATGTGTAATGCCCATATCATCAAATTAATTTGGTTAACTGCTTAAATGAAACTAAAACTAAAGGAAATTAAACAAACTCAAAAACCTTAGTGACTGGTGAGAAAAAACTCATAGTAATCCATTATTTCATAAATATTTTAAATAGTGTTTCCTAGCATTAAATTCTGACAAACAGATCCATGTTATAATCATTTGGTTCAATAAAGGTTTCTGATGACGAAATGGCCACATCTCATTAAGTTAAATATGCTCATATCACTTATTTCTGAGAGTAAATACTATGCATTTGTGGATGAATAAATGAACAAGCTGGTTCAACTTAAAATAATTTGTAACCTGGTAGCCTTAAAATGTTGAGTTAGGTGAATTATAAGGGTTTTGCAAATACTAAGTTGTTTGCACATATAAGTTGAATTAAGTTGTTTGCACATATATCTGAGTTCCTTAATCTTAGAATAAATAGTTGGGGTGAGAAAGGTGAAGCTAAAGCTAAACTTTAAGTTTAATCAACAAGTTTTTTTAATTATACCAACAAGACAAACCTAAATCTTAATTGAGACATCAGAGAATGACTCATAAAAAATAAAAGTTGTTTAAACTTAGCATCTTGTAGAATCAATTTATATTTTCTAGTTGTGCAAACATAATAAAAATAAAAGTTGGCTCAACTATGCATCTTGTTGAATTAACTTGTTCAGAGATAGGTCTTACAGCTGCAATGTTAAGTTCATTAAAAAAAATTTAACTGAGTAATTTCCATGAGGCATAGATGAATATTATGGCAAATGCCACACATTTAACATGTTTCATTAGCCATTAACATTTATCTTATACGACTGTATGCGAAATAGCCTTAGCCTACTGTGTTTTTACCACACAAGAACTGTCAATGTAGAAATTTAGAAAATCTGAAATATAAAAGCTTACTGCTTAACTTGTCGTGGTGTAGTTAAATTGCACAAGCTTTTAAGTAGCACATCATGTCTTTACTGAACAGATAACATACTACAATATTATATATAACATTTTTATAACATCTGCATGAAGTATGGGGGGGGGGGACTTAAAACTTTGTGATAGTTTAATTGATTAGGCTTTATGTTTCCACTATAGGAGGATTGCAGGAGGATCTGTGCTGTGTGTACAGTCAATTATTATACTATGTAGTTCAGTGAGCATCAGTAGTGGTGTCCAGGTGTCTAATGAGCCTTATTACACCATAAATAGTAGACAAGAAAATATCCCACAATTGACTATAAAAAACCAAGCACATGTACAAGTGTAATCAAGGGTTGTTAACTGAAAGCTAACTACTATCATGCATGGCACAGACAAATGGAAGGACCAGAGTACTGTTCGAAAGTGCCGTAGTGGATTATTCCATACACATTATCACAGTTGTCTAGTAAGTTTTCCAGGAAACTAAAGTGCCCATTTAACTTTGTCGTTAAAAGACCATATGATTTTTTTTTCAGAGAAAAACAAATGACTTTCCAGTGGTTTCCTTACAACATAAAACACATTGAGAAAATACAAACATACATAAGTACAGCCTTGTGTTATATCAGTGGAGTCTACAGCCATAGCAGAACTACATTACAACATGGAACTACGTTACTCCTACAACAGAATCCTTTAGGATAGTGGAAAGCAAGGTTAGTAATTGGGTAGTGTTAAGTGAAGTTCAAGGATTTGCTTGGATTCTTCCCTGTCGGTCAGTATGACAGTAAGTATAAAGAGAGTTGGATGATCCAAAGAAAAGGCAAGTGCAGCAGGTCAGTAGGTAAGTATATTAGGTTGAGCAAAGTGGTCAGCATTGGGTTGGCTTTGGCTAAAACAGGCCATTAAATTCTGCAGGTGACAAAATTGACTAAAAGTAAAAATAAATTTTGATTGATTCCCATACCTGTATTTTCTGACACTTGCCAGGATGTCATCATAAATAAGAATTTGTTCCTAATGTTCTGCTAGTAAAATAATATAAAATAAAAATAAAAATAAATCAATTTAAAGGAGATAATGCACCAACTATACGGAAACAGTAATAATAACTACCTACAAGAGCAAATTGTTAACTATTTGCAAATACAACTATATTACTAAATTTACCACCGATACTGTACAATTGATAATTGGACATGAATTGTGTGCTGCAAAATCATCCAATATGAATGTGCCAGGTTGAAAAATATATGCGCACAGCTAAATCATCAGTCATGATTTATTTACTTCCAAAAAATAATTTTTCTCTGCAAAAAATCACACACTCAGAAATGATCCACAAATATAAATCCGTTTAGCTTCTTGTATGTTAACAATTGTAGCTAAAAATCACACAAGTACTAAAACTGGCCTTAAAAAATGTGTTGGCTTTTTAAGTTACTAAAAACTGCAGTTATAAGGTTTACTTTGACAACCCTGCAACATTTATCTATTTTACTTGTTCAATATTTAATTTAAGCAGCATTTTTGATAAATACAAACACTATAAAAGTTTGTCTTTACCTTGGGAACTCCTGATCCAAAAAGGAAGTTTCTTGTGGCACATGTGGCACAAAAAGGTGCACAGCCCTTGTTGGCTATGTGAGGTTGCCTATGCATTTTTGCAGAGGCCACACATACATAGTCAGGTCAACTGTAAAATCTATGTTGATGTTGCTTGAACTAATCTGATTGACCTGATTAAGTGGAAACAGTTAAACTTGATACTTCAAATGCACCCAACATTTTAGTTGAACTGACTTAGGAAAATGAGCTGAGGTAGATAAAACCTCAAATGCTTTTGGGAACTGGCAGTTTTAGTGGAAAATGTGGACAAAATTAAGAGTTGTGGTGATAAAAAAAAAACAAAAACACAGCTCTAGCTTATAATCACTTCAACATCATGTATTATGGAACTAAATAACAAACATTATCTTGAAACAAACCTCACCAAGGGATACGTGATGGCCATTAAATAACTGACAGCTGACATTCATTAAAGACTGCAAGTGGCATGTATTTAAAGAGTCAGTTAAATTTTAAATGTCCTGTGGCTCTTCTATTTCTTAGATCTGCTGCTGAACAGGACAAAGGCAAAGGTGCTGGATACAACACTGGAGAGAGAGATGAGTACAGCTCAAGAGTATAGCTCATCTTTCGAGATCTCATTTCAAAGGAACTCAATAACCATTTGTCCTTTTGCACCCATCATACTGTTACTGTTTGTGATATTGTCCCACGGGTCAGTTTGGACATGTGGTGGAGGCACGCGAGGTTTCAGTAGATCACATGATGAAGTTTGCATGCAGCTCTGGGGTTTTGGGAAGCACTGTTTTTTTCTCAAGCCACAGTCTGGACTTCCTCTCCTGTGTTGTGGCAGGCAGAACGTGATAGGCCTCCATGCTGGATGTTTTATGCTGTATGACCACTTCCTTAGAGCAAGAGGAACAGCTGTCCTCTCTAATCCCCTTTTATTTATCTGACATGATGTGGTGAGTTTCTTAAGGAGAGCTCCAGGACACTTCCAGGCAAACACAGTCCGGCCGGAGCTGAACTGGTGAGAATCTCAGGTCAAGTCGGATCATGGCACCAGTTCCCTTGGGCTGTCTTGGCATGGTGGAAAGCCCAACCACAGTACAAACAATAGGGGGATAAGAGTCGACAGACATCCCTGATGGTAGGGTGGCCGGAGAGGGATGGGCTATACCACATTTCCACCAACCCTCTACTTAGAGCTGCTCTATGGATTTTATAATAAAAGGCCACTCAGCTCTGTACAAACACAGCTCTTTCCCTGTGAATAATGCTGAGAGAAAAAAAGGCCTTTGTATTTTCAGACTGCATGTGGGATGACCCCTAACCCCTATCCCCCAGTCCGATCACAAGACTAACTCCCCAGCACTCCTCAGTTACGCTGTAGCTTGTCAAGTTAACCACCGGATCCCTGGAAAGTTATTACATCATCATGTCATCCTAACAAGATTTCTCTTGGGCACTTTATCATCTATTCTGTCTTTATCATATCCAAACATTTCTCTTGGATCATTTTAGATGTCCCTGGGTGTATGTCCATTGTATTTGCATGTATGTCATAGAAGATGACATTTTTACTGTAAACCCAAACACTCGTCCTTCAATACAAGAGAGACCTTTTTGACTGCTTGTTGCTGCTTTTGGTCTAATTTAACTGTTGATATTCACTCATTCAAAAAAGGAAATTTTACTTGTGCCATTGTGTTTTGTGTTTTCCAGTTGTTGCTTTGTGTATAAGTGTAAATAACTGCTGTATCAATTAAAAAAAATAAAATAAATATTTATGTGTTTTTACATAAATTTTCACTGTATTGTCTAACTCTGAATGGCTTAACATGCAGTGGGTTTACTTTTAGCAGTGAATCATCAGACCTATTTTGATTTTAAATATGCATTCTCATACCCCCGTTCTCCCAAATAAATTAAATAAGCTCCCTTGTTTTATATGATTTCATCAATTCTTTCTATTAAGGGCAGTGTGGTGTTGCCTCTCTCTGCAAGGGGCAGATGATGATGTAAGCACCGGATGGTTTTAAAAAGATGTTGTAAAAAAACGTTGTCAGCAGGCGAGAGTCTGTGCTCAAAAGTGAAATTTTTTATTAACCAAATACTACAAACAAAAAACACAAATGAATCCCGGGCTATTCAAAGAAAAAGAACTTAAACCATATCAAACAAATATTAAAATTGCAGCCTCACTCCAAGCTGCCACCTGCTCTACGTCTTTTCCTCTCTCTCTCTCTCTCTCTGACCCCTCAATAGCCTGCACTTAATCTTCCCCTAAGTGGAGCATACCATCCTCCCAGGTAAGTGTGGGGGTGAGCTAAAATGCTCCTCATTCCAAGCACCCCACCCCACACTAAATTCTAACTGGATCTGCCAGCCCACACCTGTTTCCTCTCTCCCTGATTGAGCAGCCAATCAACCCCACTCAGAGAGTCCACTGAAAATGTCCAATGTAGGCTGACCCTTCCAAAATAAATCACCAAAACATCTTCAAACTTATCTATAGAAAAATCAAACCCTGAAGAAAAATTAATAGAAACATTTCCTCAAAACTCCAACAATGATAATAACAATGATAATGTCTTAATAAATAATGAATTAGGGCACAGTGAAAAGGGAATAGAACAACCTTTTCACAGGCAGTAACATATCCACTGGTGGCACTTGCACAGTTCACCTGCGCCCTCTGACCTCTTCCTGTTGCTCCCACTTGTCAAACGAGGCTGCCATCTAGCGGCTGGTTTCTTTAAGCGCAATAACAAAACGTTTCACTTCCGGGTCCTGAGAGTTGAGTTTACAGTCAGTCATAGGTTTGAGCGCTTTCCGTTTTGCAGCAGTGCAGGTGATTGTGTGTTAGTTTGGTGATGTATCATCAGCCTGTGCTGAAGAACAGGCGCACTCTTCTTGAGAGGGCAGAGAAATTTGTCTCTGATATTTACTTCACAGACTGTAATCTGAGAGGACGGTAAGGATTCTTCCACACGGCTGCACGGACTTGGCCTATGTTTCTGCAGAGGATTGTTTAGTATATGGAGGTATCCATATCGTGTAAATCAAGATTGCACATCATGCTGCTCACAGTGTTTCTTTGTGGCTCATCACCAGCTGGGCACCAAAGTGTGGAAGAAAAAAAAACACTAAATAAATCTACAGGAATTTGTGTGATTTCTGGTCTCTAAAATAAAAAAATCTTATACAAATGTTCCCATGATGTCTACGCTTCCTCATCTGCTCACATGCTCTGGAGTTTATGTGTAAATGTATGTAATTGAAAGCTGTAGGTTGATCAGATCTGGTCAGAGTATCATATGCAATGTGAATGGATTGATTGACTTGTTGCTCATCTTGTGGGCCTAACATTAGGGGTATAGTGAAGGTCTTTGAGTGATATCGAGATTGATATTCGTGATTTGGAGAATTATAAATAACTTTGCCTCTGCTTTATGAATGACTATTCTCCGCAGACTCTATGGAGACTCTTGGCCGCTGGAATCCCTCACCTCCTTTTTGTCCCCTAAACGGATCACATTCACAGAAGCTTCCAAGCAGAGCTTTGCCCCTTATAAAGTTGGTGATACCTTTGGACCGACGTAAGTGATATAGTCAGATTTTTATCACCATCATATCTTTTAGTCCCTCAAATCTTGGCACCAAACCAAGCTTGATGCTTGTTCAAGGTGGTGGACTTGCTGGTTTAAGGTGACCCTGAAAATCCCTGAGTCCTGGAGAGGGAAAGAGGTTCATCTTCTGTGGGAAAGTGATGGGGAAGCAATGGTATGGAGAGATGGACAGCCAGTTCAGGTAACGCAGCAGCAGTTCAATTTACATCAGAGTAGATTAAAGTGCCACAATTCTATGCTTAGCCCATGTCTAGATTGAATTACCATGTGTATGGACTTGCAGGGCCTGACTAAAGATGGTGAAAAGACGAGTTACATCCTGTCTGACTGTCTGAAAGATGAGGAGCCACACAGGTCAGTTAAGTAAAGCATGAGCTCAGTGCTGCTTCTGTAATCAACTTGGCTTACTGAATGTTTGGGCACCTCTCATCTTAAGTTCCTCTCATTCTTTAGTGTCACGCTTTATGTAGAGATGGCCTGTAATGGGCTGTTTGGAGCTGGTCAAGGGTCCATGATTGCAGCTCCAGACCCGAACAGGAAGTTTTCTGTGCAGAGAGCTGAGCTGGTGGTATTGAACTGCGCTGTAAGGGAGCTGCTGACTGATTTTGAGATGCTTATTGACATTGTGAAGGTACTGTCACAAAAAAAACAATGCATGACGATGCATTACTGAAGTGAAAAGGAATTTCAGTGATGGCCAACATAAAATTCTTTCACTTCTTTACTCTTCCTTCGACAGGAACTAGGAGAGGGAGAGCAGCGAGGCTACCAGGCACTCTTCACTGTGAATGAGATGGTCAACCTCTGTGACCCCTCTGATCCCAGCTCTTTCTCCAAAACACACAGTCTGGCTCGCAGCTTCTTCAGCCAGCGGAACGGAGAAAGCCAGCACACTGTCCATGCAATGGGTCACTGCCACATAGACTCAGGTTTCAGTTTTTATTTCTGTTATCACACAGAGCTGAGGGAGTAATAAATCACTATACTGCTTTGGAACTGAATAACTATATCTGTAGCCCCGAAGTATTACATTTTTGTCTTGTTACTTATTCCTGATTTACTGTAAGTATTTACTTATTTAGATCATAATATTTCCAATATTAGATTATTTTATTTTTGGCAGATTTCTCACAAGGCTGCCAACATTGACATTTTAGAACTCAGCTCTTTTGTTAAAAGGAAAGAAATAAAAACATGTTTAAAAAAAAGTATTGATTTGGTATCTTTACCAAATCTCAGGTATCAAACATTCTTCCATAATACCCATCCTTATTATTGTAGTGAAAAACAACTAGGAAATTTATTATTTAATATATATATAATATTTGAAGAATGTTTCAAATTGGTTCATTTTTATGACTTTATCTATAGCCTGGCTGTGGCCCTATGAAGAGACCATTCGCAAATGTGGCCGGAGTTGGGTGACAGTAATCCGTTTAATGGAGAAGAACCCGGAGTTTGTGTTTACTTGCTCTCAGGTAATTCCATACTAGTATAGTTTTATATGAGCCATAAAGGCTCTACAAATCTGAGCAGTCCTCTTCAGTTTAGATCCTTTTTCCTTTTTGTCCAGGCCCAGCAGTTCCAGTGGGTGAAGAGCTGGTACCCGGGACTCTTCTCCCAGATCCAGGATTATGTGAAGAAAGGCCAGTTCATTCCAGTGGGAGGAACGTGGGTGGAAATGGTAAACCTGCTTTCAGAAATAAATAAAATCACATATGACATGTATATTATGAAATCAGCAGTATTATTTGGCCTGCTGTCATTCAGACCTTTTTACATGTTTCCCTATCAGGATGGCAATCTGCCCTCAGGGGAGTCTATGGTCAGGCAGTTCCTGGAGGGCCAGCGCTTCTTTAACCAAGAGTTTGGGATGCATTGCAAAGAGGTGGGGATTCAAAAAACATACATAACCTGAGCTAACCTCCATATAAAGTCTGTGCTATACTTGTGGCCACCTTTTCCTACATAACAGAGTACATAAAATAAGGATCTTTTCTCTTTACTCTTTAGTTCTGGCTTCCAGATACATTTGGATATTCTGCCCAACTTCCTCAGATAATGCAGGGTTGTGGCATTTCCAACTTTTTGACACAGAAGCTGAGCTGGAATCTGGTCAATACCTTTCCTGTGAGTAGGTGGCGTACACTAGCTTAAAAAAGGTGTGAAAAGTTTTGATTTTCAGTTTTGATTTCTCCTTCCAAGCACAACACATTTTTCTGGGAAGGTCTGGATGGATCCAAGGTTTTGACACATTTCCCTCCTGGAAATTCCTATGAAATGAAGGGCAAGATTGAAGACGTGAGTTTGGTTTCTTGTACACATAATGTGGTTAATTAAATCTCTGAAGAGAATATTTACAATCCTCACAAAGCTTCCATCCATCTGGGTTTTTCTCTGCCCACAGCTCGTGAGAACAATAAAGAATAACAAGGACAAAGGCAGAGCTAACCACAGTGCGTTGCTGTTTGGGTTTGGTGACGGTGGTGGCGGACCCACACAGCTGATGATAGACAGGATTCACCGGATTCAGGACACTGACGGGCTGCCTAAGTAGGTCCTGGTCACTTATTTGTCACAATGACTGAGCCCAGACTTAACTGGAAACATTCTGAATAACGGAACCACAAAAATAAACCCTTACAATGAATTAGTCAGTAGTTTTATATTTACTTTGTCTGCGATGTTGGATGTCTGTGAATCAAAGGGGTGTGTCAGCATGTAGGCAAAAACCACGCCAAACTCTTTCAACTGAAGGATATGAGTGTTGTCTACTGATGTCATCATGGCGGGTTTCTATAACACTAGTTCATACAGTCATGTTTTAGTCAGAATGAATAACCAGAGAGGTCTTACCTCAGTTCTGTTTTTTTTTTTGGTCTTGTCTGTTTCTCAGAGTCCAGATGTCCAGTCCTGACAAGCTTTTCTCTCAGCTCCGGGCTGGCTCAGCTCTGCTGTGCACCTGGACAGGAGAGCTCTTTCTGGAGCTGCACAATGGCACCTACACCACACAGGCACAGGTAGAAAAGAGATCTGTTCACAGACTCATTGTAAAATGAAATTGTACTTTCCGACACAAAACTAATAGGATTGCTTATGAAAGCACACAAATAGGATAGAATCAGACAAAATAATCAGAATAGTGCATTATAAAACTATAAACCCCATAAATATATATTTGTGAGGTGTAAATATTCTCTGTTGGTAGCTCTAACACTCATGTTGACTGTTTGGGAAAAAGCTGTAGATTTATAACATGCTGAATTTACTTCGATTGCTGCCTTTTACCAATCTTACTAACAGTCTTGATTCTAAACATATTTCTAAAACTTTTTAAAAATATGAATGAATAGATATATACAAGTAAAAACAGACACAACAACACACTTGTATGTCACAGAATAAGACATAAGTCATGAAATTGAGGGAAAAAAGGGTCATATTTTGTGCAGTCACAAGGGGAAGTAGATATGGAGTGTGGAAAACGTATTACTCAATGAAAAGATAAAAATACTACCACCTAGTTATGTGTGGAAACAATACAAAAAAGTGCTTGTGCTGTATAAAGTGCAATTATTTTTATGCTTGCTTTGTTTTTTTCAGATTAAACGTGGAAACCGCCAGTGTGAGAGCCTCCTTCACGATGTGGAGGTGGCCAGCAGCTTGGCCATGTGTCGGGACAGGACATTTAAGTATCCTGTGGAAAAACTGCGGGAGCTCTGGAGGTCCAGACACACCCATTAAAGCTTGATGATGATGATAAATAAAAAAACAATGGCCTCCATTGTTGCTGTGCTAAAATAGTTTCGTTGATTGTTTCTTTCCCTCCAGGCTGCTGCTTCTGAACCAGTTCCATGATGTGATCCCTGGCAGCTGTATAGAGATGGTTGCGGAGGATGCACTCAGGTATTATGAAGGTACAGTTTTCATTACAGCGGCTGTCCATTAAAATCAGAGCTATATTGATATATGCATAGTTTTCCAACATTAAAACTACATCACAATATTTCCTAGACATCCGTAGTGATGGCACTGTGCTGCTGCATGATGCGTGCGGAGCTCTGGGATCAAAGGGAAACAGTGTAGGGGTGTTCAACTCTTTGCCTTGGGAGCGCCATGAAGTCATCCAGATTCAAGATGGTGCCGGTAAACCTGATCTTGGTATGTGAGTATGATACTTACAATAATTATGCTGTTTCCCTCCAAACTACGACTTTATATCTGATGTTGTATGGTATCTGTGTTGCTGCAGCTTTGGTGAGAGTTCCCAGTGTCGGTTTATCTCCTGTCAAAGACACACAGCCAGTGACTCCAGTCTCTGTCACTGCTCAGGTGTGTGCTATATAAAGAATAGAGCATTTATTTAATTTCGCCACTGTATGTTGTAATTTGATTTGGATGATTGAGGTGCTGTGTAACACTACAGGCCGACGGCACTGTTCTCATGGAGAACGGGATTTTACAGACTGTTGTGAACAAAGATGGCACTTTGGCTTCGCTGAATTTAATCAATGCAAACAGGTAATGTAAAACCGCATGTGAAACATATGTATCTATTACAACATAAACATTAATTAACACTTGTCTCATCTTTTTATTGGTTTCAGAGAAGCCATCTCTGACAGCTGCCATGGGAACCAGTTTGTCATGTTTGATGATGTCCCCCTGTACTGGGATGCTTGGGATGTAATGGACTACCATCTTCAGACAAGGTGTCAGTCATTTCTCTTATATTCATCTTATGCCACCCCGAACACAGCAGAGTATGTGCAGGTATTCTAGATATGAAAACTGTGACCCTATAGGAAGCCGGTGCTGGAGGTGCTGCAGCCCGTCCATTTGGTGTCCTCAGGTGGTCTACGAGGCAGTGTCAGCTTCAGCCTCAGGATCAGTGATAAAAGCACTGTCACACAGGAGATTGTCATGGACGCTATGTGTCCTTACATCAAATTCAACACAGAGGTACTTTACAACATTAATCATATATGGAGAAATCTAGAGACCAATTCTTCAGTACCCAAAAAAATACCCAGTGTTGCATCCTCCACTTCCAGGTGAAGTGGGCAGAGTCACACAAGTTTCTCAAGGTGGAATTCCCAGTGCGAGTCCACAACCCCAATGCAACATATGAGATCCAGTTTGGCCATCTGCAGAGACCCACACACAGGAACACGTCATGGGACTGGGCCAGATTTGAGGTATGGTACGGTGGACTCACTGTGGAGTCAAGTGAATGAGTAGAATTTCTTTATTTTTATTTTATCTTAATATAAACTGATCTCCACAGGTATTTTGACAGCAGCTTGTTTTGACCATGCACACATAAATTGTAGGAGAGCAGATGTCAGTGATGTTGTTAAAATGAAGGGAATGCTGTTGAAGTGCTTTGTTTTGTCTTTACTGTTTTCCATCATGGTTTTTGTCTCAGGTTTGGGGTCACAAGTGGGCGGACTTGTCAGAGCACAACTTCGGGGTTTCACTGCTAAATGACTGCAAATACGGTTATTCAGTCCACAAGAACACAATGACACTGTCCCTGTATGTTTTCCTACTGTTAATAAACAATTCTATAAATACAGAAATTCCTTGCATCTAACAGTATATGTCTTCGTTGTAGACTGAGAGCACCTAAGGCTCCAGACACCAATGCTGATATGGGGACTCACCATTTCACCTATGCAATCATGCCACACAAAGGTTTCTTTCATGTTGCATTTTTTGAAAAGCAAGCAAATATATTAGGATTTAAACTGTGACAGTGTGACTGGTGAAACACGTAGGTAACATGTGACAATATTGTGTTTTGTATAGGATCCTTCCAAGATGCCTCTGTAATCCAGTGTTCGTACAACCTCAATTTCCCTCTGAGGTTAATCCAGTGCACTCATGACACTGTGCCCTGGAGTGCCTTCTCTGTAAGCACAGAAGCAGTCATCCTGGAAACCATTAAGCAGGTATTTTATGAACATTCAACTTGACTTAATCCACTTAGCCCATTAAATGTTATTTACTCTAATCGCACCGTTGTGTGCAAGGCTGAGGACCAGAAGAGTGCACTTGTAGTCCGACTGTATGAGTCACATGGGAGCAGTGTGACGGCCACTCTCTGCACCACCCTTCCAGTAAGGGAGGCCTGGCAGTAAGTGTTTCTATTTCTGGTGTTAACTGCTGTCTGTTGATATTTTTTATATTGTGTAGTCTGCTGAGAACAGAATTGTTTTCTCCTCTTTCAGTTGTGACCTCTTGGAGAGACAGGACCACACGCACCCAGCACACATTACGTCAGAGGGAATTAGTCTGAACTTCAGCCCCTTTCAAATTGTGTCACTTCTTCTCATTCTGTGATGACCAATTCTCAGCGGGACTACATTTGGAATACTGCTTAAAATGTATGTGTGATGGAAAAAATTAAATGAAATGCAAATCAAGACATCAGACAATATGACAGTCAGTCCAATATAGACATTGATCCTGAAGGTAGAATTTAGTTAAAACTATGAAATGAATCATCTGGTGCTGTTCTGACAGAGTTGTTTGATACTGAATGCAGCACATCTATTTGTGGTGCACACTGTTGCCAAAAAGCCAAAAATACTTCAAATCAAACACTTATAGAACTTTTGTAGAGAAGTGTTTTTATTAAAAATAAAGTTAATAGTATAAAAGCATAAAAACACGGTGATGAATACAGTGATGCATCCCCTTTTCTCCCATTTGCGTTAGTTGTTCTGCCTGGTAATTCTGCTGCTCCGCCTCTGTGAGCCTACAGGAAGGAGGAATCCATTAGATTTCAGTTGTTTCAAAAATTCCCCTCAGTTGAAAAAGAAAACTTGTTTCATTCTCACCTGCAGCTGGCTCTGCACTGCTGCTCTTCCTCCTACGTGCAGTTGACCTCCTCTCATGCTGAGATGTGTTTACTTTTTTGTAACTGCCGTCTTTCCAACCTGCATCCTTTTCCTTCTTTGATGTTTTGGTCACAGTTTCCTGTTTGTTCACTTTTTTCTTCATTGTGCTTTCAGAGCGACTCCTGGCCAACTAATGAAATCAAACTTTTGTTCAGAGGTGACTCTGTAGACGTTGTTACAGGAAAAGCATAAAATAATAAAATAATGAGACTGTTGATCTGTTCGTACCTTTTTCTTATCTGTGTAATCATGGTCATCTTCTTTCTTTGCTCTCTTTTTTGCCCTTGGTGACTTTGAATCTGTGATGAGCAAAAGAGGTGACACCAGTTCATTGTGACTGTTCGCGGATACATTTCAGCTGAAGTCCTCAGTTTTATGTATTCAAAGTATTACACACCTTTAGGTGCCATGGGGCCTGGATCTCCCTGGAGTTAGAACAGTATGTATTAGTATCAGTGATGTATAAAATCTTGTGCCAGAGATAAAAATATAGGCTTTTTCCTTTAACTCACTTTGAACCACATTGTTCTGCCATTGTGGTCCCGGATAGATTTCATTCCATCCACATAGTAACACTGCAGCCACGCCTCAAAGCCAGAGTAGTCTGCCTTCTCGGGATCATAGCCCTTTCCACCTACAGTAAGTCACAAAATGTTTCAAAAAGTTGAGGACATTTCACAGGAAAATGAAACTGTATCACCTCAGAATAAGGGTGAAGCCTTTCACTTTAAATGAAAGCAAACAGAAGGCTTGAGTTGCCCAGACAGGAGACCTGTGATAACCCACCCAAGTTGACCACCTCCAGAGGTACTGTATGACACAGTCTGAGCAGGTCCCCCGTTTCACCTTTCACTTCCTTCTTTTTAGCTCTGTCAGAGGTCTTCTGGAAAGAATACAGAGAGGCAGTGTTAGAAAATGCAAAGTGGTTGTGGTTAAGGGACTTATGATGTGAAAAATGTGTTTGTTTTTGGGTTCTTTCACCTTTGTGTCAGCAATCTCATTTTTCACAAGCTTGCCACTTTCACATAAATCTTCTGACTCAAGGCCTTCCAGTACAGTCCTAGCAGACACGAAGGGCGGGATGCTCAACCTTAAAAAAAGAGATCCTTTACTTAAAGGCCCATTCTTTTGTAAAACAATAAGGTTCTTTTGTGTACAGTTACAGCATCAGCACCCTTCTCCCCACGGGAAATAACAAAACAGAAAAGTGAAAGGAACCATTCAGTTCATATCTGAGGGAAACAGACCTTGGAAAACATGTGAGCTGGTACTGTGAAATGAGCCTACTGTTAAAAAATGTCTGACAGTGCTAGGCTTTCTCCCCTGTGCCGCTGATTACATCTGGCGAGGCAATCCACTTGCAAACTAGTCATATCAGTACATCTGCAGAAATATTTTTAATTTCCCTTTAAATAAGCAAATACGTTTTCCTCCCAGTACTGATTCCGACACCTCAACTCGGGTTTCTGATCTGATAACGGTGCCCTTACTTCCCAAATTTGACATCTGTATAAAACATAATTAAAATGGACTGGCATGTCATATGTGATACCCAGCCCACTTAACAAGGTCAGAACCTGTGCACTCCTAATAGAGTACAACTGTATAGCATGTAATTCGTGCAATTCTGCAGGTTGTGTGTGTTTATCACCTGAACAGGATTTCCGCCCTCAGATAGTTCCCAATACCATTGAAGTACTTCTGATTGAGCAGAGCTTCGCAGATGGGCCTATTAAAGGCGCTGTCAGACAGGTGCGACATGACGTTCTCCCTGTAAAAGATTAACTGGTCAGTGGGATAGTCATATTTTCATCGAGCAAGGGGACACAAGTGACACTCTAAACGTGGCTAACCTGAAGCTTTTGTACTCAAACATGATGCAGGGCCCTCTTTCAGGGTTCCACGTCCCATTGGGCTCCCAGCTGCCAAACCTGCGTGCATCAACAAAGCTCAGCACTCTGCAGGGCGTCTCTTTGGAATAAAAACGTAAATGGGCGTGTTTGGGCAACTCTTCCTCCGTGGTGAGGCGGAAATAGCCAGACATCCCAAAGCGGATGACAATGTCCATGGGCTGGTCTGCTTGTCCTGCTTTCACTCTCTCGTTGGGATTTTCACCCTTGATGGGCGTCAGCGTGAGCTTCACTTCCTTCCCTCTGGAAGCAGCTGTAATACGATAGGTTTCACAGGTGAAGGGCACATCAGGGTTCTTGCTGACTTCAGATTTTCTGACCGGTCCAGTAAACACCACTCCCTTGCACATTTTGTTTACATAAAGGCTGGCCAGGTGGAGCTCTGGTCCCTCGGGCATTTTGTTGGAACAGATGAAGTTGTGCTGCAACTGTAGAGAATTAAGTGTCTGAGTAAAAATTACATCACAAAACACTGAGTGCATGTCTGTTTTTAGCAGACTTAAGAGATTTATTATACCATTAAAAACTTTCACGTGGTAGCTATTTAAGAAGCTAATTCCGTATGTGAACAGAGGGTGTTTTAATTAGCATTTAGCATTGGCCAACAAGAGGGTGGAGCATGTCTCTGAGGAATGTACAGGTACTTCTGCATGTTTAGGGTGTAGTCAGTTTAGTGCAGATGTCTAACTTCAACAAGACTGGGCAAAACACCCCCATATTCCCACCACCATGTTTCACTGCTGGTTTGATACACTCTGGTACCATTCTCTCCCATTTTTGTCTCCTTGCATACACCCTTCTGTTACTGCAATAAATCTTAAACTTGGATCCATCAGTAAGTGGGACTTTTAATCATCTTTCAATCATCCATTGTGAAATGCTGGCATATCTTAGTCCACTATAGTGAGAGTCCACTACACGACAGCCTTATTGTGATAATGCTGTTACTGATTTGAGTCTTGTGTTTTTCAGTTAGGGAACCAAGCTTGATGTATGGATCCTCTGATGGTGTGGTCACCTTTGGTCTGTTTGACTGTGCTTTGGAACTAGTTCCACGCACTGCCGCCTTGCAAAACATTAGTATGGAAGTGGTGTGATGCTGAGAAAGCCCCTCTTTCCTTTGAATAACAATCTGACTTCAGACACTTTGACTTTGGACTGACGCCAATTCTCCCACTACCACGATGCTGGTAAGACGTCTGAGGCACAGTATTACTTATAACAGATGAACGCTGGCTGCAAGTTGAATTATTTTATTTCAAGTGCCTCTGTAGGTAGATCAAATGCACTAGTGTCATCTGAACGCATCATTCAATGAAAGGGACACAACTCAAAGAAAAATGACAAATGTTAAATTGTTAATTCCCCCAATTTTGCTTAAATTTGATTGCTGACTTAGAAATAGAGCAGAATCTTAAATATGTCGTATTCATTTCACATGATATAACTTCGTGTGTTTTTAAAATGTGTCTGAATTCTCGGACATTTTGATTACTTCCAAGTTTAAGTGAAAATATCATGTTATCAATGTTGCAGGAGCCACAACAAGGGGAGAGAGTAGCGGTGGGCACCGCACACAGGTAAACGCTGGCGTGTTTCCTGAGGTGCAAGGCCACCGCGATTCAGATAACTTACCCGAACCAGGAGAGAGACTTCGCTGATGATAAACGTGCAAGTTTCTGAACCTACAGGAGCTGTGTTGTTCCTTTACTCTACACAGCGCTGCGACAATGGGCAGATATGCCACTAACCACAGGCTTACACAACTTGCTTGTTACCAAACAACTTGTGTAACATCAATGTTCGCGATTCATTCACCTGCAAGTGTCGCGAGATTTCCACGCCTCTCAGGCTCGGTATTTATAGCTGTGTAATTCTCAGGTATTCCTCATCTAAGTTAATGTTTTTGTCATACTCTCTAATAATCCATTAAAAAGGCTTTCTAGCAAACGCACGATGGAATCGCAGCATGAGAAAACAGTGCGGCCTGATGCATGATGGGAGATGTAGGCGTTGAGGAACCCGGGCGAGGATAGCAACATATCAGTGTTTTACATTTTATTAAATTATTTTATTTACATATGAGCATGTGAAGGAAACACACAAATTGGAGACATCATTCATATCAAATTTTGTTAAGTATTAATTTACAAAATGGTCCATTCAGTATTTTTGCTTCAGTGACAAATCACCCTGTCTGGAAACATCCCCACCAATTATTACTAATGTGGCAGAAACCATTAGAAAATAAAACTAAATATCAGTTCATCCAAATAAGGATGAGCATTTCACTTAACATATCAGATTTCAGACATTCACACAATCAAATTAGGCTGTACAAAATGTTTGAATGGCACTTTAGGCAGTTGAACAGCACTAGTCATGTCCAGCTCTTGATCAAACATTGAGGTCAGACTTCATTGTAGTGCATTCATCATTGCCTGGGCTTGTTTAAGCTCTGTAGAAACACACAAAAGAACAGATTTAACAAAACATAATTTCAGATAATAAAATTCATTTGAAAAGGAAAAACTAAGAGAAAACTGTGATTTGACAAATGCAGAACTGACCTGTAAGCAGGACTCTGAACTTATCAGCAGAAACAGAGACAACAGTTGTCTCTGTGGAGCCTGACTCTGCTCCTTGTGCCTGGAGTTTAAGCTGAATGACAGGTTCATTCACCTCTCGCAGTTCACTGGAGCTCAGGGTGTAGTCAACACGCCATGACACAGCCTCCAATCGTCCTACTGAAATTCATTACAGAGCAAAATCAGTCTGTCAGCCTCACATACACCAGCTTTCTCTTCCTCTTTGAAAAGGGCTAGATAAGACAGAAATACTTACATCTCAGACTTGTCTCCCTGAGTTTGTCTTGCAGCGCAGAGTGCTTGTCTTCGTATGATTTGCAGAGTCCTGTTGTGTGTTCTAAAAAGCCAGGTATCCATAATTGAAAGTCAAGTCAAGATTTATTTTGAAGCATAATCATATAAAAGTGTTTTAATGCCGTATCAACAGTACTAAGAATAAAGTAGAGATTAACAACTCAACAACAAAAAGTGATGAGAATACAATCTCAAGCTGGCAGAGAGTCAACTGTGAGTGCTTTATACTATTAATGCACCAAAGTCACAATGCACCACACCACCCAAACCACCACTCTGCATCGTCCTTCCCTTCAAGTACCAGCTGAATTCACATTGTACCACACATGTTACACAATAGGCAATTATAGAGGGCAATAAACTATAACAATAACACAATAAGCTTTGGTTTGTGACCTCCCTGTTTCTGGAAATGAGGCAAATGTTCATGTCCCACACATACTCATACTCAGACTCATATTCTGGGCATAGTTTCATAATAAAATGTGAGATATTGACAGGAGCCCTTGGTTGACTGACAGCTGTATGGTTTTGTGAAATAGGCTCTATATAATGCAGACATTACTCTGAAATATTACAAGTAGTTTTTGAAATTGGTCGATGTTTTTACACCTTAGTTCTGCTGTAATAAGTCTGTCTTGCAAAAAATTGAAGTATGGCATAAGGTGTGTGCGTGTGTGACCATAGATTACACAACAATAATCAGCATTTTATACCAAACATGGAGAACCCCAGCAGACTAACCTTTTGGCAGGCCAAGCTGCTGCAGCTCACTGGACAGAGATTCACTGTCAACATCATGCTTTGCTGCACTGGAGAAAATGAAGCTGAGCACTGCCACACTAGCTTTGATGTCTCCGCTCTCTGCAAAATGGAATGATGTCATGAATGCATGTTGTATGAATACAATACAATGCAAGTTTGATAATGTTATAGACTTGTGTGGTAAGTCAGATTTAAAGGCAGGAATACAAGGAATGTGAATAAGTAAATAATTTTACTGTACTTAAGAACAATTTTGAAGCACTCGTACTTCCTTTTTGTGTCCCTTTATACTTGTTTTTCACTACATTTCTATAGTTTGAGAACTATAGTTAAAAGTAACATTGCTGATTAAAACTTTACATATAAAATATGTGATCACCTTAGAAAACGTGCTGCCTTGTTATAGATTAAACATCCTATACAATATATAAAGTAGCTTCCTCTTGACCAACTATAACAGCTAAATGCTACATTATAGCATCAGCAAATAAACAATAATATATGATAATACTCATGGGTGAGCTTTTTTGGATCATGTGTATCACACTTTTACATTTGATACTGATGTACTGTATATTATTCTACAAATACACATGTAGTTTTATTTAATTATTTGATGCAAGAGTTTTATTTGTATTGGAGTACTTATATACTGTCAAGCTTGTCTTGTAAATTACATTTATTATTAAAGATCGCAGGGAAATTTAAATGTCACTACAGCAGAAGTATAAGAACAAATGCTTAGAGAAGTAACTAAAAAACTAGAGACTATGATGATATACACTATGTACATTTGCTATGCACAAATACAACATTAACTATAAAGTGTACGAAGGATGGGATGTAACCTGCCATATGTCTGCAGACATCTTAAAATAACTTTGCACTTGTAGACATCATAAAGATGTTAATACTCTTTCCACCAATAAAAGGGAGACTTACCAAACTTTGCATCTGCAGTAAGCTTTGCAACCTTGTCATACTAAAAAAAAAAATATAGAGAGACGAGCAGTTTTAATCAGTGTGGGTGAAATGTGTACATATATATGTTAAACTGTATGTTCAACTCTTACATCGATGCCTTCCCCAAGCAAATCCTTCAGCACTTGAGCACACAGGAGTTTCATCTTGACACTTGACTGTCAGAAATCGTAAGGCAGAGGACACACGCATTATTACTGGAAAACTACGATCTGACACTGAAAATATAATATTGCTGTATTGATTATGTATAGGACATACTCACAATTTTCGCTAATGTGCTAATTTCGGCGAGCACCCAATCTGGGCAATCCAAATCTCCACAGAAACGGAACCGCTACAACAGACAAGACATCATGTCAGTGTCGTATAATGTACTGCAGCTCAAGTATTTACATTAGCCAACCATCATTAAATGCTACTAGCTTAGCCTGCTAGCCATACCTAAAAGCCGGGCTAAACATTGATAGTGTTGAGCTAAATAGTGACGTAAAGCATTTATAAATCACGCGACTCAAATGTCCTCTGAAAAATCTGACTTCTAAATAAGCAAACGAGCGTTAAAATAATAAGATTATTATACATGTTTACCATGGCTGTCGGTCAGCTGAGTAGCCGCAAACATAAAAACTGAACAGGAAGAAGTTTCCGCTTCCTCTCACCTGATTGGATGATGGGGGAGCGGGGCGGGGCGTGGGTGCTTCTCTCCAGCTTCAGTCACAGACGATGGTCCTGATGTTGAGGCGTCAGTAACTCAGGTTTATACGATAATCTTGTGTTTGGGCCCAGTTAACAGCTCAAAAAAACATACATTGCATTGTCGAGTCACCTTGACTTTTTCTACTTATATGAGAATTGCTTATAAAAATCATTTTGAACTGATGCTTTGCTTCAGAATCCCATAACAAAAAAATGGTAAAAAAAAAAAAAAAAAAACTTCTGTATGAGGTCTCAGAGATCTCAGCTGTACATCATGGTTAAATACAATGAATTTTCATATGATCTGTATGTATGACTGCTGTTGACAGAGCAACACTATCTCTCCCAAATCTAGCACAAATCTATTTGTATTTATGTTGCTGTAATTTGAAAACAGGAAATTAGTGTTGCTATGTAGGACAATAGTCTTTTTTTTGTCTGTAAATTGCCTTTTGCAAAAAAAGGATACATATTTGATTGAAATCATGAGGGAAGAAGTTTCAGAAGACCCACATATCTTACACAGCAGCATTTGCTGAAGCTTAATGAGTTGAGGAGAAGAGATGAGCAATACAAGTAAAAAAAAAAAAAGCCAAAAGTTACATTTGAATGTCTATGTATTGCCCGTAATGCCTCCCAATTCTGAAGGTCATATTTTTTGCAGGGCAGATCTTAACCCATGCAAAACTCAAACAAAACTGCTTACTGCCTGTCCAGATATGGATATTCTTCATGAGATTACAAAACCTATCCATACATGTGTGAAAATCCCATTGGGTACTAAATTCTAAATGATAAATAACATTCACCTTGATCACGTTACATCTTTCATGCAGTACTTTCCCAAGGGAAAATAGTCCTGGTCCCCTTTGTTATGCCTGTTCACTGTCTTAATCAGATGCTCGCTGTATCAAATCTTCATGACCTTGGCTATTGTTATTGTTATTGCTATCTGTCCTCACAAAGACAGATAATGAACTGTTGCTTTGAGGCTTAGGCCTATTGTAAATGAACCGTGGGAACACTGTCTAGTTCTACCTACAGACCTAAAGAAGGAAAAGTCCTGTGCAAAAACTTAAGGCATTTCTGAAAAAATGCTGTAACGTGAGGCCATTAATCGTTTTTCTTTATCATACAGAAACAGATGTGTAAACAGAAAAAACCTAAATCAACTCCATATTTGATGCAACCATATTTTGCCTATTCAGCACCAATTCTCTCAGGTACACTCACGCACTGTGTTTTTTAAAGCACCCGGCAGGTAAGCTGTTCCAAGCATCTTGGAGAACTTGCCACAGTTCGTCTGTGGATTTAGGCTGTCTCGTGCAATCAGACATTGAGGTCAGGGTTGTGTTGGGGTCATACCATCTGTTGCAGAGCTCTTTGTGCATATAATATAAAAGTCAATATATTTATCTCAAATTATTTTCTTATTTCATGTAATAACAATGCTTAATTGTCATTTTGGTGTTTTCTTACCTTCATCAACATGCAAGCCTGCATACAGGAAAGACGGAAAAAAGGATTAATTAACTTGGTCAGTGGATAACATTAGTTAACATAACAGGCACATAAGTCTGGTCTCATCCTTTCATTTCCCCTGCACTCACTTGTTTTTTAGAGTATAGTGGAAACCAATGCAGTCCAATGTAACAATCCTCCTGATGTTTGCCACCCAAGGCAAGTTTGATTGAGAGAGAGAGAGGTGCCTTAAGGAGAATTTAAGGGTTTCCAGACGTTGTTAAATCCAGTAGATGGCAGTAATGCAGATAGCCAAAACGACAGGTGTGCTCTCTCTCATGCCTTGGGGTGTGAAATGGAGAGGAAGACCGACCTTTTTTACCAGATCCATTCTTGATCATACCTGCATGATGCATCACCAAGTCTCACTGTGTTGGCTGATCTAAAGTTTAAGAACTGGTTGTGGGACAAACGTGGGGGGGGGGGGCAAGTTAGGCTTACAACTCTGAACAGGTTGGATGTTAGAAGCAACATTTCAAGAGACCATAAGCATGTGTCAGTGAATAAAGCTGAAAACGAAGCAGCGTATATCATCACTTCAACATCATTTCTTCCCTTTCACATGCTGACACTGGTGTTTATAAATATTTAACCCGCTGGGGAAAACGAGGAACGGTCAGCAGGCTACAGTGGAAAAGGAAATATATCCGTCTGGAAACGTTTCATATCTATACGGATGAGTCAGCCAGCCTCACTCCACCCTTGACCATCACTCGAACTCGCCCATATCTAGTTTGGCTCTTCATTTAAACGAGATATTTTATTCCTCCCTGACCATATCTGGGAGGGAGGCTGGTGTAGGAGGAGTCTGGAGCGGCGCTCTCGCTCTGGTCAGATAAGCTGCGCTGCGAACAGCTTCAGTACAGGAGATATAAATATATAGATACAAATATCCACAAGGTGAGGCGCAAAATGAGGCCATTTGTTATCATTTTTATTTGGCTTGCTGGGAATCTTCGGCTCGTCCTTGGTGTCATTTTGAAGGACGCACCGACTCTTGGATTGACAAATACTCCGAGGCTTCTGAGCAAAGGTAAGGTTCATTTCTCATCTCTGCATTTCCACTGACAAAATGAATTGTGTTTTCATCTGTAGCTATCCATAGAAAATCAATGGCTCGAATCAGTGTAGCTGTCTAGAAATTGGCCTGCAGTTAATCCCGTCTTCGGATCCCTCGCAAAGCTCGCAAAGATACCTACGTGAGTTCAGACAGACGATCATCTTTACTCTCCCAAGTTAATGATCAGGCAGCACAAGGAGTGGGAATAAAAATTGTCCTTGGCCGCCAAACCCACCTGTAGACACACCATCACATGTCCCACTTTAGAATCAAACACAGGTTAAATTAATTCAGCTCATTTGTAGACATATACATGACATACGCACACATGTGCATTCATGTTATTAATATAATTTTACAGATTACAGTCACAGATTCAATGGTGATTTTTATTATTACAGGTTGAGAAGGAAAACTGTATCAGACACATATTACAAACCACAAGTACAACAAGAAAGTAGCTACTGTCTCAAAAACGACCATACAACTCTGTGACTACAGTACGGACAGAGGTTGGGGTTCAAACAGCATCAGACATTTTAGTGTCTTTTTCTTCCCTCACTGGATGTTTCTGTAATGAAACTCTGTAGATCTAAGCCAATCACACAGACTTTAAGTACTTGAATTAGCATATTGGAATTTCTTGGGAACCTGAGGAGAAAACAACACTATGCAACATGATCCTATCTTCTGCCTGCTGCTTATTCTGCAGAACTTGACAGGTGTTTATACTGGACTTACAGGGAGCTCTGCTGGGAGCTGAAGACTTACTGCAGACACTGAGCTTTAGTCTTTCAGCAAGATCTTTATGTCTATATTTTAACTTTGTTCATCCCACCCTGTCACTGGATCAAACTGACAGTAGATATTTTTGATGTGACTGCACAATGCTGGCATTGACATTGTTCAGTCTGATCTTCACTAACATCCTCCCAAGTCAAAAATATGACAATGTGACCCTTCATTTTTCCCCCCTCAGATACAGTCAGTGGTGGATTTGCTTACCAAGTCTCTCAGAATCACAGCGTCTTCTTCTATCCTGAGGACTCTGAGGAGATGTATATTGGCGGCACTGATTTTGTGTTAAAACTTAAAATGGATGACTATCGTGTCATAGAGGTGGGTGAACTATTGCTTTCCATCTTATTATTTCATTTATTTTATAACCTGCAGAACACACACACACACACACACACACACACACATATATATATATATATATATTTATATCGAGTGAGGTCAAGTCATCTCATATTTCATTGATGTCCTCTCAGCTTGATATCTGTGTGGAAGTGCAGCTGGTCATAATTAGATGCCACTGTAACAGATGGCTGTTTGTTCACTGACAGGAACTCCCTTTCAAAGCCAGATTTGGCTTCAAGCTGCTGATGTAGTGCAGGTGGTGAACACAACACAAACAGACCCTGCTGACATATAATATACTAGAGTTTCCATCGTATTAGAAAATTCAGATAATGCCATCAGCAGTGAGAATACTTTTGTTCATCCTCTCTTAAGAATGAATGAGGGATGGGCTATTGATTGTTGTCCATTAAACTAGAGCATATGACGGCTCAGACCATAAGACATGCATAGATTTTCATTTCACTGATGGATATTAGTCTGTAGCAGGACCAGCTGAAGCCATTGAAAGACATTATCTTGAGTGAACCAGGTTTCACCAAAACTGTGCACCTAAGAAAGAAAATCTCAGATGGGTGCCAGATTTTTTTAATATTATATAATCACCAAAAGCGCCACATTTTTGGGCAGAGCTGTAAGTGCAATACTCTTGTATGGTTAGCAACTGATAAGGACTTGTTCATTTTCTATTAATAATGTCTGACTCAAAACTAAAAGACCTTGTTAGTTTTTTTTTATTTGTTCACTGATTGATTTCTCCTGCAGAAATTTACTCTGAAAACAACGGGACAACAGCATTGCCAAGAGGTTGGTAACTAGAGAATGATGATTTATGTGGTCAGAAACTGTTCAATCGGTTTGCTAAGTAATGGATTTTTAACATGAAATATAGAATCAGTTCTGTGTAATGACTCGGCAATAACAGTGTCTGTGTCGTAGGGTCCCTGTGAAAATGTCATCACTGTCATTGAGAAGTTTCAGGACAGCCTGTTTGTCTGTGGGACAAATGGACGCAAACCACAGTGCTGGAAACTTGTGAGTGTGAAAACACAACAATTCTTAGTTTTCAGGTGATTATACCCAATTGAAAACATAATTCTAAATATTCCATTCCATTTCTGTCAATAGATCCCCCTAAATCCTGCACACTGGTCCTTTAATGCCATATCTGTCTGTTAAACTGTAGTTTTTTTTGTGTGTGGCTATACTGGCAACAGCAGGGCACAGCTGACTAAAACATGGAGCTGTTTGATGAAGTGACTGTGGTTCTGGTTAAACTTAATTATACAACCCTGTTTTATAATTTAGGTAGGGTGTTGGGTGGCTGGTGTTAAGTGTTTCAGTATTTTTCCATCACAGTTGTCTATAGAACTAACTTTCGTGACTGTCTGTTGCTCCACAGTTTCCATCAGTGAACAATCAATCTCATGAAATAGTGGAGAGTTATGAGGGGAAGGGCATCTCTCCATTCGTGTACACCCACAACTCCCTGTCACTCACAGTAGGTATGTCCAGTACAGTACAGTGCAGCATCTTGCATAACTTTAGGCCATGTGTTTGAAGGTTTAAAAATGTGGCTCAGAATTGCAGACTTATGTAACAATAACAAGTCATGTGTGATCGCAGAGTTGTTAAGCCAGTGCATTTTCACAGAAATATACTGAATATTGAACATTTCTGCTGCGTCTTCATGTGACGTCTCTGCTATTTTTAGAGGGGGACCTATATGCAGCGGCACCGTTGGATGCTGACAGAAGTTCATTACAGTTTAGAAGGAGAGCTGGTAGGAGAACTAATGTGTGGATGTATGACAGCTGGGTCACAGGTGGGTAAATGACTGAAATGTCTGATGATTATTACACTGCAGTGTTGCAATGCGACAATACAAAAATGCTCCCATGCAGGGAAAATATGCAATAATTAATATTTCTGATCCTGCATGAAGTAATGCACTTGATTCATATCATTTCATGTGAATGTGTGTCCTGAAACTGCTCAACCCTTATGTCATATTGTTCTGTCATCTCTTCCTGTGCAGAGTGATTCTCTGGTGTTGTTTTTTCCATGCCCAGCTAGTGCGTCACATATTATGGGCTGGCCCTGCACTGTGCTGTAAACAGTGGAGTTTGGTAAAGATATCCTCCTCTTTTCACAGAGCCCACATTCATATCTGCGTCCTGGGTGAAGCGAAAGGAAGACCCTGACAATGAGAAAATTTATATCTTCTTCCGTGAAAAGAACTCAGACCACAGCCCAGAGGCCGACCCCTGGATATCAAGGGTTGCCAGAGTCTGTAAGGTATGCTGGACACTTGGCTTATGTCAGTAAAGCTCTCACATTTCTAAACCCCTAAGCTCCCCAAAAACTCATTAGCTCAGCTTCAGTAATCAAGCTATTGGCCATCCAAATCTAGTTCAAGTACCGGTAACATGGAAGGTCAATACCAGTAGACCACACAATTTGAAAAATGTTGTTACTTTTGATGATACAGGATTCATGTTAAATGTCAAAATGCATTCAGAAAGACAAAAAGGCTGTGAGGGAGTAGCCGCAAGCATGACTTTCTGAGTCACACGAATCCACAAACTTTTATTTTGGTTTGGTTTGGCATAAGCCTACCAATAGTGATTCTTAAAATCTTTTATCATTATGCAACAGCAAATGTACTGTCATGTACAAGAGAGCAACTTGTTATTTGTGACTTCAGTGCATCTTATTGGTACCGTTCCTATTTCTGCTAGTATTATTACTTCAAACAGGAGTGGGAATTACCATAATCTATCTAATACTCCTTTTCCACCCACTAAACAAACATTATTTAAATGCCGATCTAATATAAAATTAAAGAAAATTGAGCCATTAAAATATTAAACAAATAAAAATAGGGAGCTGAGCAATGGGCCAGAATGACTCACATTCAGACATTTAAGAGTTTCCTGGCATAGGCACTTTTCACCTTTTTCATACACTTGTTAAGTACAGGAAAATCATTTTTAGTGCGTTCCATGTTGAGGGCATTTAGTGAAACAACATTCATGTATATATTTTTTTTGTTATGGTCATAAAATTAAATTTGCTTTTTTGCAAGATGACTCAAGATGACTATAAGAGACATCTATAAGTATCTAAAGTATATGTATCAAAGTTTTGTATCATGTCACAAGCATAAAATAGATGCTCTGTTGAGGCAAGGAATTGTGGGACAACATTAGCTCCTTTCCTTTCATATAGAAAGTCCAGTCTATCCTAAACTAAGGGAGATAAGATAGGAAGTAGTGAAGCTCATTTCCTCAGTATTTAGGGAATTTGACCAGCTCTTATCATGGCTTCCAATTAGATGTTTTTCATCATTTCACTCATACTGTGTAATAGATAGATATACATAGGCCAGTATAACGCATAAACAATGCTTTCATTAGATTCATTAGATTTATCAACATCATGATTTATGCAGTAGTAGTAATACAGTATTTGTTCAATATATATTAGCTCAGTGAAATGCAATAATAATGTTGTGCTTTGTCAGTGTGTTTCCTGCTTTGCCAGTCAAATGTGATGTAATGCCCCCATCTGTCAAAGCAGTGTTGTTTGATATTGACACCAGTCTTTGTTCCATTCAGGAACAATGGTTAAGGTCAGCCACTATATACAGGTTTATCAGTAGAGTTATAACACATGCATATGCTCATACAGAGGGCTCAGGCTGTCATCATGGATTATATGATAACATTGTAAGAAATGAATTATTGGCTTGCACTGTGCTAAAAAACAAAGGGTGATGGAAATATAGTGGGAAAGGTGATACGCTAAGGTTTTGTGAATACAGTGCCAGGCTCTGACAAGTGTACATATAATTAAAATATCTAACCAGATTAATGTATTAGTACAATGGTCTGTGCCAGGTGGTCTCCCTTCCTCTTCCTAGATTAACTACTGTCTTTTCACCCTTGTTATTTGACATCCGAGCAAAACAAGACTTGTTCCCCAGATATCATGGCCCATTTCATGTCAGTCCTATTAAATAATGCTTAGCTGATGAATTTCAGCTTGCAAGCAAAGTGAAAGAGCATCTCCCTGGTGTAATTTATCTGTATTGTTTTACAGGTAGATGAGGGAGGATCAAAAAGATTCTTCCAGAACATGTGGACATCTTTTCTCAAGGCTCGCCTTGTCTGTGGATTTCCAAAAGAGTCACTATACTTCAACCGTCTCCAAGACATTTATGTGCTTCATGCTGAAGACTGGCACGACACCAGAGTCTATGCCCTTTTCACTAGTAGCTGGTTCGACACTTTCCCTTCCTTTATTGTTAGCAACTAAGCAGCAATAGCTCTTGCTTCATATTGAAAGCTCAGCATTTTGAAATATTTTGGAGACAAAGCTAACCTTGGCTTGTAGGGGTTGACTTTTGCAATGTGTTGCAGAATAGGTTTTAATAACAAACGCCATGGAGAGTGGGGTTTCTACATGACCAAAACATAGACAAATATCAAAAAACTAAATCTGAATGTGCTCCTGAGGTTACATGTTGATGTACTACTTACGTAAGGGTTTACTCTTAAAGATTAGACCCACACATAAGATAAACATTATGTGCTATAATGTTATGTTATGTGCTGCAACGCAGACTTTCTGTTAAGAATTTTGAGTTTTCAAGCCCATAGTATCGTCAGGATTATCTTGTCAGATTTGACAAAGCTCCTCCAGAGCCTCAGAATATCTGACACAAGCTGAGTGGTACTTCACACACAAAGTAAACTGACCATTATGTGTAAATTCACTGGGACATGCCTCACTGAATTCCAGCCAGAGCAGTTTATCACAATATGTACTGTATTTGCTCTATGGCCAAGGGAGCTGTCGTTCTACCACTCAACCAAACCTCTGACAACTGGCAGGACCTTATGTTTAAGTGGAAACTGCATATTTGTTTACAAGTATGGAGGGTTTACCACTAATTCTGTCAGATACACAAAGTTTGATTGATGGGGTTGTATGAATCTGGTATGATCTGTTTTGTGAGGACTGCACCCACTTCTTCTGTTCCCTGTGCCAAAACCTTTTGTAAAAATCCAATCATTACTCTTGAGGTTTTCTGCTAGCCATGTTAACCTCAGTTGTCTATTTCATTTCTAGGAACTCCACAGCAGTTTGCATCTATTCTGTAGGAATGATTGAGGAAATATTTGAGAACTCAACTTTCAAAGGCTACAACAAAGACATTCCCAAACCAAGGCCAGGAACGGTAAGGACGTGTTTTGTTGGTTTCCAAACATGTTACATCAATGTTTGGAAACCTGGAAAATGTGTGTCTATTTTTGTTATACTCATCAACTATGGTTCAGTGTTTCCATCTCTATATTTAGAGATTTTTTATATGAAGTCTATTTGAGTTCAGTCCTGCTGTTAAGGAACTAAGGGGCCCATGAATGTAGATTTGCAGAATTTCCGCTCTATGGAGTAAACAATTTTATGTCCAGATGGTTACTTTTGGTGTTGTGTTATATACATAAATACCCTGTGGTCCTTCTATTCAGTTTACAGTTGGAGGAGTTTATCTCTAATTTGTTGTTATACAACTTTCTATATACTTGTATACCTTGTATATCCAAAGATTTTAGAAGTGGTTAATCTGGATGTATACTGCAAATATTCAGTTCATGTTCCGATTACATTCCGTGTGCAGGCCACTTCCAAATAAAAAAAACAACTTTGTGTCCATGTATCTTTCAGTGTTTAAAAGATAGCAGGACCCTGCCACCAGCCACAGTCAGTGTGGTTAAGGATTACCCAGAAATGAATGACTGGGTTCACTCCATACAGTACACGGCTCCATTTTATATAAGTGACAACAACTATACCAAGATAGCTGTGGACCAAGTTCAAGCAGTGGACCAGCACGTGTATAACGTCCTGCTTCTAGCCACTGGTAAACTGTTCCATATATAGACAATCACATTTCTTTGTTTTGCCATGTGTGTGCTGTGTGTTTCCTCACTGACCTCTCTTATAATCATGCATTGTTATAATTCTTATGAAAAACAATGGGCAAAAAATATAACATATAGTAGCAATCCCAAAATAACACCATTTCAAATTGCTGTCTGTGTGTTGTTCCAACAGATTCTGGGAAGATCCATAAAGTCTTAGAGGCTGGATCTGAACCTTTCATCATCTCTGAAACACAACTCTCCAACAGTTCAACCATACATTCAATGAAACTGGACTCCAAAAAGGTACAGCTAATTTAAAATGCCATTTGTAAATGTCATACATTGTGTGTTGAAGTGTTGTCAGTGCTTTTGTCAGTTTGCCACTGCTCTGAGATGATAAAAATGCTTTTTTTACACTAGTGAAATTTAAACTACTACTATTACTGATAGGCCTCTGCTGCATCTTGCTGCACTCTGCCTGGATATCTAAACTTTTATCCACTCCTTCCTGGCTGAACAAGTATTAGGATTATTTGTTTGCACTGATACTAAACATATCAAATGTGCAGTACTGTAGCTAGTCACCAGCCAAAGATCTCAGGATTATCCTCAATGCACATGCACAAATGTCCAAAAAAAGAGGCTCCGCTTGACAAGCCCCAACCTTTGTCAATGGGACATGGTCACACCAATGAAAATTTACAGAAACAATAGATACAATTTCAACTGCTGGAAGGCAAGCTATCTTTCAGAGACAATAGCCTGCTGCCACCACAGATGGGCAGTAAATTACATCATGAATGCAAACAGGCAATATCAGATCCTTTATGATACAGATTGCTGTTCGTTATCATTCTAAGTAATGCCTGTTTTTAGCTTTAACTGGGAAAGCACCGCTTGCCCTGACAGCATGCCACTAGTGTAATGTGAAAGGGGATGCCTGTAGTGATGTGCATCTTTCAGCTCATTGTTTTGGTTTGCCCACTGGCAACTTTACTGTTTAGGTTTTTATTTATTGCACTGCGCTTAAGGGAACAAAAAAGCTGTTAATGCAGCCCCAAAGGGAGATTATGTTTTTGTCTTTCATTGCTCAGAAAAAGTTAGTTGTGGGTTTTTCGGAGAAAATCTCCACTGTGGACCTCCAGAGGTGTCAGGAGTACAAAAACTCCTGTGAAGATTGTGTTCTGGCCCGGGACCCATATTGTGCCTGGACTAAGTTTGGATGCACCCCAACTGTCCCGTAAGTGTTGACATTGATCATACCAAGACCCTTTGATCCACAATAAGAGTCGAACATTTTATAGTATAAAACAGATCATCTCACATAAAAAAATGTACTAGATAGAACATGTTTTTTTTTTGTTTTTTTTTTGTTCACAGTGGGGGCATTCAAAATGTCATGAATGGGGAAATATCTGTGTGTCCTACATCAGTAGAAGGTAACTTATGATCACACTGCTATTATTCATGCTGAATACTGGCTAAAGGCCCGCAAAATTATGGTCATATCTATATTTTATTTTGTTTTTATTTTTTTTTAGGACAAAAGCAAGTAAACCGGACCAAACGGGAGATAGATTCCTCATCATCAGTGAATTTGAGTTTGACAGCTCATTCAGTCCCCCTGAGTGTCCCTTTCTACCTGTCATGCCCTATAGACTCTTACCATGCTGTCTACACCTGGGAGCACAAAGGCCAGAGCAGCCCTTGTCTGCAAATGCAGTCTAACTGCTTGCACCTCATCCCTGCCATGGCACAAGAGAACTATGGCGTCTACGAGTGTGTTTCCAAAGAGAAAGACTACACGAAAGTGGTGAAAAAATACCAGCTTACACAGCACATGATCCACACAATGCCAGAAAGCAATACCCCTAAAATAAATGATGCATCAGCTGTTGCGTTGCAGACAGTAACTATCATACTTGGACTGGCTGTAGCAGTAAGTACTAATTAGTATTTAAACCTTCCTCTATGTTCTCTGTGAAAGGTTGTCCTGTTGCTCAAAACCACACATTTGAAAATGGAGCATTAACATTCACTGGTCCTTTGTCCCTGCCGTGGCTGAACTATCCAGGATGCAGGCAGCACTAGAGGAAATCCACTGTAACACCAACAAAGCTCAGCAGCTCAAACTGGAACAGCAGAGGTGTTTGGCAGAAAAGTTTCAAATCTACAGGAAGAAACTGTAGCCAAATTTAGAGGCCAGAGCAGGAACAGCGTGGTGTGATGGAAGGAGCAAGCAGCGCAGCATGCAGTTTAAAACATCTTAGGGACCCTAATAGAGCCTCATGGTGTTTGTTTAGATTTTGATTTGAGCATCCTGCATGAAGAAATTAAATTTTTTATGAAGTTAGTACTTTCTTTTAAGACAAGGAAAAGAGGGAATCTGAGGGAATGCCTTTGAACAGGGTTCAGTCTTTATATGACCGTAACACTCAAACCAAGCACACCATTAAAATGTAAGCTTTCAGACGGTCATTTGATGTCAGGAAATTGTTATTCTCCTGAGTGTTTTTTTGTTTGTGCCTCACTCGGATGATGTCTTTCAGTGTTTAGGGAAGGGTGGAGGCACCCAGAGACCCTCACTGAATGTTCCAGATTTGTTCAAGCCCTCCCAATGTGGTAACTGTCAGTGGGAGGGAGCTGTTTGAAAAATATGCAATGAAAGATGTTGTGTTACAGAGCAAACAATGTCTAACTTATAGACTAAATGCACCTTTTTAAATTTACACATGGATTTTGGCCAAAAATGTAAATTTAAATGTAAAAGTAAGTTTTTGCACTTGACATAGAACTGATTTGACATAGTTGTTGTACTCACACAATGTGCACAGATCTGTTAGTGAAGTACGTTTTGAATTAGCTATACTTTTCTGAACAGTTATTCTGGACAGTCTGGAAAGCGAGACTATGTAACTTTAGTTAAAGAGAAGCCACTCTTGCCATAATTGACAATTGCGAGTAACAGTAAATGCTAAACCAATAGAGATAAGTCAGAGAACTGGCTTTGTAACGTCCATAACGGAGCAATATCTGGCTTAAGTTTGCTAATATTAGCTAACATTAAGCTACAAAAAGCACACTAGACCAAGTAAGACAGTAGCAACAAAATGTGCAATGAAGTGAGCAGTTCTATGTTTTAGTGTCAGTAAAAACTACAAAGCTAAATATATTTATTACATAAACACTATTTTGGTACGATTTTAACATTTATTTTATTGCTAAATCTTCTTTCATATTTGAGATCTTTGTACTTGTTAGTAACTTGTCAATGTTCAGAAATTGATTATTTTTTCTGTATAATGTTATATTATGCTACTGATATTTATCATTAAAAGAAAAAAAGATTGGAGCTGAAAATCTTTAATATTGTTCACATGGTATCAAAGTCATAACTCTCTTCATTGATCCATACATCATAGATCATATGATCTGAATTTATTCTTCCTTAGTAGGCCATACCTTCATCAGACATAGCCCTCACCCACATGCAGTCTAATCAAAGAACAGACAACACTGTAAGGATCTTTAGCTTAATCCGTCTGGTTCCTGGATCCAAAGTCTGAACCCTGCTAAGGATGACTAAGCGAGTACATCTTGTTTACATAAGAAGAAAAACCACACAACAACTACACCATGTCTCTTTTACAATCTCTCCAGAACCACTCAGGTTGGAATCCTACATTCTTGTCAGTTTTTTCTTTCAGATTAACTAATTGAGAAACTCCATGAGATTTTCATGTTGTTTATATTTTATTTATCCTAGATTCAAGGTTTACACATCTACACAACACCACTGAATCTGATTTCAATTTTCAGATACCAATCACCACTAATACTTGTCATAGAATGAACTGCTGTGACTTTTAGTGATGCTGAAGGCAGAGCATTAGTAACAGGCTTTAAGAGACGAAGCCCAATCGTCTAGATGGGTTAGATCTCATTTTTGTGACCAAATCCTGCTGTTACTATGTTGGGTTGTGGGAATGACTTGTTTAAATGACTCACCCTTACTTTAGTCCTTCCTTCCACCCTTACTTATTATCATTCAAAACAACAGTCACATGACATATAGTAAGTGAAATACTCTTTCTGCCCATAAGGTCTACCTAACACCATAATTTTTGCCAGTTGTTTTCATCTGAGATTTCATCCCAGACTTAACAGTTTAATAAGAGGTGGCTGTGCATGCTTGCACAGTCTTGCAGTCAGCCTCAGGTCACTTTCATGAAGATCATGGAGTCTGTGACTTAAGCCAGATCTGACATGACAACAGCTAAGTGGCTCCTGTGAATAAGTCTCTATCTACAGGCCAGCAACATGGTTATCTGACAACCTTTGGCATTACACTAAGCATCACAGACAGGATTTTCTGAAGGCCTGCTTTAAGATACCTTCAGGCTCTAACACTCATAAGTGTTGCCAGCTCTGATTCTGGATGGCGCCAGGCTGCAATCTGGTCTATGATATGAGTTCCCTTTAACCTTGATCTCCAGAGGATTTGGGGTACTGCTTACAGCTCAAAGTTTTTCCTGTTGTGCTTCAGCAACAGGAAAAACTGACTGGAATGAAGCCAAAATAAAAGCAACAATGAAACAAAAACAAACAATGGCTTCTAAAAAAGGAAAGAAAGTCGATAGCTGGAACCACACCCTGTGGATTAAAAATACCATAGGTGTACTTCAAACACATGAAATTGTGATACATTTCCAAAGCACAACTTGGAAATTAATTATATAAAATATATTTAATAATTGTATGCTTGTATAAGTTACTTTTCTTTTTTCCTTTTTTGTAAGTTACTTGTTTGTTGAATATACAAGTATACAAATTCAGTCTGTAATTACAATATTTTAACAGCAGGGGTCACTGTTGTCTAACAGGACCAACATGTTTACAGCCACAACTATATTGTCGCTGAATTCCTAAGCCCAGATCCTTCAGCCTGAACTGGCCTTCATCAGAAAAGTGCGTGCAGTTCGATCAGAGCCACTGTAAAGATCTTTAGCTTAAAGCCTAATGCTGATGATATATGAAGGCATACAGATTCTGTCTGTAACTGTAGTGTTTTGGCAGCAGAGGTCACTGTTGTCTAATAAGACTATGCAGCTTTCAGGTGAAAGCGACAGCATGCAGATGACATCCTCCCAGAATTTCTTCCACTGGAGAAACGACTTCTTCATCTAAATGGCCTCCGACAAAGAGAGACGAGGCCAGAGCACCGGCCGACCGACCACTGGGACTGCTGGCTCAAATCCCGGATGTCCGATGGACCGTCAAAACATCCAAAATATTTTCTTCTGTGTTAGTAACACGATGCTACATAATGTTACATGTCTGTTTTCCTTAGTGACGGCTACATAACGTTAGCTGACTCGCTGTTGCTAGCTAGCTGGCTCACCGTCAGCGATGCCATGGAGCATATCCCGTCAATGCTAACATGGGCCAACGGTTGCGATTAGATTGTCCGCAGGGTAACTTTATTCAGTTGTGCCACTTGTGTGTTCAGTGGCCCGTTTTCGCTCGCCTCTCTGACGCCTTTCTGACTGAGAAGGTGTGGGTAGGAGAGAGGAGGCGGGGGTGTAGGGGTGTCCTAATGGAGGCCTGAGGTGTGGCTGACAAAGCAGTCGTTTTGGTGTGAGATACTGGTTGTGTAGTGCGACATCTAGTGGCAGTGACCGTTTACGGACCCTTTAACTACAGTATCAAACCCTTGATAGTTAAAGTTCAATATGTAAATTGAAACCGTTTGCTTCATTAAAAGACCCTTTTCTAAAAACGTTTCCAATGTAAGCGATGGAGGGCAAAATCCACACATGTGCAAAAATACATTTCAACATTTTTCAGAAGTTGCAGCTTCAGCAGCCCCAGTTAATCAAATCAAGTGAGCACCCTCATAAGTTATCCTGATGGTGTTTGGGCATCTCTTAATATCACTGGTTGTGGAGTTTGCAGTCACTGCTGTTTATTGGTTAATAACACAGCGAAATATGCTTCTAAGGTTTCTTATGGCTACTTTAGGGTGGATCTAGCTATTAGGACAGTTTTTTTTTGTAATTCTATCATGTGATCACATTTTTGTCATCAATTAAAAAAAAAAAGAGAATCAAACACATGACACATTGCTGAATTCCTCAGCTACAGCAGTAACTTACACACTGATGCTTCAGTTTTAATGTTTAATGTTAATAATAATGTCATATATAATAGTATATCAGTCAGAGGGAACAGACAAATACTCTTTAATAATGTAATGTCGCTACTTGTAGCTACTTAAGTCATTTCTTCATGCAGGAATTTTACTTGTAATACATCGCTGTACTACTTTTATGTAGTTATAACTGGTAGGAAAAGCAAAGGGTGTGAATACTTTTTCCATCACTGTGTTTTGTCATGGCCAAGTGGGTTCATACTGTAGTACACCAGACGATGGCAGTATTTTAGTAGGAAACAAGTCTCTGCAAGCAGCCTACTAACACTAATCAACATGACTCGAACAATTAAGGAACAATAATGAATAATAATGTTGATTAAGAAAAAAAAAAGATAATAATAGGCTTAAAGTCAAAGGCGACCTCATGAATTTAAAACAAACCAGCGGATTAGTCACCAAAACGTTGAGACTATTCAATGATTAAGAATAACTTTGTTGTTGTTGTTGTTTTGTTTTACCTTAAAGTTATTACCATTAGCTTTCTACTTGCGATTATCATATTTTAACTGACGCTCAGGAATAAATTCAGAGGTCACATAATGCTAGAAATGCCATCAAATGATCTGGATCAGATGTGCCTCAAGATTTTGGGTCTTTTTTTTTACTTTAGACTCCGCTTAAATTCAGCCTCTTTCAGTTTGTTTGTTTTATATTTATCATGAAAGATTAGTTCGAATAATGCTGCAGGAAACTGTCTGTAACCTGCCTCTCGCAGCACAACTAAACTTAAGATCTGTCAGTGCGTTTGGAAACTCAGGCTTCTTAAAAGACAATAGGCTGTGGTTAAACCGAATGAGGTCAAAGATTAGGCTCGGGTCGGGGTACTAAATTAAACATGGAATCGTAAATTATGAATTTTCTTTGAGGGTGGAGGACCCGGAGCTTCTGTATCTTTAATATTGAGGAGAGAGATGGGAGAGGCTGCGCGTTCACGGTTCCTTTTCTCGCTCCGCGGCGACGGGAACGCGCAGTGGATCCCACTCTCGCTGGAGAGGGAAAAAAGCGCCGTCGGATTGCAACAGCGACTCGCCGGGAAAAATGTTGCCTCCATCGCCCTTCATCAGCGCTGCGCAGGTCCGCAAAAGTCATGTGAAAGGATCCACAACACACGAGGACTCGAGTTTTTTCGACCTTTAAACTTGTTTCAGAGGATTGTAAACTCCGGGGGTGATTTATAAGACGCGGGAACCGAAGTTAACATTGAGCAGGTAAGGCGATTCGGTACTTAATGAGGCTGTTACTGTACGAGAAAATAATAATAAAAATACAGATCATCAGCAGTGTCCGGATTAAGGATGAGGTGGAAGAAATCGCCCAGTAGGCCACTTGCAACTCTGATGAATCACAAGGGCATCAGTGCGTAAGTGCGGAAAGGTGCGACGCTCTGCAAATTGGTAATGGGAGCATTGCCATTTAACTCTTTTCCAAAGTAAAGTGTTTTCAATTAACTGGAAAAAAAAACAAAAAACAAAGGTGTCACTGCCATAGACAGACAGTTTGTCCGGACCGGACTGTGAAAACGCGCTTAGAGCAGTGAAGACCATCTGACCCTGAAATTGCTGCAAATACGACACACAGCATATGTGCATATAGATGTCGAAAACTCCTAAAATAAACAATGCTGTGTTTGTGATGGGATGTGGGCAAAATGCAATGGGGAAACTGCGTGTGACGCTTGCAGATTGTATGACAGCAGCAGCCAGTTGTATTATTCATCTTGTGTTGTTGTTTGCAGTGTCTTTGCTTTTATTAGTTTTCAATGCAGTTTTGAAACGTGGTAAAGTGCTGTTGTGCCTTTTATGAAGCATAATTTAGCCTATACTTTTGAATTGATATGAGATAAAAGCTTTCAGAGAACATATCCACTGCTGTAATGGACATAATGGATGTTATGTAGGCATCTGCTAAAATATATAAATATATATATATATTTGGCTAATGTCCGGTAATTGATACTTGCAGGTGCAGAAAATGGCGAGAAGGCTCCTGCAGCTCCTTGCCTTGTGGACTACTGTGATTGGCATTGTGCAGTGCTGTCCAGAGCTCTGCAGCTGCCAGGATAAATTTGCCCACCAGTTTGCAGACTGTGCTTACAAGGACCTGCTGGTGGTACCTGTGGGTCTCCCCTCCAATGTTACCACCGTGAGTCTTTCTGCCAACAAGATCAAATTACTGAAAAGTAAAAGCTTCGTCGGTATCACTCAGGTCACCTCTCTCTGGCTGGCCCACAATGATATCGTTACCATAGAGACGGACACCCTGGCCCCCCTGATCCAGCTCCGCAACCTGGACATCAGTTACAACAAAATTGTGAACTTTCCATGGGAGGATTTGCACAACCTCACTGCCCTGCAGCTTCTGAAAATGAACAACAATGAGATGGTGAACCTTCCAAAGGATGCCTTCTCCACACTCAAAGACCTGAGGTCGCTGCGCATTAACAATAACAAGTTCACCACCATTGTGCGGGGTACGTTCAGCGCTCTCTCCTCCATGTCCCACCTTCAGATTTTTAACAACCCCTTCACATGCTCCTGCAGCCTGGAGTGGCTGAGGGACTGGATCACAACAACTAAGATTTCTGTCCCTGAGCCAAATTCAATTGTATGTGAGGCCCCTGAACACCTGAAAGGCACACTGGTTACAAAGATCCCTAAACTGGACTGTAGGGCCCCTACTGTCACTGTAACCTCACAGCCCAACCTTGAGAACACAGAGCTGAATGAAGGTTTCATGGTCATCTTGAATTGTGAGACAAAAGGGAGCCCCAAACCACAAGTCAGCTGGGAGGTGATTGCAGGAAATCAAAATTATCTGTTCCCTCTGCCATCCACTGCAGAGATAAATGATGCACCAGTTAATGATCAAACAACCAATAATCGATTCCTTGTCTTTAGAAATGGCACTCTCATCATCCCGCGTATGAGTAAAAGGGAAGATGGAAATTACAGCTGCTCTGCCGTGAATGATTTGGGTAAAGCAGAGAGCAGCATTAGAGTGGCTATGGCAGGCACCCAAAAACATGCGAGCAACTCAGGGATCGATTCTACAGTGGGCAAAATCCATCCGTCTGCTAGAAAGCCCACAGAGCCCAAGACCTCTAAAAACAACGTGATCGACCGGGCCAAGCCTAAAGAAAAGACCAGTTCTGAAGTTTCGTCAGACAAAACTGACAGCTCAAAGTCAGTTGTCAGCGTTTCCAAGAACCCCACCCTTGCGACCAAGTGCGGAGTGAGAGAAAGCAGTGAATACATCTCCAACCATGCCTTCAACATGAGCTTGGAGGACCTGAAGCAGTACACCTTTGACTTTGGTGTTATTGCATTAGAGGTGTCAGAAACGGAGGCCAAAGTGCAGCTGAATCCGCTGCAGCTTCCCAGCAGCAAGTCTAACCTTCATCTCAGTCAAACTGAAAACCAGGAAACAGTGAATAAAGAGCCTGTGGGTTTGTACCAGTCCTCATCCAGTAAAGTCAGCCTGGACATGGTCTACCTCTGTGTAAATACAGGAAATGGTCACTCTGTGGTTGAATGGTCCATTATAGAGGAAGGGGTTAATGCCTACCACTTCCGTGGTTTGCAGCCTGGCACCAATTACACACTTTGTCTCACCTATGGGGGACAGGACTGCCAAGTCCAAGTGGTCTTCACAACTAGGAAGAAGATCCCCTCCCTGCTTATCATCGTTGTTGTCAGCATCTTCTTACTGGCTCTGGCCACAGTTCCCTTACTGGGGGCCACCTGCTGCCATTTGTTATACAAGTACCAAGGGAAGACCTACAAGCTGATCATGAAGGCTCACAATCCGGATCAGATGGAGAAACAAATGGCTGGAGACTTTGATCCCAGGGCGTCTTTTGTGGAGTCAGAGAAAACCTTCAATCCCAGCGAGCTGGGGGAGGGGGAGGGAGAGGCCGAGGGAGAGGATGGAGACGGAGAGAGGGAGGCAGAGGGGAGCGTGGTGACCGAGTCCATCCCCGGATCCTCTTCCAAAACCAACCAGGAGGAGTTCGAAGTGGGCTCGGAGTACAGTGACAGATTACCGCTGGGAGCAGAGGCTGTCAACATCTCGGAGGAGATCAACGGCAACTACAAGCAGCCAAGCCGCTGAGCTCCGCCGATGTCTGCGAGCATCATGTAAAATATTTTACTTTTAAGTAACCTACATTCAAGCAGGTAACTCACCCACCATTACCACACGTGAAAAAACGACGGAGCCCGATTAAAAAAAGGTGGATCTTTGACCTTTTTTTTTTTTTTTTTTTCAGAAATTTACTCCGCCGGTCACTGAGATTGTGAATTGATTCATGTGACATTTGTCGTCTACTGTAAGGTTAAAATAGGTAAGATACGTTCACAATGCAAGTCCAGACTTCTAGTTTATCAGACCTCAAAAAGTGAAACATGAAAACAACCAAGTGTTCCCTTTCTGCAGGACAGACGCGGACGGCGAGGCGAGAAGAGTTCATGCGTAAAGACAAAAAAAAAAAAAAAAATGATGTGAAAATTTTAATCGCCAGTTTGGAGAGCACAAAAAAATAACAAAGCAAAAAATAAAAATGCCATACAATATTAAGCCATTTTAAACAAACTGACATCAGGGAAAATCTGCTCTTTCTAAGGTGTGTGCGTCTGCGGATGAGCCCTCTCTAAAAGAAACCTCACACAGGCCAATTATCGTCTCAGGTGTCGGCGCTCCGACTCCACTGGGCTCGTCCACGGAGCCGGAGCCAACTGCTCTGCAGGATGATGTTGGATGAAATGATATAAAACGCAGATAGGCTTATTTGCTTTCGGCGTTTCGGCGCTTGACATCGCACACAGCAGCGTCCTGTCCGCTGTCCTTGCGAGTCCAAAAGGGAAATTTCACTTTCAGCTGTGTTGTGCTCAACGGGATATCCCAGGTTATATACCGACGACATGTTGTTTCACGTAATGTATAAGGCTTTAAAAAAAAAATGTGCGATTTTAACCTCTTAATCCACGGGTGCTTGCTATAGCCTACTACTCTCGCTTTTTACAATGGAGGTGTCCATGGCATGTCACACGTATTTCCTTGTGTGGTTTTTATTAGTGTAGTCTAGAGGACTTTAGATGTTATACTGTCAACCTGTGATGTAAAGCCATGTGAATTGAAATTATTCTTTTTTTACGACGGTGAGTTTAAATGAAGCCTCAGCAAAGAGGGCGCATGTGAGCGTCTGACGGCTTCACTGTCTTGTAATTTGATGCATAGTGAGTTTTTTGTGAACTATGTTGTAAAACAAGAAACCCAGTGACCTTTTGAGATTTTTTGATATCATTTTATGTAAGTGGAATTAATAAAACATATGAAACTATACAGAGCATGTTCTGGATTTGTCACTGAATTTGCGGACACAGATTGAGACGCTCCAGGAGAATAAAAAATAGAGCTAAGATGTATTATTTTTTTTTAATTCATTTAAAGTAAAAAAAAAAAAAAAAATGTTATCAAGCTAATACAATTTGATTCAACCAAGCATTTGATACAAGAGGTTTAAGTTTGACATCGATTCAGAAGGAGCTGAATTTGTCATGCTTTTTTTTTTTTTTTTTGATGTCTTTTTATTCTGTCTCATATTTTCTAATAAAGGAGGAAAGGATGTAGCTTAGACACTGTGATTTTTGAGGCTAATAGTGTATTTATGCAATAGGCAAACTGCTGTGTATGGAAGCGCTGAAAAAAAAAAAAAAAACCCTCTTTGTTTTCGTTTTCCTGTCGGTCCAGTTAGTTCATTTCGCTCAACACTACATGAGCAGCATCACACTGTGCATCTGGACCCTAAATTTACCTACTCAAGAATGACAAATTCCATAATGATATAAATGATGATGGGGGGGGGGGGGGGGGGGGGGAGTAAACGTTAATTTCAGTTTAATTTTCACAGTAATCAGGAGGAAATTGTTATGTTATTTTATATTTTCACTTAAAAGTCGTCATTTTAAATGTAAATGCAGAGACAAACGGTGTAATGCTGGTGAATATCAGACACCAGATAAGATCTTAGACAGTGAGCAAACTCTGGTAGCAGCAAGTGGTTTAGGACTTAAATGTCTACAAATACAGGGAATGCAAACAGTTTCATGTGTCTGTTGGTTCCTATTCCACAGGTTATTGTTAATTACACAAAATGTGTACAATTGAAAAAAGAAAATGTATTACCCAGTCTATGAAAACAATTAATTCTGTAAAGTCATAAATAGTGAAAAGTTCTACATATAAATACCCTCTTTAAAAAGGATGCTTCAGTGTTTTGCACATCCACGTGTTTAGTTTGGGCAGCTACCATTTTTGCATTATTTGCTCTAAATGATAATCACATTATATTGGAAAACATATGTGATTAACCCGTAGGTTGAAATAGAACACAAGTGCTTTCCCAAAATAAGCACATAAACGTGTTGAAAATGATGTGTAGTGAGTGCGTCTAGTTGGGAGAGCAGTGCCACACAAGCTTTCCCATCAGACTGGAGACTTGCTCTCACAATTAAACAACCCTGGGAACTTGAAGAGCACAAAATAGACACACAATCTCCAGACAAACAGAAAAAGGCTTTTTGAATATCTCTACACGAGACACTGAGCTATAAGTGCACTTGTTTCAACAAATGCAGGCGCATATAGGGATGGACAAATAATGTGACTGCAGAATTTGCCCAAAAACCAAGGGACACTTTGAATAAAATCCTTCATCGGGGTCACATTCATGTTCAATTGCTGGCGGCGGCTTCTGCCGCCTTGGATACTGCCTCCTTTTTGCTCCCCTCCTTGGCGCTGCGGTTGAGACTTCCATTCAGAAAGCTCTCTGCGGTCTGCCGCTGGAAGTGCTTCCTGGTGCCCACCAGGGAGGGGTTGTTGACCAGGGTGTAGAGGAGCTGCCAGTGCCCGCGGGCCCTCTTGGCACTGGACACTTTGTGCTGTTTCTTCTCCTGCTGGACTAACTGGATCCCTGTGGACAAACATCATGATAGCACCGAAGGTATGGCACATACACAGGTTCTATGTATTCTGAAGAACATGTAAGATTTTTTTTAACCTTAACCGGAATGGGAAAAGACTCAGTTGAAGGCAGAAAGAGTAATAATAGAAAGCAATCATATTCTAATCCTCTAAGCATATACGAGCATATTGAGCTTGCTATTAACACACTGAAAGCTTGAGCCCCTTGGGCTACATGAATATGAAATAGGCAATTAGCACAGCTCATGTATGTATTCAGCTGCTCCAGAACTAATCTTTGTAATACAATAGATTACTCCCGATAATGCATTGTTCTCTAGATACAAACAGGCAACATCTCCACTGTGCATTTGTAATTGGACTCAGCTGTGACTATATACCAGACAGAACTGGATTCCACAACAGCAGATGAAGTCTGATGCATTTCTCACTATGATGCATGTTCACTTGTCACCACATGTGTAGGCGACTATAACTCACCTCCTGTTTGAGTCAATACCATCGCTGCAGATCAGCAAGCAGCTTTGAAGTTGCTGTTTATATTTTGGGTAAATTACTGTGTATAAATGATACACTGGTGCTATTTGTATTGGTTAAATGATATCTATAGCGCCAATCTATAAGACTACAGCCTGTCTCTTGCTGACAGGGGCGGAGGGCTGTCTAGGCATGCCATACGGACAGCTGATTAGTTTATGACAGATTTGATTGAGACCAGCAGCAGGTCTGTAAATTATTCCACTGCAAGACTCAATTTGCTCTTGACATATTAAATCAGAACTGCCAAGCTTTCATTTCTTCTGCGCACACAAGAAAGTGTTATGATCTGATTTTGTGTTACAGTGACCTGCTGAATACTAAACCCCTCTGGAGAATGTGTATATGAATCTACTCTTTATCTTTAAAGGATAAGGCTGGCAATATTCAATATTATTCTTATTGTCATAAAAACCATCAACTGATCGTACTAACATGTAGCCAAAACTTGATAAAGCTCATTCCTCAGTGCCACAGACCTCCACTGTTGTCAAAAACTACTAAAAACATGTCAATGAGCCACAGTGTTTCACTTGGCAAATGTTCCTTCACTAAACATGGACACTGACAATAGTTCCTAGCAGTTGCACTATGTATTTTTGTCGGAGTAATGTTTGCTAAAATGGTAGTTGTTGGCAATATGAGCAACACAGAAAAACAATAGCCTCTTCCTTTAAATCTTATGAATACAGTGAAGCCCCAGTTCTAGATCATTGTGTACTCATGTGAGCTGAATTATCGGTGCTAAGTAGTTAATGATGATATGGACTGAGTTTTGTGTTACAGACCCTCTTCAGCATCCCGTGACTTCTGTGCAGCATTGCTGTCCTGGCCCACAGACTGCAGCAACATCCCGCAGAAGGCCTTCATCACGGGGTGAGACTGGCTCACCTCAATCTTCAGATAATGAGCATAGCAGCGGTAGGCTGTGGACAGACACAGGGGGGAGGAGCGGGGGGGGGTCACTCTGACTGGGCAAAAGCAATAAACACATAGAACTGCACCACATGTTGGCTTTGAGGCAATCACACATAATGGCCATACAATCACACTTCTTTTTCTCTTTTTTTAAACCACCTGCTTTTCCTGACAACAGATGTCTTAAATCTGCAGCCGGTTCAGAAATCGGTGTGCAATTAGGGTCCCTTGCACTGCACAGAATACAGATATGATATGAGCTGCAGTGAGGTGTTAGCAGGGTAAAGTGGAGAGGATACGCATTTCTGGCCTCTAAGTGGGATCAGTAAAAGTGCATTTACTCATAGAAAATTGCTTCTCTTTAAGCCTCCACAGTAAGAGTGGAAAAAAAAAAAACCACAGTGACATCTACAAAGGTAAAAGCGTGATGTTAATACCAGTGAATATGTTAACATAATGTGTCAGACAAAAAAGAAAAAGGAAAATGCAAAATATATTTGAGCAATGTAATGTAAGGTACTCAATTCACTAGCAATGCTCTGTTGTTAGTTTTTATTTTGGACACGCGTATAATAGACCAGAACTATGTTTTGCAGGTGAGACCTCCAAGGTAAGCTTATATTAAGATGTATTTTTTATGCAGATGACATTGAACTTGATCTGATGCTTTGGTGTAGTCAGTGTGCCTCACAGTGACAATATGGCTGTGTTGATCACTGTCTATACATATCTCACTCACCTGGATCAAACGCTTCCACATTGCGATTAAGAAGACTGATATCCATACGTCCCATGTGAACAATGTTGAACAGGGCTGTGATGATCATGCGCCAGAGCGCCAGTAGCACCCCGATCAGAACATTGACTGGAAATAGCAGGTACGTCAGCAGGAACAGATTACCCCTGTGAGATAGCATAGATCGAATCAAACATGCTGGGCGATGCTGCAATTATGAAGAAATCTAAACACTTAGAAACAAAATAGACAATATATAGCAACAAATATTGTAAATCACCTGTTGTCTAGGTCTCGAGTGCCCGCTGTTTTCTTGATGAAGCAAAACCTGGCAGTGACATGTTGAATCAACACAGCCAAGAGAATCATCAGCCAGAAGGGCCTGAAAGGACAAAAATATACCATCAATCATCTCCTGTGGTGAAAGAAAGACAGAAGGCACCAAAACATTTAGTAACTGACAGGGATCCATGTGAGCCAAAGCCATTTCTATATAACATACATGGATCATGTTATTACTGTGGAACGTAGCCTCAATTCTTTATTGACCATTATACTTTTGTGTTCGTGCAATAGATTTTTGAGGCATTTTTATAGTCAGAACCTTAAAATTAACTAAAACTGAAGGTTTTCACACCTCAACAGCCGTGTTACAAAGCTCAATTTTTCTATAGTCCTAAGACAAAGGAGAGTCATGAGTGACAGATGTGGTGATGCTCACCACATGCTCCACAGGAGCTGAAAGAGAATCAGATTCTGTCTGTGCAGGACAGGCATGATGATGAGGAAGACAGCGATCAGAAGGCAGAGGAAGAACACCATGGTCTGGATGATCATGCCTGCAGGGGAAAGATCAGAGATTCAGGCCCTCAAGGCTTTCACCCTGTCCAGTATCCAACAAATCAACACCGAACACGCATTTCTCTTATCACAGTGAGGGGTGAACAATCACTCTTTTTACAGGGAAAACTCACAAACCTTGGCACATCCGCAGCTGCCATTTTGATTTTACCCTTAGAGTATCTATGATATAATGTGCAGATGCATCCCTCTGTTTAGGGGGAACATTACTGTATTCAACAGGACACAGAATCTAAAACAGCAGCATTTCTCAAAAATCTTTCAAATCTTTGCTGTTTTCCTTCAGGATTCAGTAAGTACAGTAACTGTACCAATGCAGATGTGAGCTGCCGTAAAGCTGGTGTATCCCATCCAGCAGACCAGTGCTGGCCGGGAAGCCCTGATACTTCTCTGGCAGTTGTAAACGTTATAGATATCTCCTCTGTACAGCCCCTTCAAGTTTGACCTACAGAAGGAAAAACACAATCAAGACAATGCAGGACTATGCAATACACAAATTGCTTTATTGGTAAATGTACAAATTATATAGTAAATTGAAGAAGTAATTTAGCAATAAATGCAATTCAATACTCAACTTGGAAAACATTTCTTTTAATACAACATAATTTATGGTAATGGTATAGCATTTAATTTAGTATCTTAATAGCCATTTTCAATTCCAGCAGCAGTTAATGCAGAGTGAATGTTACTCTGTCTGTCTGGATGATTAGTACTCTATTATGTTAAAATAACTCCTGTGTGAGCCATTACATTATAATGAAAGAACCAGGATGCAAAGCATGTTCATGACTCGTGGAAACTTTGGGAAGAGAAATAAAAAAAAAAATATAAGAGAAAAAGAGAGCTACAGCACTGTCTTGTGCTTAAACCTACCGATGCAGAACCATGGACCGCATGAGCAAAGCCAGGTTGACCAAGCCGGATAGGGTCATCGCTGAGATAAAGCACACTGCGAGGAAAACAGCACATGACCTTCGGGTTGTTTACTGTAGAAAGATCTCATTCATTGACAATTTGCATGTTATAAAAAAAAATAAGCGGCTAACAATGCAGAACACAGCAACTGCAGCCTGCATTAGGTGGTTTATGAAAATATGTCAATATTACTGTGGCTTATGAAAAGAAGAGTCTAATGTGATTGAAGTGTATTCAGAGTCTCTTGTAACACTAAGTGGCTGCTTTTGCTTTAATGGTTTCACTCACCTTCAACACACCACATGTAATAAACCACGATTCTGACCACTTCATGTTTGTCTGGAGACAGCATAATCTTGAAGCCAGCCAAGAGGTTAGCAACATCCTCATCGACTCCTGCACGGGCGGTCTGGAGAGGAGGCACCACTGCTGAGATCAGGAGGAGACCCACCTACAAAAAACAACGTAAAAAAAAAAGGGATTTCATTTACACATGACTGGAGAAACTGGAGCATAAAATATGTCTGGACTGAAGTTATTGGACTAAGGTCAGATTGGGTCAAGTCAATATGTGATTATCACTTTGACCTTATGTACTATGTTATAGTTAACATAATATGATATGGGAGTTACCTGATACAGTGCTATGAATGACACTACACCAGAAATGGCCAACTTCAGTGGAAAACGGAAAGCTGTTTAAAAAAGAAAAAAAGTTTAACACCAGATAACACATAAAGGCATGATCAGACATGAAAGAAACTAAAATCACAAATTTACCTTCCTCTGGTGTATAAATATATGACTTCACGGTATCAATTATTCTTTGAGGGAGCTTGGGCGTCTCTGTGCTCGATGTGCTGAGGTGAAAGGTAAAGAGAGTTACAGAGTTACTGCATTTAACATCACACACATTCACACTGAATTTATGAGATTAGGAAGGATTTGTGAATGAATGAGCCATTTTTGCCACCATCTTTGCACACATCAAATTAGAGAGAAGTTCTTTCTATGTAGGCAGAGTCAAACAGGCGCTTCAAAAGAGAGAGGAAATGCATTCTTTCCTGGTGCTCATTCACCATGATAACAACCTCTGTGTGACACGTTAGTCATTTGCATTGAATGTACAAGGAAATGTTCACAATCGTTTAACCAGCAGATATGATTACTTTGCAGAAATACTCAAGATGCTGATCAGTGTAGAAAAATTGCCTCAGTGAGCGGATTCTCTTTAATCAGGATCTAGTGTCTAGGACACCACCACAGGAAGAGCAGCAACCTGTTTCCTCTGCCTGGTCTTCCTGCCACCAGATTACTGATATTCTCATTGTAATTTATAGTCTGTTCTTTGCACATCGACCTCATATAAAAATTTCCTTTTCATATGGCATAAAGAGACAAAGGAGGGGTGATGTTTTTTGCACCACCACAGTCCTGCATTTCATTAGTAGATATATTCCAGGCTTGGAAACTCCTACACCAGTGGTCAGCAACTGGCGCCCTGCAGGCCTGCCAGATTAATTTGATTATCTAATATTTTTTCTATCTTACTGTGCACACACTAGTGAATTTACAAACATCCTCTTCCTGTAAGTTAGGGCTGAAAGCTAAAAACTATAACATCCAGAGGGGGCCTTGTAGCTCAGGGGTTAAGGACGCTGATTGTGAAATGCAACATGCCTGGTGTGAGTCTCTCTACTGTCTATTATAAAAGCTTAAAATGCCAAAAAGAAGATTCCTTAAAATTGGGGAATTAAATGTAAATAAATATCCTCTCCATCACTCAGTAAAGAAAGAATCCTAAACCCAGAGGTGAATCGGGTGAAATGCTCCTTTAATCTCTTTCTAATGTGCGTGTGAAGGATACAGTAACACACAACACATGTGCGAGTGACATCCCACTCTGATACAGAAATCATCTGTCCTTCGTTATACACTTGAAAGCCTTTGGCAGAAATACAAGAACAAAACATTAACAAACATGGCCTTACAGAGCCTTTTTCCAAGAACACTGATCTCAGTTGTTTCCCAAGCACTGATAGTCACCCCACTTTGACATCCGCTATTCAATCTGTCCAGGTCAACTGGGAGCTGGCCAAGTAAAATGTCCCTCCAAAACTTTAACTGCTGTTACATATCAATAAGCCTAAACATTTCCCACCAGCTGTTCCCCTATGAAAGTCTATTTTCAACCAAAACTAATATATTTAATAGTGAAATCAGTACATGATGAAAACACACCAACTCAGAGCTGCACTAAATGTCAGCTGAAGAGGTGTCAAAAGAAAAACATAGCTAAGTAACAATACAGCAAATCTAGTGTGTTACTGATAACAGGCTACAATTCTCACCTGATTTTGGTGGGCTTCTTCTTGAGCATTTTCTTCACATAGTCTTTATAGTAGCTGCTGCTTAGATCCTAAAAGAACAGAAACCATATGAGGAACCAAAGGACAATAGCAGATAGTAAACAGGCTAGGATAGTGTGGCAGAGTTGAATCAACTGATTTGATTTTGGGGACCCCAGTGTTTCAGTCAGGCCTCCATATTCCTGAAATCCTCTGGGACTATGTGGCATTAGGTACTGTTTAAATTTAAACTTTATTTCGTAATTATTACCATGTGGAAAAAGCATTGCTCACAAGCTAATCCTCCTTACAATAAGGAGGGGTGGGTGGGGGGGGGGGGGCGGCAATGGCTTCACCCCAGCTTTGTCACACCCATGCTGAGATTAGCATCAAATAAACACAGCATTGTGTCTCTGCAGTGAAAAAAACAAGGCAACCTTTTCATAATCTGATCAAGAACATAACATAAACCAATTACGTCAAATCTTCTTAAAATGATTAGGCCACTGGCGTGCTGCACTGGACTTCACATTTTCCCTCAGCCTAGACTGTATGAGCATGATAAGCCCCTTGATTAGCAGGCAGCTTATAAAGGTTCTTCACGTGCACAGACTGAGAGGAAATGTGTGTCTTAGTGAAATATTTCTCTTTTTTTTAATAGTTCAGGCTTACATGAACATAAACTACTAAATAACACAGACACTTTTATCCAGTCTGTTATGTAAGCAGGGCAAACAATTAGTGCTATAAGGGCTTCAAAACACGCAGGAACTGCCCGAAGATCAAAACTTACCTCTGTAGCATTGTTCTTTTCAGTGCCCTTTAAGCCCTTGAATAGAAGAAGGGGATACTGGAAACTGAGGAATGCCAAGCAAGCTATCTGGGGCAGGCTGGAGAAAAGCGAGTAGTGTTTGTGTATCTGAAAAGAAATAAAATAATAATAATAAATGAAAGCAACTTGTTTTAGTGAGAGTTTGGATAAACATATTATGAATACATAATACAAACCACATTGTATTTACACAAAAACTGGACACAAATGGCTTTGTATTTTTTCCATGTTTAGAAAGAAAAACTTTTCTAAATATAATAATAAGTAAAAATTCATTCTGTCTTTCAGTTCAGCTGAAATACTTCCTGCAGCGTTTAGTTTGTGCCAGCTCATAGTGGGATAAACAGACAGACACTGCCACTTAAAAAAAGAAAACAAAAAGACAACCATGACAATGTGCCATGATGCCTGGATGTCTCTCTTTTACTGACAAACACTAAAGTGATTATCTGTGAAAAAGCTTCTTGATTAAGACCAACAGACAGTGGAACTAATTGTTGTGAGTCGCAGACATTCATCGCACTGAAAACCCAAACAACAGTGATGTGGCACAGAATCTGGGACTAAGAAGGGTATAAATCCCCAACCATGTGTCCATCTTTTCAAATCACATCTCTTACATATGCAACAGACCAGCCTTGTTTGGTAATCAATGGGTTTCCAGACCAAAACAATTCAGCTTTGTCTTTGAAATAATCCTTAAAACTCAGACAGATGACACACACAAAAATCCTTAGACACTGGATTCTTCACCATTCTATTAGTTATGAATGAATGAGAACTGGTGGTTGTTTTAAAAGTGGTCTTTGCTTACCAGAGGAGTTTTGGGACAGTCAATCTTTTGCCAGACCAGAACACCAAAGTGTGTCCATGACAGGAGGCTGCCAAGTACATAGCCAACTTTATTATGTAAGGTGCCACATGCCAGGAGAGGGTAGTACAGTGCGGGGTAGTAGAAGACACCCAGAATCACCCAGTTCTCTGCAAATACAAACAAGTGGGTGAAGGCTGTGTGCATCAGACAGATAATACGCAGATTTGTGATTTAGTGAACCATGTGACATAAGATAATAACTTTGACAACTAATTCTGCTTCATTCTGCATAGTTTTGGGAGAAAATGTGTGGAAGTGATGTGTGATCTGAGACCACACAGTGCTGAACAACTACTATACTCCCTCCTCTACTGAAGCTTGTCCTGTTTTGGGAATGGGTAAAGTAGCTAGGGACCGACTCCTTAGAGTCAGTCCTTATGTAATTTCAGTTAAGAAAAAAAGCTTCTTGTAAGGCTTATCAAAAATATCAGACACATGGAAACAAAATAATCCAATTATGTAACACAGATATTTAACAGAAATAATGTTTATAAAGATACATCTTTCTTTTGTCCACGTATTCAAACGAGGGAAATTTTAATTACTAAGATAAAAGCCAAAATACAATTAAAAGGAAAATTATGATAAAAAGCAGCTGTAGAAGATTTACAATCTGTGACAAAAGCAAAGACACAGAATAGACTGATTTAGATCAGGAAGAACCAAGATGACCTCCTCACGTTTGTTCTCAGTGTCTGTTGTGAAGGGGAGGGGGTTTGGCGATATGACCAGGCCCCATAGTTTGCACAAGAGCACTCCAAACACAGCCACTGCCAGGCCCTTGTGCTGTGTATGGTCCAGGAAGTTGACCGGACTGTGAAATCAAGGAGCAAGTATTTAGAGTCCACATGTTACCAGCCTGACATTTGGATGAAACAGTTATTTACCAGAAATGGTCATCACACTTCAAAAGGACCATATAAGTGTTTTTTAAAGTTCTGGACCACAAACTAATTAAAGTATATGAGACATTTTCAGTCTGATTTTCTACTTTCCAGGCTGCCCTTTGCTTACAGTCACATCAGCATGGTATGAAAATCTACTCTGAGCTTTGCAACTTGCTTGAGACGGGTAATCCATCACAGTTTTCAACCTCAATTAATCCAGGGAAATTTCACTGAGCATGATAGGTCTTTCTCATTGGCAGTGGGCAATTCAATTGGAGCAGGTTTCGGGGTTAATAACAGCATGAGCCAGTCAAAAGATCAAAATTAGTGCCGATAATTAGTAGGTTTTCTCTCTGTAATAAAGTAAGGTCTTGATCTTACACTGTAAAGTGCCTTGAGATAATACAAATAAACAGATAAAATTTAATATAATTATATATTATTGGTATTATAATGAGGTTGCAAGATGGTCCTGCTTTAAAAACTCTGATGTGTTGCAGTGCTTTTGGAAAACTGTGATATCCTTGACTTGACTTGAGAATTAGCTGCCAAAAACGGGCTTTTTTGAAGTGACAAACACAAGGTCACACTTCGTCAAAATCCATGTGACCTAATGCTCTCACAATCGAAATTGTAATCACAATGCCACCTGCAATATTCTACTCTCATGGCAAATGTGCACTGTGACAGATTGTCCTATCTCAAGTGAGGTGTTTGCATGTTGATCTGCAAACAACACTGAAATAATTGGAAGCCAATGACTGCCTGAGAGACTGGATATCAATCTACAGATCTTTGGAAAACAAGCTATAGCAACGCAATCTAAAAGCAAAGGTACCACTATCTTCCTGTAGGAGTAAGCAGCTAATTTCATTTCACATTTAACCTTGTTGTTTATTACTTAGAAAAAAGCCTCACCTGAGTAAACCTGGGAGTCCTTTCTGTCTGTTGTCCACCTTTGTGCGTCTGGCTAAGATCGCCAGGATCAGCATGACAACAAGCTAGTGGAGGAAATACATCAGTTAGCATGACCTGCACAGCAGTATGCAGCTGTGAACTGTCCAGGGCTCATGCATCACCCTGATTCTGACTAATAATAATGGGGGTTGATGCCACAAAGGGCCAAACCTCAGTGTCTCATTAGTGCAGCACATGGGTGTGGTCTGAATGAAGTGTCATCACTCAGGATCAACGACCAGTGAGAGTGCAATGACCTGTCATGACCTGCGACACATTGAGGAAACACAAGGCTGGGAAGAATGCCTTGCTCTAGTTTGGGCCAGTGAGGATCAACTTCTAAGGCCGTTTTTAAACAGACATCAGGGGTAGAAACAGTGAATTACCATCCTTATGTAATCATGGGAGGAGGAGAAATCTATATACAACTATTAGACTTAGGCCATGGGAGCAAATTGATAAATCTTCTGCATATAACTATTATACATTCAATTTGGATTTGGATTGTTTCATTTCTGTGACGTAACTAGAAATCGCTTTGAGAGCGAACAACAGTGAATAAGGCTGCACCACTGTCTGAATTTGATATATTAAGTTATCATTTTGGGATCATGACCTCCATCAAAAAAACATTGACTGGTCATTATGGGCCACAAGTAAGTGACATTTTAATGAGAAGCAAAAATGTTTGATTTTGTGATGTGGACCCTTCCTCCGATCCTTCCTAGGCCCCGGATCTACACCTGGATCTGCATCAGAAAAAATTTGCTCAAAACCATTTGTCCCTAGGACACATTCCACCAAATTTCCTTAAAACCTCTGAGATAATCTCCTAACTATCAGACAAACAAATGGAGCTTAAAACATACAGTAACTTCCTTGGTGAAGATAGTTAGACAGCACTGACCTGATATCAAAGTCAAAAAACATGATATCTCAATGCAGCACATCATAACAAATGCTTTGTGTGATATCACAAAACCCAATGTCTGAATGACAGGCAATCACAGGACAGTGTGTTGTATGTTGTGTCACATTAATCCAGTGGGAAAGTGGACTTACAGATATCGCGGTGATGCATATATGGTAGAGCTTGTCATCGGCAGTGGGGTCACATGGAGGGATTATTCTAAAAAAAGGAAGGGAAAGCAAAACAATCAATCTGAGTCTTAAAACTCAAGGCTCTGAGTCACTGAGCTGACTTAAAGTATACCTCACTAAACCCTTCACACGTCACTGTCAGGACCATTTGTGGCTGGAAACTTTGTAGCTGAAATCCTGCAGCACAGATTTGCATTTAAACGGATTGGTATCAGCGTGACACAGGAAAACAACAAATGCCTATGTTCACGTTCCTGTACACTAGAGAAGCAGGAATGCCGGGTCATGGGGTAGTAATAAATTAATTAATCTGAAATACAGAGAAGGCCTCATACACAAAAAAAAGTTAGGAGACTTTAAAGTTACTTTCATATATTGCCAGCAATGCACAGAGATGGCAGTTTCCAGAGTGGATGTTTTGACATTTTTCACGACAGTCTCTTAACTGTCCAAACAACGTGTGGATTTGTAACTTGGCACTCCAGACAAGGCCGTTTGTAAATTTAAGGCAATGTTAAAATTCACATTTCCTGTGACCAACAGGACATTTCAGTGTTTACAAAGAGAAAATGGATCTAAGTTAGCTCAGCTTGATGAACTACAGTACAACACAAAAGCCTTTCAGTCCACAACTCACCACAGTGTATTAATTCACGCGACATCCAGACGATTTATTAGCTAAACATGGCGGTTTCTGATATATTACACTTGTTCCATCGTATTTCTGTCTGATTGTTCATCTGAGTCCATTACTTAACATCAACAGTTTTACTATTAATCATTTTGTATCAACATGGTGGATTTTTTTTCTACACTGTTGCATTGTGGGATTGGTCAGGGGTTAAGAATAAGTGTCAGTATGAGTTTTGGATCTTATGTCCAAAGTTGCATGGTTTTATGTGCTACATCTTCTAGTACAGTAAAATGTTTAAACAATGAGTCATTTTGGGTTTTGTTCAAACTTTTTTTCTAATGAGTTCTGTGGGTAAAACCTACCAGTTTCTATAACAACTTGTCTTTTTCAAAACACGAAATGATCCAGCCTCTATTATAATATTACAAATAATATGAATGGGAACAAGATCACACAGTGACACTGGCTCTGGTGAAGTGTGCCAAGTGTCACCTGATATCTCAATGAAGAACTGTATCTCAATGCAAAATTGTTCAGACTTATAAAAGTTGGATTAACTACTAATGCACATTAAAACATGCAAACAATTCATCCCATTGTCTTCATGGTAATGTCTCTTAAGACAGACAATAAAATCATACAAAACTAAGTGGATGGCATTTTGGTCTAGAAGAACTAAATTTGGGTCCTTAGAAATGTCAGCATGTACTTACTCGTGTTCTATTTTGGATGGCACAGGATCCAGGTCCGGGTACTCGTAGTCCAGTAGAGCATCCTTATCCATTGTGCTTTCTCTTATTCAAATGGAACCAAAGTCTTACAAAGAAGCTGAAGTGCTTTTAACCACAATCTCCAGTGACACACAGCTGCGATCCCCCTGACTCAAGGGGCAAAAGTGTCTCCCAAGTCCCAAGTTGGTCTCCGCTGCAGAGGTGTCCTTGCTTCCGTGTGTTTGGTCTGCTCTCTTAACGCTCTCTTACCCTGCCTCACAAGTTGTACTCAGGTGCCCTGGTCCCACTGTGGAGCTGAGAGTAATGTGACAGGTCCTGGCTGCAGCGTGTTGCCTCCACCCTGCAAAGGCCCTATTTCAGCTGAGGGTTGCCACCACAAGGGGAGCCTGGGGAAGAGAGCGAGAGGGGGGCAGTGTGTGAAAGGAGAGAAAAATGTGGAGATCTGGGCAGCCAATCTGCAAGGCCACCTGCGGCTTACTGGGATTACATCTACTTTTTGGAGCTGTGTTATTGGACCTGCGGCTGGTAACTGAAGGAGTAAGGTGAGCAGAGCTTTAAAACTCCAGCTAGGAGTGTGTGGGTAGGTGGGAGGGATGAGCCTTTCCTATCAGAGCCGAGTTCCACATTGATAACAGGGAAATTCTCTCATTGTTTCCTTGTGTCATGGTTCAGGTACATTTGGGAAAGGTTATCAAAACTAAATCCAGGTAGATCACCAGTACAACACACATGGAACCAAATAAAGCAGGACGGAAGAAGTCACGTGTTTTCAGTACAACACACAGACCACAACTCACCTCACTTCATACCTCAGCCTGATAAAGATCAAGGACGGGTTCATTCAACCCAGCACTTTGTCTTTAGCAGATAAATTAAGATAAATGTTTTCAAGGGCATGTGCATTTACTGTCATGCTAGTGTCAAGTTATTCTACATGTTATTTAAGAGAAATTCTTAAAAAACACAGTTTATCAGAAATGTATTTAGAGAGTCTCCAAATGGTTATCCTGTAAACTACGTACAAATATACTGAGAACAGGGGAAAATCTATATTTTAATCAGAGAATGAAATGGATATATGAGTATGTGGAGTCGCACTGCCCAGAGGAAAGGAATTGGATCAAAGCTTGTCTAGATTTTTTGTCATGCCAGTGGTGTCTTTTGTCAGCTCATGATATGCGAATAATATCCAACAATACACGTGGACTTCTTTCTCTCCATTGTGTGGATTTACAATGGAGAGTAGACTTCAGAATAGCAGAACTTTCCCTCAGAGAATAAATTCTGACTAACTTAGCACTGAAGATTTATGAAATTATCACAACTGTGTTAATCAAAACAAAAAAAAAAGCACCAAGGCCCAACCCCCCCCCTCCCCAACCTATCATAGTTTATCTGGTCCTCAGTGATGGCCTAACTCCTGAGTCATGATAAATCTCTGTTGCATATTAAATCCTTGTGGAGTCTACCAGTGCACAAGAGTTAAACAAAGCAGTTGTCTCATCACACCAGATTTTGGGGCTCGTTTCCCTGACAACATAGTTTTCACTATTAGATTTTTTTTTCCTCTCTTCTCTGCATTGTATCCCTCTTACCCTCCTCATGACAGAAAAGCTTTTTTCCTGTGGAATTCAAGTCAGCTAATAACAGCAACAATCGTATAAAGACAGGCAAAATGATCACAGAGGGCCCCCGACGTAAGAAAAGCGCAAGCATGTGAATGCTGCAAAGACACACTGAGGTCAAAGGTCATAGCAACACCTAGCTCCAATTATTTTCTTTCTGCAACAAGTTGAATAAAGCTACAGCAAATTCACTCCCATTTTTAGGTTTACTACTACATACACATAAGGTTGCATATATCTTGTGCAACATGTCTGCATCAATCCCTGCATTCAGCTGCAGCCAGCTGAGACTAAGTCAGTTTTGCAACACTGCCTCCATGTCAGCATACACTCATTATGCCGGGATTACAGTCACACAACTTTAAAAAGCAACAAATTTCCCCCCCTAACACTCCTGAGAAAACATGGTTTCTCAAGCACATTAAGCCACCAAATCAAATATGCTCCTGAGGAAAAAGCAGCCCAGCAAATAAAGGGGTCACTGAACAAAGAATGCTTTGAACAGTTATAATTACATCACAGAGAGGCAGTTTGATTGAGCCAGACATCTTACTTGTATCAGGTTTAGGAAGCTCAAAAAGCCCTTTGGTAGAAAAAATATTAAGCACAGCCTTGTAAAAACAAACATAATTGAGTTACTTATTTACTAATCAATTTTTAGTAACAAGCAACATCATTAGCAGTGACAAGTCAAAGATCCACAAACTAATCGCGTTTGCAAATACCTCCATCCTTCAGAAATAATGTATAAATCTAAAACTAAATGCTGACACTACCTCTAAACGTTCTCGGCTCATGCTGAACTTGGCTCAAACCTCCATGACCATTAGTGCTGTACTTTACATAACTGACATTCACATCCACAGTATCATCACTCAGGGACTCCGAGGAGCCCAAATGTTTTCAGTAACCTTTGAACGGATTCAACAATTAATACTCTGTTAATTGTGTGTGTAGCGTCTCCGCTCACATTTTCATCTCGCACGGTTAAAAACCCAAAAGGGGGCAGCGGGGCAGGCAGACCACTGCTGTCCGACTTCCCACGGCTGAGCATGAGGTGCAGCTGAGGCAGCTGCGCAGGTCCGGATCCGGTTTCAAACGGTTTCAAACAGACACCGTGGACACATTTCGTGCCTTTGAAGTTGAGCTTGTGGCTACAAAGACACCTTCAGGTATCTCATTCACCTGTGCCTCGCATGTGGTGGACGGAGCAACGTTCACAAGTTGAATTGAGTTGAATGTGTTACTTTTTTTTTTTGTGTATTGACACTATTGGACCTACACCTGCGCCTTTCGGTGGCAACATATATCATTAAGCACTAAGTATCGCGACAGGAGAGTGTTTTGATTGTGAATGTGTTTTATGTCACCTGCTTTGGCTAATCCGTTTTATACACGTCAACGTCGCAGTCTACTTACCAACCTGCTGCAGGTGTGCTGCAGCGCCAGGTAGGCGTGGGGGGGCTGATGAATGTCAAAGGAGGAGTATTAGCACCTACAGCTAATTTTCTCGAGGAAAGAAATAGACTGAGTTGTGTTTGATACTTTAATAACCCTAAAAAGTCACACCAGACTCGCCACCAATTCACTGAAATTCAATTTGAAATTTGGATCTTACCTTGTGTTAATCTTGTGCTGTCTGTCTCCTGGTTTGGAGAATTTCAGATGACTTGAGTTTTAATCACCTCACACCAAACGCCCACCTCCAAGAGGTTCAATAATTACATCTAAAAAAAAAAAAAAAACAACACTCTCAAGAGCAACTTTTTTCTCCAGACCTCATGTAAGAGGCCGGTCCGGTGATGGGACTTTGAACTGTCTATCTTGTTGTGGTGAGAACATCATAAAAGTGCTGCTGCATGCACACTGAGGAAAAGTTGTTGTGAAACATATAGACGTGACTAACGTGGACAAGTTCAAGTCAAGGCTGCAGTTTTGCAATTTAAATGAATGAATGAAATTATGAGGAAATGATGCTTAAGCCTTTTTTGGACGAAATTAATATTTTAAGCGCTCTTCCAAAGGTATAGGCTTGTGTATGTGTTTTAGGAGTGACATAAAGTTGTGTATGTTCAGTGACCTTTGTGACAACCTGCTGAAGTTTTTGTTATGTTGACATCTCAGGTCAAGAGCAGAAGGATCCTGCCATAGTTGCACCAACACAACAACAGTTACTGTAAATTCTGACACATTTATGATTTTACATCAGTTTTGTCACAATAAATGGGAGTCCTCTCATGGTGAAAGGGAAGTTCAACTAAAAAGGAAACTCGCTGCTGCGCAACACTGTGATGGAGACATTATTCAGAGCAAATCTTGATGCAGTGATGTCATCACAACATTTCTTTACTCTGTGTACAGTGGAATTATTACATTTGATAACATCGAGATACAGGGGATAGAGAGAAGATTTCTATCAACACAGTTGTATTATGTCTTTTCTGTGACACTGCTGATGCACTGATGACAGTATGTGTTCAGTGTCCCTTCATGAAGTCAGACTCTTTGTGAAGAACATCATTAACTCCTCTTTTGTGGGGACGAGTGTATGGTGGCTCCCAAGGATCAGAAGTTCAGGGCTCAAGTTTCTGGTGACTATATGGGAATTTGTTTGAATTTAAGCTGTTATTCTTCTCTAGGACCACCTTCCTTCCACTCACACTGAAGTGGAAATCTCAAGTGTGAGCTTTTTGTGCATCCAGTAGAGTCCAGACTTGTTCCTCCGCTCACCAAGAAAAACTGGCCTTCCTATGACCTTTCCATAAAACAAGTGAGTACGTCCTCCTCTGGCTGCTGTCTCCCTATAGGTCTGTTTTGTTAAAGCTGAACACTGACTTAACTGACTTAACTGTTCAGAGAGCAAAGTAATCACGAGGAAAAGCTTTCCATCATAATTATTAACTTGCTGACTTAACTTGTTCCTCTGAAAAACAGAGTTTGCAGTCTGCTCTATAAACTATCCTTTTATTAACCATAGCTTTGTACGTAATGCAATACTTGTCACGGTTTTTCCAACCCAGACTACTTTTCATTTAAATAAAACAAAATCATTGGTTATTGGAGTCCATTGGAATTGATTGTTTTTTTTAATTCTTTATTTGGTTCTCCATAAACATTAATATTTCATTGTTGGCGCAGTCAATTCAAATTGAGTAATATTGAGAAATATCGCCTCAGTATTAAATCATGCCTCCTGGAGGCCTCCTGGGTGTGGGTGGCTAATTACTGGGGATATTTTTCTCCCATTCAGTCTGCTGCCTTGCCTCTGTCATAATCAATGAGCCTTGTAACACTCAATTAGAAAATAATTGGATTTGTGTGTGTTCAAGGTGGAAAAACATGTACATTTGAGCGGACATGAAAGAACTGCTTATCTCTGTTGACAGCTGTAATGAAGCTGAATTGGGTCGGCCAGTTGTAAATTTCAGTCATTATAAGCATATTCCAACAATTCTCTCCTCTTCTACACCCAGATGTTTTGAATTTGGCTTGGTTTAAAACAGCTGGAATTTACATTATAATGTTTAATTAATAATCTACACTTGGGCACATACCGCTAGCTAAATACAATGAGTCCATGTACTGTTCACATATCACAGAAAGAGTAAATTGGTTTACACAGTTAACTGTTAACTGTTAAATTCACCATTATGCTTCTATTGTTTTAAAGTCTAAATATTTAATAATATACTGATCCATTCCTGCATCTTTTGTGCATCTTTTTTTTATTTTTTTAGTCTTTCAAAAGAGGTATACAAACGTTTTTGGACATATTTGTAGAAACAGTAGCGGTGTCTCAATTCATGTCTAAGCTTCAAGCCTTTGGGTGGGCGTTTCCATGACAGCAGATGACTGACTGAAGGCCAGTGCTAGGAGAGACACTGTCAACTTCTGTGGAGTACTACTGACTGGAGCGCATCATAGCCCACAAGACTTTATTTTCCCCTTTTTTACACAAGCTTACAGACTGTTACAGACGGCCAAAACTCTCCCACCCTCAGCACTTTGTATGTTACCCTGTGAGTCATGATTCCAACTCGGAGTAACTGAAGTATTCAGTGTTCATGGCTCCTGGAGAACACCAATGCACGTGGTATAATCGAAACATAAATAAAACTTAAACACCCAGGACACTGATTTCTTAGCAAAAATGAATTTTAATTTCAGTTCAAATTTAACAGACATGATTAGAGAAATTTAATAGTGTTGTCTGAGAGGCTGATGCACGACAGTTTATGGTCCTATAATGGATTTTAATAATAGAGTTTTGTTATAGATGTGCTTCCATATTGCATTTTGACATCTAAGGTTGATTGGAACGAAACAACCACTAGAAAAAAAAAAATCAATTTCAGTCATACAGGTCGTTTCTGTTTTGATAGATCACTGTTATTGTTGTAGGCCATGCAAGGGAAGATTTATGTCCCAGTTTATGTGCACTGAGAATGGGATGTTATATCTAAGGAGCCTCTGACAACCACAAATCTTCCTGATAGTTATTAAAGTGGTCATGATCAGTCCGCCGCAGACACAGCGCTCAGTCTGTCACATTCCTGCTGCAACTGCCTGACAAGCGCCTTCAATTCATGGTGGAGCGGCAGGGTCGTGTCTGAGCTGCAGTGTAATAATCCTCTTCATATAACTGTTCGGAGAACACCTCGGCAAACACACCACACACACACACACTTTAATTTGATCTTCATGATCTGTTTATCTTAAATGACTTACGCTCGATGTAAGTATCATACAGTAGCTGTGCACTTACACTGACTTGCCAGTTTATTAGCTACATGTACAAGCTAATGTTCCCATCATATGTGTAAATGGGGGTGTACAAAATGTCACCTTTTAATAAGTAAATTATCAAAGAAACAATACTTCTCTCACACAGTGTTACCAAAACTGAACAATAAAAGCTTTATAAGGATGGGATTTATTGCAGAGCTGTTGTATTAGCCTGCATTAGATTGTGTCTGCAGCTCAGTGTATGTACTGTGTGTTGTGCTGATCCAGCGAGATAAAAAGGGTGAAATGCAGAAAACAGAGGAAGGATTCTCTGTTATTGATATCAGGTATTTATTGCTCTTTGAGATGGTGTGTGTGTGAGTTTGTGTGTTGATGTCTGTTTTAGTTGGGGTGTTGTACATGTCAGTGTGATAGATGACGTCCTTGCCGTGGCCTCTATTTTGTCATTCTCCGTGTGTGTGTGTGTGTGTTGTTTGGGTGGTCTGTGTAAGCATAAATTTAAAGGCTTGGGCGATGTGCTAATGTGGGTTGTGTGCAGTGGATCATTGGTTTGTTGTTGAATTTCGGATGCTGCAGTCTTATCTTATGACCTATAAAAGGACAGGGCAGAGAGTTCAATCATATTGACATATTTTCACGACCTTTAATTTTTTTCCTTGAATCAGGGGCATGATTTGCTTTGTTTGTTTTTATTTTGTACTTTGCTGTTGAAGAATGGGATTTCATTAGGTGTCAGGAAAAGGCCAATTACCTACAATGAACTAGCATTTTAAGCTGGCTTTTAAATCAGGGAAACACAACAAATATCTCATAGGAAAAAGAAAATTTATCCTACATAATGCTCCATGAACACGGATTTCCCCGTCAAAGCAACATGTCCTGTCTCAGCCTGATGGAGGATTTGCATTTCTCACATCTCAGAGTTTTTAATTATGGAATGAAAAATTCACCACAGCATGCCGAACATAATTGCTATCAAAATGAGAGATTTGCCAAAGTGTCCCAAAAGAGCTAATTGAGGGCAGAGTAATACTGATTAGGTTTGATTCTCTGAGCGCACGGGATTATGCGTTTCATGTTTGTGCATGTATGTAGTGTTTCTGTTTAGAGTCTTTTTGTCTTTATTCAATTCTTAACACATCAATAGACCGTCTGCCTGTGTCTGACTTCATGTGTGCAGTATAAATTGGAAATCTCCATGCATAAGGTTTGAAAATCTCATGTCTGGGTATTTAGCATGCCTTTCAGCACAGAATCATATGTGCTGCAGAGCCTGAGTTTGGTCAGTTTTTCATAAGAGACGATGCCTCATGATCTGAAAAGCGTTAGATTTTTCTGATGAATAATGTATTCATAGTCTGAAGCTGCAGACGTGTCTCACTGTGTGTTCAGAGATGCTTGACTTTCACACATCTCTGCTGGAATGAGGCTGAATCAAGAGCTTGTCTCGGTAATCAACAGCTGTGGGGAATATCCTTCTATGCACTGCAAAGACAGCAATGTTAGGATATTTCAAATATTTCTGAAGCCAAAGGGATGTTGGCTTCAGAGGCTTTATAATGGTGACTGTACAAACACCCACTTATTGGACACACAGCCAGAACTTTGGCTGATTGCTAGTTTTACATGTTTGTGTTTTTTTTTTTTTATCATAACCCTTATGGATAGCATACATTTAAGTTGATATGACAAGTAGATTGGAATAACATGGGGTGGACAATATTACTAAACCTGTAATGGAATAAAATACACAGTGTTAATGGAATTTTGTCCTGCACATACAGTATATACAGGGTCACATACATTTGGGAGAGTAAATATCCTAAATATGATAGTCAGGAGAGAAATGAATGGGAGATGTTAATAATATATCTGTTCAAAATCAGAGTTTTTTTGTTTTTATTGTATATGTGAAAGTAGGTCAGAGAGAGTTTTTATCATTATTTCAACCAACTGCAATTATTATGATGAAAACTGAAACTGTGTTGTAGTTGAAGAGAATCAATATTGAGGATCACGTTGCTTCCATGGGGCACAAAATCAATCGGATCAGACCTATTTTCCTTTCATAACAGAAATTATTGAAGCATAGGAGAAATAGTTTCTCATCATTGTAGATAATGGTTTCTACCTCGTCTCTTGTCAGTGAAAGGATTTTGACCTGCAGTCATAAAACTTTGTTGTCTGAGGACAGAGATCAAAGCTTGGTTACTTCTGAATAAGTCAAACCAATTATGACAGAGGAGAGATAAGGAATGTTATACTATTGATGTGAATGCCTTAATTATAGATAATAGTTATACATACAATGTTTATGACCTCCTTGCACAAGATTATACACTGATTTGTGCTGTTAAGAGTTAGGACTCTCTTGGAGTTTCTAAACACCAGTGTGATCACTCCTGTCAGAGTAGATGGATTGCAGTGTTTGCTTTGAAGACAGAGAAGTGGTCAGCGTGATGATTTGTAAAAGTCAGTGCAGCACAAATGGCCAGACGACCGGGAATCTGGGTGTTCTCAGAAGCTGACGGTAAATCCCATTGAGACCTTAGTGCCATCACACTGTGTAGGTCCCCTGCAAAGATCACTCATGCCAGACTCCATTAGCAAAAGGCTGCTCTCCACATGTCGCTGCCTGAACAAAGACGCATGTATTCATCTGACACTAAAGGAGGAATGCTAGCAGCCATAAATAAGGCTTTGCTCAACATGTTCTGAAGTGAGAAAAAACAAAAGCTTGTGTAATTCATAAATAACCAAAATGTGTAATGCTGAAAGTGGAGCATTTGCTGTGTTAATTGTTAGAACTGATGTGTGTCAGAGGCAGGATCAGCTGATAAAAGAGAGCAGTGATTTTTAAAGACAGGAGTTGATTGTCAAAGTAACATTCATGTCACCTCCTGCTTCTCTGAGGAAACCAGCTCTGTAATTTGTTGCTGTTGACAATATCCGATGTTATTTCTGTGATGTTACGATCACAGGTGCACCACTGAATTGTCTTTACAGAATATTGCGGACATTTAGCTGTAGTGGGTTTATACACTTTTTGGAATCATCTGCCCAGTATTATGTCACTGCATTTGTGATTATAGTTTCCCTGATGTATTATCAGTATTGGTTTTAATATCAACCTGCTGTCACAGTGACATCATGGTATTGATTCCCCATATGACTGCCGGGGAAAACTGAGTCACGTTTCCCGGAGAGGTTTGACGATAAGCCAGTGAGGAAACCCCTGTGGGCATTGTACGGGCAGGGCAGAATATGGTTATTTTATTGCGAGCTCCTGAAATGCTTCTTCAAAGATGATTTCTGACACAATTTTCATAACATCATAGTCCTTGCCTTCATCAGTAGGCTGCTCACTGTGTGATTGGATCATAAAAACGCCTCTTTGAGCTCAAGGAGTCGCACAGCTCTCTTTCACGTGACCCAGACCTTAATTAGTACGGCAACAGATTGTCATTTGCATGTGCGTGCCCCAGTGAGTAGATGGGAGGTGGTGCACATATGGGGGAAGGATAGTGGCACTTCAGGGCCAGTTTGCTTAACAAAGGTATAGTCAGTTCAGAGCTGTTGTTGTTATTGTAGCTTGTGGATACATTTACTATGCCCAATTTTGTGTGGTGTACCGGTGTAGGAAAATGATAAATTGAAGAATAAACTTAATTCATTATGTTATACTGTTACCAGAATGACTTTGCATTTGCATTAGAGGCATAGAAAGAGCTTGCCTTTGAATTTCACATGGCTCACCCTCACTGTGCACAACACAAAAGGTAACTCCACAGAGCGTCATTATTTTTCAAAGTGGCGCCCTGATCCTGACAAAAGATCCGCCTTATACCTGCCAGGAATTTCTGCCTTTGGAGAAAAAGAGCGGCACTGCGCTGTAAGACTCCTTTTATTTAGCAGGCAGCCACGTTTAGACGTTCGATGCCTTCGGCTGTTTGCTTTAAAGTACAAAAAAAAGCCTTGTCTGCCATAGAGATGCCACTTTGTTCTAACACTGATACAACATCCTTTCGGTGGTGTCAGGTTATAAATTATTGGAGTGAGTCATGAAATGTGTGTACCATGCATTTGTGTTTGCTGGATCATTGTGACTGAAAACAGAAGCTGCCTTACAGAGTATTTTCATGACATAGGGCTTTGAATTCAAACCGTAGACGGCATATATTCATACATAAAATACAAAAAGATACATAACAGCAACAGGAAGGTGGTTTATTGACCAGGCTTATTGTTTGTACCTGTGTTCAATAAACATTATTTGACCACACTAATTTTGATTTTTATCGCTTCTTTATCGCTAACTCATCTGTCATGTACAAAAAACGTTTTTCTTTACTCTGTGTTGAATTCGTTTTTGTAGTTCATTATCTGTATCATTTGTCAGGCTGGTTGTCAGTTGTACACAAGCTACTGGCCAGATTAATATCTCACATCATTACTCATACTGTTATTAAGCTGCTAACTACAGCTCATGCAAATATTCTCTGCAGTGATTTGCATCTACACTTCAGACACCCTCCAGAGCTCTGTTGCTCTATTGTCCGTACCAGAGTCTGCTGTTTATACCTGTGTGGCCAACATACTCTTTGGCGCATTATCTCACATTCTCTATTTCTCTGGTAAAACGAGAGCCACAGAAAATGGAAGAAATGGTTGTTTTCCTGTACTCCATATTGACCGTTCCCCTGTACTGTGTATCTTGTTGATTGACAGGTAGAATCCCTGAAAGCCTCTGCTGGCATGTTATTGCTCTGGGTCAGAAGCAGGCAAACAGGAGTTACTCCCCCATATCTACTCTTTGCTTTTCTCTCTGCCTTTTTTTTTTTTTTTTTTTTTTACTGTCCACTATCTTTCTGCCTCCTTATAAAATTTCTCGCCTCACTCTGAATTATTGACTAGTCTGGAATCCCATGAGACTCTGCTTATGGTGTGTTGTTGTCCATCAGCAGCACAGAGGTTTTTTTCTTTTATATTCTTTTCTTTTTTTGTGTGGAATCCCTAAACCAAAATGAAAACATGCTGGGATTTATCATGTCCAGAATCAGGGAATGGTCAGGATAGCATTGGACTTTACTTTATCCCCAACATGTCACATTTAACCAACAGGTCCAATCACAGGTGTAACTAACAACATTAACAATGGTATAAAGTGACACACCTACAGACATTAAGAGTGGAGCCATTGGAGTCATTAGTTTGTCTACTTAAATGTTTGTCTGTTTTTGTGGCCATGAGTGATGTCAAAATGTTTGCCATGAAAAAAGGCGTTAACTGTGTCATTTCTATCTCTTTCTTGTATTGATTGCCTTGTTTGTGTGTTAACATTAACACTTTGTCAAGGTCAATCTATTACAGGAAATAGATTTTTAACACTATCAGTGGGTTCTGAGAAGTATGGCCACGCAGTGTCACTGTTTTGGATGGTAAACAGAAGAAACAACACTTACTTGCACAGGAAACACTGAAGGGGCAAGGGCTGGTGATATTCAGTTTTTTTTTTTTGTTACTGTCAATAAATGAAAAGTTTTTAAAAAATAACAATGTGTCACTCTGTAATACTTATCAACTTCTCTAAACTGTCTCTGGCCCTCAGCTGCAAGTCAGTTTGTTCCTGTTGAAATGTAAATCTTTAAATATTGGTTGAATACATAATTTGATTTGATTCTTTCTTTTTTCAAAGCTGAGTAATTTCCTGAAATAGCTGGGCAGTGTAGTTTGTAGGAAAAGTTACTCAAACCGAAAGAAATAGAGCATTTACTGGGGATTTTCAGGCAGTGTATGTGTGATTCACATACACTTTTCATGGGATTTGTTAATAAGAAGAAAAAATGTTGACTATCACCGGACTTAAACTTTCCTGATGCTAGTTAATGTAAATATATTGAAAAAATAATGATTACACTGATTCATCTTCATCAGTGGGTCACCACTTGACTGTCAAGGCAGTGAAAACATTGTTATGAAAAATTCAAGCAATGTGTTTGGTTTGGTTTGGTTTTGTTTGGTTTGGTTTTGTTTTGGTTTGGTTTGGTTTGGTTTGTTTTGGTTTGGTTTGGTTTGGTTTGGTTTTTTTGTTTTGTTTTGGTTTGTTTTGCTTCACCTCACTTTGATCACTCATCAATCACATCAAACTAACTTCGAATAGTCTCCACTCACAGTCTGATATAATCACACAGTCTTGCTGAATCATTTTAACATTTTGATAACTCTGAAGGCTGATGGGATCTACATGGAAGCCGCCTTGTGATGAGTTGGTTTTCTTCATGACCGTTTCAACTCGGCAAGCTGAGCCCGTGCTTGGAAACCGCTGGTCGTGCAGGGGAATGTTGATTCATGTGGAGCTGGAGATGACCTCGCTGCTGACGATGAATGCTACTTCATTGTCCTGAACTAATTATTCCAGTGACAAGTGTGACAGTGTCCCCTATCTTTGAACAGAGCTTTGAACAGTATTGAGTGGCTCAAGGTTGCCGTCTGATGTGACTTTAAATTGAAATTTGAAACCCTGCCATGAAAAGGTGCTGCTGCATGTACAGCGGTGTGTGCTGTGAAATTACCTGTTGCTTAGGAACCAGTGTGACTTGATGCATGAGAGCAGGCTTTGCCAAGGTCTTTGAACACAAGAAATTCTCCACAGCCTTGTGTTAAGTCAAATCCTAATTATTGATATTTTCTATATAATGTATGTGCCAGACAGTATGGACTCAAATTACAAAACAAACTGACCATCTTACCCTCTTCTCATCCAGCTGAAGACTTCTTTATTGTAACTATTTTTCACGAGCTTTGCACATTTTGAAATGGCCCATTTCCACTGTAAAAAAAGAAAGGATACATCTCTTGTTTTGCTAACATGAGCATATGTGAGTGACAGTATCATAATCAGCATGTCTATATAGTGTTGCTCATTCACTCCCTGTTGTTTTTATTGTTTCCTCTATTTGCACATTCCACAACCGAACAAAGGGATGTGTGAAAATATCTTTTCCAGGTTACTGAGGATCTCAGCGGAGTGGAGGTGTCGGGCACAGACGCCCACATGTTCAGCCCTGGCACAGAGGTTGTCATTGTCACTACGCAACCATACATGGTGATTAAATCGTCCCCCAGTGAATAAAAAACACAAATCACAGCCATATGAGACAGTGTGAGTATCCTATCTGTTCTATGTGTTACACAATACACATATCTGAAGATTACACAATCTTAGTAATAAACAACAGGAACAGTGGTTCAACATCTGGAATGTGTGGAAGTTGTCCAAAAAAAGAAAAGAAAAACAAGTCCCATGATGTTTTCCAAAGCTAAAGCATCTAAAAACATGAGTGTACTCAAAACAAAATCCTCAGTGGTGTTGAAATGTTTACGTTTCACCTCCTTTTATGGCATTTTTTTTGGGAAATGCACTATTTGAAAAAAAAAACAAACAAACAAACAAACAAAAAAAAGGCCTTTTGTTTTTTTCTTATATTGTTTTTGGGAGAAAACAAAATGTAACTCTAGGTACATGGGAATTGTATATAATTTATAATGGTCAGGCTGCCATGGCAGTGTGGGAATATTATTTGTTATGTATATTGATAAAGCATAACTGCATTGAATGGCCTTTGAAATAATGTATTTCAGAGTTAAATAGATGTAACTCAAGGAAAATGCCAATATTTACCAGAGAGGGTCTTAGACATACTGGTACTTAATGCCCAGTGAGCACATTTCCTCCATAATCCTCCAAAATTTATACATAATATGTAACTTATACACTGTAATGTGAAAGGGCATCCTGCAAGTGAATATAACATTTACAAGGTGCAACACCACACGTGTATAATATGACCAACAACATTTTTCTAATATGATATAATCCAAAAATGGGACAGAGCTAGAACAGGATGCAGACACATCGCTGTACTGAGAGGGAGCTGTGTGGGGGCGAGTTTACCGTCAGCTAATCAATGTTTTATTGCACACAGCCAAGAAAAATCTGTCCTTGATTAGTGAATACCAGTAAAGGGGTGTAAAGCCATGAACGCCATCCCACCCTCTCTCCCTGAATTGCACTCCCACTGTGAGGAAAAGCTCTGGTCAAATGAAGACAGCAGACGCAGTCGCCATCAGTGGGGGCAGCATCAGAGGAACAGCAGCACTTCAAATGGAATGTGAGGTTTTCAAGGCATACAGTCATAAATTTTTCATCTGCAGCCGCCTTTGAGGCAGGAGAGGGGGGCAGGCCAGCCGGGCTCCAGTTGAAGGCTTCTAACAGCAAACTAGGGCTTTCAGAGACAAAAGGCAGACGGGGGAAGGGCACTTGAAATGAGAAACAACAAAAATCCTTTGTTTACAATAGATGAGCAAAGAGCAGTAAACAAAGTCACTGTTCACCTGCCATAGCCGAGAAGATCTGCCAGCGGGAGTGAGAAATATCTCGACAGCAATCAAAAAGATAATGGCAGAGCAACAATTGTGAATACTGTATGCCTCAAAATAATGGCTGTCACAACAACAAACCTGAAAAGATTCATAAATGACTATTTGTTTTACAGTCATCCTTTTTATATTGTCTATAGTGTGAACTATATAGGAGGAAAAGATTAAAGACCACGCTTTATAGGCATTATATTTCAAATTATTTAATGAGAAAATATTATAAATGTTTCTTTAAACATAAAACCCTATGAACATGTGGTTGTCACAGACTTTCACACAATAGTTCAGTGATATCCACTGAATAATTTTGTAGAAAAGGACAGCGTTCTGACACACAGTTTTTATTTTGAAATTCACAATTCATGCACATGTAAACAGGTTCTTAAAGCCTACAATAAGGTGAACACCAATATAGAAGCAAGGACTCAGCATGAACTACAGGCTAATGTGTATTTTTAGCACAGTCCTTTTTGGTAGCTTACAAATTAGTGTCCTGTAAATATTGAATGGGCACTTTCAAGACCCTGCTGTTCAAAGATGGAATGCCATCTCTTCCACAGTTCAGAAATAAAAATATAATCCACATATTGTTACAACTACACTTCACCAAGAACATCCTGGGCCTTTGTGTCATATGTCAACAGGCGCCCTCATATCTGTGAGGTCAATCTGAAATATGAACTTGTGCATCCCTGCCATAAAATGCTGTCCCTCATCCCGTAAGCAGACGGTGAAGCTCTGCAGAACAGCTGCAAATTTAATGACTGATTTTCCCGGCACTGCTGAGTCCTCTGGGTGTAGAGTCTGTCTGGATGCTAATGCAGCCTGACATCTCCATCCTTGTTTAAACAACCCATGTTATCCTGAATGGGCTACTGCAATGGTAAATTAAAGGCAACTTTACTATGAAGATCCATCTGAACACTACTGCTCTACTTTCAGTAAACTCAGATCCTGACAATATTGTGTAGGCAGTTTGTGGAATCACATGACAGCGCTGTGCTTTTTTGAACACAAAATACAAGATTGATTTTACATACAGTATTTATATATATATATATATATATTTAAATTTATGAATAGTTTTTAAGTATGCAGTTTTTAGATACTGCAGAGAATTTAGCATGCCAAATACCATTCAGTCTAGTTTGATGCTTCATACAAAATTCATCCTCATACATTTAGTCATCCTCTCAGCTGAAAGCAGTGACACAAGCTTGGTGGAAAATCTGAGAAACTCTGAATCAATTCATATACAAGGCTTCAGAAGATTTGTGTTAACAATCTGTAAATCATAGACTGCTGCAGTGTCCTGCTTGTACCTATACCTGGATTATTTTTGCCATTTTGGATTTGAAGAGAAGTGGGAAAAGTTTTGCCCTCACCGTGGCAGTCACTCATCAGACTCACCACATCTTTTATGGAGTTGAAATGGATTGAATTAGGATTGATGTCTTTTTCAGTGCTGACAAGAGCAGATGACTGGTATGTGTGGGGACAGAGTAGAGGACAGTTTGGCTTCATTCCAGTATATTTATTATATTTGATAGTGTTTAATCAGCGGTAAAATATTATATGAAGAAAGTGTGAGGTTCTTTGTTTCCCTCCTCTCATAATCTTTGGCCTTTATGAAAGAAACACTCGTGGATATCTTGGGTCGTAATCCCATTCAGGAGACTAACTCAAATGATTGTGTGTGTGGTAAGTGATGTTGGAAATGCACATGTTTGCATGCAGTAGTGAGTCCAGATCCAGCTGTGGCATCCAGGCTAGATGAAGCTATATGCATTTGTTCATGAGATTAAGGGCAGTGTGGTGTCACAAGGGCAGTCAGGCCTCGAGCTGTATGACTGGAAGCAGGTGGCACGTTTCTTACGTTCTCGCTAAGAGGGATTAGGCCTGTGAAGGGAGAGGGAGCATATTTGATTAGTCCATTCAAAGGTTTGGGAGGACGGAGGGCTGTTCAGGGGATTAGTTAGGCATTTTGAGCTGTGGTCCTGATTTCTGTGGAAGTGTGTTTTATAACATCTTGCAAAATACAACAGTGTAATTTCAGTTTAGATTAAATGTTTAAATGGCTTTTTGAGGATTTGGTTTTAGGGTTAGGGTTATAATTAGATTTAGGTTGGGGTTAAGGTAACAGTTAAGGTTAGAATCATTTTTTAATTCGTTGGTCTGTAAATCACGTGATAACAAGGAGAGTGTACTTTAGGTGAGAGATCCTCCTCCACAATACTTTGAAATTGCTTCCAAATCTAAAAGTTGTTTATCTAAAAGCTTAATCTGTTTGTAAAACAAAACACAACATTTCAGAAAACGCCATGACAACATAAATCTCAGTGGTATAATTTACATTTGGGGAGAGAGTTTCTTAGAAAAACTGACTGGCCTCTTTACATTTACAGGCAGAATGGAGTGGATGAGTCCTGTGGGCGGAGGAGTCAGAAGGTGACCCATTGCACCCACCAGCCCACACACAGGCCTCTCCCGGGACGAGAAGCTCTTCACTGAGCTCCAGGAACTGCAGGCCTACAGGGAGGTAAGCAGCCAAAGAGTACAACACCGCCAAACAGGATGCAGCTATTGGGTAATGTTGTGTGGGCTCGGCTTCAGATTATACATTACAGTACAAAGAGCTAAGAGCTCAGTGCAATAACAGAAAGTGATCAGCCTGAGTCAATTTATTGTGGTTCATCTCATTAGGAATATGATGAGAAGATTTCTGGCAAATTACTTTCTAATATGAATAATAAGTATGTGACATGCTAAAGGCCATAAATAGTTTCATGCAGTCATACTGCATCTGATGCTCAACAGGTTCCTCTTTTTATCCAGTGATTGTGTGGTGTGGGCAGCTGTGGCTCAGGTGGTAGAGCGGGTTATCTACTGATTGTAGGGTTGGTGGTTTGATCCCCAGTCGCTTTGGATAACAGTGTCTGTGTGGTATTTATGGTTAAAGACGCATTAAACTGTGCTAAATGCAGAGCTCTGTGTAGTGTTTATAGCACCCCTGCGTGTTGCTAATGCTACAGTTTATCAGCACAGGATAATTATTGTGAAAAAGAGAAGATAGAGCTGAATCTGTAATTGATGCTGTTTTTTTGTTGTGCTGACATATTTCTGTCAAGATTTTGTGTTGCATATTTGTCTTCAGACTCTTCACAGAGCATTCAGGAAACCTGGGATGCTTCATAAAATCCCATTACCCTGTTACAGCTAACCTTTCAAGTACTGACTGAACTCCAACATCAAGAGAAGACAAATGTGTTGATCTGCATGTGTCTCTGAAGCCTCTGTCACTGAGGATGAACATTAATTTTGGGAGTGAAAAATTGCTTGCGTGCTTCTGAGAAACTGTTGCACCCGACAGGCCATTCTCTGAATGTTAATGCAACATATTTCCCTCTGCGGTTTATACTAAATATTGGCAACAAAATATATATCTGTGTAAAATCGCTTTGCCTTGTTCTGCTAGCCGGGCCAGGGAACAACTTCAGTGCTGATGATAATTGTCGAGCTTGGGTCCGCTCATTCATGGAGCATGGTTTCTGCCTGTCAAGTGACAGAATAATTACACACAAGCCTAAATAGCGCTCTCAGTGAGTGTGAGGAGTGATAGCAGTGGATGTGGAGGGAATACTGATGGTCCAGCAAAGGCAATGTAATGTTTCTGAAGCCTCCTCCCTTTGTTCGAGTCCCTGCTTTATTTGCCTACGGCTGCCTCCTCCCCTTTGCGGCGAAGCGAGCTCATTGGAGGACAGCAAAGTCACGAGTCGACGATCAGACCCGCAGCATAAAGGATTCTAACTGTTGCTAAGGTGTTTTGAATGGTTAGCTGACCATTACACAGCTTCATTTGCTATCCATCTTCACCTGCTGGATGCTGGGAGATGGTATGGAATGTGTTGAAAGTGTGAAATCTCAGGATTACTCAGTTTCTCATCAGTGAGCCAGACAGTCTGCACTATCATTGGCTGTCTGGGGTGTGGATGGCTTCAGGCAACATTTGTTATTGAGATTTGATCCGCATCTTCTCAGATTTCTTTATATTGAACGTCTTTTAAATCCTCTGCCAAGAGAAATTTGGCAAAGACTCATGCTGTCTACAGATAGGCCTCTTATAAATGGAGTTAGAAAAAAAGCTCAGGTTCATGCTCAGTTCAGAGCTCATGTAGAGGAAAAGCTATTTCAGTGGTGCAGACTGAGCACATCATTGCAGGCAAGAGTCAGAGGAGCTTTCTTTAAGCCCAGTTATCTTTGAATGTATTCACTTAGATACACCATGTGTTCAATTATGTAGTTTTAGCCTCTGAATTTCTGTATTTCACGGAGCTAATGTTTCTCCAATTTCTCTTTAATTTCTGTATTTATATGGAATCAAAAAGACAAACTGGTGTATGATCTCTAATTTATTAAAGGTCTTATTACAGATTAGTTTGTTTTGTATCCTTGTTCTCCATTTTATTATTATTTTTTTATTTAACCTAATTAGCCAGGAAAACCTTATTTAAATATAAATCTCTTGTTCAAGAGAGACCTGCCAGTATCGGCAGCAAGAACAAAGAGTTACTTACAAACATCATACAAGACAAAATGAATCAGAATGTGATTAAAAAACGTTTCAATGAAATGTTGCAGTGTTGGTATTTAAAGTGGCTGACAGTCAGCTTCACTACCTTCCTGCCTTAACGTTCCTGTAGCCTTTACACTGCTACCATTTGGAGCTGATCCAGGTGAGCTCACCTACCGTATCCACACAAGGACGCACTCCAAAGTCTTTTTCAGGATGACAAACTGATGCAGAGAAATATGTTCGCTACATGTTGCCTCACTCTGCTGAAGGCGACAATGTTTCTGCGCCTCTCTGCACCTCCACCTGTCAGCTGATTGGTATGACAGACCATTATGCTCCATCCATGTTACGTCCTGTCCTTCAGTTAAACTAAAATGAGCTCAGTCAAACGCCATCAGCACTTATCTCCCTCTCTGCTCTACTACCCTCCTCTCGATACTCTAGTTTAAATTTAGGTTCACCTCAGACCACACACCATCATTATGTCTGACTGTAGAAAGGAGATGAGAGCCGCTGGCTCTGTCTGTGATTCTTGGGGAGCTCATCATCCCGGCTGCGTGGAGCAGCATGAGGCTTGGCTGCCTGGGACTGTTGGTATTGAGCAGGGAGGAGCGCCCCGGGCGCAATCCATCAAAAAGGAGCTGTTTGCACTGTGGGAATAGACATGAATAATCCATGCTTTCTTTACCCTTTCCTGTGTAACTATGCGTATCCCATTACATTCTCTGTTGCCTTTTCTTCAAATATCCAACCGCTGTATTTGTATTAAACATTTTTTTAAACTTATTATCAATTTTAAAATATCTGGGCCTTACTTATAAATTCATAGCTGGGAGATTTAATGTGTTGTGTACAATAGTATATTCCAGAAACAAACAAAGATGATGTGTTGCAGAGATTGTCTGATATATTAGAATTTACATTTCTCATTCATTTTAACCATACTTAGTTTCTTTACAGTTACTACTGGTACTGCCATTAATAGGAAAGTAAGTCAAGGTGAACAATCATCAAGGGGAAAAAATCATAATCATATGTATTATGGGTTGAATCACCTTTCACGGTTTGATGTTTCATTTTCCCACTTCTGTTCAAACACTACATAGACTGTTTCTTAGACATACAGACAATGCAGACTGTGCTTCATTATTATGTAGATGGACAGCATGGAAAAATGCAGCAGAAAACATCCTGTAGCCGCTTCACTTGCTACATAACTCCCCACAGGTTGGGACTGTTCTCCTCGATATTCTGCCTCAAGCAGTATAGTTGTGAATATCTCAGTGATGCTGATTACATTGCACCAAGTCAGTGTCTGTGGGCAATAAGCGCTCTACTCTTCTTCACCTGTTATGGGGACTGAACTGCAGAGTTAGTAAAAGCAGGGAGTTTAAGGAACGGTGGATTGTTTTAGGTTAAATCAGCTTGAAGCTGGTTGAAGATGGTGTGTAAAGAACAGATTTTATGGATGAATCGGGATTTGGGGGCTTTCTAGTTTGCAGTTTTTTATGATCATCATAAACATTGATTTGTGCAGCATTGTTAATGGAAGACCCTCTTGAGAGCTCCGAGCAATAATCACTGTTTGTGAAGTCCGGTGTGTTTCTTTTTTTTAATTCTCCAAAGACTGATGCAATAGCCCTCCTACCAACACTATTTCTTGCCAGGTGAATTATGCAGTGAATGCTGGTGCAGAGGATATTTCACTCTACAGTAATGGATTATAGTTTAACAGACTACTGCCCCACTGTGGCAGTAGTATTACTGTGGCCAAGTGCCACATTGTGATTGTTTCCTTCCTTTGATCACTCTGTTCCAGCTGAGGTCTCTTGTAATCAGGAAAGTCCTCAGTCTCAGGCTCTTCATCTCTTGAGGTGAGTACACTTTTCTCGATCCAAAGTGAGTTAGTTATTCACATCTCCCCATTTCCCTCTGTTTGGTTGATAAATGCTTTAAATCCTCTGGCGGTCATAAATATCCAGTGAGACATGAAAAGGGGTTTACCGGCACTGGATTCAAGCAATTAGACTGTCGAAAATCATTTTGCTTTAATTAGATCTTGGAATATCTGATAAGATACCCAATCTCAGTCCTCCGTTTTCACAGCTCGCTGCCAGCAAGATGAAAAAGATCATAACTTAATCAAGCAAAGTAAGAATTTGATATGAACCAGATCTTTCCATTGATCCTCTGCCCACCAGGTGGTATTGCGTAGCATGAGTTTAAATGGCTGCATGTGATACTGCATAACTTAAACTGACCAGCAGAGATGTGCCATGTTTGCAGATGAGACAGTGTGAGTGTGGGATTTATGTTGTGCATGCTCTCTCCCTCCCTCTCTTTCTTCCCCTGCTCAATAAATCAGTCTTGCTTTTAGGTGCTCCTGCAGGCTATGGAAAAGCCCAATGAAGAGCTCTCTACAGTAGGTCTTCTGCCCACTGTGGCCAATATTGTCCCTAACTAGCACTCCGACAGGTCAGTCAGAAAGAATATCACTCTCCTTTTATTCTGCCTCCGTGAGCAGTATAATCAATATGCTCTGGCTGTATTGTGCAGCTGGTGGGTGGGGCCTGGTGCCTCGCCCAGCGGAGAGGGCAAATGCACATCAGCATGGGCACATCCTGTAACGCACTAATGCACCTCAGAGCTCTGACATCAATTAAGAGAGAGTATGTACAGTTGTCCCATGCATTGCAGGCTAAAAACACTGTTTGCAGGTCTAATATGTGAGGCAAATATGGGTGCATTTATGTGGAGAAAGGAACCGTCATTACAGATCAGACCTCTGTTAATGTGACATTTTGTTCACCAGCTTTAATACCGGGTCAGTTTTTCATCATCTCTTTGAAGGAATAGTTTTAACATTTCAGGGAAGTACGCGTTTCCACTTTCTTTGCGACAGTTAGATGAGCAGATTGATACTGCTGTCATGTCTGTACCCTAAATAAGAAGCTACGACTAGCAGCTGATTAGCTTAGAAGAAAAACTGGAAACAGGGAGAAACGGTTGTGACAGAGGTGAATTTTGTTACCTTCAGACGCAGCTGGCTATACCTTAAATGTTGGACAATTTCTTTAATGGCTGTCTATACTGTCCTTCCAACAGAGTCATCTCAATAGAAAAAGATTTATTTTACGCCTAATTGGTTTGATTAGAGTTAACATTTTCTAGATGTTTATAATTTTTTCACACTACTAAATCTATTTTGTCTTACTTTTCTTCACAGTTGGAGCTTTTCCGTCTCTGTCGCTCCTGCACCTACCGCTCTGCTAATAATAGTAAAGCTGTTACCAAGGTGCAAATGGTGCAAATCAATGTTTTATTCATTTGTTCACTCAAATGGATTTCTCAGCCTAGTGTCAGAACCTTAATCTGTTGCGGGGATGCTGGTCGACACCCATATCATGTTTTCATTTATGCCTTTTGTGAGTGGGGGTAACCGTTACAGATTCTTATTATTTTGGAAATCAGGGAGCAATTCTCTACATTTCCACAGAAGCCATGTTACCGTCACTCAATTTAATGTAAATGGTGTATTTGGAATAGGGACAGCTGAACATTTTCTTTGTTATATTCTGTTGTATTAAAATATTTTTCATAGTAGAATTCTTAATAATGAGTTATTTTCAATAATAATGATGAAATTGATGGAATGAAAATGTTTTTTCTCATGTGTCATTTGGTTTTAAAAGATGCCATGATGCTTTCCACCCCACAAGCTGCAGGACTGGCTGTGACCACGATATATTTTCCACCCTTCTGCTTCCACCCTCCACACCTCACTGCACAGGGCTGACTTCAGGTATTCTCGTCGTGCTCTTTTTGGCCTTTTTTAATTGGGTTTCCCCCTGAAGTACTTCCAGCAAGGCGGCGGGATGATGTATCCAAAAGCCTCCAGATTAAATCATAAGCTCTGTGTTTCTGTTGAAGGCTGTAACTGAGAGGGGATGGGCAGGGCATGGCTGTCATCCCAGAGTCATGGCGGGGAGCTGGAGTCTGGAGAACCGGCATGTCTTCCTCTCCTCTCTCTCTGTTTGTCGCTCGCTATCACCGTCTGTCACACCGCAGAGTGCCGTGGCCACACATTCTCCTCTCGTGCATCTTTCCATCCTGGCCATCATGGCACAACCCTCCCTCACTTACTCAACACTACAAAGGAGAAACATGTCATCCTCCTCTCCTCACAGAGTGCTAAAAAGGCCCCACTCCCCCTGAGGGACCTCTGCTCCTTTTCTGCCAATCGATCTGCTGAACCCTCGCCTTTACTCATCTACCTATCTATCCGTCTTCCTGTCCTTACGCCTTCCCATTTGTCTCCAGTCTTTACTGTTCACTTCTGTACGCTCACTGAGGATATCTCAATAGCTTCTGGTAGTAATCAATAAGTTGTGTCCCTCTCTGTTTAGAATATAAATAATGAATATTAGTGGTTTTAATATGGATCTGAAAAGCTGCACCTCCTGCACCTGGTATGTACTAATCACACACAGTGAGTGGAATCCCTCCCACTGATGTAAATCTCTCACTTTGTTATGTATGCAGCCTGTTTGGATTTTGCTTTCCCTTGCAGTTCTCTTCCAACTCTTCCTTAGATTGCTTTTTTCCTCTGCATCCAACCCCCACGTGAAGCGTATTGATCGTTCCACTGCACTAATTATCCTGCTTGGCCTTGGATGTCTCTGTGAACTGCAGTCAGTCTTTGATCGACGTGTCTGGATGCTGTCTTTCACTGTTTAAAAAAAAAAAAAAAGAGAGAGAAACCGTTTTGATTACATGTATGTTTGGTTTTGACTTCTGATCTTTGTAAAACAAGTGGGATGCCCTCTTAAATGACCAGTCTGTCTATCTGCAGTTGCTTCCTGTGCCATAGGATGAGCTTTTTACATGGCTGATCAGCCCTATGTGTGGGTGTGTATGTATGAGTGCAGTATTTACATACTGTATGCATCCATGCATATGTGATTAATCTGAATGTATGTGCGTGTCTGTGTGTGTGAGTGTGCATGTGGGCAAAATTACAGGTCGGTACATCCTGCTCTGCCACCATCTGTGCTCAGGCAGGCAACAGGCCACTTCATACACTCTCAGCCTCTCTATACAGCCACATAGCTCTATTTTTGTTTGTTTGTTTTTTTTTTTTGGCCTGTTTAAAATATAATATATCTTCAGTTCTATATAATAATTAAGCCCTAATATTGACTCTAAAATGATTGTGAAAGGACAGCCAGGCTCAATGATTGCTGAGTGACGAAAGATAATCTAGGCAAATTAGAATAATAAATAAATAAATAGATAGAATAATTAGAATTTTAAGTTTACATTAAATTAGAATGTGGTGGTATAATATTTGAAATTAATTCTATGGTCAATGTCAGTTTACCTCTGCTTTCATCTAAGGTTGTGCTGAAACAAAACCAAAAACAATATATAAATAAAAAAACACAAGATGTGCACCACCGAGCTATTTTAGCCCTCATAACTGTAGCTGAGTGTTTATCTCTATCTCCTTTACTGTAATAGCAGTCGTATAGACTGATCAGTCTACCACGTCTCATTATGTGAGGTGATATTTTGTACATCACCATTTTTTATATGTAAAATTAGTCTTGAACTGAACTTAAATGATTTTGACAGCAGATGTTTAATATTATTAAAAATATGAATATTATATTAATATAATAAGTATTAATATTGTTATTAAATTGCAGCACATGTGGGAAAGGTGTCCACCAGCACACAGAGGAATCCCTGATCTTAGATTGAATTATACATGTCTTGGCACTACATTACAATTCCAGAGACATCCTCAGACTGAATTTATTTCCATGACTAGAATTTCAGTTCCATCTGTAATTGCCAGGCATAATGGTGGTAGATTGGGAATCAATAAGGAGCTCTGGAGCCAGTGTCACTGGTGACCTTTGTGTGCGCTCAGAGGAGCCTCAGCCAATGACAATTGAAGCTCAAAGGTCCCCATGGATATGCACTCATCGGGCGGTGTGTAAATGACACTCTTAGCAATCTCTGCGTGTCTCTAAACAGTGTTCATTCTGGCAGAACATATAGATGCACCAGACTGCAGTGTATGTTCGGCGTGAGCTGCACCTATACATGGTAGCATAGAGCAAGAAAACACTGCGAAACGGTTCGAGACAGGTTACAGGAAGACGCAGACATTGCAGAAATAAATAATTCAGTTGTTCAGTGAAGTATGCAGACCAGTGTTATAAGCCCTAATGAGCTGAAACATCTGCCTGCCTGGGGCATATTGTGACCCCTCTGCAGCCAAGTCCATTGGAGTCCCTTCGCCTGAACCCCCCCCTCTCTGTTTGGCACTCCCTCCTCTCCTCACCTGCGGGGCCCTCCCTCTTTGCACACCCCAGCGTCAGTACCATCTGCCAGCTCCCCTCAGGGTACCAGCCAGGTGCCGGGCACACTCTCACCCCAGCTATGCCACAACAGCACTGCCTGCTGGGATCAGCCTCGCTGTGCCAACTGTTGATCGTCATGTCCTCTCAATCCCGCCCAGAGACTCTTATTAACCCAGGGAAAAGCTGTGCTCAATATAGATTCACAGTAGACTAAAGATGCATTCAGAGAAGGTTTTAATTTTTGATGAATGCAGACAATTTCCTGAAGCCACACAGAGTCTTTGTTGTGTGTTGCTGTGCTCCTCCCTTGTGTTTGCAGCAGGTCTCCCAGGTTGTTTCCCATGAGACACAGCGTGTGTGGAACCACAGCTTTCAGTTTCTGGAACAAGACTGTACCACCATGTTTACTGGAGCTGCTGCTCTGATGTTGGACTACTTCATTACCACTGGTAACATGGGGACAAAGTCAAACAAGTACAGGAAGAAAATGTGAGACTAAACTGTTGCTAAATCAGGAATGTTTACACAGTTTTGAGTATGCCCTAAAACCTTCCTGCAGAGTTTGAGTCTTGCTATTCTCTGTAAGTTTGTGTTGTATTCACATGGCTCCTCTGCCAGAAGCCACACAGGAAGCTGATATCAGAAATGGGGCAGAAGGGGATGAAGGTAAAAAAGCTTCCCCTAAGGGTGAGTGAGGAGCTTAATTACTTACACTTAACTTGTAATACTTTCCACAGCTATACTGTATTTCATTATATGTTGTGTGGGGTTTTACATATATTTTCATTTGTTACAGATTTCCCTGATTTCCCAGATTTTCCTATTGTTATAATTCAATTTTTCAATTCAATTTTATTTGTATAGCGCCAAATCATAATATACATTATCTAAAGGCACTTTACAGGGTAAGGTCAAGACCTTACTTTGTTACAGAGAAAAACCCAACAGTTCCCACAACGAGGAAGCGCTTGGCGACAGGGGGGAGGAAAAACTCCCTTTTAACAGGAAGAAACCTCCAACAGAACCGGGCTCAGGGTGGGCGGCCGTCTGCCTCGACCGGTTGGGTTTAGGAGAAGATAGAAAGAGGGGGAGGGGGAGGAGAGGGGAGAGAAGAGAGAGAGAGAGAGAGAGAGACCAGGAACAGCTGTGTAGGTAATGGTGTTATCAATAATAATGATGACAGGTAACAGTGGTTAATAGTAAAGATGAGTAGTGGTGGATCTGGATCCTGCTGCTCCCGATGCAGAGATACCTGCAGAATGAGGACAGAGAGAGGGAGAGAGAGGAGAAGATATAGTATATAAGATATAGATATACTGTACACTCTGGATCATTGATTTTCTGCACAGACACTTCAACACTGTAGTTGTCGGCATAGCACGACATCCAGTCACAAAAACACTGGCATCCTTTGTACCACATTAATGATATTTTGTTATGTCAGAAATACCTACTGTTTAAGTGAACTTTAGATGCACTAAATGCTGATTCTCCTGATTTAATCACTTTGTTGCCTCTGTAAAGAGTGGTTTGGATTTTTGGTCATTTTCACTGCATCTCGCAATTTCCATCATTTTGATAAGTTGTAGTACTATCGCATACATCTGGCCTCTGTGATTTGTTGTAAAAAAGCATGATCTCTGAGTTATACTGGGTTTAATCGCCACCATTTTCCTGCATGGATATGCTGTTGATGTTTATGGTCCATACTGGCCAACTTAGGGGATCATTTTATCCCTGCTTCCAGTGGATGTTTTTATGTTCCATCAGGAGCGGCAGTGATTTTAACATTAGTCACTAACCTTGTATTCAGTCAAAAACAAGATTAGCCAAGAAACATATTTGCTTTCTCAAAGGGTCAGCCACAAGAAAGAAATTATTGATGCCTACTTTGTCATAAGTCAGCTCAACAGAGACAGCCATGGGGCCTCAGGCCTCACTTTCTAGCTCAGTTACTAAAAAAATATATGCACCACTTGCCTGGAGAGGGTACTAAACATATTTTATTGCTCTTTAATAATTGCTTTTCAAATTATAATCTTAATGCATTCTCTTTTATGGGATCTGAGAAAATATCATTTACTAGCTCTTGGGAGCAAAGTGGCAATCTTGAATGTGATGTCTCTTGTCACCTATGTCCCTGCTCTGTCTCTCTTCTGCTGTTTGGCTCCTTTATGAGGCCTGATTCATTGGCACACTTCAGCCATATGATCTTAATGGATCTCTGTGCAGACAGGATGCCTCTCCTGTGTGTTATGCTAGTAAATATTATGTTCCCAGGCAATGATTTTCAAAAAGATATTCCCCAGACCTCACTTCAGCGTTTTATTGCAGAATTTGTCACTGTTCAGCTGAGATCCTCTGTATGCGTTAGACTACAGGAAATCAAGACTTTGTGGTGTTACAATCAGAACTTGGCCTTGTGCTCAAGGTCACAATGTATAGCTGCATAGAGGGGGATCTCATACATAATGTATACAATATAGCATTCATCGCTAATTAGCACTAACAGGAAAGGATGCCCCCTGATTTCCCCTGATTTTAGTCTCATTTGCATAAATATAATGGGGCACAAGAGAGTGTAAAGCCCAATGTCTGTTCTCCCCAAGGGGAGGAGGAGAGGTGTTACTAGGATCTGGGTGCACAAGTGATAATTGTTAGAGAGCTGTTATTCTGACAGCCAGACCATAAACTAGACAGTGTGAAGTGAAAAAAAGAGACAGTGGCTGTCACACAAATGTACCATACACCTGATTCTGACTTTCAACACGCTAGATTTTTTAAATGTGTAGATCATTTAGTTTGTGTCCAGAGCACTTGTGCAATTTGCCCATTATTTGTATTGTTATTTGACAGCTGGACATTTTCCATTGAATTTAATGGGGAGACAGTGAGTAAATGCATGTTTCTGACAGATGTAATAATAGCACAAGATAAATGGCAATACTAATGAGCACAGATTGAGATCAAACACCAGTGATTCAACTTTCTGTATAAATGGTAAAAGGCTTTGATGGAAGACTCTCTTACAGGTGCGTTAAAACGAGAATCATCTATAAAAAGGGATGAATAATGGTGATTTGGGGCTGGGGAGGGCTGTGGTTGGGGGAGAGGTGATACATTATTCACAGGGGTGGGGGCCTTAAGTGCCAAATTAATTTGTTTTTTCTTTCCAGTTGGACGGCAGAATAAATGGGCGCTGTCAGTTGTGCAGTAAAGTGGCGTGCATTCATTTAGACAAGTGTTATTGCTGCACTGGAGCAATATGGTTTTAGCGAAGCAGGCCAGCCTGGTGGGTGGAAGCTGTGTAATTATCTCTGGTTCCTATGATGGCAATGATTGCTAAAGCAGCCAAGTGGTCCCAGAGCACAGCAGGTGTGACTGTCAGTGCTGGGTGGTGGGCCTGTCGGTGGATATGAGTGCACATGAGCAGTTGTGTCTGTGACTGAGCAGACATTTGCCTCGGTTTGTTTTTTTTTTGTTCCTCTATGATGACAATAGCACACTGGTAGTCAGTTGTGCAAATCACAAGAATTTAATTCAAAGGAAATAGCTTGAATTTGATTTATTGCATGGTGGTTAATACAGCCATGAAAACCAAAAGTCTCCTAAGGGATCAAAGCCCATATTTCACACTGTAGTCCTATCCCAACACTTTCAACCACATATCTGGCCTGTATCATTCAAAGCATTAACACGTGTTTTCAGGTTACCATGAGTCACTTCTCTGCGTAATGATCTTGAAAATATTTTTGAACAGATTGGTGTTGACAGATTATGGCATTGCACTGATTAAAGCAGACCAGGCAGATGTTGCCATTTTTTTCTCCTTTAAAATTCCTCCATTGCTTCGGAGCAACTCTGACAATGTGCAAACGCAGAAACACAGACATCTGCTGTGTTTCAAAGGACCAGCAGAACAGAAAATGAATACTAATGTCGCTGGAGCACGTTTATCTGACTGGCATTCAAAACATCTAAATGCTCTGCTTATTCTCTGCGATACAGAGGAAACTTTGAAACATGCAGGACTTTCAGTGGTGTGAGTCAGACAGTGGATATGACAGATGTTTGCCAAGAGATATGGGTTTTATTAACACTCTCACACAGCTTAAACTGACAGAGATATTCCAATTTATTTTCTCATTCTGAATTTCTGTATCAATATCTGTTTGTGCTACAGTGACTCAACTAGTATGGACATACAGAAGCATGTAGGAACTTTTACCAGTAAATTAATTTTACTTAAACTAAAATCATTACATGGAACATTAAATATAGAGTAGGCAAAGATATAAAATGCACAAAATAAGGGTTTTTGCCCTCTTCAGTAAGAAAGTCTCTGCAGTGCAAATACTCACCAGTGCAACAGAAATCCAAACAGGAGTTTTTTGATTTGTTTTGGGGTTTTTTTCTAACATGTTGCCTCAGTTCAGCCTGATAGAGAGTCAGAGGAAGATCTGTTCCTCTTCTTACTGTTATGTAGTGAAGACACTGTTTGAGATGATCAACACTTACTCGACTGACTAATGAGGTGGATTCATTCGGGGCAAAGGGGTGGGCTGAACGTCTTTGTTAGACAGGCCTGCAGCCCCCTTCTTTGCAGCCTGCTCCCGGGGGAGGCCTCACAGACTGCCTAATTGAATCAAGTACACATGGTGCCTCCCCCTTCACAGCTCGGCCCCTCCCTGTATGAGAGGAGCAAGGAGGAGAGCTCTGGCTTTGATGCTTTTGTTCTCCTCAGAACCATGGACAGCGCCAGGGGGCTTTGCTGCAACTCGTTGCCTGCTGCTGGATGGAGAGGCACATCATCATTGCAGCACTCTGACAGTCGCTATCTCCACAGCTGTTCTCATTACACTCTTGTACTGAGGCTGAAGTTTGGTGTGTTAGACTCCACCACACCATAAATTACTAGTCTAGCTTTAGACAGGGGGAAATGGCCCAACCAGAAAGATCGAAAGGGTCAATAGGCCATTTAATCTGTATTTGATAAAACACAGAGTAACATCCCCGCAGTATAATTCATGTGTCAGTGAACAGGTGGGCCAGACAAGGAGCACAAACAAAGACAGGACGGTGTGACTGCGCATAGCTTAGTGCTTTGAATTTCCTCTGTGACTATCTCTCCTTTTCCTCAAACACGCCCAGACTGAAGACTACACATCCCCGGTGTCCTTGCAGCTCAGCACCCTCATTTCCGAGAGACAGATTGAAGTCGTGCTTCAAGGAAAAGTCTGCTTACTAGATGACCTCCGGATGCCAGGTTAATGAAGGATCCATTTGTGAGCCAGGATTCAAATTGCAAGACACAGAGCAGAGTCTGGCTCAGTCTGCCTCTGAGATGAAGGCAGCCTCATCCCGTTGGCTGATCTGATTTCTATGAATGTCATGTAGTGTGTTTATTTACATAAGCACGTCTCTGTGCTCCAGTTGAACTTTTAAACTTTGATCAGATAATAACATTTCAGCGCAGTATTTTTAGGTTTCTTGGAATTCAAAAAAATAAAGCTGTATTATTTTTGTGTCATACTACAGACTCCCAATCCAAGTATTTTACCAACTCAATACAATAAGAATAATGCAACTGAATACATTCTTTTGTACTACAATATCCTGTGTAATATGTAGAGCAATGAAAAGTCATTATGGATGTAAAACAATTTTCTACATTCTAGAAAGGTCTAACTTGAATCTATTTTAGTATGTATTCCTTGACCTAATAGGTAATACGGCCAGCAGATATGGGCTGCTACTATCCTAAATTTTGACTGTCATGTAACAAAACTACAGTCTTTTAATTAGAGTTTATATTTGAGCAATGATTACATGATTGATCAATTAGTTGATCCACGGAAAATTAATCAGTCACTATTTTAATAATAGATAAATCATTTAGTCATTTGTCCAGCAAAAATGCTAAACATTCACTTTGGCTTTTGGCTTGTCTGATAAAACAATACATACTTTTAAATTTTATTTGTATAGACAAAATGATTCATCAGTTAATCAAGTGAACAATCTGCAGATTAATTCACAATGAAAATAGTCATTAGTTGCAGTTTTGATTCAAATATCTGTAAAATTAAATTGAATATGAATGAGACTCCTAAGTATTTTTACTAGACCTCTCCAGCCAGTAACTCAATCATTACGCACTGCCCGGAAAGCACTGTTGCAATGAACTTGGGCCAGATATGTCTAAGAGGCTAAAATGTAATTGTGGGGAACAGCTGGATTAGTCTATGCCATGTATATCCGCTCCTAATGGTATTAGATTGGAGTCTGGAGAATACCTTCCAGCACACAGCTCTCATTTTGATGAGCCAGAGGAAGACTGCAATCATTTCAGCCACACATGATGCAGGCTCTGTCTACCAGACTGTTCAGTCAAGTACCATGAGTCTTTAGTTTCGAGTGTATAAAGGTTACATAACCACTGAAAATCAATTTGGAATTGCAGTTTCTTAATCACATATGAATTTTGTATTTCTATAATATTGCTATTTAAAAGTGCTGATACCAGTAATGCCTGGGGTGGTGTGTTGACTGTGCTGTGGTATTTAATCCAGAATCCAGGTGGTATCCTCAGTCTCTATTGACTGCTCCATGCAATCTCCTGATCCCTGTATCTTGCTTGAGGCAGACCAAGAGGAGGAGTCCTTTACTCATATTGTCCCTCCCAGGCAAAACGACCATGCCTAGCCCAGATCTGTGTAAGTCTCACTGCTATTGTGTGCATTGTCTACATTTTATGTGATGGGCATAAAAGCTACAGCAGCTCTGCTTATTACATGTTACAATGTGATCAAGCTAAATTATTTTAAGATAAACGAATTAATGGCATTGTTGTTACATACATTCCTGATGTTTGATTTATAACAGTAGAGTTATGTTTGTTAAACTACATATTGATTGTAAATCTACATGGGCTTTCAAAAGTCTTTTGACTGAGACTGATCAATATTCACTCTGAGTACAAATTTCAAATTCATCAGGCCTCCTTATATAGTATTGATTTTGTGCAATGGCTGCCCTGAAAAGAATCTGATTACTTTTTTCTTCCATCAGTCAGAACAAACAGAGTCGTGATAGCAGCAATCAGGTAGAACTGCTGCGTATTAATCCACCTCCACTTTGCCTTTTTGTATTGTATGACTGAAAGGTATAGATATGAATGTAAAGGAAGGCAAGAAAGAGAGGAATAAGATAAGGACTACTGCTATAATTTTTGGTTAGGTCTTGTTATCTGTCATCTCTCTGCGTTTAATCATCTGTTGATGGCTTAAGTGAAATCAATCTCGTGAATTATATCAGTCAGCATTATATCAAACTTGTCGTGCATCTGATTGTCAAACTGTTCTCTGAGCATCATCCCCACTGCAGCATGTGTGAAGTCCTTTGTGTATGTTTTATTGGCAGGGCTGTGGTCCTCCCTACAGGCAGGACCCCAGGTTCAGATGCAGCATAATATATGCAGTCCTACTCCAGCAGAGCTGCAGCGTACAGTAATTTCTGAGACCCCGCCCGCTGCTGCTGGGCACTGTTGTGCTTTGAGAGTATTGCAGACAGGGTGGAAGTGGCCCTGAATAGTAATAGCTTTACAGACACTTTTCACACATTGCAGCTGTGCAGTTTAGACACAGTAGTATGAGCATCCCATTACAGAGGCGGTCTCCTAGCACTTCTCTCACACCAAGGTTAGTGTCGGGCCATCAGCTGATGGGAGATTAAATGGGGTCACAGTGACATCTAGTGGCTTTCTGTTGTCACTAAGAGGTTGTCTCTTGTGGACTGAGATAGTCTGGTTTTGGTTTTGACTATTTATACCATTACAAATAAATTGTCCAGTAAGTTTAATTTTTGGAGACAGCTAAAACTGCAGTGTCAGGGCACCCACTGGTAACAGACTGTGGGTTAAAGTTGGCTATTTTAGATGTTTTAACTGAAACTACTCAAAGCTTTTCATACATAAGATATATTCTCCTTATGATTACGACTCCAACCTTGACTGCCTCTCTTTGTTCATAAATACCTTCCTTCCTGTGATTTTCCTTCTCTGTGATGTGTCTGTGCAGGAATGCAGACAGTGATTTTTTATTTATTTAATTTGTGCTAGAAATTGAAGACATGCAGTAGATAATGTGATCAACAAGGACAAAAGGCACTGGGTACAGTTAAGTATACATAAGTCTTGGACTGAAATATAGGAAAGCTGATGTGATACAAGCTGGCCTTGACAGACAAAAGCAGAAAGAAAGGCAGCAAACCAGGCATGTGTGGGGAGGGGGAATCATGAGCGTGGGCGGTTATGTCTGACTCTACATACCAGAGCTAAGAGCTTTAGAGACCTTGAACACTGAGGGTCATCATAAGCCGAGGTTCTGATGGCTGTGGAAGAGCCCCAAGCACATGTTTGCTATTATTATTATAAACACCATTTTAAAAACATTTAATTGTGTTTTAATACACCCATCTGGCACCAAAATATACGAAAGATCAGTTTGTATAATTTTTCATTTTAACTTACCTCACAGGCATTTGCTGGGAACTGTGTTGCCCAAACCCTGTGTACAGCACTCCACGATTCTACATTTAACAGACAGCAGAGTCATTAAAACAGCTCTTACAGGCTTGTTTACCGCTAATTCCTCAGTTGTTTACCTCATTCTCCTGTTGTTCTCCGATAAGGGGAGAGTGGGGACGAAGGGAGCTCCTCGGCTCCAGTCTGGTGTGCAGGTTGGGCTGGGCTACTCTGTTTGAAGTGCCATGTGGAGGCTTCTATCTACACCTTGCAGCTGGAGCAGACCGTGTAGAACAGATTTAAAGCTATTCTGCTAAATGTGTAACCTCGCACTCACCTCTGAATACAGATGTACTGCTGTTGCTGCTGCTTCACAATGAAGCTGTTCCAGCAGTGTCAGCTATTGTCTAGCTTGTCTTGTGTCAGCTCCAGCTAATGTCCTATCTTCTGTCCATCTATGCAGGGCTGTCCATCATGAAACCCTTCTGAATGGAGGAGCCTGGTCATTAAAGATTGGAGCATTGCTCTGCACAAAAAGAGGGCTGAAGGGTTAACTTCTTTATTCCATGGTCTTATCTGATTTCAGAAATGTAAATGATGTACCCTGACTGCAAAATAGCCCGTCAGCCCCCTGCGCCTGGTCAGTACGAAGCTAATGTAAGTCTTTAACCCTCTGATGGACCCCTGGCTAATGCCATTAATTCCTCTCTACGCATGATAAATGGTCTTTTCCAAGGTTACATGGAACCTATGACTGATGAAGCCTTACCAAACAGCACTCTAAACAGCCATCTTCCCCACAGTAATGTACACTGGAATGGGGGTAATTTATACGATCATCATTTGGATCCATTGACCCTTTCTTCTATGGTTGCTCCACTGACCTGTTCTCTCACACTGGAATAATCATTCCAGACATCAAATGTTCTCAAGATATCCATCTTCTGACGGGATCTGGGGTGGAAGTTGGTTTTTCCCTCTAAGCCTTGTAATTACGTCAGTTGTCTCTCTGACCTCAGCCCTAAGCTTTCGGGAAGGGGTGTGTGGAAGGGTGTTGACATCATTGCATCACTTGTCTGCCCTCTGATGTAAATTCAATCCCAGTGACAGTCCTGCCAAAATAGGAATGATGTATGACACAAAAGGCACGCCTACCACTCTCTCATCAATCTTCATGGCCTTTTCACTGCCTCAGACAGGATGCTGTTTTAATTTTAAACAAAGATGTTTAATTCATCTGTGTTTGTTTATTTTGTTGTTTTGTTGTTACAACTATCCAACATGATTTTAAACTAGATGTAATATTTTGCCATTGAATAATTTCTGCAAAACCTATTGAAATATTTGTTGTTACGGCTCGTTTCAGATACTGATCCAGTCTGCTAAGTTTCACACATATCTCCCTACCTTTCACTCCTGGGGGGGAGGGGGGGGGGGGGGGGGTCCCATTTGGTTACAAGCAACATTAGCTTTTTGATGTTTCTCTGAACTATTTGATGGTGAGCTGGCTTCAGTAAATGTCAACTGGTGTGTTATTCATTAAGCTTCGGTTGTATAGCATCTTGGAAAGGTCATGTGGAGCCGGCGGGGAAAAGCAGTCACTGACACTCACTGTGCTGTGGCTGAGAGTGGCTTGGATACCAGCCGGCTGGTGGCTTTAAGGCTGGTTGAGGTTGCGTCATTGTCACCAGAGGCTTAGTCATTCTTCCTGTGCATGTTGGCTCATTGAATTCACAGAAAACCCATGGGATTTAGCGGACAGCAAGTAAAACTAATTTAAAGGCCTCCAAATGTTATATCACAGTTTTTGTTTTCTGCTTTGGTCTTCTTCAAAACTAGAATGTATTTAAACGTCTGTTGTGAATTGTCAGCTGGCTTGGTCCCGCTACATAAAATATAAATTACTCAATCTCTAAAACCAATTTTAACTTCTTGCAATGGTGGAATTTTACTCACATGCCGTGCTAGTGTACAAATTAGAAGTTTTAAGTTTGATATACTTTAGTTTTTCCATTTTATGCAACTTTATACTTGTACGTACATTTCACAGGGAAATAGTGTAACTTTTACTCATGACATTTGACTACATGACATTCATCCGACAGTTCCTACTAGCATTTCAGATTAAAATTTCACATAAAAATTATTTTATAAAATAAACACATTGTTAAAGATAAAACCAGTTGTTCCCAGGTGTGTGTGTCTATGAATCAGAAACAGTTACACTAAAGATTAGAGAAAGGTCTCAAAAATTAATCCAAATGAATGTATCAGAATTTTCCTCCTTAGATTTATCTTGTGACCCTTTGGGCAGGCCTGACTCATAGGTCAGCAACAAGTGAACAAAACTAGCTAATTGTATACAAAGTAGATAAACAAGCTTCACCTCAAGCAGCTAAGAGTTACTTACATATTAATGCAACAGTATTAACAATATATTATTTACAGGAGCTGATTTTCTGCAATACAAGTACTTTACTTTTGATACTTAATCTGATAAAAGGTCTGTAATTTTTCTGAGGTAGCATTTAAAATGCAGGACTTTTACTTCTAATGGAGTATTTTTACAGTGAGGTACTGGTACTTATACTTAAAGGATCTGAGTACTTCTTACACCATGGACTTCTTGACCAAATATTTTAAGTCAATGTATAAAGAGAGTAACTATCACCAGTTTCTGTCATGAAAATTATTTGTATTGTAGCTGTAGTTTCACCACACCATTGTGGTTACTGAGCACTGAGTGTGTTTGGATGCACTCATCGGCCACTCTATTCATTATGCTCAGGTCTGACCCTGCTTTTACATGTGTGCCCTGTATATTTATGGAGCACTGTGGTTTCACGGCAGCATAACCGTAATTGACAGACGTTGATTTACTGATAATCCTTGGCTTTGCTCTCACTGTGGACCTCATAGGGAGTGGTATTGGCTCTCAGCCTCACACGTCCTTGAGTCAAAGCTGCATGTTGCCCTTGACACACACCTCTCTCTATCTCTCTCTCTCTCACTCACTCACTCCTTCCCTGCCCTCTCTACTGCCATATTTTAAAAACCTTTATAGCCACCGTCCAGGAACGGTTTACTGCAGATGTGATTTTATTTTGCTGACGGGGCACAGATGTGATTACACACAGAGCAAAATGTCATTTTCTCAGGGGAGCCCTGTAATTAAATATTGTGGTGCCACAAGACACATTTGAGTCGCAGCTTGCTGAAACAACAATTAGCTGAAATTCGATTGTACATATCTGAATGTAATTGCATGTAGAGCCCACATGCAGATCAATTATTACCAATTTGGCTAAATTAGAATTTGAATGGGAATTTTCCCAGATATAATTCAGAGGTATAATTAATGAAGGCTTTTATTGTTGGCAGATTAGGTTAGTATGAAAAAAGTGTAGCTGTCACTCTCATGTAAAGGTTTATTCTCAGTTGAATTCCTTCTCTTTTAAAAAATACCTAAATAAGAAATGCTCTCTCTTTAAAGATAAGCAGGACTATGTAACTACTGCTTCTGCTGAAGCTATTATATCTTGATTAAGATCTCCACTGCAGCAGCACAGACATAAAACAGGAACCGAGCAGCCCACACTGCAGTGCTGAATTCCTGTGGTGACTGAGGCACCATCTATGTAAACCGCTACATCCTCTTTTCTTAGCGTTTTCCTCTTTCTGCTTCAATTGCCATCAGTTCGCCAACACCGCTTTTACCTCTGTGTCCATTAGCACACTACAAGTATTTCCGCTCGGCTTGTCATGCGTAGATGGCAGCATGGGAGGGTTAAGAAAGCAGGATGGACGGGGAGGATGCTGAGGTCAAATGTGGGAAAAGAGGAAAAAGAGTGAAGTCTGGGTCAGATGAAGGTTTGAAAAAAAAATGGTGGTGGACAGAAAAAGTGGAATATGTGGAGGGAGGGAGGTAGAGAAAGCTCCTGGGAGCCACCTTGCTCTGGCAGGCTAATTGAAGCCCTGTGTGGCAGCAGACTCAGAGCTGTCACTCCAATGAAGAGCCCATTTGCTGCATTTTGCAGGCTGTGTGCTGAATTCTGATTATGTTACTGAAAGCTCCAGCCACAGACCGAGACTGTCACTGAGACCCCCCCAACCCCACCTCTTGTATGGGGATACACAGCAATACATCTCATTTCCCTCCCCAGCTCTTCACAGATTATATGTAACAGGGTCCGAGACATTCTGAACACGAGCAGCGACCACAGAGCACAACATGTGAATATGAATGATTTTGTTCTGAGGATTCTGTAAATTAGTCAGGCAATTTCATACATGGTAATGTGATATTAGACTCTGCGGGAGGTGTTTTCAGTTGTACAGGTTTTCCCTTGTTGGATTACAAGAGATTATGTCTTCTAGCAGAGCACATAGCTGCAAGCGCCCAGTGAATTATTTATCACAAATTAAAGCAGTCAGTTATGAAAATATTTATCTAAAAACTCAACAGAGAAGGATTTTTTAAATGATAAGCTGCAGTAGAGATATCCATGCTTCATGCACATGTTTATGAGCAGAAAGTTTGTAATGCATGATTATAAAATTGTATTTAATTACCTGTTAATTTTGGATAAGGATCAATAGGCACTGTCCAATTTTAACACGCAACTGCACTGTTTTGCTAAGATAATCACAATCGCCTACTAAGAAAAGGAAAAGCCCAGAACATTTTGCTGCATTACTGTCACATGTAAGATGTTCACTGTTCACTACCGTTCAAAACTTATTCAACAGAACAACAGAACATGCATTTTACATTGTTTCCATAAAATGCAGATTTAGTAGAGATGGAAATTGGGAAGTGAGTATGTTTGGCAAAGCAATGTTTTACATAATTGATGACTTTTCCCCCTGCACCCCCCCTCCCCTCCCCCTTTTATCATTTAGTCTCAATCAGATCTTGTGCCATTAATGATTGTCTGTCCCAGCCTTCAGCACTAATGAGCAACCAAATCAGAAGAGTTATTGATCCACAGCTACTGAGGGTTTCTACATACATCTGCATATAAGTATGTGTCTACACACTTTAGGTAAATCGAACTTTGCACTATATATCTTTATACATTTCAAAAAGACACATACACAACTATCCAGTTATTTAAGCTCATGTGACATTCATAATGACTAAAATGTCAGCCCTTGACCTTCTGTCACAGTCCTGTAAAAATCTCATATCGCCAAAGCATCAGCTTTTTATGAGCTAATAAAAACGGACCTGTTTTCATCTATGTGACAGTGTATACTTCAGATAATCCAGTGGACTTTTAAATGGTTAAATTAATGTAGGAAGAAATAGGAACACCTGTTCCTTATTCCACTTGACAATGACAATTTATTTATTTTGTTTTGTTTTTCAAAATAAAAAAGTTTTCATTTAAAAGTGACATCAGATCCTTAATGAGTTGAGTGGAGTTGGGAATAAATGCTCAGCAGTGCCACAGGTGCTGCACAGCGCAGTCAGTCCCCATCAATCTGATTAATTCACCTGGGGGCTGGTATTTACAGAGCAGGAACCTCCCTTTGATTCCATTGATTGTTACATACTGTTTCCAGGCATAAAAATGAGGTTTGATTTTAGTGGTAATGCTAAAGAAAAAGTAATTCTTTAACTGAAGGTGCCACAGTGTAGTGATACAGATAAAAGTCTTACATTCAGAATTTTACTTTAGTAAAAGTATAGAGGTAATAACCATCAAAATACACCAACAAATGGTACATTTCAACATAATATTATAATTACTGGATAATAATAATAATAATAATACATTAAGCATTACTTTATTGTTGCAGCTGGTAAAGGTGGAATTTCATATACCACTTGGTAGCTTAATCTATGCTAATACATCATAGTTTATTTGTTGATTATATTTTGTATTAATAATCTGGATCTGTGTTAAGAAAAAAAAAGTTACATTAATACATTGTTTGTGGTAAAGTCCAAAGATCCAGTGATTGTGTAAGAAGAACTCACTCTTGTGAATGATTTAGAAATCATTGCTAGATATTGAGTAATATATACATATGATATTATAATATACATTACAATATATTACTTGTATATAGTCTGAATCTTTAAAATGTAACTTGTGACTAAACCTGTAAAACAAATGTAGAGGAGTAAAAAGTACAATATTTGGCTGCATAATGCAATGGAATACAGGTACAAGGTAGCAAAAAAAGTATTTACTAAAAAGTACAAGTACCTCAAAATTGTACTCAAGTACAAAACCTGAGTAGGCCTAAATGTCATTTGTTACTTTCTATCACTGCAAAAGAGGGATTCTGAAATGCCAGATGCAAATAGATGGTATAATAGAGTTTCTTTGAATTCTTTAATATGAATCATGAAACCAGTGTTTTGTTCATATCAGGAATCCTTCTCATTGGCCTGAAAGTGTTGCTAAGGCTTGTGTTGTGGTTACAGGCTGATTGTTCAGACTTTCCCATCCTCCATCAGTTATGTGTTCATTCTTCTGATGAGGACCTTGACATTTTCTGTTGGATGAAGGCCTCAAAAAAGACAAAGTCATTCAGCAGCCCTGCAGCTATAAAGGTAGGCACTGACAGTGTGGAGGTATTTGTGTTGGAGGGAGCGCCTGTAGGAAGATAATAGATAATGACTCTGTTTCATGTCATTTCTTTGCTACCTGGCAACCGCAGCCATTGACAGTGTACCGTGTATAAGCAAGGCTCATACTTGAAGGACTTTAGGGCCATTGACTAAGAGCTCTTTTGATATAAAGTGGGCACTGTATGCATAGTGATGTAACAGCCTTTATATTCAAGAGATGAAGAGGTAGAACAGGCCACATACAAGCACGGTGAGTAGTGAGAGGGCATAGCTGCAATGTTTTTTGAATAAAAGCTTTCATTTTCTGTAAAAACAGGTCTGGTAGATGTAATGTTACCACTGCATAGGTTATTTAGTCTTCCCACATCCTCCCCCTATTATTATGGGAGACTGTTTAACATTTTGCTTGTTCTGTCTGCACAACTAACAGCCGACAGCTAATGCCCCTTGCTTGCGGCTTCTGTTGTGTGTTAAACCCTTGTGTTTTGTTGAGATTGACTTTACTTCCTGCCGCATGTGTAATAATGGTAACAATGATTTTCCTTTAAATAGCTTCCTTTTCTTCTGAATCCCAATATGTAGGAAAGTACTGAAGTAATAATCGTTCCCTTTACCACAAATTGGCCGTGCAGATTTCATGTAGGTGATTACTTTTGTGGTCAATTATATCTTTGAACTCCAAAAATATAAACTATAGGACATTAATTTGGGATTTGGGAGGGATAGTGCTGCATAAAAACCACTATCAACACCAATCCCAGATATAGAGCCTAGAAAATACATTGTATTTACCCATGTTTTACTGCTGGGGTCTCTGAGACCCCAAACCGATGTAATGTATCTACTCTAAGCATCAACGTAATAAAACAAAGTAAAGTATGTGGTCTTTATGTGGTTTAAAAGCATTTCTAGGACCCTAAAGACAACATTAGGGTTAAAAGGGATGTTCATTATGGGATATTTCTGAGTGGAATAGCTCAGTGTGGAGATTAGTTTTTGTCACTGAAAACAATGTTTCCTGTTCCGCTTCAGGAGGACAGATTTCACCTCCCACCTCATGACGCTCTGGCACAGATCCTACCAGATTGCCAGTACCTCATCAATGGAGCAAAGACTGAGCTCCAAAATGCAACCCATCAGGAGCAGGAGAGACACACTCAGAGGGCAGAAGCTACACAGGCCAACAAACCCAACATAAACCACACATATCAAGTTTATCATCCACATAAACGGTAAGACAGACATGTGTGAGTCATGGATTTATTGTGACGATCACTGAATAAATAATATTTCAGTAAGACTGAAACAGAGATTTTATGGATGAATTTTTACTAATGAGTTATTTGTATTAAATGTGTCCATGCTTCAGACCCCCTCTGCATGACTTTAAGGATGATCCCAACATGGCAGAGATCACCAACCTCCAAACTAAGGTGATTGGACATAATCAATATGTTAACTCTATAATCAATCAGTGAGGCAATCCCCACTGTCATGTTTGGTTAGTGAACAGCAACAGTGGGGAAGGCCTGTGAAATGAAGCAGAAACTCACCGCTGGGCGACAAAATGGCAGCTAGTGGAATAGATTAACATTTCTCAGACTGATTGTGCTTAAGGAGGATCGAGCTGATGAAACTTGTGCTTGGGTCTGAGGGTGTAATGTATGCATATCTTGACATTTTCTCCTGTTGCTGTGAGCTTTTCATAATTTAATTTACCTATGTAAATTCGCCGTTTAGATCTGTGGATTGGCTGTTGTTTCATGTAGATTTTGACTAATTATGTGGTAAGAAGGCAGAGATCTGGGTATTAATTGGTTGATTTCACAGTGACACTGCATACATTAGTGTATAATACTACTGTTCACTCTTAATGGTAATGATAATGGATTGGAAAAACCAAATTAAGCAGCCCATCCTCATGCTTCAATCAGTCCAGCCGCCCTATTTCTTTGGTTTATTATTATCCCGGAGTGACAGCAGGTATGACAGCAAGAACATTTTAATGTCTTCAAATCACAGAAAGGGGAGGGAACCTCCAGTGTTCACCAACAGAAATAGAGGCTCCCCTTTTATTTTTGACACATGAAGGGACTTTCCAGACTCATCATGGGGAGCCGTCCTTCCCATCATGCCTGTGGGCCCCCCAACAGAGACACCGCCTCATCTACAGGCATGATTGTCACCTTTTCCCTGCCCTTTCAATTAGATGCTCAATTTCACCTTTGTGTCCCATGGGAGTCACAACCACACCATCCGAGATTGGAATCCTCTAATCGCTCCCCCCCTCCACACACACACACACACACACACATACATACACACACACACACATACATACACATGCAGCTGGACCCAGTTCTCAGTCCCCATTCATTTCCATCTATTCAACTTGATGGAGGAGCATGTGACAGAGCAGAGAACAATACTGATAGACAACCGGCACATGCCGTACATAGAAAAATCCCCTGATAACAGCTCTGCAACAATACGACTCCTGAAAAGCAACTCTGAATGCTTTACCGGAAGCTATAGTCAGTGAGGGTTTTTTTTAAATCTTTTCAAAGAAGGGCAGCAAGAATATGAAAAGACAGCATAAAAAAATCTAAGAAAAGTTTTAAAGATTTTTTTTAAATTCAATGTTCGTCTCAAGAATTTCACCTCTACAGTTCAGCAAATGGGCTTTCACAGTAGGATGCTCCATGAATGCACCACTACGATTTATCCAAAATCCTCAGTTAAAGCTCCTGTGACAAAAGACCTTCAAAGGATAGGGTGTTATTGTCCCTCTGGATCTGAGGACCTGGGATCTGAATACGTTCTAACCCAGCCTTAGACAATCGATTAACAGGAACATTTTGTGGCATAATTTTCTTTTTTTGGCTCAGCTGTGTCCCATTAGGCATTTCTCATGTTATGTGCTAATCTGAAACCTGGAGAAATCAATTATTTATTGAGAGACTGAGCCTCATGACAAATTGTACATGCAATGTGTATTTGTTGCTTGGATAATGTACAGAAATGTCCTGCTGACTCCATCCTGGAGGACTTCAATAAAAGATGGGGTTGAAGAGACACCTAGAGGTGGTGTTCATGTAAAACAACACAACATAAAAAAAAATCCCACCAGGCTACAGGGGATTTTGTTGACAGTTATGTGATATTGGCCCTATTTTGTTCTTGATATTTGTAGAAAAAAAAAAAAAAGATATGTGACTGACTCACAGACAGAAAACACCAGTCAATGTTTCTGGCTGTTTGATTACAAATGACCTTGATGTATTTCATTGGGGGAAATGGTTTTCAATCATTTTTTCACTTTACACCAACCTTGATTGTCGTCATGCAACTCAAACTTAAACACAGTTTTGCTGATGAGCACTGAATGGGGATGAATTTACTCTTGGTAACAAACTGTAACAGATATCCCCCTTTAGGCTCCTAGCAGAGACTGACAGGCAACACTTTCCCATCAGGAGGTGGAAAACTATCGTTCAGCCTTGAATAAGATGGCAGACGACATTATTGTGCTGAGGACACAGTTGGTGACAGTGGAGGCCGAAAACAGCCAGCTCCGCAGTGATCTGTCTCTGCACCAGCGCCTTGGTCGCAATCTGTTGGATGACACAGACATCGACGTCATGACCAAGGATGAAATTTCAGACCATATAGGTAAGCCACAGCAGAGCACTTGGTTAATTACTCAACGATTCATTCGTCAGCATCCTGTCTTAAAACTAGCCTGTATCAAAACCGTGCAAAAAACAGTGACTGACAGTGACTGACTCTCCTTTCATCTCTTTAAAAGTTCAAATGTAAATGTCAAATGTAGAAAAATATTCAAATTCATTAATATCAGAAAGTTTACTATCCGGTCAGCAGTTGTTGAACCTTCAGTCCGTGTTGCTATGGATTTAAGGGCATTTCATTGGCTGATGATGTAGTCATGTGGAAGGTTGTTCACTGTGTGTTTGCAAATCCTTGTGAGTGTCTCTTCCCAGGCAGACTGTGTCGTTTTGTGATAAGGCAGCTCATTTAGGCCACAGACCTCGATACGCTCTGTGGGTAGTACATCCCTTATCTTCTGAAGGACAGTTTGCGACCCTCAGTGAAAGGATGTTCATGAAGGTTTCTCTGCTGGCATCAGAGCAAAGGGGTTAGATTTAAGTCACATCCAAAAGAAAATCCATTAGATTTCAAAGGACTTATTGATGTGTGTTTTGATCATTATTGTTCAAATGTCCACGCCTCAGACTCAGACATGTTCATCATTCTAAATTTGAAATAGTTTCAGAGTTTTCATATCAAATGCTAACTCTCATCTTAGATAAGGTCAGCTATCAACTCACTTTTCCCAAATTAACATAGGAATCCAAAAACAGCACATTCATATGTCCTTAAACAGCTGCACAAATAACAGAAATGTAACTTTACCCTGATTTATGCTGCTGTGTACGATTTGTCCTGCTGTTGAAGCCTCTCTCAAGTTCAAGCTGGCCAGTGAGACCAGTAAGGCAGCCTCACAAAGGGACAGGATCCAACAGCTGCAAAATGAGCTGATCCAGGTTTGAAGATAAACCGAACACACGTTACACAAATGAAACTTCAAACGCATTTTGTGTATGTATTAGTAGTGTTTATGTAGTCTTCTTTTAATGTGTGTTGTGCAGAAGAATGACAGTGAGAAGGAGCTCCTTAAACTTCACAGAGTCAACCAGCAGCAGCAGGAGCATCTGCAACACCACCAGAGTCACTTGGCAAAGATGGCAACTCTGGAGGCCAGAGTCAAACAGCAGGAAAAGGTGAACAATGAGCAACACTGTCTGCTCTGCACTTATTGCTATACCAATTATATCCAGTTTATCAACAGGGAAAGATAATATCCTTTATACTTGTGCTATCAAACTGTAGGTCATTGAGAAGATGGAGAAAGCATTAGACAGCAAACTCAGAGAGAAGAATAGACAAAGTGGTGAAAAAAGTCTGGCATTGAAAAAGCCCAGAGGTGAGTGGACTAAGTGAGGTGAAAATATACTCTCACTGAGCACTTTATTAGGAAAACCATACTCATACTGGGTAGAGCCTCCCCTTGCCTCAGTTCTTCCTAGCATGGATTCCACAGGTTGTGGAAAGTGTAGGTGGTAACAATGAATGATGATTGAGTGGTATTAAGGGGCGCAAAGTGTGCCAGGAAAACATTACACATATTCCAAACATTACACCACTGCCAGCATTGTCTGCAAAGATTCATCCTGTTAAAGGCCAAGTTCTGACCCTACAATCTGCAAGCCTCTGCAGAAATCCAGATTCATCAAACCAGGCTACTTTTTCCAGTCTTGTCCAGTTGTTGAGTCTGTGTCCACTGCAGCCTCAGATTTCTGATCTTGGCTGACAGGAGTAGAACCAAATGTGATACTTTGCTGTTGCAGCCCATATGTCTCAAGGTTCAACGTTTTTTACATTCAGAGATGTTTTTCTGGTCACCAAAGTTGTAAAGAGTGGTTATCTGAACTACTGTGGCCTTTCTGTCAGCTCCAACCAAAACTCTCGAGACTGTTGTGACTGAAAAACTCAAACCCTAAGCAATTATTGGCTGATGGGATAATTGCATGAATAAGCAGGTGTACACATGTTCCTAATAAACTGCTTGGTGTGTGTATATTTATGAAAACATTTGTGGCCAGGACATGAGACCTCTCTCCGTGCTGTGTAGGTAAAACTGACCACAGTACTGAAGAGATGGAGTCAGCCCTGGCAGCAGAAAACGTTCGTCTCCGAGAAGAGCTGGACAGGATTCGCAGGCAGCCTGCCCCCGTCATTATACAGCAGTCAGCACAGGTACAAGCCAGAATCTAAACATGGTCATATGAAAGTGGTGTAACACTTTCATCAAATGAAAGGGAGAAACACTGACTACAGCCCAGCATCACGATTCCACACAGTATGTCCAGCAGACTATAGTACAATACCAAGACTTTGTCTTTAGTATTGAAATCTTAAAATGCCGTGTGTCGTGTCCCCCTCAGACAAAAGAGGTACTACCATCCAGAGAGAGACTGAGTTTACTGAATAAACTAGAGAAGGCTGAAGCAAGAGTCCAAACACTGGAGGCTCAGGTAAAAAATGACTCTTGTACTGAACATGTCTCATTCATGGTTCATGGTTGTTTGCATGTTTTGCCTTTGTTTGACTCTGTTACAGCTTGAGGAGAACTCTAAATTGTGGGGGAGGCAGAAACAGGAAATGCTGACAAAACTGAGTGAGCACAGGCACGGTTTTGTCCGAACATCCACCACAATCCGTCATAATGTTTCTTTGGTCAGTTCAGTACAGTTAGTATTTATTTTACATACTGTGCTGCATTTGATAAGGTGCTTAACATGGAATGATTTACTCCGCTGTTGTACTTCTTACAGAGGGCTGTATCAGTTTCCTTACATCAGCAGAGCAGACAGAGAGAGCAGAAACCTGAAAAATGACCTGCAAACGAACGACCAGACTAAATATGTTTAAGACATATTTTGTGTCATTTGCATTGCTTTATTCATTTGTTTAGTTATTTTTTATATTTTGACCATTTACACATGGAAAAAAGATACTGTACATTCCAGGTTTGTCAGTATATTGTACACACACAAAGACTACAGATTTCCATTAATATTCACCAAGTAATATACAATACACATAATTAATTTTTTCACCAGTTAGGAAATTACTGAGGTAACTTGTTCATGCACATTTTTAGCTTTTTCTTTCCTCTTTTTTCTTGCTTTCTGTCAGTGTACGGGTTGGAAGATTTTATTCAGTATTTATTCCGCGGTGCTTTGTGAAGCCCGTTACAATTATGTATGATAAAGGACTACAAAAATGGGCCTGATATGTCATGCACCAGCTTTTTCTCTCAGATATGGCGTTACCGACTACTTTGTAGGGGTTTCAAAGTCAAAATTATAGGCTTGTCTGGTAAGAGGATGAGCTCAAAGGTACTCTGCACTTCCACGTGGCGCTGTTTCTCCACTCTGAAGTTCTCAAGCATCTGCAAATGACAAACATATGCAAACAGTTGATATAATGTGTAAATGTGCAACAAAATATGGAGAAACTGCTCTTTATTCTTTGTATATCTCACATGGATGAGGAAGAGTTGCATCTCTGTCTCAGCTATTCTGCGTCCTAAACATTGACGTGGGCCAAAGCCGAAGCCCAGGCTTCGGAAGTAGTGCATCTCTGTCCTCAACCAGCGGGAAGGTTGATATTGCTCCGGGCGAAAAAACACCTTGGGGTCTCTTCCCATTGCATATAGTCCTAACTGAACCAAAGTCTAAACACAAACACAAAACACCTGAGCATTGCCTCTGAAACTGCACAGTTTCTTTAAAAAAGGAAATACAAAAATGATTAGATGATTTATAATTTTAACTGCCTCTTACCCCGGCTGGGATGTGGTAGTTTTGAATAATGATATCTTCTGCTATGTATCTTTGCAAGCTCACTGCAACCGGGTGTAACCTGTGGTATGAAAGTGAAAAGTCAATATCAAAGGAGACTCATTAACTCTGTGGCAGTAGATGGCAACAAAAGGTCATAATCAGAGCAATTAGTTGCTAGTGGATAATGTATTATACAGATCTAATCTACAGAAGGAGAAACTATGACTAATATATTTTAGTGTGTTTAGATTAGTTTTAACACAAGGTGCATTTTGTTCTGTAGAATGCATCAGAAGAAATTAAAGTCTTTTAATGCACGTATATTCTACTTCCTTTGTTGAAGAAAATCCCTCGAGTCCTTAGTTCATTGTATGTTGTAGTGGTGTGAGTTTATTAGTAGGCTATGCCAGAATACAGTGAGCCTACTGACACAGAACAGATCTGAGGCGAAAGGGGAGGGGGGCAAAGGGGTGAAACTGTTTCTTTCACCTCAGTGTTTCCTTCAGAGCTCCTTTAACCAAGGGAATCCGCTTCAGCATCTCCAGCATGTCTCCCCGGCTTTCAGCCCGAGCTGCAGCCACCTCTGCCCTCAGCTCCTCCTGGAGGTTGGGGTGTCTGGCTAGTTCATACAATGTCCACAGCAGCGTTATAGAAGTCTGAAATGCCCAAACAGAATAAACGGTCTTAAGAAGCTGAAAAGAAGCCACACTCTGAAAGAAATGATTTGTCTCTTACTGTATCTACTCCTCCAGCCATTAGCTCAGTGACGCTGGCCTTAATGTCTTCAATGGAGAGCTTGTCCAACATGAGCAGGCTGGCCAGGACTCCTGGGTATTTCTTTGCAGTGCCAGTCTCCTGACGCAACTGCCTGTAGATGTTCTGGATGCAGCGGTCCGCTGATGCAACAAAAGGATGAGACTAGAATAAGAAACTGTCCCATATAGAGTACAAAATGCAAAAATGGAAAATGTGGTTCCCAAATGACAGCACTAAAATCTCATCTTCATGCTCTGCTGATACATCTTGAAAACATCATGACATCAAAACTGTAATGTAAATATTCATCCTGGTTCTCTGACTCCTAACCTTGGTTGAAGATCCCATCCCAAGCCTCCACATGGTCCCGCCACACCTTTGCTCCAATCTGTCTCAACAGACCAGGAGGTATGTACAGCATGGGTGAGGTAGTCTTGAACATAAGGGTGATGCAATCAATGAAATGTTGAGCTTCAGGGTCAATGTAGTCCAGCATCAAACCCAGACGCTCACCATACAGCACTGAGCTGACCGCTGTGTAGAACAGAGTAAGCAATATGTGAGGGAAGAAAGGCCACTGGTCTATAAAGTGAGAGTAATAAATATCAAGAGAGATAAAAGTCAGTCTTACATTCTAGTGCATATTTAAAGAGTTCTTGTGAGAGGTCAGTAGTCCATTTGTTCTGGCCACTTCGCTCTATCTTTTTGTGAACCCTGGCCACAAAATCCTGGCCCACTTCATCCAGCAAAGGGACAAAGTTTTCCAACACCTTTGGGGAGATCACCTCCTTGTTGAGAATCACTCGGTTTGATCTCCAGTCTTCTCCATTCCTGTGAGAAGATCAGATGTCAACTTCAAACTAGCCAGGCAACTACCAGGCACTTTCGTGTAGCACTTAATAAAACCTGTGAAAATCAATGTCAAAATATTAGTAAAACTGAAATTATACAGGCAGAAGCGGATAATAATAGCACCCACTTTAGTAAAACTCCATATTTGCGATTCCTGTAGTCTCTGTATGCTGTCCACGCTTCAACTTTCAGCCTTTTAGGGTAATGGCCCTCTGCTTTGAACACGATGGCAGCATCCTCAGGATTGATGATATTTACACTTTCATAATAACCTATTTTTTCCCTGACATACACAAAGAGAAAATAAGGGGTGAAAATACCATAACAGCTGCTTGTTTTTAGAAAACATGACCTTGTTCATTGTAGGTCACAAATATTTTTCAAGAACAGAAAATGTTTATATTTGGACTAGAAAATATCTTCAGACTAGTGACACAATTCTAAGTCATTAATGTTTTGTCTTTGTACTTAAGATAGACAGTAGCATTATGCAGTTATTTTATCTTTCTTAAACATTTATGTAAACTGCTTTGACTTCCATACCTGTAGATGGGACCAAAAGTTTTGAAGTTCTGCAACATGATGTGATGAAGGTTTCTGAAGCCATCCAGTTTCCAGAAATTGTACAAGTTGGCCACCCCATTCTTCCACAGTCCAGGAATCTCCCTGAAAGGCCTGACAATACTGCTGCTTTCTGAGAACACCTGTTTGACCACTGGCATACTACTGCTGCAGCGCACACCTGATGTTGTCAGCTCTTCTATCCAGGATAGAGGCAGCATCACAGGGCTGCGCCACACACTCCACCTGGCCATCCCCGCAACTAAAAAGCTCACTCTGCTCTACTTTCAGTAGCTACTCTGGCTCTCCCAGGGACATGTGGTGCAAAAGAAAGAGGCTGGTCTAAATAGTCGGCCCCCCTTGCTGTGCTGATCAAGGTTCTCCAGTGGACATTTGCAGCTTAATAGAATACTCCAAAGCACAATATGTCTGCATATGCCATTTTTTAGCTGCATTACAAACTTAATTTTTTATTTTGTACCTTCAGTCATCTTTCAGTAAAAGTGTGTCCGAAACTATTTAGACTTAAAATTAGGCCCGAAGACCTTCAAAAACTTTGTTGTTTTTGTAAACAAGCTTTTATTTGTGAAGAAAGGCAAGGCCATCACAGAAATTCACTTTATAACAAATGCAATCAGTGCATGAAATATATCTTGCTTTACAGACAAAGTTAAGGATTTCATAAATACATGTACAATCATTCCTATGGGCACTATTTCTTTAGTAGCTTTATGAGTTCCTCCAGCTTCATGGCAGTCTTAATGTCTCCCTGGATTTTAAGTCTGCCACTGGTGTATGCAGCAAATGGTCGTAGCTTGCCTTGGAACATGGCCAGAAGGTCACTGTCACTCATACTCAATGTCACATCTGGTTCTCGGCACAAGGACCCTGCTCCAACTGCACCACTACCTGTAGAACACACACACACAGAATAATAGAGATATTTGATATTTATTATATTATATATATTATATATTTTTTACCACAAACATTTGAGCATTATTAGACAGATTTTGTTTACATTGTTCTCATTCAATTACAGGATTTATCTCAATGAAAATTCTCTTAAAGTTATTACATAATTACGACAATATTTGAACCATTACCTTGGCTTAAATCCACATAATAACTGTGATGTTGTCCATCTCCTGAGCTGATGTCAAACTGGAAACATGCCCCGACCTGGCAGACCAAATTTTCAGAGAGCAGGGGCTTTACCCTGCCAAGCAGCTCTTCAGCAGAACTTGGTGTAGCTGTGACAGCCTGAGGGATACTGCTGAGCTCATCTGCAAAAGTGATGCTGTCTTCTGAGGAGTAAAAGGCACAGGTTTATTATGCAACATCGTCATAATGGGTTCATGTAGTACAGAAGCAGTTATGAGTGTGGGGCCAAACCTTGTTGAGGCTGTGAGCTGCCACTGTGGCTCAGAAAGTGCATGGCCAAGTGCTGAATGGGCCCAGTGAGGCCTTCCAGTCCTGGGACAGAGGGAGGCATGATGAGGGGTCCGGAGGGGCCTTCTTCTGGGGCTTTCAAGACAGAGCCCAGGGTAAGCTCTACCCTGTCCACCTCCAACCCCCAGGGTTGAGTCATCTCATTAATGTCCATCTGTAAACAGCAAGAAAGGATGTAAGTTTGAGGTGAATCAGTAAAAAGCCAGCAGAGTAGCTCCAATGTAGTCTCACCTGAAGATATTCTCCCAGTTTAAGCCTCTCAGTTTGGACCTCGCGGACAGTCTTCTTGCCCAGGCTGTGGGTCAAAGCATTCTGTGCTGTCATCCTGGTTGAAGCGTTCAGGTCCTGGACTGATACCACTGACATGACGGGGTTCCAGATCCTGAACTGGATGTCTGCTCCCACTGACAACACACCGCCATCCCGAGTGGTCACCTGCAGTAGCAGAATAACTTTATATTTAACATGACTGCTGAATTTACATGGACGCGTTTGCCACAATTTAAAGAACATGGAAACATCTCTTCATTTTTACAGCAGGCATTGACTACACTATATTCACTGTGTAATACTGAACATACAGTTTCAGACAAATTCTCCCAGAAGTCTTGGTATCATCAAAAACCGACACGAGCTTGAGACCACAGCTCTGTTGAAATGCATTTTAGCATTATTATTATTTTATATAGGCTTCAAAAACTACATTGTCATCAGCCAAGCATTTGCATTTGATTATGAAGTTTATGGGGGATAAGACAGGAAGGTTAAGGCGATGTGAAAATGAGAGAGAAGACACAAGACTACAAGCAAAACATTCTGCATACAAAAAAAAAAGTTTGACCGAAAAAAGAAAGTGCTGACATTAAAGCATTTTCAAACAACTTGCTGGCAGCGTGAGGTTAAAACTTAAAGTATCACACTGTAATCAGCATTCTCCCAGCCTCCATTACACACGTCACCTTCTCACTGAACTACAGTGAACCAACACCGCCATCTGTAGGATAAAGTAAAACATAACACAACTAACGGAAGCGATTTAACTCCATATGGTTGATGAACAACTACAGCTCTTCAGCTCACCTGTGCCGTGCAAGAATGACATATTCACTATGTTACATGGTGTCACAAGACTCTGTGCTGGAATCTGGCTGCCTGTGATGAACATAAAAATATCTTGGAGGTAAAAACACCTGTTATTGTATGTTGTTTGCATGTTCTTAGGAATACTGTATGAATGAATCACATTGCCATTTTTCTGTGTGCGGTTTACCCAGTCCATGTGTCTGTAAACTGAAAGAACAACCTCTCGGCATCTTAATAAATATCTAGCTTTCATTTCACATGTTTGGTGAAATGAATGTAGCTTAATTTTTCCTGACCTATGCAACCTTAATGTTTCAGGGCTTAACAACTTCAACAAGATGTCCATCACAACAGCTGACTCATATACAGTGGTTTACCTGGCATGGAGGGATGTTGAAAGCGCGGGTGCGCAGATCTACTTTCTGCCACTGGTCAATGAGGGGCAGCACGAGGACAATACCAGGGCCCTTTGGAGGACAAACTCGCCCCAGACGAAACACGACTATCCTCTGGTAGTTAGGCACCGTCTGCAGACCAAAATCAGTCATAGTTGTTGTTGTAGTTATTGTTTTTATGCTCAGCCAGTGAGCGGACATGCTGTGGGATGAACCGATTAGAGATCATTTCAACATACTTTCAGTACAAACCATCCTGTTATAGGGAAGATTATAAAGGTGCAGATGTAGACAAGAAAGATGACAACCAGGTTGCAAATCCAGGACAGCCATCCTTGGGAGGTATCTGCAAGAAAAGAAACAAAAAATCAAACAAGAGTCACTGTTTTTTTAGGGTATTTTCAGTAAACCAGTGATGGGGAGGCTGTAAAAACGGTCGTATGTTGTTTGTGGCCTGATGTTTTGTCAAGCAGGAAGGATCTCATGACGCATCAAACAACTGAACTGCATTATGAGTAGTGTGAGACCCTGTGTTTTTGGAGCCTGACTCATCCTCGGGATTACATTTCAGGATATCTCATGAATACATTGTTTGGTAAAGCCTGTCTCCTGCAGATCCTCCATTTTTTTTTTAGGTGCATTTAGATGTGCTTATGTGGTGGTTGTGGCAAATGTACATATTTTTTAAATTATATGTTGAATGTAATTTATTATGATTTATGCTCAAAGTCTTAAAGGGGGACGTTTAAACAAAAATGATGGGCTGGGCAGTAGTAACACTTTAACAACATCTACTGTTTACTATGAATATTAAACACTCATATTTAAACTGTAAAGGGAAATATCCCTATTATTTTATTAGATTGTATTACGCAGGTTTGTCTAAAAACTCACCACGTCCAAAAAAAAAAACATACTATAGTCAATGTTGGTTAGTTACCTACCGGTGAAGTCGTTCTCAGAAACATTGGGGATGTAGTCAAACGAAAGTCCTTTGTGGTAGCGGGACTGTGAGAAGCTGTCAGTGCCCACAAACAGGCCGGGAGTCCTGGGAGCTGCGGAGTCCCTCTGAGGGAGCAGCTGATACGACTTGTTAAACATGGTTTCTTGTTTTCAGCAGCTTCATATTGTTTAAGAGGCTCAGCGGCAGCTGTCAGCCAAAGCCCGGTTGTTGACGTACTCACAGTCGTTATATGTTTAGCTCATTGTGCTAACTAGCTAGTGTAAAGTTGTTCCGTGTTTTGTTGCCACTCTTCTTCTCTTATTTAACGAGTCGTCAGTAAATGCGCTCAGTGCCGCCACCTCATGTTTCTGTTGCCCAACTGAAGTTTCCACTTCAGGACATAGTTTAAAGCCCAGAGCTGATTTTCCATGGTTTCCACCCATTGATATATCACATCCATGATCCCAACAAGTATAATCAGTTGCAATTTGTGGATTTAAATTAATGCTCTCCATCAGGTGATGCTCACTTCTGCTGTCAGTTTCAACCAGCGCTTCAAACACTTTAGATGCCACAGAAAAAAAAAAACCTCATGACTATAAATTGTGAACCGTTCTGATTTATCTCAGGGCTCAGTTACAAATGTGGTCACACTTGCCTTTGCCTTTTATTTCTAAAAATAAAAGTAAAAGTCCGTTATTGGGCTTCTCCAACAGGGGATAAAATGTACAATATGACCAACTCAACATGGATAATTTAAAAACATGCTTTGGCAGCTGAGGCCTCACTCAAAATCAAATTTATATTTTTCCCTCCCTGCCCAGCAACACAAATACCAATTCTTTATTTTAAAAAAAAACCAAACAAAAAAAAAACATGCATTTCATTTAATTATTTATTTTTAATTTTTTTTTAACAAATTGAAACTATTTTAAAAACACTGGCAGAGACGTCAACCTGAAGTTAGCATAACATCCGGTAACAAGATCGTTCGCCGCGGAACGTTCCCCAAACGTTCCTGGGGGAACCTTCGCGGAACGTTTCCGGGGGAACGTTACCGGGTGGGAACCTTCAGAGTATCCGAACCATGGATGTATTATGATCCCAACCATGGATGTATTGTAAGACCTTATAAGGTCTTATAATACATCCATGTTTCCACCTCCCTGGCAGACATTTTGCTGTCAAATGTTACTGTATTGTACCAGGTGATGAAAAGTTGACCAAAGATGTCACACAGTATCCAGGAACCGCCTTTGTAGAGAAAACAGCTGATCCTGAATTTAAGCAAGCTCTGTTACCACCTATCAAAAACTGAATAAACTTTTAAAACTACTTTTAAAAGATGACATAAACATTTTTGATGAACAGCCTACCATGTATTTTGAGTTATTAAATAATTGTGGTCATGATAAATACGTTTGCTCACTTATGGACAAACTATTTAGACACAGTCTCTAATAGGCCTATTTCAAACATATCTTTGGTTTATTGTTCAGTTTCTGAAATTTCTAGTTACTCATTTGCTTACATGCATTGACACTTACATAGACCTTCCCGTAGTGAGCTAAAATATCAACCATGCCAATGTATCAGTCAGACTGTAGATTATATAAATTCAAATGATCTGAACTATACTGTATGTTTTGTTTAGTGTATGTTCTTCGTAGCATTGTTTTGTAATATGTATTGTGCTATGTATTCTGTTTTGTTTTTGTTGACCCAATAAATGACAGGCAAAAATGACCAAAAATGAACATACTTGTCAAATAAAGCAAATACAAAATTTATTTAGGGCAAATACTTAAATACATATTTTCATTTTCATATAGTATAATTAAAAAAAAGCTTTTCCCTGCAGTGCCTCTGCAAAAAGATATGCTATGTCTGTGGTTAACAAAATTGTAAAATTCACTGAGTAAATGGTGTTAATCACTGAACAAAAACTGTATATTGAAACCCTTGAAAGGTTTTTGGAACATTTCGGCTTATAGTAGCACGCACAATATCAGGACCCTGAAACTGAAGCAGCTAAATGGAATTCAGCTATCATTAATGTTTTTAGTTATATCTGTGCTTTTCCTAGTGTGACATGTCAAAATGTCTTCTCTGGAAATGTCTATTATGTTGAATTTTAAAGAAGTCAAAACCAGAATATGTGAACTATACAATGAGGAAACTTGTTGTTTAAGGGTGGGTTTATTGCGATTTCGTAGTAGAGCTCGGCCTCTCTTGGTGGTTCTTCAGTTTTTGAACATGTCACACAGCAGCTTTTCCATGGGCGTGCTGCCGATGGTCCTGTGAAAGAACAGCTGCTCTATTTTCTCAGAGCTCACAAAGCGGAGGGATGGCAGCAGAAGTAACAGTCTCCCAAACCTGGATGGACGAGAACAAAGTGGAGTGAATTTAATGTTTCTATGCTGCCATTTACAGTAAAAACTTCTCATGCTTCAGGTATTTATGTGTGTTGAAAATCTGTGTATCCTGTCAAAGATACAGCAGGGTCACCTGGCACTCTGGCTGGGGTATACTGAATGGATGTGCTGACCCAGCAACACCTGCGACTGGTCCTGCAGATTCTCCACCTGCTCTGGGTCTTTGAGGCTGTGTGTCTCTGCCCCAGGAAGTCAAAAAGCAGACATTAGTTAAACTGTCCATTCAAAAATGAACACCAATCGCTGGAACAATAACTCCCTACCTGGCTTGAACAGTACAATGGCCTTCAGGCAAGCAAACTCAGTAGGGTCAACACCCAGGGCCTTGAAGCGATTGAAGACCTCTTCCAGCAGGCGCAGTTCAGTTGTGGGGAGGTTGGTCTTGGTTTGCTGTGTGGGTGAAAGATCTGGCAGAGACAGAAGAGGACACCTGTCCATGGGCAGGGACCACTGGATAGCACACAGGAGGAACATCTCGCTCCAAGCTTCCTCAAGGAGAATCACCTGAGGATATCACAGAAATACAGCATGTTTTAAGTCTCACCCATGATTCATTTATGTATAAATCAATTATATACAAAAACATATGCCAGTCAAGCTCACCTGGTCTCGAAATGGCAAGTGAGCAAAAACAGGCAAATTTTTTGCCCACTTGACAGACATGAAGAGGAGTCGTGCGGATGTCTCATATACACTCTCTGAACAGCTGGAGGTGTATGGGGACATACGAAAGTCAGAGGGAGTCCGATCTCTCTCTGAATCATTTGTTGTCACATCAATATTCTCCTCCACTGCACATTAGAGAAAGAGAGTAAGTTAAATTTGTGTTTCTGGGGGTACATTATTGTTTAAAGGTATTACAATCCAGATTAGTTTTTGTGAGGCAAACCCTACCGTGCATCACCTGGGTAGGCAAAAAGAAATCCTAGGCTAAAGTGTTTGTTTTTTTTTTAATTATTTGTTCAATGTCTGACTAACATACTTGTGTATACTTGTTGTGCCCAGAACCATCAAAATGTAACCTTCCTTCATATCATCTTACCATCCTCAGGTTCCAGCTTTGCACAGGTCTCAGCAGTCAGCAGGCTGACCATAAAGCGGTGGTTGTTATTGGGATTGCTGCAGGGCTGTGTGGTGGCCGAGGTGGTCACGGATGAGGTGACCAGCGGTCTGCAGATGGCCGATGAGTAGGTGGCAGAGGAGGTGAGCTCCCGTGTGGTGGCCAGGTGCTCCTTTTTAGTGTCCACACTTATAGAATCTAGACTGATGTGCGCCGTGCTTCTGGGCTGTCGCTCATTCTGCACAGCTGCCAAGGAGACAGGCAAATATTATGTAACATGCAAAGCTATGCAGGATTTGTACAGTCCTGTGATAGAAATTACATATGTGCAGCGAGTATATTCTACAGTCAGCTTATTCAGAATCTTTTTTCACCATCTTTGTTCATGCCAGCTTGGAGACATTTCTTTAGTCGACAAGCTTGGCACTGGTTCCGATGAGCCTTGTCAACAGGGCACCTGCCAGTTCCAGCCTGACACCTGCAATTTGACAAAAAAACAAAACACTTTTCTGAATAAAAACAAGTAGAGTATTAAAATGATGCTAATTGTTAAATTAATTTTATTTTTCTGTAATTTACATCTGCCCTCCTAAGATAAATGTTTGTATATTAAGTCCAGTCTGCATCCTGCTCACCTGTAGATGAGCCTTCGTCTCACACTGCGCTTGAAGAAGCCACTGCAGCCGTTGCAGGCATAGATGCCATAGTGTTTACCACTGCTTGAATCCGAACACACCTTACAAAGCAGGCCTTGGCCAAGTGCTTTACCTGGGATTGAACTTTTTTCTATTGAGAACAGATAGAAGAAATTAATACTTTTCACACTCTTTTAAGGAAGAATGGAAAACTTAACTGCAGCTACAGATAGGTTTTTCATGAAATTATTTATTTATTTATTTTTGTCTTCATGTTCTATTTCTTTCTATTGTATACACAATACACAAAAATATTACATATATCATTATTCTGACAACATAATTTGCCGTACAGCTACTGGCATATTACAACGATTGGTGGCTCACCTGACTGAGTTCCATCTGTGCAGTCATCAGAGATGTCAGGAGAAAACATGCTCATTTTGGTCATATGGTCCTCCATTTTGAGATTTCTTCTAATGTCTGAACTTTACCTAATAGTTTGTTCAGTTAATTATAAGTTTACTCCCAGTTTAGTTGCCTGGCTGGATCATAGCATTTCATCATGTGAAGTGGTGACACATGCAATGCCCCAAAAACAAAACAGAATCTCCACTAAAGCTTTGAGTTGAGATGTGAAATTTCTTCAGAGATCATTAGAGTAACTCCAGGAAAGCTTGATTTTGTTGATCCAGTGCTGAAATCCTTTCTCTGCTGTTTCTGGGGTCAGTGGTTACTTGCTTCTTTCTCTCTGTTAGAATGAGTGCGTGAGCCTGAGTCGTCTGGGGGCTTTCTGGAGGAACACAAGTAGATTAGCAACAGGCGCTGTGTAAGCAAATGCTGATTTGTCATCCTCTTAATCTTTACTGTCTATAAGGGTGAATCAATCAGTCACACCGCCTACACACAGGACCATATTCAACAAAGGTTAACAATGGAAAAGAAAAGGAAAATAGTATCTCTTCTTTCTTCTCCCCTCCACTGTTATCAAATAACTCTTCATGAAAAAGACTGCCGTATATTAATGGCCACCAGGGTCTCCTGATCATAGTTGTAATCAACACTGTTGTTATTATTCATACTTAATCATTATTTCTATGTGTTTCATGTCGTGTGGCCTATCTTATGTTTATCAAGTTTATCATTGCATCCCATCCAAACTGCAACTTAATACCAGAAGAGTTTCTAATTATTACAAATTGGGTGTCTGTTTTACACCAACATCATTGGTGAAGATATAAACTCAAGACTGCTGTTTTTACCCGTCAAATAGTTTCCTTCTAAGTACTAGTAGTAAATCAATTATGTTACAAAGAGAGCTGCATAAAACACCACTCTTAATATGAACAAAACTGAAGGAAGACATACATATAAGCAAATAAGCTGCACCTTTTTGTAAACCTGGTGATGTTGGGAAAAACCCACAGCATCAAGTTAAGGCCCATTTATGACTAGTAATGAACAAGCAGACAACTACAACTCAATAAAATATTTCAAGAGACTGTAATACTGATTATTTGTCCTTCTCCTGGTTCACATATGACCCTCAACTTCCTGTTAACAGAGTTGCTGTTACGCTACAGTCCAGCTAAGACATTCCCTCTGTGCCATATTGGCCCTGTCAATGACACTAATGGCCTCAGGAGTAGTCCAGCCACCCCAAATCAGCAAAGTAGCTTAACCTTCCATGAAATGTGGTCTTGCTCTTGGAGGGGGGTCACGAAAGGGGGTGATGAGAAGAAAAACAATTAGTGCAGAGATTGAAAGACCAGCAAAGGGTTGACCCTTAATTCCATTCTTTGCCATATGGTGGCTACTATCTGGGGCTTCAGTCTGCCTAATTAGTGGCCCAAGTGCAATTTACTGTCAATAAGGCTCCTAGAATTACTGATTTTCTCTCTTTCCCTTACCTTAAGGTATTAAACAGCAGGCAGTCACAAAGAAAAATCTAAAACATCAACTCACATGCTTGATATTTTCTGTACCCCTCTATCAAACAACAATTTTGGCTGAAGTCATTATTTCATATAGCTAATAATATCTAGTTTAGCTCTTTAATCAGATCAACAACAAAGACACTAGAGCTAGACATACAGACTGATTTCTGCCATGTCTGTAATCTCCGTGAAGTCACTCTTGATTTTAGGAGGACAACTAAGTTTTGAAAACAGAGCTCTCTCTGTTGACCTAAACTGGTGTGTAAAAGGATTACAGACTACAGGGGTTGAGCACACAGAGCCATTTGAGCTCAGAACATGGTGTCTGAATAAGTTCTATAATCCTGGAACAGGGACACTTAGATTTGGGGTATCAAAGAGCTAAATAGTGAGATGGTGTAGGCCCATACATTGCCAGCCTTGACAGAGGTTTGTTTGCTGGCTTAAAGCCAGTTTGTTATCTAACTCATTAATACAGTACCCTATGCTATTGCCTGTAATCAGAATCAGAATCAGAATGTTTTTATTGTCATTGAACACTGTTTAACGAAATGTAATTGCAACTCCACTCAGTGGTACAAGAGGGATAAAGCACAAGATAAAAACAAATTTCAAGATAAAAAGATAAACAGTAAAACAATCAACCCAACAACTCATACATATAATAAATAAGAGGTTTTGCACAGTCAGTGTATTGCACAGATTCCAGCAGGATATCATTGCACTCAGCTATATATGATATTGCATAGCCCCATGTTCATATCACAGTTTTAGTGAGAGTTCAGTTCTTTTATGGCACATGGATGAAAACTGTCCAGGAGTCTGAAGGTCCAGGTCTTGGGCAATAGCAATAGTACAGTCAATACTGGCTGAAACTAATAGTAAGGACTGAGACATCAGACTGAACTAATAGTCAGTTAGTATTAGCTTGCATGCAAATAGAAACTAACTTCCTAATAGCCTGTTTTACATAGCCTTTGATTGATTAATTTATAACTCCACTGTACTTCTTACCTATTGTCCTGTATCTTAATTCTTGAGTTTAATGTTCTTTAATTTATTCCACAGTAATTGATGTACTTTTTACTTTTTATTCTAATCATTACATTTGTAAATTTTGTTTGAAGTTGTTTTATGTAAGGCTCTTTAAATTGCCTCTGTGTTTTAAGGTGCTATACAAACTTTAGCAAATTTAACCTACCTGAGTTCATGCATACAGTCACTGAGCACTAACTTAGGAACATCTGTACACTTGTTTATTCATGAAATTATCCAATCAGCCAATCATGTGACAGCAGTGCAATGCATGAAATAACGCAGATCAAAAACACATTCACTGAGTAGCAGCTCTCTAAATGAGAAAACTTTATTTATGAGACAGGTTCAAGATTAAGGAACTTGAATCTTGAATTATTCTTTCTCAACAAGATATTCCCATTTACAGAGCTGCCACTCAGTGGTTTTTTTTTCTCACAGAAAAAAAAAGGTCAGAGAGGAATGGTCAGGCTGGTTGAAGCTGATAGAAAACCTACGGTAACTCGGATAACCACTCTCTTTAACTGTGGTAAAAAGCATGTCTGAATGTACAACACCTTGAACCTTGAGGCAGATGGTACAGCAGAAGATCACGTCAGGTTCCACTCCTGTCAGCCAAGAACAGAAATCCGAGGCTGCAGTGGGCACAGTCTCACCAAAACTGTTGAAGACCAGAAAAACGTAGCCTGGTCTGATGAATCTGGATGTCTGTTGAGGCACACAGATGGCAGGGTCAGACTTCGGTGTCTACAGCATGAATCCATGGATCCAAACTGCCTTGTGTCAACAGTTCAGACTGGTGGTGGTGTAATGGTGTGGAGAATGTTTTCTTGGCACACTCGTCGTGTGAATGCCACAGCTTATCTGAGAAATGTTGCCGACTATCTGCATTCCTTCATGGCAACAATTTACCATCTGCTAATGGCAACTTCTACCATGATAATGCATCGTGTCACAAAACAACAAAAGTCTCCTCAAACTGGTTTCATGAGTATGATAATGAGTTCACTTAAGGCAACTCCCAAGGCACCAGATCTGAATCCAGTAGTACACATTTGGGATGTGGTAGAACAGTACCCAGTATTAGTATTGTGTTCCTAATAAAATACTTGGTGAGTGTAGATGCAAAATGTACATGACCCCTGGGCAACAGGCCTGGTATCATTACACATCCAGACTGGGTATAAAACCACTGGAAACAGTCAAACAGAGTTTTAAGAAAGTTCAAATAAAAATGTCTCAAATGCACCTTTAGCACTTTTAGTATTTGTAATCCGAGGTCGATTCTCTGAATTAGTCTGTGGGAATCTGTAAAAATCTGAAACAAAAAAATATATGTTTGCACTTAGTCACACATCTAGTGATCAGAAATGGGGCATAATAGATAGAGTTTGGAAGTTTATGCTACTACACAGATTTACTGTGGTCCACAAAAACATTTGCATTTACACCACACCTTTGGTTGCAGTATAAATTCACTCTCAAAACACCCTCTAAACCTATTCTGTGGATAAGCCTAAAATACAATTTTACACTGACCTAAGCAGTACTGAGTACAGTAATCTGGAGTCCCATATCAGATTACATAACATAGGTGTTACTCACATGTCAGGAGGAGCTGATTATCTTGTTCTTTACACAAGCAGACAGGAAATTTACATGTACAGTAAGGTGTGTTCACAGAGGTCATCTTTGAGGAAAATGATTGGTCGGATGTTTCAGATCATTTCAAATGTCATAGTTTGCCCAATTTGTTTGTGCTCACTTATAACACCTTTACAGTAATATTATGTATGGCATCTAAATAAGTGTAATTCTAAAGATTTCCATAATAGTGAAACTTGTAATAGTCCTTGCTGTCTTTTCTTGGATATGTGAGTCTCCAGTTGTCGGCACGGGTAGGATGCTGCTGCCATCAGCAAAGTGCTGCTTTGAGGTTTTGCCTGGCAGGGATAACTGTCACATTTCGTCACTCCTCAGCCCTGTGATTGTTGTACAGATGCAGCCAATCTTTAGCAGCCTGCTGCCATGAGCCGACTGGATGATTATGTATTTAATGGAAACATTTGTGATGACAGAGCCCTGCAGGTGATTGAATGCACGTCACTAGTAAAACCCCAGTTCAGTTGCTTGGCAGGTCAGACAGATCAGCTGTTCAGTTGTGTGTTGTAACCTTTCTAGTTATTACACCTATAAAATATCTTTCACTGTAATCTTTTGCAGTTCATAAAATATTAGAGGCACATGCACTGGAGCAGGTACACATTTGAAAGACAGTTTTATTGTCCTTCAGATGATGCCCTTGAATGCTAGTTCACAAATCTTTGCATCAGTCTAAGCAGCTTTTGATATAATCTCTTTGAATGTCAGCTATTGTCAAAGAGTGAGATTAACTTTTAAAGTTGTTGCCGTTCACTTTACACACAGGGAGCAGATGCCTCAAGTTGCTGAGGCATAAAATATGTCATAGCTGATAAAAGTTAAACAAATTTTGGCATTACAAAAAGGACAAAATGATTTGATTAAATGAAATTCTCATCCGAATAAACTTTTTCGAACTGTTTTTGCACAGACTTAAAATGTAAAGTTAACAATTTAAAATGAATAAAGGCCGTAAAATGTTCCAGCAGGATAATCTTATTCCTGCCCTGTTATCATGGCATAAGCCTCTATTGCACTGCACTCAGCATGTCTATCTGATTCCACGTAGCTGCAGAGAGTGGTTAACCAAGCTTGCTTGGTTAAGCTTTGTTAGGTTCACTTCAGCGTTTCCTCTGCACCCCCCAAGTCTGATGAAGTAGAAGGATTGAGGTGTCAGCACTATGGCTACCAGGAGGGATTGCCCCGCCTTGCCATCTGCTGCCACTACTGTAATCTACGCATTGAGAAAATCAGTTGTCTCAGTCCATATCAAAGTCATGCCAGCTTGATTCAACAGGTAAATTAACATCAGCAAGACTTGCTGTAAAATCCATGTTACTGCTGACAAAGGAATCGTGAAGCTTACTCTGTTGCATCCTCTGAATAAAAGCTCATACTCTTTGGCATAGATGAAACAGAACATTTTAAATAAATTACCTGAAATTTAAATGTAAATTAATTCTCACATTGTTCGAGAGATTGTTTCAAGCATGAAATGACCTATTTTTCTTACAGTTGAATCGATGATGTGTGTCACCATAATCCATTCACCTTGTTATTTGTGTTTGGATTTAATGTTCTGCTAAATACTGAAAACAATGCCAAACATGCTCTAAAACTTTACAACAACAAAATTATTAAGTAATGTACTTTGTCATATTTAGAAGTCTACTCTCAGGCATAGCAAAATAATGATGTTAACATAACTCAGGAATATAAAAGTACTGCTAACATTCCCTTGAGCTCATGAATCAAACCAAAACAGCCATAAAATATTTTCAGTCTAGATGCATTTTTCTAATTTAAAGAGGTGACAGGAGGACAGAAACAAATTCCTCCCAGTTTGCTGTGGTCTACAGGAAGACTCATGTAGCCAGTCACAAATTAAAATAAAGTAAAACATTAAATTTCTAGCCTTTAGTGGTCACAGCATTCTTGTTTTACAGCCTTCTTGTTGCAGTCTTCAGTAACGTTGTTGATCCTAGCTTGGTCTCTAGAGGGAGACAGACGCTCTCTGACTGTATCACAAAAGCGAGGTCACAGGCAATGATTGGAGACAAGTAAAGCCACAGCTGATGAGTCAGGGATGCTGTTTCAGACTGGAACATTTAGAGGCTTACATAGTTCAGTACAGTTATAAGATCTTCTGGGTCACATCCATGTTAATTTAAACTCAGTTTGGTTTACTTTACGTTTGCTGAAAGCAGTGTCAAGTGAAAAACAGATCAATATTTCTCCTTATGTATCAAACATTAAAGCTTAGGTTAGGCATGTAGTTGTGATGGTTTAGGGGCTAGGGAATGTATTATCTCTGTAGTGGGTCTCCACAAATATAGTAAGACAAAGATGTGTGTGTGTGTGTGTGTGTGTGTGTGTGTGTGTGTGTGTGTGTGTGTACTTGTACTTGCTACATAGTAAGGACCAAAAAAAGTATTTTACTAACAGAGTGAGGACATTTTGGGAAAGTGAGGACATTTTGGCCGGTCCTCACTTTTTGAGACACCTTTAAATCACATTTTGAGGGTTAAGACTTGGTTTTAGAGTTATGGTTAGAATAAGGTTTAGGTTAAGGTTAGGGTTAAGGTTAGGGTTAGGCACTCAGTTGTGATGGTTAAGGTTAGGATAAGGGGCTAGGGAATGCATTATGTCAATGAGTGTCCTCACAAAGATAGAAGTACAAGTATGTGTGTGTGTGTGTGTGTGTGTGTGTGTGTGCGTGTGTGTGTGTGTGTGTGTGTGTGTGTGTGTGTGTGTGTGTGTGTGTGTGTGTGTGTGTGTGTGTCAGAAGTCTGTCATCTTTCTTTATGACCATCAAAGCCACGTTAGAACTTTAGAACATATCCCCAACAAACCACCTTGCAGACACACAGTGTCTTTCCTCACTGTTGAAGTTTTTTCTTAACTTTCTGATACCTGTGGCCTCTGAAGACACTAGAAAAAAATTCCATTGTTTGTGGAAAAGGGTGAATGGCCTACATGTTATTTTTGCATTATGGCTGTCATTTGATGACTGTCATGACATAGCTTTTGTTGATTGGTTTAAGCTCTGCAAATCAGGTTGATAAGGTCCTGCAGAGGGTAGACAAGGTGTTTGACATAGTGAACTGTCATTGTCAGATCATACAAAATGTTTATGCCAAGGGGAAAGAACAAACACACAAATACAGGACGGACAGGAGGAACACGAAAAGGAGGCACAGAGAAACAGATTGGGATGTCACTTGACTTTGATCTGCTAGAAGGAGGATTCAGAAAACTTTGCTGCAAAATCCTGGATATAACTTCTAAAAGGTAAGGATCGACGTGCTGAATAAGATATTTTATTTTGGAAAATTACTGTATTACGGGGCTGATGACTAATGTTAAGTGATGGTGTGTGGCCTAAGGGCATTGGTGTGGGTTTTGTGTTGCTGCTGTGGTTTTTGTTTTTCTTATCTACCACCTTTTTTGTGTCTCACATAACAAACACATACACACAGAGTATCTTATGATATCACTTTCTGTTTCTTACCACAACTGTAATAAAACCTTCAAGCTTTGGAAGAGGGCCCCTTTGTGAGGGATAATGTAAATTATACTGGACCCAAATGCAGAAAATAGACAAAGGCAAGCAGGATAAAGTTAACAGAGGTTATGTGAACAGTCAAAAGAGTGCAGGGGAAAATTCTGAGGAGAGTCCAAATCCAAACTGATCCAATTGAGACGAGGGGCAGGTGAGTTTCTGAGTCCAGCTATGAATCTAAGTGGTGTCCAAGGCGGGCGAGACAGGAGTGAAAGTCTTCAGGTGAGTGCGAGCAGGAGACTGGAGGATGGTGTATCAGAGGAAGAGCATGCAGGCAGACCAGGAAAGTGATTGAGTGCAGACCTGAGGCAGATGTAGAGTAGAATTACCACTAAGAAAATCACAGGCAGGAAAACAAAACTCAAGTACTCTTCAGAGGCCGAGATTAGTACCACCAATGTAACTGAGACAATAATGTGGTGAGGAATGGTGAGCAGATCTGTATACAGGATGGCTTGATTGGAGTTGGCCGGCAGGTGATTAGGATTGGCAGGTGTCTGACCTGGTTTGTATTTGTGAGCGGGGGTTCAATGGTGGTCAGCGAATTGTCGGTTCCAGGCTGCGGTCCGTTAGAGCGACCACTGGGCCTCCTTCCAGATTTTGCAACCGTGATCAAAATGGGCCTGGACTGAGGGGACTGTCAAATCCCCCTCCTCCTCAGTAAACAAGGAAGATAACTGAGAGAGCATCCAAAAGGAGACATACCAAGTGCCGTCCGTGGTAGTGAGTTTTGGGTGTACTCAATCCATGGGAGGTGATTGGCCACACACGGGAGAGCTGCTCCCAAGTCCTGGTGTGCCCACCCCGTCTGGCCATTGGTATCTGAGTGGTAGCCCGAGGACAGGCTGGTGGTTGTCTCCAGAGACTGGCCTTCCACACCTGGGAGCTTAACTGAGGACCTCTGTCCGAGACTATGACTAGAGGGAATGCCATGGCGCTTGAACACATGTTGTTTAAAGAGGTTTACAGTCTGTGTGGTTGTGGGGAGTTTAGATGAGAATGACTGTATTACCTTGTTAGGGAGGCAGTCCAGTAACAAAATTTACACCAATGTGACTCCATGGCCTCTTGGGAATGAATAGCAGTCGGAGGAGCCCAGCAGGTAATTTGTGGGAGGCTTTACTGTTGGTGTAGACAGGGCAGAGCTTGGCCACCAGATACACCAGCGGACAATGGTTAGTGTCCGAGAGGCTCCAGGCTGACTGGCAAAGGGGGACGTGTAAGCCTAATGAAGGACAGGAGAGCGAAGATGTGGGGTGACAAACAGACAGTTAGGTGGACCCTCTTCCAGGCCGGGGTCAGTCTGCAATGCCTTCCTGGCTTGGGACTCAACCTCCGCCACCAACCTGACCTAAAAGGTGTCTTTCTTCCTCACTTGAGGAAGAGCAAGGAAGGGTGTTGGTGCTTAAATATATTATGTGCGTCCTTGTACCATTTCATTCTGCCAGAAAAGCCCCATCAGGATGTTGAGGAGTACCTCATCTTCAGTATTTTGTCAAACAAAGTGTTATGTGCGAGGTCAATGCAGAAGTGCTTTAAACCTGCATCCTATCTAATGACAATCACAGGACGACTCCAATTGTATTGAAGTCTAAGGAAAAATGGCTCTACTTTTCACTTGATCTATTACCTCAGTAAATGTTTTTCTAATGAGTTTATTGTCTCAGTCAGTTGTTTCAAGTCTTCTTCAATTTGACATGATGTTCATTTTTTAAAATTATGTTCCCATTTAGGGGAAAATAGGCAATAAAGCAGGTTATACATTAGGGTGTGGCTACCCTGTGATTGACAGACTGTACCACACAGGGTGACCTGCCTGACAATTGGGATAGAGTACAGAGCACCACCAGATCCACCCCTCACTCCTCCTCACCTCCACCTTCTTGTCCAAATATGGTTTCTTTTGGTTTTGACAAACTAAGATGGCGATGGCCAAATTGCAGACTCAAGGCTTCAAAACAGCAGTTCACAAACCAATGGGTGACATCACGGTGGGTTTCCACTTGGCGTGGGCTTTTTGTCTATGGCAACTATATCTTGGCAACACCATTCAATGTCTGGCTGATCTGCACCCACAACTGGGCTTCTCTGTCTGTGTTGTGGTACATTCTATCTGACGTATCTTAAAGCTCAGCATAGAAAGAACATACGGCCCAAATAAGCCTGGCTTCTATTCTCTTGGTTATCAGGATGACAAGACCTGGCCAATCTGATTGGTTGTCTGAAAGGGAGCTGCAGTGATGACACCAATGGTTTTCTAAAAAGTTTAGAGGATTTCAACTAGAAGCACTCAGTGGCCGCATAAAAATTGGTAATGCTCTGAAAAAGACGCTGGGTGCAGTGTCTTCTCTCCAGGTGGCCACATGCACTCTCTCCCCACTGGGAACAATTGAAAAAAGACCCTAGTGCTTAAAAACAACTTTGGACATTTGCCCTTAGTTATGGAGTAATGAGTCCTATGCCTTGGAAGAGGGCCCCTCTTGTGCATATCTTCCCAAGAATGTCTTCAATCTAACCTACAAGTTTTTCTTGCTCACTTGAGGGTGGTGTATAGTTTCTCATAACTGCAGTAGATGGTAGTGAGGAAGAAGTTTCCCAATTTTCCTAACTAGTGCAGTACCAGCTCAAAATGCACCTGTCCATATTTTTGTTAGAGAGTGATGCATCATACACCTTCAAAGAGGGTATGTATTTCTTTGCAAGGTTTTCTCTAATCTGGCCCAAAAGGTTTTGTGGATGTTTTTTTTTCCTCACTTGAGGGTCGTGTGGAAACAATTCCTTTCTACATTAGTGCAGTACCTGTTCAAAATGTGCCTGTAGATACTTTAGTTATGGAGTAATGCGTCCTCTTTCCAAGAATTTCTCCAACCTGACTTAAAAGGTCTTCTGTAGTTTCTTTCTCTTTCACTTGAGAGTGGCATACAAACAGTTTCTCATTTGTCCTCAGTACCTGTTCAAAATGAAAGAGGGTCTCTCTTGTATATTTGTTCCCAAGAATTTTTCCAACCTGACTTAAAAGGTTTTTTCTTGCTCACTTGAGGGAGGGCAAGAAAGGGTAGTGATAAAACAGTTTCTTGTTGTTTCTCACGTGTGCAATACTTGTTCAAAATGTGCATGTTGGTGCTTTAGTACAGTATGTGTGTCCAGAAAAGCCCTGGCAGGATGCTGAGGATTGCCTCGTCACAGTGCATTGTCAAATAAGACTAAGTCAAAACCTAGTATGTGGCTGGACCGCCTATGGTCAAATCCTGATTTTATAACTGTGAGTAACTGTATTACTTACTGTGGTCTTCCAGTTAGGTAGTCGGTCATCCATATCACCAGTGACTCACCTCTGGTCTTGCAAGGTGGACAATCAGCTACGTCAGGGTCTTCATCACGTGATGTTATGGCCACATGTTTTCTGAACTCATCCAGAAAACTAGGGTACCCCTTCTTGGGCACTGGGACAAGACATAATGTCTTCCACACATCAGAAATCCAACCCAGTCTCAGGTTCAGAAGATGTGTTAGAAGATGTTCTAGCAGTTTGGTGGCAAAGGCTTTGAGCTGTCTTGGACACGCCTTGTCTGGGCCAGATGCTTTAGAGGAGGAGAGCTTTCAAAGTTCCCTCCTGACCTGGTCTGTAGTGATGATGGGGGGAGAGGAGTGGGATGGGGAGAACCACTGCTGTGAAGCGCACTGCACAGATAGTCGAAACACATTTCTGCTTCATTTTCTTGAATAGATGTTATCATTTCTGTTGTTATTACTGCTGTTACCCTTTTTTCTCTCTTCTGCTCTTGTGTGAATGGTTTCTTTGAGTTTTGAATTGTGTGCAAATGTGCAGTCTGGTTTTTTTTAAGGTCTCCGCAGTAAAAAATTAAGTTTTGTGTACAAGGTCCTATTAGTTATTCTTGCATCTGGAAATTACGCTGCATCTTCTTACTGACCTTTTTTTCCCAAAATGATTTGCTATAATCCTGACACTTAATATTTTAAAACCTATTCTTCTTCTTATTATTATTATTGTTATTATTATTTCCTATTATGTATGGTGACTTGGTGGGTCAAAACACTGCATTTCAGAAATATCTTAACTTTAAATTGACTTGGGTTATTTCCAATGACAAACATGAAGTCTCCCACCCTTTCTGTAATCTGAAATGTCATTGTGGGGATGGCTTATGAGAGCAGTGTCAGGTGAGTTGATTGATCAGAAGTGTCTGGGCTGCCCACACCTCCAAAACTCCTGCCCCCAACCCTGAGGACACATATCCCCACCACCTGACTTAAGCCAGGGAGCCATCCAACCTGTGGATGATAATGTCATCCAAGAAGGTCACAGCATATGCAGCATGTGGATGCAACACATGGTCCATGAGGCGTTGGAAGGTGGCTGGGGCACCAAACAACCTGAACGTAACAAATTGGTGCAACCCATATAGAGTGTTTTGTCCCTGGACTCTGGAGACAAGGGGATCTGCCAGTAGCCCTTGGTCAGATCCAGTGTTGTAAAAAAAAAAACAAGTAGTGCCCAACCGATCCAGGAGCTTGTCGACCAGGGGCATCGGGTAGTCATCAAACTGTGACACGTCATTCACCTTGCGATAGTCCTCACAGAAGTGAATAGACTCATCCTTCTTGACCACCAAAACAATGGTGCTACCACAAAGGGTCCTTGCCATTTAGTGAGCTGTTTGGAGCTGTAAGAAGAGAAGAATACAGCACTTTATCTCCCAGTGCAAATAGTTTCAATCTAGTTCCTCCGTTGTGGAGCTTTTGAGGCTTCTGGGCCCTGAGCAAATTCTCGCACAATAACCACCCCAGTGTGTGGAGTTCTGCTCTAAGGTCCAAGGAGTACTGAACTTAATTTTTATAAGGTCCAGGGCGCACTGAACTTAATTTTTACTTCCTCCAAGCTTTCTTTAACGAGGTCCAGGACCCCTTGTAATTTCCTGCCAAACAGCAGTTCAAAGGGAGAAAGTCCTATGGAGGCCTGGGGTATGTCCCCCGCTGCGAACAACAGAGGATCTAGTCACATATCCCAATTGTGATCATCTTTCTGCACAAACTTATAAATCATGGAGGTAAATCATGGTCTTTAAGGTTTTGTTCAGATGTTCGATGAGGCTGTCAGTCTGAGGGTGGTATACACTGGTTCAAATTGACTTAATGATAATCTGTACAGTTCCCTTAGTCTGACATAAACAAGGTGCCCTGGTCCCTTAGATGGAGATGACCTGAGACAGAGCCTACACATCACTCATTGCAGAGATTGCACAGGGGCACTGCTTCAGGATATTGTGGTGCATAGTCCACTAGAACTAACACAAAGTGATATCCATGTGCGCTCCAGTAAATTTGCATGATGAGGTCCACACCAATATGTTCAAATGAAACCTCAATGAGTGGCAGTGGGCATAAGGGAGCCCTTGGGATGGCTGGCTGGTTCATCAACTGGCATTCTGGACAAAATGCACACCAGCAGTGCACATCTCCCCCAATGCCAGGCCAATAGATTCAGACAGTTATCTGGTCTAGTGTCTGTGTCCAACCATTAGGTTATAATGAGCATCTTGAAAAATGGTTTGCCAAAGCTTTTTGGTACACAACAAATGGGTAATTTCTTGAGATTTCTTGTGAGTGTCAGAACTCACTCTGTACAACCTGTCCCTAACCAATGAGAAGTGCAGATATGTCTGTGCTGAATCAGTGCACACCAAATGACCAATTTTCGTCACTTGGTCAAAGGCAAAGCATAGAGTATTGTCACGAGACTGCTCAAGTGGAAAATCTTCCACGCAATGTATCACTGGAACCTTTATTTCTTATTGCCACTGTACCACAAAATATCTGTGAACATCCCCATGCACACACCTAATATCCACCCATGATGCCTCTGCTTAAACCCCGTACCCACTCTGAGGGCCACCCAGGAGCCCCTCCAGAAACTGCTCCAGAACAACCTGTTCCAGTATTTGCCCCATGCCTGCGGACTCCCCCAGCTGCAGCCACCTGGTTGCCCCATCCAATTGATGACACATACATAGGGTATAATTATTGAGTTATCTGAGACAATGAGACAATATTTGTGCGTTAAATGAATTAAATTAATTGGATGTGCATTTCTAAATGAAGTCTAGCTATTTCTCGACATGCCTGTTTTTGCTTTTTGGGTGGTAATTTCTTCCCTAAGGATATGCAGTCTGGACAACCTGGAAAATCTAAACTGCTAATATATGCAAGAACAGCTGTCAATGTGTTTTCCTGTTTTTGACCACTTTTGGATGGTAAACTAATTTTCCTCAGTTCAGTGAAGAAAAAATCAGGGTGACAATGTTGCCAGACCAACATCATTTTATTACATTTCAGTGCAACACCACAAGCTACAGCATACTGGCAATGTTAGTATTTAAAGTAAACCATACATTGTATATTTTGCTCTCATCTTGCCATCTTCAAGTGCAAATGAATATGGCATTACAGTGCAGCACTTTGGTTTCCTACAAGGAAGGTTTATGTTAACATTTCTAGTTCTGACTCCTAAATATTCAAAATGTAAACTAAAAAGACAATTGCTGAAATGAGTGTTACAAAAATTAAAAAGAAGAAAATGGAGATGTGAGATAAGTCCCTGAGTCCTTGAGTGTGTACGTACTGAAGACTGGAGAAACAAAATATTTCTTTTTCTTATTTTACACCATTTTAAATGCCCCAAAATATTTTTTTCAGAATCAGCTAAGAAGGCAACCATGAACTTTAAAAGCTCAAATACTAAGAAAAATGTTCTAATATTAGTCCATCCAGCATCCTTCAAACACCTTGGTACTCATGTTTACAGTGTCCAACGTAGAGAGGCTCTGCCTGGATGCCACGCCTTGAGGAGAAAAGGAAGCAGACACATCAGTGCTTTATAAAGTAGATATCATGAGAAAGAGCTCAATCTTGTTTAAGTATGCCAGCACTATGCTCTTAAGAGATCTTTGATAGTGAAAGTACCTCACAAGCTTGCAGCGAAAGTCCTGCAAACGAGGAGATGCCTTGTCCACACTGGAGGTCTGCTTCTCATCACTCCACAGTCTCTCTGCTGCAGCACTTGCCCTTGGCCTGTGATTTTGGGTGCAATTAGTGACTACTTTGAATCATTTCATGGGACTGTTGCAAAACTTACTGTAATAATTTGACTAGGATGGTGATTTCAGGGGTCTTTTTAATGTCGTACCACAGACGTGGAGAGAGATTGGTGGCATCAACATATTCTCCCCACATGCAGACCTCACCCCCTATCACCAGCTTCTTCTGTTCTTCGGTACCTGTTAGGGGATGCACAATGGTTTTTTATTAATGATAATCAGATAATGACCTTACTGTCAATCTGAATTTTCACTTCAAAATTGTCACAGCACTTCAAGTCAAACTCTGTGAGTCAATGTTTAAGTGGGCCTCTAAAATTTACAGTCCCCATTTGCAGCTCCCATAACCATATGACTACCTTGCAGGCACACGGCTGGCAACCAATAGTGATACATGCTGATGTTTGGTTGAATGTAGGTAGTGACATCAGGTGACCAAAATTCAATGTCAGGATAATGTCCAATGCCAACTGATGAAAGTTAGTGTTGATATTTTGTTGGTTGTAAGTTTTGTTGTAAGTAACAAAAATCGAACCTCTTCCAAATGTCAAATGCTATCTTGACGTAAAATACCAAAATTCTAGCCATGAGCAAAACCCAACGTCTTGTAAACAACTCCTTAATGTCTTCTAAATCTCATGTCAGTGAGCCAAAGTTAGCTTTTGACATCAACCCAATTTTCATTTCCAACCAAAGTTTAACATGTGTTAGAGACCAACATCTTTCTGACATTACATCGACACCTGGCACCTGCTGAGTACTATCACCGGTATATAATAGAGCCAATTTATAATAGTGTGATATTATTATAGTATGATACTAGTAATAGTGATATTACTTAGGCAGATGCACACCAGAAAAGTTATGTGGCTGCACAGTGTAGTACTTGCGCCAGTGCTGGACATAGGAAATGTTAAAGTGCCACAGAGGAGCCAGCTGGACCCTCCTGCCAGCTTTGGTGATCCTGCACTGCTCTGCCCTATAGCTGGGAGGCCTTTTCTGATGTGCGGCTCTGTCATTAGGAATCCGCGGAGGGTGACAAACAACATGCTGTCATATCAAAATCACAGTCATACCAAAATCCATAATAAGCTCTTACCAACAAGGGCAAGCTTTTACCCAGACATGGTTCACAGAATTTGCGCTCCTCCTTTGAAGCAAAGCATCTGAACTCCAGAGGGATTCCTGAAAGTCATTCTTATGCCGCAAAAGCATTGTCTTCCCCAAAACTAGGCTGTTAATAAACATTTATCCAAAATATCGCCACCTTGAAACATGCTGTGCACAGTATATCATGGTACTCCAGCCAAGAAGAGCAGCCTGCTAGAGGAACTGAATCACATAATTCTATACTTGCAAAGTTATCTCCCATGACATACTCTAAAAATGTTCTTTCTTTGGAAGTAAATTCTTTTACAGACTTTTAATTTCCATAATGCAAACAGTGTATTCATGTAAATTTTCTCACTGAGATCGCCAACAGTTGTCATGCAGTGAAACATTAGTAACTTATCATGACAACACGTGGTTTATTAGTTGTTCCTGGTTCTGAGAGATGTCTAACTCTCTTTTTCTTGGTCTTCACTTTTATAATCTGTTACAAGAAGCTTTGTAAAATAGCTGCCTATAGCAATATTTTTATTCTTTTGTGTTTAAGGGGAAAAGTATGCATGTAAGCCACAGGGTTATACAGTACATCAAGCATTGAGAGCATGTACCACAGCAATCATAACCTCTCTGTCGCTGTGTCCCAATTCCATACTACATACTAATTCTATGATGAGTATTGTTTGTAATGTATTAACACTATAGAAATCCTGATCTGAGGAAATTAAGTAGCAAAATTGGAAATTACACTGATTTTTATATTTAGTACATTCTGCATACAATTAGTATACCATATGGATTTGGGAAAGAGAATATGTCTGTAACATTAATGCATAAACAATAGTCTTCATTGCCACCTAGTGGTATGGCTAAAAATTTAAGATTCTGTCTTGCATGAAAAGCCAAAAGGTTTTGTCATGTATAACCTATATTTTACAGGGAACCAAGTTTTACCTGTGAATTATTATTAGAGACATAAACCACAGCAGTCAATACTCATTAAACAAGCCACAGCATGCAGGTTCTTATCTGACCCTGGAAGGCAAGGGGCCACACGGTGTAGTAGCGGGCCCAGTTGTGTGTGGGTCCTGGCTGGTCCAGATACCACGGAGAGGCCAGAATCACCCTGATTCCTGCTTTAGCCACCCTGCGTACCTCACACAGGTAACAGCCCCCTCTCCATACCTCCACCACTGACAGAGAGCTGCGCTGCAACACAGTGCTACAGACTATCAAACTTACATAAACTGGTTGTGTAATGTATTAGCTTGGTGTTATCTGACAATGTACTGTTCCAAATTGTTTTAGGCATGATTGGCTATTTCTGTTGAAATGTGAAAATTAGTTGCCTAGACAAAAAGAAGAGCATAGTTCCCACTTTAAATTTTACTGGTGTAGACTAAACACATGATGTGAAAAATGCCAAAATTTAAAATACTGTGTAAATTGCAACTTATGGATTGCGGAATAAATATTTTGTAATCATTTTTAAACAATTTCTAAAATGTCTGTGAGCTTACATGAATGCTGCTGATAGAAATATGTAGTTTTGTTTCATATCATAGAAGTGTTATTTGTTGGGGTGTACTTACTCTTTCATGGTAGTCAAAAACATCCTGCCACACAATAGATGTCTTGTTGAGAGCTGAAGTGATATTCACAATCCTGGAAACACAGACATGAATGACATTTGTAACATTAACATGTTGGTTGGTGTATTTCCCTGAGCCGTCTACAATGTATATTCCCCTTTACAACCTACTTCTCTATGTAGAATGCTTGCAGTTTGGTGAAGTCTACACCAAACCCCATCTTATGCATGAATCTGCGGATGTCAGGGTTGGATTTCCTATGGAGACAATTTCACTACACATAAATTACAGTACGCTGTGTGTTTAAGTACATTTTGCAAAGGCTTAAAGTTATCTCAACTAAATTAAATTTTTATTGTTTTTATCATTATTATATTCTAAAGACATACAGTCAACCACCTGAGACAAAACAAAACTATTTCTTCTTGTTTTTATATACCTTTTTTCTATGTTTGAACAAACAAACACTGCACGCAAAAGAAAGGGGACATTCCTCCTGTTGACATTCTCTGCATGCTTTTACTGCAAATTGAGCAATGTAAACAAGCCAGAGTGATCGGGAAATCCTGGATAAAATCAAGAAGAGTCAGGAGGTATTTAAATGATCTGTTACATTTTAGCCTACCAGCATGAAAAGTCAACCTCATCCCCTCCTAAGTGGATATAGGAATCAGGAAACACTGATGACACTTCTTTAAATAGTCTCGCCATGAACTGGTAGGTGGAGGGTAACGCTGGGTTAACAGGACCAAAAGTACCTGAAGGGGTTCCCCCTCTGTAGCAGGGAGTCAACAGGTCAGACTGCCCTAGGGAATAAATGGCAATCTATCAGATTTAGACATTTGATGTCGATGTTGTAGCCATAAGAGTCCCCCAAATAAGATATGAGTCAAGATGAAAATTCAGTATGTCTTGTTGCCACTAATACTTTTTAAAAAGTGAGTACATGTGGCTCATTTTGTCTTTGAATTATACCTTTTCCCCAAGAATTTGTGTGGCCGGGTGAATCAAACTCAGGAAGGACTCTTATTCCCAGCAGCCTGGCATATGAGATCACCCTTCTCACATCTGATTGTGTGTAGATGTGAGTCATCGGATGGAAAGCCCCCTGAAACAGAGCCAGAGGCCTTTGTTCAGGGTGGATGCAACTTTTCACCATTTTCCTGCCTCATGAATCCACATGCTGGTTAAAAATCTAGGAAATATATGCCATAGAATAACAGTTTCATCTCATAAAATGTGGATTAAAATATTTGGAAAGCAAATTATGAAGAATGTGCAGATGATGTTGCTTATTCGTCCTTACTACTTAATAGCTTTCTTCATCCACATGACATACCTTACTGGAGAGGCTTGGAAAGCTGCGGCTCTGGTAAGGGAATGAGGGGTCATCAACAATGTGCCAATGAAACACGTTGAATTTACTGTAGGCCATTGCATCCTAACAACAAAACATATGTTAACACCAATGATGACAAGTGTGATCAGGCGAACAGAAACCTTAAATTCACCATTATGTAATTTGATTATTACCAGAGTTTTTAAAATGGTCTGCACAGGTAAATAGTGACGTGAGGTGTCCAACAAAATCCCCCTGAACTGAAACCGAGGGAAGTCCTCAATCTCAGTCTTGTTCACAAAATACTAAAAAAAAAAGCAATCACCAGAAAAAAATATTTCATTTAAATGATCCATCCCAAACATAAATAAAGCTTTTCAACAGGATGAGATTTTGTATTCAAGAAATAACTACTTCAGAGGCTTCATGAGTTTGGGCATTTAGAAAATTCCAACTTACTGATCCAAAATCATCTTGATACACCAGCTGACTGAAGGTTTCCAGACCTGTGTTTCATCAGATGATAAATAATATGAAATCAGAAATCATTTGAATCTGCATAAATAACATTGGAATAAGTTATTAAATGCTTGGTAGCATGAGAAATTCAGTACAACTTGCTAAACCAACTTTGACGGAGCCAATGATGCAAGCCTGACCTGTGCTAAATGTAGCTGATCGTGTCTGTTTCATTTTTGTACTTCTGTTTATGCATGCTCCTCATTTTTTATACACGTTCTTCAACAATGTCATGGCTATAATCACCTCTTACAGCACCCCACACAGTTTCTGCATTCAGAATTGCTTTCCTTTCAGAGACACTCAGATTGTCTGGAACACAAATAGGAGCAAGTTAGATAAAGCACTGGACAATGCCTGTTGGGATGTTGTAGTTGCTGGAACTGTGACCCTTACCTGTGGTGCTCTGTCTCAGATAAATGTGAGATACTTACATTTCTCGGAAGAGTCCTCCTTTGGGTAACTCTCACAGTCATCATGGTCAACACTGATTTCCACAATAAATGGTTTATCCTTACTGAATTGCAGGACACCATTTGCTGTTGGTCATGAAAGTGAAATTATGGTTCCAGTATGATTAAAGTTTTGTAGAGGTGCATCCATAACCTGTGCACTGTCATTTTGACAATGCTACAGTCACAGTGCCATCATTTTACAAACTGATTTTGAAAACACAAAAACACAAACATGGGGCTTGGTTGCTCTGGCCCTTTGTCATTGTGGGTTTTAGACCAGGTAGGCCTACACTGGCTAACTGATGAACTGCTGCCTCTACAAAGCCCATTGATCTACTTTAAAGGCCAACATGACAAACAGATCATTCAAAACAAAACCACAATGGGCACTTTTTGCTCTACCTTCATAAAGGAGCTGTCAACGTATATATCACCAGATCATCTACTCTTAATGCCCACAACAGAATTTAGAAAGCCAAAGTTTACATAAATGTTATATCACAAGTAACACACTTGAAATATTTTTGTTGATATTTTTGTTAGTGCGACTGCATTTTTTTTTAGTTTTAATGCCATCTCACTTTATCACCTACCAGATGTATAGTCTGGAAAAATAAGAGAAAAATATCTCTTGAACGCAGCATCCAGAACAGAACAGCCCTGCTGTGCGACTGACTGTTCTCCGTAACCAAAGTGGAAGGCCCGTGGGTTCAGTGGATATCGTTCCGTAGATGAAGTGAAATCCTGTGGTAACGGCCATACTCCCTCCACTGTGTTAAGGCCAAGTTGGACAATAATTAATAATGGCAAAATAAATTCAGGACGATTGTAGCGTCCAGAACTAACCGCATACATGACCTTCATATCAGTCTATTGACAGGTGTCGTGCCAAAAAGTGATTGTCTGCCAAAAGGTGATTGCTGTCCGCGGGAGCGCGCACAGCTTCTTAAAGCTGTATCGCCCGGTTCACATAGGTCTGCAGGCGCTTTTACCTCAGTTATTAGGTCTAAGTAGCCTACACATGACCCTATGTCTGTGGTGATAGCAGGGTATGTCTTTGTGAACATTTAATATTTATTGAAAACGAATAATAAAAATCGTGAAAGAAGTGCACGACATTTAATTGGGCCAGTAGTTGTGTCGCTCTGGTATTGTTCCTGATGTTTTCGTTTGTTTGGTACAGTATGTCTAATATCCTTTACTTGGAAACTTGCCTGTAATTTACACGATTCACAAACTGGTTAGGCTATATATAAAATAATGAAACGATTTGAAATTATTGTTATGACATATGATTATTTAACCTTATATTATTTATTATTATACCTCACTCAGTCCATTTCACCTGTCGAAATACCTTTTAAAGGGGTAATACAACACATAAAACCTACTTAATCACTTGCCAAAAAGTGATTGCAGTCTTGTCACCATCATGTGTATTCCAGCATGATATGCTTAATCGTGTTGGGATTTGAAAGACAGGCATTTTGAAGCTCCAATATGTCACTATATATATGATGTAAGAATCTGTAGCATATAGACATGAATAACATTGTCCAGGTGTTTCCCATTTACATGCTATGAGTTACTTTAAATAATTTAAGTAATATAAAGATTACTGCTATTGTTTGTTTTTCTGTAGTGTGTAGTTCATAATATTTCAATCACCTATTGTATAAGTGTTCTTCCCATAATAAATCAGTTTTTGCACCTTTTATTCACAGTTTGATAAATGCATCTTGGGTGGTTTTCCGGTGGAGTTTGAAAACTGTCTCAAGTGTTAACATCATAAGACAGCATATTGCAGTCTCTGTACTTGAGAATACAGGTATTGCTTGAATACAATGCATCCAGAAAGTAAAATTGATTTTTTTCACCTAAAAATTCTACACACAATACCCCCAAGTGAAAAAAAAGTTTGCTTGAAACTTTTGCAAATTTATTAAAAATAAAAAACAAAAATATAACATGTACATAAGTATTCACAGCCTCAATACTTTGTTGAAGCCCCTTTGGCAGCAATTACAGCCTCAAGTCTTTCTGAGTATGATGCTACAAGCTTGGCACACCTATTTTTGGGCAGTTTCTCCCATTCTTCTTTGCAGAACCTCTCAAGCGCCATCAGGTTGGATGGGGAGCGTCGGTGCACAGCCGTTTTCAGATCTCTCCAGAGATGTTCAATCAGGTTCAAGTCTGGGCTCTGGCTGGGCTACTCAAGGACATTCACAGAGTTGTCCCGAATCCACTCCTTTGTTATCTTGGCTGTGTGCTTAGGTCATTGTCCTGTTGGAAGACAAACCTTCGCCCCAGTCCGAGGGCAAGAGCGCGCTGGAGCAGGTTATCATCAAGGATGTCTCTGTACATTGCTGCATTCATCTGTCCCTCAACCCTGACTAGTCTCCCAGTTCCTGCTGCCGAAAAACATCCCCACAGCATGATGCTGCCACCACCATGCCTCACTGTAGGGATGGTATTGGCTAGGTGATGAGGAGTGCCTGGTTTCCTCCAGACATGACGTTTGGCATTCAGGCCAAAGAGTTCAATCTTTGTTCCATCAGACCAGAGAATTTTGTTTCTCATGGTCTGAGAGTCCTTCAGGTGCCTTTTGGCAAACTCCAGGCGGGCTGTCATGTGTCTTTTATTGAGGAGTGGCTTCCGCCTGGCCACTCTACCATACAGGCCTGATTGGTGGAGTGCTGCAGAAATGGTTGTCCTTCTGGAAGTTTCTCCTCTCTTCACAGAGCAACGCTGGAGCACTGTCAGAGTGACCATAGGGTTCTTGGTCACCTCCCTGACTAAAGCCCTTCTTCCCCGATCACTCAGATTGGCCGGGTGGCCAGCTCTGGTAAGAGTCCTGGTGGTTCCAAACTTCTTCCATTTAAAGATGATGGAAGCCACTGTGCTCACTGGGACCTTCAATGCTGCAGAAATGTTTCTGTACCCTTCCCCAAATCTGTGCCTTGATACAATCCTGTCTCGGAGGTCTACAGACAATTCCTTGGACTTCATGGCTTGGTTTGCGCTCTGACATGCACTGTCAACTATGGGACCTTATATAGACAGGTGTGTGCCTTTACAAATCATGTCCAATCAACTGAAATTACCACAGGTGGACTCCAATCAAGTTGTAGAAACATCTGAAGGATGATCAGTGGAAACAAGATGTACCTGAGCTCAATTTTGAGTGTCATGGCAAAGGCTTTGCAAAAATTCCAAGCAAACTTTTTTCATTATGAGGTATTGTGTATAGAATTTTTGAAGTAAAAAATGAATTTAATCCATTTTGGAATAAGGTTGTAACATAACAAAATGTGGAAAAAATGAAGCGCTGTGGATACTTTCTGGATGCACTGTATATACACATGTAAACATGTTTTTGCAGTAGGCCTACATCTTTTCAAAACCTACCAAATCTTTCTATTATTATTGTTGTATTATGTGCTAAGAAAAATATTGTTTATAATTATTAAAAAGAAATCATTATCCATGTGTATTTGTAGATGACTTGACTGACCTGTGCCTTTTCTGCAGGGAGCAGGATGGTGACACTTACTGGGTAATTGCTTATGTTTTACATGTCTTTCTCAGTAACTGAACATTATTTTTAAATTGTTCAGCTCATGTACACACTAAACAAGAATTACCATATTTTAGTTGTAACCCATGAAGGCCAACTTTGTAAAATTAGTCATTTGTAACCATTACTAATACTATTGTAACTAGTTCCATATTTTTATTTTTTTTGGTTTCCTTATGTCTAATTCAGATTGGCTGTGACATCTGCCCACGATGGTACAACAGGAGCTGCGCCAAGAGGCCCCGCACAAGCAAAAACAAAAACTTAATTTGCAAAGCATGCTAGTAAAATGCATGAATAAATGTACATAGTTGTTATGATAGTGTTGTCTGACACAACTTAAAATATCCTATATTGCATGTACGAAAAGGAGACATGTAGGAGACATGGCACAAGACTGAAACATGTACCTGTATACTTTGCATATGTTGTCTGAAACAGAGTAGAGGACAATGAAATTCTTATCTTGTTGAGGTAAATAAATTGGTTTGATGCTTGAAAGTATCTCTCAAAAATATCTTGCTGATGATTTTGAGGCAAAAAATATTTCAGTCAAAGGGCAAAAGGTATAATAACTTTCATAAGTAGATTCCATGTTTTAACCCTTTACAGGTATTTCAGCAGGTGAAATGGACTGGGTGAGGTATAATCTGTCAAATATGACCCTCATTGATGAAATCAAACCATTTTGAGGCAGAAAACACCTTTCAATGACAAGGTAGAGGCTGCAATCACTTTTTGGCAAGTGATAAAGTAGATTCTATGTGTTGTATTAACCCTTTAAAAGTTAATTCAGCTGGTGAAATGGACTGGGTGAGGTATAATAATAAATAATATGCTTAAATAATAATATGGCATAAGGATAATTTAAAATCATTGCTTTATTTTATATATAGCCTAACTCATTCGCGAATCGTGTAAATTACAGAATTATACATTCCAAGTATAAAAAGGATATTGGACATAATACACAAAAACATCAGGAACAATACTATGACGATACCTATACTATAAATAAGTGTCATGCTGTTTAAACAGCACACACTCCTTTGGCCCCGAATTTTATTTATCGTTTTCACTATGGGCGAGGAGCCGGTAGGGGGGCAAATAAGCTCACCATAAAAATAAGACTTGCTTGGGTGAAAGCGGCTGATGGAAAATTATCACGTTTTATAAACTAAAATACTTTTGTAGCATTACACCATTAAAAAAAAAAATCAAGCGTTGCCTTGCCTACATTTTATGCGGGGAAAGTGTGTTTTGTTGACTCGCTGAACACTTCAGTCAAATGTGTTTAAATCGAACGTTTAATAATATTATTATCAATTATTTTTGTGTAGTTTAAAAATGTTCGAAATATATATACGTGAAAACAAAAGTTTGTCATATAGATACTTTTTTTTCTTGTACGCCCATCTGACGTAAGACCGTCGTAAGTTGGTGACGCTGTGTCTCTTTGTTGGCTTAGCAGCGGCGACGTTTTGTTGTTATTTTCGCTGCAGCTGAAAAACAGGCTCGGATAATTTTGGTTTTCGTATTGCTCCACAATCAACGTTTTTACACTCTGTAGACCTTCAGGTGTGCTTGTCACAAGTTGATAACCACCCTAGGAATGGACTCAGACGAGGGTTATAACTATGAATACGACGACGAAGAGGAGGAATGTAGCGAGGACAGCGCCGAAGAGGAGCCCGAGGACGACACCCTGGAGCTCGGAGAGGTGGAGTTGGTCGATCCCGTGGTGGCCGGTGGGGAGCGAGACGAGTGCGGCGAGACTGGTGGAGGGGGCCACGGTCCCGGTGAGGAAGAGGAGGAGGACTACCGCTTCGAGGTTTTGACTGCCGAGCAGATCCTCCAGCATATGGTGGAGTGTATCAGGGAGGTCAACGAGGTCATCCAGGTAGGTATTTTGGTATGTCAGCGTCAGGAAAGACCGGGGTCCAGGCTTTGGTGAAGCGTAAACAGGCCATGGACGTTAGCTTAGCCGTTAGCCTGGTAGGAGTAGTTTACTTGCTGGAAGTTGGCAGTTTCACCACAGTGATAAGATTTACACGATACAAAAAATCTTTTGTTATCAGCTTAGCCTTATTTTGTAAATGTAGCGTTTGAAACGAAGACATGGACAACTTTAAATGTGTGCATTAAAGTAACAATCTGTAAGAATTCTGTTCCAGGAAGTAGCCTAATCCCTATTGAGAAGTTGGCACTAACGTTTGCTAAGCTAATGTTAGCTTGTAAGTTAGCTAGCTTGCTAACTAGCCAAATGTAACCGTTAAACTAGCACCTTACTGGAAAAACACCGTAGTGGAAACATAACGTATTTGGTTCTAGAATTAGATAACTGCCAGCTCCTGCTAGACGACAGTCGGAGTGCGCTAACCAAGCTATTTCAACTTAACGTTACGAAATTTGTAAAATAACATGACCGTTAACGCTGTTTTAATGTTGGACGAAAGGCTTGGTCATCGAGTTGGTTAGCAAGTTACATGCTAGGTTACTGGCGTTATCAGTAAAAAGCTGATTGTTCATGATTTCCAAAAAGTTTGGATGTGTCAAAGGAAGACGTTATAATGTGTCAACGGTTAAAGATTAAATATGAGGGGAAACTCAGTGGAGCCCTTCGGCTTAGCGATACTTGGGCCTCCATTTCCTTTCACTTAGCTTCACACGGGTACAGAATAAAATGGAAAGTGCTCTTGATAGACCTATCACTATCTATGTTTTCAAGCAGTGTTGTTGCATTTTATACAAAGATAGGTTTTTGGTTGATCATTTAACTATAAATAAACCCCTAAAACTAACATATAATTACTATGGATAAAGTACAGCCGCATGGCAGTTGTTTCTGCAGTAGAAACAACTGACTTGGTGATTCATCTATAAATAGTAGTTAGAACTAGCTACTTAATTTTCAGGTTTTTGCTGCACTGAGAAATGACTTCTTCAAGTAAATTCAAATATATGTTTTTTTGGAGTAAAGTTACTAAGGTATGTGAGTGTAGAATAGTTAACTTTACTGGAATGTACTCTTCTTGTAAATTGCTGTAGTGATTGTGTCCTCACATGGCAAGAGTGACTGGTTTTGCCAAACTTCAGAAAAAAAGGAAGGTCAAAACTTGTATGAACATTGTCCACAAATGCACAGAATTTCTTGTATCGTGATGCACTCATTATCACCAATATTTTATTAGTATTAAAATAGTATTATGTTAGGATCTACCCCGTGATTTACCACCCATACATCAGGATGGAGTTAAATAAACATTGTGTATATGAACATGTCCATGGAGACAACCCCAGTTTTTTCCTTCAGGAGTGGAACTAAGGTAGTACTGCTGTAACATCATTCTCATTCCGAGATAGGATGTAAAATGCTTTTTATCATGCATATTTAGAATACAGTATACAAAATATGCACAACGCATCTTTGAAGTTGACATGCATCGTCATACCCAGGTATTCTGGGGAGACCCCTGAATACCTGTAACCAAAGTGACACTTGGTACTCATCAATGTAGTGATTTCAGTTACCAGAGAAAGTGATTTTTTTTCATCATACAGCATAAGGTGAAAATTAGTTTGCCAGACACATGATAAACTGATACCAACAAGAAGTCTATGTGCTTTTATTAGCAGGATTCGTTTGTTAGCAGAGTGGGAGTAGATTGATTTATGTGGAACAGCCTTTGAAAAGTTGTGCGATAAGTATTCTTTCATATTCCACTATGCTGCTTCTAGAAGCAACCTGCATTGAATCACAATGCAAAACAATTTTTTGTCTTGTTATTCAAATAAATTTTACTGCTGGAGTGTAGTCTTGAGTCTTTTGGCCACAAGAAGCAGATGGACGGACCTCATTGTTTTTGTAAGAACACACACTCACAAGTTTGTACATGTATATGTATGTATGACAACATAGACTTAAAATGATATTAAATTTCAAGAAACTGAAGTTGCCTTCTCCCTTCCAGATTGATTTCCCTTTTTCTCTGTATATAAAGAAAATGGAATCATATAGCTCAGTTCGGGTTATCTGCAATTTTTTTTATCTCCTGCTGAAAAATATTCAATTCATATAGACACCACCTATGAGAACTCGTCATTTGTTTGAGACTTTGCATCCCACCTCTCAACTTTGCATCACTTTAGGCCCTTTTCCACTGTATAGTAATGGCTCAACTTGACTTTACTCACCTTTTTTGGTTTTCTATGGGGCAAAATTTGTGCATAGTGCCTGGCACATGGTGCTTTTTTTGTTTTTGGTATCATCTCTGCCAAATTGCCAAGTGAGCGGAGGCAATACCAAAAGGTGACATGAAAACACTGCACACTACTGATTGGTTAGAGAGAATAATCCCTACTACAGTGGGACATTCTGAGGAAAACAACAGCCAAGTGACTGTTCACCACTCACTGTAGACTATTACATTTCTGGCAGTTATTGTACTATACTTTTGATATGGCAACCCCCCAAACCATGCCATGGTCAACTGAAGAGGTGCAGGCGTTTCTCTCTTTGGTATCCCTTGGATATCCTCCGTTGTTCACTTCTGTCTTGCGTTGAAGTCAAGGTCACGATCGCTTCATGTGTCATCGCTGTAGTAAGTACGCTGCATTGAAAGGTTACTGTCTGCAGTGAAAACAGAAGTACTTGGTTCCAAAAGCGAGTAGAGTTGAGTTTGTACCATGCAATGGAAGAACGCTATTTGCATAGCTTAACTGCATGGTAGAATCAGTTGTGCCAAATCATAAACTGGTTCATGTTTTCTCTGTTTGAAGGGAACAAATGGCAGGTAACTGACAGAAAACCTTAGAGTGACTCGAGTGATTATTGAAAGCACCAGCTCCACTCTGTTCACATATTCAAACACTGGTCAAATAAAGAGTTTAGCATAGAATACAATATTTTTGTTGCTCTTGGAGCACAAAACCGGTAGGAGCAACCTGTGTTTGTAATATCTCTGTGCATTACTATATGGATTTATAGAATTTTTACCAAGGTACACCAAAGCTGTTTTTGCAGCTATTGGTGGCCAAGCACCTTACTAAGACACTTTATGTTGGGCTTTTACTTACTTTACTTCCTTTAAACCATCTGTATATCAAACAGGAGAGAGTAGCTTTGTACATTTAACTTGTTGTGCAGTGCGGTACAAAAAAAATACAAGTCCAGCAACCTCGCTTTAAAGTGTGCTGCTGGCTAGCTGAAATTTTCCATTTGTGACTTCAGCTGACTTCATTAATTCTTCTTTAATTCAACAACATTGTGCGTTCACTGCTTACCTTAGTGACATGGCTCTGATTTGTTATGTAGCTGGTTTTATGAATGTAGCCAATAATGACTGGGTTATTATAAGTAGACTTATTTTTTACATTATTGTTATTTGCTAATTTCAGGTGAAGAAGCCAGAAGAATGTGCATAATGCAGTAATGGGTTAAATTACTTAAATTCATTAAATTACCTGCACTGGAAAAACCTTAAATACAGCCTAATGACACTGTATTTGTGACATAATCTACATTTGCCATATCATCACTGATATTTCAGTGCTGTAAAATATGTTGTGCTTCTGCACCATCATATAAACGTTGTAGGATCCATGAGTACTTAGGTCAAGCCAGGAAAAGGATTGATGGCAAAACTATGCGATGAAACTTTATCATTAGATGTTTTTTGTGGACAGGGTTCAATTTGGTTTTGTTGCCCTTTCAACTGAATTCAGGATTGTCTGACCTTATTCAATCAAGCCAACAGCAGAAGTACCACATTTTGTTTCACTGCAGTATGTACAAGCTGGCCCATTATACTTGTTGAATTTTTCACACAGCCTTGTTCAGTTTCCCCTGAGACACCATCACCTGTCCAGTCAAAGGAAATGGCGTACTCAGATGTTTGTTTTTTTTTTTAACCATGTATCTAGTGCTCTGGTTTATTGCATAATAATAATCAGCTGCCATTTTCCTGTGAAAAGTTTAGAGACACAGCAAAAATGTAAAATTTTACATAATGTGAACAAAAAAATTAATCTCCACTCTGCAGTGAATGTTTGTTCATGCCCCCTGATATACATAGGAGGACAATGAATGGTAATGTAAGTGAGAACTATTATATCTACAACAGTTTTTGTGATTTAAATGACTTAATTCCATTTCAGTTAGTGCCATTCTGGTCTAATACTGGGCCTAATCCATATCTCAAAAAAGATCCTTATAGCTGTCTGTTGTTACACAAGAGACTTCAACTTGGAATAGGAGTAGAATTATGGAAATACAAATTAATGAGCTTTTCATGTCAGTAATTTCCCAAATTGTAGGCTGTTATAGTGAAGATTGTAAATCGTTTCTCTGACCAGCCATTTCTTATTCCTCTAGAATCCTGCAACAATAACGCGCATCCTTCTCAGTCACTTCAACTGGGATAAAGAAAAGCTTATGGAAAGGTAACTATCTCTGAAATGCATTGTTTATTTGCCACCAAGGGGAGCAAATGTCTTAATGCTTTTTAACACTGATTTATTTATGTATTTTTCTCTCAATCTATACAGGTATTTTGATGGTAATCTGGACAAGCTTTTCTCAGAGTGTCATGTCATTAACCCCAGTAAGAAGCCTCGGATCCGTCCTCCAATCAACACTAGATCATCGGCACAGGACATGCCATGTCAGATCTGCTATCTGAACTTCCCCAACTCTGTGAGTCCCATAATGACATTAGCATTAGCTGGTGGTGTGTTCAAGTATAAGTTGTGGTTTTATGAAAAGGATTTTGTCAAAATTGTAAGACACTAAAGCTGTGTGCTTGATAGCACAATGGTGATTTAAGGCACATTTTAACTTGTGTAGGCGGCAACGTAACTTGATAGATAAAAGGGCCACTAAAAGTCTTCCTTATACAGTCAACAACATGCTTTCACTTTGTTCAACAGAGCAGTACAAAAACTCCCAAGGAGCAAATCCTGAATCCAACAAGAAAACCTTATTATTACACAAATGCACGCTTCAAACAAAATTGCCCAGCAATTGCATGGTTAATACTGATACTGTACAGGGATAGAAGTACTTATTTCCTAGTTTGCCCTGTCTCCCTGCTCCAGTGGGAAGACCTGTGGTCAAACTACCCCCTTACCCATCTCCCACCACCTCTGAGTGTGATAGAGCAAACTATATCAGCAGCAGAAGCCTTCACAAAATAGAAAGAGCGGCTCATCCAACCCACATGGTGACATTATCATTGACGTGATGTGCAAATGAGCGATAGAAATTTGATCGCACAAATGTAACTTGCAAATGTTTTGAGAGATGATGTTTTGAAATGTGTTGTTTTTTGGTTTGTGCTGCCCCCAAACAAGATGCCACCAGTATCTAAATCTGCCATTGAGACGGCATATGTTATATCAGTGTCACACACTTTGTAAAAGTATGGCCATATGGCCAACACATTTTATTATTTTTGGTTACCCGTAGTGTTGGAGGCGGGACTACACTAGACGGCACACAGTGCTTCTCTCAGCCACAGACACCAGAGTATTAACCGCCAGTTATCTGTTTTAAGGTGATCAGTGACTAGCATTAATTCTGATCCACTGATCACATATTTTTAAATGAAAATCGGCCGATCATGATTGGTGTCCGATCAATCGGGGCATCCCTAGTAGTAAGAGAAAATTTAGCTGGATAGCTTGACATCTCAAAATGATGAAGGACTAGGATTAATGTTTTCTCATTCCTTTTTTTAACCAGATATAAATCAGTGAATGCAATTCAGGGTCATTAATTTAACTTAGTATTGACTACTGTTGATTAGATTCTTCATGGGTACAGTGATCGTACCAAAACCCAGTATTAAATGGGCCCCGAGAAATTAAGACATTAGATTTCAGTGTGTAACTGCTACATAAACATTTTCTGTCACATTTTATCTCAACAACTCCATTTCCCATTTCTGATTAGGATGTTTGTCTATGATGCGTTTTCGCTATTCCCTGTGCAGAAGAGAGATCTCTCTTTCTGAGCCTGTGTGTTTGAGGGGCAGGGGCAGCTCTCTCACACACTGGAGCACCATGCTGCACGAACACAAAGATACCCTGCTCTTAGTGACAATGGGTGGAAACATCAAATCTCAAAACATTCAGCAAAAGTCCATTTCATACGGGTGGAGAAAGCAGTTTTCAACCACTTCATGTTGCCAGGTGTGTCTTGATTGCTAGAAGCCTGGAGCCCACACACAGAGTTAACTAAATTACACGAACATGGGTTAATGATGGAAAATAACCATTAGCCAGCTGATTGTTATAGGTGTGTTCCTAAATTCAATCTGAAATAGAAAGAGCATCATCTGAACTGTTGTTCATAAATACAGTTTCAATTTCAGATCACTCAGAGCAGGGGTAGATTTACTACTGCACAGTAAAAATATTGACAAAGGAAAAGTAATCTATTAAATCATTGTGTATTAGTCAAGTCAATTTTATTTATATAGCACCAATTCAGAATAGAAGTTATCTTAAGGCACTTCTCAAATAGAGGAGTACTAGATCTTATCTTCATAGTATTATTTACAGACACCCAACAATTCCCACCAAGAGCAAGCACTTGGTGACAGTGGCAAGGAAACACTTCCTTAAAAAAAACTTAAGAGGCAGAAACCTCGAGCAGAACTGGACTCAGAGTGGGTGCCCATCTGCCTTGACCAGTTGGGTTGAGAGAGACAGAGAGAGAGAGTAAGAGAAACAGCAGGGGCAAAGACCACCATTCAGTAGTAGTAGTAGTAGTAGTAGTAGTAGTAGTAGTAGTAGTAGTAGTAGTAGTAGTAGTAGTAGTAGTAGTAATTGTGATAGTGGCAGCAGTAACAGCAACAACAATAGTGTTTAATGTAACTATAATGCTGGTACTGATATAAGTATAGTAATAATGATAGCTAATAACAGTATAAAATATTAATGTTTATTATTATTATTATTATTATTATTATTATTATTATTATTATTATTATTATTATTATATCATACATTTAGCAGCAGATGTTGAGCAAGATCATGGGGGCAATAGGTGGTTTGCAGTTGCATATCCAGACTCTACAGCTCTAGAGGTGGGAGGACCTGGAGAGAGTAACAGGGGGAGAGAGAGCATTACATTACATTTGTTTTGCATTTCCATCAGTGGCGTGCTTGCCCAGTTAAAGCTAAAATTAGGCATCGCAAACACAAACTAGCACAAATGCTACTGAAGAGGAAGCAATATCTCTCCTTATATCTGATCTCAGAACAGCTTTCCATCCCATTAAGGTTCTATTACCTGTTTGCATTCATCATGTAATTTACTGCCCACTTGTGGTGGCAGAAGGGTACTGTCCCTGCAAGCGAGCTTGACTTCCAGCCGTTGTAGCTAACGCTTCTGACATTTTAGAGCTGGAGCTCGTCAAGCGGGGAGAAGCTCAATTCCAAGATTTGCGCGTGTGCATTGAGGATAATCCTTGGATCTTTCACTAGTGATTAGCTGGCTAAGGTGTGCTTGTCAAGCTGTCCTTGACTCAGCTTCTACATTCTGAGATCTGTAATGATATTGCGCGCATCATGCACATGAGCAGATGTGTGTGGAAACGAAACCTGCGCATTAAGCGTTAAGAGGCAGCAGTAGCAAATAAACAAGCAAATTACACGAATTTATCATCTCTGTGCAAAATCTGCTGTAAGTTTGAGAAGTTTGAGACAGAGTATTGTTACAGGAGTAGTGCAGCTCCTTTCAGAAATAGCTCAGTGCGTAGGTTGTGTGCGTAGCAGGCAAGAGAGAGAGCAGTGATGCTGGTGACTGGAGCAGAGAGTTAGCTAGTTAGTTAGAAAGGGAAGTTGGCCGCTTAGTTCTGCTTGCCTATCTGTAAAAGTCACCACATGCCACTGATTTCCATCATTACAAAATCAGTCTATAATAGTGATTTGTTCCAAACAAAGCTGTTACAGTTTGTTACTCAAGAATGTGAATTGAGTACATATGAGAAAATAAAGTTTTTTTTTTTTTTCTCTTACAAAAAAGTTAAAAGTACTGGTAAGAGTACCAATGAAGTACTGGGTCAACAAGTAGTATTGGGAAAAGTAATGGTGCAGTTAAATTCTCAACAATACCCAGCCTTAACAGTGATATGAGTTTAGCTATCAGTCTAAAAGTGAATTTAGGATTTTAACTTGTGATATTATGTCAGACTTGGTACCCTGTAATCAGACATCTCCCTACCAGCTGGTGGCTTTGTCAGTCGGGGTTAGGAGAGAAAAATGTCAAGGCATGCCAGGAAATAAAGATGCTTAAACAGTAAATGTTCCAATTTTAAAATAAAGATTACTCATACAAAGAACCAAAGGAAAAACTTCTTGAGGTGTTACATAGCTGTTGGGAAGCTGAATACCCTTACCAATCTCCCTATGATGTATCAGAAGCAAATAAACACAGCAAATACTGCCGCAGCTTTTTAGTAGCAATGCTATACCATTTCAATAGGAAAAAGAAAATTATTGTGTCATGTAAACTGGGATAAAGTATAAAGTAATTAAAATTTGTATACTGTCTTGACCAAGTCCTTCTCTACCAAGTGGCACTCACTTGGAAACAAAAGTTACCTCAAAATTCAAATCGAGGAGAAGATGTATGTGGATGTGACCCAAAGAGAAGGGTGCCCATTTTGCGTGGTTATGCACAGTACTCTACTGTATGGTAGAGGAAGTATAACTGCAAGCAGTGTTTCCATTAACACCTGCAGGCCAGTGCTATGATGGCAGAACATATTTTAACATTGTAGTAAACCAGGTTGATCTATTCATATCCATCATGTTTCAGAGGACATGGTTACCTCGGACAACACAGTGCTCACTGTGGTAGGTCATCTGGGAACAATATAAGAAACCATGTATCCACAGAAGAAACATATCTGAACATATTCATTTAAATTAAAGTCAAACTGCAGAGCGTACATTTCTATTTCTATAATACAGTGTATTTTCTCAACAAAGGTTTAATTCATGGTGAGTTTAGTGTTTTAGATGTTAAGTTGTCAGAAATAATAATAACAATAATAATAATAATAATAAATACACAATATTTGTTTGTTGGGATTTCTAGCAGTCAGAATTATCCTTTGGGTGTTGTAATCAGTTTGTTATAATAAAATTGTTTTGTTCAATCTGAATGTTTTTCCTATAATTGGTGTCACTCTATAGCCCTTGACTAGTTTGGCTCACCAAAAGTACATATGCTTATAATCATGTGATGCCTTGTCTTATTTGAAATCAAATTAGGTGCTTCTCTCCTATAGTATTTTACAGGCCTGGAGTGTGGACACAAGTTCTGCATGCAGTGCTGGGGAGATTACCTGACCACCAAAATCATAGAAGAAGGAATGGGACAGGTACCTACAAAGATTTACTGATCAGTGGTAGTCTTTTAATAACTGTCTCACTAATGATTTTTTGCCCTCTGTATTGTCTTTGCAGACCATTTCTTGTCCTGCTCATAGTTGTGACATTCTGGTTGATGACAACACAGTCATGTGAGTATTTGTTTGTGCTTATGTTTGTTTTGATGTCTTGTTGCATATTAGCCAGCAATGATCAACATAAGTAGATGTGACTGACCCATTCCAATAAGGGCAGACACAGTTCACTAACCAACTACTTAAGAGGGAACATCTGCATCTGTGTTAATTTTGCAATTTTGTCAAAACGTTGTCAAACCATAGCCCTTCTAGTAGACAATTTGGTTTTACATTTCAATCAAATAGTTTCAAACACAGACATAATTATTCATCACAAATGAATCAGAAGAAAATTACTGTTATTGTCTTAAAATTAGACATGTGTTTTATATAAGTTTTTAGTGCATTTAACAGGAATAGAATCTGTAAATGAAAAGATTTTTTACTTGACATGTCTTTGTCAGTAGCCCACTACTTAAGTGCAAAGAAATATACCTCCACATTGGAAGCATGGACAATAATCTCTTGTACCAGCTTTTAAGCTGTCAGTAATTGTCTTAACCTACATTCTGATCTCACCAGCTAGCAAGAGACCTAACAGAGTTTTCACTCATCAGTTTAGAGTGCAACATGCACAGAAACATGTTCCACGTCATTATTTAAATTCATGAAATGCATGTTGTGCCTTAGTTGGTTAGTAGCCTGCACAAAATCTTAGTTTTGCAATAATATGAATTGTGTTGATGAGTAAATAAATGAGTATTCTCACTGACTGTAATGTTAAATCAAGAAAAAGTGAAATTGTTTGACTATTTTTTGTTTTAATTGCATTGGATGGTATGGACTAATTATAAAAGGAAGGAAACTTTTACCATGAAGGCTAATAATAAATGATTTGACTTTTCCTATAGGCGCCTCATAACAGATTCAAAAGTGAAGTTGAAGTACCAGCATTTAATTACTAATAGTTTTGTAGAGGTAAGCTTTGGGTTTTTCTCCTTAATAGCATATTGAAATGGACTGTAAAATCTTGATTATGTTGAGCTGTTAGGTTATCTATATACACTGCTTAGAAAAACACGGACCTTCTTTGTACTTGCATTCATGAAACTATGAGTTGATATTCTATCTCACATTACTGCTTTTAAGTGCAATCGACTGTTAAAGTGGTGCCCTGCACCAGACTGCCATCATGTTGTGAAAGTCCAGTACCCAGATGCCAAGCCAGTGAGGTGCAAGTGTGGCCGCCAGTTCTGGTAAGAGAGCTTATATAAAAGATTGTTTGTTAGACTGTTGTGAACTTAAAGTGATAAGTACATGATTGTTGACTCTGTAAGTTTAATAGTAATTGTTAAACATTATTCGAATTTGACTTGTTATGCCTGTTGTTGCAGCTTCAACTGTGGAGAGAACTGGCATGATCCTGTCAAGTGTAAGGTAAGCAAATGAGGAATATTTTATCACCTTATTAAGCTCTTTATCTTGAGTGAAGTTCTCTTAAGATGAAAATTCACCATTAACATGATGATTTCTTATTCTTATTTTAATGCTTTTGTAGTGGCTGAGAAAATGGATTAAAAAATGTGATGATGACAGTGAAACTTCAAACTGGATTGCAGCAAATACTAAGGTATGGAATCAATGTGGTCGTTAATTTTGCCCACTTGCCTGATTTATGTCGGTAGGGAATTAATGTGACAATTAGTTTTGAGTGAAATTCTTCATGAGTGTTGGCTCAGTCGAAACAGCTCATTTGTTCAACCCTTCTATTGTGTCAAGGTCATATTTGACCTGTTTTCAAATTTAGATGTGTGGCACATACCTTTAATTTTTTTTTTTTTTAATCAAAACAAGGATTCATTACATCCTCTCCAATTACCTACTAAATACAATGACATTTTGATCATATTTCTTTTTATTATTTTATTATTGCTATTATTATTATTTTTATTATTATTTTTTTTAAATCTTTTTTAATGCCTATCAAAAATAGTTACATCTGTGTAATTACTGTATGGGCCAAATTTGACCCGGTAGTAATTATGGGTTGTCTATGCAAATACATGAAATACATAGTAAATGTTGCCAAACCAACAAACAACAAAACAAAAATAGTATTAATAAAATCCTATAATAATACTATAATAATAATAATAATAATAGTGTATAATAATTAAAATTATTACAAATATGATTGATAATTATAAAAAATTAAGACAGCATATTGACTTGAATTCAGTTGTAGAGCACACAGCAAGTATGATTCCACACATACCCCACCTCTTTTACTCACACCCCACACACACAAAAACACATACATACACACGCATCTCCTGTCCCCCAGCTGTATGTCATTATATATGGTGGGGCTGTCTCAAGCTTTATTTCTGACATCTAACACCACACCTGGACACACACACACACACACACAGAAACATGCTTTGCCTTTATGTTGTTATGTTATGCAGTCTCACATGACGAGACAAGACAAGACATACAAGACAAGGTCATTATTGACATGACCAACATGGAAGTGAGACCAGTGTTGGTAAGAGTTGGTGGGAGATTGACACATGGCATGTTGATACTTTCTGGGAATACAAACCCAACAGTAAGGCCACTTCTAGTATATGGGATGCGAGAGTTATCGTGAGACAAGAGTTGTTTGTTGGGAGAAGGACAAACTTGCACCCATAAGAGATGTTTGGGACAAATGGGTGGGTCGCTTGCCCCTGGCCTAGACCCGTGGTCATGGTAGATGAACAAAGATGATCAAAGATTGCTGTCCATTCAGGCAATACATTTCCATTAAGGATGGAAAATATAGCATCAAAATCTGGGCAGCTTGTAATGAAAGGAATAGCTATACATTTTTTCAGTGCTTGTTAATGATATTCAAAGATGGGTCAACTTTAACCCAAAAAAACCTTTTCTAACACATTAATGTCCCTGGTCCCCAAATTTCAGCCTTCATTACTATTTGGATTCAACTCTAGACTTATAAGAAGACCTGCCCATACCAACCATTCTAGCCAGTTTTAGTACTATTTGAACTGTTTCTGAAATCTAAACATTTACTGATTATAAGTATGTTTTTTCTGTCTCTCTTGAATTCTTATTTGTATTTATCGCTGTTGACCTTTTTATAAAACACTTGACTTTGAGATCTTGAGCAGAGACTTAATAAAATCATGAATCCATTTGCCTGACAGGAGTGTCCAAAATGCCACGTGACCATTGAGAAAGATGGTGGCTGCAATCACATGGTTTGTCGGAACCAGAACTGCAAAGCTGAGTTCTGCTGGGTCTGCCTTGGTCCATGGGAACCCCATGGCTCAGCCTGGTAAGAACTAATGGCTTATAAATAACTTTTTCCATGTAGGAATATACTACAAGTAGGTCTTTATTGATAGTAATATATTACCAATAAAGATCTACTTCAATTAAAACTTACGTGGAAAATGGATGATGTTACGAGAAGAATATCCTTTGAGAAAACATGAAAACATAAAATATTGTCAAACAGTAGTGGTGTATGTTATTGTATTCTTGTACACATTGTTAATGGTTGTAATGTTTCAGGTACAACTGCAATCGCTACAATGAAGATGATGCTAAGGCAGCCAGGGATGCCCAAGAGGTAATGAATGATAATCCTATTGATACATTTTTGCATGCTCTTTTAATTTGCCAGATATGCCACATAATGGCACAATATCAGTGTGCAATATTTAGCTGTATTTGCAACAAGTGTAAGCACTATTTATAAACACACAGGTGTCAGCACCACCCAACTATTGTTTCCATCCTTCTGCACTGGGTGAAATCCTCAATAGCCAGCAACAAAAATATCCACTGAAATATATAAGAATATAATCCACTCCATATAATCAAAAAGTTTCACATGTTCAAAGTTTATCCAAAAACATTGGTAATGATACAGGGAAAGCTGCTGCATATGTCTGATAATAACTATCCATTACATCTTTGATAAACATGGTGAATTGTTGCATACTGAAGGATAGTGTCGAAACGCCTGTATAATACAATTTAGATATTTCATTATGTGTTGCTGATTATCCAGTACCCAATCATTTTGAGTTATAGTCAAGTGGAGCATGCTTGAGTTAAAGCCAGACCCATGCTGTGTGTGCAGCGCTCCAGGGCAGCCTTGCAGAGGTACCTGTTCTACTGCAACCGCTACATGAACCACATGCAGAGCCTGCGCTTTGAGCACAAGCTCTATGCTCAGGTCAAGCAGAAGATGGAGGAGATGCAGCAGCACAACATGTCCTGGATTGAGGTGCAGTTTTTGAAGAAGGCTGTGGATGTGCTGTGCCAGTGCCGCTCCACACTCATGTTCACTTACGTCTTTGCCTTCTACCTCAAGAAGAACAACCAGTCCATTATTTTTGAGGTAAGATAAAAGGGAAGTTGTCGGCTCCAATGTCGTAAAAGTGTTTATCTTGTAGGTAATCAGCACCATTAAATGAAAAATTCATCATTATAATAGAATTGTGTTAAGTAAGAGTTTTTGTAGTGACATACCTTACAAAAAAAAAAGAAAATTTGAAAAAAAACAAAAACTTGCATGAATATGCAACTTTCTTAGAAGGGTTGTCATATCAGACTGCTTACGTGGTTATAATGGCACAAAATAATTAAAAGTCATATTACAATAATCATTATCAAAAGTTTTACCTTACTCTTAAAGCCCAACTAATTCAGTCACACACTCTATTGATTCATATGACTCGCTCCCAGCACTTCTCTTTGTTTGTATAATTATGACTTTTCTTCAAAGATTATCCGAGGAAGTTCCACTTTTCGATTTATTGCTGCACTCACTCACAGCGGAACTAGTCCACTGACAAAGACCAAATTAGTCACCTGATTGTTGGGAGGAAAATGGCTCACACTTCCTAAAGACTGAGCTGGGCCTTAGACAGGATGCACTTAAATTTTGAATAAATCATCATGGAGAATTGACATTTCTGTTTTTTAATCTCTGTTGTGACATAGAATAATACTTGTTATCAAATTTTTTGTTCACCAGAACAACCAGGCAGACCTGGAAAATGCCACTGAGGTGCTGTCTGGCTACCTAGAGCGGGACATCTCCCAGGATTCTTTGCAGGATATCAAGCAGAAAGTACAAGATAAGTACAGGTCAGTGAAGGAAGAATTGTAATAACTGTCTGCCACTGTTAAGTTTATGTGTTCTTGGCCTCTAAATAAATAAGTATCATGTGTCCATAGATACTGTGAGAGCAGGCGAAGAGTGCTGCTACAGCACGTGCATGAAGGCTATGAGAAGGACCTGTGGGAGTACATCGAGGATTGAGGACACGTCCCAATGCAACGGACTCTTGAGTATCTTGACAAACTAGAGCGCTGATGCAATTTAACAGGGCAGCACGGGCCTTCTGCCGCCTCTCCTTTGGCAAACCAACCACTTTTGCATCATTTTCCTGGATTTGTTTAACAAAATCTTAAAAGTAAATTATATTTAAATAAAAGGTAGAGTAATAAAAAGAAAGTGTACTACAGTATTGTTAGCAACAGAGTGGAGTCTTGAGAAAGCAGAAAATCCATCTTAAACAAATACATCCTTTTGGCTTGTATTGTAACACCTCCCCTTATTTTCCTGTTTTTTGCTTGTGAATCTTTTCTGTTTTGATTTTGACTTTTGTTTTCCCATTAGTGTGAAAATGTTTTCAACACAGCTTTAATTGTCCTGGCCATGTCTGCAATATGTGGTGAGATCCTTGTCTGGGTGGTTGAATGTTGGTAGGCTGATTGCAAAGGGGCAAAGACATTTCAGGGGGGGGTGGGGGGAGGGGAAGAAAAAAAAAACATCAAAAGAACAAAATAGCAAGTCTGTATTTTTCAATTTGTAAATAGTCCATATGCATGGAAGTTAAAGAGCAAGAGTGGCACGTGTTTGCATAATTTTGAAATTTTGAAATATTTATTCTTTACCAATATTGAAAAAGGTGAACTTTTGCCAAGTAGGTTGAGTCTGTTTACTCCCTCCATCATATGTGGGGGTTTGGAGGTCTTTGGCAATAATGCATTGGCCCTATCACCCTAAGTCTCTTCAGAGCAGTGCACAAGTTAAACCTTATCAGTAAATTTGAATGGGGACTGATAGAAAGGATTTCTCTTAGTTACCAAGTGATCAGATAAAGACTCAGTGAACGTGCACAACTGAGTTAGAAAACCAAGAGCAGAAAAAGTTTTACAGTTCAAAGGAAAGGTTGAATGCACAGGCCCCGTGTCCCTCTATTCTAACCTTTTGCTGTACCCTCTTAGTTGTTTTTAGAGGTGTTTAACATTTAAGAACATTAGTAATAATTTGCAAGAGCCAAACTGAGTGACATTCACTCTTTTTTTTTTTTTTCTTCTTTTTTTCCCGACGTGGCTTGAGGTCGCCCTCTTAAAGCTCAGCTTGCACCTTGGGGATTGAATGAGGGTAATAGAATGTAATGACAGCACAGCTTTGTAGTGCTGCTAATTGGGCTGGATCACTGTCAAACAGGGTCAGGCATTTGCATCACTCTAGCAGGGAATACTTGGATGGCATGGGGCTGATAGTGGCCGCACCTCTTTGAAGAGATCTCTTGCCTTGCAGTGAGACTGAACATTGCTTTAAACTGAGCTACACAGATGGACTTGCGTGATCCTTAGGCAGATGAGGAATATAGGGCAAACTTCTAAAGGTTGTAGGACTGTTTTATAACGCTGTTATGCTTTTGCATTAAAGACTGTATTTTTCGCACATGGGTTGAGGATTCGACATTGAAATGTCAATGCCCCTCCAGGTTTTGCATTGTTCTGTGTGGTGGTTGCTCTGGTTGTCAAGCCCTCTCCTTGTAAATGCTCGTTCGTGTCTCTGCAATATGGCGGTCTTCACAAGATTGACTGGAGGGGACATGAATATACAGGCACTGATGCAAGTCAGAAGATGACACCAAAGTGTCAGCCATCATTAAAACACATCCTTTGCCCCAGTTTCAGATCTTTGGGGAATTCTCTCCCAAATGCTTCTTATGTGTTCAAACTTATTATTTTATCCTAGCAAATTATAAACTGTATTGTTTATTTGAATAAATGTCATGAGAAATCTCATTTTTGGGAGTACTGTGTGAGTCATTAGAATAGGTTTGGTCTCAATCATATTACCCAAACATCCATGATGCATTTCTGCGCAATGTATTTTGCAATGTAGTGTACTACAGACCTTGGCAGAGCTGTGTCTTCCAGAATAGCGTGGAATTCATTTGGTACCTTTCATTAATAATTTTGATTTTAGGCAAAAATGTTAGCTTTTTGCACCACTTTTACTTGCGGATTGTACGATAGAGATCAAGTGCTTGTTTGTATTATGTCACTTTTTGAATTCATTTTGTCTCAAGTCACAAACCAATGATGACACAAGTTGAATGGATAATAACAAAAGATGGGCTATTTTCACTAAGCTGTCTTGCAGGTATCACACCAGCTATAGCTGTGATCATTAGGCTAATATGCTCTCCAGGGCTCACTCTGTTTTCATTGTGTCTGCTAGTAGTTCAACATTTCATAACATTTGAAGTAACAGAAGCAGCTACTTACATTAAATTGAGGCATCCAAAAACTTTTAATACTTTTCTACATATCTTTTCTTTATGCTATCAAAAGTGTTTGATTTCCTATTAGTGTAAAAATGTGGGAGAAATTAGTTGTCTGTTTTGGAGAAAATATTAAAGTGCAAAATGTTGCAAACATCGTTCTGGCATGGGTGGTTGTTTGATAATGGACACTTTCTTGTGGCAGCAGCCATTTCAATAAAAAAAAAAAAAAAAAAAACTTCGCCCACCATTAATATTTGATGTATTTTTACACTGTGTCCTTAAGAAGGCTACCACTGTGTATTCTGTCACTTGTGCAAGCTGGACCATTGCCCGCACATACTTTTCAAATAAAAAGCATTTTCAATAGTTTAAAAGGGAATTTGCAACTAAAAATTGTGCCACTGGATGGGGACAAAGACACTGGGTTAGAATGACTCTGCACCATGTTAACCACAAATGATGTGATTGCATGGTCAGTGGGACAGATTTAGCTGTATGTGAAATTCAGCTTTGATATTCAAGAAATCCTGTGGAACTCTGGTATGAGATAAGAGAAAAACAAACATACATGAAGTAGTGAAAAATAATGTATTTTGAGGAGAAACACCATTTCAACAATATGACAAAACATGGAATCATTACAAACATTTAAGACAACAGTAAATAATATTTAAACAATTCAGTCTGCAGAACTCTTAGAAAATGATATAAAATTCAAATACGATCTGAGGTGAAAGTTTTAAAGTTTGACAGTGATTGATAAAGACACTGTCATAGGAACATCTCAGCCTGTGTGTTATCAAAGACCTCTTGAGCAACTTAGAACAGAACTACATAAATGCCTGACTAGCTTCAGCTACTCATAGAAAAACACCAACCACAATCATCAGCGTTTGGGGGAAAAAAAATGAAATCACTCTGCTATAATTATATACAAGACTGGCACTCTTACTGTAAACCTATATACACTGTTTGACAGTGAATCGCTTAAAATTTCTTCTTGTCATTTGCTGGGTTTTTTTTTTTTTTTTTTTGTCTTACTAGCAAATATACTACTAAATTTTTTAACCAGAAAAGTGGATAATGATGACCTAAACAAATGCATAACTTAATATTTGCTTACAGTTAAAATGATTTAAAAAAACAAAAGACTGAGGTATGTTTAAGTGTTAGGCATGTTTTTATTTAAATTAAGCACAGTAAGGCCACACATAACCACAATCTAAATGGTGAATAAACCAGAAAAGCTGTTGATAGATGATAAGAGCTTAAAAATATCTACAGGATGCTGCATACAATCCATACCTAAAGAAGAGTGTGCCAGACAAACATTTAGGGCTTTTCAGCCTGTTATTTTCAAAAAAAAAAAACAGTAAAAGGAAGCAATTCAAAACAGTCATTACACCCTGGCATGACCAATAACAAGACTGGCATAGCATCATTGGAATGAGGAAATTAGTCTTCAATTTTGAGCCAGCCTTTTTTATAGTCTGTCAGCAGCTCTAGGTAGTACTTCCATTCTGGCTCACTGTCATACCGGACCTCAAATATAGTCTTAAGAGGGTTGGTGTGGGCCTCGTGGATACGCAGCACCTCTCCTCTATACCACACTTCTGATTTGTCCTCTTCTTCATACAAATGGTGGATCTTCTTTCCCACCAGGTCTGGGTAGTACAACCTCATGGCCCTCCGAGCTGTCTGGACAGCCGAACGCAGGACCCATCGCCTTCTGTGTTCAGAGCTGTGGCAGGCAGACAAGTAGGGACAGTATTTGATCTTTAAGAGTGATCTGCTTTTTCTTTTAGAAGAGCTACTGAGGGGTCTTAAGGTGTGAGAGAAGCTGCCTGTTCTCTGCCACCTGTGGGTTATTTTGGGCGTCCTCCTGTGATGGTCCGTCTCACTGCTCACCTCTCCCTTCAAATCCTCAGTCTGTGAGAGGGAAGCATCAGCAAACACTGCTTGGTAGCGGGCCTTTTTTCTGTTAAGACCTTTGCTAAACATCCTCCTCAGTTTAAGAATCATGCCTGAACAATTCTTGGATCTAACCAGAGAGTTTTCTGGTCCTGAGGACTGACTACCAGACTGCAGACAGGAGGGTTTCTGCGTTTCTGTATCACTGGGTGATGGAGAAAGCTCGTCAAAGGTCAAAGGACACATCCATGAATTGTCAGAAGTTGGGCTTTGTGGAATGAATGAAGAATCCTGCTCTACTCCCATACCATCACTTCCTCTGTTCTCAGTCTCCTCAGAGTGATTGGCAGTCAAGTTTGTCTTGAAAAATTCATTCAACACAAGTCCATTTACGGTCTTTCCTGTGTCATCTGGCTCTTCCTCATCTGACAAACTGTTGTCCAGAAACATGCGCTTCGAGCTGCTCTTTACCCTGCTTTTTGTTCCATTCCTGTTCAAATGTGATTTTGTTTCCTGGTCCACTCGATGTCTCTGGGGGTGTGGCTCTTGGGGTGAGACCGGTGAGGCAGGGATGTCTGAAAATACAGAAGTCTCCTCACTACTGTCATCTTTTTCTCTGCTAGCAGGATCATCCATATCTAATCCTGCAACACAGAGGATACAATAATGAAGAGAGGTCAAAATAAATACAAAAATATGCCAGATTTATTTTTTTTAAAAGTATTCTGACAAAATAGGAATGTAAGAGATAAAGAGTTTATAGAATTTAGTTAGTGATCAGGGAAAGCATTTGGACAGCAAGCCAGAGAGGGATGTTCAGGATTTGGGGTTCAAAAAAGAAAAAAAAAACAACACTTGTTTCCCAAGAGATGAATCATAAAAAGCCAGCTAGCATCTGCAAAGTCCAACACTCCCACACAGGCTGACAAATCAACCCTCCCATAGTGCTCATTCAGCACACAAGAACGATGGGAACCTATTCTATTAATATCAGCAGATATGATGATCAGACAACATGATCATGCACAATAAAACACCCTTTCCACAAAGACAGAAGGGAAGCTGTGGGTGTAAACACAAAGGCTGGGAAAAAGTCAGCTGCTACAAGGGATGCTATCAGTCAGGGACTAACAGCATTGAGGCAAGAGTAGGACAAGGGAAATGTTCAGATACCAAAGTCAAATGCTCCCAAACCATGTGAACTGTTAATAAAGTCAGCAGTGAACGGAAATTTCATTTAAACCCAGTTGAGTTAGCAAATTCTTGTGCCAAATAAAATAATAACTGTCAAAAGACACAAAGTAAAAAGAAAAAAAATTAAGGACAAGTCAGGTGATGTTCTATATTCGTCTCATTGTCAACAAATCCAGTGACAGCACAAAAACAAACAATGAATTAGACTTTCTAACAAGCATTGCCTATGCAGCCAAAGCCTGATATAACTTATTTAAGTGGGTAAACATTAGCATGAATTGAAATTGGCTTGGGGCTCAGAGTCACAGAAAAGCTGGGAAAATCAAAATATTGAATGACAGAATAACACATTTTGCTCTTTTTAACACAAAACAGAACATCACCAGCCTTGTCCGTTAAACACACGGGGACAATAAATCTTTTTCACAACTGCTCTCATTTAATCCCACTTCTCTCTATGACAGCACAGACGGTGACAAGATGATGATCACCATTTTCTCAAAACATGAACTTCTCTCCAGTCCAAAGGGCTCAAAATGTGCCCGTGCACAGTCTAATCCCCCTGTGCGCTGCCTGTCACTTCCTTCCTCTGGCAGTGTGATCCACCAGCCTGCCTTACATTCTTCAAGAGGTCTACTAATGCTAACAAAAAACAAAAACAAAAAAAGAAATCATGAAAGTCAGTTTCAGTTTTCCAGCTCAGCACCCTTCCCTCCACCCACCCATAATCATGCAACTTCTTTTGATTTGTTATTGAAAGCTAGCAGAAATTATTCCTGCTTTCTAATCAGGAAAAAAAAGTGAAGAATAGTGAGATTGAGGGACAACACAAAAAAATATACCTGGACTCTCTTTTGGGCATCAGGTGAAGTTGATTCTGTAAAAAATAAATGGATTTTATATTGAAAATGTATTGTTTATTTTGATTTGTTCTTTACAAAAGGGCCGATAATGCAGAAAATAGATTACTAAAAGACTGTTTGAGGGAAAAACTAGAAAACAGTTAAAAGTCAAAATATAATGCTTTTATAATATAATCCAAAAGAATCAGTAAATCACACCATCTAGCCAAGGGGGATTTCCAGAAATCTGCAAGGAAAGGCAGGAAATGCTGTTCCTTTGGCAGTCATGTTGTACATTATCAAACTAGAGGTATAATCTTTCGAAGCATTTGTCAAGAAACAAGGATTTACATCTGAAGTATCATATGAATTTTAGTGTGTACTACGATCTATCATAAGTAACAGTGAGAAGTGAGAACAGTGAGACCCACTTTTCACTCATGACTGACTACGTGACTGACTGTGCTGATAAAATGAATTGTAGTCTTAGCACTGAAAAACAGAAGTAGTCTCGTCCTATTTTAAAAGCCTTCAGTTTGTATATACATGCCCCTAAAAGAAGTGTCCATTACCCATCCATTTCCTGTCTCCTTCATAAACATTTGTTTACTTCAGCGTTAGTCATAAGAGGTGGTGTCCAACATGCACCATGAGGGGTAATTAACACAAGTGTTGCTTATCGTAACACCTCTAATTTGTCTGGCTTGACAGTACCAAGAGAGACAAAATGCCATAATACCACTAATTTGGAAAAAAAAGACTAAAATAAGTCTGAAGTGAACATGCACTCACCCAGATGTTTGCAGACACAGGCGTAGTACAAAAGGTTGACCACGTCAGCATAGATATCAGGCAGGTGTTTGAGGGACATCAGTCTCCTGAGCCGGGAGGAGCAGGCTCGTTTATGTAGCTGGATGAGGATCTTCTCTTCGGAGAGCGTAGTGGGCCGCAGCTCCACTTTGTGCTCCTGCAGGACCTGGTCGATGAAGTGGCCCTGCACCATTGGAAACAGCAGCTCCTTCATCACCAGCATGGGGAGGAACACCGCCCCTGTTCGCATGACGTGTGGAAAAGGACAGCGTTTCTGGGTGGTGTACTCTCTCAGCCTCTCAAGGACCTTATGGAGCGCTGACTTGATCTCCTCATTGAGCCACACTTCTCGGGCTTTTACCCCCAACAAACACGACACTTTCTGGACTTTGGTTGATGGAGATGCAGATTCAGTCAGTTCCAACTGAGACAACCAGGTTCTGAGCTCCTGCTCTGAAGAGGACGACACAGATTTGGATACCAGCTTGCAGAGGGAATGGTGCAACTCAAGGAAGTGCTTGCGGACTGGAATTGGGAGCTCTAGGTTTGATATGAAATCAGTTATTGGCTGTGCAGGTGGGTTCTCTGAGGGTTGAACGGGAGCGGGATGCTTCATATCAGGCAGAATGATTTTGTAGGTGGAAAGTTTCAAACACTGGGGAGGAATGTTTTTGAAATTTAGCTTTCTCTCAGATGGTTGAGGTGGAGTAATCGGTTTGGATTGGAGGCTGGCCACCGGTTCGTGCAGTGTGCATGCATCACCCTGAGAAGACGAATTCATCTGTGCAGTCGACTCAACAGGTTTGGACTCATCTGAAGTGCCATTTTCATCTGCCAGTGAGGGTTTACTTTCAGGTTCGTCAGGTTCACATTTATTTATCACCCACATGGGCCCACTGTCAGATGAACTAGTCTCTACAGGTTCTTTTTTGATTGTGACTTTGCTGCAGTCCGTCTGACTAACAGGAGACTCTACAGTGTTGTCTGTGTCTGATGCATCTACTTTTTCCACTTTAATATTTTTGGGTTCAAAGATTTCTACAACGGGCTTCTCTGAAGGAGTGTCTGGGCAGATTTCTTTGGGAACTGGACAGACAACAGACTGCTGCTCATCTCGATCTGGCCTTTTCTCTTTGATGTCCAGCTTGGTTTTTACTTCACAGTCCTCAGAGGACTGGATGGTTCTTTGAGGTACTCTGCCTGGAAATAACACTCCTGAGGCCTGCAGGTATGCTTGGTATGGCGCCAGACTGAAGACATTGTCAATGACTGGCATAGGAGGTGAGTCGGTTTTATTTCCTACTTGGACATTCTCCATTTCCACCTTTTGTCGTTTCTTAATAGGTTCCACTTCACATAAATCCTGACCCTCTTCTTTTATTTTGGTTGGTGGAGATGAGTGAGAAAAACTTCTCTTCAGGCGCCCTTTAAGAACAGTGGTGCCTGAACTGGACGTAGGACCATTGTATTTATTTCCTGTTGCAACTGAAGGGGGATAAATAATTTTTCTGACATTTGCGCTGTTGGTTACAGCTGTGTGGATGTGATCTGAACTGTGAGTGGGTGACCGGGGCAGAAATGCTGCTGGGGAAACAGGAAGGTCTTTTGACTGTTTCGGGCATGTAACCTGGGCTTCACAGGAGGAATAGTTCATGAGTCTGTTCATGTTTAAGCCAGCTGGTGGAAGGATGTGTCGGTCGAGGTGCAGGCTGGAGAGTGGGGAAAAAAATCTGTTCATTTGTATGCTGGGTGGTGAGACGCCAGGTTGGCTTATACATCTGGTAGGACTGGTTTGGTCCAAATGTAGGAATGGTGAGGGAGGTTGTGGCTGGTCAAAATGCAGGCTTGTGTTGGGTTTGTCCTTATGTAGATTGGTTGCAGAGGCCAAGGGGTGATTGTGTTGGCTGGATGGGGAAACATTTACGCTATTAGTGTGAAAACTAGGCGACGCGTGTTGCCTTTTTAGGGACGCTCTTATTTGGCTTGTGTTTAAATGAAATTTAGGGAATGCATAACATGGATAGTCAAAACCTTGCATAAAGGAATGATTTGGAAGCATTTCAGTGTTAGGCAAAGTCAAAGGAATTTCACCATGAAGCGACTGTGGCACTATGTAATGCTCCCGGGGGTTTGAGATTGTGTGTTTAAGAATAACAGGGACATCTTCTCTCTGCTTACTGCCAATATTTTTACACCGCGTGCTGTTTTGTACCTCCTCATTTGCCTGGGGGTAGTAAAACACTGGGTGCTGTGTTAGCTGGCCATATTTGGACATGGGAGAGCGTTCCTGATAAACCTCTGAGGTCATATGCTCATATGTAGGATGGGAGGGGTATAGGCCAGAGTAGCCTCTGGGGGAAGCCTGCAACCGCTGACTCTGCTCACTTAAAGAACCAAACAGTGTGCGAGTTGGGGTGCAGGGGTAACTGCTATAGTTTGGGTCAATCATAGGAGGCAAAGTCCTTGCTGTACTTGGGCTGTATGTCTCCAGAGTCATCCTCTTCACTGGTTCTGCATGGGACTCAAACCGTAAACCTCTCTGTTGCAGCAGTTTGTCTTGTGCCTTCCTCTGAGTGTAGTGAGCATCAGTTTGCATCCAGTCGTGCTCATATACAGTGTTTGGTATTCTCGGAGAGCCATGCTCCACACTGTATCGTTGTCCTATCACACAGCCCAGTTCATTACAGCAGGGGTTATGTCTGTAAACTGGCCTTGGAATTGCTAGGTAAACAGAGTTTTCAGATGGAGGAGATGAAGTCTCCCCTCCAGTTTTTTGTTTTCTAACAGCTACTGAGGTAGCAGCTGTAGGACTGCTGATACCAGGACTTTTAGTGTATATGGTAAAGCCCTGTTTTACTGGGGTGTGACACCGAGAGGAAGAATGACAATGTCCTTCCTCTGAAGAATTGCTGTCTTGCCTATAAAGTATGCGGTTCTGTCCCTCCATGCCAGAGAGGTGACTCATAGGACTTCTGCCATCCAGCAGAGAAGTCTTTGAGTTGCTCCAAGGTGGTGTGAATCCTGCTCCATCCTTTCCTCTGGGTTCATAAGTAAAGTAAGACCCGCTGTACTGCAGTGTATGCTTATCCAGGAAACCAGACATTTTTTCTGGCTTTGATAGTCCTGTGGCTGCTATAGTCCCGTCATATAATGGCATCTTGCTTTGAAACACTGGGTCAATGAGGGGCTGCATTGACTGGCTGCTCATCATGTAGTAACTTTGTTATGATGGTGCACTAATATGGCTCCAGATCTAAGAATATAAAAACAACAATTAGTCACTGGCATTCATTTTTTAATTCATTCAATATTTATGAAAGATTTCAAGAGATCCATCCCTTTAATTAGACTGAATACACTCTGGCACCAGACTGAGGTGGCAGGATACTTAGAGAAAAATACAAACTTTTCACACTTAAAAAGGAGTAGGTAGCAGCTAGCTTAAGGCCGTTTCTTATCCTTGACAGGTCTTGTGGCTTATCACATGTATGTTACATATACACTTATCAGCAAGAGCACTCTGGTGGAAGAAAAGTGCAACACAACAAGGAAGTAACACTTGTGCAATGCTAAGAATGAGGTCAGTTTCCTAAAGACAGCTAATGTGATGGTTGCCACATGTTGCAATAAACAAACTAGCTCTGGTGGTGCAGCCTCCAGCATTACTGGTTATGGTGGTAACCTAATATCCATGTGAGACTGAAAGCAGTCTTCACTTCAAGGCCACAGCTACAAATACGAGAACTACAATGTGACTGAATTATTGTGATATATCTGAGTCCTATTTGATGCATTTCAAAGGTGTTGCTATGACCTATTTCCGATGTCTGAAGGTGTTATCACGGTCACATCAAAAAGGCTCAACTTATCACCTTATCTGACAGATAGTTCGCAGTAGTTTATAGACCCAACACTACAGCAGACTATGTTTCTATTCTGTATTTTTTCACCACAAGCCCTCAGTCATACCATAGTTCCTTTTTCACACACTTCTCCAATGAAAGGGTGCAACTTAACTGTTATTTTCCTTTTCAAGACATCTGCTGATTACTTTGTCAATCACAATTTTCCAGAACAAACTATGATGCCTTCAGATGTCTCATTTTGTCCCAAAAATAGTTGTGGTCAGTAAATGCTTGAAAAAGTGACTGAATATATGAATCAATTATTAAAAAAAAAAAAAAAAAAGCTATCAATTAATTTTCTGTCAATCAACCAATCAATTAATCAACATATAATTTCTGTGCTACTTCATGACCTGTTAGTCCAATCAGTTAGTCCACAACAATTACTAGAAAACAACATGAATCTAACCTTTCTAAGCAAAGATATAGAAGTGTTTCTGTTCTTTGTATTGTCTTCTTTTTTCTTAAGTTCTCTGTCTTGTTCTGCAACTGGAGCTCTTCTTAAAGCGATGCAGCGTGTGTGAAGACATTAGAACTTATGGAAAAAGAGATTTGTGTCAGCAATCTCTGGTCCCATCATGGTCTATTAAAGCACTTGTGAAAAACAGAGCACATGTCAGACTCAATGTCTTCAAGAAGAGTGGGCTGATACCAATATTTATGCCCAGTCTCATGGCAAATATAAAATGTGGAAGGTTGGGATTTGACCATTTTAAATGTTTAATTTTGACAGATTTTTTTTAGAGACTTAGCCATCACAGCCCATCCACTAACACTCCAACCACTGCTCTGCTTCTCATAATATCCTCACATAACCTGTCAAGTATATCAAAACTTATGTGAACATGCATTACAAGTAAATTTACTTTATCTGAGGATCACAGTAGCATTAGAAATGTAGTATGTTATTAGAAGCTAGTATTTTATATTGGGGTGCAACTAACAATTATTTTCATTATCAATTAGTATGCCCATTGATCAGATTATTTCAGATAGATAATATCTGTGCACACTTTATGGCAACTTCAACATCAGTGAAAATCCAAGCTGTCCCTGCATTTACCCATTATCACAATATTACTGCGTGCTCATCTCCTAATTTTGGCTTCTCCAACAGGCTCCAGAAGGCAGCACAACACAATCATCTTGTAAGAGGAGAGAGAGAAAGATGACCTGAATATCTGTGCCCAAAAAAAAATTACAGCAACAGCATTAATAGTACAGGCTTTTTTTTTTTTTTTTTTTTTATTGGTAACTTTTATTATCGGCCATGTTCTCCCATTGGTGGATAGTCCCCTCCACTTTACCCCCCCCCCCACCCCCACCAAAAAAAACCTAACAGATCATAGTGCAAAATAGCCCTGCTGTCCGTTGACAGGCAGCCAAGTTCAGAGCATAACATCTGTCAATATATGTTGAAACAGCTGTATCAGCTCCTATGAACCCAGACATCTAGAAAACTGTATGATTATATTAATGCTACAATAATAATAATAATAATAATAATGTTACATATAGGCTATGGTGAACGGTTAGTGAACTCAACACTGTGGCCCCACATGGGCCTCATTAAGACTAAAGTCAGGCCCGTGCCAATACCAGCAGATTTGATCTCCTCATCCTGTTGACACCTCTCAGAAAAGTACAGAGCGATGGCTTATCTGCGTACAGCGAGGAGAGTGTGGTTTGTGTGCATGGAGGAAACTGCGCAGAGGTGTTTTCAACGGTCTGAAAGCCGCACACTGTATGTGTGTGTGTGTGTGTGTGTGTGTGTGTGTGTCCGCACTCCCAGATCTGTAGGGCAAGGGTGATGGGGAGTGGGTGACTTCCGAAAGCAAACCGCCTCATCTGACAGGCTGAGCCTCAAGAGTGTGTACATCACTTCATTCCAGCTCGTCTCAGAGTTATTCATCATTTGTTGGATAAATGATGAGTCTGCCAGAGCGAGGAAGGTTGGAAGATATCAGCGTGTTCACATGACATGAAAAAAAAAAATCATCAGCTTCCGTAAGTTGGTCTCAAAGTAAAAAAAAAAAAAAAAAAAAAAAAAGTCTCACGTCCAGGCATAAAAAAAAAACAACAAAAAAACGGAACTTAAACTTTGCAAAGAAGTTTTTTCTTTTTCTTACAGTATAGTTACAGTCACGGTAACATGAAAACACGAACTCGCTGCCCTGCCTCCACAAACAGCTGCTCAAATTAATAACTTTAATATGATACAGAGCTCGGCTGACAGACGTAGTGCTAGTGATTTCCACACAGGCGTCACAAAGCACGACAAAGCCAACTAAAAACCACCCTGTGGGTTCAAAAGAAAGAAAGAAAAAAAAAACAACAACAACAACAAATCAGCACCGCTTCAAATGCTTGCGACGGACGCACGGATCGATCTGGCGACATGAAATAGTTTCACACGCTTTCCTGGAGGACACGCTCATGCCTGTGATACCATTTGCCCCCCCCCCCACCTCTCTCTCTCTCTCTCTCTCTCTCTCTTCCTCCTTCCTGTCTCATAATCCGTCGTTAATTCAGACGCATGATGACTGAGCAGTTCATAAGTTTTCTTACCTCGCTGCTGCGGTGACAATTGATGATTTCCACAAAGACTCCATGAAACACAGCTGCCAAGGAAAGAGGGAAGAGCCCGTTTCTCCTCTCGTTAGTGGACTTGTCAAGCCCGGACGCGCCAAGAGGGAAAAAAGAAATCCCACGGTGGCCTGCCGGGAGGTCTGAGCGGCTCGCCCGAGGTCCACGCTGCTTTTGGAGAAGTTAACAAACCGGAGAAAAGACAAAAGGGGAGGAGGAGGATGGTCTTTGATCAATAGGCGGAGTCACACCCTCTGTCTGTTCGCGGCTTGTTTTCTACACATGTGATGTTTTCTTGCGGCCGACTTGCTCACTTTTATTGGCTGTGTCCTAACGTCCGGCTGCCAGCTTGCATGCTTCTGCTGACGCAACAAATAACCTAGTGGTGTGTGGTTGTTGTTGTTTTTTTTTTTTTGTTTGTTTGTTTTTTTCATTCATTGACAGATAACTATTGCTTGAATTACTGATTTTTCTATAGAGTTAGGTTTTACTCCTCTCTCTGCTGTTCCCAAACCAGAGTTTCGGTCCCTGTCCTCAATGGAAGGGTGTGTGTCTGTGTCTTGGTGTGTGTGTGTGTGTGTGTGTGTGTGTGTGGGGTGGGGGGGTATCACCTAATTAGTAGTTAATCCGAAGTCTTTTGCATGCACCAATTTCCATCCTTTCCTCTCTATGCATAATTTTTTGGTGAAGAATAAGGCACAGAGAAAGTTGAGGACCAGGGGAACACATCTGTAATGATATCTGCGGCAAGAAAATGAATTTCATGGTAGTCTGATGACAGCATGATGAGACGTTTCCCTTGAAAAACACCATTGTTAGTCTTGCTTCATGACAGAGGCAGTGCTGTAGAATGTTAAAAAATAGTAAAGTAAAACATTTACTGAACTACAAAACAAGAGGGTTAAGGATGAGTCTGACATATATAAAGTGTTTGTGAAGGCAAAATACTGCGATGAAGGAAAGCTCTAGTACAGATTCACCGTTTGTTGACCTCATCCTAATGTAGTTAATGGTTGACCTCAGTTGACTAAAGTTGAAATCAGGTCAGTCATTATCTCAGCCACACTGTTTTACCTCTTCTCATCGCTCATGACCTACATTTCAGTTTGTCCATGAGCAGTGGCAGACACAATTACTTTACACTGTAATAGTACTAGTGAAGTAGCGGCGTTTCACTTCACAGCATGCCTAGTACTTTAATCAGATCATCACCAACCTAAATTCTTCCACTTGATTTACCCTCTGAATGAGTTCATTTCTTGTTGCACTTGCATCATACCGGTCCCTCTTCACCCGTGAGTTGGAGTCTAATTTGTGCGTCCCGTGGGGCTGCCACAGTTTAGTCTCGACAAGTTGGTGGCTTCCATCCGTCTCTGAGGCTTTGCAGGTAAAGAGATGCTCATCGAGGGGTTTGGCTGAGGAGAGAAGGCAGGGACGTTTCCCCACAGAGCGCTCTCACATCTCCCCTATTTCCAGTTACCATGGCATTACAGCTTCAGGCTAACCAACACAAGGCATCAAGGGGCTAAAAGTGTGCCATATGGGTACAGCAACACAGATGTTCAAACATAGAAGGCAAATGATGCATTAAACACATACAGTATTGGAGTCGGCTGTTAGAAAGATATTTCTAAACTGGAAAGGGAAACAGACACAGACAGGCAGTGCAGCATTAACAGATAGAAAACTGCAAAAAAAAAAAAAAAATAGGGTATATGAGATATTCTCATATACCCTGAAACACCTCATGGACCTGTTGCTAGTCGTTAAGTCAGTGAATGATTAGACAGAATGAGGAGAAAATTTGATTATCTGTTTCATTTAAAGTGACCTGCTTCCTCTTATTTCCTGATACTCATAAATATCAGCAGCATATGCAGAGCTGCCAGCATCATTCTGTTGAAGATTATCTCTCTCTGTGAAACTTCCTTCTGTTAAATATCTAATAAAAATAAATACATGATAATTCATATTTAACGCTTAGCTGATGGTTCTAACCGTTTATATGGTAAACAAATCAGCTCAAAGAAGGGTTTGTCTGTCCTGGGGCTATCAACGTGGCTTATATTTTCTGTTCAGAGGGTGGAGAGGAGTTGCAATGAGTAGTTGTGGTAAAACTGAGAAGTAAAAGTGTGGGTGAAAAAAGTCGGATGTAAATTTCAAGAGGCTTTTATTTCAAGAGGCTTTTATAAGTCAGTTTACTGTAAATTCTCAGATATACACACAATCACATAGTGCTGACATAATATTTCTAATGGCAGAGACACAATTTTATAATTGCTTATTGTGTAACATACAGTACAATATGTATAGAAACTAGGCCTACACATAATATAATGAACATAAAAGGTACAATATATCGACTCGTGAGAGAAGTGCACCTCATTGATTTCTACTTGCTCCTGAGTGAATCCACAAGGTGTTTACCACTTTTAAACATCTGAGAGTCAATGAAGTGAGTTGTGGTGACACAGGGAGCAGAGCAGCTGATCTCTCAGGATGTAGTTTCTGATGAAACACAGGCGAACATTCCCAGAGGCCAGAAAATACACTTTGCACCTAGAGACTGCTCAAGTTGCATCAGACACATGAGATGCATGTGCACCCGACCGTGCACATGTTATCACAGACAACAAGATATCATATAGGTGTAATGCATATTTGCCATCCCATGTTTGTGGAGTATACTGTAGAACGTACTCACTATGAAAAGTATGCACTGAGTAATGTGGATGGCTGACTTTGCTTTTTTTAAACGCTCGCTGCTCAGGTAGCATGTGTATATATTTCATTTTCAGAGTCACTCCACTGCAGCTTTCCACCTCAAGTTCAGTGCAATTAACAAATCTACTCATACTACACATGGTTCCACTCAGGCTATAATATTTAACTTAAGCTGCAGCAGGTTAACTTTCAACAATCTATCATAGCACAGTAAAGTGGTAACTCCAAAAATTCCTTATTGCAAATACACTACTGGGTAAAAAAAAAAAAAAAAATCTTAAATTCACTTTGATAAACAAAGTACTTTTCTCGATAAAAAGCTGGAGCTGCATGCTAATAAAACTTTGCAATTAGATGTTTCTTTTACTTCCTGTTATTGATTTGAGTCATTCTAGATTGTGTCTACATTGTGTTGCTCTTGCGTGCTGGTTGTGTGGTTGTCTTGTTCTTGGTCTCTTGATCGCAATAAAATGATCAGATTGTTATGTGATGAGCTGGTATGCTGCAGGGTCAGTTTCTTGCAGACTTCAAGCTTTATCGTCTGTTATGTTTAGCTTTGTAAGCCTTTGTTTTCAATAGTATTCCTTTTATAAACTGTGGGATTCACAACAAAAAACAGAGGTTTGATAGAGCATATGAGAGAGAGAGTATGATAATATTATTTGTCACACTGTTCAGAAACATCTTGATGTAAACATCTTTTGATAAACAGGAAATCAAGTCACAGTGGAGATGATTAGTATGTTTGGTCTTGAAAAGCAAAGCTTTGATTAGTTCACCCTGCCTCTGACTACAGCCTATCTGCAGTTTTAGTGATTTCACCATAGCTGTGAGAACATGGTGTTTATTCCCTTTGGGCACACCTGCATGCTGCACACTCCCACAGTGCTGTCAAGGCTGCAATGACACTCCCCTCACCGGCGTGGCTGATGTAATGTGCCTCTGGCCTCATTAACAGAAGCACAAAGCAGCCAATAGCAGCAGGACAAGTTATGGCTCAGGGAAGGATGCTTCTCATTTGGAGAGCCATTCACACGGCTCCATGTGCTACAACCTCGACTACTGAACAGAAACCATGCCCCCGGTTATTTGCAAACCAAATTTCCCCCGCTTCCCTTGGATTTGGTGGGAACACAGATAAACCAAGATAAAACATAACTATCTGGACAGCATAAAGAAAAAAAAAACATGAGCAGTACAAATGTCTAAATGTTGGATATAAAGGAAGGACTCACTCTCACAGCAGAGAGAGATATCAGCGTTTTGGAATTAAGTTTACAGTTTGACGAATAAAATTAATGATTCACCAGCGATGGGTTTATCAGGAGCACTTTTTTGAAGAGTGCCATAAATTTGTAAAAGCTGAAAGACAATAAGAAAATAATTTTAATGATCACCTTCATACTAACAGCACTAATTAAGACTGTGCTTGTGAATGTCAAGCTGTTATGTTCTTGTCAACAGTTTTTGGTCTGTGGATGACAATGCGTGAGTATTTATATTGTTGTTTATTAAACAGCGATGATGTGAAGATGATGAAGGAAACTCCGCTGACACCGTCTTGCTTGCATAAAGAGGTTTATTACAAAGAAGTCCAGCATCAAATCAAGCACCATGGATTGCCTGAGAGAGGAGTCGAAGCCAACATGAATCTCCTCTGAATAACAGCTCCAACTACCCGCTTATATAGGTTGGTTGTTTTCGTGAACCTAAGGTAAAACATATGGTTCCTATAAATAAAAAAGGGCTTCATTACATAAGATGAGGGAGTTATCCATCTCCCAATGACACCTAGACCTTTTGACCTAGAGCCTCTTAGCTAAGGCCCTTAAATCTTTTTGACCACGGGACCCCTAGCTAAACATACCAAACCCATAAAGTCACATAACATATAGAACTTCAGATACTACAATATCTTGAACTCTAGTCTAAAATGTGTGTTATGTTTCCTAAACAATAATGTTACAGAGGAGACAAACCTCCAATATTGCCACCCAACAAGGTTCAGTTTATTACAAGTAAGACAGTTGTTACAGTCTGCGTCTTCTCACCGATACGGTATAAACAAGCCATTGTCTAGTTCGGTTCCTTGACACAATCCAGACTGGTACGTTTCACTGTTAGGAGATGGTGGGTTTTAACAAAGATAAACATGTCTAACGCTAATGTGAACTGTGGATTTCATCACTTTTTACCTTTGGTACTTTCAGTCATGATAAAAAAGCATTTGGTAAAAAGCACTTTGGAACATCTACCAACCCTTGGTGTTTCCTTCAAAAGTGTATGTTTGCTGATCAGAAAAGCCAGTCTGTCAAACTGCCTTGTGGGAAGATTTTCCGCTCATTTGTCTCAAATAATTAACCCCATAGGCACCATGATACCTACTACTGACTAAAATAAGAAAATGTTCACAGTGAAATTGATGGCACAATAAGCACATGCATTTAATGTTTTTCTTTTCTTTCTTTTTTTTTTTTTTTTTTTTTTTTTTTTTTAAATTGTATAATGACCACCTTGCTGAGTTACATCGAGTGTGTTGCTTTGAGCAAAGCAAACATCTATGTTCTCTATATACTGTATGGTATGTGAAAGTATGCCAGTTATTGCTGATGAAAACTGATCTCACAATGACATACAAAACCACATTTGTGACCTTCATTTTGTGAAGCATAATGGGGAAAAAAAAAAAAAAATCAAGTCAGGTCCATTTTTATTTACATAGCGCCGGAACACAACAGAAGTTATCTCAAGGCACTTTTCAAATAGACCAGGTCTAGACTTTACTCTCTGTAATAATATTTACAGAGACCCAACAATTCCCACCATGAGCAAGCACTTGGTGACACTGGCGATGAAAAACTTCCTTTTAAGAGGCAGAAACCTCAAGCAGAACCCGATTCAGGGTAGGCAACCATCTGCCTTGACCGGTCTATCATTTGAGAAAATAAAACAAAACTTAATTTTTAAGTTTAATTTACACATTTTACACATTTTACCTTTGATACAGACGGTATTTATCCCATTCTGATAACAGCCCTGGAATTACAAGCAGGTAGACTATCTGAACCTCAATGAAGTTGTTACTTTGTATTTATACGTTAATTTGACTAACCACAAAAATATGACCAGTATAACAACATCTGTATTAAGTGGAGCATATCATGAACCAGGATTATCCAACTGTTTCTCCATTCAACCTCACCCTTTTTCAAAAGGGTGGCAGTAAGGCACCATTCTTTGCTAACTTCCTTTAAACAGGAAAGACAAAGACATATATAATAAGCATTTTCAGTGTTGGAGGTCACAGAGCATACACATGCATTTCAGCGTGGATGACAGACATTTAGACCACAAGCCATGCCAGGAATTACATGAGATCCTAAAACAAAGGGTAAAGGTGCTTGTTGGGCTGCCCTAACAGGTGCAACAAAACTTACAAAAGAGTCAGAGATGCCAGTTCATGACAGTGTGTACACACCCACACAATCCCAAGAGGAGGAGTTGTCCGGTAAAAGGTTAAACACAAACTCATTTCGAAGACAAGTCATCATCTTTATTTATTCTTTTTATTAGTCTTTGGCGTCAGTTCAATGTATAATACAAAGTGACGTTCATGTTTTCTCAGATGACTCATCTTGTGCCTGAAGATACTGTTTGACAACACTTACAATGGTCGATACCTCTGCCATGGCGCCTTTACCTGCAACAAAGTGAAGAATTACTGGTTCCACAAACACCTTCTACAGTGAAGAATGAATGATCAGTCAGTGGCCTGGAAGCAATTATTCAAATGACCATGCAAGCCCTCCATACACCCTTTAATAAACATATGCTCTTGTACATACACAGGTTTGCATATGTGGATTTGTGGCGAGTCATTGAAGTGTTTTGTTCATTACTCACCAATGACTCAATGACACAAAGCACGGTCAGGAAGCTGGCCTGTGCTAAGACTTCAAAGTAAAAGATTTACAGAATAGAGAATTTATGAAGCTATTGCGTTGAGATTAGAAGTTGGTCTAAATCTTCATTTGGTCATTTTTAAGACTTTGTTAATTGAGTACTTTATATTTTGTTTTTAAATCTTTATCTGAATGCATTTCTGTACGTAGGCGTTTAACAGGACATAAAAAAACGTACACCCTGTGGATATTCTCAAAGAGGCACTTGCACAGAAGTGTAGTCTTCCCAAAGCAGTAATCTTGACAGCAATTTGTCTTCTGCTGTACCGTCTGTGTATACCAGTCATTACTTCACTGAGCTGTTAAAACCCTTAGTACTTTCAGTCCTTTGTCAAACAATTATAACATCTTAATGGACAGATCAGGAAAACTATTCCACAACCTACACCTTGGGCCATTTACAGTGCATTTAGAAAGAATTCAGACCCTTTTGCTTTTTTTCACATTTTATATGTTGCAGCCTTATGCTAAAACAATTTAAATTCATTTTCTCCTCATCTACACTCAATACCCTATAATGACAAAGCAAAAACAGATTTTTTATGTATCACATCAGTATTCAGACCCTTTGCTTTGACACTTGAAATTTAGATCAGGTGCCTCCCGTTCCTCTTGATCTTCTTTGAGATATTACTGCACCTCAACTGGAACCACCTGTGGTAAATTCAATTGATTGGACATGATTTAGAAAGACATGCCTGTCTTTATAAGGTCTCACAGCTGGCAATGCATATCAGATCAAAAACCAAGGCATGAGATGAAGGGAACTGCCTACAGAGCAGAGACTGTGTCGAGGCACATAACTGGGGAAGGCTACAAAAACAATTTCTGCTGCATTGAAGGTATGGTGGAAATTTCCGTTATAAAGACTTGCAAATAGAAGAGTATCTTTCTGTGTTTTATTTGCCTTCAAGTGGGCAACACAATCATCAACAGAGTATCAGACTGTGTGAGTGCTGAGGTACTCTCATACTTGCTATTTATACAATACATGGTGGTGTGGCTACCCAAACATGAGCAACTGTAACTCATCATGTTTTATCATACAGTCTGCATCTGTAGCTACACTTTGATATATAGAGTACTGTCCTTGCTAATTGCCTCTTAAGGAGTAAACCTCACTGATTTACTAAATCATTGATCAAAGGTTAAGGCTGTACAGAGGTTATGGTTGTATTTCACTGTGCAAAGGGTATTGAGAGGTTAAGGCTATATTTTTCTGTACTTTTCCACTAAAAAGAGCACAGCATAATTCTTAAGTGGAAGAAGTTTGGAACAACCAGGACTCTTCCTCTTCCTAGAACTGGCTGCACAACCATACTGAGCAATCAGGGAGAATGGCCAATTGCACTTTATTTGGATATTCTGCTTACACTGCATTTACAGAGTGTTTGTAACATTTCACTAATATTTGTTGAACATTCTGATGTTCAACAATGTAATATACCAACATTTAGCCAATAATTAGTAAACCATTTAATGGTTAGAGTTGGCGAAAGTTAAATGGTTGAATCTCAACTTATAACCTGTTGAAATGTTACAAATACTCTGTAAACTCCTTGTAGTGTTACCAAAGTGCCTTGAGAGGTGACTAAGAACCACTCTAGCTGAGCTCCAGAGATCCTGTGTGGAGAAGAGATCAACTTCCAGAAGGACAACCATCACTGCATTACCCCACCAATGTGGGCTTTATGGCAGAGTAGCCATAAAATCTCCTCAGTGAAAGACACGTGAAAAGCTACTTGGAGTTTTCAAGAAAAAAAAAAAAAAGCACCTCTCTCAGACTGTGAGAAACAAGTCTGAAGCAAGCCAGGCACCGTTCACCACCTGTCATCACCAGCCCAATACCATCCCAATAGTGGAGCATGGTGGTGGCAGCATCAGGCATGGGGGTGTTTTTCAGCAGCAGTGACTGTGGGACCAGTCAGGGTTAAAGGAAAGTTGACTAGGGCAAAGTACAGAGATATCTTTGCTGAAAACCTGATCCATGGCGTTAGGTTCAACTTTTAACAGGACAATGAACCTATGCACACAGTCAAGACAACACACAAGTGGCTTAGGGACAACCCTGTGAATGTCCTTGAGCAGCCCAGCCAGAGACCTGACCTGAACCCAATCAAAGAGACACCTGAAAATGGCCAATGGTCCCCACCCAACCTGACAGAGATTGAGGATCTGCAGAGAAGAATGGCAGAAAATCCAAGTGTGCAAAGTTTGTCACACCCAAGAGGTCTCAAGGCTGTAATCACTGCCAAACGTGTTTCAACTAAGTACTGAGAAAAGGTCTGAATAATTATGTCAATGCGATTTCCTAAAATTCTGTTTATGCTTTGTCAAAATGGGGGTTTGAATGTAGATTGATGAGGGGGAAAAAATTATTTATACAATTTTAACATAAGGCTGCAACAATGCACTGTAAATTGGTTGAGAAAAGAAGAGTCATGAGACAATAAGGCTAGACAGAGACAGCACTGCTATCACAACATCTAAAGATTCAACTAATGTTTAGGCATGTTAAGCTGAACGTATGCCAGACCTTCAGGTGTGCCAAATGGCAATAAAAAAACAGACTACCTTCCACACACAAAGTCTACAATATACTGCCAGACATTACTAGATTAAAACTGCTTGTAGAAATATACTTGGCCATGCTGCAGATGACATAGCAATGATGTGTATCTGGCCTTCTATGTCAGGGATTATCTGAAGAAAGAATCTTTGGTAGGTTTACAAAGCACACTGAGCAGGTTGATATGCCCTCCCACGCTGCCAACATTTGCAGTTTCCTATGATTCATGCAGTCTCCTGCTCAGTGGTGATGTTTGTTATGAAACTGGGGACCCAGGAAGTGCTCTCTGTTATTACAGAATGGAGGGTAAGCCTTTGTTTTGCTAATTTCTCTGCAGTTGAGTTTAAGTCTGTACTAGGACACTCCACGGTTCCCCTGCACTTTGTGAAATGGTGATGGTCAAGCCCTCCTACTTCCTCTTATCAGTCTGAGGCTGTGTCTGGGGCCTTTCATTTAGTTCTGTTAGTAAAGACATAGCTCAGTTTGGTCAGCTGTTGTGCACTGTTGTGCTCTCTAAATGGCATCCTTCTGCCTAACAACTTCTTTTTCTCCATGGGGATCTGGAGCTGTTTCCAAATCAGATGGGATATATAATACTGCCAATCTGAGTCTGACCCATGGTCTTCTCTCAGTGGAATATATCTGGAATACTTCAACAGGCATCCTAGTAGGCTCAAACCACCTCAAATGGCACCTTTCAAAGGAAAGGAACAGTGGTTCTAATCCAAGCTCCTGCCCACATTTTCTTTCATGAAAAGTAGCTCATGATATGTGCAGGTAGTGGCATAAGGTAATTGGTTAATTAATGAAATTTACATGCATGGCAAATTAGATTATGGTGTAATTGGAGGACCAGGGTCTCAGAAAGGGTCATGAGGAGCCCCCATAATTTTCATGTCTACACAATGGCTATGAAACAGGTGAAACAAAACAGACTACTTGAAGTGGACGCTCAAGATTAACTTCATCACGCGTAAAAAATAATGCAATTGGATACATGCCAAATAAGGTTAGTTTGATCAATTCAGAAGGGAGAACCTGGAAATAATGCGGAAAATTTCCCAATAACCACTAAAAAGGTGTTACTGTGGGGAATAAGGTCCACGGCATATAAAGCGATGCATGTTGGACTCTACTTCAGTGTCTGTGATCATGAACCAACCTTGGATTGCTGTATTTTGCCTAAAGCAAAATAAATGTTAGAATTATACTAGACTCTGCATTGTCTCCATATGTTTCTTGACTCTTGAGTGTTTATTCTATTCACTGAGTAAATTAATATTGTTATAAAGCTGAGTGTCACAGAAGACCGGAAGATCAACTGGCTTTGTCTGAAGAGTTCTCCGGTGACAGGAGACCGAAAAAACTTTCCAAATAAGGATTGCCATTCAAAAGCTTTCTTGTAGTACTTCTCTTTATATTGGAGCCACTAAAGTGTGCTTTGTACTGCATCTGTAACCACACCCAACAGAGATGTCATAACGTACTAACTCACCTTAGAGTACACTTCTACATCACTGAAGCAAAGTGAGAAGTTAAACCAAATGGAGGAGGAGGATTTTTTTGATAAGTGGCTCTTCAAATCAACATCAACAGTCTGTTTACACATATGGAGACTTGCATCTGAAACCTGTTTTTATATATATATATATTTATGCAAAGATGGATATTTATCTGGGTGTGTTTTGTCAGTGTTTCTTGTTGCTTTTGCCATCTTTCTGCTCTGTCATGTATTTAGCTCACCTTCTGCTTATTTTACAATTACAGCACTTAAAATAACTTATTTGTCATATGAGGTAAGTGTTAGTTTTTACATCACCCGCAGACTTAAAAACTGTATATTAAATAATAAAATCTATATTTAAATGACTATAATGCAGTTCTAATCTATATAATGGAAATGTGAATAATTAATGTTATTCTAATTGTTATGGTCAAACCAAGAGGGTCTTGCATTGTGAGATTTTATAAGGTGAAAGGCTTAGATTTTTCATGGTATTAAAACCCACCTTCGTCTCCACACACTAGCTTCTTAGAAATGCAGGGGATTTCAACATATCCAAACTCCTTCAAACTGGATACCTGCTGGGCTGTAATAGGATGCTGCCACATAGCTGTATTCATTGCAGGGCAAAAGAGGAGAGGCCGAGTGGTATCCCAGGCTCTTACCACACATGTCTGCCAAATAATTTCAGAGAAATCATGGAATAAATTGTTATTTGTTGTAACAATTTGTAGGTAATCAGATAAAAGTGTCATGTTCTCACCAGCAGATTGTCACAAATGCCATTAGCAATCTTTCCAAGAGTGTTGGCATCGAGGGGGGCAATGACAAGTAGGTCTGCCCAGCGCCTTAGCTCAATGTGTAGCACAGGGTCAGATCTCTGTGTCCACATCTAGAACAGAGACATGCTGTAAGGCACACAACTAACTTACTTACTTCCTGACTACTTTTCTGGAATGCATGGTGCTGTAGACTAGGGTTTCTCAGTGTTTTCTGACCCTTAACCATGTTTTTATGTTTCAAAATTCTCATCTGCTCAGGAACTGGAAAGCTGTCATGTGAATTCTTGACAACTCATGCTACTCTAAAATCACTCAATCAGTCACTCAATGTGACTGAGCATGGCATTAGTTTATATTTGAATTTCAAGAGCATGAAGAAAGGTTCAAAGTGATTATAAAACTGGTATCGAATACCTATTTAATTCAATATTTCATAAAAAATACAAATTCTTCAAACATTAATTTTAGCTTATTAGTGGCACCAAGTTTGAGAGGACTGTCAGTTGTATACCATGACATTTGACAAACTCATTGTTACCTCCCACTCATCTTTGTCACTGTAGATTTTTACTGAAACCTCTGCAGGATTGTAGAAGTGCTTGGCATGCTCCGTAGTGATCACTCTTACATCCACCTAAACCATAAAACAAGACAGAGAAATTCATTGGGATTTTTTACAAGCACTTTAGTTTTGCTATAGTGCTGATGAGTTGGAAAACTAAAAGGAGACACCTATAAATAGCAAGTGACTGATCTTTATCTTGGGGACCATTTAATGCGTCTTTCACTTAAACATACCTTAGCAGCTCTCACAGAGTCATGTGATTAGATGTACACAATAACAGTGGGCATATAGTTTTGAATGCAATAACATGTTTTTACACCATATGACCTGTATCCCGCAGTATTTATTTATATATTTTTTGCAGCCTCTGTCATAATTTTATTATTTGCTATTATCATACCCACATACATTCATTACTTTATGTTATTACCAGAATTGAGTTTCTTGACACCTCAGCTGTAGTTTTAAGAGCTCTCACTCTCGCTCATTCTGAATTTTCCCTGCAACAATTAAGTCTAATTAAAGAGCTAAATATTTCTCAAACTAGCTGTTTCTATGACAGATATCCCACTTTTGTCCTGTCACAAAAGCAAGCAACTGTCATTTTATCAATTTAAAAGTAAACAGTGGCTACAGATGTTGCTCACTGGTGAATGGTCCACTGTAGTTTTATAATCAGTCATTACATTGATTAATTGGTTCATATTAAATCCCTCTGCTCCCTGGAGCATCAACTTAATCCAAATATCCAAATCCAGCTGTGGAGTAGCAAAGGGTTTCATTTTCACTCAAATGAAACACATATTGTTAGTTGGAAGTGTCGGTTAGAACAAATATTTCTGTCTACAGGCTTGAGTTGTAGCCATTACAAATACAATTCAGAAGAATATAAAATAATGTATTGATATTACTACTCAAATACAACAAAGCTGCATCATTATTGTGTGTCATCCTTATCTCCCTTTCTGACACTAAACCTTTTCACTGCTGTTTCGTTTCCCACTGACAGTCTATTTAGGGGTTTCATTCATATGCAGTTTTTGCTAATTCTGTTCTGTTTCAACAGGAGCCACCCTTAGTTTCATTCCAATGTACTTTGGGAGGTTTTAAAAGAAAAATCACTAAATCTGACAGTATAATAAAAGTACTGGAGCTGGTAAAAGAACCACAATGACAAGATTATACTGCAGTGATGTTGTTGCTGTGGTTTCATTGTTGCCTAACAGCAGCAACATCCCCATCTTGTGGCTAAAGTTTGCCCATGCATGCTCTGTCAGGCAGAGAGACATTAACGTTGGCGGCTGCACAGGAATAAAAAGTACTCTGCAAACGTTTTAGGCAATAAAAGCAAAAATGACTCTGCTGTCAAAATAATTCCAAGAATAGCTTTAATTTATCAATTAACTTAATACAAAGAGCAGCCAACAGAAAAAAAACGAAATCAAATCAGCATTTGGTGTGACCACCCTTTGCCTTTAAAACAGCCACTCCACCAAGCCACCAGTTCTCTCAGGTACACGTACGTGCAGTTTTTCCAGGTACTTGGCAGGTAGGTTGCTCTAAGCATCTTTGTGGACTTGACACCACTTCGGTGGATGTAGTCTGTCTCAGTGTTTTCTGTCTCTTTTTCACTTAATCAAACTGACTCAACGATGTCTGGATCAGTACTCTAAGGGGGTCATACCATCTCTTGCAGCACTCCTTGTTCTTATTTTCTCTGGAGAGTCAGTTCTTTATGACTGACTGTATGTTTGGGGTCGTTGACATGCTGGTGCAACGATAAGACGGCTCACTGATGGATAAGAAGCTTAACATCTAAAGTGCCCTAAACTTCTGCACAGTACTGTACTTGGTGCATAAGTAACAGAGACAAACAAAAGAAATGGCAAATGAAAGCAGGCTTTGAATTAAGACTTAAGAATTAAGAAATACGAAGGAGCTCACCCCAGAGAGCTGAAGAAGCTGGGAGACCAAATGAGGCAGTTTCAAGGCTGCAACACTTCCTGTTACGCCAACAAGGACACGAAACGTCCCGCAAGATTTTACCAAATCAGTTTGTAGACATGAAGCATGGTCTTCTGCCTGCATATTAACATATCAACAAGAAGAGGTAATCGGGCTGGCTGTGCCGTGCATCCGCAGACCACCTCCACTTCGCTACTTCCGTATAGTCACACCGACGCCAGCCAATCAGAGGAGAGCACAGCCAACGGCTGTGACGGCTCTGTCCCCTGCGCTATGACGTCACCGCGCCGACGGTTGAGAGAACATTCTGGGTATCCGGTGAAGACTTCCAGGTCAGTCAGCTAGCATGAAGCGGGGGCGAGCCTCCATTCATTACCCACCAGGAACTAAGCTCTTTAACAAAGCTCTATAAAAAAAAAAAAAAAGAAAGAAGAAGAAAACGCAACTATGACACTCACGCCTCTCGTTTACTGGGCTCAGCGCCATCGAGAAATTTACCTGCGAGTGGAGCTGACAGACGCTCAGGTGAGCAGCTAAGCGGACGGGACCCCCTAATTGTCAGCACTCACTTTTCATTAGAAAATTGCTTTCAGGTAGCACTTTTGAGACCGACTACAGCAGCATTTTATCACTCCAAGGGTAAATATTAAACTATGCAAATGAAGGCTGCATGTTCTTGTAAATGCCGCACTGCTGGGAAGCTGTACCATTTGCATTTAATGATAAATTGAGAGGTCCTTCTAGTTGACAGTTTACAAAGCCCTCTGCTGAGGCCTGCCATTATCTAACACCTTTGATCTCACCAAACCTGTTCAGAGATGCCCTGGATTAGTAATGTGTGATATAATTTTAATATGTGTGTGTGTGTGTGTGCAGTATCAGTCACACAGGTGGGGTCAGAGAGGGTCAGAGACAGGTGTTGCTTCAGCAAAAGGCATAGTAGTCATAAAGCTTGTTCTTTAGAGTACTGTGCATTGCTGTGCTGTTTATTTTACGGCACACAGTGGCATGATCAAGATCTCATTTAGGGTGAGGAATGTGTGAAACGGCTCATTTGACTGAGAGTTTCTTAAATCCAGAAAATTATTTTGGCTGGTAATTGAATGTCACTATGATTGTTGGATTATAAATTATTATTGTAACCTTATCTTAAGTGGTTTTTATGTCTATCTTAACAGGCTTTTTATCAGTCAGTTTCAGCATTGTCTTTGTTCTGCATTATTGTGCACAGGAAGTCATGATGCTTGAATTCTCACTTTGTAGAAGGAAGTGAACTCATCATCTGCCTCTGTTTATTTTTACAGAATATTGATGTTCGTGTACAGGAAAACATTCTTCTGTTTAGAGGTGATACACATTTCATTTTCATTTGACTATGTAAATATTCTAAAAATGTATAATTTGTCACACTATATGTTATTTTGTGTGTAGCCCAGGGCCATGGTGCAAAAGGACAAAATGAATATGAGTTCAGCTTGGAGTTTCTTTCACCAGTAAAGCCAGAGGTATTTTAAAATTGGTCATAAAGATCTACTGTTCTTTCTTACTCATGATTTCTAGTTTTGCTGACTGATTGGTAAATAAACCTGTGTGCCCAGGTAAGCCACAGGTCCACACAGCGGCAGGTAAATATTACAGTGCGGAAAGAGCAGCATGGCTGGTGGGAAAGACTCACTGTACAGGAGCGTAAACCTGTTTTCCTGGCACCTGACTTTGACCGCTGGCTGGACGAATCAGACGCTGAGATGGAGATCCGGGAAAAGGTGAGATTAAAGTGGCGTCTTTAACTCACTGGGGCATTTCTCACACAGCCATCTGCATTTGACAGCTTTGACCATTTGACAAAGTGTCAAAATTATCCTAATATCAGAACAAAAATTTTACCATTAGGAGGCAAAGACTGGAAATGTGGATGAATGTGTTTTATTTTTCTTTTTACTTTAAAAAGGAGGAGAAAAAGAACAGGCTGAAGGCTTCAAGGCATAAAGATGAAGGTGAATACAAATTTTGACAACAGGAAATGTCTATTTTAGTTGGTGGTTTCTCTGTATGTTGGTTTGTATGAATGTAATACAGATTAAGATTGATATAACTGGGAAGTACAAAAATTGAAACTCACTAATATCTTAATGCATGCCTGTTTATCTAAAGTCTACCAATAAATTTTTTTTTTGGCAGTAGACTTTGATCATAATTTTGTTCAAGCAAGTTCTTTTTCTTTGAATTGTTCCAGGGTTTGTCAGCCTGAAAACAGGATTTTTGTTCATATATAACCTGGTGCAGTTTCTTGGTTTTTCATGGATCTTTGTCAACATGACTGTGCGCCTCTTTATCTTTGGTCAAGGTATGAAACGTTAACTCTGCTGTAGCTTAAAGTCTCTCATTGTTTTTCCTTCATTGATCAGTTACTTCAGAAAAACCTGTGAAGACCAATCATTTATTACACTACTCTAATTTCAGATTCTCTCTACGACACATTTCACACTATATCGGATGTGATGTTCTTCTGCCAGATCCTGGCAACAGTAGAGGTCCTCAACGCTGCTTTTGGTGTAGTCAGAACAGGTGTTGTTCCAACTCTTATACAGGTATGGGATGTTCCTTTGCCAGAGTTTCAGCTTCATGGGGTCACAGATGTAGGCCAATACATTTTAAGTACTTATTTATCTTTAAGTGCTTTTGTGGCATTTGTTCTTTTGCTAGGTGGTTGGAAGGAACTTTATCCTCTTCATAATTTTTGGTAGTTTGGAGGAAATGCACCACCAGCCAGTTGTGTTCTTTGTTTTCTATCTGTGGAGCGCCATCGAGATTTTTAGGTAAGTATGCATCTCCCAGAGTCAGAGTCTCAAGTTTAAACAATAAATATATTAAATTGTTGTCCTACTAGTTTCATTCCACTCACTCAGAAACAATGAAGTCTGAAAATAAAACCATTATTTGCAACAAATGGTAGTTACTGTTGACACTAGTAGCATATTGTCAGTAAAACAGTAGTATGCAAATCTACCCTGTGCAGCACGCGTCTAGAGTAACCATAGACTCAACCTTACAGGAAGAAGTTTTGTTTACCAAGCAGCAGATACGTACAGAATACCAGCAGGTCATTTAGGCTACATTGTTGTGTTAAGTTGTTCCTGGCCTAAAATTAATATTATGTTCTGATTTCAGGTATCCGTTTTACATGCTGGGCTGTTTTAATACAGAGTGGAAAACCCTCACATGGCTGCGGTACACTATCTGGATACCACTATACCCATTAGGTGTTTTAGCTGAAGGTGAGCTTGTTTACTTCTCTCTGAATTAATTTCAATTCTTCGCATACAAATACTAAAATTTATCTCATCTTCTACTCTCATGTAGCTGTTGCTGTTGTACAATCCATTCCCATCTTTTACGAGACCAAACTCTTCAGCATTCCTCTGCCGAAAGCCATCGGCACCGCTATCAGCTTCTCTTACATCCTGCACATTTATCTTGTTCTCATGTTTCTTGGTAAGTCTCCATGTTGTCTCCTGATAAAACATGACTCATTTCAATATCTGAACAAATATTATGTTCTGATATCAACCTTTTGGTCCTCCTCCCCGCTCAGGACTTTTTATCAACTTTCGTCATCTTTACAAGCAGAGGAAGAGGCGTTTCCGTACCAAGAAGAGAAAAGCAAACTGAGATTCAGAATCAACAATCCTCAAACACCTTTGCTGCCTGCTTATTTCTGGAGAAACGTTTTAAATGATCCTTACAAACCATTGTTCAGTCAAATCAGTGATGTTATGAAGAAGATTTTTTTTTTTCCACTGCCTACTTGCTCACTATTTGGTCAACATGAACATCCTAAAGATGATGCAATATTTCATCACCGCACTGACAGTCTCACTTACTGGTGATTGATTTCTCTTTCTTGTGTGAATTTTGTAGAATAGTGAAGTAAGCCATAGCAAGCCACAGACCTTGAGAGATCCTGTGTGACACTGTGCTTCTTTTTCCTTTTAATTTAGTTTTTTTGGTTTTGGTTTTTTTGCAGTGGGATTTTTGGTCGACTACATAACAACAAGCACTGATCAGGAAACACTGCTGTAGTCATTTGATACACAGTAAGTGATACATAAATGAAGAAAGCAACAACATTCTCAACAAATACTGTATTTGTTATTATTCCAGATTTATGAACTTTCCCACAAACCTCAGGAAAATTGTACTAGTGACTTCTTAAATACAAAGAGTGTTTTGTGTCCCTTCTGCTCAACAACAACCTGCTATGAAGAATTTGTGTCCCTTCCTCACTCTGCTGTTTTATTATTTTGTCACATAAATTTTGATAGGAAACATTAACCGTCATTTCCCAAGTTCCTGTAAATTTGGCAGGTATTTGACATTGAATAAAAATGAAATCTAAATCTGATCAATCTGTGAAAAGATGTCCTACAAAGTAACATATAAAAAAAATATGTACACGCAAACATTTTACAAATACCTCATTATGTGTGTTTTGCCATGTTTAGGCTAAGGAGTTTTAAGTTATCCATCACAACTCATTTCCACAAACTTGAAGTGGCTCCTTTGATAAATTCTTCAAACAGCAGCCAGCATACACCAGGAGTGTCTCCACATTGGTCCACACAGGCTGAGGCTGCTATATTTTAGTCTATTTTTACTAATTCTCATGTGGCTCAGCTTGAGAATTCAGTGTGCATGGGGGCAATGTTGTGATCAAATGCAGCATACTGGGAATCGCCAGTGCTGGCCAGTTTGAGTTGCTGTGCAGCGTGAGAAAGCTGGAACGCAGCATCAGGATGGGCCGAGTCTGGCAACAAAGTGCACTCCCTCTCCAGCAGATCGGCCACTCCTTTCAGGAGCTCCCAGAAACCGAAAGCCAAGGCAGCCTTGCGCAGACGGTTGAGCTCCTGAAAGACACAAGTACAAAACAGTTGTTTAAATTATGAAAGAAAAATATCATAGTTAAGCTGTATGTTTGAGTTTGAGGAGTTGTCAGTCAAACCTACCTTATAGAAAGTTTGAGTTTTATCTGGTAATTTTCTTGCATTCCTCAGAATCTTCTGCACATCAGTCTGTACAATGACAAACAAAAATGACCCTCAAAATGTTTGTAGTCAACAATGATAAAGTTCTACACTAAGGAATAATCGTTCAAGACTTCCTTCAAACTCAACACATTCAAGGCTCTAATGATATGTCTCACTAACTACACATTCATAACATTTTCAGATCATACAGGATGAATGGTAGAGATGAGAGAGATTCCCATATTAATTTGTGAGTGTCGACATCACCAGAACAGTTTTATGTTTACAGAGTTAACTGTGTGAGGGTTGAAACATTCCATTTACAATGTAACACCATATCCATTCAACGTGGGTGTAATGAAGTTTTTACAACAGATTCTGGATAATATTAAGCGTCCATTACAAGTTAGAAAAACTATGATATAATAGTAATAATAAATAATAATATAATATCTCAGTATGTTTATGTTATAACCAGTATGAAGTGACACTTAATTTGTCTTGATGATTTCTATATCAAATTTGTGAATATTGTTAATTGCAATAAGTCCTACCTGCAATGCTTAAGTGAACACAATCTCCAAACTTCTTCTGAATTACCATGGCCTCTACACCACTGAAAACTGAGCGCATCCTGAATATTATGGTGGCGTTTTCATTTTCTAAGAAGGTATTTTGTCAGATACTTTTGCGGAATTAAAAGCTACAAAACTGATCTTATTTTTGCCATTTCTCCAACGACTTCAACAAACAACAGTGCTCTGATACAGTGATTATACTGTACCTGTAGTCCACTGGCCTTTATCCACACAGTAACATTCTGAGCATAGCTTCGTTTGACCTGTGGCTGTACGGGAAAAGGACTCTTACTGTCATCCTCTCCATAGGGATTCTCTGCAGCCTCTGAAATACCACAAAGGTCATGAAACACCTAAGTGAAGTCAGTAGATCTATGGTATCGTGATCAAAGCAGTTCAACTTTGTAACACATTTGTGTAAATAATTAACTGCTTGATTATGTACACATACAAGTTAAAAGAGGCCTTTGCTCTTCAGGAAAAGATAGTCGTTTACCCGCAGTTTCACAATATCCAAAAAATTTGATACTCTTAAAAAAAAATGCCTAAATGAATTAGCAGAGAGTTTATAAACAGTATGCTTAATAGACTCTGGGAGTTTGCTGTAAATATACAGAAAACTAGCCATTTGCTTGTGTGTCAAGTCTGTGACAGGTTACCTGAGATTGGTCCCAAATGTGAGATCTTGCCCAGCCAAGGCAGAGGCTCTGAACCAGGTTCAAACAGAGACATCATCAGATTTGATTTCTTTTTACTGTCTGCTTGGGAGTACAGCATGCCGTACCACTCTGGCCTGGGAAAAAAGGAAACTAGATTTAAGTGATTTGTTCATAAAATGTATTAACTCATTTCGCTACACAGGTGTCTTGATATTTAAATGCACTAAATTCTTTCAAATAAGTTAAATAAAATCAACTTTGTTGATTCTCACCCCAGCTGGACCAGTGCCACCATTCCCTCAACTTTCAGACTGCCATGTAAAAGCACACAAAAATTTGGACTTTTGCCTGCCATCTGACTGGCAGAGGGTTCCTCCTCAAGCTCATCTGTGGCTCCTGTGCCAACTTCATCCACTTCTGAAATCAAGTACAAATAAAATAGGTTGATAATACCATAAAATCTGACATGTATACTGAGTTCATTGATTTTAGTTCTCAAAAAAAGGTGTTTTTACGTTAAATATGGAAAAACATCAGAAGAACATAATCTGTGCAAAAACTGGATTTTAAATATTATTTGTATCACTAACAATCTAGTTTACTATTTATTGGGTTTTAAAAAATGTATTTACTCTTATTTCTCTTGTGCATTATCATCAGTCTAATATTTTCTCCTAATTTTTTCTTCAATATTTATTACTGAAAACACAATCTGAACTGTCCTCAAGGCAAAAGGACAAAGTTGAATATAAACCATAGTGATCACTGTTTTCTTGAAGGGGACAACTTTTGTATGTGGGGCAAACAATAACATTGAAATTAAATTGAATACGATCTGCTCCTTGAAAGAAAAGCTGAGTGTTTTCTGTGAAAATGCAGCTGTTTTGTCAATGAATATTTAGTTGTTGTTTTTTTTAAAAACACTATAAAAAATGTCAGCACTAACCTTTGTTTACAGCAATAGGCAGTACCAAGTGTCTGGATATAACTGGAGGACTGGAAATATCAGCGATTTCAATGAAGCCCACAATTTCCAAATCTGAAAAAATGCAAAACAGAATGAAAATTTGTCGGAAGAAAGGTGTTTAAACTCTAAATCAATAAATTTGAAGTTGGCTGGGTACCTGCGCTGACTGTTCGTGGCATGGGCTCCACCTCTTCATCCACCACGATAGGCTCAGGTCGAGGGAACACCTGAACATCTGAGGACAGGTTCCCACAGTGCAGGACCGCATAGAAAGGAGAGTATGCATAATCAATCAGCCTCCTGGAGACATAAAAAATTTTAAAAAATGTTAAATGGTACAAAATGTGCCTTGGTAAATATATAAAGAAATGATGAAAAAGTACAGTTTATTTCCCCAATTAGAGTCATACCCAAACATGGCCTGTACACTCTTCATGCAAAGTGGTCCCTCCACAGTGAAGATCTGTCCATCCCCTCCACTGAGACGAAGTAGTTCCTCCAAGTTGTCCATGGCATCGGTCATCTGTAACTATGATTACAGAGGACACTGGGTTGCATTTGTTGCAGCTTTGTTGCCAAAATCATACACGGATGATATGGTGCACATTAGAGAAAACCGAGGAGAGGCTGCATATAACACTCACTTTAGGTCACATATTGGCTTCAGTCATTTACTCGCTGCTTTAATGATTAAGTCACCTCAGGTACTTCACCATGCAAACCTTGTATTCACACATATTCTTATTTACAATCAACAAACCACTATCTCAAAGAACTGTGGTAGAATGTGCAGACATTCCCATCTTATAACACTTCCATCCCAATTCAGGGGATGAGACATGAACAATTTCCAAGTGTGCATTGTCATCTGAACAGTAAAACTGAAGACCCATATCCACTATAGTCACGAGTCACAGTAAAATTACAGTCAGTGACATTTTATGAACACAAACATGGATATTCATCACCATGGATCTCTGAATTCTGAGTCTCTCGGCTCAAAAAGGCAGATAGAAAGAACTGTCAACTGTCATATCTAAGATATAAAGGCCATCGCCTCAGATCCTGTATATGAGCAGCTGCTTCTGGTTGCATGGTTTCTGATGTAATTCCCTTTTTGGTATTACAGTAACTGAGTTTGGATAAATGTGAAAGTAAATAGAAACAAACTGTTACACAGGCATCCAAAAAAGGGTGAATCAATACCTCCTCTGCATTGGCTATACACATGATGAACAGTTTGGTAGGGAAAGGGAAAGGAAGTGGGAACTTCTTGTCATCCCCACGCTGCTTCAGTGTTTGGAGGGAGTGCCGTAGAGAACCCTTTCCAATACCCAGAGATCCATCAGTAATCAGCATCACCTATTGGACATAAGAGGAAGGTATATAAACATAACCGGATATATTAATGTAACGTATATGTGCAGATAGCTGAAACCACTTGTCGACGGCACACAAGCTTTACTAAATCAAGAATAAATTCAGAGATGTGATGATATTGTACAAATACCTGACATGGACAGGCACTGCCCCATTCCTGTTGAACCACGTTACTGACTCCATTAAGAGCTGACTCAACACAGGTCTTGTCATAGTCTTCCAGGCTGCTCAGAGCCTCCTGCACAGAAAAAGATATTAATTAAATAATCCCTCAAAACTCATCCCCCGAGTCTTCAATTCTTGAGGTCAAACTCATTCTTGAAGTGATGATTCAGACGAGGTTAAACATGCTTCGATTTTTCCTCTAGGCTTCTCATATGAGGCACACTTTACCTGTAATGCATTGTAATCCCTGGTGAAAGGCACTAGGAGCTCCCAGAGGGAAGAAAAGGCCATGAGAGCTGTGAACTCCAGGCGGTAGTTTGAGGCCATGTGTTCAAACAACATGTTGAGTCCATGGACAGCCAGATTCTTTCTCTGAAACTCCTCGTTGCCATCCAGTGACACTGGCCGTGTCATGGACAGAGACACGTCCATTAAGACCACGGTAGGCATGGCTCGCTGCTTATATAGACTCTCAATAATGTGGTGGACTTAAAACACCCTCCAGCGTGCTCCCGCTGAAGGAAAAAAAAGGCAAAAGAAGGTGACTTTTGTGAGAACACCAGTACAAAGTTGGTATTTAACAGCTGCTCCTCCTGTCTACGGAGGTGATGTTAAAAGGAGCATTCATTAGTTATTTCGCTGCAGTTGCAGCAGTAATGTCAGCGCCAGTGCCGGGGGTTACACTGGAGTTAGTTTACACCAAACAACAAAGATATAAGGTCGTTAAAGATACAAAAGAACTTCTCCCAGCAGAGGACTGTTAGCTAATGTTGGCTAAATCACGGTAGCATCCTGCAACACAACGCCGGAAGACCCAACTGAAGAAAGGTCCAGGTTACCATTTAACGAATGTGATAAGATGAAAATCCATAAAGTGAATACCTACAACTATAACATGTAAGTAAATAAATAAATAAATATATTTATGTACGTGCCATTCAATGATTCACTCGCCATCCACTGTTTGTGTTGTCGTGTGCACCACCACTTCCGTCCGGGTGAAACCAGTGTATGTTTCCGTGCGTAGTTCTTACATAAGGGAAACTGTATGTTTTCGCGGTCAAAGACCTACATAAAAATGAACTGGGAAAATCATCAGTAATTTCAACAATACGGCCATTGGCTCATGCACATTATAAATATAAGGCTGAACTTTAGTTGCCATTTCAAATTGTGATATGTAAGGGGGAAAAAACTGATCGACATGAGTTTTTTTTGTTTGTTTTTTTGCCATAACTGCAAGACTTGAAAAAGTAATGCGTGGAAAAATTTCTCCCCAAGAAAATCTCAACCTTATTGCATCTATCGTCCCGGTTAGAGCCCTGGATTTTTAATAATTTGATAGGTAGTTTTGTGAAGAAACTGCCCGATCTGCTTATTTAAAGGTAAGACAGCTCACACTGCGTGTTTCTGGCTGTTAAATAAAAAATACTGTAAATGTATGACAGGCTGACGACGATGAAACACTGTTATAATCTTCCTAAGGCTTAAAGTATGATGCATATGTTGAAGACTTGTCCAACGTCCCCCAACTTTGCTTTTGAAATTGTTTGGCAAGCCTGCATCTGTGATTAAAATGCTATTTTGTTTTGTTTGTTGCCATTGTAATGCATTGTCTTAATAGAACTGAATTGCTCCACCTACTGTCTAAATATAATTTTATCTCGATTTTATCTTTCATTTCAGCTTTGCTTTTCATTTATACTAAGCTGGATGTTGTAGTGATCGAAGAATGTGACACAAGTCACACTGCTGAACTTTTGGATTCCTTCACTAGATGATCTGCTAGTGAGAAAGCTGGACTTCATCACTGTCCACTAATGCAGTTTTGTTTTTTGTAGACAATACATGTGCTTCTGTGGGGCAAAATGAAGCTGAGCTGTTTTCTGTTTCTCTCTGGGGTTTTCCTCTGTACCCTCTACCAGCTGGCCGTCAGTGCCAGACTGTATGAGCCTTTGCCAATGCCTGAGTTTGGAGGGGATTTTGGAGAGGATTTAACAGAGGGGGTTCAGGAGGCTACAGTAGAGACTCAAGGGCTTGAGGAGCCTGCCATTGGAGCACATGAAGTAAAGCCCATAGATCAAACCACGCTTGAGATAAATATAGTAAATCATCTGGATACAACTTCATATTTGAAATCATCCACCCCCACTGAATCTTCACCATATGCCAGTGAAAGGCATGAATACCCTAAAGATATCTTCTCTGTTGAAGACCGCAGACGTGGCTGGGTGATCCTCCACATTTTTGGGATGATATACATGTTCGTGTCACTTGCGATTGTGTGTGATGAGTTCTTTGTTCCTGCGCTGGGAGTAATCACAGACAAATTAGGCATCTCTGATGATGTGGCAGGAGCCACCTTCATGGCTGCTGGAAGATCCACCCCTAAGTTTTTTGCTTACTTAATAGGGGTCTTCATCGCCCACAGCAATGTGGGCATTGGTACAATAGTTGGTTCAGCAGTTTTCAACATTTTGTTTGTGATCGGAATGTGCGCTGTGTTTTCTCGGGAAGTACTTCATCTAACCTGGTGGCCACTTTTCAGAGATGTATCCTTCTACATATTTGACCTCATCTTGCTCATCATCTTCTTCTTGGATAATGTTATAATGTGGTGGGAGAGCATGATGTTGGTGGCTGGTTATACTTTCTATGTGATTTTTATGAAGTTTAATGTGCAAATAGAGCAGGCCTTCAAGACCCAACTCCACAAACACAAGAATATTGTTAAAGTCATTGCTGTGGAGGAACCTGAGACGGTAAGCAATACTGTGACAATCTTGTATTTGTTTTTCTTTTTTCAATTGTGGAAGAAATCTTAAAGATCAGGTACTATGGAACCGCTTCCAGCCATTCAACCAAAGTGACCAAATGCTTCTAAGCATATTGGCTTACTTAGATGTTACAACACTGATATATCATTGTTGTTGATCATTGACCCCCCCCCCCCCAAAAAAAAAAAAATGACATGAGTAAAGGCATTGAGGAACAAAAGTTGTTCAGCCTTAGCAAATGAATCCTGATACTTCTACTTCTTTACATCAAATGTTGGTTCCTAGGTGGAGACACCTGCAGGAGAGGATGTGTTAGGAGGCTCAGGAGAATCTGGCAGCAATAAAGCAGAAAACAATAAAGATATTGTGGAGTCCCCTAAAAATGTCAATGATTGTGAGAACAAAGAGGAGGAGAAACAAGAGAAAAAGGATAAGCCCCTCTCTTTAGAGTGGCCTGACACACGAAGTAAACAAGCCACCTACCTCTTCCTGCTGCCTATAGTCTTCCCTCTGTGGCTCACAGTTCCTGATGTTCGCAAACAGGTAAGTCACAGATTCATTTCTGAGATCAGCTGTGCAACAAAGGCCAAAACTCTGCATTTTTGCTTTTGTCCAACAGAAATCCAGAAAATCCTTTGTGGTCACCTTCCTTTGCTCTATTCTGTGGATTGCCGTCTTCTCCTACCTCATTTTATGGTGGGCCAATCGGGTCAGTAAAATTTAGAGGTGACATTTGAGATGCTTTGCATTATTTTCTGGTTGTGGATACAATCACTCAACAACCTTCACAAAAACTTTAAACTTAAATTAACTTAAAATCAGGCTATAGTATATCCTTAAAAATACTTTCAAAAGGATTGGTGTAAACAGGAAACTGAGTGTAAAAAATTAAGGTATTTGGTTTTAGCTTCTATTCAGTCTGAATGCTTGTTTACTCTTGTAGATAGGTGAGACTATCGGCATCTCACATCACATTATGATCACCCTGGCTGCAGAGACGTCCATCCCTGACCTTTTTACCAGTGTGATTGTTGCACGTAAAGGTCAGGGGGACATGGCCATGTCTAGCTGTGTGGGCAGTAACATCTTTGACATCACTGCAGGGTGAGTTTCTATAGCCTGATGTGTCCTGGCTAAAAAACAAATGCTTGTTAATAAAGAGTGGACAGGTTTCTTCATCTACCTTTCTCTGTTTCTGGGTGTTTCTTGCTCTTTTCCCTTTCAAAAGTCTGCCAGTCCCATGGCTTCTGTACTCATCCATTCACGGTCTGGCTCCAGTGGCTGTCAGCAGCAATGGGCTCTTCTGTGCCGTCATGCTCCTCCTCCTCATGCTCCTCTTCATCATCATCATTGCATCCTGCAAGTGGAAGATGAATAGGGTGCTGGGTATCATCATGCTCCTGCTCTACTTTCTCTTCCTGGTGCATCATGTGATGGTGCATTAGCACAACATTAGGGACTGTAAGAAGCGACAGTTGAATGGACAACTACGGCATGATGTGTATGACATAGATTCTATCTTGGCATTTCCTGCCGTTGCAGTAACTGTTTGCTATGTGAGAACGACTGGTTTGCCGTTGTAAACGCTTCGGCTGCAACAGTAGGAAGTGTCAAGATAGAATCTACGTGATACACTTAACACATCATACAGTCCCTTCAGCTGTCACTGCTTAAAGACCCTATTAACTTCCCTGTTACTGTGGGCAAAAGGGCTTAAAGTTTTTGTTTATATGGTCATGAAATTGCCTGCTGCAACATTGTCTACTACCAAAATCTGTGATTTAACATGAAAGACATGAAATGTAGTAGCAGAGACGTATTTGGTCATTTTCACCCTTCTGCTTCCTATGTCAATTCTGTTTCTATTTTAAATAATATGACTCACCATAAGATTGTATGTAATATTTATCCATATTTTTTACATCAAAAGTATAGTCTTTTTTTAAAATAACCTAGATACTCACTTGCTGGATCATATTAATTTTTACTGGTTCAAATGCAAGGTGACCAACAGACATGTCAAAAGTTTTATTTTTTCCCATTTCTTTTATCTCTCTCTACAGTAGTCATATCTTGTGCCTAATACCTTTACAGCAATTGTTGTTCACTTTCTCACTCATTAAATTGTTTTTTTATTTCTTGTTTTACTTATATTTGTTGTCTTTAAAAACATTGTATTCCTTATTAATCTTAAGCAATAAATTCATGCTATAAACAACATTCGAATTTCATGTATGTCATAGTGAATTGGATTTTTAATTTCTCTGTCTTGAAATTAAATGCCAAAATTGGAGGCAAGGGGGCTGGTGTGGTTGGCTTCTGATGTTCACAGTAAACACTCTGTTGTATCGTATTTACCTTTAAGAGAAGTACAGAACAAAATCTTGCATAATATACAGTACATCTGACCAACTCTTACATTTTCGAGATTTGTAGATGTCCCCAACTACATATTTGTAAAAATGATGAAGACATTATATTTGCTCAAACAAATTATAAAGTTAAAGTACAAGTTAAGATGGATATTTTATATTAGGAAAATATCAGCATCCAGAAAATACAACTAACTGTTAACTTAGTAATTATATTTGGTAAATTTCATGTTTTCCAAATCTCTCCCCTCTTTTGAATTATTTGTTACTGAGTTTGGAAAGTCTATTATAGGTTATAAATAATAATAAGTGTGTAAATTTCAGTTTCAGGAATTATTCAAAGAGATCTGATAAAGATAACTTCCTTTTGCACTGTATTCAATAAATTTTTCACTCATTATTTATTTTCAGTATTATCCTATTTGTATTTCATCTTGTTTTTTTCCTTCACTGACATATAGACATATACATTTATTTAATGTATAATATAAGCACTCTGTATTTTACCATTTTTATATATTTTAATAATAATGCAGTGGATGTCTGATTTAGGATCTTCTGCGTGATGTATATCAATCACCAGCACCACCTGCTGGACAAAAACGGAAAGGTACAGAAGTAAACATAACCCTATACAACAAAATGAATGAACTTGATATAAAATAATTAAAATATTATTGTTGTTTTCGACAGTTATATTTTTGTCATTTCAACACTTTTCTTGTAGTTTCATCAATTATTAATGTTCTGTACCAAGGACCAGCCTTAATATTTAGTTCAGTTAGAGTAGCTTTAAAAAAATAATTAATTTGTACAATCTAGATGAGACATTAATATTCATTTTTAGGCTGAAGTTAAGGTGGGTTGAGATAATAACTGGTGTTGCACTGTGGAAGCTGGTCCATTAATGAAACCGTTAAAAAATGTTTATATTTCACGTAAACATGAAAAATATGTCAGTGGCAGAATTTGAGTTTAAGTTTTACACTGAGGTTGTTTTAGACCCATGAGATAACACGTACCATTAATAATCACTTCTGCAAGCTACCGTCAGGCTAGCAGTACTGCTCACTTAGCTTTCTGTAAAGCCGATGATAAAACGTCGTACATGAAAGAGTAACTTTCCCAAAGTCAGACTAAAAATATGAGCACCTTGTCTCTCACGCCAGCAGTTGTAATGTGCGCTACCGCGTCCGTCCGGGTGAAAACGTACTGAATAAATAGTTCCTATGTGATACATATTTTACATGGGGAATTTCATGTATACCATAAATAAATAAATAATCGTTAAGGAAAAATTCGACAATAATGATATTGTCTTATGCACATTGTACGTACTGGACTGGATTTGAAGGTTAGCTACTCCAGTTCAGATTGTGATGTCTGTCTCAGGTTTCAGCGTCAGGCTCCATACAATGATTTTTATGTTGAAGTTATGCAACATAATAGCAGTAGACTAAAGCACCACTTTTATTTTGCTTTCAATTAAATATTAGTATGGCAGGCTCATGATAAAGTGAGAGTGAGACAATGCACATAATCCTCTTAGAAGACTTCAGGTATTATGCTGATCCATTGTGAAGACTTGTCCCGTGTCCTACATAACCCTTTGGCCACTGGCAACAGTTTGGACTTTTACTTCTGCCACAATATCCAGCTGTGGAAATCTGCTTTTGGAGATTTTTGCACCTCTGACTTAGAATATTTATTCTGTGGTAAGTCTGCATTTATGATCAAAATGCATTGTTTTCTCTGATTCTTTACAGTTGATGAGGAAATTAGCCAAGCCCTTATCATATGACATTTTCTATTTATATTAATTATCATCTAGTTTTTGTTTCTCTGTGCATTTATTGTTTATGTTTGCTTGGTGTTTGTTTCTCCTCTCTGTCACTCAAATTGTTCATTCTCCTTCTCAGAAAATCCATGTGTCAAGAGACTAGTCATAACAGTTTCTGCATGGGTTTATCAATAATGTTATGACAGATAATTACATATGAAGTGTATTGTAACTGTCCAGATGCTTTCAAACATAGACTGGTGTCTAAATGTCATTTTATCTGATGCTTCTTTTCATTTACAATAGGTTGGGTTTTCCAAGAAGCTGAGGATGTGACATGAATCACCCTGCTGAAGCTTTAGATTCTATCACCCCATGCTTTGCTGGGGAGAGAGCAGGACTTGCCCTCTACCAAAGCCCATTTATGCAGTGTAATTCAACATAGCCAGTAGCAACACTGCTTGGGAGGAAAATGTACTGTACTAGAAGGAAGAGACTGCAGCTGAGCCGGGTTCTGTTTCTCCTCTCTGGGGTTTTCCTCTGTACCCTCTACCAGCTGACCATCAGTGCCAGACTTTATGAGCCTTTGCCAATGCCTCAGATCGGAGAGGATTTTGTAGAGGGTTCAACAGAGGGGGTTGAGGAGGCTTCAGTGGAGAATCAAGGGCTTGAGGAGCCTTTCACTGCAGCACATGAATTAGAGCCCACAGATCAAACAACGCCTGAGATGCATGCGGTGAATAATCTGGATACAACTTCAGATTTTAAAGCATCCACCCCCACTGAATCTCCACCATTGCCAACCACAAACCGGACTGTTGTGCATTGCATCTACGTGGCCCCTGAGCCTCCACAGGAGACACCCTTACCAGCTCCAGCTCCTCCTGTAACTACCATTACTCCAGCTCCTCCTGTAACTACCATTACTCCAGCTTCTCCTGGTGAGGCACCACATGTTAAGGGTGAATACCCTGAAGATATCTTCTCTGTTGAAGACCGCAGACGTGGCTGGGTGATCCTCCACATTTTTGGGATGATATACATGTTCGTGTCACTTGCGATTGTGTGTGATGAGTTCTTTGTTCCTGCGCTGGGAGTAATCACAGACAAATTAGCCATCTCTGATGATGTGGCAGGAGCCACCTTCATGGCTGCTGGAGGTTCTGCCCCTGAGCTTTTTACCTCCTTAATAGGGGTCTTCATCGCCCACAGCAATGTGGGCATTGGTACAATAGTTGGTTCAGCAGTTTTCAACATTTTGTTTGTGATCGGAATGTGCGCTGTGTTTTCTCGGGAAGTACTTCATCTAACCTGGTGGCCACTTTTCAGAGATGTATCCTTCTACATATTTGACCTCATCTTGCTCATCATCTTCTTCTTGGATAATGTTATAATGTGGTGGGAGAGCATGATGTTGGTGGCTGGTTATACTTTCTATGTGATTTTTATGAAGTTTAATGTGCAAATAGAGCAGGCCTTCAAGACCCAACTCCACAAACACAAGAATATTGTTAAAGTCATTGCTGTGGAGGAACCTGAGACGGTAAGCAATACTGTGACAATCTTGTATTTGTTTTTCTTTTTTCAATTGTGGAAGAAATCTTAAAGATCAGGTACTATGGAACCGCTTCTAGCCATTCAACCAAAGTGACCAAATGCTTCTGGGCATATTGGCTTACTTACATGTTACAACAATGATATATCATTGAGCAGTGGTTCTCAAACTTTTGTACATCAAGGACCCCTAAACTGACACAAATTAGTCCAGACAAATGTATATCTATTGGTGAATTTAAAGTATGCAGATTTTGAGATACCTTGCAAATCATTTAATTTTTTGGTGGTATTTAAGCTTGTTAACGTGAAAACAATGCTACCCCATAACATGGCACTCAATAAAATAGATCCATATGCTCAAAAGTGAAACTAGATTTTCACTTTCACTCATGCATAATGTCATGTTCATCACAAACAGTGTGGCTCATTACTGAAAGAAAAACGCCACATGACTCATCACTCAGCATCTCTGTTCCCACCTGTGGGGTTGTATGCAAATCATATCAAAAGAGAGAAATGACACTAGCAAAGGCCTTTGTGAACCAAAGCTGATCAGCTGCAGCGAACTAATCCTTTGAGGAGATACAGCTCTGTAGAAACTGTAGCATCAACATACACTGTGCATAGCCCTGGTAAATGTGATTGAGGCTTAATTTACACAAAGTAAAGCTACCGTATTTGTGCACACTCAGGGCTTTTGTTGAGCTGGATATACCACTGGAGCTGGGGTTTCAAAGGAGCAAATGCAATTATTTCATCTGTTGAAAATACAGTTTCACATCATACATAAGGACACTATCGTGAAGGGTTTTATTATTATTATTATTATTATTATTATTAGTTTTAATGGAGTGAGCAGTAATTAAAAAAAAAAATACAATCCTATACAGGACACACAGCTCCATATTTTTTAACTGTCACAACACTAACATACACTTTAAACTGATATTTAAGCTCTACCAAAATTAAATAACTTTGGTCAACCAATGAATGATTATCACTGAAAAAACATTGTTGCACGCAGACAAATGGGGACGATGAAGATAATGCCCCTCCTGCTCCAGAGGACAAGAATCGGTTAAAGGTAAAAATCAGTAAACCAACCAGTCAACTACAAAAGAAAGACACAAAAACAAGAGTTAATTTTTGACCATTTCTCTAATTGCTATTTTACTCTTATTTTACTCTTATTTACCTCTCTACTGTTCCATTTATAGAACATCATGCTAACAAGCCTCACTCCATGTGTTGGCACATGTAAATGTAAATAAAGTACAAGCCTGGCCTCCACTCTGACATGACTGTCTAACAGTGATCACTGTCACTGTGTGTTGTTGTGAGTAGCTGTTGTGACCTCAGCCATCTTTTTCCCCAGTTGAAGCCATCACTTCAGCGAGGGGGAAGTTCAGCTTCTTTACACAACAGCACCATGAGAAACACCATCTTCCAACTTATGATCCACACGTTAGACCCTCTTGGAGAGGGTGAGTACCATGTCACTGTGATTACAAGCCAGACGACTGATAACCGTGTGTCTTTAAAACTGCTCTCACAATGAGTGTCTGGGGACTGAGTCCCTCCAATAGTAAAATGGATTAGCAAAGTGTCCCAAATGAACGCAGCGCTAAGTCCAGATTGAAACTAAGCAGATAAATACCTATCTCAGTCTCTGAGGGATCCATTTGCAGGCCCACAGTGAAAGATTCTCGGAACTCACTAAGCTCTGGTTTTAGTCAACATAGGCATGTTTCTACACAAATTATTTATATATTATAAAAATAATTTCCATGAATATATGCCACAAGCATTCCTGGAAGTGATTTTTTTTTTTTTGTATGAATACAATCATAAGAAGATGTACTGATAGGTGGTTAAACAACATGCTCATGTACTGGCTCTGTAGAGCTTTCCCACAGTTTTCCTCTCATCAGTTTTCCTGATAGAAAAGGAGAGTTTCCTTTACTTTGTATGATGTTATAGTGACGATATTAGGATCTTCTTACAGCAATGTTTACATTTTTCTGTTTCTCTGCCCATGGTACAGTATATTTTAATTTTTGTACCTGTGGCCCTGGCTCCTGTTTTCCTTGTCTCTCAGGCCTTGAGAGAACAAACACTCCACTGCTCGAGCAAAATAATCACCTTTTAATTAGTTCACACAATCTGGATCACAGCTAGCAGCCCTATCTCAACCCACTCCCTTTATCTTAGATCACCAGATGCATCAAAGCAAGCATTATAAATATCTGTGAATCACTTAACCTACCTAAATAATGACGTGCTGCCAAACTAAAGGACGCAAACACAATTTTTTCAATCAAATATGTTTCTCATATTTTGGGAAATTGAGTACAGTAAAAAGAAAAACAAGCTTTAAAAGTTTGAAATGCTTTGAATGTAATATGGAAAAGGATGTTGCAGTTGCTACCTGACCTACTGTGTAGTACATGCTCAATGTGGGTGTATTTAATCAAGGACACTGGATCAAAAAGAAACAGTAAATGCATTTTTTCTGTCTTTATTTGACCATTAGAAAAGAATTGTTGTTTGTAATGGTCAAAGTAGCAGTGGAATTCATGTACAATATAATGAGTTTCCCGTCTTGTGTTGTACTGTGCACTGCCTCTTGTGCAATTCCTTTGATGAGCTCATTTTTCCCTCCGTGACATTGCTCTGTGCTGCACTAAGGATTATGCTGCTGGTGTTGTTTTTGATGTTGTACTGCCTGTATTTTGCTCTGTGCTTAATTCATGATTGCCGTGACTGATTCTTTGTCCTCCATATATCACTGAGAAATTATTCTAATTGTTATCACATGATGGAGTAATTCACCACAGCATTCTGAGTTTGTTTTTGCTTGTTTGATTGTTCGTAGGGAAATTTAAGGATAAGGCTGAGACTCTGAATAATGTGGCTAGCCGGAAGGCAGAGAGAAAAACTCAAGACAAAAGTGAAGGTAACATGGAAGGATGTGATGGTCAGTCAATGATCAGATGCCTTTCATTAAGCTCTCAGAGTCTGCTCATGAAGAGACCCTGAAAGCTGCTTGCTTACAAAACTCTGTGTCTCAATAAACCATGGGCAATAACCAAGCACAGACCAACAACAAACATGTAAAAGATGTGTAAATAATATGCCATACACAGGATGAGTTTTTAGCTGCAATCTTAAGTAGTATTCTGTGCAAAGTGGCTTGTGTGGATGTGTGTGTGTGTGTTTTTACATGTTTTATTTAAAAGTTCTTGTGGCTGGTGCTGTTGGACGTGTAGGGGGCGGGATGGGTGAGTTACAGTCCAGACATTTTGGAGGCATCCTGACAGCCTGGTGGATAAAGCTGTTAAGCAGTCTGGAGAAGCAGGCTTGGAGGCTCTGCTATCTTCTCCCAGAAGATATCCCATCTGGGAAAATTTGTCTTTAGCGTCCTTTTATGCTGCCTGGCAGCAGGTGACACTTTGTAAAATACGAAGTGTATAAAGGATAGTGTAAATAAAACACTATAAAATAAAAGGACTTCATCAAATTGTATACACATACAATATACTCTATATAAACAACATATTCAGAGAACTAAAGACTAGACAAAGTGGCTACAGGAGCATGTAATAAAATCCCAAAACATACGCCTGTGAAGGATGACCTCATATATCATGTAAGAGCTAACATCACATTCGCTACATTTGTCTATATGAACAGTCCTACAATCTTATAAAATGGTATGGGAGTTATTTTAGATTGCTGAATGAGCACGAGGCAAGAGGGAAATGCACAGAATTTTTGGGATTCCTTTTGCAGATGGTGGGGGAAAAACAGAGCAGACCAAAGAGCAGGAGGCTGCCCCAGCGACAGACACAGAGAAGAAGGAGCAGCAGGAGGATAAGAAGGTACTCTCCAACCATGTCCTGGCGGTTAAGCCCAGAAGTCAGTCTTTGATACCTGTTTATGTAAGAATCAATGTACAGAGCTGCAACTTTGGCAAATGGCCTCTTCAGGCTTCTTTTGCCTCTGCTGACGTCCATCATGATGTCTTTCCCCAACACTTCAGGACGATGTGCCAGCAGGAGAGGATGGGTCAGGGGGCCACGATGACTCTGACAGTGATGAAGATTCCAGTGATGAAGACAGCGATGAAGACAGCGATGAAGACGAGGATGATGAGGATGAAGATGAGGAGGAGGAAGAAGAGGAGAAAGAGGATGAGCCTCTGTCTTTAGAGTGGCCTGACACGCAACGTAAACAAGTCACCTACCTCATCCTGCTGCCCATAGTCTTCCCTCTGTGGCTCACAGTTCCTGATGTTCGGAACCAGGTGAGATACAGACGCTTTCTGAGGTCAGCTGTGGTATATGAAATGCCTGAACACTGTGTTTTGCTTTCACATCACTTCCACAACAGAAATCCAGAAAATTCTTTGTGATGACCTTTCTGGGCTCTATTCTGTGGATTGCTGTCTTCTCCTACCTCATGGTGTGGTGGGCCCATCAGGTCAGTTACTTTTGTAAAATCTTGAGATTATATTTGAAATGCAGCTTTTACAGATTTGTGTGACCATGTAGTGTAATGACTATAAATATAGTGCAATTTTGATATTTAAACTTTTCAATTAAAACCATTGAAAACTTTTAAATTTTAGATTTTCTTAATTTATAATCATTATTTATTAAGACCACTCCAAAAAAAAAGAAAGAAAACGAAGAAAAACACAGCTGCTCTTCCTCCGAGGATTATTCAAAATCCAATTGATGCAGGCAATTAAATTACTAAAACTGTGTTTATGACAGACCAAATCTCCCATAATGAGAAGCTGACCATAGATTTCTAGGGCCTTTAAAAATCCCTTGAATCCACAAATGTTGGTGCAACACACTCTTAATTCTTGTAGGTGGGCGAAACCATCGGCATCTCTGAGGAAATCATGGGCCTTACAATCTTGGCTGCAGGGACGTCCATCCCCGACCTCATAACCAGTGTGATTGTGGCACGTAAAGGCCTGGGAGACATGGCTGTGTCCAGCTCTGTGGGCAGTAACATCTTTGACATCACTGTGGGGTGAGCTCCAATAGCCTGATGTGCCACAGCTGAAGAAGAAATGCTGGTAGTTAACTGCTCTTTGTGTTGTTTTTCTGTGTTTCTTTCGGTCAGTCTGCCAGTCCCATGGCTCCTGTACTCATCCACCCACGGTCTGGCTCCAGTGGCCGTCAGCAGCAATGGGCTCTTCTGTGCCATTGTGCTCCTCTTCCTCATGCTTCTCTTCGTCATCATCTCCATTGGATCCTGTAAGTGGAAGATGAATAAGGCACTGGGTTCCACCATGTTCCTGCTCTACTTTATCTTCCTGGTGCTTAGTGTGATGCTGGAGGATCGCATCATTGTCTGCCCTGTTTCCATCTGAACTGAAGCTCTCTCTGTGGGAGTTGTTCCCTTCACTTGTGACATGAGCCACAAATGTTGACCTATACATGTACGGCTCTCATGAGCATGGGTCTGGTCATCCTTAGAAACCATTCAGAAAGCTCCTGTAGTTGTTCTGCACTGCTGCCAGTCACACTTGTCTCACTTGTCAGCAGCAGTGCACATACTACAACATTTTCTAGAACTTGTTCCATATTCATTTTTAGTAACAATGGCAGCTTTTAACTTTTCTATCACACCAAGAGATGCAGAACTACTGACTATTGTAGTGCAGATTGCGCAGCAGTAAAAGAACAGGGATAACATTTTTTCACTGTTTACAAAAAAGAATCTGCATAATGGAATTAGAAATGTAGAATATGTGCACATTTTTGAAAATGTAGGTTTCTAAATGTGAATTTTGTATAAAATGTCAGTATACACATGTTCCAACAACTGTTTTATAACATTCCTTTTAGAGAACCTGAGCTTGCTTGAACTCATTGTTCTTTCATGAACATCAGTTTTTTATAAAAAGGTCAGGTATAGTACTCATTTTGGACAAAAAAAAAAAGAACTTTACATCCATAGAATAAACGTGTTTATTCATAATGAAAGCAAACTATAGATCCAGCCAGGGAAAAAAATTTGATTTCCTTTTTTATGTAAAAATCATACAAATTAGTATCTGTGTTACAAATGATAAATAATACTTCATAAACATTGTTTTAATCCACAAATAGTGTAAACAACATGTAGACATCAAATGATGTTTTGGTCATCAATGTTTTTTTTTTGTTTGTTTTTTGTCACTGGTTACAACTTACAAGGTGGTTAAAATGCAAATGTACATGCTGTGAGAGTGGTTAATCCAAGCACACAGCTGATCTAATCCAGCATCTTATCATTATAAGTAACTGTGAGGTTCAGTAATAAGATGTGCAGCTCCATCACACTACAAATAGAAATCTAGACAGGTTTTTGTCAGTTAATAGTGAAAAACAATATTAACACAGTGAACAATCACACTCATTTTTGGTCATGATTTTGAATTAGGGCAGGTCAGAGCTGTTGTTCAAATCTAAAACCTGTGACACTTTATGCATCTTTTAATATTCTCAGTGCAAACAATCCTGCTCTGCCATCTGTTCAAAAATGATTTTCAACAGTCAGTTTTATTAGAAGTGGTTAAAATGAGCTTAAACAGTGCACTGTTGTCCAAATGTCTAAAACTGACATCTACACTATACAGTGAGGACCAAAAAGAAATATACAAAATACTAGAATCAAGTACACTGTACAATTTTATAGATCAGTCTCTGTGTCAGTACATTAATTTGTTATCAAAAACCGACAGGATTTTATTTTCTGTTTTTATTTTTCACCTATTAGTTTGATTGTACTCTTTTTAAGGAAATGTATCCTTGGTGGTCCCTTATAACACACACATTTTTCAGTCCTAACTTTAAAAAAAGGTATTGCTTAAAAACTGTAAATAAAACATAGAAGTGTTCCTCCCTATTTGGGTTCTTTTGGTACACTGTACAAAAAAGGATACATGAATAAACATTGTGCATATACATTAAATGAGTACTCCCTTTTTGATTCAGAAGAAATATTATGTTTTATAATTTTTGATGTTATTGTCTAGCTTAGTGTATTCAGACATAAGAGCAAACCTTGCCAGGTTTACAGGGCGCAGGTGAGGAGCAATTTCTTTGCATTGCTTTTGTGAACTGCATGTAATGGAAATATTAGACAGTACAGTAAATCGTGCAGATGTCAAATAGAAAAGCAACTTAAGTGTGGGTTGCTGCGCCACAGCATTGTGTTAATGAAAATGAAAAGCCAGAGCTCATCCTGTCTAAGTGCTTTGTACAAACATGGATGTCTGAGAGCAAGTACTTATTATACACACACTCAACAACAGTCTTAAGAAGGTCACCAGGACCAATGAGGAATTTAGACAATGTGATCATACACTTACTTGTACATACTGCTTCACAGCTTCAACAGAAACAAACTCATAAAATAGACTGTATATTAACTGTACAAACATTTTACCATAGTTATACTAAAAATACAGTGGAACTTTCTAAATATTTACAAAGACAAGGCTTGTCACTCCATGCCTCTCTATGCTGCCCTGCTCTAACAGTATACATGAAACTCATGTCAGTGGCTTCACATTAAGTGTCTTTACCCAATTGTGCTTTAAAGAACTCTGAGCTTCAGTCAGGTGAGCAGGTCCTGAGTCTGAAGAGCAGTCCACAAAAACAAAACAAAACAAAAACACAGCAGCAGTGACAACGGTTGAGGGAAAAACATAATGGGACTGAAGGAGAGAAGTAGTTTACAAACTGGGCTCCCTAAAAGTCCTCCTGCACTCCATGACCCCTGCTCCAGGGGGCCGATCACAGTTGTGTGTCAGTTTAACCAGGCTGGGTGTGAGGCGATCATATGCCAACTTGTACTCCCGGTCAAAAGCATCTGCAATGAGATCATTGTTAGTTAAAAATGTTATTTACTTACATAGCCACTGTCTTAGTTTAGCGTGTTAGCATGCTAACATTTTCTAATTAGCACTAAACACATAGTACAGGTGTGGCTGATGGGAATGTCCTTAGGATTCATTCTATGGGGACTATTGATGTCTGTACTAAATTTCATGGCAATCCATCCAATAGGTGTTGAGATGTTTCAATCTGGACCAAAGTGGTGAACCATCCAACCAACAGACTGACATTACCATCCCATGCCACTAGCATTAATAAAAATAGGCCTTTGAACTCACTTATATTGATGTTGTTCTTCCCCAAAGCAACCAGAGCAAGGAACAGTAAATCTCTGTAGAGGCTCCTTTTTGGAAGAAAAAAAGAAAACACAATTAGATTTTCCATTCACATCATGTTCTAAACATTACTTTACACTGACATCTGTATTTCTTCACCTCTGCCTCCTAAAACCCAGCTCCGGCCCTAGCAGCTGGATGATCTGGCTCATGGGCTGATAAACATCACTCTTCTTAATGCTCCTCACAAAACTCTGCAGTAGCTCCACAGTGAAGAGCTGGCCTTCTTCACACAGCCCTGAGCGAACCAGGGAATTGGCACCTGCAAAGGAAGAGAGATAAAAGTCACCCTGATCAAAGTTTCATTCATCTCCATCACTCAGAATCCACTCTGAAAGTAAGGTACTGATATAGGGGGCATGACTAATAGGAGTTTTTAACTGAATTATGCATGATTTTCTAGTTACTTTATATGCATTATTTAATTTGTATGTAAATATCTGACCTTGATTAAACTTGCCAGCATTACCATTATTCTCTGAAAGTAATTTCACCCTCTGAAGCATGATATACCTCAGTCTGTTAAAGTAAACACTGAAATAACTTACAGTGTGTATTCCACAGGACATAGCAGGGTTGAACTTTGTCTTTGTGCAGCTTCAGGTTGTCCCACATAATCCTCACTAGCACCTGTTTACTGTCCTCAGATGAAACGCTCTGAGGAGTCTAAAGGGGGGAGATGAAAGTTAATCCTTTATTCTGTATCTCACAGCAACTAGGAGAAGAATTTTAGTGCTGTTATATCTTTAAAAGTAATTTTCTCATTTGTTGGTAGAAATGACACATTCCCAGTGGAAACTTGTGCTGCTTTCATACATTGATGTGTTTTAAGTGTCTTTTTTTAAACCGCCACTAGGAGTCGCTAAAGTCACAAATATTTACATCCAATGCATAATAGCTTTAAAACAAAATTTCTTAAATGGTGACTTTATATTAAATGGGTCAGTCTATACAGCACTATATGTGATTGAGCTTAATGTTGACATATTTACCTGGTCTCCATGGCTACAGTGCTGGGAGGCCAGGATTAGAGCTGGCAGGTTGCTTGGTAGCTCCAGCCTCCGAAAATACCACACGAGGTTCCAGAAGACTATGGGGTGTTGGTCAACAACACTGGGAGAGGAGATGGCCTGGTCGCCCTCGTTCACCAGCAGGCTCTCCAGCTCCTTCCACAGAACCAGAGGGCTCAGGTAGGGCACTGTCACTGGAGCAGTGGCGGAGGCTGGGGCTGAGGCTGGTGCAGCTGTGCCAGCACTCCCACTGCTCTCCTGCTTCAGCGGGGGAGCTGCAGGTGACTGAGCTGCACAGTCTGACGCAGACATTTTGGCCTCGGGATTGAGAGACGCAGACGTGTCCTCCTCAGTAACAGGATTACTTTGCTTAGAAGACCTGAGGGGAGACACACAGTGGATCTGTTTAAGGAGGCCACTGGGATAAAAGATGTTGCGTCTGAGTGTGTGTGTGTGTGTGTCTGTCAGTGCTTTTTGAAAAAGTGCCAGACAGCTAGCAAGAGAGTATAAAAATAGATCTAGCGTAAGAGATCAAAGAAATTAAACCTCAAATTATTATTGAATTCGGCCTGAAATGATGTAGATTGATGATGTAGGAACCTGGTTAATTATCTAAAGAGTGTGTGTACATGCTGTGCCGGTCAGTGCAAAGGGAGGATTTACCTGCTCTGTGGTCTCAGATCTTTGATTTCCACATTGAGGAAAGGCAGGAAGGCTGTGCCACAGAAGGGACAAGTGCTGTTGAGGTTTGAGTCATTTGCTGTCCAGCCAGCCATGATCTCCTCATCATACACCAGGCAGTCACACGTCTTACAAAGCGAACAACTGGACATAAGCACCTACAACAAAAATCATCAGGATGTTGAGGAAATCAAATGCAGAGCGACACTCAATCATAACAGTGTGAGTCAATGTGAAGACAAGTCTCTGATCAGGGATTTTGTTACATGAGGAACTTACCTCTATGGTGTAATTGGGAGTGGGTTGGAAGCGGCTGATGTCAGGGGAGGAATCTGGAGTGTGAGGAGTTTTCGAGGGAAGTGCCAAACCACCTGGATATGATGGAGGATTATGCAATTAGACACACAAGGCAAAGCCAAGATTGAACACAATTATCAAAGATACACATATCTGAATTAAATAAATCAAACATGCAAGAATTAAACAAAGTAGCGTTCAGTGGACGTTTCACATTTAGTGAATCCATGTGCTACATTTGTGTCTCTGGGAGTGTGCATGTGAGTGTGCATGCACGTGTATATGTTTAGAATGGGGCCTGTGGCTGAGTGCAGAAAAGCCTACACACTGAATCAGCCCTCATGCCTGCTGGCCTAGTTTCCCACAGAACAACACCCGACATTACTGAGCCCTACTCTCTCTCTAAATTTAGACAGTCAAGAAGTGTTTTGCTGGGAATCAATACAATGCTGCATTTAAAGCAGCAATTTAATGAGCATCGCTGTAAGCAATACACTGAAGATGTTTTCATAAAGACTGCAAACTACTTCTACTTCTACTACAAACAAGTGGATTGTGTTGTTTGTCAAGTGGAAACATTTCAGATATGTCAATAAAAAACCAAAAGTATCAGCTTTATTCTATCAATATTGATTATGCAGACAGATTAAAGGGTGTATAACAAACCAGAGAAGGAGTTGTGTCTGAACACTCTGTTGGGTGTGCTGGGGCTGCCCAGGTTAGTATGGCCCACAACAGGGCTCCTCCTGAGTCGGGACATGCTGCCATGCTGGGGGGAGGTAAAGCTATCTGGGTCCAGACAGGAGTCATTATCAAGCAGCGAGGAGCAGTCTGCCTCTCCTGAGGTCAGAGAGGATACACTAATCTGGTCACAGTTTGCATCCTGCAGGAGGGAAAAAAAGAAAACAATATGGCCACATTACAAGAGTTCATTGTGGACACAATTTGATATCATCTGCTGCAGCTGTGTTGGAATCATTTGTGAAAAATGATGCACCGCTGACCTGAGATAATGAAGTCTGGGATGACAGACGAGAGTAAAGGCGGCTGGCCTTCACAGCCACACCCTTCCCTGCTGATATGACGCTGCTCTTGAAGATGTCCAGAGTTGGTGTGAGGAGAGAGTCCATGGAGAACGATGAGGTGGAGGGAGTAGGTGATGAGGGTGACACTAATGAGGAAGGCCTCTCCCTGTCTTTGTTACAGACACCCAGAGGAAGAGAAGGTGACGGCCTCAGCCTCTCCTTGGGTTTGACAGGCAGTGGGAGGTGTGTGTTGGAGCGCAGCAGAGTGGACGGTCTTGGTGAGGTGTGAGGAGATGAAGGGGATCGAAACAAGGGGCTTGAGGGGTTCTGCAGGTCCATACTGGGTGTGCGGCTGCTCAGAGGGCTGTTGCCATTGTTCATGTACATCTCGATCTCCTCTGCGAGGTTGCGGCGGGTGGTTGGTGTGCTGCAGTTGTCCTGGTCACACTCTTGTACAGTCTCAGTCGCCATCAGTGACAGAGGGTCAAACCCCTTCTCTATACCTGTCCTCCTCACAGTTCCAGCACTGAAGCTGACACTCCTCTCTATGGAGGTGTCTTGCCTCTCCACTGCACCACTGCAGCTCCTCTCCACCAGAGGTTTCTGTTTATCAGTTTCTGTCTGCTCTTCCTCTACTCCATGCAGTCTCTCAGCAGCTACATGCTGCTGCTTCACTGAGCCTAGATGAGGCACGGTGAGCCTCAGGGTTCCCTGTCCACCAGATAAGTCTAGAGATTTTGGCCTCTCTGTCTTTGGCAGAACTCCACACAGAATGGCGTCACTAGATGGACTGGAAACCAGCCTGTTGACGTTATCTGTGATTTAAAAAAAAAAATGCAGCAAAGGCATTCAGCTCTGATACAGTCAAACTGAAGATCTGTGGCAATATTCTACACAATCCTAATGACTAAATGACAATCTTCTTATATAAATAAAACTCACCTGCACTGGCATCTGTTGATTTGTAGCTTTTTGTAGAGGGAGATGTGCTGCTGATTGGAGCCTCAGTTTCAGGTGCTGAAGATTTAAATGATACCAAATTGTTAAGTAGATAATATACTCATCATATGTTTTTGTGCATCTGGGCAGTCCACCAAAATCTTTAAAATCTCTAACAGTCTTGTATTCCCGCTAAATTCCGCATTTAACATCACAAGTGCTGTTTTGTTATTTTGTTATTGCAAAGGATTCATTCGACTACATTTATGAATGTAAACTGCAGCTTCAGTGTTGTTTAAGCCAACATACAGATATTGCAGTGGGGGGGAGATGGGAAAACTGGCAGCTGTGTGTTTTCTTAAGGGATAGCTGTTAATCTTAAAATATGGCTGCCGTATATTCTATGCTGAACAAGTTTGAAGCAATTAAGACTGATGAAACACACTTATTCAGTGAGCAGTACTGATCATGAAGACTGGAACAGAAAGACACAACAGGTTGTTATCTGCAACAACATTCGAGACAAATCTTGTCATGCTCACAATCACCTGCTTACGTAACGCATTCATCCATCTACACAATCTGTTTCTCCAAAACATCTAAATATATCAGCAAATGGATGGGTAGAGAGTACATTACACCCACACTGCAATATGACACCCGAGCTTTTAAAGAGAGAGTGTTCATTTTGCTGACAGTGAGAAGTGATTCACTTCTGCAGAAAAGGCCGCTAATTGTCAAAGAATAGAGATAGCATCTAATGCATAACTCACTGGACTGGCTCTGCCCTTTGTCTTCCACCAGTGGTGTGCCATCACTCTCTCTGCCGCACAGCCTCTCCTCCTCTTTGGACAGTGAATCGTAGCCTTGGTCTGACTGTCCACCTGAAATAAGACAAGAAGCTTTATTCCCCTGAGTTATTTTTCAGATTTTCTCTCACTTTCTTTCAGAAAGCGCTGAGCAAATCAAAAACCAGCTATTTAGCCTCCATGGATCCTTGGTAAGAGACAACTGATCTGAGAGTTTTGAGCATGGTGACGTTCCCCACAGCTTACAGCACACTCAGCAACACTCCCAGAATAGAAAAGCAGGAGCAGCAGGAGAAGAAAGGAGTCTTTGAAAACTTGCATCATATTCACAAGGTCAAACTGCAGGAAAAAGCACAAACCTGCTCTAAAATCCATGATCATGTTAGTATCAGAGCAGAGCATCTGCCTGCTGGTAGACCATACTCTACTGTAGGTATAGGATAGTAGAAACAACAGGGGTTATCTATTGTTTCTACTATCCTATACCTACAGTACATTAGTCATTGTATAGGGCAAGGGGCAAAAGACGAAACAGTGTCACTAAGTTAATCCATCCATTTGTCAAAGTCCATGTAAAATAAAGGAATTGGAATACAGTTAGCATATTTTTAGCATTTGTTATTTTTTATAGTTTTAAAATATTTACTTGATGAACTTATGTATTTATAACATGTCACTTCAGGGGCTTAATAGTTATATGGTGACATGGTACTGGAGACTTCAGTTTCTCTTCGTGTCAGGTGATTGACAGAAAGTAGAATGTGCAGAGTACATGTCGGAACAATTTATTTGAGTACATAGACATTCAAGCAGAGGGAAGCAAAATTAATGTTTATGAATCCTGGGGTTTGGGCACTTTTAAAGTGGCAAATCAAATTAAATCAAATCGATCAATTTAACAGAGAGATGCTGAGACACAAGGAGAAGAGGTGACACAATTAGAGTGAGAGTGAAATAGTTGGAAGGAGGAGAAAGCAAAGCTGCGGCTTCCCACCTGTACTAAATCCATCATCACTTGAGTCCATTTTAGTGAAGTCGGTGTCAATGGAGGTTCGCTCAGCAGAGTCATTAGCACTGTCCAAACTCCCATGACTGACTGTGTCAAGATCACTGCCGTCTGCAGGGAGATAACAGATAAGAGAGAGGATCAGAGGTTAAAACAAAAGTCAGAGTACCAACAGGATTATAAGACTGGAGCCCAGCTGGAATAAGAGCACTTTACGTAATCATTATCATCCACGGCAAAGAAACAGGGATGTTCTGAATACCACATACAGTAGCTGTCATCATGATTGAACACTGGTGAGCACCATCAGAGCACCAAAAGAAAATCAAGCGTTCACTCTTCTGACTTATTTTTGTCTCAAAGGAGAGCAAAATGAGGGCTGAATGAATCACATTAAACTGTACATTTTCATTTCACAAATCACTGAAGGATCGAGCTTCTTAACATGATCACATTTCCATTTTTGGAATTTTGTATAAACTCCTCTTTGTGAAGTGAATGAAATCAGACTGAACACAACAACAACACCAACAACAGCAATATTATACTATATGGTGTAAAGCATGATGTTTTCATTAGAGCCCCTCATACAATATGTCATAACGGTAATGACAGTCTCTTTGGGCTGTTGTGGGAATTGACATCAAGAGCAACCTGTGTGTGCTGTGACTGCTGGGGAGGAAAACCTCTCTGTTTAATTAGTGTCATTAAAGAAAAGTGGGTTGGGAACAATATGTGCTGGAGGAGGCTGGAGTCAGGATAAACCTTGTTATGAGACCAGGAAAGATGCCTTGAAGAAACGACTGCTCCCATAGGATCACATTCATTTAAGTGTCTATTCATTAAGAACAGAATCCTGTTCTATCAGTCATTTACTGAATGTATGTGCATGTGAAAAGCAATTACCACTGAACTTAATTCAATCCCAAACAACATAATAAGTCTTGGATATAAAGTAATGACTGCTGGTGAATGTTTTAGTGTTTGGGTGTAGGCGGCGTGGGAGTGCATGATACTATATTAGTGGATGTGGATGATCAGTCATTTTAAATTGATGTTCACATCTAACTTTCTGTGTATTTCTATAGGCATGACTGTAGAAACGAAATTTCACCCTTATAACATGACAAAAACTTGTTTTCACTTGAGGCAACAGTTTGGCAGTCAGCATCTGTGCATGAGAGCTATCAAGGACCAGATATATGGAAATAAGGAAATATGGAATAAAATGAAAAATATCAGTTATATCAGTATACCTATCTGTTGAAATTACCCTGAAAATCAGGATATGAGATATCAGTACAAATCTAATATAACATGTTCCTGAGCCAGGACTTTGCTGGTCTTACCTGAAAGTTGAGGATCTCTGTGAGGAGTCTGTTGTTTTCTCCCTGCTTGCTTGAACTGGAGCACACCTAGGACCACGTTCCTCAGCTTTCCCCACAGGAAGTAGCCTCCTCTGGTAGTGGAGGGCCAGGTGCTCTCCAGCACCGCCTGGAGCAGGAACATGGTCATATACATTACGATTTAAACTAAACCGTTCAATTTAAAGTCAAATTAGCTTGTTTACTGCTTACTGCTTGGTACGGTTTATATATAGAAGACACACCTTGTTGTAGTACCCATAAGTGATGGCATTGGGTTGAACTCCAGCCTTTTTCATCTCAAACAGCACCCTGACAGCCAGGACAGGCTGGCTGTACTGACCACACAACTGCAGCAACACACGGTAACACACCTTGGACAGAAAACATCAGGATTTTAATTCTGAAGAATGTGCAAAAACGTTATTTATGTCATTAATATATATGTATATATCTGTGTAATTGTCTTAAACATCAGTTTCCTACCTCATCTGGAGCCTGTAGCTTCTTGTCTTGCATCTTCCTTAACACATCGTAAGCTGTACGCAGAGCTCGCACCTTCGAGTGGCAGGTCCCAACAAATCCTGGCAGGCAGATGAACCACAGGCCATAGCAGTGGCGCAGCAGACACTTGGACCACATCTGAGGCATGGATGAATAGGTTTTGGCCATCCTCTGAGCTGTTTTGATCTCCTGAGATAAAAAAAAGATCAGATACAGAGATGGTTTATCTTCCTTTAGAAACCAGATTTGCATTTTGCATTCACATTTACAGTATACCCTTATCCATCATTATGGATTGGGAACAATGAGGGCAGGGGGAAAATGAGCTTAACATAAAATTAAGGCTCAAATGAGGATAAAATCTGACAATACATTTTATACATATTTATGTTTGTCCATAATTATATGATTTTACAATAGAAAAAGCAAGTTGAAGATATTTAAAAAAAAACAGTTTTCAAGAAACTCTCACTACTCATATGGCTGACCTGTTTAGAGCGTCTAAAGACGGCTGTAGGGCTGGCTGGGCTGCTGTGGCGTGAGGCCATGCCTGCTGATGGAGGATTTTGTCCCTCCAGTGGTTCCAGGAGCTCAGCATTAAGCACAGGGAACCCAGAGTAGCTGCAGAAAGACATATACACACTCTCATATACCATCAGATACACTGAAATAGACAATAGACAAATAGACAATCAATCCCACATAAACAATGGTAAGCCAAGTTACATGCACAACAGCTTGGCACTGACACCCTGGAACGAAAGAATACAAAAGTGATGTGTTCCGGCTCAAAATAATCAAAAGCCCTGCAGCTGTGACAAATTCTTTAACAACAGAAGCAATTTACGCTGAGTTTCTCCTTTGGGAGCTGCAGTGTGTGCACCCAGTGTCAGTGAGAAGTGTTCTTGAAGTGTGTAAGACAGTGTTAGAGAAGAAAGGGTTTGTTTTGTTGTTAATACATTGATCTGCAGTGTGGTACCTATAGCACAGAGGATGCTCTTCTCCCTGTGGTAGGGGAGGCAGCTCAGGAGGGTTGATATAGACTGTGTGCTCACTGAGGTGGGATTCATCCAGCTCGATCAGTCTGGTGTCCTCCGGCCGCTCACTGTCCACCTTGCAAGAGAAACACGCTTTCATCAGTGATTTTCATCTTTTCTCTCAGCTTTGCTATAAAAACAAATCCATAGGCTAATGCTGTTTGGTGGTTCACAGGCATCTGATACTGTATAAGCCCTGAGATCAGAGCAGATATGAGGGTTAGTGAGGACAAACAGATGTCTGTAATGAGTCCATCTACACCAGAAACATGGCCTGTGTATCCCAGTCCATTTATCTAAAGTGTACTGCCAAGGCAGAGGCTTGATCCTATGACTCTTCCAAGACTAAATTAATCCAGGCTGCAGTGACCTGGACAAAATGCCATGTTGCTCCAGGGACATGAAACCATTACACATTACTGCTTTGGCAGCAATGCTTGATACTAAACTGTCACATTCCCCTCAACTCAAAACTGACCGACGGATCTGCTCTATGGAGAGAAGAGTACAAAGCCTCCACTGCCTGCCTGCCTGAGAACAACAGCAGCAACACAAAGGAGGATGACAAGGTAAAGCTTACACGTTCTTTTTTAGGAGAAATTCACCACTGAATAGTTGTCTGGGAGATCATAAAAAGCCTGCTATGCAGTGATGTGCAGTCACTTGGCTTATCTGAATCGATTAGCAGCTTATCTCGGACATGAGCTTCACAAAAACGTTAATATTATGGCAGCAGCTGAATAGCTCCCCAGTGGTACTGCGTTTACAGCATTTTTTCCACTCAGTGGAGTGGATGATTCAGTCAACTGACTGTCACTGACCCATTTGCCCTTACTTCGATTCTACTCAGTGCTTCTCCGCTCGTTGCCCTTCCTCTTACACCCAAGAGGTCTTTCCCAATCACGCACTTGTTGTCAAGCTCAGCAGCAATGACGCTGAATGAATCAATACTTCCACTTCTCAATAATAACCGCAATGACCATTCATACAGGAGCTCGAAATGTTCATGCAGGATGTGAATGTGACTTCCTGATTGCACAAGTTTGCAAGCACAAAGGGTTTTACTGGAGGGGAGGGTGGTGTTTTTGCGTGTTACAAAACATGTGTAGGCAGGATGTGTTAATAAAAGCTGTCAAATCCCCCAAATGATTAGGTTTTTAACTGACAGTGAGGCCCACATCACGTAGGATTTCAACAACCAAACTCATAACATTTTGACAAATAAGGATTATCGCCTCCATCTTTATCTTCCTCTGTCATTCATGTATATTATATTGCACAGAGGCTACTGAGTCTGAACAGTGCAGTCTCCGAAAACGGTGAGCACAAATAATTAATCTCTCTGTCTCAGCATCACCTCAGACTCAGTTCTGCACAACCTTTCTGTGCGGTTCGTTCTAATGGCACCTGGTTCAATAATGCAGACTGCTGACCCACACAGATAGCTAATGTACATCCTCCCATTTAAGACCTTACTACACTTTTAGCTTCGCTCCCTCTTTACCTCACTTTGACTCATCCAGAATGAGTAGACACACACATACACACGGCTCTCTGAGGCTGAGTCATGAAAACACTTTGACAAGGATCACACCTGAAGCCACTGTCACTGTAAAAGCAAAAATGTGTAAAAATGTGAACCCAGGTTTTAACTACAGCTCAAGCTCTGGCAGCTTACCTTGCCTCCAGTGGAGAATAGCTGCCAGGCAGACAGGTCAGGATGACAACAAAGGAACGGAGAGAGAGAGAAGACAAAAGGCAGAAAATCAGAGAAAAGGAAAAAGACCAAGAAAGAAGACACAAAAACAAGGACTGAAAAGAAATAATAGATGAGAAAAGCTTAGTGCTGATGTTAATAAGTGGCTCAAGGGGGATGTTGGGGTGTTTGTTTATTTCTATTAGTTCCTGTTATTTGCTTATTAACTCCTTCAAATTAAACAAAGACCTCAATAAGCCATCTTAATTGAAAGGACAGCATGTGATTAATCTTTCCTCTAAATGTCTCTCCTTTTTTTTCTGAGCTCTGCAAATGGGTTCAGGCCAGACTAAATATTGTTACTGGAACATTTGTTGTTACGCAGCACAGTGATGCATTTTTTCTAATGAATTGTCTCTGACACATAAAATTCATAATAAAGATTAGCTGCAAGCCTCACCTTATCAACGCACTCATCAAAGAAAGCCAGGCTGGCATCTTTGTCGCTGACAAATGAGCACTCCTCGATGAAACGGCTGAACATTTGAGTCTTGGTCATGAGGGAGTAAAACCTCTGATGGGAGCGGTCTCTGCTCTTCAGGAAGCCTATGAACCATAACATGTTATAAAATGGTACACATGACAAGTGGGCAGTAACAGCAGTGTCATCATTACAAAACTGGACGTGCACTTCTCAAACTGTTGCAGAACGTTTATGGTGTCAAGATGTAGCATTTACAGAAAATGAATACCGTGGTGTGAAACAAATTCTTCTCTGCTGCATAAGAGCACACAGATGTGCGAGGACATTGAGTTATTAATCATCGCTGTTTCTCTGACTTGTCATCCAAGCCTAATTTCCACAGAGGCCTGAGCTAAATAACCGGAGTCATTACAGCAGTGATTTAGGCCAAACTTTCATGCAGCAGTGCTCAGAACTTAACACCCTGACCTACTACAGCATTAAACCACATGAAGGCAACGCAACAATAGCTCGTCAGTGTGTTCTGTGATTACATACAGTAAACATATTACATATTGAGGCTGAAGTGTACCTTGGATGTCAAAGAGCGAGCTAGCATCTGTGGTCTTCTCAGACGGGGCTTGGGTGATGGGCAGCAGGTAGGAGCGGTAGCCTCGTAGGATGGCTGCCATGAACCGCAGGAAGGCCTCCTGGATCTCCAGCTCCAGAGTGTGGAGGCTCTTCCCCCCATTGAGCTCACTGTCAGTCACTGTGTGCTCCATCTGCACATCTTCACGGTTTAGCTGACCACCTGAGAGCACACAGCAGTCGTAAATGTGCACTGTGTATATAGGACATAAACAACATGGCAACGCAAGCTATTCTAACTTCTAAGGTAAAGTCAGGTATAACAATAAATGCTATCAGTGCATATAATTTATTATATACACTATTATTCCACAATGCAACATATGGCAACCAGGAAAAAGGTAACCTGTTAACAAGACTAAGATACAACCATGCTAGCTAAATGCGAATGTCAGCATGCTAACATGTTCACGCTAGCAATGCTAACATGCTGTTTAGCAGGTATATCATTTAGCATGTTCACTTAATGTGTTAGCAAACTAACATTTGCTTGTTAGCACAAAACATAAAGAACAACAGAGGCTGCTGGGACTGTCATCAGATCTGTGAATTATTGGATCTGATGAGATGGTGTTCATATTTGTTGTGGCATTTTCTCTCAAAAATAAATGTCAACCTTGTGGTGTTAGAGGAAAAGTCAGGGGATCACCAAAGTCTTAAGGATTGATCCTTCTGGGACCATGAATGTCTGCACAAGATTTCATGGTAATCCATCCTGTATAGCTGTTGAGATATTTTACTCTGGTACAAAGTGCTGGACTGAGCAACAGACTGGCATTGCCATACACTGCACCACGGTCATGAAGCTAAAACATCCTAAAGAGTGAATTTTTTGTTTGTACAGTGTGTTTTAGTATAACTGGATAAATCTAGACCAGATGACATTGTTTCATTTCAGTCCAGCTAATATTTTATGTAGCAGAAAGCATCAAATATTAATATTGATTTTTCATTGCTTTTCAGGGATTCATTTAGCATTGATATTTAATTGTTATGATGAAAGAAATCCATGTAAGAAGAGGAAGATAGTTCCGTTTTCCCTGCTGACAGACTACATTAGCACATAGTACAATACAGCCACATACTGAAATTTGAGTAAAGGGGCAGAAGTGATTCTGGGAAACACAGGCCGAATGAAGTATGAGTAGAAGAGGCAGGTTGAGTAGGAGTGGGTATACAATAAGACTGAATTACACTTCATCCACAATATCTCCTGGGATGCACTAAAGATTCGGTTGGTTTTATATGACAATGTAATCATCTAATGAGCTTTTCCTGTAAATTGACTGTACAGGCTGACTCAACAGACTCAACTAGCCAGCCTAAATTATTCATGAAACTACATATAAAATGACACAGCAGACTGGACTCACCCTCAGTGAGCTGCTGATAGAGCTTATTCAGGGTATTCAGAAGATATTTACAGGCTCTCCTGGGCAAGATTTTCCACGTTAAAGCCTTCTTGTCGTCTTTTCTGAAAGCACACCATATGGTTTTCATTACAAGGGAGGACAGTCAAGAAACATTGCAAAAAGATATAAGGAGAGAGATAGATTTACTGACATCAGCGCTTACAATTACAATTGCAAAACAGCTTTTGAATTGATGAGGTAGACCAGTGGGACCCAAATGTGCTTTTGTGTATAGTAAGAATATTTCACATTCCAGCTCTTATCGTTACATAAGAGAGGCTCTCACTGACAGATACAGATGACTTTAAGAAGAACTTTTATCACCAAACCAATAAAAACTTAAATCATGGGAGGATGATCTTTGGTTGAGTGTCTTAAAGTTGAAGTTGGCCATCTATCACAGAGCGATCGCGGGTAGAGGTTACTTACTGGGAGATAGTGTTGGTGTCCAGATCCACACAGCTAATGTCAGCTGGGGGCACGTAAAGGTCAAAGTATCTGGAGTCCACACCCACAATGAAAGGACACGGTGCACTGAGCACACCGGCCAGGGCCAGCGGGCACAGAGGGATGTAGGGGCACGGCCAGTGGAAGGGAAAGATCATCTGAAAAAGGAAGAGACATATCCATCAGCACAATACATCAATATAATTGATACACTGCAGGGACAAAAGAAGAGATTAAACAGGGAGATAGTCGGCAACCACTGAACCACTAATACCATAAGAGAGGGTCTTCTTTGATGTGATTATGGATGATTCATTGATGCCGCAGCCCTGCATCTTACCTCATCCACCATTGTACCTCTAATCACATTAAATACTATGCTCTTTAGCATTATTATTAGGAAAAGTGTAATGGAAAAAAAGAACAAAAGACTTACAGACACAAGGGCCTCTGTAACACTGGTGAGTACAGCTGGACGTAAGGAATGAACCAGGATCTTGTGCTCTGTGACAGCCAACACCAGAAGAGTGGCTGCGTTTTTTGGGCCCAGATTCAGCAGTAATGTGGAGAGGCTCCCACCACTGGTGCACAAAAAACAAAACAAATCAGATCAAGAAAGCAACAAACACAGTATGTCTTCATTTTGTCTTCAATTTTATGTTTGACTGACGTTCCCATACCTGAGAGGCAGTGGAGAGGAGACAGGCTGGCTCAGTATCAGACTGTCATGTGGAGACAGCTGTGGAAGATGCACAGAAGAGCGTTAGAGCATCAGTGGGCGGAGGATTTAGCTTGTGATTACAGTGTGTTTACAGATATTCATGTCAAACCAAATAAAGCAAGCACTGATCAAATGTCACATCTTAAGCTCACCTGCACTAGGATGCGTGGTCTCTGAGTGGAGGGGAATGGCACACTCTGCATGAAGTGAGAGATGTGCCTGAAAGTAAGAAGAAAATTAGTTAATAAATCCACCCAGTCCTGTCCAGAGGACCAAGAATTAACCAGTTTCTGACTTCAACAACTAACTAACTTTTCAATAGGCAGAGCATGTGGTCCAGAGATGGAGTATCGGTACAGGAAAGTGAGAAAGCTCCTGAAGGACTGGAAGAAGGGCCAGTGGGAGAGAAGACAGATGCTCTTGTTGCTGTAAACACTTCTAGTCCCATCGGGTCCGAGATCAGAGCTTGGCAGGCCGAGCTGTGAGCGCTGACGCTCAGACAGGTTCTCCTCCGAGTAAGGCTCATAGAACTGGATGGCTGCTCCGTACACCTGAACACAAAGGGATCACAATGTAGCTGTTGATGATCCAATACATGCACAAGTATGCACACACATACAAAAAAAGACTTCCTGATGCAAACATTACAAGGTCTTAACCCACCACAGTCAGAGGTCCTTTGACAGGACTTATTCAGGTAAGATGTGGCTGCTTCACTAGGGAATTTTCATCATAATATATCAGCTAGATCATTCTTGGTCCTTTGAAGTCGTTCCTCCCAAATAAATAAACAAATCACTCCAGGCATGAAGTGCCAGGAGACTAGCCTGCAGATTAGAGGTTGCAGGAAAGAAGGAGTGAGCACTGAGGCATTCAGAAGTTAAAACTTGTGCACCAGCCCAAGTGGCGCATGAGTTATCCATTATTCAAAAGATGAGCTGCAAAAAAATCTTTTATGCTGCATTGCTTTCAAAGCCTAACAGCCTTTTAGTATTCCAAACACAGCCTTTAGACCATTTTTGATTCCAGTCAGAGTTTGGAAGTTGATTAAGATTGTCTGGTATTCTTAGAAATACTCCTGCAGTTCATCAACAAACTAATCCATAAGGGATACTAATGCACAGAGAGAGACAGAGGAGGAAATAAAGATGGAGAGCCTGGCTGAAATGAAGCAATTAAAGGAGAATCTGTGTATTAAAGGGCAGAAAACTGATGCCAACTTTGGAAGAACTGCTTAATTAACGATAATGTATATGAAATTATGATGTAAATGGGACTCTGAAGTTAAGTAGTGTTTTCTTTTTTTTGTTGTTGTTTTTTGTGCCATATCAGTGTGCAAATTTGTAGGTTTCTGTGTCTTTTACATGATGCAGAAGGACATGAAAAGATAAGTCAAACACACAAAAGTCCAAATGAAAAAAAAGGGTTATGAGAAGGTAATGTAGTTATTGGTAACACTCAGTAGGTGGTGGTTTTACCTTTTCTCCAGAGGCCCCTGTCAGCACAAACGTGGAAAAAACAGGCAGGGAGTGTTTGGTGTGCGCTGGCCAGCACTCGATCGTAGCCCCCATGGGCAGGCAGAACATAGGCACTGACTCAGGCAGTGGGAAGGACTCGTAGTCCTCTTCAGGATACCTACACAGAAGACCTAGACACAAAAACACACAACACAGTCAAACACATCTTCAAAACTTCACTACAGTCAAGAGGATCTGATAAAATACTGAATATGAGTTTACCTGCTTTGTATGCAATTGTGTTTGCTTTAGCCAGAGATTTCTTATAACAAATGTAGACCGAGGATCCCCACTGGAATATGAGAAAAGACACAGACCATCACAGATCAATGAAAACACGGGTTATTTTTGCAAGCATACAATGTATGACATTTAACTTTGTTCTCAGAGGTGTATCCCACCATGCTGCTGTTGAGGTTCTTGTCCACCTTGCAGAAGGTGTGAGGGGGTGTCTCCCCCTTGCCAGGGATGATGATGCAGACATCAGTGACAGCCAATGAAGTGTGGGGCTGGCTCTTCGGCGCACGGCGGTAGGTGATGTAGATGCGTTGGGAGGACGAGCTGCTGATATTGGCAGGGCGACCTGAGGGTGTGGTCTGGACGATGTGACATCCAGGCTTCAGCTTCTCTTTCCACTCATACAGAACCCTGAGACAGGAGGCAGTGTCAGACTGACTTTTTATTTAATCCCTTTGAAACAGGACATTCTTGTGAAAAAAATACTACTTTCATAATATATTCATCGAAGAGATGTCAGACTAAAGGATGTGTTTAAGAGCAGATTACATTGACCCAAGGCAGAGAAGTGATTAGTGGTGCTGGGTGAGTAAAGGGTCACACTGAGGATTACTGCTTACCCAAGATCTGTCAGTGGAGGCTTATCTCTGCCTCGCTTGAAACACAGGAAGATCTGTGGGCCCCTGAGGCTGGCTCCATTGAGCTCTGCAGAGAGGCCTGAGGGGGTGCTCTCCACACAGGTGTAACCCGGGGGTACCTCTTCACCCAAGGAGCGGATCACCACAGCTACGTCGGTGATGGGGGCTTTGGGTTTCACAGACTTGGGACCGGCGTCGTCAAAGTGGAGCTCCTCCTCCAGAGGCTTGGACAAGTCAGTGAGGCCAGCAACCACAAAGTAGTCGGCTACACGAGGCCCTTTATCCTCCATCATTTCCCATTCCCACACTGTGGGCTAGAAAGTAGAGAGAAGGGGGGGGGTTCCATTATACATTTTAAACATATTGCAGTTCCATATGATGTAGTGTAGGCAGGAGGAAAATGGGCCTTTGCAATCAGGAAAGGACCTGGCTGAGCAGACTAGGCTGTCTATAACAGCAATACCATTAAATTCACTCTCTGAGCATACTCTATTAATTGTCCTGCTGCTATAACAGTTGAATTAATCATGGGAATAGAGATATCATGCAGCATGTAAAATATAGATGTTACCTACATTGCACATACATTCTATAGTGAAGAAATAACCAAATATAATGAGAGCATCTGGAAGCATTTAGCATGCATTCCTGTCTGCAAAAACACCATATTTCACTAAGAAATATGGGAGGGCTTAAGACCAATGACCTTGCTATATGCTCTGACTGATTATGTAAAGTAAAACACATGCCTCTGTAGGAAAAAAAAGTAGAAAAAAAGATGTGTGGAAAGGAAAAGTACCAGAACTATAACTGAGCATTGGGAAATGAAGAGAAGGTGCACTATGGTGCAGCAGAAAGCTTTTTTGGAGCTTTTAGCGAGGTGGTATTCAGACGGCATAAACAATGTTGTGAAGAAGAAAGGCATACAGGGAGCGCCTGTGAGTCAGCTTGTTATAGCTTTATCACAAAGCATAGAGCCCTGGAAGGCCTTTTAGTGCTGGGCCAGCTTATTGTGCTTCAGCTGAAGAGCCTGTTTTATCTCTCTCAGCAGTTCCTCCACACTCACTAGCAAACTGATAAACAGCTGCCTATTATTTCCCCCACTGGGATATGAGGGAGTTAGCATAAAGTTATGCACTCCTCTGTGCTAGATGTGTCACTACTAGGAGCCATGGCACTACAAGAAGCAGTGGCAATATCTCACCCACTTAGGACTTTAGCTTCCACTGGCTTTAAAGCAAATGGATATGTGTGTTGTTTTCCTCTGTGGCTGTGTGATGGGACAGAAAGCTAAGCACTGCTTACAGGCTTAGGGCGTGAAACTGACCACTAACATGACAACATGGAAAAAAACCAAAGATAATCTGTAGTAGCAAACATGCTGCAGCATTCCCATCGTCATGCTGAGGGATGAGAGTGAGGGTTAATCAGTCTGAGATCTAACAACACCTCGATTTACTTTGGCTAATTACAAAGCCTCCTAGAAACCAACCAAAAGAATTTACCAACAAAATCCAGCTAATATATGTCCTGTTTGCTCTGTGCATCAGTGAGAGTGATATTTTAAAATTATGACTCATCATCAGTCTTGGCCTTACAGTGTTTTCGTCTCCATCTAAAAGTCTTCAGCCATGGTCCCTGGTTAGCTGATGGCTGTTTTGATGCAGGTTATTTGTACTCTGAAGCCTTGTGGGTATACCCAGTGACTCAGCATGCCCAATGGCAAAAAGTGGTCCGTTTTTTTCTGATCTCCCTCAAAACTGGTTTTCATCATATGACAAAATATGTAAATGCACATTACATTAGCGGTTATGAATTATAGTATTTGTGTCCTTTGCATCATTTGTTCCCTGCTCTCAGAAAAATCATTCAAAAAGTGTTAAGAGCTGTGAAGTTGATGTCTGAAAAACAAAAAGGTCCAGAATTTGACACACTTTGACTTTTCCAAGATGTCCCATTATTTCATAACTGATGCATATTCAAAGTTGCTTAGTTGCTTAATTGGTCTCTTTTTCTGCACTAGTTGTACTTTTGTACTTTCCCATCATTCTGACAAATGGCACCAAAGTTTTTTTTTTTGTCAGCAGCCTTTAAATTTTAAACACAGATTTTTCTGTAAAAGAAGACACATCGTCATCGATTATAAGATGCCTTCCAAACAAAAGATGTCTCATGCTGCTCAAGTTTCAAGTGTCATCTGAAGCAATATAGCCTACTGTTAGCCTACTGTTCAGATAATCTGCTAGAGGGTTCACAAATTTTTCCTTGGCACTATGATCACTTTCCTCATGGTCTTGATCCTCAAGGAGACACAGTGATTATGATAAAGAATGAAAATGAAGAGGAGTATTTCTATTTTATGTAGGAAACTAACAATCAAAGAAAGTCAAAGGCCTAAATTATTCTTTTCAGTAGTTCCCCCTTCCCCTGAATGCGACACAGCATGTCCACCAATCCGTAAAAACATCTCTGCTCTCAGTAGGTATTGCAGGAGCGTTGCTAAATTTACAGCTGATGGCATGGCAGATGTGTCATACAATACTTGGAAGGTTCAGGATTAAATATAGATGTAATCTCCAGTTCCAACTACCACGACATCCACTGCGTCTGTTCCTCCCCCTCAACAGGAAGCACAGACCTAAAATCATATCTAATTCTCGCCATAGCAACAATATTAAAATTGAACTGAAGACTCTGTGTTTCTCACTGTGACGCTGAAATGACTAATGGGCTGTTTCGTGACCACAGATATATTCTACTCATAAAATGAGCTGGTGAAGCCAGAGAATTAAATGATTCAGGTGTAAATATTAACAGATATACCCTGAACATACAATAAACAGCTATAGTTTCTGTCTGTTGTCTGATTATGTTTTTCATGTTAGTGGCCTTCTTGTTGTATTGACCTGGAAGCTATTACACACTCATGTCTACTCTCAGTGAACAGGCCTGTCAATGTTTTTTTCCTTTTTTCCTAGCAGTGGTTTTTGTGTTTTCCATTAGTACTGCTGGGCAGGCTGCACCAGAGTAGTCAGGTTATTAGCCTTCTGCTGTCGTGTGTCTTGTACTTTGTTTTGTTTCTACATAATTCTGCATCACCGATTGCTCTGTGCATCAGTCTAGACCGACTTGTCTTCTAAACCTCTTTGAGACCTGCTTCAGTGACTATAAATAAACCTGATTCCCTATTATTTTCCATATGATTTTCAACAATCTGTCTGTATCACACTTTTTGCAGGCAGCCCTGTGTTAGCTCAACACTGGAAGCGAGTGACTCATGGTCTCCCCAGAAACTGCAATCTTTCATTCACCGCAGTTTTCTTCATACAAGCAGACAAATAAGGACACAGCGGATTTCCTCTTCTCACCAGCTAACAAGACAACTTCCCCATTCCCATCCACTATTGTTGTTATGAGTCACCTCCAACCGTCAGATTTTCAGTAATTTGCAAACCACTTGTGCCATAATTTTCCCTTTGTTACGATTGATTCCTCTTACAAGGAGCCACAAACTTAGATTTTCCTCCACAGTGCCTTAGAACATAACTCATCATATTCTGTATCTGCTGGTCCCACAACTTCATTTCACACATTCCAGGATGCCTTTTGTAGTTAGTTTGAATGTAAAATGACATCTTGACATCTTATGCATGATTTTAAATAGCTCAACCTGATATCATAGTATTTCATAAAATAATGAAAAAGAAAATGTTTGGAGCTTAAAAACAGTGGCAAATATTTCAATGTTCTTGCTGGATTGTGATTAAATACAACTTGGAAGTTATAACAGTAGCTTCTGTCAAACAACGTAACGGATTATCTCGCATGTTTTCTTGACATTTCATGCAAGGAACATTTGTTTTTCATATTTTCCCCCAAAACAGCAACCTCTCTCTATACTGCAAGTGATAATGTGACATGAAATAAAGGCCTTTTCACTTTTGCTGTAAGCATCACAGTATTGTTGTAATTATGGCCCAATCGACAGAGGCTGTAGCTGCTGGACAGTCAGACCCAAGCTGTGCAGGGATTATAGAGGGCCGTGTTAACAGCAGGGGGGCAGGGAGGATGGGCGGTCTGATCTGGGGAGGGAATCACCACAACATTTCACTCAGCATCTGTTCCCTCTTAGCTATGAAGACAACCCTCACCCTCATCAGCCATTTACATTCCTTACGTTTGACAGGGGGGACCCTGCCTGCTTGATGAGGAAACCACACACGCCCAAGATAAACAGAGCAGAAAGATGAGGAAGAAAGTACTATAAGGTGGTGCTGAAAATAAATAAAAAATAGGCCTATATATGTATATATATATATATATATATATATGATGGAACCCTCCACGATAAGCTTGCAACTACATTAGCAATACCATAAAGCAAGCAAATGGTCATTTGAAGAACGTGTCTGATCACAGCGACCATATTAATACAGAGGGGTTTTCTCATATGCCCCCATCAGAAGAAGCCATCTTATGGAGCATCTACACGGGATGCAACGAAATAAGCCTCCATATGACTTCATTGTAGCCAATGAGCGCACTGTAAATATAGTGAATCACACACAGGCAGCGATGCTCACTATCAAGTATCAAGATATTCTTACAATGCATGTAGCTGTACGACAATAATATGACCTGTTTACCGCGTCAATTACCCCAACCCAGCATCCAACATTACAATAATAATAAAGGACTCCGTTTGCAGACGGTCATCACCTCGCATTAAATCCCAGTTTCAAAATATTAAAAATTAAGGTTGGGAAACACCTTCAATATAGAGACTGGGTGTGTGAGATTGGTTTGTTTTTCATCCTCAGTAAAAGAAGAATCTACTCACATCTGATGAATCACGACGACTGGAAGATGAATCTGTCGAATAAGAGGCGAAATAAAACCCAGATTTCTGTTGATAGTAAATCTTATCCCTCGGTGTTTGCTTCGTTTGTTATTATTTTTTCCTCTGTTTTATCATGTAAAAAAAATATATATATATATATTTCACAGCGGCATGGACGCATCTGAACAGCCTGGGTAGTCCTGAGCAGCGCTTTATCCAGACCTGCGCTGTTCATGTGACTGATTACAAACCTCACCGACGTCACTGATGACACGACCGGGAGCAGCTGTGACAGAAGAGCAACGTCTGAAGCTGTGAGGAAACATCTGGTTCATCGCTACTACACCACTTCACACGGGATAATGGGAGAAAATATGAATATTATCATAGCATACCATTATCATCATTATTATTATTATTATAATGGCTGTAGGATCAGTTCTGATCATACTGAAACTCCCACCCACCCACCGAAACTTTCAGGACAACCACGCTGCAAAAGACACAAGACACAAAACAACCACAAAACCACACAACTACGTGGTTGTCTGTGTGTCTTTGCGCGTCTTTGAACATGTTTTGTGTCGTTTTGTTGTCATTGTACCTGTCTTACTGGGATATTTTTGCACACATGTACGACAAAACTGAGTGGTCAACATCACTAAAATGTTAAGTGATAACAAATCTTTTAATTTGCTGCAACTTTATTATTTATTTATTTATTTATTTATTTATTTTTATTCAGACCCCCTATTATTATTATTATTATTATTATTATTATTGTTGTTGTTTATTATATATGCATTTATAAATATACATATATAAATATATATATTATTTTTTATTTATTTATTTATTTTTTTTTCATATTTTGTAGGTCCACCTTTATTTTTGATAACAGATTCGATCATCCAGAGCATGGATGATACCACAAATCTGTTCACACATGATTCTTTTCACCTTTTTCTTCCACTTTTCCTTGTTGAAAAACTCTTTCGTGACTTTTTTCGTGTTTGGGATCATTGTCATGTTGGAAAATTCCTCTCCATCCAAGCTTCTTGGGACTGGAAGTCATATTTTCATTAATTATTTGGGTGTACAAACTTGAATTCATCGTGTCATCTATAAATGTCATCTCCACACCTTTGGCACTCATGCAGCCTCATCCATGTTTCATGGTCAGCACTGTGCAGCCACTGTGGTTGTCCTTGCCAGGCCCATACCGAACATACTGGAATCCTATCATTCTGTTAGTTTTCCTAACATAGGGTAATTTTTAATCATGTAACAGTTTAGTGATGTTGCACAGGGGTGTACTCAGTTTTGTTGTAGATACTGTAGATGTAAAAATATAAATCTTTGCTTCAACCAACTATTTTTATTATTGATTAATCCACCAATTATTTCTCGATTATTAATTGTTGTATCCGTAAAATGTAAAATAAAAGTACTTTTAAAAATGTTCAGTGGAAAAAAAAATCTTAAAATTCTTTAAGGTAAGGAATATGCTTGTACCTCTCAGGAAAAAAATCTACACTATTAAATTAAGCAATCAAATATTTTAATAGAAAATTTTACTCTGAAGGGACACAGCAGTTATAGTATCATGTGTTGTAGGTGACAATGTTAAGCTAATGACTGTGTAGATATCATCACAGTGTTGTATTGCCCTGACAGTTGTTAATATTTTTCGTTTTACACTGTTGTTGTACAGATAATCTACTTGATAATCTGTAAACATCATGTATATATAATAAATGATATCTGACTAACTGATGTCTTCTGGCTGTAAACCAAATTCCCCCTTGGGGAAAATAAAGACAGACTGATGACTGAAATCAGCATCATACATACATTAGGGTGAAGTCTGGTACTGTCCCAAGAAAAACAGAATTGTGAAATCATCGCTGGAATTATATAGGGGGAGGGCTTATCTATAATATATTACAGAGTTCATGGTCAAAGTATTTTTCTTATGTGTCAGCTATTTTTATTAGTTAAACTGGACCCAAGTGGACATTAGTACAGAGCACAAAGAAATATAACTAACTAATGTTTTTGATCTAATCAGACTTGGACTGCTGAAGGCATGAAACCTTTCTGTTTCTGTGATATAAACATTCAGAATGACTCATGGTTGGTGAGACTTAACTGGTGCAGAAAACTATCAGTGCCTGAGGCCAGAGACAACATGGCCTATTGTCTTGCCCTCTACTGCCCTTATGTGGAGATTACCAAGACACACAGTTTTCCTGAAATCTACAAATGACCATATTTGAGTACCGGAAGACTGCAGGCAGCTTAGAGGTTTGAGCATCTGAGACTTTTTGCTGTGTCATCTGTGATGTGGTAATTATATCTTTCTAATAATCATATTCATGCCGGACTGACGTTGCAGTTTTGTGGTATAACCAGTCATGACAACCACCAAATGAAAAATGTTACACATTGTATTACCTTTTTGAAAAGTGAGGGATTACTTTAGGTGAAAAAAATAGGATATAAGACAGGTACAGTTGAATAAATCTATGAATGATGGTGACTGTTTGAGTTGTGAAGCTCTGGTTGGATAAAAAATGGAAAATATAAATGCAAGAGATTACAAGGAGAGACTGAAAGACAACCTGAATGCTCCAAATTGATTGCATAGCCAGCAGCAGCATTTGTCTCTGTGAAATTGAATCATACACAGAGTGAAAGCCCCTGACTCCGGTCCTGGATGCCTGTGCAGAAACAAAAATCATCATCTGCCTTCCCCTAAGGTTTTCTAATCACACAGAGATGTTGTGAGGAATTTCAGATGTGCAGGTGTTTACAGAAAGTGAGACATGGTGCTCAAATTTAGTCTGGACAGGTCCGGTCACTGAAGCCAAAAGGATTTACATTAGTTCAAACTATTTTCTAACTCCCTGTAGATTGTATAATTACGAACGAGGGTCCATTTAAGAAACAAACTCACCACAGATTCACTATGGACAATTCAGTTGCCTTTAATAATGTAATTTGTGAGGCTTGCACTAAAAAGTCCTAAACATCCCAATTGCTCCGGCATCCAGTTTTATGTAGATCAGCAGACGCCTCCAAATCTACCATGATTGAGCCGTCTAGGGAAAAAAATACATAAGCAAACTCAAAAAAAGATTAAGGCCAAACCAGTTAAAGTTTCTCCTTCACAGAGTAAATTTTGATCTTTATATCTTTTTGATATTCCAAGATGACTTTTATGGTTGTAAACTGCAACATTAATTTAAATGTGAAAGTCTTTAACCTCTTTTTCTAAACACCCTCTGTTGACACTTTGGGGCCTTGACTAAAAACTAGAAACTAAGGTTTGCAAAGTTCAGTTCTGACTAAACTACAAATAGCAGTTCAACAGGGTTTTCCCAGTCTTTCACAGTGATGCTGTCTGAATATGTAAATAATAAACAAACTCAAAAAAGTCTCAAAGAACACTTAAGGTATATTTGATCTCTTTTTGCATTAGCTGACAGAGGTCGTTTTCTCTTCAATTATGTCAAGATCACTGAGTAAATATTTTGTGACCTATCATAACAAATAATTTAGTTTACCTGAAAAGCTGCCAAAGGTGGATGAGGAATTTGAATGCTGAATATAAAGATATATGAAATGTGAAGGGCTGTTTGGTAAGTTGGGTGGACTGGCCTTCAACTGGACCTGGTTTCAAGTCCTTGTCAAGCATCTGCTCTGTTGAAGTGGTTTGATAAAAACCAAAATTGCTGCCAGGTTTGAGGGTGTTTTTCATTAGCTGACGACGACCTTAAATCTTGCTGTGGAGGGGAGCAACTGGAAGACAAATGGGCAAATATGGACTTACACTTAGAGTATAATTTGCAGAAGAACGTAGCTACAGAATATGATCAAAGGTGATCATAATTATATTTAATGCTATGGTCAGTCATGACTTCTTATGGGGAGCTGCAGAATATTTTTATGCACCTCTTGCTGTCTGAAGCCACAGGAAATGAAGTCATTGCCTCGGCAGAAACGTGAAGCCTTGGCAATTATATCACATGACATTTTTGATCTCACTGTGAAGCTCAGCATGAGCTCAGGAGCTATAGATCAAAGCCAAAGCAGACAGCTTCTGCAGGCATTAGACCCATTCACATAACAAGGATAATGTAACGATGAAGCCTGTGATAAAAGGCTGTCAATAACTACAATAGTGCTGCTTCAAACGAGGGAAACGGAGCATCCACAGCAACAGCCTGTGCTGTACAGCAGTGAAATATTTCAAAGAGGTAGACTACCAATTGCTAAAAGAAGTTTACTTAAATTTAGATAAAACGTAGCAATGTGGACAGTAAATCAAGGTGACTGTTTTATCAACACATAGGACAGTCATTTGTGCAAGTGGTGAATCAGTTTGTCGTGTTATAGCTAAATGTAAGATCGACACAACAGCATTTATAGACCGAGAAGACATGCTGGAGAAGAACTTGGGCCTCCCTCTCAGTATTGTGACAGCTTTATTTTGGTCTGTCTTATGTAAGTGTGTGAGTCAGTCTGTCATTACTTATAATAAGGGCATTATGAATGATGTTACAGACAGAGTATTAATCAATGTCCCTGCTTACTTTGTGATGGACTGAGCATATTGCTGATGGTAAATTACATGGTAAAAATGAATCAAAAAATGTTGTGCTCAATCTTGAAATAAACACTCAATAAAGCTGAAGGAGCATTTGTCACTGCAAACCAAAACCTCGGGGAAGGTGTCAAGCTGGTTAAAAATTAGGCAACCTGAAATATTTGTTTAAAAAAAATTATGTCAAAACTATGGTAATAAAAGTGCCACAAGACAGCTTCACTTGCTGGTCATGAACACTGCACCAATATGACCAGCTTAAGATTGCTCAGATGTCTTTCTTTAAGAGTGTGGGGTCCTACAGTGTATTCTTTACTGTTGGCAAACAATAACATCATTCAGAATTTATTTATTGAGATACTTTTGAATTAAATTTTGATGTTAAAAGTCTTAAGTGTGTGAACATAGACGTAAATGTACTTGTTTTTGATGGTAAAACAGCATTTCCCTTTTCCAGTATTAGCATTGCCTCTTTAATATGAGGTTACCGCAATTAAAAATAATTTGTTACTTGCTGAAAAGTTTGAAATTTACAGGGAGACAACAGGAGTGATGATATGGCGCCAACAATCGTACAACATGCTGCCGTAAGTGATTTAGCTGATTTCCACGTCTGATATAAACACCATCAAGCAGCACTTGCATGAGCGCCAATCGTGAAAAGTCAGGTCCCACCGAGATTTGAACTCGGATCGCTGGATTCAGAGTCCAGAGTGCTAACCATTACACCATGGAACCACATGTGGGGTCAGCACCCCATCACTTCAACACCTATATCAAACTATCATGGGTCTGCACTGATAGTTGTGTTTTCTGTGAGTTTAGTTATTGAGAAATATCTGGCGCATCCATAGAAAGAGAAAACTTAAGCGGTACTAACCGATACTGATTTGCCACTGGTTTCAGTTTTTCACCCATGTTCACACGGTCACACTGTCTGCCCCCTGTTGGCGAGGACGAGAACGGTAGTGTTTATACTAAATTCACAATAGTACTAGGTACTAGCATTCAAAGTGGATGAAGAAGAAGTGTAATGATAAATAACCCTTCTGTAGGTCTATGTCTATGAAATATTACTAATTTAATTATACATCTAAATATTCAACAAGAATGTTTTTCGCATACAATACCCAGTACCAACTCAAGTATATCCACCTTTTTTAAAAACAACAACAACAAAAAAACAACAACAACAAAACAAAACAAAAACACAAAAACAAACAAACAAACAAAAAAACACCACAAAATATCGATGTTCTTTCTGTCTCATAGCGAAAATAGTCATCTCTCAAAAGTCATCTCTGGAGACCACAGTTTTGAACTAATGTGGAAATAACTGTTCAAAGTATTCTCACAGAGTTCTCCTTTAAGCATGGCCTCTCTTATTAGATTTATTTATAGAGAAAGCTTTTGTCCTCATAATTACTGTTCCAGACTTTGGAACAGTTAAAGGGCTTGTGCAGAGTTATTTATGCTAAGGTACATTTGGATGTGAAGTCAAAAGCAGTTATAGACATAGGAAGTAAAAATGATCAGCCCGACTGGAATGAAAACTGATTATCCATTAAGAATGGCTCAGTAAAGATCCAGCTCTGGTCAGATGGATCGTCACAGTTCCTGTAGCAGTTCCTGACTGCATTCATTATGACAGTAAAACGTGAAAGTTCATCTTAACCTAAGTGAGTCAGGTGCCAGTAATTTTATTAAACATTTCATGTTCTCGTCAGCCCACATAAATCTACCACCCTGGCTCTCAACAGCCGATGTCAGACTCAAGTATAAGTGACAGGTTATCCAGCAGCAATGTGGTCAGCATCCAGGTGCAGCCACTCGGGAATAAACCAAAGGTGCAGCTCTGTCAGATCATTTAGAAGTATAGCCTCTTTTCAGTGGCAGCTTCTGTGAAAAATGGCTTCGGCTGAAAGCTATAGCTGACAGGCTGACTGCAGCAGAAAGGATTATGCCTGAGGCCTGCATTAGTAAGTCCCTGCAGTTCTTTTTTTTCCCTCTGCAATATTTTTCAGCACTTAAATAATCAGCCTAGAGACAGTCCTGCATAGCATTCTTACATTGTCCAGGTTCTATTATTCCATGTTTCGCACCTAAGTTTTTCCATGAAAGTATAAAATGTTGAATCCAAGTAGAGTGCTTGCTTTGCAGCATCACAAAACTGAAAAGAAACTAGTACTCTGTTATTGCGCTGCAATTTGACATTATCTTTTAGTCTGACAATGTCTGTTTGACATTCATGTTAGACATTCATGCAGTCAGCAGTTTCTTACTGCACAACCCAAAATACAATTCCTCTGCAAACTGTTTCCCTTAGTCTGTGAACTTATATTCACATAATACATCTATGGCATAGAAGGTTATCTAACTTGAAGACTCACATTTTCACCTGTGATAGTTTATGTCTGTGTGCTGGATGTGGGCTTGAGTCTCTTTGGGTGGGTTTGGTGTTTCTATTTTGCTCTTGTAAGTTTTCCTCTTTGTTAAGGTTGAATTTTCTTATATTTATTACATTCTTTTGTACATGTTATTGCTCTATGCCAGGTGTCTCCAACCTTTTTTACTTTGAGTGCTACTATGACAAAATAAAAAGGCTGACAGCTGCTCATGTCTCTTATTATTGGTTACATTTATTCACATATATTATCAAAACACTCAAACTTATATCCAAACCAAATCAGATGAATGAGACAAGTCATCAAATATCAAAATGCAAACCTCACATTTTGTACCAAAGACATTTGAAACTCACATCAGTGTCAATTTTGGTGTCAAACATCTGAGTCATGATTCAGTCAAACCTGAACTTACAAACTTTAACAATTAACATCCATAAATCTGCTTAGAAATCAGAGAAAAAAGAAGCTCCTTAGTAAGTAGCCCAGTGATACTTGTCATTGGTACATCCAATGGTACATAACAAACAGGAACTTAAAATAGCTAATTTTCCAAAATGTAAACGATCATGGGATTGAAAAAAACAGGATACAGTTGAAGTATTTAACACATTTAATCCATAACATATTTCCTGTTTCTTGGAAAATTTTTGATTGCATCTGTTCATATAAGTGAGGACTTTTAGCATTTAACGTAATCCAGAGAAGTACTGCACTGCACATCACCTACAGTATATCTTATGTAAACAAACTTGACAGCATAACTCATTCTGACAAATAATATTTTGGTGTTGAAGAGGGGTGGGTGTGCGTTTGTATTTGATTCAGTTGCATTTGGAGTAAATTTACTAAGTTAAGTTGCGTTGTTTAAAATGTGCACGGTGCATCCCTGGTTTGTACAGAGAACAAGAAAAACAAATTTCTTCCTCTGACACAGCTGCAAAATTAGAAATGATGGCACAGATGTGGACAGATGAGGATTCAAGAATCTGGTATTTCATAAAAGTCTAAATTTACATTATTTAATCACAAATTTCACACTGAACTCTAACCCAGATTAGCTCAGAATGGTTGAACAATAAATCAAGACGCAGAAAATCAAAAACATTTCCTTCTCTTGTCGCAGTTGCTCAGTTGAAAGGCAGCGCCAGCTCCCCAGCAGCAGTAATCATACCTGCATTTAAACAGGGGTAGTGGTTTCAGTACATTCTCAGTGAAATGTCATGCTGGGAAGAGCCTGATTTTCACACAGTTGGAACACTTTTCACCTTTCAGTAGCTGCCCAGCTCTGAATCTGATGTCTAGAAGTAAAATTAAATCTCTGTGTTGGTGCTGTGTTTTCCTCTCTTCCCCCTCTGAGCAGTGAGAAATCACATCATTATTTCAATGCTGTGAGGATGTTCAACAAGCTACACTAAAATCAAAATCTCTTTTCAGTTCTCACCTTGCTACAGCATGACCTTGTCTTTTCTTGCTTCTCTCTCTTTTGAGTTCTCTCTGAAGTACTCAGTTGTATTCGGGCCATTAGCTCCTTGACTTACTGGCTGCATTTCCTTTCGGTGGGGCATCACTCAGGGCTTGTGGCCTGTCAACTGGGCGGCATGTCCATCATCTGCGGAGCTCAGGAAACATGCTCCTTATAACTGAGAAGCAACCAGAACTCCTCCACCGTAATGAGCTTTCTCAGCTTCTCCCTGCTTCCATAATATGATCATCCCTGTTTTCAGTACAGACAACTTGCTTAACAATCAGCCACAATTCCACTACATCTCTTCATGCATCAGACACAGTTCAGGCTTATCATTACACTGAAAGCACACATTTTTTTTTACTGCAGATCATTTTATGCAGTTTGGATTTTGTGGTTGAGGTCATTAGATGCCTGAAGCAGCAGTTCAGCTACTACCTTGAAAAGCCTGCAGTTCTGTAACATACTGTAATGTAATGCTTAACTTTAACTTCTTTCTAATGTTGCACAGCTGTGTGTGATGCAAGACCATGCAAATGATGAGAGATGCTGCACAAATGCAATTGTGTATAGTGCACAATCTAATTCACTAACAATACTAACAATTTTAAATTGTTTAATAATCAAAAATGTTTCCTAATGCGAACCTGGCAGACAGGTGCTTAGGGAAATTAAAGAATAACTTAACACCCCCTAAAAATCCTGTCTTTGCAGACCACTAGATGTTTAACTTCTCACCTTGATGCAGTGATGAACAGGTGTACTCCAGGACGCGGTGACATCACCATTGGGCGATCGTTACAGTGCTGTGTGTGTGTTAGGCTGCGTTCACGCCAAGCTGTCACCCTCTTTTGAATGCAGGTGTTGTGTTTACCAGTCACATACACACAAGCGCACATTCCTTGTGTGACGTGAATGTTGTATTTCTATTGTTCAATTCATGATCATTGTGTTTAAAGATGTTGTAAAATCCTGTGAGTATTACAAACTGTTGTGTAGTGTTTTGGCATCTGGGAAACCTATAAACACATTAAGCAGATACTCCAACTGGACTTCCTGGATCCTTGTATCACCAGTATCCGCATACACGCTCACAAATGCAGCGTGCTGTGTGGGTGTCATTTTAATGCAGGGCTGTTTTCAGCCTGAATCCCTCCTTAGTACAACTAAGTAACTTCTGACCATACCCAAAAACACTCATCAGTGATGCTGGCTGTGTTCAGTATTGCTTTTTCAGCCTGGTGTATAGTTCATTAAAGTGTTCAATTCCCACACTGTCAGGTTTATCAGAAATGCAACATTGGTTGTGCTGACTGAGTGTAGGAATTCCACCTTTTCTTTTAAAATGTTGGAAAATGTTAAGGTGATTCTGACTAAAGTGTGCCATAAACCTCCTAACATCTGAAGAAAAGCTTGACATACCTTTAAAATAATGAAGCGCTGTTCCTTTCCCAAACCAGACAGAACTGAAATTGTGTGGTAACCTCTCCGAAAAGTCTATTCAACATGAGAGCTCTTTGACACAATGTCCTCATTCTTGAATCTGGAAGATGTTTATGAAGCATAATGTGTGACCATGATTTTCCTCACCTCCAGACTCTAAACTCAAAACATTTTGACACTTTGTAATTCAGGCACTCCGCTACAGACTTGAATAACATTTCGTATTTGTTAGAGCAGAATCCTTCATTCAGTCGCAGCAAACAACCTTGTCAACATTCATTGCCATGACATTTCAATGTCCAGAACTGCAAATGAGGAGAGACATGTCCTGTCTAATACTTGACATAAGCAGTAAATTCATTACATTCATCTTCTATCTCTCTGGTGTATTGACCTGACTGAAACCGATTTCTGATGATAGAATAGGCTTTTAATTTGAAATTTATGTACCAAAACAACAAGCAGCATTGATATGACAGCAACTGGAAAAACGTTTCTCAGAGGAAAAACAGCCACATAAAATATGATCCACTGTCACCACACTGGTCAAAGATGGTCAAAGATAATGTCCAGTACTAATGAAACGCTGTCTGGGTATCGATTGTCAACATGTTATTGCTTCTACAGAGGGTGAAATGGAATTCACATAGTGAATTAATAAATTATGTTCAATAAATAAGTTAATTAGCCTGATACAAACATAAAGCATTTTTTAAAATGGACTTTTTACATACGGTTCCCTTTGTAAATACTGCGCAGGGTATTTGTGGGTCTAGAGTTGGTCAGATGAAACCTTATTTTAAATTTACAATCTGACAGAGAGAGAAAAAACATTCTAAATAACTTCAAAAACGGTTCACAAAATGACACTGATCATCTCACAAGAAGATAAATTGTGTGTTATCTACATCAGTGGGTATCCATTTTCTGATCATGCTCATCTTTTTTTTTTTTAATTCTAGTGTCACATTGATAAAAATTCACCATCACTAATATAAATTAATAAATAAAGCAATTACCTTAATAAATACAAAACATAAATGGTAAAAGCAATCCCTTCTTAACACCCAGTATTTCAAAAATGTAAACTAAGACATTTGCAAGAAAAATGCTTTCACATAGAAAACAACACAAGATCTGATCACTTCATCAGTGTGGGGAAAAATCCAAAGTTTAGACCTACTGTGTGTGTGTTTGTGTGTGTGTGTGTGTGTGTGTGTGTGTGTGTGTGTGTGTGTGTGTGTGTGTGTGTGTGTGTGTGTGCGTAACTCAGTTATACAATAAGGGCATGGACACTGGTGAACTGAATACATCTCCAGAGACATTGAGCCTCATTTAGACTGTAACTTAAAAGAAAATCTCAAGTTACAGACAGAGATCACATTAATATCAACTATGTGATCATTACTGAGTACGAATGAATAAAGGAACATTACAATATTTTTTTTTATTAAACCATGCTTCATCAGACTCGGCCCGCTCTCAGCTAGGTTTCCACGTTTAACATTTAGAACAGCGAGATCTCTACTATATGACTGAACATTTCTTTACTTCACAGTAGATTATCATAATCACTTCATGTCAGCTGTATGATAAGCTGAAGCTGCCGCACACAGTGATGAATCATAAACTCTGGTGTCCCTATGTAATAAATCTTTGCTTGCTTTGACATGGTCAAGGCGGTTGCACCTTCTTTCCTGTGTAGGAAATCACTTCTGTTTAGGGGATATTATAAACACTTGGCTGCCTTTGAATAGTAAACCTATACCATGGGCTAAAAATGAATATGAGTATAACTCTGTCCCTGTAAATAATCCCTCCAAACAATCCATGTATGCTGCCCTTAGCGCTGTTTGGAACCATTATGTTCCACTTCAGGAGGTCCATAAAGAGGCTGGGCAGCAGTTTGAGTGATCAGTTCTATAAGAAAATAAAATGGACGAATGGTCGCTGGTGTGTGGGACGCTCTTTCCTCCCCTCCCTCCTTCAGGGCCACAGAAAGATTGTGAGCGAGGGAGCCAAAGAGAGCAGGGTCCAGAGGAGCTGTGGCTGTCCCTTCATCTCAACATCTCAGTATCTAAATCAAACACATACGGAGACAGAGGGAGGGACGTTGGTGGAAAGTTGGCTGAATGTTGCCCGGATGCTGGCACGCTGTCAGAGCCAAGTGAAAGGTGTATCCTCTAGAGCAGGGAGCTGGGGCTTTCTGGGGCTGGCGGGGGTGTGTGTGTGGGGCTGTGACGCATAGGCAGTATGTCATAGTGGCTGGGGATGTGGCTGCTGCGGGGAAGGTCATAGGGGCTCTGGGAGAAGCCGGTGGCCATTCCATTGGGTCCCTGCAGGACGCTCACTGTTGGCTCTGTGGTAGTTTGGGAAAGAAGGAAGGAAAGAATAGGAGAGGTACATAAGACTCACTGAGCTAGAAAAGTGGCAGGTACAGAGAGAGGAGCAGGGAGAAAGAAGAGGTGCATGCAACAGAGAGGCAGCTCACACTTCCTCTTATCAAGGCTTACAAAGACTGTGCAGGCTCACAGTAGGGAACAAGACCAGAGAGGCCATAAGTAGCAGGACCCTGCTGAGCTCCACGCATCAGAGCAACAACGCACTCACCAACATCATAGACATTCCTGCTTACACTGCCCAGGAGGGTGGCAGTGCCTCCAAAGGGCACTTCACGGTGGGAGGGGGACTTCATCTCCACATAACTGCTCTCTGTATGCTTGCAAGCCAACCCTGGTGGGTCTCTAATGGTGGCATATGGATTCTCACTATTCAGGGAGCAGGAGCTGTTGCTGCACATGGAGCTCTTGATGTAATCTGCAGTGGCTGTGAGACAAGGACATATTCAGTATCAGTAAAGATGAAGAGGTTGTCACTTACCTATAGCAGGGTTATTACTGCTAGACTCTGATATTACAACTAAAATTTATATAGACATCAGTGTTGTCTGGAGAATGGCGATGAAAATCTTTGCCATACTTAAGAAGTTCTACTTCTTTTGTCTCTGACATGTGACTAATGGTGGTATATAGTAATCAAAGTACAAAGGGGAGACAGTGGAGGGCTCATCTCATCCATAACAGTCTCATCAGCCTGATAAGAGGCCTCATTAGAGACCGCAGCAAAGCTCCTTCAGACCACTCTTCACACCCCTGGGTCCCTCACATTCACCACAACTGCACAGTGTGGGAGACAAAATGACGTATCGGGCACTGAGCCATAGAGAGCAATTACTGTTGGAACAAAACCTTAGCCCACCATGATCTTGTCCAAAGTACAGAGAGTTTTCACATAAATCATGGAGAATATAAGGATATGGGATTTCAGGTCACATGAATAGCAGTCTCAGAGGGGAACAGAAACCAAATGGGGAAACTGATACATGGGCTGTTGAGCATAAAAGGATTTTGTAATATTGGTGCTGGTGAAGCTGAACAGGATTCCACATGCAGTGTTTCTCTCTCCACACACACACACACACACACACACACACACACACACACACACACACACAAACACACACACACACACAAACACACATGCAGAATACACGCACTGTTGTTTCAGTTAATTATTTACCTTTTTTCGACCCTCTCTGTGTCTGTGTCTCTCCCTGTTGAACATCTGTAACAGATGTCAAAACATGAAAGTCAAGCATCACATATGAATTCCCCCAATGCATGAAGGCTGACAGGAAATATCTCATTACGGTACAATGTAGTATGTCTTATTTTGTTGGAGGAATATGAGGAATGTGAACGTGAGACGTTATTGAATGTTTCACCCGCTTCCTATCACATTCCCCTGAGGCTTACAGGCTTATATAATCAACTGTGGTTATGGTGGGATATTTGCCAAAACAACAAAACATCATGAATAGAGGATGGGTCTATTTAAGGCTACATCAGTCTAATGGACTGATGTAGTCAGTACATCAGGATGAACATGCACAACTTTTTCTGAGAGGGACTTGTCATTATGATTGATGTGCAGTGTGCTTCAAAACAAACTGGAATTTGCAGATCAAGATATCTGACTTTTAAGTCAAGCATGACAAAGCACAAATTGTAGACATTTAGATTTTTGCATGCCGCTTAAGCAGCAATGACCCTGTAATGAATACAAAAGAATAGCTTTCATACCAGCAGCACAGTTTTTGCAATCTATTTTGGTTTGCACCACCACAAACCAAGAGACTAACATGATATGTAGTTAATATATGACAGTGGTAAAGCATAACTTTAATTCCACCTATTTAGCATTTACAAACACTATGTTAACATTGATTACAATACATTGTCGTTGTATGCAGGAAATTTTTGATTGTTTATAAATGCAACAATTTGACAACAATTATAACTTCTCATGAGAATATTTATATACTATATGTTTAAGGAGTTAAGGAGTATTTTAACTCAAATCATAGTTTGTTATAAACCATTTATTAGATATTTATATACTGCTTCAAAATGTTAAATAGGAAACAGCCAGAGAGCACAGATAATAAACCTGAGATTTGAGTTATTTTATAATCACACTTAATTTTCTATAATCCATAGAGCAGGAGTGCACCGCTTGACCCAGTGTAAGCCATCACAGTGAAATGTGTAACTGGGGGAAGTGAAAGTGGACTAATGAGCTCACAGTGACCTCTATTGACCTCTGCAGCACTGATTTCTCTGTCTGCGTTATCTTATCCAAATCAGAGCAAAGGTTATGTCTTAACAAGAAACCCCTGGTTCATCTTCATTCACAGCAGACTAGCTCCGTCCAGGCAGGTGCCAATGAAAGGTTTGCACTAATGACACATGCGTTTTTGCCCTTGAAGTGACTGTCCTACAAAGTCTAAATTCAGGCTGTATGTGGGGTGTCTTGGTAAGAAAGAGGAAAACCAACCTAGATCATTGAGGTTGCAGTAGGCTCTCCACTCTGAGCCATTTCTGCTTTTCAGGGTGTTTGACTGTGAAAGAAAGAGCAGAGTTTTGTGTTGCTTTTGTACTACAGTTTGTTATTGGGAAACAATATTTTATGGAAACACACAGAGAGTGGTCCTACTTTGAGTGTCAGGGTGCCATCCAGGTTGCTGGAAATGGTTGAGACAACATTACACTGGGCCACAGTGTGATAACTGGGATTGGAGAAGCACTGGCCACCGGTGCTGCTGCTCTGGTTCTGATTGACCTCTGCAGCACTGGTCCTCATTGCTACAGTACTGCCACATTCTGAGGATTCAAACAACAGGTTCAGAAGATTTAAAACTAAATGTGTGTATTTGTGCATATAATGTTTTTGGCTACTATCTTCATAGCACTGAAATATGTTTACTCTCAATAAATCAAATATAATCAATATATATATTTAATCGGTGGACAAATGTTTGCACACTATTTAGTCATAGTATGAAAGTCTCTAAAATATCTTACCAGAGAGGGAATAGTCAGTGTTGGTGATATGCATTGCCTGTGTGTATGACACACTAGGCTGGATCTCGTGGCCTTTGTCCCTCTGCCTCTGTCTGTACCACACAAACAGACTGAGCATGGCCATGATGATGAGTAGGAGAAAGATGATGCCCATGACAGCCCCTGCCGACTGGCGCTCTGAGCCTCGTGCCGGGCTAATCTTGGTGTACGGGTTCAACTCCTCCATCATCAGAGCTGCTATAGAGAAAACACAGAAAGTGGGTTGTTTCAACACTGTGTACACACCTGTGTTTGAGTGATATTACAGTGGAGAGCCTTGATCATCTCGATCACCTCTCACCTTGATCACAACGGATGCCTTTATACCCAGGGCTACAGTAGCATGTTCCAGTCACATAGTCACAGGTAGCGTTGTTCAGGCACTCACACAGCTGCTGGCAGCCATATCCAAATGTGCCAGCAGGACACTCTGCATGGGAGAGAGGTGCATTACTACATCCATCAAAATTAAAGCACTTAGAGAGTGGGAGCCAAAGTGTTTATAGAACACATACACACAACCACACTCATCCACAGGGTAATTTTTGCTCAGAGTTAAAATGAGCTCGGCCTACTCAACTCTGCTCACAGCTCGTCCCAATGAAGCCTGTTCGGCAAGCACACTGGCCAGTGATGTGGTCACAGTTGGCACCGTTTTGGCAGCGGCAGACCTCAGAGCAATCCCTGCCATAGAACCCTGAAGGACAGCCTGGGACAGAGATGGATAAAATGTTGGGGTGGGAGGGGTGGAGAAAACAAAGAGAGAAGACAATGTATAGAGTCAAGGTCATATTGCAAGGGAACAGGGAAATCAATAACATTCAATGTCTCTGCAGCATACGCAATAAGGGACAATGAGAATGAATGGAAATGAAACATTTCCTGCTTCAGCAGAAAATGCATTAATGTTGTGGACATAACATAGAGGTGGAGATAAAGAACAACACAACTGGAAAGAGGAAAAATCTCCGTGAGATAGAAGGGAAAAAGTTAAAACAAATGTTATTTCCATGCACAACAGCACAAAAAAGGCCGAATACACCCTTGGGGTGATACATAATGGAATTCAAATTAGTGGACTGATGTTGATGGTCTGCATTATCCCTGCGTGAATGACTGGAATATATAATAAGCGAAATAATGAGGTGACCATTAGTTTTATTTTGACATTGCTATCTCTAAAAAAAAAAAGAACTTGTAAATAAAAACCTAATATCATCCAGTTGCCCAGTTGCCTCTGACAAAAATGTTTTGTTCTCATTTATCTGCTGCAGTTCTGTTGGACTGCCAGTAGATGACAGTGTGTGTCTACTGACTGGGTGTGAGAGACTCACGCTGTGTGCAGTAGAGTCCGGTCCAGCCAGGGCTGCATCTGCACTCCCCATCGTAGGCACTGCACTGGGCTCCGTTGTGACAGTTACACGAGTTGAGACAATCAGGGCCCCAGTGCCCAGAGGGACAGGCTGCAGACGCCAGAGATACAGTCAAGCTCATGGTCACACACTCTCCCATACAAACTCAGACACAGACATACAGTATTCCACAGTATACAAATCCTTGCAGAAAAATCAAGGGTGATCTCTCCCCTCCACAAGCCCATCATTTGTGTTATATGAGCAGACACTGTCTGTCTGAAGAAGCCCAGTAAAGCACTGGTAATGTAACATCTATCGGATCACAAGTTATTTTTACTTAAAGTAGTTAATGCAATGAAAAACCACACATCAATTTCACATGGCATGACAGCTCAAAGCTTTGCTAATGATCTTTGGCCTACAGTGCTGTAAATCAAAGAGCATAATGTATTACAACAATTATTTAAGCAAGCTATGTGGTTTACATCAGCTGGGGTTCAGGGTAGTTCTTGGAATGTGGGGCCACAAAAATGATAAATGTGTATGAAGGCAAGCGAAAGAGAGAAATTAGGAGTGGAGACAGACAATGAGAGGGGAAAATGAGCAAATTCAACACAGGACAAAGGAGAGAAGCCATACCCTGAGAGCAATCCTCTCCTATCCAGCCGGGGAAGCATTGGCAGGAGCCATCGATAGGGTTGCAGGTGCCGTTGTTGGTGCAGAGGCAGATCTCAGCGCAGGCCCTCCCGTACCTGCCACTTGGACAAACTATGATACACAAAAGAAAAAAAAAACAAAACAAAACAAAACATCACTTAACAAAACAACCTTGATCTGCATGTTATTATTTACATGCAAAGACTAGCAAAATCCATTAAAATTATGACATCATTCTGTGACGGGTTGTGTAAACATATTTCTCTAATGGATGATATTGTTCTGTTTGAGTGGACATGAAGTGATCTGTTTAGACAAAAGGAGGAGTCAATCACTGCCTCCAGTGGCACGACTGCCCCATTTCCATTCACTAGAGCGGAATGAGTGATGTGCCACAGAATTAAAATAGACCATGTACACAGACCACTCTATACATTTTTTATGAAATTAATATTTCAATGCTCTCTGGCACTCTTCAATAAAAGATGTCATTTGCAATGAAACCTCCATTGTGTTTTCCTGTTGAACCATGGGACAAAATGAACCAAGGTGTATCTAACCATCAGGACGAGGGAGCTCCAGTGCCAGTGGACACATCAAAGATCTCATATAAAGAGAATAGCCTGGAGTTAGACATATCAGATAAGGTGGCTGGCTGTGAAAGACATGGGTCTAACTCATTTTCATGTGGGGGGATTTTAATGATTACATTTCAACCGGCTTTCCCCTCTTCTTGAGAGCTCTTTCAAGCTCCTTCAAGCAGGTTGTCATTAGGCCATGAGGTTGGCTCCCCCACACTGCTGCTTCTGGGGATTCAAGCCTCAACACACCAGGAGAGCTTCATTAGGCTGGGACTTTGTGCTGGACAGAGGACAAGTGAGGACGCCAATGGGGCTCAACAAGAGGAGAATGTGCATGTTGTTGGCCACCTTCGTCCCTCGTGGCTTAACGCCTGCTCACTAGTAATTATAGTGCAGACAAATTAGGACTGGTCTCGTTATTTCTTTTTCCTTTTCCTTGAGCTAACCTATTAAACTTTTATTTGTAAGACATTGCTCAAAGCCATGAAAGAGAATTCAAAAAATCCCTTCTGCCTTTCTGTAATTTATAAAAAAAATGGTAAATTATTAGACATAAAATCTACAGTACATTGTAGGTATCTTTCCTCAACACAGTGATGGAGAGCAGATTTTTATTGAACTTCATGGCCAGCGAGGAACTGCTGACAAGACAAATACACTACCTTTGGTCACATGAATTATCACATGCAAGTTGATATTAGATCAACTTAAACCATTTTGCATGTATAAGCAGTATATAAAGATTTTATAAACATTCAAGGTTGATAACACATTATCATGTAGTTTTATGGAGCTATATGGACATTTTAAGGGCATATTAATGTACAGTGCTTGTCAACAATGATAACTTTTCCTGTGAAGGCATAGCTCATATTTTTAACTATAATTCATAAAGAAACATTTGTTTTGCTCTATTGACAATCATTTGTTAAACTTTCTGAAAAAAATCAATGAATGAATAAACACTGTTACTGTCTATTAAATGTTTACACATTTGTATATACTACTACTACTGGGTATTGAATAGATAAGAGAGGACATAAAAAAAACCTAAGATGCTACTTTGTATTTAAAATTAAAATAATATTTGACCTGTCTTTTTTTATTCATTTATTTATTTTCTTTGTGAAAGACAAAGATTTTTACATGTAGTTGACATTTTACCTCTGATTCTAGGCCTTTAATACACCTGAAGCGTACCAGCTAGAAAGAAATGCTTACTTTGAACTAATAAATGTCAACATAACTTCTATTTAAAATGTATTTTGGCTCAGAAGGACACAGATAAGTTAAAATGCCTCATGACAACACATGTAACATCCTAATCAAAGATGTCTGGGGCTAAAATAAGGAACTGCATGTTTTCTGTCAACATCTTGCTATGCAGCATCGCAAGGACAATTTACAAAAAATAGTTTGCCTGGTTGCCTTGAAATTAAAATTATCCAGAGCAGCAGATGTGCACATGTGTTGTGTCTTTGTCTCTTTGTATTTGTGAAAAGCAATTTACATGCATCTCCCTTTGCGGAGTTAGGAAAAGAGACAGAAACATTTACTTGATGTATCCTTTGTCTGAAAAGTGGGTCTTTGCAATATTCAGGCTCCTGTTGAAGGTAGATTTTTTTTTTTCTTTTCAGTCTGGGGTGCACTGATAGTAGCCATTATTCAAAGTCTCAAGGCTAAGATGCCAGTGGGAGAGGCAGCAGGTCATCCGTTGATCTTATTAGAGCCAGTGAACACAGGAGGATAGGCTGTAAGGTGTCCTCACAAAATGTTGTGACAGAAAAGGTTGACTGACATGTTACTGAGCCCTAGAATTATGAGATCTTTAAGGTTTCAGCACATAACAACTTTTAAAGTGTATAATCTTGAATGTATGGTACATTATTTTCCTCTGCTTTTGTAGTCAATATTATTTTCTAACCATTCAAATTTTGTATTTTATGCCAAAACAAAATGCCAAGACATTTTCAGATATGAACTGTACTTACCATGTTCCAGCAGCAAAGACTAAAACTTCACAGTGAATGGATTTGACAGTAAGTGAAACAGCAGGGAAAGGTCAAAGGGACACAAAGGGCTACTTGCCTTGGTTGCACAGCGAGCCAGAGAAACCGGACAGGCACTCACAGTGGCCCGTGATATGATGGCAGGGCCCGGTGCTGTGGACACACTGCGGACACGACTGGCTGCAGCGGTGCCCGTAGAAGCCCGGAGAGCAGACTGCAGCCGGCAGAGTGTGGCAGGAGAGGAGAGGGAATCAGTCGACAGTGTTGGGTGGAACAAGACGTATATAATAATGGAACAGGGCATGACAAGAGTGATCAAGGGAGTACAGAAAAATCAAGGCCGGAAGAATTAAAGCAGAAAAGATGAGGAAAGGCAGCAAAGGGAGGGAAAAAAGCAGAAAATTCTGTCTTTATTGTAGTCAGTCCCATTTCATCTGTTGCCAGAGATGGCGTAGTAAATGAGTTAAGAGAATTATGAAAGTCTGTTTTATGTAATATCTTGAGAGTAGCTCTACCCACACAAGTGTGTGCTAATAATGTGGATTTTTTTGAACAAATGTGAACCATTAAGAGATATTCAAAAGGTGATATAAAGATAATTATATGAATGTTTTACACAAAGAGTCTTAACTGTGCAACGGTGATAAGAGGCTGCAGTTTATATTAAAAACATATTTTCATTTCAGTACACTGAGAGCATTAAATACCCATGTTAAATGTTCCTTTTTTCACGCAATGATTTTGGAAAATTCATACTCTAATATCACTACTCTCAGGAGACGATCAGGTATTTCAAAAATAGAAACCTATTAGGAACTGACAAAAACACCCTGGGTTGTTGTTTGACAACCATACAATGGTAAGTTTACCCATGGGTTTTGATTTTATTTAAAGCAGCAGGTGTGATGCACCTTTATCAGCCTCCGAAGAAGCAGAAAAGCATGTAATCCTTCAATTAAAGTTTCAACAGGAAACACAGCGAATCTGCAGCAGGGAGGTTTTTACCTGATGAGGAAATTATCTGTGTAAACATTGAATTTGGAGGAGTAATCATTTCCTGTCTCTCTCTCTCTCTCTCACACACACACACACACACACACACACACACTCACACACACTTGTACTTCTATCTCTCTCTCTCTCACACACACACACAGCTTTTTTTAAGTCACTCTCCTTCGTTCCACTCAAATTGATGTTTACAGGTTTGTGACTGTGAATTTCACTCCCAATCAGTGAGCTCATCACTCGAGAGCAGCTTCAGACGGACCCCATTCACAAACCAGAGCTGGCACTCCCAGTGTGCACGCCCTCTGATGAGCCATGGGTGAGGACTGTGAGTCTCCCACTGAGAGTTAGTTGTGGAGGACAGGCTATGGGGCGGTGAAGTGTGTGTATTTGTGTGTGTGTGTGTGTGTGTGTGTGTGTGTGTGTGTGTGTGTGTGTGTGTGTGTGTGTGTGTGTGTTTCCATGTCTGGTGGGTTGCTGCATGGGGTAAAGACACTGTGATTAAGTGATAGCAGTGATGAAGGGTTTACACTTGAGCAGTTATGACCGACAGCGCAGTGCTTCTCTTCAGCTGGCTCACCCTTCAACAATTCTTCAAAGATCAAAGCAAGGTCAGTTCTGTGATGGAGTTTGTTACTGCACTGCTCTCAGTCTTATGCGACCATTTCTTAAAAAGCTGAATAGAGAGGAGGTTGCCCAGAGAAAAATAAGGAGGCTCACTTCGTTTGCAGGAGGTCCCTCTGTATCCAGGTGCACACACACATGTGCCGTCCTCTGGAGAGCAGGATCCACCGTTCTGACAGGAGCAGCTGACTGAACAGTTGGGTCCCCAGAAGCCTTGTGGGCACACATTGTCACAGTGGATTCCTGCAGACACATACAATGACGAATATTCAGTGAATGCACACTAAGAGGGCAAAGACTGGTATGCTGCAATATTTTAAATAGCCTGCCTTCTGTAAAAACACATCATCAAAAGGGCAGCATTCACAATGCCTGATCACAGCGGATCTGTGGAGGGTTTTTCACCCAGCATGGACCCTCGATTGATTTTAGCTCTGAATGAAGAAGCTGCAGTTTGGAGTGTGTGTGTGTGTGTGTTTTTTTAGTTCAGCCCATACTTTCAGACTCTGTTTCTCCTTTCCAAATGTGTTTTATTTTTGATCTGACTGGGGCTCCGTGCCAGTGCACTGTGTTGATTAACAGGGTTGGGTCTCCAGAGAGGCCGAGCTTGTCTCCCATTCTCTTTCAGCAGAGCCGGGGTAGTGTACAGAGCCGAAGGGAAGTATTCAGGCTACAAGAGCACAGTCTGGAAGTGTCACTGTGTATTTGGCGCAGCTCCAACCAACAAACGCAAAACACTGCATCCATACAGAGCTCTCACTGTGCACATGAATGTATTAGCACATCCTTTGGAGCAGCACGTTTTCTGTCAGCCGTAAAAAAACTAAGGGGAAAAGTCACATGTACTGTACTGTACATACACGGTTCATAAAATAAAATATTTCGCTGCAAACACACAGACAATTGCACGCAGACACACAGACACACACAACCACAGACACATGTGCACAAACTCTGCAACCTTTCAAGCACCAGCCCTGAGTTCGAAGCCTCATTTGAAATTTCCTTTGAATGAGAATATCTGAGAATAGTGTGGCCATTAAAGCAGCATTAGTGCAGTACCTTTGAATTAAACCTGGACTAAACTCTGGGGACCAATGTTATACAGTAAGCCAGGGCGCCTTAGGGCTGGAGTGAAGGAGTAACGGAAAGGAAATGTTAGTGCTGATGAGGAAGGGGCATGGTAGCAGTGATTTAGTCAGAAGCCCAGCCGTGGAGATCAAAAGGAGGGCAAGGCTTGTGCAAGTGTGTTTGAGGTTGTGCTAGGCCAGGCAGAAAAAACAGTGACTGCCTTTACTGTCAGAAAATGAATACGGACAGAGCATCGCACTTTTCAGTCTAATGGTGACAAACAGAGGGGCTTTGGATGCCTAGTGAGGGAGAAGAAGAAAGAGTGAGAGAAGCCAGAACTGAAGTCTCTTCAAAGGAGGCTTTTTGCTGAGAAGTGCCAGAGGTCTCACTATCCAATTTGTACAGAGTGAGCAGAGCAAAGCAAACCTCTCTCTCCCTCTTTAACTTTCTCTCACTCTCTCTCAGCGCATGTAAACACACGTTCACCTTAGTTGCTCTTTGACATGGACTAGAATCTCCTCAGAAATAAAAGGTGAAGTCCTATCTAACATGGACTTGTATGAAGCCTCTGCATCAAGTGTCTGGTCACAGAGCACTGTTTTAAATCTTAGTTGGCTGATGTCATGTTTGCGACAGTCCAGCAATAACTGTGTGGGTCAGAGGCAGCTTAGCCACTTACACACACTCCTAGTGACAAGCTTCTTGACAGTTCATGCAAACCTCACAATAAAACAAACAGGAAGTTGACAGCAAAGTAGGATGCCATGCCAACTGTGGGGCTGATATGACAGCGTCTACGGCAAAAAATAGCTATAGTGTTTCTGTAAATAGTCATTTTATTCCATCCCTGACTTAGCCCACTGATGAATCCCACATTGTCCTCTCTCTAGGTGCTCCTTCCTACAGAGAGCCCATTGTCAAGCCTCGACGATTCAAGTATGTATGTATGTGTGTTTGTGTGGCCCACTGGGCTGCAGGCTGCCCCCAGCCCAGCACCCCGGTGACTCAATTAAGGCTGACAGATGGTCCCGACCTGTGCAGGATTCAGAGCATGAGAGGCCCGTTTTGCTGGCACCGTTCTTGCAGATAATAAAAACCCACATTTTCTTCCTAGAATAAATGCCCTAAGCTCAGGAGGCTGAATGGAGTGGGCTGCTGAGAGCTCACAGGCTTGACCTTTCCTGCTGAATCTATTCCCTCCCTGACTGCACCTCTCCACCCAGGCTCAGAGACCAGGTCCTGTGCTAGCCTCCTGTATTTGACATTCAGATGCAACACTTCAATTTTGAGAATAACGATCCTCACCCTTGCTGTGACATTCACACTTTCCTACCTCCTACTGCTCTTTTCCCTGTAAGCAAATGTTTGAAATGACAAGAAACAAAGAGCAGACATATGCTCATGTAAAACTGAGAATTTGCATCTAGAGGGGATCAGAGTTCAAACAGAGAGCTTAAGAAAAAGTGAATCCTCTGATGTATAAATATGCCAGTCGGATCCCTGAGATTTCACAACAACCTGCAACTTCAAATAATTAACAGAACCAGACATAAAAATATCATAGGCTGCGTTTAAAACTCATGAGAGTATTCCGGGCCAATAATTTGATATCCAAATATTTATCTGGTGAATCACTTCAGACGTTGTGTATAACTAATAATGGATGCAATATAAGCACGATTGCATACCAGCATCCTGTGTGTCAGCCAAGAGAATTAATTTAGAGCTCAATTCTCAACATCTCTCATTCACATACCCCGCTGGCTCAGTGGCAAAACAAACTGAACATTTAATTAACAAAACACTGCTTAGACATTCTGTAAACATACTGTAAAACACAAACCATAAATACCCCAGCATATTTTTCTGTTTTGTTAAATGAGTATGCCTGACTAGCGTCTGATGTTTTAGATTTTCCCATGATGAGAATAAATAAATAGTTTAGATCTCAGAGGTTTTTCCTGCTCCTAGTGTCACCTTGTTCTGACTATTGTTTGGAAAAAGCAGTACTGACCTGTCCAGCCGGGGTAGCAGCGGCAGTAGCCACTCACTGGGTCACAGCCATTGGCATGGGTACAGTCACAGCGCTCACGACACTCCAACCCATAGGTGCCATCCTGACGATGTAAAAACACTCATACAAGGGCACAACGAGACACTACAAGTTGTATGGTGCTCCAAAAGGAACAAGAGCCAAAGGATTCATTGCAGTTAGAGGGCGAACTTACAGGGCAGGACTCGTCGCAGTGCTCTCCCCTCCACCCTGGAGAACATGTGCAGGTGCCATCCATAGGGTCACATGCGGCTCCATTGCCGCATAAGCACGTTTGATTACAGCCCAGACCCCATGTGCCACTGGAGCAGAGGATGGAGCAGTCCACTCCCTGCCATCCTGAGGTAAGAGAAAGCAGAGACATATCAACCTTTAGACATTTATATAAACAAAGATTTATGGGTACAGTTACATTGTATTACAGATTATAATTTCAAACATCCAAACAACCAAAATAATGATATAGTACAGTGATTCCCAACCTGGGATTTAAACACTCAACATAAATCTGAGGGGTTGACCGAAGGGACGTGATTTAAGGGATCCGAAAGAAAGAAATAATTTGTATTTAACAAAGTCTTCTTCATCTTTATTTGTAGCCATACAAGGCTCATGCAATGGCATGACCTCTGCCCTTTCCTCATCTGCACCAGCTGGTATCACCTGGGCCTGCTGTTACCAGCCTACAAAAGCTCTGGCTGCAGCTGGCAGTCTCTCTCCCTCACCTTCCCTGTGGACAGCCGTTTAGTCAGGAAGCTTTAGTCCTTTGTTAGTTCTGTCCTTGCACATACACCTGCACACACTCCCTACACTCATGCACATCCTACTCTGCTGATTCTAAATTCACACTCTGTGGATTATTGTTAGTATTATTATTATTTTTATTGTTATATTATTTTATTAAATATTACTATTATAATAACTATTTATGTTATGCTGCTGAAAACAGTGTGTCATGGCCTTACGAGGCAGGCTGTGACATCTGTTAGTCAGTTGGTCAGACTGAAATCTCATTAACTACTGGATGGATTATGATTAAACTTTGTACAGGTCTGGGGACCTACTGACTTTGGTGATACCCTGACTTTTCCCTCGGCGCCACCATGAGGTTGACATTTGTGGCTGTGAGTGAAATGTCTCAAAAACAATTTGTTTGGTTGGTACAAACATTCACGTTTCCCTGAGGACAAAGTATTATAACTTTGGTGAGACCTTAATCTTTCCTCTAGTGCAAGCATCACGTCAAAATGTTTATTCTCCAACACTTTTTGACCAATTACCTGCAAAACTAATGACACTCCCATCAGCCTCAGTTGTAGTTTGCGCTAAGTGTTTATTAGGAAGTGTACGCTGACATGGTAAACAAAGATGTGTTAGTATTTAGCTCCCTGCACCACTATGCATAAGTACAGACCAAGTACAGACACCTAGTCTTGTGTTGTATTTGTATTTTTGGGGGAATTTTTTAATGTGTTTATTAAGTAGTCGAAAGTAGAAAGATGAAAGTAAATGAGGGAGAGAGAGCTTGGGACTAACATGCAACAAATGTCCCCAGCTGGACGTAACCCAGGGATATTGCAGTTCATGGATGGTTCCATTGTCACTTTTAACTGAAATACAGAAAAATGTTCACCTCTTCATGGCCTCTCAAAATCCCTCAGATAAAACAATCTGAGAAGTAAAACTCATTCTTTGATGGAACTGCTCATAACTCACGTCAACATAAGATGAGCGGTCGCAAGTAGATGTTGTCTCAATTTAAAGGATTACAAACCAAAATGTCTGCGACCTACATTTATGAACATAATGTATGACAATGACCACTACCAAATGTCCCCTCAAGAAAATAACTTATTATTGAGATTTTTTTATCTTATAGCCCTCTATCATTCATTTAAAAAAAAAGAACATAGCAAGAAGAGAACAGGTCGTCTGGCATCAGGGCAAACTGGCAGTTATGTGTGACACAGCATGTACAAGTAAACAGCCAATTAGTCTCATATTCGCAAGTACAGAATGCAAGAGAAGTCAGATCATAAGTATGTATGTGGGAAATGTGAGAATCTGTCTCTTCAGCTCATCTACAGTCAGTGGAGCTGTCTAACTCAGTAGTCTGAACCTCCACCACATTCAGTTATACTATACCTTCCCTGCAGACGCAGGAGCCATCGACAGGAGAGCAGGATGCATGATTATGGCAGGAGCAGGTGGACATGCAGCTTGGTCCATACAGACCAGGAGGACACATTGTAGCACAGTCCTCACCCTGTGGTAAAAATGATGCAAAGTCATGAGGCAAGATATCAGCATAGCAATAAATGCTGACTCCTGGCAGCCATAAAATAGGAATAATATAGTCTAAGCAGATGCAGACAGAAAGCACAGCTGTTTTTTTAGACCAATCATTTGTGTATACAGACTGAGGAGAAAAGGAACTGTAAAAGTGAATGGATTTATGATATTGACTGAAGTTCAAGAGGAAGGACCACTCTTGATCACCCCAGGCTTTCGCCTTATAGCTTCCAATTATACAGTCTATATATACACATTCTGACAGCATCTAGTGCCAGCCATGCTTCCCTTTTTGCAGCTCTGTTTCACCCCATTGCTCTACTACTCTTTCATTCTCTCTTGCTCTCTCTCTCCTTTTAGGTTACTCTCACTGGGGGTCTCCCAGAGAAAAAAAAAACCCTTGAGCTCCAATCAAGCTACTATCAAATTTGCCCTTAATACAATCATTTCTGTTCTAAATAAACCTAAGCTGTGGTTCTAGGATGGTGAAAGATGTAGGGATTTTGTAGACATAATGAGAGGGACCACCGAGAGGGATTAATTCCCAGTGTGGAGCAATGGAGTGCTCAAAAGTCTCGTCTACCAAATCAAAGACCAGAGTCCAAGCCTCCATTTTGTCCCTTCGTCCCAAAGGACACAGCTGATGTTCTTTGAGGATCATGTCCTAGTCCTCTAATAAGCGACTCCTACTGGTTGGTTGAGGTGCCCACACAAAAGGTGTACACTGTAAAACCTGCGAGAACCAAACAAATAAATTCCACAGTCAGGTGGATGGACAGGGGAAAACTGCATCCCGAGACATCAGACTGCAGCCAACTCTCAGTCTACTATTAACAAGCACATCGGTGGGGTATCAGCAGCCATGCTGGTGTAGCCTTTAAGTCTCCTACTATTATATTAGAGTGAGCAATCTGGTAAAGAACATGAAGTATTCCTTTCCTGTCCTCTGCAGCCTTCTGTCATTAGAATTTCTCTGCTTTAAAAGCTGAGCACAGCCCACCTCCACGAGACTCGTCCCTCCCTAAAGCCTGAGATCACAGCCAGCGTATGGATCCCCACACCTTCCTTCCCAAACCCTGCCTTGAGTGACAGGTGACACGATGATTTAGAGTTCCAATTAGTGGCCCAGAGGAGTCCTGAGTGGCTCTTGCTTCGCTCACCAGAGCACTGGCGGATTGCTGGCTGCTCACTGCTCTCATTATCATTTTGAACTCAGTTTAAACAGGAGGCAGGAGGAGATGTGCCAGTGGACGCCAGGGGCAGGACACACATCTTAAAACATCTCTCCTCCCTGTACACCACATAAAAGCGGCTGTCTGTGAATGAAATTTTTATCAATCGGTTGCAATAACCTTTGTTCTACTGAAAATGACAGCTTCAAGACTGCTAACAATAGCAGTTCAGTTACAGTTGTTAAGTGCAGAGAGAAGTTCGACCCGCCAGGGGGTGTTGGCAGGGTGAGGGGGTGGGTGTTCAGCCTGTCTTCAGAGCAAAGGCAATTTACTGGTGACTGGACTCATGGATAAAACGTCATGCAGCCACAAATGACCACATGGATTTTGTTGCATCCATGGCTGCGTCAGATTCCACTTGGTTTAACCCTCAAGGTGCAGAGACCAGTGGTTGGTCTGCTCTCAAGAGGGGAAAGGCAGCTCTCTCATTAGTCGACTGATTCATATTCCTTCTGAGCTGTGAAGAATAGAAGTCTGTATGTGGAGAATCATTATTAATACACGGGCTGTCAGTCCATCGCATGAGAGCAGGAGGACCTTACATAACTACACAGTCAATGGAGGCAGCAACCAGACCTAAGCTGCTAAGAAGCAGCCAGGTCATCCCAAGGCACCAAATTCATACCTATTAGTATCTTAATGTAATTGGAGAATATTTTTTTCCAGAAAGCCTCTCGTTGACATGACATTGATCAGCCTGGTACCCACTGAGACTAGATGCAAATGGCACCACTAATTACCAATCAGTCTCACTCCTTAACAGTTCATCTAACTGCTGGATGAGTGACTGCAGTTTAAAATTCATGCAGCAAGACTGAAAATGAACCACTGAACCTTTTGATGAGGCTAGAGAGCCCTGAGAGATGGGAAAATGATTTGTTTTCACCACCTACAAATGCAGACTGGAAGCCATTTCTAATGCATTCATATTTCAAATACCGCAGTGTCAACAGAATCTGTATAAACTGTAGACATAGGGGAGAAATGTTACTATGAGTACATGCTGCAGATTGCAAGGGACAATGCCTGAATAGGTAACATGTAATCACTTTGTCCCAGTCAGAAAGAGCATGTCCAATTACTAGAGCTAAATCAAGCGTGCAGGAGCACAGTCTGCTCCAACACTTTGCTTAGTTTGCCCCCAGATGGGACTCTAGAACAAAGATGCAGCGGGGAGGCTTAGTCCTATCAGCTGCCCCCTGGAGAAATGACTTCACCACCAATCATATCCTCAACTCCATCATTAGCCACATTTTAAAATCCCACTGTGTGATAACAATCATATGCTATGCATATGACAAAAAGTTACACACTCAAGACGATCACAGATCTACCTTTTCAACAAACCATCTGTGGTGTTTGAACAGCAGCAGCTTTGTTAAAAGAAAAAAAAAAAAAAAAAAAAAAAAACGACCGGGAATTGCTCACCCCCTCTCTTTCCCCCTCACACCAATCCTCCATATGAGGTGTGTCTGTTCCCATCTGACTGCCTCCTTTTCTATCCAGCTCCTGCCCTCTAGGTCTGTTTAATGGATCTGGCAGCCCTTCCCAGCAGCCGCCAAAGAGAACAGGTGGAGCAAATTAAGACACAGTCTGCGGCCCCGCTCGGTAGCTCAATTCACCACAGTGGCCCGCTGTAAGACACAGGCAATTTCCACTGAAATGTAATGTTGGCAGAAATGTACCCTCTCGGTCTCTGTTGCTCTGTAACTTCAGATTGCAAGACAAGAAATACAATGAGAAAACTGATTGAAGTTACCCAACTAATTTGACAGTTGTAAAAGGGGACAATATGGCTGCAGAAAAAGGACTAAAACAGAAACATACTGTATATAGGTCAAAGATTCGATTTTCTCCCAATTGGTGTAGGAATATACAGATCCAAACTTGCTCGTAGCTTGTCTTTCTGACAGCATATCAAGCGCATTTGTAAAATACACACAACTTATTATTAATGTCTGCACATTTAGCAAGGAATTTCTTGTGGTGCAATAGAGCCCATCCATAATGAGGCAATAATAAAATATCTCACCTTGCTTCTATCTGCAAAGCCTCTAAAGTAATACTGGGCCCGCGTCCAGGACATTATGTCCACACTGACGCAAACATTTTACCAGGGCCACAAATAACATGAAATATAAATCAGCACTGCAACCTTTTCAAGTGAAGTTCATACTGTAGAAGGATGAAGTCCTTGTGGTATGAGATACCGTTACTGGAATGTCCTTATACTATTATTAGTAGATCTACTGATTCTCCTTAGTTTAACAGAGATTATAGAAAGCAAGGTTACAGAGGCAATTAACCTGTGATAGTTTCAAGAAGAATGTATGTAACCAATAACATAATTACAACATTAATTACAGCAGTGATTAAACTAAAATAGAGTAAACATGTTTAAAGATTTTAAACACAAAGGTGTGGACATTTTAAGGACTGATGGAGTGTATTCATGTGTGTTAAATCCCTTTTTATCATTTTTCTTCTTCTGTTGTTTCCTATGTGGCTCAATACATTGTAAGTTTTCCTCTTTTTCTTCCTTTCTTTACTATGCTTCAGTAAATGTTGGCTGAGTGTTGAATTGTGTATCATAACTGTGCTGCTATTTTTTATGTGTTGAGATTCAGATGTCATGAGAACACATAAAGGTCAAATAAAAATAAAATAAATAACAAAAAACATCTAAAATAACAATAAAGAATCAATATGAAAGCAGCCACTGTATAGCAGTAAAGCAACATGATACTCACCATGAACCCAGGGGCACATATACAGCCACCTGTGACAGGATGGCAGTCAGCTCCATTGGTGCAGCTGCAAGGCAGCATGCATCCCTCTCCATAGTATCCAGGCGGGCAGGTCTCATTACAGTAAAGCCCTGTCCATCCCGCAGAGCAGGTGCATTCACCAGAAAGTGGGTGGCAGCTACAACATAATGAGAAAGAAAGATGCGACAACAGCAGGAAGAAAAACAGTGAGACGAAGTTTCAGTTCTGAGGGTATCAACACTTCATTCCTATGCAGGGTCAAAGTGTGAAGTCTGCGCCAACAGCAATTCATTCATCGATGTGTCTACGTGCTTGTTTCAGATAGATGAGGTGTCCCTTCTCTCCTTCTTTCTGTAATGACTTCTACGGTCGGTGCCCGACTCAAGCCGGAATCAGAGCATTAACATTGCATTAACTATGAATGCGGCTGAGAAATTATGAATGAAGCAAAGGTTGCGATTAAAAGCTAACTGGATGACACGGCTAAGAGGTGTCCAGACTTCAGAATGAGTCCTGGCTTAGAGCTAAGATGAGGCAAAATTGAGTTGGAGTTTATGTCTTTATTCATATGGAGCTATAGGCAGCTTCGCTTCAGGGCTTGGTAAGAGCGAAGCTGTGTGTGGCCTTGCACTGAAGTTTCACTTACCTCACCGTGTTGGTGGTATTACAGGGACAGTACTTGTCACAGATGAGGCCGTACAGGCCTGGGGGACAGAATCTCTCTTGGCAATTAGGTCCTTTAAACCCTGTTTCACACAGACAGGCTCCGTTGATGTGGTGACACTTGGCCCCATTCTGACACTCACACCTCTGGTTACACTGCGGACCAAAGGTGCCCACAGGACAGTCATCCTGACACCTGGGGAAAATTACATCAACTTAAATTGGTTCTCTGATAATGTCGAGTGCATCAAATAAATTAAAGTCAAGACTTGTAACATGAAATTTTATTTTAAAAAAAAGATTAAAGCAACTCTGTAGACAAGATGCACTTAAAAAAATAAAGCTATAACAATTAGTTGATTAATCAATTGATCAATATAAAATGAATCAACAGCAACTGTGATTATTGATTAATTGTTTATATTATTATCATCAAAAAATTATTTCACTGGTTCCAGCTTCTGAAACATGAACATTTGCTTATTTTCTCTGTTTTATATCCTCGTAAATTAAAATTCTTTGGGTGTTAAGCTGTTGGTTGGACAAAACAAGTGTAACCCTGTTTCCCAAAAAGTTGGGACACTGTAAAATGTAAATAAAAACAGAATCTAATGATGTGCAAATCATGTAAACCCATATTCAATTGAAATTAGAACAAAGACAACATATCAAATGTTGAAACTGAGAAATGTTATTGTTTTATGAAATATACATGCTAAATTTGAATTTGATGCCAGCAACACCTTTCAGTTGGGACAGGGGCATGTTTACCACTGTGTTGCATCACCTCTTCTTTTAACAACACTCTGTAAATGTTTGGGAGCTGAGGAGATCAGTTGCTGGAGTTCTGAAAGTGCTGCTCAACAGTTTGGGGTCACCTTGTTGTATTTTTCATTTCATGATGCGTCAAATGTTTTCAATGGCTGACAGGTCTGGATTGCAGGCAGGCCAGTTTAGTGTCCGGACTCTTCTACTATGGATTCATGCTGTTGTAATATGCGCAGAATGTGGTTTGGCATCATCTTGCTGAAATATGCAAGGCCTTCTCTGAAAAAGACGTTGTCTGAATGGCAGCATATGTTGCTCCAAAACCTGTATATACCAGTCAGCATTAATGGAGCCTTCCCAGATGTGCAAGCAACCCAAGCCATGGGCACTAATGCACCCCCATACCATCACGGATGCTGGCTTTTGTACTGTGCACTTATAACAAGCTGGATGGTCCCTCTCCTCTGTAGCCTGGAGGATGAAGGGTCCATGTTTTCCAAAAAGAATTTGAAATTTTAATTTGTCAGACCACAGGACAGTTTTCCATTTCAACTCAGACCATCTTAAGTGAGCTCAGGCCCAAAGAAGTCAGCGACATCCCTGATATGATTTCTTCTTTGCATGGTAGAGTTTCAACCTGCATTTGTGGATGAAGCAATGAACTGTGTTCACAGACAATGGTTTTTGGAAGTGTTCCCAAGCCCATGCAGTGATTTCCACAATAGAATCATGTCTGTTTTTAATGCAGTGCCACCTGAGGACCCGAAGATCACAACCATTTAATATCGGTTTTCGGCCTTGTCCCTTGCGCACAGAGATTTCTCTGGATTCTCTAAATCTTTTAATGATATTATGAACCATAGATGCTGAAATTCCCAAATTCTTTGCAATTTTACATTGAGAAACATTATTCTTAAACTGTTGCACTATTTTCCCACACAGTCTTTCACAGTGGTGAACCTCTCCCCTTCATCATTGCACTGAGACTCTGCCTCTCTGGGAGGCTCTTTTTACAGCCATCATAATCATAATCATAATTAGTTGTTAGATATTCAAACAGGTGTTTTTTGGGGGGGGGGTTTTTGTCATTACAGAACTTTTCTAGTCTTTTGTTGCGTCCTCCCAACTTTTCTGAAACATATTGTTGTCATCAAATTCAAATTGAGAATATATTTTTCATAAAACAACAAAATTTGAGCATTTCACCATTTGATGTGTTGTCTTTGTTCTATTTTCAATTAAATATGAGTTTACATGATTTGCAAATCATCGCATTCTGTTTTTATTTACATTTTATACAGTGTCCCAACCTTTTTGGAAACAGGGCTGTAATTTAAAAACATGACCTTATGGGAAACTGTGATTTGTATTTTCCACTGTTTTTAGACATTTTATAGGACAAGTGTTTAACCATTGAGGTAAATGGCAGAACTGGCTACTTTTATCCTTAGAAAAATATTACACATTTTATATTGTTCAAATATATGATGATGTTTTGAAAAGAGACAAATAATAATTACATTTTTGTAACATATGGCAATCTCACTGCCACCACTATTAATATTGCTGCTACTGCTATTGGCATAGTGTACAACTGAAGTTTAAGGTTGAGAATTTGGATAGACTTTTGAACTAAAAATCTTGGTTACTGTTTCAGAAACGGCTATTGTTGCCCATTTTGACAGAGAAGGTGTATGGATGAGCAGTACTAACTTTAACTGAACATGTAACACATTTTCATGGCGTTGTACAACAAAGGTTTGTGTTAGTATTTGAAAAAAATGACTATTTGATTTTGGAATAAAACTCTTCAGCAGCTACTGTAATATGGTCATCTTACATTATTAATAGTCTTTTTATATTTCATCATTTAAATAATGAATATTTAATTTGAAAACATTTTCATAAATCCAAGGCTGACATGGTCAAATTTGAACAAAGTACATGACAGGGAAGCCCTGAAAGTGGGGAGGCCTTAAAAGCAGCCCCCTGCTGTCAGCAGTCACGACTTCAGTTCCTCTGCAGGAGGTGGACAAGATTTGTCATCGACCACAGAAATTAGAATTGCTGAGGAGTTTCTCCACATGAAGCACTGAAGTAGATCAGAAAATGGATTTTTTCTTCACTTAAATATACTGACTTAACTATACAGTACTGGTGGAGCATCAATCTCAAGAGTCTAACAAAGCTATTACAAATAGCTCAATTACATTACAAAATGGTCGAGTTATGTTTCATGTTTAAATTACCCCAGCTTTAGTTTTATCAGCGGACAATAGTATTATTATACTAGACAGGACAGGGTGGGGGCTAACACAATCTCAGATTATTCCTGGCAGGTTAATTCACCTGCCACTGACAAAACGAATGAGGGCAATTTTGCAAAATAATAAAGTAAAGGAAAGGTCTTGTCGAGGAAGTGTTTCCATCCAAGAGACAATTGCTTTAGCTGAACTAATAAACCCAAGCTGCTCTGGGCTGCTCTGGGCTGCTCTGGCAGGCATGGGGAACTAAAAAGATCTGTGGATTTCAATGAGACCTTAATATAAGCCCATTACTTATAATTAATGAGCAGAATCCAAACCTCATGTAGCCCATGGTGAGATCAATGGACAGGCTGGGATTGGAGGAGGATGAAGGCTAAAGACATGAAGCCTTGCCGGCCAGCATGAAGTACGAGATTAATTAAACATAAACACCCCTATTAAAAGCTTCCAATCCACCTTCAAATGGACTAATGGGCATTTATAAATGCTTATTTCTCTTGGGCTTTAGATTATTCTAGCATTTCCTTTCTTTTTTATAAAAGAACAGCCAGGTTTGTGCCTTATTTGGAAGTCAACAAAGAGAATAGGTCAATGAGTGACTGTTTAATGTGTAACTGTTGAAACAATGAAACAATCCCTTGGCATTAAATACTAATATCAATAAATCATGCCATTGTCTGACCTATTTTTGAAGTAGGAGTACAAAAGTTTGAACAGAGTACTTCACAAAAGCATTTTGTGCCTAATAATTGAGCAACCTGTCTGCCAGGGGTGTCAGCTGCGTACCTGCGTCCACTGAAGCCAGCTGCACACTGACATTGTCCCGTGATGTGGTCGCACAGTCCACCATTACGACAGGAACAGTCTTTACTGCAGTTGATGCCGTACTTGCCAAGAGGGCAGGGCTGGGCACAAACTGAACCCTGAAAAACAGCCAACAAAGAACCATCGCTAATGACTACACCTCAACACGACTGAAGTACCTGAGACTAAACTCTTAATGATTTTTGGACAACTCAGACCTACTGTAATTATTACATTAAAGAAATAACCTAAACTGACAACACAGTTCTACTTTTAAGACTGTTTTCACACATTATCTTCCAAAAGCTCTTATTAAGGAAGAGTTTGTTTTCACATGGGAAATCCAAGGTGCTCATTACAGACCTCTCTCCCTTGGTTGGATTAAAATAGACACCAGCACTAGGTTATCGTAATTGTACTGGTTAACCAATTATCACTGTTTATATCGCAGCGTTGTCCCTCTGAAATCTATTCTAGGTCATTCTGGATTGTTTGGTGTGGAAATCAATGAGCAGGATTTCTTTAAAGCACAATTGTACTCTTGAAAAGATGTGATGAAGTGTCTCAATTTTGTCAGGTATTTAATTCACTAAATTAGCCGAAAACAGACATTCCCATATGGCTAATTTATAAGCAAACCACTAGTCCTTGAGGATGTGCCTAAAATAACACTTTACAATGTTAACTGTGGGTGGTAATGCCTTACTTTTACTTTATGAACTAGGGTTTAAGAAAGTATGGATAACCTTCTCACTAGGGACTTCTTCTTGCAGGAGCAGAGGTCCCACTTTCTCATATATAACTGAACACAGCATCTTGATCCTAAGGTCCATGTTCTCAACGTGTCAGTCTCTGTGTGTCAGTAAAGACTTTTTCCATAAATCTAACAATATTCAGCCCTTTTCTTCTCTCTGGCTTTTCTCCCTCATTTCTCTCCCACCTTTGTTTATGTGACTTACCGTCCACCCGGTGGGGCAGGAACAGTCTCCAGTGATATGGTGGCATGTTCCTCCATTCTGACAGGGGCAACGCTGTTCACACTGAGGCCCGTGACTACCGGAGGGGCAGCGCTCTCCACAGCTGTCACCACATAAGTCAAGAGTCAGATATCTGAGGCACACAACCTGTGTTTGCCTGCAGTTCTTTGCATCAACAAAGAATGCTCAGACAAACAACAAATGGCACATCAACATTTTTTATTAAACACAAAGAAAGTGTCAAAGGAGTAAATGTGTTGCTGGTACTCACAAAGCCCCTGTGTACCCTGGAGCACAGATGCACTCTCCTGTCTCGTGGTTGCAGGTGGCACCATTGAGACACTGGCAGGGTAGTTGGCAGGCCTTGCCATAGTAACCGTACTCACAGGGCTCCTCACAACGCCATCCCTGGTACCCATCAGTGCAGACACAGGCACCTGTGATGGGGTTACACTTTGCCCCATTTTGGCACTGACACCGATTACTGCAATGAGGTCCCCAGTAGTCGCTCTCGCAACCTGCAGGCACAGAGAGAAGTGGCATCAGACAGGGCAGAGGAACAAAACAAAAGGGAATGTGCACCAGCTTTAACCTTCGAAAACATCAGAAATAATATGTCAAATAAAGCAAGAAAGTAATAAAATCCCTCATAAATGAAGTTCTGAATAATACATGTGATAATTCATCATTTACAGTGCTGCATAAGCTTGATGTTCTTGAAATTCATCTTAAGCTTATGCCTATATTAATTATTTTCTATCAATTCAATAAAATCACAGTTTTCAATGTAATTATGTTCTTTGTCTTAACGGATACGGCTCCTGATAATCTGATTCTTGATTTTATAAGTGTTATCTGTGCAGCCGAAGCCTGATACAGCTTAGTTCTCCAAAGAGCTCCATCGTCATCCAAAAACTATTAAAAACACATAAATGAGCCACACTCGATAACCTCATTACCAAGAACACATGGGCACTGTAGTTTATTTTGAGCCAATCTCACGTACACCTTCCTGCTGTTATAGCTAAATACTCAGTGGAGCATCATTAAATACACTAAATTCTCTTGTTTCAGTATTTGCTAAAAGCTGAAATTATTTAGCCGTTTTAAAACATGAAAGCATATATTTATGCCCCAGTTTACATGTTCAGTAGGAATTAATGGGCTTACGGCTGAGTGACAGAGACGATAAGGTACCAAAGTCAAAGAGTATTGACTGACAAACACATTGCAGGTCTTGGTCTTTCATGGGTCTTTCATGGGTCAGAACAACAACTACAACAACAATAATAATAATAATAACAGATATTACCAGCCTTATCTTTTTTAATTAATTTGTTGTCTTCACTCCTGCTTAGGGTCACAGGGTACAGGAGACTATCCAAGCATGCTTTGAGGAAAAAGTGGAGTAACACCCTCCACAGGCTGTTATCCATCACAGAGCTAAGCAACAACATACAGTCACTCACACATTCACAGACAGACACAGGAAGAGCATGCAAACTCCACACAGTACAGATCTGAGCCAGAAATCAAAATCAGACTGTGTGTGACCACTGAGCCTCTGTTTCACACTTCCGAAAAAACTCCTCTAGTATGTGTAAAGCTTATGTAAGACAAATAAAGCCAGCAACACTGCAGTGCAAAATTCATATATCCTGTCAATATGAGCCTTCCAAAACATTAATCAAGCTGTAACCAACCTGTTTGTATCCCAGACAAGTGACCAAAGAAAGCTCCTGGCTGACAAATACACTGCACAGACAGCTTGCAAGCATTTCTGTTGCTCTACAGACAGGTTGCTTAATCAAGTTAACTCTATAAAAATAATCTGACTTTTAGCTGAGTCCCTAATATATCAAAGAGGTCTAAAGAAACAACAAAACCAATCTCAAATAACTGCTCATCTTGTCTCCTTTTTGTGCTGTGTTAGCTCAATAATATCAACAAAATTGTCACATGGTAATTATTGCATATTTTAAAGCTTAAATGATTCTTTCAGTTTTTCATTTTCCTTTTTCAGAAATGGCGATGTTCGGCTAGACAGCTGTATGGATTGCACCTCCTAACATTATCCTTATCTTCCAGGAAGACCGCTGATGCTAAGAGCTGCAAAGTTTTTGTCTACTATTACTGCATGTTATTGCGGGTATCAGTCAATTTTGACCACTAGGGGAAAGAGAAGCATCAAAACGTGCTAACAGCTATACGATCACCACGTTGTCTTCCACTTAGACATTCAACTAAGTGTTAGCAGCAACGGTAGCCTACTATTGAAACATTAGTATTCATTTGTTTTTCTGAACACATGAAGTTCAATATGCACTCCCCTTTTAGTTCTGTTCATCTCTCAGCAAACTTTGTATATTTAGGAACTTAGTTGCTTTCCCATATTCATCAGCTAATGCTAGCTAATGTTGGCTGTCATTTGGCGCTTGATAATTGGCTTTATATGGGTTATGCCGAGCTTGAAGGCTGACAGCTCTTATTTTGTCACTTAAGCTGCAGTCTATTTTCTTCATTTATTTTTGTGTGTGTAAAATGTCAGAAAAAAGTGAAAATGCCCATCACAATGTCCTAGAACCCAAATCCTCAAATTGCTTTGTTTTATCAGATCAAAAGTCCAAAACCCAAACATATTCAGTTTTCTATCAAAAAAAGGCTAAGAACCCTATTAGGGTTTTACACCTGAAAGGCTGGAAACAGTGAATTTTTGGCATTTTTGCTCAAAAACTTGACTTTGATATCAATTGACTAATTAATTAATCTACTAATCATTTTCACTCAGACTAAACTATATGGTAAAGTTGTGTGAATCCTCTGTAGCAGCCTTCACATTACATATAGCCTTACACCATGAGATTCAGAGTTAATATCAATAATATTCATGCAGGTTTAATCTCAATTCCTGGTACTTTCCTTGTTTTAGGATGACTAAAACTCTCCATTACCAGCAAGTAAAATAAAATGATCAAAAGAGTTCTGCTACTAAGAAATTGACGAAGAAATAAAATGTCTCACACTGAGTCTATGTTATGTTGACATACCACAAACATCATAGAGAAAGGTCTTAATAACACCCTGAAATTAATCTGTAAAATGGGACGCAAATGTGCAAGCTGTTCACACCTCTCAGTGACTAGAGGGAAGAGCAAAAGAGGATGCAAAGAGTAAGGATTCAAGGAACGAGAGATTTATCATGTATAACAGTTTGTTACTTGTATGTCTTTTAACACCTTTTTGCAGGTGCAACTTCTGCAGTCAGCTGTCAAAATGGCCAGTGGTAAAAAAAAAAAGGTACTGGAGCCAGTGAAACTTTTTAAACTTCTGTTCATTAATGTTCACTTTTCAAGTTTTTCCAAATCAAATTTTAACTGACTAATTGTAATGAACTTGGAGTAATAGTGCAGGAAGTTTCAATTTGATGGAATAACACCTGGATGAGACAATGTTCATCCTCTGTGACGACTGTGCAAATAACCCAGAGGCGTCATCCATCAGGAACGATGAGCAGCAAAATTTGTCTTCCCAGCTGTATTGTAATATTGGCACACAAGAAAATTGGTTAAGTTATATAACCTAGCTGCTTTACGTGGGTTAATGCAAATAGTTCTGTGACATTACTAAGTGGTACCTAAGGGAATGACGTAAAACAAGCAATTTCCACATTCCTCAAGGGATGGGCTTGTTCAGAAAAACTCAATATGACTGATAAACTGCAAGCAAATAGCTCATCTTTAAGGTTAAAAGAACAACATCTTTTATATGAGGAACGAACACTAAGCTTGGGTTCGAGGCTTTCTTCACTCTCACCAGGGTCTTGTTCTTTTGAGGATCTACTTAAAACAGTGATTGGTATGGCCCTATGTCTCTCCATCATCATCGTCATCATCATCTGCAGCAGCAGCAGCAGCAGCAGCAGCGGCAGCAGCAGCTGTATTGCCTTACATAAAAGCTCAGCTTGAGATCAGACCAGCACAACAACCAGGAAGGCGAATATTCCCCTATTGATTCTCACATCATCGCAGACTCAGTTGTAAATGTAAAGACACTACGCCCTCTCCTTGTATGCTCGCTTTGCCAGAGCTCTCATCAGCCAGAGTGGGAGCTTAATGAACCCTGTTTCATGGTCGGCACTGGAGCCTGTTTTTCCATGTACACAGCTGGAGGATGATCAGCCTTTCCTTGATACAGACAGGTCTGCCCTGAAGGGGGTCCCGAAACACTGGGCTAGTGCAGTATTACTTCTATGGTCAGACAGACTAGAGGCCACATTACAGGGCTCACATTGATTTGATCTAATCTGCTCCTGGGCTCTAGTCTGGCATGAATGAATTCCCTGAAGGTTGAGCTGCTGCCACGCAAACGACCCGGGCACATTAAATCTGAGGTGTGTGCGGGCAGCCCCGGTAATGGATGAGCAGTTTAGCTGCAACTTGGTTTAGCAGTCTATAAGTACACTTCAGAGCTCCCTCAGCACAGCGCAAAAAAACAGGCAGTGCGCTAGAGGCATCATCACCTCTGGTTTCAGCTTCAGACCTTGACCACATTAATACATAGTGCTTTTTATATTCTTACATGTATAACTCAAAATATGATGTCAGTAAAAAAAAACACACAGAGCAGCAGAGAAAAAGAGAAATAAACCAAAATCTATCCAACGCTTAATTTGCAGAGTTTTCTGGTGCTTAGGAGCTCAGCAAATGTTACCATTTGAAGTTTTAAACCTTCTTTAGCTTGCAGTTAGAGGCCTCAGCACATTGAGAGCAAAGCCCATTATCTCGCTGTCTCTCTCCTACACAGAGGTTCTCAAACTTTACCCAGTGGTCTCTCACTTCCAAGCTCTGACAGCATTTAACTGTGATTAAGGAGTCAGAGTTCATGATGAGCTCTGGGCAAAAACAGAGAGAATCAGCACAGGAAAGTAGCATGTAGCATGAAGGCTTCAGTTTCTAGAGAGTACAGCTAAATAGTGTGAGGTGATGAGGACCCTGTGGGTTGTGGTGTGTAGGCAGCGAATCTTACACAAGTCTGAAACTAGAGAATCTGCTGTCCTGCCCATTAACTGGTCTGACCTGGGTCAGTGAGCCTAACAGAGGACACATACACTGGACTCCCAGAGCTCATAACACATAACAGTTAGGATGTGGATAACCTCACACACAGGGAAAGGTCCAGTCCCAAGGTGCTAATCCCCTTGGCTGGAACAAAACAGATCACACTGAGGGGTACCAACAGATAGTAAACTTCTGAAGGTGATGTCCAAAGAATGGGCTGAGTGAGCCATCATGGTGGGGCTGAGCTCTGAAGTGTGTTCAAGAGTCTGCATGATCAGGGGCTGGCTGCAGCGGGATTAAAACCAAACAGCTTTCAGCAGCTGACTGCATTCAGAAGTTCTCCTGAACTTGGCCTCTTCAGCAAAATGTTTGTCACTGTTCTGTATGAGGGGGAGCCTGTGCCACAGAAAGCTGCCATAAGCCTCTCAAAACCAAATTGAAAATGAGGGCCTGAGTCAAGCTCTTTAAACACAGGATATCTCCCTCTCCATTCAAATGGGATTCTGGTTTTATTCTTTATTTATTCAGTTGGACGCAGGGCAAAAGCAAACTTCAATTACAATCACGGCTGGACTCGTATAAATGCTGGTCAGTCGATATGGCTGGTGTAGACAGTTGCTTACTGCTTTGCCAATTCTAACTGGGAAAAACCATATCATTGCTATTGGAATATTTGGCTCGCAGCCTGACTTCTCTCCCCACCGCCTGAGCCACTCACTGTCACATAACTATTATTAACACACACTGTTGACACTTAAGGAATAACTTAACTCAGACAAGACATTAGAAGACAAATGCTCTGGCTCCTGAGAGCCTTTTACTTCTTGCTTACTCTCCAGCAGAGCTTGTGGCGAAGCAAAGCAGCGTGACTCATTGTCTTTGACGAGTCTTCTGCATTGGCTCATGAGAAGAGTGCACCTCTGAATTTCATATTGTCTGATTCACGGTTTGTAGCAGTCACTTTGTTCTTTTTTTTATTCCCTTGACAGATCAGAATTTTCAAATTGCACTTCATGACCAGAATTAATGCCGACAAGTCACTCCTTCAAAATGGCACGAGGAGATGGGCTTTCTTTAGAGATTTCACATGTTAAAATGGTCATTTTTAAAGGAACAATGAAACATTTCTGCCTACAATTTAGCTGACACAAGAGTATGTAATATTCTGCTCTTCAGTCAGTATGAGCTATTTGTTATAGGCATTATTCAATAAAAGAACAACTCAACATTCAGCTATTCATCACAGCTCCCTGACTCAATGACGCAGACTAATAGAGTGAAAAGCAGGCAGGACCGGTACCGGGGTCCAGAGGGAAAGTGATGATTGTTCTGCAAAGTGGTAAATTTGCATTGAGTGACAAATGTCTCTCAGCGTGTTAAACTCGAGGCTGTAAAAGCTGCCATTACCTTACAAGACAGTCCCCACTGTCCCCTCCATGTTCTGCTGACATCTATTACACTGTTATTTATTAGTCCTCAGAAAACCCATACAAGACGAGTAAACAGTTAGATACATTCCTGTGAGCTTGACAAATGAATTTCTAAATATACAGAAAAAACTGCCAATAGTCATGCGGGCAGTTCTGCTGAATTGGAATAACAATGTGCTGCAGCTTTTGCTGTTGGGCGTGTCGTTTGTCCTGCCCTAATTCATCTTAGCCGAGCCACTGTGTGTTCACATTCCCCTGGGGGGAAGAGCAGCACAGGACCAAGCCCACAACACAACAGAGACTCTCTCAACATAGACGGTTCACTGTAATGCACCATATCCTCCCCCTGATACCACCATGCAGTTGGATAAGAAGCAACAAGATTTGACTGTTGCCTATTTAGAACCACAAAAGTAATGAGTGAATAACTTAATTTCTTTAAATCTATGCATTACTGATTAAAAAGTCTGGCCTGGTTGTTTATCCCGTGGAGGATCTGATCATTTGTCCATGTTCTCTTCAGGATGTGAACCTGGATCAATACAAGCCCTGCAGGTGCCAGCCGTCTCCCCTGCAGCGCAGCTCTAACAGGGTTAACAGGGCTGGTGGTTGACCGAGACAGACAAGGCCAGGTCAATTCGTGCTTTATTCTAAACAAGCACTTAAGAGTGATGCTACTTAAAAGAGCGTCCTCTCTTTCTAATAAAGCTGGCTGAGTTGAGCTGAAATACAAGCAGGCTGTAAAAGATGGTTTCGCTCCAGTGCAGTAAACCAGTCACTTGTTCAACAGAACCTGACACGGCTCATGCTTCTGGATGAGCAAATTGTTACACAGCCCACTGCTCCTTCCAATTAATAATTTATCCCTCACCCTGTCCGGCAAAAAACAAAAAACCCTTTGCTCTCTTGCCACAGGACAACAACAAAAAAGCAATCACAGCAGAGGTGGACATTTATCTACAGTACACACCGATACATAGTGACTGGAGTATAAATAAAGCTATCACAGACATGACACATGACACTCACGGGCACTGACGTGGCTGCTCAAAAAAACAATGTCAACCCGATAAAACCAACTGTTACCCCACTTAATTTGCACACATTGATTTCCTATTTTCAATTATTAATTCTAATTAGGATGAAGTGGAAGGTGCCACAGGGCAACAGCAGTCGATGTGAAGGGGTGCGGTCACTGAGTGGCAGACTGATGGACGTTCCTATAATGTCAGTAGGGGCATCCCCATCAACACCATGAGAAAGTCAAAGAATCCTCAGGGCCATATTTCATGTTTTCTGTGGCGCTGATGCTGTGTGTGTGTGTGTGTGTGTGTGTGTGTGTGTGTGTGTGTGTGTGTGTGTGTGTGAGAGAGAGAGAGAGAGAGAGTTTCAGCTTTTCTATTCAGACAAACATTTGTGGAAAATAACTAAGTACATTTAGTTAAGTGTTTTTTTTTAACTATACATATACAAACCGCAGTATATACAAACCCAATTGCTGTATAATATATTATATGCATAAGCATATAAAGCAGGTAAGATTAGCCCACCTCAACCCACTACAACAATAAATTATGATCTAATAATACCATATTACAGAGAGGGCTTGAATACTGTTATATCTGAAAACAATTTTTTGTCAATACTTATGTGCTTTTAGTTCAGTATAATTTTGGATGCAATTATAATGGCATATTTTTATAGTGTGGCATTATTATTTTTCCTGGTCTGAAAAAATGATCAAATAAATGGAGTAGCCAAACCAAATTTGTAGTGAAGCCCATTTAGAGAAGGCACATCCTCTGATCCTGAGAAGCCTGACGTATTATTTGTTCATATGTAGACTAGATGCAGTAAACATTTTAAAAGACAGGTGTTCCATTTGATAATAACTATCTTTGAAACGTCAGAGGATGAAATGAATGAAAATAGAGATTCCAAAGATTGCTAGATGAAATACACAGTGAACCAAAACATCAATTCAAGATGAGATGAACAAAACTTGGTGACATGGCAGTGCTTCATCTCACAGTCTCTGGTGTACTCAGCTACACAAGTGAAATCACAGTGTGCTCCTTCCCCTGCACTGCATTTCATTTGGAGTGGAAGGCTGCAGTGTGAGGGTCTATTGTTGTGTTTCAGGTATCCTCGTTAGAGAACTGTGCTTGACTTGATTTGCATGAGTGGTCTTAATAAATAACACTCTAAACTAGTGAAAGCTGTTCAATTTCTGCACATGGTTCAAATTAGTGCGCCTCTATGTGGCACACAGACACACAGTCAATTCAACCCAGTCGATTAAGAGATGATGATTTACTGTAAATATTACTGTATGAGGAGGGTTTCATGTGACACTGAACATACAAGTTTGTTTATCCTCAAACAGAGGAGGCACACACACATAGGTGAATCTAGGACTTGTTATCAGTGGGTGCAAGCTTGAAAGAGATTTTTTAAACCAGTCTGTTTTAACATCTAGGTGACATCAATTATCTATGTATGTGCCAGAAAATAGCAGGTTTTAAGAGGAGGTTTGTTATCACCAAAACACAACCACAAAAATCAGCACCAGCGCAGCATGCCACACTGTACAGACAACATGACATCCTGCAGCCTGCAGCTGTCAGCCCAAGTCACTTAGAGTCGCACACTGCACATTACATTGAATATCGCACAACAGAAAAGCATTCATTCATTCACAAGTGACCAACACTGAGCTGTCATGCAGGTAAATTGACAGTAGACACTGTTTGTACAGCCCAGCACATACAATAGTTTTTAAAAGATAAGGTATCTATTTAAGATTTCTAAATTTCAGTCATTTCCCTCTGACCAGTAGGTAGGTACAAAGCAGTGACTCCAGTGTTATTTTTGCGAACACTAACATAAAAACTAGACATCAGACATACATAGAAAATGTGATCTAGAAAGCTGCTACCAAAAGGAAAATAAAATTATAAAGTAAACAGATTCTGTTTTCGTCTTCTGATGTGAATATGGCTGCAACTAATGATTATTTTCATCATCAATCCCTTAATGTCCCATGTGACATAAAAAAAAATCTCTTTACTATCAAAGAAAATGATCAAAATCAAGACACTGCAGTAAAAGAATGTTTGTCATTTTGCATAAAAAACTATTTAAACAATTTAATTCAATTATTAAAACAGTTAAATTAATTTTCTGTTGATTTACTGATTAATTAATGCTCAGCTGTCCACAGGAGGAACTGAGACAGTCCAACCTGTGGTATGTTGTATATTTTCTTTACCTGAACATGTTCCTCAGTATTAATTACACAATGCCCAGCAACCACCTGCCTTTTGGTCAGTGGCAAAAAAGAGCCAAGTACTCAACTCTTGCTGAGCCTGAAAGCCCGCTGTCAAAGTTGTCAGTTTAACAGCGGCTGTGGTTAGTTTGAATTCATGATGGCTACATTTTACTTAAATGGTTTTTCTACTTCAGAAATTTTTCAACCACTGAATCACTGCTGACTGCATGTACACTCAGTATGCTCCAAAAACTATTTTTGCATTATCTCTTTTGTTGCTGACATGGTGAGCTCAGGTGGGAAGCCACTTATGTTGAATGGTTGCTTTATGTTTATGCACATAAATTCATGACAAATGGAACATGTGTATTTACTGTAGCAACAGTATATTTTTTGGAGGGTTAAAGGGTTTTGAAGGATGTGTAAAATGTTCTCTTCTTAGTAGTAGTTAAAACAAGTAATATTGGAAAATGCTGTTTGACTGTTTTAGTCATTTAGACTTTGTGTTATTGTTTGGTCTCTTGCAGTTAATTATCAGTGTGTCTAGGACCTGAAAGTAAATCAAGTACTTAACACAAACACTCTGTGCAAGAAAAAACACACCTGAACAATGGGAACAAACTAAAACTAAAGTTGAAATCTAATCTCCAACAGTAACTGAAATAAAAATTAAACTATTATTATAATGGGCAGAGAGAACAGTTACAAAGTCTGTTTCATTATTACTGCTACATGCCTCCAATTCATATTTTTTCCTGTCCAGTCACTTTAAAAAAATAACTTAAATGTATGGTTGTAAATAATGTTTTCCATCTATTTGATTATTGGAATTACCTAAAGCTGTATCTCCGCAGAAAAGTAATAAAATTGGAGTCAAAGAGCACTAAAAACCCATCACTCAACGCAGAGAGGTGTATGACTGCAAATGCAGTGCAAGTTATTATTTCTTTTTCTATTTGTATGCCTTTGACCATTTCTCTCCTTGGAGTGTTGTGGAAGCAAACAGCGCTTCTCAATTGTTGACTCAAACCCACGACGTTATGCATCTAACATGTCACAGTGTATGGATGTGTCCCTCACTGTAAACACAAACATGATTTAGCTTAAAGACGGACCATCAGCGCACCGATCCACCTTCCAAATTAATCCCAACAATACAGAATCACATACGCGAACACAAACACAAGGATAATTGCTTTTTAATGATCTCACATTATGCAAATGCTCATCATGAAGCCATAAATCTTGGAGGGAGTTTCTACCTGCCTGACCACCAGTAATGCCAACAGACTGGCACACTGTATTATGTTGTGTGAGGGAAGTTAAGAGGCAAAGACTTGGCCTGCATCTAGTTGTCTGTGCAATTATAAAGTGCCTTTCCGTGCATTTAAATATCAAAACCGTCAAGAAAGAAGCCAAAAGAGACACTAGAAAGGTATCATTTTAACTTTCAGAAAACTCTTAACCAAAATTCTGCTGACTTCACTGATATTTATCTAAAAAAACGTGCAAAGTGTGGCACAGCAGTGTGTTTAATAACCTACCAAATTAGCACTGGATCTTGTGAAATATTCAAATATCTGAAAAATAGAAGTTTGAAATCCACAGCAGCGCTTTATGCTCAATTAGGAATGAAAAGCAGCGGTGCACGATGGATAGATAGCTGGTACAATATGAACCAGGAAAACATCTCCAGCCTTTGATTAACACAGGAAAACTTTAGATTAAGGGCTTTTCTTCTATACCATCATCTCTCCAGGATAACGCAGACACTTTGGAGACCCCTCCTCCCAAAAAAAAGGAAATCCTGGAGTTCATTTCAAATGAACTGCTGGCTCTGAAAGCAGCGTTGTTCTCCCAGTCTCTGAAACTCGCAAGGCCCATGAATTATTCTCCTCGATTCTCAAAGTCAAAGCGAAGTGAAAAGTATACAACAGCAACTTAGGGAGCACTGTGTGTGTATGCGAAAGAGAGGGAGAAAAAGTGTGTGAGTGATAGAGAGAAGGTGAAGGAAAAGGATACCATGGTTACACTAAACAAGCAGCTTAGAAATGAATCAAGCCATCTGGGAAGAGCAGAGGTTCCAGCCCCTGTCAGCATGGGGTATAAATCTTGAATCTAGTCTACATGACATTTACTATGAGTGAAAAAAATTATATATATATATTTTTTTTTGGGCTTTTGTGCCTTTATTTGATTGGACAGTGGAGACTGACAGGTAGGGGGCAGAGAGAGAGGGAGCAACATGCAGGAAAGAGTCAGGCCGGTCAGGAGTCGAACCAGCAACTTGCCTGCCAAGAGCATTTGCACTCATGTGGTACGTACCCTAACCATTCAGCTATTGGGTCACCCCACAGTGGTGAAAATATTTAAAATAGGCACAACAATAGATTTAATCAGTGGCCACTTTTGCTTAAACTGAAATTGTCTAGTTTAAGGACAAACACACGCCACAGAAGAAAAGAAAAACTTCCATTCAAAACCTTATTTCAGAGTCAAGGCAAGAACCAGTGATATTGATCCATGGACCTTAACCCTCTTTTTGTTCTATGGCGGAGGGCAATTTTATCATTCATACTACAGTATACCTACGCCTGGTATGGAAGTGAGTCCCAGAATCATAATACAAGCTGATGTTTAAAGTGCAAGGCTGAGATAATCACATGGTGTCAAGTTTCTTTGTAACTCTAATTTCTCAGGGGGGATTCATCACTTTGAGGATGCGGGTGCCTGAACCAGTAAGTCAGCATTTTCTGTCTTTTATCCATCTAAACTGAATTGAAGGGTCTTAATGAAGTGCATGCAACAGAGCAAGATGTGCTCTTATAGGTCTGCTTTTTCAGCTCAGACCTAACATTTTATTGGCCAATGACACGTGCTTGGCTGCTCCGCTTCAGTGGCATTGACCTTGTTTTTTTTTTTTTTTGTTCTGTTTGCATTGGCTTTGCAGCTAATTTTGGATCAGTTTCTGCACAACAAAGATTGGATCTTTATGAATGCATCCTTGTGTCTGGTAATGATTACATTTCCTCTAAAATTTCCTTTGATTCTTATCATCCAGATGCCCTTTTGTCAATGTTTAGATCCCAGGCTACATCTCTTTGTTCCACTTAGTACGCCCTAGCTATGCGATAGTGTCTTTTCGCATTTTGTCCTTTTCCTTTTTCCTCTGTGGCAAAAGCCACCAATTTAATTGAATTTCTGGGCTTTTAATGTCTGCATTACTCTAATCACAGAAGAGGGGAGTTGTTTATCTCGACCTTGGTAGAATTAGCAGAGGGTATTTGTGGAGATGGTAATGTTTTGAAAAAAAACATAAACTACTCTGCAAAGATTGTAACCTAAGCTTTTATTGATCAACTAGTCAAGGTGCTTATAGACATTCAAGACACTGACTTGCACTCAGGCATCAGAAAGAAAGCATGCTTTGGTGACAAAATGCAGTAAACTCACACCAAAGATAGACAATATTCTACTGTGAGTATATTTCACAGACCAAAGTCCTGTATTTAATAAAAAACAATGCCAATGTGGGCAAATAAATTTTGCATGAGTTGGCCTAGCTTCCTAGTCTTTTGTCATTCTGCTTTGTGGCTGTATAATATTAAGATGCTAGAGCTAGATGATTCATCAGTCACAGACAGTAGAAAGATAGGACTGCCATTAAAGTAAGGTGCAGGGCATTCTGCTATCTCACACAAACAACATGCAATATAACCTTCTGAGAGGGTGGCACAACTGCAGGCGAGGCAGATCACAGTGGAATGCAAAATACAACCCCAAATACCCTAGGGCCCGGAGGCAAATTTGATTAAAAGTTTGTTTTTCTTCACTCTCAACAAACGGAGGAGCTCGTCGATGCGGCACTGACAGTTAATTGGACTTGGCAGGGCCACGAGTTCATTCGTCAGCATTGTGTGGGGCTTGCCTAGGAGGAGCAGGACAATCGATGTCCCTCAGGACGGCCTGTAATCACTGCAACACTCCAATGAAGTCCAGGGTTAAACATCAGGAGATTGCAGGTGCACCAGAGGATCTGAGAAAGACTGCTAATATGCTCCCACTCCCAAAGCAAACCAAGGACACTGCAACACGGCACCCAAAGGACTGTGATGATCCCTAAGAACAGAGTTACACCTCAGGCCATAATTCTGACTAAAATTATCACAAATCCATGGTCCCGAGAGGTGATACGGGTGTCTATGACAAATATTTAGCAAAGATAATACAATATTAGATTTTTCATGTGCATAGTCTAGATCAGTAGCTCCCAATCTGGGATTTTTGATCCCCCAAGGGGTCACAAGTCACCTGAATGGATTAACAGGATATTAAAGGAGAAAAAAGATAATTCTTCTTAACAATATTCTGTCATATTATTTCACACTTTCCTCTAATCTTTGCTTTTTTGTAAATTTTTGAGTATTCCCTTGAATAAAACTAGGAGGAAAAAAAACTTCACAACACATACAACTAAGTGAGGTAATGAATGATGGTGAGAAATAAAAAAAACTATATTTCTGCTGGACAAATTATGATTTTTCAGACTTTTCTCAGATTGTTTTCTCTTCATCGTATTATAGTGAGTAGATCTACCTCTGCAGGCCTCTAAGAACTTTCACAATTAGACACAGCTTTGCTTTAAAAGGTCGCAAGCCAGAAAAGGATTTGCCACTGGTCAAAACAGAAAAAAATATGACTCAGCAGACTTAATGGAGAAGATCTGGCACTCATGGAAAGCAACACAAAACAAAACACCATGACACTCTATATCAGGTATGTGATAATAAGTCTACCACACACCGAACCGTAAAAAGGTCATCAAAGGCAATGGTCAGTAAAAATCAATTGAATCTATGGAAACAAACTTCATAAAAATGGCAATGGACCACAAAATCAAGTGTGACTTATAGACTGTGAAATGAACCTAAAACAGCTTTGTTGCATGTTAGTATTCAGGAGATATCTTATCTCTCGAAACTGTTATTATAGCATTTCAGCTATTTTAGACATACTGACCTTCTCTTAAGGACAGGAGATAAGGATTTTTAATGTCCTTATTAAATCAAGCCATCTATGCAGACTCTCGGAGCTGGGTAGTGTGTTTCAGGAGCTCTTAACTCTCTTTCACTGACTAATGACAAACATCACAGTGATAATGACCAGCGGAACTGGATGTTGTATCATACTAACCATCACCATGATATGCCATGATATCCACTGGCTTATATGCATGGAAGGAAAGCACAAATTCACACACACACACACACACACACACACACACAGGCACACACAGGCACACACACATTTAGGCATTCTCCCAAAGGTAATGGAGCAGTGAGCTCTTGGGGAACAATAAATCCTGCTTAATGGGATGGTACAAAAAATCTTCAGAGCCAGGCAAAGTCAATCTGCATACTGGGCCAATGAGGCTTATATGTACAGAAAGTGTTACAGATATATGTGTGTCTGTGTGTGTGTGTGTGTGTGTGTGTGTGTGTGTGTGTGCGTGTGCGTCAAACCAGCTGATGCATGATGCTAATGCAAAACCTCTTCAAAAAGATTGTGTTGGTCGCTTTCAGTAAGAATATTTTAATCGTATTTAGTTCTTGATCAGCATTCATCAGTGTGTGTGTGTGTGTGTGTGTCTGTGTTGTCAGCAGTAAAGAGGGCTCCCAGCTACAGTGTGTGCACCACAATTCATTTGGTGGACTCACCATCACTCTGTTGAAGTCTGGGCACAGTGATTTACAACACACATAAGTCACATGAGAGACATACAGGGAAAGATCTGAGAGGCATCACTATCCAAGCCACATCCTGAGGCATCTCTGTCAGAGCCTCAGCAGTGACATCCTCATCCACATGGTTCAGTCTGTTCTGTTCAACAGCCAACACCAGCACCTGCTTCTAAACTGCACATAACCAACGCCTCCTCTGGATTACAATGCACCAGCTATTCATAAATCCATAATACGTTTGTGTGTAAAGTCCCTCTTAAGTTCTTCATAGTAACTAGCTTCCAAATAGTGGTTTACTAAGTTTGGTTGCATTATTAAAGATAAGGTCTTAGCTAGTAACGACTTTGATAATTAGTAAATCAGTTGCTAGGTAACATCTGTATTACCATTCAATTAAAAGCAATCAACACTGCAGCATCAAAACAAAAACAAAACTGTTACACAAGGCCAAACTTAAATTAAACCTCAGTTCATATTTTCTCACTAAATGTAACCTTGAGGTGTAACAAGGATATTTGTGAAACATTTGCCAAGCTAATTCAACTGATATTTTTAATTGTGCTTTGTTAACATCCATGTTCACCAGCTTGCAGTCTTATTCTTCTCTGACTTTTTTGCTACTATTTCTACATTTGTTGGAGCCTTACCAGCACCAACTGTTGATGAACAGAACAGCATGAAACCAGCAGCGGGATGTGAATTGCGCTGCTTGTGTGTTCGCATGATGCAACCAAAATGGAGAACCACCCTTAAAAATGTCACTTTATAGCACTACTAGTGGTGAAAGCCTCCACATGGTACATTAAACTTTATGTAACTGTTAATGAAGGTATGTTTTAATCAAATATGCACACCAGAGGGAAATATGTGTGTTTCAGAGTTCCTGTAGTTGTACTTACGCAGTTTAGAATAAGTGGAAAATATCTTATTACACTAACCAAACCAACATTATTTGATCAGTTAGTTTAACATTCTTGGCATAATGTTTGAGATATTCTGTGTTCATTGAGAAATGCAATTTGAAATCTACCCAGTTTATAAAATCGAACAACATATATATGGCAATATACAGCAATATAAATGGATCATACTGTAACAGTAAGCTAACTTTAGTTGATACAGTTGGTTCAGTCAGTTACATAAGAATTACATCTTATTGTGTGTAAATATTGAATAGGAACAATTCTTAATGGAAGAATGAGACTTTGTGGTGAAACCAGTTTTTATTTAGCCATGAAGACCACGTTCAGACCAATTGTAACCCTGCATGAAAAAAGCAGCCTCCTCATTAATATGAACAAGGCCAATCTGATGATGCAGTGGGGGTGCCAGGACAGAGCCAAAAAAAATGTAAGGTCATAACCCAAACCCCCTGACCACTGCACCTTGCCAAATGATCAGCAAAAGTTAATTCAAGCTCAGCTTCAAATAAACCAAGCTCAAATTATTGATTACTTGTAACATGAACATTGTATTTCTGCTGTTTACCTGGCAATGGGCGCAACAAAATATAAAATAATCCTGTGCCAGAATATCATAAACCACTGTGCAGTGTTTTGACACCTGATAATCCATCATCTGACAAGCATCACTCAAACTGGACTTCCTGGACTGTAATTCATGTTTCATCAATACCTGAAGCACTGTTTCCACTCCAACACAGCTGCTTACATCAAACAGGGCTGTTTTTGGTATGAACACTACTAAACATATGATAACTGGGTTAGGTTCGAATTCAAGGAGAGTTTGTTCCACTGGCTCCAATTCATCAGTGTGATATGGAGTCAGAAATGAACTCTGTGCTTTGGAGAAATAAATAACACTGTCACATACTTGGCAGTATATAAACTGGCTGCAAGGCTCCCCGGGAGCCCAGTGTACTATAGAAAAACAAAGCTGTCAACGCAGGAGGGCTTCATGGACACACGCACACATATAGAGCAGTTAAGTGTGCTCCATGAGCTCTATAGATCGGTCAATCTTCTGTCCCCTCGAGAAATATCGTTGCCTGGGCACTTTGATCTATCAAAAAGAACGAGGCAGTCGGAATCAACTGTTACAGCAAGGAGCTCCTTTCAGAATGACACAGTTAGAATATTTATCGTTCTCCCAAAATGTCTCTTTACATGTTCGTATAATGAGGAATGAGGAAAAGTTGATGTGTGCATCAAATCCCACTTTTCCATTTTTTCTTTTGTTGATGTGGGCCCATAATCTCAAATAAAAGTGACTTGTAGCTTTTACACTGATGTAGACAGAAAACACACACATACACACACACACACACACACACACACACACACACACACACACACACACACACACACACACACACACACACACAAATATTAAATTCTTTTTAATCTGTAACATTAATTGGGAGAGAAGTTTTGAGAGAAAAGCATTAAGTATAGAGACATTTGGAGTGATGTGTTTAGAGAGTAAATCTGTGCGAGCATCTCTGTCCCTTCCAGTGTAATTCACAGTCTCTTGGTCTTTGACAGCGATCGCATGTCAATGTCCTGCTGCTGTGGGATTGGAGAGGAACCATATGGCTCAGATGCACTTCTGAGAATAATGTGCACATACTGATGGGCGCCAGAGGGAGACCTCGCAAGGGTGTTTTTCAAGACAAAATGAAAGCACGGTTTTGGTCCAGTTACTCCTTCACATTGCATCTGCACCACTTCAACGCAGCAGGTTCAAAACACTAACAAAACCTCACTGATTTAAACCTTAATGGTAAATAATCTCACTGTTTATTTTACAATTAACATAAAATAAGTAGCATGTATTTGTCCCTGTCTAGTGCAATATCCCATAAACAAGCATTCATAGGCCACATTCATCAATTAACTACATGTATAGCACCCACAGCAGCGGCTGTGTTCCTGTTTGAATACATTAGGGAGGAATATGTTACCTCATGGACCACGGCTGACCAACCACATTAAATCTGGCTATTAAGTGTGATAGAACACAAAGGATGCTTTGCAGTTAACAAAGCTAAACTACTTCTTAGACTTTTCAGATACGCATCTTGGTAGCATCGATTTATAGAATCTCTGCACAAGTGGGCGAACATTTCAAGGCAAAGACAAGTAACTGTAAAATCAAACCTCCATATTTATGCACATTTCTTATCCCTGAGCACTGGGGACGTATCATTATCCAACTGAAGCACATGAAATCAATGATAGTGCATCAGTGCACATAATATTTAACAAGTGATGGCAGTCATAGCTAAATATACCTTGTACATACAACATCTTTCTTCATCACAGTCTTTATTTGAAAGCTGTTATTACTGTAGCATATAGTGACCCTATGTGACAGACTCATCAATAGGGATTAAATTACAAGTGCTGAAAAGTACACAGAGATACGGGCAAAGAGACGACGTCATTTCCCTGCAACTTTAGAAAAGGAAAGTCTTCTTTTAAACCCAAGAAACTCATAAGATTCTGAAAAAACATATGTAGTTTTCATTCAATAAACTCATAATATTCTACAATGATTTGATTTCCCATTTCAACTCATACTGTGCTGTTCTTTTTACAGCAACATATACTATATCTGTTGCAACTACAACCAATAATATCACTACTTTGGCAGAACACAGTACTATACTTCAGCAGACTAAAATGACTAAAGACATACTGTTCAGCCCGATAAGCAGAGCTCCATCTATCTGAATTGCGACCCAACAATTGCTACTGTCCCTGTTTTATTGTGCCTAATATTTTTTCATCATTTAATTTTTTATTTTTTTTTACATGGTGCAAATTCTACTGAGAACAATGTTGTTTTTCAAGACGAACCCTACTGACAAAACAAAGTATACACAGAGGCACAGAGGAGACAAGCACGGTGCATTTCAATATAAAAAGAGCAGAAGGCAAAGTGACAGAAAACACAAGCACAACAGAGAAAAACAGACAAAAAAAAAAAGAAAAACATTAACTGGTACATGTCACCACACTTTTTTAGTGCCCTGAGCTGTTAAATGAAAAAATAAATAATAATTTCATTATATATGGTTAGAGAAACATGTTTAAGACCACGTACCACAAACACAATACACAGGCATTAGACCAATCACACAAACCAACAGCAGCAATTAATCATTCATCACTCTTTTGGGAGAACACAACCTCAACTCTGACTGCTCCACATCCACATGTGATAGATGTAGAACGAGACAACATTTGCAAACAACAGTCAACAGCAAACATCCTGTTTTGCCGTTTTATCTGTGGATCACATCTACCGGTGTGTCCTTGAGAGAACACCCCAGGACTTCAGGCAGGTCACAAGGCAGGTCTGGTCTCACTAGGACAGTTGCCTCAGGCAGGGGAAGAGGATGAAATGTTTTGTGGCTACAGCAGGTGGACACCAGCGGGTGAAAAACAGGCAATATCTTTCTCTAGCCTTCACCACCCCTCCCAACACAACTTACTGAATCTCTCCCACCTTATCGCCTTCTCCTCTCTGGCCACAAACAGTCCGACTCTTTCTTTTCACCACCTGACCCATATACAAAACTGCTTCCTGGTGGGTGCTGCTCCAGAAATGAGGTCCAAGCCTTTGATCCAGCTCCAGATCACTGGCGGAAAGACTGTCACTTCAGCTTTAGGCCGCTCAGCATCCCACGGCAGCTCTTCATCTCCAAGCCTGGGCGACACACTTTTTATCACATTCACACATCCTCTGTCATGTGACCAGCCCATTCTGCCCTCTCACCAGCTATCGTACCACGGAATTGGCTTTTGGACAATCACAGATACCTCGACTCAAACACAATGGTGGTAAAATAAACTGCAAATAAAAAATGGTGTTGACTGTGTTAGAATTGTGTAGATGTTAATGTGTGCTCTTCAGCCTATGTGAGTCATGATATGATGGCTACATCCTCTTACACGAAATCTCACATCACCTTTCTGTTCTGGCTGAAAGTAAAATTTACAGTGAAAGACAAAAAAAAAAAACATGCTGAACCATTTACACGAAGGAAAAAGAGGGCAGATTTAATTTAAAACTTGGCACGCATTCCTCATTTCTACAGATGAAAGCTCATAAATGAAAAAGCCTGGAATCATGCCTAGTATGGAAATCTAAAGTTATGAATAATGCCTCTGTCTCAATCATCAAGTCTGTTTTAATAAGGTGGATTAGCCCAGCACCTGCAGGGTGAAAGACACACACGGCTGCACTCCTAACCAACCAAGAGTGGGACAGGAGTCCCTGCGGGCCCTGAACCTCACATCCTCCCTGATGGACCCTCACCAGTCTGTAGGAGCAAGCAGGAGCAAACAGCTCAGGCTTGTCATTTATGCCCATGAATCCACCTCCAATGGACCAGCGCAGCAGAGAGAGCAGCTGATTTACACACAGTTGCTAATCAGTTGAATGGCTCTCTTGCTAATGAAAACCCATAGATCTATACAATAACACTAGTGATTTGATTTTAGCTCTCGTTACTCATTCCTAAATATGCAATGGGTAATAACAGCTAAATTCCACAGGGAGCAGACATTTGAGGAATTTGGGGTCAGGAAGATGGGGCCTGGGTCACTGCTATCTCTGTCCTGACCTCCTGTATGCACATTCACTATTCCTCTGTAGACTTAAACATCACAAAGGTATAAATAGATTCTTTCCTCTTTGTCTGGCCCCAGTGACGCACTAGCATTTAGCTGATTGCAGGATGGATATGCCGAACTCCACCCTCCCACCCAGCTCTGGAAGCTGAAGTAACCCTCGTGAACAGAAAGGCCACTGCAACGGTTTGTTTCTGCTTGGCATTGATTCATCTTTCCACTGAACAAGTCATAGGCACCAGTCTAATCATGATTAAGACCATAACAGAAAAGTCGGTAGACACAGGGGGGATGCAACCATCCATCCATCCGCTATATTCATCAGGCAAATCACTTCCACTTTCAGCAAATGAGAATGAATTCATTGTGACTTACCTGTTCCATTGGCTGTGTTTGCTAAGAAGAGAGGATACAAAGCTGAGCAGCTTTGAGATAGACGAACATTGAGGCAAAAACAGATTCACAGCAAAGTCTTATGGACTACCTGGCTGTGAACGCCTTTTAGGAATAAATGAGTCTAAGTGACTGATTGTAGGTTTAGAAGTAAAGTGCACTCACCACTGGAGCAGTCCAGACCACCCCATCCAGGCTCACACTGGCATGTATCAGGAGACACACAGCGACCATGGACACACTCCTCTGTGCAAAGAGCTGTGACACACACACAGATGTTCCCTCATCAGTGCACTTTATAAAGGAGTTAACACACACAAACAGAGTGTAAAACATCATTAAACCACCAATAAACAGCATAACGAAACCACCAAGATAACAGCTGAAAGAAAACGGCCCATAAAATTGAACACTCAATATCTCTCTAATACCATCAAGGGACTAAATCTTCGCCATGGCACTCATATTCAACATCCATCTTAACTGCTTGACACTGGGCTAAATGATTTCGTAGGAGATTGAGTCCTTGGTCAACATCTTGGTTTATCACATAGCTTTACTTTCCACAATGAGCTGTTATCAGCAGGCTGAGCCATGAAGGAACACGCCGTAAATCCCCTCTAATTTGATCAGCCAGTGCTTTGTCATATAGTGATGCTTTAATGTAGCAGGTCTAGGCACTGCAGTGTTTACTAAGTGTGCAGTTTTCTTGATCATTCATATTGAGCTACACGGCACCCAATTGATTGGGTCGACATTAGTATTCCTGGGAGTGTGTTCACAAGAGTTGGAAGTTTGGTGCAGCTGGATAATAAAGTGACCTACAAGGAATTTTTTTTTTTTTGCCACAGCACCGTTTTTGTGTGTGTGTGTGTGTGTGAGGCCAAGAAGGAAAAGTATCACTAAAACAGACACTTAGCATAAATAAATCTGTGGCAAGGTCATCTGGCGAGCAGGGTTAAAACAGACAGGCTCTTATCTGAGGAAGGAGACAGTCAGACCAATACAACGGCAGAGGAACCCTGCCTGATGCGAATCAGCGGTCCACATGGCCTGTGGAGGGATGATACATAATCCAAGGGCAGAAGAACAGACGGTCCATCCTCTCAACTGATCAGACCTCATCTAACACTTCATCCAAGTTCTGTGTCTTTTGTTCTTTATTTTTGTTTTATAATCAAAAGTGAAAAAAACTGTAAAAAACTAAACAAAACAAAACAGCCCTGGGGTGATTGTAGCTCTGTGTGCAACACCATGGGACTCATCCTGCAGGCAGAGAGGTCAGCAGGAGCTGGCTGCAGGCCTGAACACTGCTACTATAGATTATCACTCAATCAGCCTTCGATTAGGATCCACCGCCAGCAGGAGAGATGCAGCAGGAGCGGAGAAAGAGGAGTGAATCCCAAACACCCACAAGCCTGTGCTAATCTCAGAAATGCTCCCAAGGCAAAAATGGTAAACCAGAGATTGAAAGATAATTCAGGGCAGATTTCTGAGCATCAGTACTGTGGCAGAAAACTGTCTAATTGCAGTAAGCCAGCGAAAAGAAAAGGGGGAAGAGCTCCAACATTTGTGCTGACGAAGGTGTGAGATCGACTACCTGTAATCAATGAGTCCACAGTATGCAGAGTATTCAAAGGGAAGCAGAGACGAATTCAATGTCACCATGATGAGTTGATTTCGTTTAGTTTCAATCAGCAAATTCTGATCAGCGAGAACGGGGACTTGCAAATGTGTCACATCCTTCAGGAAAAAAAAGAAATATGGAAATGAAGTTTTGAATATGGGAGAAAGGATAAAGCGCACCCTTCTCCTGAGATCTGAACCGGTGTACTGAAGGGATGGCATAATAAAGTAGGAGGTAGGTCTTTCATTTTAATTGAAATTCATGAATCACTCTGCTTAACTCATGTCTGAGGAATCTGTTGGAAAATTGAGTCTTTCATCTAGATAAAAGGCTAATCTAACTCATTATGCAGAGGTGTTATCAGAACCGGGAACAATGGAGCTAATTGGTAATTGTCATGCAGTGTTAATAAATTTAATATTCTTGCCCAGTCAAACTACAATCTTTTAAAATGTCTGACAAAATAGATCTTTACTGTCTCTACTCTAAATGTGTTTTGGAAGAGCTTAGCTGCAGTCAAGGGAAGAAGACCTACCTTTACAGTTCTGTTTACGATTTCTGTATCGCTTCAGTGTTTTGTGGTAAAAAAAAAGTGAAGTGAAAAGTCGGGAACAATGTGATGTAGCTGATGCCTACAGAACATATCAAACAATATCCTCCAAAGCTTCTTTCACATGCCTCTATGTAGCACTGAGATGATTTATTTTAAAACTACGTCTTTGAAGCATTAAAAAAAAAAAAATGCAACAAAGCCAAAATGAAAAAGAAATCAAAGGCGAAGGCTTCCTTTCTGGAGAAAAATCTCATCGTCTCCCTGTTCATCAAAACTCAAATGCGAAATGTGCTAGCATATTGCTGCCTGTAACTTTATCAAGACCCAACTAATTCTGCTGCTAACGTCATTTTTAGAATTGTCTCACAGCACTGGCCGGGCAAGAGTCATGCAGGAGTCATCTGGCCTAAATGCTCTGTAAAAAGAGGGACTCACAGCCCTGCAGAGCCTGTCAGCCTCTGAAGATATTACAAGCTGTTGTCATTAGCGAGCTCCTCTCACTTCCTCTTGCACAACTGTAATAATCATGCTTATTAGGAGGGAAATGAGTTCCTCACATCTTCTACATAGGCTAGTTACAGATTAAGGTAATAACTTACGACAGATCAAAGGTCACAGAATTAATAAAGACTTCCAGTCTGAGACTTCAAGCACTAATTAATGAGAAATGGATCAAAGTTCAACTTATAGTGGAGAGTTTTGAGAAAATCTAGCAATCACATCCAAATGCGAAAGGAAATAATATAATATATAATAAAATAACAAAGAAAAAACATCCGTAAAGATATTGGCGATTTTGTCTAAAGTATTCTCCTTTTGCTTATTGTTGTGATAATTTGGGTTCATTCAAGGTCTTCATATCCCCATGATGCATTTAGCCACTTCTCGTTGGGGCTAATGTAAGTGCTTATGTGGTGCCACATAATAAAAATTAAATAAATAAATAAATAAAAACACAGGCAGGATTAAAAGGCAAACACTCTTCAAACATTTCAGACTTTTAATTAAATAGACTACATGGAAAATGCTACAGTAAACTAACTATACACAAGGGGAGGGATATTTTACATTCGGTAAACAACAAAGTGTCCAGAAATAGACGACTTGAGTAAATTTTGGGTTAATTTACTCTAACAAAAGGGGGCACCCTTTTGTCACTGCATGCAAAACAGCCCGGGGAGTACAAATCTCTTAATCCTGGTAGTGTGAGTGGTAGGATTAAAAGGGGTAGAACAGTTTGCGAAGGCAGCAGAAAGCAAAAGCTGCCCTATTGACCCCTATCAACTCAGTCTCACCACTTCACCTGAAAGAGGGTTAAAGGTGGAGATTGACTGTTTTTCACTCTCAGCCTTACATAATATCAAAATAAAACCTATTGTTCATACACTGGGAGGCCATATGTGAGCGGCACCTCCAGTGTTTGGACATTCACGTGGTTTACACCCTGAAAAGGCTATTAATGATAATAAATATCTCCATTCAGTCAACTGGTTAATGGATACATTATTGATCAATCTCCTTAAGACTCCAACTGAATCACACCAGCTTTTATTCTTGGCTGGCCGGCTTCTACTGCCCTGAGGCTAGTAAAGCCTGGACAAGGACAAGATCGGCTGTGGTCAAAGAGCAAACCTACATGGCTGCAGTCACTGTATCAGCAACTCCCTCATGCTGCAAAAGATCTAGGAAAATATTAAAGTGTGATTCTAAGCTTATTTAAAGGGAATAAAACATTAGGTAAGGAGAGAATATCAAAAACATAGCTCTCACAAGCTATATGTTCTGACTTTATTTGGCCAACATGCAAAAATATTCAGTTTGATGTGTGTCACTAAAAATAGAAACTGATGACCATTAATGAAGCTATAAAAATGACAGTGAAGGATTGTTATCAGCATATTGCTCCAGTCCAATTTTCACAGCTTCTACTCTTTTTATGTTATTGAACTGCAGTGTGGTTTTATGGTGGGTGCCGTACCCACTCAGTCTGTAACCAGCACTCTTTTGGCTCGTTAATTTTTCTCATTGTTATACAACTTCAATTAAATTACTCTTGCAGGAAGAGTAAAGCAGGGAGCAGGCTATGGTGTAAAATGCTTTTCCTCCACGTTAAATCACACCCAATCAACTTAAACTGAGTAAATTCACATGGATGCTAACAGAGGAGGTGGTGGTGGGCTGTAATTGGATGGTCATGATAAAGAAGATCAGACTGGAGTGGGGGCAACAGAGGTGGGGGGCGGTGGCAGCCTGCCAAGGAGTTGTAGTTTTATCTGCAAGCCACCCACAGTAAGGATCAATCCTAATATTTACTCCTTTTCTCCAAATGTCTAGCAGGCATAACCTGAAATGTCATCAGTGAGGACAAAGGAGTTAAAAAAAAGGACACTTACGAACACACAAGTCTCCGCTCTCAAAGTAACCAGGGCAACACTGCGAGCGGCGCCTATACATGGTCCTCACTCCCCGCCGGTAAGCCGTCTTATAGCTGATCCTGGAAAAACAGCCACACCGAGAAAGCTACGTGATATAAAGACTGACCCTTTCTGAAGGGCAGAAAAACATATAGATAGTAAAAGTAACTTGAGCCATAATATTTTGTTGTTCTGGGCAAATTTATAAAGTAAAACAGAGGAAGAAGAATGAAAAGCCAGTGGAATTTTGTGTAAAACACCTGCTATATAAAAGTCAGTATTTGGGACACGACTTTCTTATTTAGTTGGATGCCCACTATAAACCTTAATGGAGTAATTAAAACATTTACTGTAAGATGACTACAGTCAGATCCGGCCTCTGACTACTTCACTGTCAGCCACATTAACAAGAACATTTATTGTGGCCTTCGAAGACTTGGCTCTGATTTTGGGAAACGGTAAAGGTCAAGCCAATGATGAAATAAATGTGGGGACAAACATGGAGACTCTTATAAACTTACCTGTGCCTTGTGCATTTAAACCAGTTGAGGATGTCTGTGCACCTGGTGTAATATATCTGGTCAAATGGGTGAGCGTAGGACTCCTGCACAGTCACAGCGTAGCTGAAAGAGAGAAAAGCAAAGACACAATGGTATGAAGAAGTACTGTACTGTCATTAAGAACCATTTGGATCATTTTTAGTTCATTTGATTATTTCCATTTTATCTTGCTTGATACTTCAGCTCTACTACACTGAAATAGTGTTCTCTAGTCTACCCAACAAGGCCTCCAATTTAGTGTATTTCAATACATTTATCCTACAGCTATAGTCACTTGTAAACCCTCAGATTAAATTTTTAACTAAAACACGTGATAACATAATAAAATACAGTGCATTGTTGAACAATAAACCAGTGCTTCTTGTGAGTTCTTACAAAACAGCAGTGTTTATTTGGGGCTCCTGTCATGTTTCAGATTTATTTTTTGACCCTTTCGAGGATCCCTCAGTTGGGAACTGCTGGATTAAACTACTTGTATCTAGACTAGTTAGAACTTGCTCCACTTTGACCAACTAAAACAGTAAAATGACACTTGAGTAACAGGAACCAATTTTCTGCTGAACTTGCATTTTAATTTATAAGAAATACAGTACATTTTGCTGGTAATTCTTCTGTACTTTTTCAGACATTTTGAATGCAGCCTTTTTACCTGTAATGAGATATTTTTTTACAATACTGCAATGGTACTACTTAAGTGAGGATCTGAATACACCAGTGAAATCATGGTATACTTAGTGAGGAATATAGATTTTTTCATGTTATTGGAGAGGGAAAAAAAACAATAAAAAAAGGACATGAAAGAAGCTTTTTGGTGGTTTACATTAATGATATATGCAGCCGGCAGTAGTCTGAGGATACTGGGGGACCTCAAAGCCATGAAGACAGCCCACTTAGGGAATTCATTTTGATGCCAGTGAGGTGGAGCCACGATCCTTAAGTACCCTCACCTTGGTCAAGCAATAATCCAGATAATATATCTTCACAGATTTCTTTCCTCCCCTTTGCATTGAGGATGGAAATTATTCCTGCTTATTTCTCAAAAGTGACACTGGACAGCACAACTAATAATTATTCAGGCCCTATGGCTGTCATGATTGATTGGAATGAGAGTACACTGATCAATTTGCCTGCGTATTTCTTTTGAAGCTGCAACTCCTCCAGTCTCTCAGAGCCTGGCGACTTGAGCTGTGCGAGATCAATACTGCTGTATGGACTTTGAGAATAGATCTGGAACTTTGGCGAAGAGCGGCTGTAGCAGGTGCATTGAAAAAGTTCCTGGATCGACAGCATCAGTCCTGGGAGCCGGTGTTCTCAGATTACTGCAGCTTCTCTTTCAAATCTAAAATTCAATGCACTGTGGTCAACACAAGAGGATACATGCTCACCTCTCCCAGTGGCTGCAGACATTGGGGTCATCCGGGTTCAGGCTCCACACCCCAGTGGCAAAGCCCAGGACAAGCAGCAGGGCCAGCAGGGCAACAGATGACCCCATGCTACACTCTGCAAGGGGGAAATAGAGATATGTGGTTGTACAGATAGATGGATCCATTCTAATACTGGGCTTTCAAACAAGAACATATTTGTTATTACCTATGGTAATTTAATAATAATAAAGAAATAGCTCAACATTTTGGGAGATGCAGTTATTCTGTGGTCAGCAGCTGGTTAGCTTAGCTTGGCTTCACATAGACTGGAGGCAGGCGAGGCAGCTGGTGTGGCTGTGTACAAAGGTAAAAAAAATCCACCTACCAGCACCTCCACAGCTCAGACATTTAATTAGTGAACTTAACTGTGTGTTCAGACCAAAACATACATACTGCATTCAGAAGTGGGCACACATTAGCAGCATAAACTGAGACTGAGACGCAACCTTATGTGGTGAAAATGTTTCTAGTTGAGCAAAGAATTTGCGCTTATGCTGTGGATTTATGAATCAGCTTTATAAATGTACATATATGAGAGGAAGAAGGAGAAAGACTGGAGTAAAATGACGAGTAGAACTAAAGTTCACGATGAGTTCAGGGATCAGTCACAGGATGAGCAGTACACAAATACATAAAGACACACTCCCACACACACAGTTAGTGCGTACATATAGCTAGCTTACAGCTAACCTCTGACAAGTTGGTACATTGGATGTTTGGGGCAAATAAACACAAACTGCACGAATCGCCTGGCAGTGAAATTCACAGGAATGATGCAAGGGGGAGATTTGCTTCGCTTTCTGTCTGCACACACAGTTAGAGAGGCTGGTAGGCAGATTTTGTTGCATTTCCCAAAATGTCAAGCTGGTCTCTGAAAGTGCTTTCTTTGCAGGATTGGATTGTCAAAACACGCCACTGCTCTTTTAAACATTTGTTCCTGTGTTTGCCTCCTTCAGGAGGACCTTCAAAACCCACGTGTGCTCTACTTGGTGAGTGGCAGCAGAGATCAAGGCTCCGTGTGACAGTGACAGAGATGCTGATTTGTTTAGACCAGAGGGTTATTTCATTAGACATATAGACAAGAGCAAGAGTGCATATGATCAGTGGACAGTGATGGATTCTCCACATGTGCAGGTCCCATCTTAGCATATCATTGCCGAAGATAAAAGATGTGTGGATGACAGCTGCAGCTGTATGACTGACACACAACATTATCTCATGCCGCAGGTTAATGCCTGGATTCCAGGAGCACTAACATAGCTGCATATTGTTTGTGGTAATCTGCCTCAGGGCACTGAACATGATGTAGCCTTTTGAGAGTCAAAAAACTCACACAGTGTTGTTTTGTCAACAACAAACACATGAGAATGAATTCAGAGACACCAACCCCTGAGTTGTCTTTGCATCAGTGTGTAGTGATCATGTACATAAGTGATAGTGTGTATGCATGTATACATTAGCTGGTGTGTGCTCTGCATGTGCTTCGGGGTGTTACAGGGGATGGGTTCAATATTTCTGAGTGACTGTATCCAATAACACAGGCATTCACATGTTCAGCTAATCTTCTGCATTGATAGCTGCATGTAGTTCACTCACATGTGAAAGAAAATCAATCAGGCTTCCACTTCCTCTAAGTAGCAGTTCGTCTGAGCAGGCAGAGGTTAAAGTCATGTTCATTTCCTTAACAGGATGATTAATCAAGATACACACGTGTTACAGGCTACAGCTGCTTTCATATTCAGGTCCCTCTCTGAAACAATCCTGTTAAATACTACAGGGATCCTGCTTGATTGACTAGAAAGCTTTTATTGCTCCTGTGATTAGACCACTGCCCCCAGACATTTCTCCGAATGGCTCTGGACAAGTGGAATACCTCAGAAGTTGTCATGTCACATTTGTCAAACCTCAGAAGTTCTCAGCCACAAGCCTGCGGCGAGAGAGACCGAGAGGTGATAAAATTAGGATTACCCCGAATATGTGGCAAGATTAAGTGAATCAGTAGTTGTTAGAGTGATGGCTGCAAGCAAAGTAAGTGCTACAGAGCTCTTGAAGAAAGAGACACTGACAGATCTAATAGCCAGAGGCACGTGGCCTTAAACTCACCTAATCTTACAGCCTGTGGTCCCTGGGTGTTTTTTGTGGATGCTGAGGGGACTCTGGAAGCACAAAGTGACAGAAGCTCCGCTGTGCTCAGACACACACACTCGCTGGGAGAGGTGATGACAGGTCGCAGATCTATGGGAGAGAAGAAAAATAATGAGCTTATGATGACACACAGAAGACACAGGCTTCCTTCCTTGCTCTGGCACACTTGTGCGCACACAAACTCATACATTTCTTAAGGGATCAAGAATCTCAACAGGGGTATAGTTCACAAGAGCTGCTCTTGAAAGGCCAATTTACTCTGCGCAGCCTCCACGTCCGACCACACAGTTTTCGTTCCATTTTCCAATGTCCCTCCTACCTGGTATCCACAGACACACTAAAGTTGCCCACAGGAATAAAAGCCTACATTAACTCAAGAGGGGCTGATACAATGAACTCTGTTCACACTTCAAACACCACAAGTGGCTTGTCCACAATGTGACAGGATCACATTATCTGTACTCATTAACAAAGTCTACACGCGGGTTATTGCAGTGATAATGCAGACGTGAACAGAACATTGATATGTTTATCATTTCTCTCACTACACTGCTCTTAATGATTCCTCTAGAAGGTCAGAGGGCAGGTTTGAGATTCTTCTGCTCTTCATTTGCTGTGAATCCTGAATTAACATGTAAACACAAGAACAACAACACCAAAAGAAATAATAATACGGCTGTTTTTGTTCTTGGCTAGATAAATTATACAACATTTTTCTTTTGCATTTAGTTTAAGCCCCAGCTGGGTGGACACTGAGACAGAAGACTGGGGATTTATTGTAGGTGGATCCATTATGTCTATGCACTAATAAGATCATTTGGAGATCTCTGTTTGATAAAAAAAAAAAAAGAACTGCATTTAAATTAACCACTCTACAAAGAAGTGATCAAACAGCTGGCTATAACAAATACATGACAATGCACTTCTACTTTCACTACAACAAGCATAAATTTATCAAGAGAATAATTAATATTTGGATTACTGGTTTACACTTAGCAGATGTTTTTTTTGTTTGGTTTTTTTGGATTCATACATTCATTCAGTTTGTTTATGCATTTTGCTAGTGCTCAACTGAAGTAATACAAGTTTCAAATTAAAATCTCCATTTGAAAACAAATAAAGGATTCAACACCCTAATTTAGCACCCTTTGGTTTAGCCTATTTGCCTATGATGTGATGGGGTATTTGTTTCTAGTCAGTAGAAAGTGTTTTGCATTCAGCATTTATATCTTGATCCATTGTAATCTGCAAGCCCCATGCAGGCAGCACACATGCTTATTGTTTAATGTCATCAAAAGTGCACCGGACAAAACAAATTCTTATCTAAAATCAAATCTTCTGTCCAGGTTGTCACTACAATGCTGTCACACAGGGATCTAATGCTAGATTATATCGTGTTAGATCTGGTCACAATCTACCTCCACTGTTGATATCTGTGTGCAGCACAGCATGTGCCAGCAACAGCTGGGTGACTTTAAAATCTGAATGTCAAGGACAAGACATCTCTTTTAAGCCTGAACAGATTTGCCATTTCCTTTAGTGTGGATTTTAACATTTGAAATTTTTTTTTAAAAGACAAAGGTAATCCACTTAATAATGGTACATTGAGCCTAAGTGAACTTTTGTTCACTGTTGATTCTGCATACAACATGCGTGAGCAAAGAGCACTGCATAAGACAGACAAGTCTGATCAATATGACTCTTGGGGCTTCTCCTCTATGCCTCCTGCCCGTATCTGCTGACATCCGAGTTTTGTTTCTGTTTTCACTTCAAACATGTTCACTTTGTGCCAAACAAAATGTTCTCCAGAGTCTGCATTCACCCTAAATGAATTTCGCTCCCATTCCTTTGATTAGTGACACTTCGAAACCCTCTCAGTAGATGTGCTGCTGCATCTGATCCTGCCAACAAACTGCTGAAATAGCAACGTCTTTTAGGCCACTAATGGAGACACAAGTGCAAAGAACAAGAGGCTGAGTGTGTAGTTAAGGTGTAGGAAGTCATGTGTGAGGATAAGGACATGTGACTCTAAACATGGATACACCGTGTTAACATCGGACACCTGCCTACAGAAACATAGACATTGAAGAGACAGAGGCACCCATGTCGCCTGTGCTGAATGTCAGCAGAGACATCCGCAGGATTAAAGCCATTTGTCCTCAGTGTGCAACTTATTAAAGTGAAATGCAATTAACCACCCCGTCCCCTGGCTGACCAGCTCCAGCATTCTCCCATGAATGATGCTCAGCAGGCATGACTGACTGGCACAAGTCAGAAGCCCCCCCCCCCCCACCCCGACTGATAGTTTCCAGCTGCTTTTCGGGTTCATCTGGTTGCTCTATGGCCTCATTCATCATAATGCTCAGTCTTTGGTCTTGCTTGTGTTAATTTACATCTACATAATGGAAACCAGTCAACGGAAACATCGCTTGGTATTGCAATCTTGTCTGAAGCAGCAGAGAGAATGCCTGATCAGTTGTGGGCTTCTGTGTGGAACATGCCTTTGCACACTCAGCCTATTATCCCTCCTCTAAATTCAAGCTGAGGGTTCATATACAATTTTTATGAGAATTCTTCTGGCCACTCAATCTGTTTTGTAATCACCATTGAAGGATTCCCAGAGCAACCTAATTTGGAGTGATCTAAAGGTTACAGGTGTAACCACGCAGCACGGAGTGCCAATGAGATAAGCCCCACTACTGGCCATCCCTGTCTGCTGCTGGCGACATGAGTCATTAAGAGACAGGCCTCATTAGAGAGACCGTGATGTGGTGCATCATAGACACTGCCTCCCCTGGTGTCAGCCACATACCTGAATGTCTCATGACATGTCAGGGACGTGCTGGTTATCTGCCAAGCGGAGCAACAAAACAGCACAAAACTGAATCCTGAATTGCTCCTTTCCCACCACAAAAAAGTATTTTAAAAGCTCAGTGGTTTGTATTTTGAAGACCCATGCTTCAACTATGAAAAATAATTGAGTACATCTGAACAAGTACTGTGCGGGTATACTTTACTCAAATATCTTTATACTTACACATAACAACATTTAAGAGAAAAATGTATTGTACATGTATTGTGTTGTACCTCTTACTCCATTGATCTGACCATAATCACTACTTGTTACCTTGCAGAATATGATCTTAAAAACAAATCACATTATGTACTTGTTAAACATATTAGCTCCACCTCAACCATATAAAATAATATAATATATAATAATACATCACTCAGAATAGGAACTTTCTGCATCAGTACTTTTAATACTTTGAGTACATTATGCTAATGATACCAATACAATTGATGGACTTTTACTTGTTAAAGAAAATTTTTACATTGTGTTTTTTTTTCACTCTTACATAAGTAAAGGATCTGAATATGTCTTTCCCCAGAGAACAATAAGTTAGTCCGTGCAACAAGGAATCTAGTTAGTGTTTTGTCTTAGTTTCCTCTGATTTCTTGTTTTATTCCTCCCTTTATAAACATCATTTAAAAGAGACCTCACACTTGAATTAGCATCGAGTGTACTGAAGTCATAAAGCCTGTTAGAGTGTTTGTTGCTGCATTTATGGGAATTTTAGTAATGCTGACAGCATGAAGTGCAGCCAAGGCAGCAATGTCTTACACCTGATCTCAGTAAAAATGCACTCCTGAGAACTTTTTATTACACCTCAGTGATCAGGAATGCCAGCTCGACATGATCCTGCTATGGATTACTTTCACAATCTCTCAATCTCAGACCGGACACTCTATGACCGAAATACTGCTTAGTTATGGTTATGGACATTAGTCGTTCAGCTCATTTGAGAGTTGAAGTACAGGACACAGGACGTACTGAGTTCAGATTGTTTTATACAAGACAGGAAGAAAATTCCATGCTGCTTTAGCTCCGGGCTCTTGCATATGATTTTCAGAGCTGAGGATGAAGATTGACAGGAAGGACCGAAGACAGAGGTGCAATATTCATATTATTAACATGCACAGCATTCATATGCATGCGGTCTGCCAGTTTCCCAAGAGAAAGTGCTGCTACATTCAACCACCACAGCACCTTCTAGCAGACTGTCCCTCTGATGATATATTGTATTAAAGAATAGAAAATAGACAAAAACTGTTGAGTATTGTGTGCGTGTCTGCACTACAAATTATAATCTGATTGCTTGTATATTCACAGACAATCACTCTTATTCAGACCAACCTGATTTATGTCTTCAACTGCATCTTGACTGACTTTAGGTCAGAGTAAATCATGTGGAGACGCTGATTGTAAGATTAACACATCTATCATAACAAGTAAAATTAAATCAATCGACAGAAAATTAACTGGCAACTATTTCATTGAAACTGAAAATAATTAGTTACAGCCCAGCTATGTTTTTAAATTAGGATACATTATAAATACCATAACTTTTTTTTACTAAGCTATTTTGGTATGAAATTATTTAGCTACATTATCCTGTGTGAAGCCTTCAAACCCTCTCAGCTTGGTTGCACTGTATTTTGGTATTTCATCACAAACATCTTCCCACCATTAATGGACTTATAACCATCAAACCCTCAGCAGACAGTACTGCTAAAGTCATGGGAATCATCAGTGATTAGGAAAAACCTCAAAGATGCAAAACTGGCAGCGCTTCAGATGCTGTACTCATCAAGAAGTTTCCTCATGAAACTGCTGGAACACAGCAGCGACTATGAGTATGATTTCCACTTGGAGATTGAGGCACCTGGGAAAATGCTGTGCGCCGTTTAACAGGAGCTTAATTCTGGCCACATGGTTTATTCATGTGGCCACCGCTGATATCATGACTCTCATAAATCACGCAGTGCGGCATGCTGGATGTCCACGCGCTCGGGCAGGGCTCACTAATCTCAACACCATCTTTCATCTGAATAACCTTGCCTTACCGCAGGGCAGGCCAACACCAGACACAGCCCATTGGAGGGAGGCTCTCCTCGTACTTTTATTTCTTTCACTCTGGGCACAAAGACTTTCTGCAGCCTGTCAGAGCAGACAAACACAGTCCTGTGTGCTCCCAGGCAGGAGTCTGCCCACTCTCAACCACAGGCAATAATGAGATATTGCTTCATGGACATCAGAGGAACTAATCTAGTCTAACGTTAGCTTTATGAATGTAGAATCAGACACACAAGGGAGGAGAGCAGCGGAGCCGGTCGAGCCATCTGTTCAGAAGTGGTTCAAAGAAAGAGCAGAAAATCTGAAACTAATATGAGTAAACATGATCATCAAATATAGATAATAAAACAGAGCAAATACGAACTTTCCCCAAATTTTTCTAATGTTTTTCTACTGTCAAACATCTATTTTTTTAATTAATTGGATTTGGGTTCTACACATAACAGGCACAGAATCTACAGACCTGAGCATGTCACCAATTACCAGCTTTAGGCCTACATTTTCCGTAAGAAAACTAATTAGCAAAACAACACCACTTAATGAACCAAAATAACAATGTGCCGGATGTCACATAGCTCAGCCTGCTGCTTAGAATAGTCACTACCTTTCACTGCATGCTTCTAATAACAAACCCCAGGCATCACGTTGACAGCCAAATGTGTTGCAATGCCCTCTGCGCTACGTCTGTCCTCTCTCCACGGCCTAGCTCTGGCCTCCTGCTGCCACCAGTCGGAAGCACCAGTCAAGCTCCTCCTCACACCAGTACGGTTCTCCTTCCCCACACAGACAATTAGCCACCCTGTGACTGATGGCGAGTAATGAGAGCCGCTGGAGAGCAGTCGGACGTCTTACGACAAATTAATGTGTGAATATTAGCCTGTTGAACCCTCTGCTCTCTCCCACCAGAATCAATTTTAGTGGAGAACAAAGCTGAACCACTGTATTACCCTTGCAGCTCTCTGGTCAAGGAAGCACAATCGCACAATTGTGCATACTAAGCAGGCTGGATGGTTTTCACTGTATTTTATAAAGTTACAGCCAGGGCTGAACTCAGCGGAGGTATGTTGTGGACAGAAAAACAAATGAAAAAAGGTGGACGGAAGAAGGCACTGAACAGGCAAGTAGGGACGCAACAGCTCACCATGAAATGCTGAAACAACAGCAAGGCTGCCAGGGCAATTTTACACCCCAATAGTTTCACACCTCAGCCACCAACCCCTTCCAACTCTGAACCTTGTGTCTTCTTTGTGTCTTCATTTATTTTGTGTCAGTGTCCAAGATGTGAGAAGCGAAGCAGTGAGGAACTCGTCCCAAATGTCGCAGAGTAAGCGGTGTGTGAAGCAGACGAGGGGGGGGGGGGTGGGGGGGGTGGGGGGGGTGGGTGGGGGGGGGGGGGGGGGGGGGGGGGGTGGACAAAGAAGAGAAAAGCCACTGAGATCTCACAGGACGGTGAACTGCGGGAGCTCAAGTATACATTCAGCGTACACTTAGGAAAACACATACTGTGAATACACCCCGATCACTGTATGCACTGCAGTGGTGGACAAAGTATTCAGATCCTGTCCCGTGCCAAAATTAAGGTAAAAATACTTGTATTCAAAATATTAGTCAAACAAAAGTATTCAAGTATTATCAGCAAAATGTACTCAAAGTACCAAAGTAAATGTACTGCTTCTGCAGTGAAATGGCCCATGTTATATTATTCTATATGACATTATGAGATTGTTGATACTAATATATACTGTTCAGTAGTTTAGCAGTGTTTCCCAACCTAAGGGTCAAGAACCCACTGAAGGGTTACAAGATTTAATGGGAGAGGAAAGAAGCAAAAACTAAAGTCCATCCCTGAAATTGCTTCTTTTTTTTTTTTTGGTAGATTCAAACAACTGTTGAAATTAAACCGTGTGAGAAATTTAGAGGGAAAATGTCTTTTTGGTGGAAATCCAAGACTCCATCTGAAACATGACAAGGATTCATAAAATTCATAATGATATGTTTTTTTAGGGTCACCATTCAAACAGGGTGGAACAACCAGTTTAAATGTTAACAATGTGTTGCATTTTATGAGCTTGTCATACAGTATGTTTCTTTATGTAAAATCCTAGTTTGAAAAGTAACTATCAGCTGTAGTTGCCAGATAAATGTCGTGGAGAAAACCGGAATATTTGCCTTTGAAATAGTAGTAATAGTAGTAGACTGGAAGTATCAAAATACTTGAGTACTTACTCAAGTATTTCAGAACTTCAGTAAATTTAGTTTCCACCACTTATGTACAGTAGTTTTTGGTGTTTCAGTCAATCAGGTGTAAGCAAGACTTCACTGCTGATTCACAGAAATGGAAGAGGCTGTGGGATCTCTCACAAGAAGAATGTGTGTATATTTAAGTGGAATTTCTTCTATGAAAATGACCAATTGGAACAGAATATTAATTCTTTATATTCCACTAAAGGCTACATCTCCCACATCCCTCTCTAGATGAATGGTTTACTCCCTCTGCTAGTGTAGCACATTAACCTTCAGGATCACTAGTCAATGACTGAAAGAGGAATGACTTACCATCATGATTATTAAATCTGAAAATATGCTCCAGCAGCATGTTAAGCCTGACCATTGTGCAACCAGGTGATCTCAATTTGGTGAAATGAGAGCTCCATCAAAGGGATTTGCATTAAAGATGTATGCCCAATTTTTGCCACCATGGCCTTTTAAATGTCCTTGAATCCACTTGAGCAAAATACACCTACTTAGACTGCATGCATTAAAAAAAAATGAAAAAAAAGAGAGGAGTGTGTGTGGTTGTGTTCGGCATGCCTGATGAACACAAGAGGAAGATGCCTGTTTTCATCACTGATGTTGCTGACTTTAATGAAGCCAAAATGAAAATGATGGTGAAAACCCAAAATGCACATAAAGCCAGTGAAAGTCATTAGGAATTTGCTTGTACAATCATTAGGACACAGAATAGAACAACCAGGCTGAGGAAACAATGCACTGAAATGTATTCTTTATAAATCACCTGCTTCATTAGTGGCTTACATTGTTAAAACTTATCCTGTATCTCTATTTCCCTGTACTCTGTAATACTAGCATGTAATTGTGTCATATATCACAATAGTGTAAGTAAGCCAACATGCAAATTAAATAAAATATGTGCTCAAACTTGCAGAAAAATTATTAGCCTACAGTGCAAACAATATAAATATATACATCATGTTATATATATACGTATACGCCTGTTTGAAATTCTGTCCTGCCTTCTATCCACAGCCTGTTAGAAAATCAATCATACACAGCCTCGTGCTATATATAAAAAAAACTCTCCATACAAACCGAATCAAAATGAGCATTGCTGTAAACTTTGCCACATCTCCACTACACCTTTACAACCGTTACTTGCTACTCTTTCAGCCTCTCCTCCATTATTCTCTCCACTCTCCCATGGTCGTGCCAGGTACGGCTGCCTGATGCTGGTGCTGGGGGTGCCAAGTATTTGTGCCCTGACCTTCTGCTCTCTGGACAGGTCTGAGTGCGAAAGCATCGCCTGTGAGAGGCCAAAGGAGATGGGACACTCGGCTGGCTGGTGCATTATTCATGAGTCACCCCTGTTGAGTAGGCAGTTATTCAGCATCCAAATCCCAGATGTGGTTCAATCTGTGCTCCATTCACTGTCCTGACTGCTGGCCATTGATCACAAGCAAGGTACCCGGGTGCTGAATAAGCGCAGGGGCTTTATGTTATAGGGCTCAAAGTGCCTCACTGATAACACAAAGATCCATCACCAGACACTGGAAACGGTCCAGAGTTTGCTCGCTAGAACTGATCAGAGCTGAGGGGAGATGCATGTGCAACATTTATTAAACAGGAGTAGCATGTGATGGGGATGTGGCAGTAATATGTTATGTGTCAGGTAGCATACAATGTAGCAGTGGAGCTGAGTGTATGCAAGTAGGCATTTCTGTGTCTAAATCAAATTTCACTTCCACAGTAATCAGCTCCACTATGATTATATTTATACACCCAGATAAACACACCAAGACACACACATACATACATACATACACAGAAACAGACAGAGAGGAAAAAAATACTATGATGAGGTCTCTCTCTGAGAGGTGCCAGAGGCAAGGTACACTCTAATAGGCATCACACCATTAGTGGACAGTTGAGCACGGTGAATCATTTGTCCACTTTAATCATCAATCACATACAGGCAGCCAAATGTGGCATGACCACAACTTTTCCCTGTCTGCATTTGTCAGGATGATGATCATCCATCATCAATCATGTCGCAGAATTACAGTATAAAATGAAATGTGAATAATAATTATCATGTCAGCTAGCCTACGGAGTTGTACAGGACTCACTGTGGCACTTATTGAAACACCTACGTAACAATCTAGTGGCCTCAAGAGTGCTCAAGTTCAGGTCAGTGTTTCATGATAATTACAGGTTCTTTAAGGATTGGTGTTAAACTTCGTCAGACTCATTCATTTTTCCCTTTAAAGCTCACACAGTAAGGCTTCCTCTTGTTAGCACATTTCTAATTAAATACTGTTTGAAACTGAGAAAACAGTCTGCAAAGATTCAACAAATTTAAGATGCAAAGCTCACAGTGGAATTCTGGGAAATGTTTGAGTTTTTTTTTAACCTCTGTTTAAAGAGACAAGGGGATTTGTTGGGATCTTTTATTTATCAAATATTAAAAATGGTCTCATTCTTTGATATATAAATCATCTTCTATATGACATATCATGGGACTTTTATAAAATTAATCACATCCATTTTAACTGATTATCCCCAACAATTTGAAATACTTGTAGTGCCTCTCAGTGCCTTTTCGATGTCCTCAAATTAACATTAAATATTAAGCTTTAGCATTTTTCTGAGTGGACCACATTTCAATTCAATACATTTGCTCAAATGCCTCAGTTCTCAGAAGAAAAGATAAGCCAAAATGTAAGATGCTCACTGAATATCTTTGGTTTTTCTACAGTCTAAATAAGTAATTAAATCCTTTCTAAACTCCACAGTAATTGGTAATAAAAGCCAGTTCAACTCGTCTGCAAATGTAAAGCAGTGAATAAACTATGCATAAAAAGCATATGCTGAGATGGAGAGTGGATTTTTGCTGTCTAAGGCATAATGATGAATAATAGCCTTATCAACAAAGCACAACACATCCCAACACGCTGAGATCTTATCACTGCTCATGTATTTCCTCCATCTCCGGTGGAAAATGTGTCGTGTGGTTCCCTGCACTGTAACTAACAGCCTAGTCATGTCAAAAGACTCAGGCTTTATGGCAACAGTGCTTTCACAAGACAAGGAAGGAAAAAAGTGACAGGTGTAAGCAGATGCATCAGCAGTATTTGCAAAAAGTCACCAGATTCCCACAAGGGACATGGTTGTCATTAAAACAAACAAGAAAAGAACTGATGAGTGCATTAATCAGAGCGCGGCCAAGCATCGGTGGTGAGCTGTAGTCCGTGGCGTTTCTCCCCAGGAGTGGCTGCACCTGAGGGAGGGGGGATTAACACTGCTCCACACTGGAGCTCCTGTATCTGAAATCTGCCTGAGCTCATCGTTTTCTGCTCCTCGCTTAAGAGGCTGTGGCTGGATATCAGGCTCAAGCAATCTATTCCCCTGCAGACTGTTGGCTGACCAACATCAATGTTGTGCATTGTCGAATTATTAATTAAATGCATGCATGCATAATCAGATGCAGACATGGTCAGACCTTTGGGACAGCTAACATAGAACTGAAGCTGAATCTAAATTGCAGATGTCTTCTTATATTTCAATGCCAGCTAGCTATGCTCTTGTAGGAGCAAAATCTTTTCTCCTTAAAAATTTAGTACCACTTTGCACTTGTTTAACTTTGTTGTGATGCAAAAAATGCACGGCCATGACTTTTCTCAACAATCCAGACTCACAAGAAAAGAAAATGCATGACTAACAGAATTTAAGCAGACGTGTGTCCGCAGTTTAAAGTCAAATAATACACAATAGACTGCAGCATAAATATGTTTACATAGACGACTAAGAGATGAGATGTGGGTGCATGCTGGGTTCTATTGTTTTTATTCCCCCCACACAGACGTGCAAAATGTAAATGTCACAGCTTTCAAAAGTAAAGCAAAGTCCAGGTCCTGCCTCTGTATATTTCATTAACTTTTGTTAATGTAGTTTCTATGGCTCCAGGGTATTTGCTCAATGCTCAATGCACTTTTGCTGAAATAATAAGATCTATCAGTCAGCGCAAAGCAAAAACAGCTTAATTTGCAGAATAAAGGTCATTGGAGCTGTTACTTTTGAGGGTCTCCGACAGAAACAGTGTTCAAAAGCAACAAACCCAAGAAGAAACTCTGCCTTTGAATATTACACTCCACTGAGGTGTTCACACGTATGGCTCTCAAAATCAGTGTCAAGTTTATAACACTGAGCTGACTATCATGATTTATCCTATTGAACTGGACCCAAACCACTCTATGCATATAGCTGCTGCTGGACACTACTCACACTGCCAACGGTATATCTGACCTGTGTGGAAAACTACTTTTCAGTGTATATACTGATGTGTGTTTCCAAATATTTTAATTCACATGTGATTAAGAGACTATTGAGTGTGTGGGTCCAAACCAGCAACTTATCAGGAGTTAATTGCATTTATTGAATAATTTAAGAATGAATTAGTGTGTTCTCTGAATCAAACAGAGATGTAAATTGTACTTACACTCTTATCTCAAATACTCTTTCATTACGTCTAATTTACATTGCGAATGGCTATGTACAATCAAATTCCTACCATGGAAAGCAATTTCTCCCCGGTTGCCAATAGAATGTGTCCTTGTGAAGTGAGGAAGCTGTCAGCCTTCCACAGCCACACACTTTCATTAATCAGCACTAATTAAACGTATTGATTGGACCAAACATCGGGATTTCCAGTTGAAAGGGTTTACTAGACTGTAAAGTGCATGCAAAAAAAAAAAAAAAAAAAATAGAAGCCACTTATGTGCCCTTGAAGGATCCGTCACTTTGGGCCAGCTCAGAGAGTGAGACAAAGATGTGTCTGCTTGCTTCTCATTAGACAACATCAGATTTCACAGCGTCTCAGAGGTAAATGTCGTCCTTGGCTTTACTGAGAGCCGAAGCCACTGGAGCTGAACTGAGTGTCAATTCGTTTTCTGGCAGCATGACCTCTCAAAAAGTTGTATGAAATCACAGCTTGAACCAACCCAAGCCCTGGAGGACCACCAGATTGTATACAACAACTACAACCTACAGATCACATGTTTTAATGAAAAGTCACTTTACTGGAGGGGAAAAATAACTTTAAAGCTCACTGAGCATGTTATAGAACTTCCAAGTGAATAATGCAGTATATCCCGACAAACTGAAACTACTGTATGTAGGTCCACTAAACAAAACAATGCCTGTACAAAGTAATATAAAAAATATATTTCAGTTGTTTTTATCCAGAATTTTTCACATTCATTAATTATCCATACTGCTTATCCTTGTAGGGTTGCGGGGGGCTGGAGCCAATCCCAGCTTTTCCACATTACACAAATAAAAGTTGTGTAAATGTACATAATAATAGAATGAAATTACTTAACAAAAACCATGAATGTCCTAACTTGGTGATTTTGATTTTAACAGATAAATAATGCATTGTCAAAAATGCTGAAAAACAAGGCACTATGAAATATGTTAGTCCACATTTTGTGTTGTTCTGAAGGGTCATAATGGGCCGAAATCGCAGCTGGCTTTGTTTGGTGCTTCATTTAAACAGTTTTGATTGTGAAACTGATCGTCTAACTACAAAGCAAACAACTGTAAGTTGCATGTGAATTATTTATTTGTGAATGCAAATAAATGTGTTTGTGTAGTTATCTGGAGGGAAAAGATGAATACTAGATTATGATTATGTGTAGCCATTACGTACTTAAAAAAAAAAAAAAGACTTAAAGAAATGAAGTCACCAAATGAAACACAAAGCGAACCTTAATTTTTGAGAACATGGTGCCTTGATGTACTTTGCATATTCAAAGTGTAAGTCTCAGACTCTAAACCTAAAAAGTGCATTTATAATAACTGACTTTATGACAAATTGCTATAATGCAGGGAACCCATGTAGAGCAGGGGCTACAGTGTAGCTCCAGCAGGGCAAAACAACAGTAGCTACTGTAAGGCTCCAGTTGTTCCAAATGGCAGGTTGTGTGACAGTGTGTGTATGTGTGTGTGTGAGTGCATCTAATGTATCTGCCAGTGATTTGATAAAAATTATTGATTTCACAAAAGGGCTTCATGGTCTGTTTATTTTTCCACAAAGGAAATCAACAGCAGTAATGATTTCATTATTAAACCATGGTGCAGATCTGCTCATTGACTAATAGACTAATGCAAGTTTAATCAGCTGCTTTAGCTTGCACTCTGTTGTCATCTAGTGGCTCCAAAGTGACATAACATACTGCATGTGATCTTTCTTCTAGCCTGAATCTAAATGTCCATCACTGCTGCTGGATTCACTCATCATCTTTGACTTTGCAGGACAAAACATTATCTTAAATCCTGGTTCAAGAAATTTATCTTAGACTGAGAAAGACATTGTGACATTGGAGTGAGACAGGCTACACTTAAACCGATGTTAATGTCAAATGTAATGTTTAATAGGAGCCCAGAAATTAAAGATGGTGATCAGCTACAGTCATCAAACTTATCATAAACAGGAAAACCATTTCCAGGAATAGGAAATAATCCAAACTTATACGGAAACAGCTCAAACCAACTGCTTATGCATCCTAAAACACGCTTCTAAATCATTAGCATTCGCGGCATTACAACTGGCTTTTAAATCAATGCATCTTCAAAACTAATAGTTTCCCTGGCAGAACATACAGGCAACGCCACATGTAAAAAACAAACCAAAAATACCCCAAACAATACACAACATAGCTGCAGCAGAGTATAAAACTCTCCGGGATGATACAGCCCTTTTCTTTGGCACAGCACGCAACATTTCCATGGGATAGACTCGCCAATAGCCTAATTAAATAGAAAGCACAATTTGTCACATCAACCAGCCAACAGCAGCGCTTTCCAAATGCCAGAGGACTGCGCCCCAAGTTACTGCGGGCCGCTCCAACAACACCAACACAAAGACAACAAGACCAATTTGCCTCTTTTAGCAAACATCTGCAAAGCTCTTTATCACCACAGACACTGTCGATAGTAATGATATGCCTGCTGCAGCATCATTAGCATCCTCTGCCGATTAAATCAAGCCCGGTTGTTTTTATTTATTTCTTCCGATTTGTAGGGAAAACCATTTGAACTCACCCGTCGGGAGACTTGAGATTTAAAGTTATCGCCCTCAACGAAACATAATTCAGCGGGTCCACGATGCAACACGGTCTTCCATCTTTAACCAGTGTTGAAAGTCAAAATGCAGGCAGCCTAGAGCAGGTAGTTTGTTGGGAGTTCAAATCGGCATGTTCTTTTCTTTTCTTTTCTTTTTTAAATACACAGCAGGAGTCAGGTGTTGTGAGAGGCACCGCCGATGCTTCCTCCCTCTTCTCTCTCCTCTCCTCCACTGGGTGAAGCGCGGCCCACTTTAAACTCTGGTGACGTCATGGGCGCTGATGCTGATGCTGCACCACCCCTTCCCCAAGCAGTCCACCCTCCCACCCCTAACCATACACCCTTTAATACACACATTCACACACACACACACACACACACACACACACACACACACACACACTGTCATCTCCGTAAACATAACTCTACAACATTGATACAACAACTTCAAGAGTCACCTCTAACAAGTATAGAACTTGTAGGATGGGATTTGAAAAACATCACAGACACGAATTCACCTTTTCCCATAGCATAAAAGATTATCTATGTTTTCCATACCTGACTGCAACATTCAAAACCACATGAGGTGAAGGTGGGTAAATTGCCCGGAACAGTGTAATTATTATAATTAGATCCTATATTTTTCTGCAAGAGTGCACACTTCAGTTCTCCTTTGAACCAGGAAAAATGATCCAGTTAGATCAGGTAGAGTCAGGTTTTCCTTCAGTACTCAGTTTTGTACTGACATATCTTCATCTTCCTCTGACAGCTTGTTGCTCCAGTTTAGATAGGAAGTTGACTTATGATTCATTGCAGAGAGTCTCTTCAGTTGTGAACCTGAGCAAGGTTTCTAATCTGTGGATGCTCAGGCGTCGCTATATGTCATGGAGTGAGAGAACACCTTGCAATCCTGATGTTTAAGGACAGACAAGATTCCCCTTGATTAGCACAGTTACAGTGACATTTAACCAAGGCATGTTTCTCAGTGGGAGGTCAGGGGGAGTTTAGTGTAGTGGATGGACCTCTTAAGGTAAATGTTCCCTCTTTATTGAATGATTGTGTAACCTGAAAATTAATCTTCAATGATAAATCTGATGATACTTAATATTTTTTACCAGCTGCGACAGTGTGTGGCTGTTATTGTTTTCACCTTGTGAGTCTGTGTGTGTGTGTGTGAGTGTGTGTGTGTGTGTGTGTGTGTGTGAGTGTGTGTGTGTGTATGGCACACACACACACACACACACACACACACAGCAAATTGTGGTCTGGTCGCACCTATTGTAGCAGGAACTACCACAGAGGTGGCTTTGAGATTGTTGGCAGTGTGTGTCTGTCTGTGGGCAAATGTTGTCACGGCGATAGCATCACAACCGTGCAAGACAGTCACAGAACGTTAGAGGTGTGTCGTTAAGATCAAAATGAAGGCTGAGCTCAAAGATGGGTGTGGTCCAGTGAGGAATTATCATTAATTATTTCTCACTGAGTATTTTTGCTCTTTTGTCTGATGCTCCGATACAAACTATTATGAAAGTGTGATACAGGTTTTAAAAAAAGTGAAAGTAATTTCAGACTGTTTCTGCTGCCAAAGCAAAAAGAAGAGAGGTAGTTCGTGTCAGATGAGGTCAGTCTGACTGAAATGCTTATTTTTTTAATCAAGGGAAATATTTAACAGTGTTTGGATCAATTTTCTAATAAAAAATCATTACAGTCTCCCCATGTTATTCTGAGCTGCAGTGATGAAAAGAGTGAAAGCATCAACAATGTCAGATTAAGGAATCTTTGTTCAGTTCAAATGAAGCTATAATAGTTAGTATGTAGTTATTTAGTGTGATAAACTCTCCTCTGAAACCGTCATGGCTAGACTGGTCAAATATTGACTAAAGCATCCCAGAGAAGCTAAAGATTCTTTTAACCATCAGATTAGTGACACCTTTATTTATAAACAGGGTTGTAAAAACCCTAACCCTATTGCCAGACCATTTTCTGTACAGAGCAGAAAGGAGATAAAATGACAAAATGGTTAGGGAAAGATGGAAAAGAGAGGCAGAAGACAAAATGGAGAGAAGGAGGAAGGGTATAAAGATTGAAGGAAAGGCAGCAACAAAAAAAAGACAAGTTAACAGGAAAAGTACAGAAAACTGGGGGAGATAGCAGGAGAAAAGTAGGAAGGGAGGAGTAAACTGACAGATAAGGAGCAATAGGGACAGGGTGGACACTGAATATGACTATGAAGAAATGCATGAATAGTGAAAAGAGGAATAGGAGGAAGGGTGAAAAACAAGGAAAAAAGTAAGGAAAGTAAGATAGACAGAAATGTACAGAATGTATGATGGCCACAAAAGGACATTGCAACAAAAGTGGGATGTGCAAATGACAATGGATAGGTACTTGAAACAATAATAATAACAGTTGTTATATTAGGAATGCAACCAAAAGTTTCAGCAGTACTTTCTAGAAATAGTGATAGAGGATGAGAAACTGAAAATTATTGCTTCTGCCTTCTGGACTCAAAAAGCAGGAGCAGTAAAAACAGAGTTGACTTTGTCAGCAGGCATAGCACAGGAAACCAGAAGGCTAAACAGGTAAAGGGTTAAGGCAGGCATGAAAGAGCGAAGACAAAAACTAGCATAGGTCAAAATCACAATTGTAGGCAGATAGGACGTCATGGAGTGCTGGTCTGCATTATTTGTTGCACAGGTAAGTTTTTTTTTTTAATATAAGTGGAATATAATAATATGATATTGATTGTTGGTATCCAATCAACCACATTTTGATTGATTTCCCCATGGTCAGGCAGCCACTGGTTACACTTTCAGAACTTTATTAAAATCAGCTTGAAGTTAGTTAAACATGCTGCAGATAGGTAATCATAATATAAATGCAAATGTAGCCACTGTATGATAATGTAGATGCAAACGTAAATGCAAATGTTTTTTTAGCTGTTGGTGCATCCAAAGAGTGCTGAGAACATGGCTGCAACAGGAATGCCACCATACATAGTTTTGAAAACAGTATTCTGTAACTTCAGTTTTACATGACAAAAATATACATATATAAAAAAAGGTAAATATTGACTGTGATGAATTATCTATCTGCAACAAGTTTTAGATTCCTGCAAGTTTAAAGTAAATAAAACTGAAACCAATATCTCCTTGGTACTTATTACATGTTTTTTTGAAGCCAGTCAATAATAGTGGGTCATTTCAGTGGCCTGCTTTTTATACATCTGTGCCAGCAACATCAATGGCCAGAGGCATTATGTTTTTGGGTTGTCCATCCTGCCAGAATTTTTTTCAAATTTGGCACAAACCTCAACTTAACCTCAAGAATGAACTAATTAGATTTTGGTGGACGAAGGTTAGAGTCGCTCTGACCTAATGTCTGTCCCTTTTTTATGAATATATTTGGAATGCCTGAAGGGAATTTCATTATATCTGGCATAAACATCCACCTGGACTCAAGGATGAATGGATTAGAATGAATGGTGGTCAGAGATATGGGTCACTGACCTCACAATACACGTTTTCTTTTTTGGGCCAGTAGCCTAAACTTGAATTCATATGCTAATTATGACATAGTTTAGTGTAGGTGGATGAAATTATGATGTAATGACATTTTACATCCAAATGGTCAAAGGTCAATTTCACTGTGACATCATAATGTTCTGTAAAAACACTTACCATTTATTCAATGCTGTAACTCAGGGACACAAGAGATTGTTACCATATTGCACACATGCACCTTGACTGGTTGGCGGAGGCATACACCTACCTTGTCTTTTTTGTTTTTGCTGTTTCTCCTTCCTCTTTTAAGGAATGGAATTTCTTTAAATTTGACACAAACATTTGGATTCAGGGATAAACAGATCAGATTTTGGTTGTAAAAGGTCAAAGGTCACTGTGACCTCACAAAACATGTTTTTGGCCTAAGATCAAAAATTCATGTGCTAATTACGATAACTTACACTTTACTTAATATATAAGATTTTGAAAAGTAGTAATACAATCAAATTGATTAAACAAAAATTTTAGTAAATTTAATATGTATATTTAACTTAATTTAATCTAAAGGAACTAATTTAACTTAATTTTATTTACAATTACAAATACAATTTAAGTCATTTCATCAAATTAATTAAATTGAGCAAATTTAAGTAATATATTTTAAATGTAATTACTATTATTATTATTTAATAAATCTAAATTAAATTTTAATGTATTTCATTCAATTTGTTGATTTAATTAAATTTGTATATTTGATCTTAATTTTTACTTATTTTATTTCAATAATTTAACTCAATTTAATTCAAATTTCAACTAAATTAGTAAATTTGATTTAAAATTCAATCATTTTGAAATAATTAAATTAAAACTACTTAGGGCAAATTTTAAACATTTAGATAGCAAAGAAATATAGAAAAGTGGAGAAGTCCGTTTTAATCTTCAAGAAAACAATTCTATGAATTTCATTTTGTAGAACACTAAATGGGCTGACAAATAAAAATTAAGTCTATGTGGTACAGGGGAGCAACTTGACTGTGAGGGAATTTCAAACACTTCAAATGAGTGCAAATAATTTGGTTATACATGTTAAACAGTTGTATTTAGTGCTCACTTGTCCCGTCATACTGTAGCTGTGGTTAAATTTCTGTCTTAGTCATTTGTATATTTGGGACTCCAACTACTGGTCTTTCTTCTCAGCCGGAGCAACTGACTGCTGTTATCAGTTCCTTCAGAAGCTGCCTTTGTGGCCTACTGTAATCCCTGACCACAAATCCCCAACTCCCCAAACAAAGTGGTGGTGGATGAGGCAACAAATCCACAGCATCAAATAAGACATGGCGCATTCTGGTTTTCCAGCGCTGCAGCTCGTCCTCAATCAGTGCATCTGAGCTTGTTCCTTTTATGTCTCGTCTGCTGTCTACTCATGGGACAGTGATGTCTGGAAAGTGCAGTAAATAGAGCTTCATTTCAGAGTGTCAGGGCTGCAGGTTGCGAGTCTTTGTGATGACTGCTTCTTTTCTCACATCTTCCTTTTAAATAGGAACCAAATTTGTCAGCTCAGCAGTGATTTCTGATTTGTTTGCCTGTGCATTTAGCTTTTCTTCTCTTGAGAATTAAGGAAAGAGTTCCCCTGAAATTACAAAAAAAACAAAACAGCAAAACAAATAATTTGACAATTTTTAATTTCATATTTTTCTCTCACAGTGTCCACGGCAACATTATTGGTTTTATTTGCCCAGGTTTTGACATATTTACGGGTTAGGTTTACAGACCAGGCTAAAGGGCCCTCCCAAAGCGACAGGTTCACTGTGTGGCAGTTGGTTTGTGGTTATTTGATTAATAGCAACACAGGAGCGGAGCATAACATTCTGGCAAAGGGCAACAGGAGTGAACTGGTATAAGCAGTGGCAGGCTGAAGAGGGAATGAGGCGCAGGTGAGGAGAGCTCAGGTAAATGCAGGGCTGATGAGAACTGGGAACAGGTGTGTGGGGCAGCCAGGCGATGAGGAGAGAGGAGGAGAGAAAGTCTGAGGACATCTGGTGGACAGCTAGTGGAAGACAGGTCTGAGAAGATGAAGTGAAGCAGATGGTTTGCGAGAAGTGAGCCGCAGCTGGAGACAGGGGCTGAGGGATCGAGAGGCCGACTGTGACATTGTCATAGGGTGACCATTTCCATAACACCAACAAGGAGGACATTATGCGGCATATCAATAAATTACTATGGTGTACATAGGACTCTGGTATACTCTCATTTATAGTACAATAGTGAGTGGTTTAAAGATGATGTTTGTGTAGCTGAATAGACTACACAAACATACAGCGGACATACAGGCCTAAAGCTGGACGCCTGGTCACCCTACATTGTCATGTAGAGAAAGTGTGTGAAAGTCTACTTTATAGTACATCGTTATTTTAGCTTATAATGTTCTTACATGTTGTATATTCCAAATTGAACTTGCGTTTAATCTATTACATATAAAAAATATAAAATTCAGAGAGGGGCAGGAAAAGAGGTGTTTATAAGGGATTCTGCTGCCTTTGCAATACAATGTAGGTAAATGGGATTGTGTTTGCTGTGTTCACTGTGTTGAAAATAAGTGATATCTTTTATTCTGAATAATCCACAGACCTCACTGTCAAATGTTTTCATTGTAGCTACACTCTAACAAAGAAATGGTCCTTACAGAAAAAAACTGTTAACAGCAAGGTCTATATCTTTTAAATTGAATTTTTCTAAAGATATCCTACTGACATGTTAAGAAATACTCTGCTTTAAATGGGAAATATTTTGGTTTTTTTCCACAAGTAAAACAAGTCCAGTTACTTCATTAAAAAATACATTAAATTATGTCTTGGCCCTTTGAAAAATCCAGTGATGAATATTAAAATATTTTCCATGTCAAATTCTGAACTGCTGGACACAAACTAGAAACTTTCCTCAGAAGATGTGAAAATAGCTTTAGAGTGTCAAACTCTACATATGCATTACTCTGCACAGTGAACATCAAACACATTTTTGAGTGAAGGGAGACTTTAACCCCAAACTAAATTCCATTAACCTCCATTGTTTTGGGTTGGAGGGGAGATCTCAGAGTTGGAAGTCTAAAAACCATAACCAACAGAAGTAAGTGTATAGGAATATTATCATTTGATCAAATATAACAATTGCTCTTACATTACTGCAACACCTTTGCATCCTCACAGGTCAAATGTAGTGAAAAACAACATTCTTTCATCTTTTATTTCTTTATTTCTTTCTTTTTTCTGCTTTTGAGTCCTTAGTGCAAAGCTAGAGCTACAGTACTTGGAGTCCCTTGTCACGGTTTATATGTTGAGAGCGGTTCTTTCAAATTGTTTTAAGTTATTTAGATAATTTTTTTTAGAGATTTTGTTCACAAAACAAATGAAAAGATTGAAATATTTTGTGAAGTTGAATTTTGTTTTTTCTTACTCGTGTTAATACATTTACTGATCGCTCATGATCAATAACCATCTTGCAACAAGTTGTGGTGATCAAGACCCGCAGGGCGAAAAACCACTTGCAAAGATGTTTTACGGTCTGCGTGGGGGACCAGGATTGTAATCAGGTCTGATATGCTTGAGTGCCCACAAACCAATTTGTCAAAAGCAACTTAGAATTCACACGGTTCCTGTCCATGGGCTCGAGGTAGGACACGACCAATCTTTCCTCTCTGTCAGTCCTGGTTTATGAAGAAAAAGATGATTTTGGCAGCAAGGTGCTTTTGGTAAACCAGGCACGGCTCAGTGGCCTCGTGTCTGTCAAGACAATGTGTACAGACTTCAGAGCGGATTGTAAAAATGGCATCCAGTTCCAACTTCTGGTTGATATCTAATCTGCATGGTACACTGAGGCTGACAGCTAACACGTCCTTTGTTAGGGAAGCTGATGGGCTCCTCTCTAACAGATGAAGGCCTTAATGCTAGTGTTTCAAACTGTCTGATTTATACAGTATGTACCCCAAAAGATTCTCCATTAAACGTTCTATACAAAAGAATTGATCTGAAATTTTGATAAATAATCTTAACTAATAAATAAATCTTTTTTTTTTCATTTCATTTTAATTGCTAGAAGCTGTTAAAGTTAACAAAATGGCACCTCGACACAAGTGTATAAATGATGAGCAGAGCATTTGTGGGAAATGAAAAGAAAAGACAGGACTGTTGAGCATAAATCTGAGCACCTGTAAAAAATAATAATAATAATCAGAATTCTTACACAATGGAAAAAGAATAATCAACAGCTTATCTTAATCCTCAGCCACAGAGAGTGTCAACAATGATAATAAAAGATAGCAAATGTATAAAGGGAAGTGAGAGGGTGGGATATTGCTGTGGATACGGAAGTATTATTGCTGTGGATGAAATCAGACACAAAATCCCTGGTTATTCTGAAATAAATAAAACAGGGGAAGAGCATGTACAGAAAATTTCACTGGATGTCTGAGAGGCTGTTGATAACCCAAAATGGTAAAATGATTTGAAAGGGTTATCTTCAAATGAGAGTATACTGTCTGGTTACCAGACATTGCATTAGTAAAACTTAATTGGTTTCTGTTTAATGTCCACTTTATGATAATGAATCACTAGCTTATTTACGTAAAATGAATCACTCACTTTCATGACCTGTGCTTTCAATTTTTTGAGTAGATTCTTTTTGGCTCTTGATTTAAATGTCATGTGCTATCATCTCGCAAGAAGGTGAATTTCCTGAAACACTATCACTGACATTATACATTTCAGGTGTCTGTGAGATGCCAGCAGTTCCATCAAAGAGCTTACTCAAAGAGTTAAATGTGTCCAATATTTCCCCAAAAAACAAACATCGGTGAAAAGTCCAAAAAAGAATGAATAAAACATGTGGCAGAACTTTATTTGTTCTTCCTTCCAACCCTCATTATTCATCCCACAACCCCCCAGACTTATTTTGTGATCCTTTGGAGAGGCCTGACCCTAGGTTAGAACGTCTAAACTAATCTACCAAGTGAGCAAACTGTATATAAAGTAGATAAAGCACCTCCATTTTGAGCAGCTACAACAGTAAAATGCTGCATCAGTATTAACGCTCACATAATGTCATAAACAAAAATATATATCGGTTACAGGGGCCATTTTCTGCAGAATGAGTACATTTTGCTGAAAATATTTATATACTTTTTCTTTAGCACCATTTTGAATGCATGACTTTTATGTGTTATAGAGTATTTTCACACTGTTGTATTGGGCGCTTTTTCTAAAGCAAAAGGATATGATTAAAATACTCTATTCTCTGTGAAGTCAAACAAGTATTAGCTCCATGGTCGGACTGGGAAAGAAATCCTGCTGGGAATGTATCTGCTGAGACCTGCTGCATGAATGACACTGACGGAGCTGGTAAAGACGCCAATGGAGCTGGCAAAAAGTTTAAAAACTTTGGGGATTTTCTGACAGTCCACCAGCTGGCCAGGTTTTTAACCAGTAGTCCCCATGGCCAGTCTGCCTGTGCTCTGGTCTTATCTCTTCCCTTGTTGGAGGCCTATTCAGACAAAAATGTAGTTTCTTCAGTGAATCTCTGACAGATCCTGTTCCCACCGTCGATCTGAGTGAAAATCTCGTTTTGGGTTCAGTGTTGTAACACCACCCATCGCCAGCAGAGGGGGTGGGCGCTGCCATGCTGTCCGGAAGATGAGTGTAAATATTTTTTGTGACGTTTCATCTCCCGGATCATTCACATCCACCCATTAACAAGAAGCACATCAGTCCTTCTCTCCCCGCAGCTCATGACAACACTGCTCGCTGTCCTTTTCTGTCAGCCCTGGCCCGGCTGCGTCTGTGTTTGATACCAGAGCTGCTTTCCTCCTCGGGTTTCCATCCTCATAGCGCTGTAGTTTGTGTGTTTTCTGTGTGTAACATGCAGAAAAGACGGAAGCCAGAGCCGATCCAACTCAACCCGATTCCGGATGGAAACACTATCAACGGCACGGGAGCAACAGAGTGAGTGGCAGTGTTCATTTAGCGCGGATATTCAGACAGGTGAATGTGGCTGTGCGGTATGTGTGAACTTCCGTCTTAGGTTTCTAGCATCAGACTGTGCACCAGGTGTGTGTGTGTGTGTCACTTTGTGATCTTACTAAGCTGCAACCACTGATCATTTTCATTGTTATGAATTAACATATTGTCTTGTTTTAAAATACTTGAACAGTTGATTATCTAAGTTTCCACAATCCCAAGGTGAAATCTTCAAATAGCAGTAGGCTTACCAGAGAGGCAATGATTGTTTTCATGAATGATTTGTCAGTCGATGTTTTTTTTCAGTGAGTCAATTCATCAAAGACCATAAACTGTCTGAACATAGTGAAAAATACCCCAGAGCCCAAGCTGACATCCTCAAACAGCATTTTCTGTCAGACCATCTGTCCAAATCACAAAAATATTCACGTGATATAAAACACAGAAAATCTGTCAGCTAATCAATACATCAATAAATTGTTTCAATACTAACTAGCAGCCAAAAATCCAAAGGTGTTTTATATTTGTAATGACATGAAACTAAGAAGACCATAAAATCCTCATATTTTATAAGCTGATACCAGTAAATCTTTGGAATTTTTGCTTGATGAATGACTGCCAACAGTTGATTGATTATCAATTTACTGTCACTCAACTATTCGTTTCAATCACTTAGTTATACTAATCTGGTAGGAGAAATCCACACCATTTCAATTTATTTTTGCATCTTCCTTATGTCAAAGCCCGAAGACCCTCTCGTAAATGCATTTCGTATTCCCAGTTTTTCCCAATATAAATGATCTAAACACCATTGTCTGTAATGTGCAGCTGTCGAACGCTCAGGTTATCTCTTCATTGTGTCATTGACGAGCAGGCCGCTCCATCACTCTCACAGCTCACCGTGTGATTAGTCACAGATCGACCTTTGCAGGGAGGCAGCGTGTAGAATAATTCTGTATGTTTACGAAGTTTAGCTCCCACCACCGTTTGACAAACACAGTAATGGTGACATTAAACTGTTGTGACACTATGCTCTAGTTCTCGGTTCACAGAGAAAAGCCCAGTCAGTCCAGCAACAAGCTGGATCAGATGAGATGAGAATTACATAACATGTCACCCCTGTGATGGCTGCTTTTCTAATGTGTTGTAGAGGCGGAATACTCCATTGTTTCACTGTTAGATCACGCATCTGAAGGCCTTTTGTGTCTTTGCAGGGAATTTTGTAAAAAGCAATGGACTAAAATCAAATCCAATATTAAATTTGAAGATAATTTTACATTAAACATTTAGGTGTCCCTCTCCACAGCTCAGCATTTTGGGCTGCAGCCATGAAATGTTTAACATTTTTTCTTGAAAAGTTACATGCCAGTAATTGTTTCAATCTACAAATTTAGTGGCGGGTGATAGCTGACATAAGCTGACGCTGAGTAGAAAACATCTCAACGTAAAATAAATTCATTTTAAATCAGAAATGAAGAGCAGCCTTCCATTGTAATGAATATGCTTCAGAATCAGAATCATAGAGATATTATCTGATGTTAAAAATACTTCATATATTTATGTTAGAGGATGAAGATGCGAATAGGGTTGAACAGGGGAATTGTGTGTTGGCTTTGTTTGGTAGAAGTTGATGATGACATAATGTTTGGCGAGCGCAGAGCACATTCCTGCTGCTGCTGCTGCTGCTGCTGCTGCTGCTGGGCAGGCTGTAACGGGCCGAGAAGCAGCATGTCAGGATGAAGCAACAATCAGGAACTCTGATTCAGAGACTTGGCAGTCTCTGCTGTGGAGGAATCCCTCTTGCGACTAAAGTGTGTGTGTGTGTGTGTGTGTGTGTGTGTGTGTGTGTGTGTGTGTGTGTGTGTGTTTCCAATAATACAGCTGCGTTGTGCACCGTGACATTCAGACTGACATTTTGCTAACAGAAGATCCTGATGTAACTCATTCCTCTTTGCCATCAAAACCTGTTGTTATGTGTGTCCGCACTCTCAGCAGTCTGAGACTCTGAGGAAAAGTAAACCCTGTTTCAGTCCAGTGATGGTAGATCTGCAGGTACGCAGTTGCCCCCCACAGGCCATAGACATGTTGTTTCTTAACATAGCATAAAACTAAACTCTTCCACATGCTCATGAAAAAGAAAAGGGGGTAAAATTTGTTAGAGTTACACAGCATTTACACAGGAGTTTCAGCATTCCAAGTTATATTAAAATTGAACATGTTGTATCTTAGATGCCAAGGTACCAAAGACATTTTATATTTTCCAGGTTCACAGTCAGCATCAGAAACATTTTTGTGTAATCCAGTACCGTTCAGCCCCACAGACTACATCCTTCAAATTTATACAGTTGAATCAACACAAAAACTGAACATTATAACCTTTGTGACTGCTGGATAGGCAAGAACTTAAAAGTCTAGACCAGTGGGCTTTGGAGTCCATTTAAATTCCCACCTTTTTTAGCAACTACAGTGTAATGTGTGCGAAAGGGCCCTCTTCATCATATCACCGCCAGTATACAGACTTCCCAACCATCCCAACTTAATTAAAGTGAAACAAATGAAATACATTTTAATGTCTGTCACTAGTCCCCTACACTAGTCATTTGCAGACTAGTGAAGGCAGGAATGAATTTAATGAACCCAGCTACTTTGCTTCACATGTGATGTAGCAGATTTTGGAAGGAGGAAAAACATAAACTGTACTTGTCTCTGTGGGTTGAAACTGACCACACTCAGAGGTGATGTATCAAGGCACTAGTGGATGTTATGTATTGATGTATTATGTCACAGTAGAAAAAGCACAGATGTAAATAATAAAATTAATAGTAATAGTAATTAATTAGCAGTCATTAGAGTGGCTGAGTATAACTGAGGTTTAATTAGCCAGTAACTGAAAACACCTATGTCGGTGTGCCATTAAATTTTGCTGCACTGGTCATTTTGCTCTGCTCTGCAGTCCCACCAGAGCAGGTGGGGTTTGTGTGTCTTACTCGTGGGCACCTTGGCAATCCGAAAGAAACATTAACTACTTTTCTGATTAAAATTTGTGCAGGCTCGGGCATTGATCTGACAACTTTAAGGTGACAATGCCATTTCTGTTTAGGCCACTGCTTCCCTTCCTGGCTGAATAAAAATGTGTCCAATTTCAATGGACAGACTTTTATACAGTTTGTTTCACAGCTGGACTGGACAGAGATATCCACTATTTTTGACTCGCTAGTGTCATGTCCGGTATCAATGATACTATATTTTGTGAATGACTGTATATGGTTGGTGCTATTATACAGAATTTCTTTGCAAAATATCGTAGTGATATGTAGAAGGACGTTAGATAGCAATAATTTGAAATGGTATTTCACATAAAGCAATATCAATATTACAGCTGATACTAAAGAAAATCTACCAGTTGTTTTGAACCGAGAGCGGAGAAACAGCCCATGTTTGGACCAGCATGCAGGAGGTAGGATGCTCATACCAGCAGCATGGGTGTTTCTTATTGGATGTAGATGAGCTTAATGCAATCGATGACTGAAACCTCTCCATTCCACTCTGGTTAGAAGGAATTTCCAGTCCAGCTGCCAAATGCTTCCTCAGTGTGAAATGGCTGGCAGCCATGGGAGAACTGTACTGAGTGGCCCGCATAATGCCAGCCAAGCATGTAATATTATCAGAGGAGATCTAAGAACAAACGAAAACAACCTGTTCTGAATAGACCTGTTCAAGCAATTTGTTACTGGCTGAATATCTTGGATAAGATCCCACTATCACATAACATCCAGACATAAAGTATCTGCCTCTAATCCTTAGGGAATAAAGTCATCTAATCTTCAGAGTTTATTATTTAGTATTAGGTAGTATTGTTATTATTTCCTCTGTATATCCTAGGCTTTTGGAGGTTTATAGACTAAACATGATGTTCACTCTCACAGGTGAATACAACTGCAACTACAACTCCAGGAATAAAGGTAGTGTACATGTTAATATGTGCAAATGAAATTAATGATTAAGCCATGCAGCAACCACAGTTTATGGTGCTGGTTTTTCATTGGTTACCATACCACTTACCATATCCTGTTCTAACACAAATGAATTGACGTGTTTATACTCAGCAATGTATATTGGGTTGCTAAAGCATCAACCTTTCTTCACTTCACTTCTTCGCTTTTCTTCAAACACTGGTGTATGTTGTATCTCAGATTTCACTATGGAAGAGTAGGGGAGGTACCAGAAAAAATCAATAGAAGTGAAAATGCTCTAAAGCAAGAATGATATCCCTAATCCCTAATAACTGATGCTCATCAACAGATGAAACACTGATTCTGCAGTGCTAATGATACTGAATCCCTCATTTTACAGTCCAGTGTAATCCAGAATTGTAGGTCTGGTGGGAAAACAGCAGTAAAAACCCTATATAGGCCTAAGAACTGCAGCCGCTCAAGTTGATCTAGTTTAATTCATTTCAATTTAATCACTTACAATACTATGATAATCTACAATTGGGCAACAATGATTTAAAAAAAATATTGTCTAAGAAATGATCACAAACCAAAATGTGATTTGGCTCCTGATTCTAATAGATGTAACTTGCATAACAATGATTCCATCTCCTCTCTGGAGCTTTAAAGCAAGCTGCAGAAATATTTCTCTTTCTCTTGCATTCAAGTTCTACTGGTTGTCCTTGGACATTGTGTGGATGGAGGCACAAAAGGCCAGCGTCATGCCCACTTTTTCTGGGCTGCAGTGTGTAGCAACTGGGCTGCAGTGTGTAGCAACTGTAGTCACTCCCACATATTGTGTGGAGTGTCTTTCAGGCTGTTCCTCTCCTCAGTATCTCCAGCCTCCTCCACCTCCAGCTCTTGTCGACAAAACGCCCACGCCACCCACAGCCAACCCAAACTCAGAACCTCGTCTCCATGGATATGCAGGCCTGTTGTCAAAAATAAAACCACTTAACCCTCTCTTTGCTGTGAGGTGGAGCAGCAGAGAGAGGAGTGTACCATCCAGCTCTAGCTGCTCTTCACTGAGTCGTGATTAAGTACAAAGATTAAAAAAAAAAAACATAATTACCACCAAGCTTGATGAAAACCATTTTATTATCACCAGATAATTGCATTATAATATAATGCAAATATGGAGAACTAGCACTCCAACCTGAGAAGATGATTACGTCTTAGCAGCTGAGGATGGATGACCTTGCAGTAGCTTATTGTTCTGTCAGAACAAGAACACATGCAGACATGAAATGTCCATCAGCTCAAATCATCCATGCTCATGTTAGATTCATTGATCATTTGCAGCATGAATTTTTTTAATATGATGCAAATTGTTTGCCTCTTTTTGCTTAGTCTTATAAGCAGAAATCTACACTCTTTTTTGGCAACAAAAACCACCTGTTTGACCATCCAATCAGTTGAAGTGACATAACGATTTGATGGTCTTTACATTGTCTTTACAAGCCAATGATAAAAGCTTAGACTGACTTTGTGTTGCAGTGCGTACAGTGTTTTGATACACAGGAGTGGGAGGAGAGGGAGAGTTCAAAGAGCAGCAGGTGAGCGCTCTACAATTGACTAGTCAAGGAAATGCATTGCCATGACAACAGTGCCAGGGGAGCAGCGTCAGTGCGCAGAGGAAGTCCGAGCTTCCCCACATTGTGATCAGCGAAGGAACGCTGAAACACGCCCTGCGACGCTCTCTGTCTTCCTGCTGGCTCTTTGGTTAGTTGCCATTGTTCCCAGTGGCACGTGCAGCAGTAGCTGTCACACACCAGGCTCTGTCTTTTCTCTGAAGATTCAATAATAAAACAGGTGCAGTATATCTGGATGCACCATGGAATACCTCATGTCATGTTTACTGAAGCCAGTGCTTCCAGTAAAGAACAAACGCTCTGTCTGAATGTACTCCAGAACCTTTTATTTTGGCAAGAATACATTAATAATACACAAATTATACATCTTTCTCCTCTTTCTTTTCTCTTCGCAAGAACAAACTTGGAGGCACTGCAGAAGAAACTAGAGGAGCTTGAGTTGGATGAGCAGCAGCGGAAACGCCTCGAGGCCTTTCTGACACAGAAGCAGAAGGTGGGAGAGCTGAAGGACGATGACTTTGAGAAGATCTGTGAGCTGGGTGCAGGCAACGGAGGCGTCGTCTTCAAGGTCTCCCACAGACCCTCAGGTCTGATTATGGCAAGGAAGGTAAGTCTTGGCCCTGATGGGTTTCGTGAAGACACGGTGAAAAAACAAACAAACAAAAAAAAACAATTTTTGCTTTCAGAAAGCCATTCAACCTAAACTGTATCTAGTGGAGATTTGTATCACATAACTCTGAATAGATTTTTTTTTTTTTCTGAGTTTTCCTCCCCAGTGTGTTAGACAGACATAGATTTTTACAGACATCATCACTGAGAGAGTGTAGAGAGAGATTTGTCTTTTTCTTTGCAAGCATTTTGTGCACAACATGGAATACAGGTTACTGGGACAGGTCTGTCAAGAAATATAAGAGCTGCAGTATGAAATATAAACTTAAGTTTCAGCTTCAAAAATTAACCAAACACATGCGTCTATGTTAATACATTCTAACTTCTAACATGCAATTTTTGTCTGTTTGTGTGTTCCCTCATATATCCAAAAGGATTGTGTGTGTGTGTGTGTGTGTGTGTGTGTCATATGAGAGGATAAATAAAACCTTGTGTCTCCTGTGTTCCAGCTGATCCACCTGGAGATCAAACCAGCCATCAGGAACCAGATCATTAGGGAGCTGCAGGTGCTACATGAGTGTAATTCGCCCTACATTGTTGGCTTCTATGGAGCTTTCTACAGTGATGGAGAAATCAGCATCTGCATGGAGCACATGGTACAGCTGCTTGAGTGCTGCTTTACAGATTGTACTGAGGGTGCCCAGAATTAGTTTCTTTCCTTGTCAAACGTCACAGGCATTCAGAGAAACTAAAAATGGATTCAATGTGTTAAAGGTAACAAATTATATTTTGAATCACTGGATGCTCATCCCTGTTTTCCTTCCCTGCTGGCTGCAGGATGGTGGCTCCCTGGACCAGTCGCTGAAGAAAGCAGGCAAGATCCCAGAGCAGATCCTTGGCAAAGTCAGCATCGCTGTGGGTAGTTCCGACACACTATCTGGCTGTCACATTACAGCTATTATTGTGTTGTTTTTGGATATATGACTGGATTGTTAACTGATACAGGTGTACTTTTTTTGTAATCTCTATCTTTACAATGCTGATATGCAATATTTGTCTTTCCAGGTCATTAAAGGGCTCTCCTACCTGAGGGAGAAACACAAGATCATGCACAGAGGTCAGCCACTAATTAACGAAAATATGTCACAAATAAAAGACGTTTTGGTGCCTTGTACAAAGCCTTTAAACACACAAATATCTATCCTTTAGTATGCTGTACTTAAAGGAGAGGTCCACAATTTTTCAATTTCTGTCTTAAAACAATAGTATATATATTGAAACAGGTTTTGCTTGGTGTAATCATTCCTCCTTTTTTATGCTGGCCATTAAAAGATCCCTCTCTAATGTGTTTTTATTGTCAGTGATGGGGGACAAAATATATTTTAGAGGTTTATCTGAGGCTAAAATGAGGCTTTGGCAGGATAAGTTAGTCAAGTCAAGTGGATATGGAAGTGGAAGTTACAGCCTTTTTAGTACAAAAATCCCTGATGCGTTTCTCTGTTGAGCTGCACTGGAAGGATAATAACAAAAAGAAGGAATTTGGTACTAAAAGGCTGTAACTTTGGAAGCTATCCTTTTCATTTGACCAAGTAAGATCAACGAAGCCTCATACTAGCTTCAGATACATTTTTTGCACAGAACAGGACGGATTGCACTGGTCTGCTCCAATGCTCACGTGGACACTTTTCACTATTGGTGGAAGACAAATGTGAAAAATTGTGAACACTGTTTGCTCTAAATAACTTGAGGCAGAGTACTGAGCTTCACTTTATAGTAATTCCTTGTTCAAACACAAAGACCAGATTTTTGTTGCACTGTGTTGTAGAGAACAGACCGTCTGCTGCCTGCTGTTCCACTGCTGAACACATGCCCACTGTGTTCTCCTAAATACTGCATGCCCCTCTTTCAGATGTCAAGCCTTCCAACATCCTTGTGAATTCCCGCGGTGAGATCAAGCTGTGTGACTTTGGTGTGAGCGGACAGCTCATTGACTCCATGGCCAACTCCTTTGTGGGCACGCGCTCCTACATGTCTGTGAGTTCAAATGGACACACTCCTTTTTCCCTGCTGCTCTCACTCACACGTTAGCCTTTAGGGCCTTCGCCACAACCGAAATGTCCAAGGTTCAGACTCAAATCAATTTTGAGGATTAACACATCAGCTGGGACTTGCTTTATACATTTTCGTCATGTCAAGTAGACCACATATCTTTTCAGTGTTCCCTATAGTAAAAGAGGGCCAATATCTAGACACAGGTTATGCAGTTTATATAATTTATACCACTGATATGATGATGTCATGTACAGCCCCATTCATCTAGGACTGAGAATAGAGTTAGATTGGTCACTCAGACTTGGACTTTAACAGAGAACACAGGAAGTGACTTGAGGATTGATGATACAGGTGTGAGGAACAGCACTGTCAATGATCAATCACATGTAACATATTTCAACATTTATCATGTTCCATCTGCGTGTCAGGGTACACAGCGAATTCCAACTTTGCACTTTTTTTAGCCATTTTATTTCTGATACTGTGACCCTTTACAGATTTTATTACAAAATATTAATTGTAGGTGTAATGATAAAATTGCCTGTTTGTTTTACAGCCAGAACGTTTACAGGGCACCCATTACTCTGTTCAGTCGGACATCTGGAGTATGGGTCTGTCCCTGGTTGAAATGGCCATTGGGCGCTTCCCTATCCCACCGCCTGACACTAAAGAACTGGAACAGATTTTTGGCTTCCCTGTGGAAGGGGAAGCAGCCTCCAGCGAGTCCTCCCCAAAGCCACGGCCTCCTGGGCGACCAGGCAGCTGTAAGTCTGAGATGACGCTGGTTCATCCTGACTTTTAATTTCAGCAGCCTCAACTGAAATGATTTTTTTTTAAAATTTGCCACAGTAAATCAAGTACTGCATTGTTATGAAGGGACAACTATTTGTGACCTTGAGTGATCATATGACGCACTGAATAATTTTGTTCCCCTCAATAGCATATGGACCTGACAGCAGACCACCAATGGCTATATTTGAGCTGCTTGATTATATAGTTAATGAGGTGAGTGCACTCACTTTATTTCCACATTCTCACATTAATGTCTGCATACTGGTGTATACTGTGCTTATACCTTTGGCTGCAATTTGACCACGCCATATATGACCTATTTACAACTGACTGTTGATACAATTTCAGCCTCCACCAAAGCTACCTGGGATATTTAGCTCTGAATTTCAAGACTTTGTGAATAAATGGTATGTTGAAGAAATATTTGATTAGTAGCATGACACCAGTGGAATGTTGACATCTTAGCAGACTGTGTGCCACCTAGTGGTGTAAAAATGAATGACACATTAAAAGTTATGGCTCTCCATTGCAGTTTGATTAAAAATCCTGCAGAGAGGGCAGACCTGAAACAGTTGATGGTGAGTGTGCATACGTTCATATTCTCATTCATTGGCAATTGGTTTTCCACACTTAAGCCAGTTCACACTGTTCTCCATCTCTCCAGGTGCATCCCTTTATCAAACAGTCTGAAGCAGAGCAGGTCGACTTTGCTGGCTGGTTGTGCAGCACCATCGGACTCAATCAGCCTGTGACGCCCACCCACGGTAACACAATTTGAGATCCATCCCGTCAACAAACTCCATATTGCAAGGTCCCCTGTTGACTGGATTTGTATTATGAGTAAAATGTATGTTTATATTGAGTACGCAAAACGCTGTGCAATCGTTATATATTTAATGTACAAACCTACATGCCAAGTGAAATTAACTCTATCAAAAAAATTCTTTGGGCTATATTGCAGGCCTGCCTGAAAAGCCATCTTTTTCTAATGATCTAATTATTTAATCATGACAAATGCTGCTCAGTCTGTGTGCTTGACATTCCTCTTTTTACCCTCATGTCCTTTCAGCACCAACAGATTAAATCTTTGTTAGCTTGTGTGTAATGGTCTTGTGGATTAAAATTTTGAATGACATGTCTGACTCGTGAACTTGAAACAATTGTTTTTATTATCACTGAACTCCAGTCTTTATGTATAAATTTATGCCTTGGGTTTGGCTGGTGCTCCCTTCTTTCCGGGCTTCTTCTTGGGTTTCAGCATCTTAGCCTTGATCTATGGGAAGACCAAAACAAAATTAAAAAAAAAAAAAATCACAACTCACAAGTGTACAATATTTCCTTCTAGCTTGAATTGTTGTAGTTCTTACCGCTGGGTCATGCTTGAGGATGGCATGACGTCTTGCTGTCTTGGCATAGGGGTTCAGTTTGAGCATTAGTCTCAAGTTCTTCAGAGGATTCTTCTTCAGTACTCTGCGGTTGATCTTCTTGCTGTAATGACAAAATAACCCAGTCTTAACAATGTGAACTGCTTAACTGCAATGTTTATAATAAACACTGCATTGCTCAGGACTTCCATATAATCAGGGTTCAGAAACACGGACCTGAAGTGGAACATCATCATAGCTGACCAGCCAAAACAAATTTAATAAACTTTAACGGAACGGCGCTTACTTGGGTGCACGAAGTGCTTTCTGGATCTCCTCACTCTTGAGAATCCTGCTCAGGTCTGTGTTGGTCATCTTGTGCATTGGCAGGCTGAATTAGGAGATATTAAGTCTCGGGTTAATGTTTGTTAACAATATAGAAACAGGAAACACCAGTCTCGTGACGCTCAAACTCAGAACTTCGTTAAATATCACATAGTTTCAAAAACACGGACCATGAAGTGGAAGCTCATCACCGTAATATGATCAACACCAGTTTAATTTGTGCTACAGTGTGCACGCTCTTTAAATACTCACTTGTAGTCGACCTTCAGGGAGGCAGGTTTACGCCAGGTGCCATACAGCTCATCCAGCTTACGGAAAGCGCTCTCAGTCCAGATGCAGAAGCGACCGACATGACCACCAGGGGCGAGCCTCAGGAGGTTCAGTTTGTTCACATTCTGCAGAGTGATGCCTGCAAAATATAGCACAAGCAATAACTTAACACTCAGGTTAAGAGTTCATCCTGTTGCTTCTTGTAAAGAGTAATTTCACCTTTATTTAAAAACTATGATAGCCAAAGATGCCAAACAATTTACTGAACGTCAAGATGGACCTGTGACATAATTTAACAGAATTTTGACACCTAAATAAGCACAGAGCTACACAATGTATGAAGGATAGCAGTGTCGCTACCATGTCCTATTCTCATCTTTATTTAAGTCTAATGCCTGCTGCATATGAACTACACATCATTTGGTATTAAGATGTAAAGAATGTTAAAGTAATGATCTGAAATCCATTTACACAACAGTAATTCTGTATTTTAAGCACAACAACCCACCTGGAATATTTCTGAAGGCTTTGGTGACGCCAGCATCTTGGTTGTAGATGATGCATGGCCCTCTGCGTTGGATTCTGCGGCGGTTCCTCATCTTACCTTTACCAGCACGCATACGCTGAGAGGCGTAGACCTGAGAACAGAATTACAGTGTTAGTCTCCTAACACAAAAAGACAACTAGTACATAATAGCTATACTAAAGCTGAGCTGTTTTCAGGTAACCCCAACACACACACACACACACGTGTGTAGGCACTTAAGTGAAGTATGTACAAGTGAAGCATGCTCAAGTAGAGCTGAAGAATATATGGGGGGAGGGCCTGGGGGATTGGCAGATATTGCAATTACAATATGAGTCTCAATTTCACTAAAAAAAAAAAAAAAAATTTTTTAAGATGAGATTTCTGTTCTGGCTTGCACCAAACAAGCATGTTCCCTTATGTCTGGAGAACATGATTTGTAGGCCGTGGCATCTCTGGTGCTAAACAAAATCTGACACTGCCCAACCATACGAGCAAACTGTAGCTGGATCCTACAATTTCTTAGTCTATGGTCTGAATTAAATTACCTTCTTGATGTCATTCCAGGCCTTGAGCTTCTTCAGCAGGAGCACTGCCTCCTTGGTCTTCTTGTAGCCCTCAACTTTGTCATCAACCACCAGTGGGACCTCAGGGATTTCCTCAATACGGTGTCCTAACAGATACAATCATAATCAACTAAAGACACCCCCACACATGAACTTGTTGTGATTTTCAGAGACTAAAGTGTTATCAGAGCTTGCTCAGAATTTAACACACATCAATACCCTGTGACAGCTTAGAGACAGCAGGCAACTGCCACTGTTCACCAGGTCAGACGCAAATTACACCATCATGGCAAGTAAAGCATAATTTGAAATTTACTGTACGAATATTTGATGGCTCCTCTAATGGTTTATTAGATCTTACCTTTGGACATCACAAGTGCAGGAATGGCAGAGGCAGCGAGTGCAGAACAGATGGCATAGCGCTTCTGGGTTGTGTTGATCCTGCGGTGCCAGCGACGCCAAGTTTTAGTGGGGGCAAACATGCGACCTCCGCGACACATCTAGAGCAGAGTCAAGGAGGTTTGCCAACTCCTGAGATACCTTATATACTGAAGTACCGAATATCTGCTCAGACTTGATGTTCGTCAGCCTTCTGTGCCAGCATATGACAGCAGGCATACTGTCACTGGTCACAGAGTCGGACGCAAATTACACCATCACAGCAAATCCAACGTTTAGTTTATAGCACTAGAAGAATTATATAGTTAAAGAAAAAGGGGGGGTGGGGTTGTCAAGCTTCAATTCTGGTCAAAAGGATACATTTCCAAACGCACCCTGGCCAGAGCGGTGAGTACCACCACCTCTCACACGAGGAATACGGGCCACAGCTCTTCCTGTACCCCAGGACTCAGCACTGGTCTGGTGGCCTGAAATACACATGATTACACATCAGAATCACAAACTCAATTATCCTATCAAAATAAACCACTAAGATAAAATGTCACATTCAAAAACCATCAAAAGTAGATGGGAGCCTTATCAATATGCCAGCTCAAGACTGACATATACACTCACCTGCCAGTTCACTAACTGCGTAAGGCTGACGGCTGTTCTTGCGCATGTTGGTGTGCACAAAATTCACCACATCAGGGCGGATTGGAGCCTTGAACACAGCAGGCATAACAACATTTTTGCCTGAGGATTCTCCTTTCTCGGAGTAAACCGAGATCAGGGGTCGGGCACAGGCCTATAAAGGGAAAAGAAGAAAAACACTCAGAAAGCCGCATAATGTTGGATTTGTGAGACGCATGTCCTGTGACATCCAACCCTATATCCTACAAGACGCGATGGCTCACTAAGAACACGCTTTACCTAAGATAACCTGTCTTTGAGCAGCCCATCCCGTCTACTAGCATGTGCGGCCAGGTAAACTACTAAATCAGCCTGATGAAACTCGATGCAGTCCCCATGTCAAATCACAACCAGCTCGCATTTAACAGACGCGATCTAAGTTATTACGTAGCCCCATTAAAACCTAGTGTTTAGACAAGGTCTCCAGAGCCTCTACCGCTGTTGGCCTTAGATTAGCTCGATGCTGCTAACATGACTTAGCAAGCCAATCATAACGTCTACTCGATCACTCATTGTAAACGACGATAACCATATCCACGGCATGGAGACACTCTAATGTCAGAATTAAGTTTTGCAGAAAGGGGCAACAGCCGCAATGATAATACGAGACATAATGTAACTAATTGTTGCTGATCTGCCAACGAAGCGACATCCACACGTGTAACTGCTGAACTGACGCCGCTCTCCCAAAATGGCTCCTCGTGTTAGCTTCGCTAGCCGGGAGCTTTCCAACTAACTGCTCCGGTAAACCTGAACTTTATCTTTCCGTAGACAGAAAATAGAGCCTTATTTGTTAAGTTACCACTATGACATTATCCCTATGTGTTGTAAAGCATATTATCAGCGATATGAGTATAGTTTCTCACCATTTTCGTAAAAGATTTTTCGGCTCGCCGGGAACCACGCTCCTGACGCTATGGCGGCCACAGTAAAAAGGAAGTTGGTGAATCACCTTGAATGCTTTATGCATCCGCCTCGGAGCATACCACTTCCGTCAAGAGCATCATTTCGACAATTCTTTTGTTTACCTTAGAAAAAGACACTTGATAAAACTTGAATCAATTTGAAAACAATTACGTTAGCAGTTTTAATCAAATCCCCGAGACTAAACAAAACATTTTTAAAGTTGGTTTCTCTTGGTGGGACTATTTCTTTACTCCATGTTGGCGAAGGATAAGCGTAAAGACCGAACTACTTTCTTAGAAACATTTTTTTTCTGATGATTTTTTTTATTTGCTTACATTTTGTCATTCGTGTATATAAGATCATATATACATGTTTCTGACTTTATTTTTTAATTTTATTTCATATAAACATACGACGACAGACTGATGACCTGTGACCTCATGACGTCAACATTTGAGTGCGCGCGCGACCGTCAAAACGTCAACAGTGGCTGTACGAAGTTTGGTTTATTTAGATTAAACTCTGTTGACTTATTTTCTCTGTTTTGGCAACATAGTTTGCTCTGTAACAAACACCTGTTGTATAAATTTGCGATGGGCTCAAAGGTGATAACTCTAGCCAAAGAGTTTTTTGATATTCTGCGGTGAGTTTTGGATGTATAATGTCACTATCTTAGCTTCTTTAGCTAACTTTAACGCGAAGTTAATGCTAAAAAGTTAATTGAGAAATAATGATTTGTACTAAACCAGTAAATACTTATCTTGCTTAGTCAATTCGTTAGATAATTTCTGCTGTGTTGCGCCACAGATCTCTTCAGGATGAGGAACACAACGATACATATACATATGAGGTAATTTCATTTTATCTTATGTAAAACTGTCGCAGTTTGGTGTATCTGTCTACAGTGATAGTGTCGATTAGAGCTGCAGTGACTACTGGACTGTTCATGTAGTCGATCTAAAGAAAGTTATTGGCTTGCTATTTTGAAAAGTTGTTTTTTATCGCAAATCTGCAAACGTGATGATTCGACATTCTCAAATGTGAGAATTGGCTGCTTTTCCTTGTCTTACATTATAGTTAATCGAATATGTTTGGTTTTGGACAAGACATTGAATGACGTTACTTTGTGCTCATGGATATTGTCCCGGAAATGTTTAACTCAGCCTAAGTTAAACATCGATTGATATTATCAATTATCTGCAGATTAATCCATTAAGAAAATAATTCTTAGTTGAGGCCCTAATGCTGATATGGTATTTGCTGAATTTCAGGAAGACATCCAAATATTAAAGATGAATGGAGACAAAATTGCTGTGGTGAATATGTTCTGTGGCAACCAGCCGGTCTTCATCTGTCAGAAAGCTGTGAGTAATGTAAATGCTGTGACTCTTTAAACATATGCTGGGTGTTTGCAAGCCCTTAACAACTATTACACTGTAATATGTTAACTAAATAAATGAACATGAACATCATCTTGTATTTTTGGAGTTTATGGTTTCTTGGCACATGGTTTTTCTAATACATCACCAGTTGCTTAGGATCTTTTGACATGCTAATGTTAGTATGGGATGGGGCCCATTCTGCTCAATAGCTTAAATAGGATCATTACACTTGACTAGCCCTGCATTTCAGTTCAGTTCTCATTGTTCTGTATTACAATCCATGCACCATTGTAAAAGAAATAGATATAACTCTAAGTACCTGCAGGTGTCTTTTTTTCCATACAACCTTTTTCAATCCTGTCACTAAGGCTCCCCATTGGGCTACGTTTTTATTTCTGGATTTCACAAGGTTCCAAAGATAAACGAACCTGATGGTCAACAAATATCCGAGTATTCAAACTGCGCTGGTGATGATGCTGTTGACGATGATGCCAATGTACTCCAAACAGAGCTGGGACCACAGCCGCTTACAATCATGAAAGCAAGGTAATCAATGCTAAGAAGCTCAGTTTTTTTATCCAAATGAAGCAAGTGCTAGTAGGCTGATAAAACCAGGGTAACTAACATAATGTAGCTGACATCAAAATGTAGCATTTTCTTTCTCTTTCCATAGGCAGTTGCTGTCTTGGTACACATTATCTCAAAATGCTAATGTGTCAGCTGTGGACAACAACGCTGCCTTACACCCTCTGTGGGTGCGATGTGACATGTCTGATCCCGCTAGAACAACCTGGTTTGGGGCTGAAACAGTCTGCGTGGGCAATAAAGTATCTGGTGTGAAATTATACTCCGTTACCTGCAAAGGTATAGCTCAAATGCTCTGCACCTCTTTGAATAACCCACTCTTGAAACATTGGATATCACATATATTTATTTTAATTAATTCTTGTATGATTTTTAAGTTTCTGACATTTTGCTCTGTTCCACCTTGAATGTTGCTAGGTTCAACAGTGGACAAAAGATCTCTCTTAACCTTAGATGAGCTCAAACAAGAGCACAAGAAAAGGCATCACCCATCCTCGGTAAACGAGTGTGCATCCTATCTTTTAAGTCAGTGTGAATGAATATTCCTTCACTGACCATCTGTCTGTGCTTCCAGATGGTGATTAAAGGCAGTGCCAGGTTCAACTTATTTGGCTCCACTGTCGTTGAAAACACCATGATTGAGTCACTGAGTTGTGTGACAGTGGATTTCAAATGGAGTCATGTAGAGAGTATCCTTGAGACCCCACCCCTGTCTTCTACAGCTACACTGGTAAGCTGCAATTATAGTTAAAATATACTCCTCTTTGACCATAAAACACTTTTTATATGTCTAAAGTGAATTTTTAATCATATTTCAAAAAAAGTTTAAAAAGATAATATGTAGTGGTACATGTTGAGACATCACAGTGTAGTTATTCAGCAAGAGAATTTAAGCTTTATCATTCTGCCCAAACCATGATTTTTGCTGTGTTTCTATTTGTTCACATGCAGAATATCAAAGTTGCCAGCGGAGATATGAGAAGCCCAATGTTCGAGATGTACAGGGAGCTAGAGTTTCTTCAGGTTTGTGTCCCACAGGAATCTTAAATGAAGTATCGACACACAAATAAACAAGTCAATATATCAGATTTCTGTTGTTTCAGACTCTTGCTGATGGTTTGAGAACTGGTGAGACTGAATGGATGGAACCTTTGGATAACACGCCAGCTGTAAATCTTACCAAGGCCTACCTAGAAGGTTTCTGTGTTGTTTAATAAGTGCATTTTTTCTATGACTTACCACTAATAGTTAATTTGGATGATTATTCTTTTCTTTTCTCATCTTTCTTCCAGAGCTTCAGAACACTGTGAAGACACTACAGGATCAGGCTGCAAAAACAGCCGAGGTATGATAGTGTTAAATGCAAGGGATGATGCAAGAGATACATGTGGTATCTTCCCACTTTCATCTCCCCATCTTTTCTTAAAGAGCACAAGACTGAAGTCTGATACAGACACTCCTATTTTCAACTCTCTCTTGGAACGTGGTGATTTGGATTTTGTGGAACAGTTGTGGGTTCGCATGAGAAAGAGTGAGTCCTTTTCTTGATCAAACTTTCATTTGAAGTAACATAATCAGGCAGTGACAGTCATTTTCTTGCATTTTTCTACATCACAGGTGTGACTTCATATCAAGACATTGGAGACTGTCTGAAATTGGTCATCGACGCTCTGAGATATGGAGACATCAAACCCTGGGTAAGGAAAGACACAGCTTCTGGAAACAGTTGATCACTGAGAACAGACTGAGGGTTGTTGTGTGTGAAGATTTTTTTTTTTTCTTTTTGTGACACTTTCCCCAGATTCACAGAGACAGCAGTAGCTCCCTCAGCAAGCTCATCCTGCAGTCCTATCACCAGCAGATCGATCACGTGTCTCTCACAGGTGTCACCCCTGTCCACATGCTGCTAGAGATGGGTCTGGACAAGATGAGAAAGGATTACATTAACTACCTCATCGGTAACCTCTAATTTATCATTCTGAATCTCTGAACTCTTTTTTATTTCGTTTTTAGAGGAATAATTACTGCACTGCATTTTAATCAATAAGCACAATTTTTGCTTTGACATTTAACCATTTGTTTATTTTTTTCTCAGGTGAAGAATTAACAACTCTAAACCACTTGGTAAGCTTAAGACTATTTTGCTGACCACTATTTTGAAAAGACTCTTAATAGAATATTGAGTTTGAGTATTTTATTCCTCAGTGTTACTACCTGAGCACAGAGGTTGATCTACAGGAGCAAGTGATCCGACTCAGAAAACTGCACCATCTACTGGAAATAATTGTGACTTGCAGCACCTTCCTGGCTTTGCCCTACGACCGGCTGTTCCTTCTCACACAGTGAATAAAGTTGCCTTTTTTCCTGTGATATATGAACGTGCAAATTTTATGTTTCTATTGATCATGTCAAAATAGACAACTGAATCTCTTTTCCTTTCATTTGTCATAGATCATGTTTGCAGCACTACAAAACATACCCATATGATGAAGAACATGAATTCAAACTCCAAATCAAACCAGCCCTGATCAGCAATTTCTACCAGAAGTAAGGCATACAACCATTTGTATACAAATTGCTGCATTTTGTCCAAAGAAAATTGTAAATGAAATTGTGATATTTGTCTCCTCAATCATGTTTTAACACAAACTAGTGATTTATTTCATCTACTGAAGTGTCAAAAAAGTGAAACAGAAAGAAGGATTTCTGTGATTGGATTTCACCTCCCCACTCAAATTTGATTTTGAATTACAACCACTGTTATTCATTATTTACAAGCAAGTCCATGGTATTCAGATGTGTTCATGAGATTGGTTGTGCTCAGTCAGGAGCACATCTCCTTTCACACTGTTTTCTAATGTGGCCACATGTCTCTGCCTGCATCCAAATACAGCATTAGTGATTCAAACCCACTATGTCCTCAGTGTTTGTTTGTTTTTTTGATGCATTCAGAATGTATCTTGAATTTAGAGGTGCCTTCTTGTGATCAGATCACCTAATGTGCATTTTAAGCCAGCTAAAAAAATGTAACATGGGCCTTTGTCTCATTCATACTGTTCCAGAGAGCAGCCACTTTTGTGGGGAGTCGAGGTGTCCAGTGGCCACGGTCCCCGTGAGGTCAGGACATCCTTACAGCTCAGTGACAGACCACTGGTTGATCATGTCATCTTTGAAGCAGGTGATATTATGCACTGCACCAAATATGCATACCATATATTTCCAAGTAGTAACAGCCCCATTAAAGCACAACTTGATTTTGTTTTTGTTCTGTCTTTAGATTACTCAAACGAAACAGTGAATGGAGACAGTGAGGACCCTGCCTTCTTCTCCACCATGGTGTGCTGCAGTCTTGTCAACTTTGCATGAATTTACACAGAGCACAACTGAACTGAACAAAAAAGGAGGTGTTTATTTTCATATTTGATATTGCATTAGCAGTTAACATGTTTTGAAATACCAGATAGACTTGTACTGTATCACATAACCTACAGAGAGCACCACAGGGTTTTCTGTTAATATACTGTAGTTTTGTTAAATGTTTTTCATGACCAACTTTCAGCTCTTTGTATATATGTTCTGTGACCCTATCAGGGGTTCTCTAAGCATATCTTTATTATCATATTATGTTATATTGCTGACTTTTTGTATTCAATAGAGCAGATGACAGACATGCTTATTACTTATTATAACTCGCAGTTTTAACCAAATGAAAACACAAAATCCAGTAGATCATAAGGTCTGTTTGCAATGGTAATATTCCACAGCAATATTTTAATAAGAAAATCCAACTTGTTGCAGGGCTATCCACACTGTTTGAGTGTATGGTACTAAATTCATGATTAGAGGCTCAACCAATGGTTTTACAGCAAACACTGTATGCACGTCAAATTAATGAAGTCAGTAATTCTTTTGAAATTCAAATTCAAATGATGTATTTATGTTCACACACGATCCATTAAAGAAATGATAACACTTACAATATGAGTGTTTATGTACTTGTGTGTCAATGTGTGTTGGTGTTATTGTAAACATGCACACTTTCTAGTTCCGTCTCCGAAGCAGGAACATAAGGAAGATGGCACTGAGCAAAATAGAGAGTGTGCACACAGTGGGAACAACGATCTCAGTTACCATCTCCATGTGGCTGGTCAAAGGGTCTGCAAAGCACACACACACACACACACACACACACATTAACAACTCGCTATAGCATTGTTGCATAGTTCAGACAGTGCTTATGAAGCGAGTAATGATGCTCAAGCACAGCACTCAAAGGGTTAATATTTTTTTTCCCTAAATCAAATCATCTTTTATCTGCTTTATAGTGAACATGAGTGATTCCTTACCATGTATAAGTCTTAGAATATTGGCAGCAGTACTCCGCTGTTCCTCTAATAGAAAGAGAGAAATGACTCAGAGTTGATTAACAGCACTTTAACCCTTTGAGAACTGCATGCAGCTACTGGGGGATGTTTCAGAAAGCAGCATTAGTGCCACAGCTAGATAACTTAAGTAATCTAATCTGAAATGTTACTTATTATTAGCGGTCATGAGTCCAAAACCTCATGTTGAAGTTTTGTTCCATAAATTCAATTCAGATTTATCACAGTTTCACTGGTATCTGATAAAATGTTATCTTAAATATCTTAAATTTACAGTTCTGCTTCATGAAACACCCTGTGAGCAGAAGTCCACTGATAAGCATCATGTTTACTGAGTTTTTGTGAAAGCTGCTGCGAAATCAAAAGGGCCATTCTTGGTTGCAAATTAGATTCAAGCACACTAGTAAAACTTCAGCTAAATGAAGACGTAGTTGCACACTGTTGAGAAGGAGCATGAGCTCATTTCAAATGCATGTATTAGTGTTGAACTGCAGACGCCGAAACTCTGTTAGTCATGTTTAAAAACCACACCATCACAAAGCAACACAAATAAGAAATTACAATAAAGGAAGACATATACCATAAAGTTCTAAACTTCATCATGCACTGGCCAAACCTTTGGCATTTCTGCATGTTCCTTGGATTTTCTTCTAGCTGGAGGGGCAAACAAAGAAGATATCTTAGGTATACTGGAGGAGATTTTGTTCATTTTGGGGTTTTTTTCCCCAAGTGTTCTTATTTAACTAAGAATTTGTGTTTTCTGAGGTGCTTCAAGAACAGCGACACATATTCATGTCAAATCATTGTTATCGATTTACTGCAGTAAATTCTGCTGGCAGGTTTTTGATATTTAGGGCAGAATCTTTATTTGTTTACCCCAGCTAGTTGGTCACCTCTGATCTCTGATAAACAAAGTCAGGGATGTTAGAGATGAACTAACCTGCGGCAAGTAGCTGGTTGCTAGAAGAACAGGTCTCAATCGCCTTCCTCCTCCAGTTCTCAACCTGTGAGGGGTTACAGTGCAATTTCATCATCATTGACTTAAGATTGTGACATAGAAGATTATTAACCAATGAATCTAAATATCTTAAGAAATTAGGTTTTCTGAATCTGGAATGTTGTGTGTAAAAATCCTCCAGAAGGAGAAGGATTACATGTATGTCTTTGCAGTGACCGCCCCATTTCTCTCACCTCTCTCTGATTGGGAAATCCATTGGAGGCGATGATGCGTTTGTAAAACTGAACAGAAGCTTTGGGATAGCGAGGCTTGTTTTTATTCCTGAAGTCCACATAGTACAAGCCAAACCTCTCAGAGTAGCCTTCATCCCACTCAAACTTGTCCAGCAGGGACCATGCGGTGTAGCCCTTCACATTGACTCCATCTTTGATGGCTGCATGACACCACAGGGAACACAGAGGTTGGATTAGACTTTAAATGAATTATCTCCTAATTACCAGGCCAAAGTATACACTTTCTTTTGATGTTGTTGTACAACATGAATAAGCTGTTTCACCTTTTAGCATCTCGTTGATGTAGTCTTTATAATATAGTATCCTCCAGTCGTCACACAGCTCTGTACACAACATCTTCTCAGAGACTCCATTCTCAGTCACATAAATCATTGGGTTTCCATACTGAGTCTGAATAGGGAATAAATCAGAATGATGCACAGTAAATTACATTTATGTACTTTAACTACGGTTGCTGTGTGCCACGATCATCTTAGGTACAGAACAAACGTCAACAAGCCTTCTGTGCATCCTTTACTATACACTATACACCAGGAGTCACCTTGACAAAATTGAGCAGACGTCTGAAACCCCAGGGCACAGAGTAGAGCCACTCTGATCCGGGGTCAGGCCATCGTGGGTCAACTAGCTCGGCCAGGTCACGGTCAGCAAAGTAGCTGCTGCTACTGCGGCCTGATGGGTTGTTCTTCTGGGTGATGTAGCGGGTGGTGAAATGCCCAATGCCGAGGAAGTCACAGGTCCCCTTGATGTAGCTCTTCTCTTGGGGGGAAAATGTGGGCAGTCGAGATGTCCCGAGGCCCTGCTGGACACTCTTCCTCCCTGCATACACAGTCACAAGAAGCTATAGTTAATTCCACAATGACTCAGAATACTTTACGATTTACTGCTCGCAATCTAGCTTACCAATGAAGTCCTTCATTACTTGAGGGTAGTCTCCATGAAAGACGGGTGTGGCAAACCAGCCCAGGTAGAACTGAACATATCTCTCTGCTGCTTCAATGTCTTTCTGGTTGCTGATGTCCACTGGCTCTCCCCAGTCACCAGACAGAGAGATACCAACCAGACCTGCAAACGTGAACAGCAGCTCTCAACCCTCAACCAGACAGTACCGTTGAGAAGCAAATACTCACTTAAGTCAGTGTGGTACTTTTAAAGCTGCTATCTTCTTTACCTTTTTGTTTTGCCCTCCATTGTGTGTCGTAAGTGTGCCAAACTTTAGCATGTGCCTGTGAAAAAGATATTTATATTTCACTTTAAAGTAGGCATGGGTTGCTAAGTGCTTTCTATACTTTAATTGAATACATCTGCATTCTCATACCTTGATTATGTGGTGGGCGGCTCTGTATGCTCCTGTTCCTCTCAGCCTCAGTCCGGGAGCATGCTCACCTGTCTCATAGCCTTCAACTGCTACAGACTGTGGTTGAGAAGAGTATTTGTGCAATAACAATGCATTCATTACCAGGTACATATATGTCTACCCAAGTTCTATGATTTAAAAAAAAGGGAAATTCATATGTTACAAGGTGGGTGTTTATTTTGAACCTACCCATGGATTGTTGAACGTGATCCAATACTTGACTCGATTACCAAATCTTTCAAAGCACAGGTTGGCAAATTCATTGAAATGGTTGACCATGCTTATGTTCTGCCATCCGCCATATTTTTCTTGTAAAACCTAGACAAGCAGAGAGTTAAATAACTCAGTTGGGAAGTGTGGTGCTGTAATGCAAAAATACTGCAGTTAAATTTGGGAATCATCAGTATTTTTGGACCGACCTGAGGAAGATCCCAGTGATACAGAGTGACGATGGGCGTGATCTTATTCTCCAGCAGGTGGTCAATCAGCTCATTGTAATACTGTATTCCTTTTTCATTTATATGGTCAGCTAAAAATGGTGATAGAATGTAGATAAATGTTCAGATTTAGCAGTTAGCAAATAGAAAAGTTTCAAAAGGGCTTCAGTCAAAAGAAGTTACTCACACTTTATGCCAGTGGGGATGAGTCTAGGCCAGGAGATGGAGAAGCGATAGTGGTTGAGCTTCAGCTCCTTCATCAAAGAAACATCATCCTGTGCAACACACACACAATGGAGTGAAATATTTAGATTTCCTTTTGTCCCTTGCTGTTTTCTCCATATCTCTCAGACACACCACACCTGATCAAACCACCTTGGCTCTGTAGTAGCCCTCACAGGAGATATCCCCAGTGTCATTTTGGTGTATTTTGCCCTTCTTATGGCTGAACACGTCCCAGATGCTCAGTCCTTTTCCATCTTTGTCCCAGGCTCCTTCTGTTTGATAGGCTGAACTGCCGGCACCCCATGAAAATCCTAATAAAAACAACATTGGCAACCATTCAACTCTGACCAGCTTCTAATAATGATAATTCAAATGTGCAGCATCTACCCCACTGCAGAAAACAACAAGTTGCATGTACCAGCTGGAAAAGTGCCATAATAGAAGGAGCCGTGGTCGTTCTTTGTCCAGTCGAAGTCCTCAGCCGCAGACAGACACAGCACCAACATAAACACATGGCACACATTGAATGCACAGCAGGGCTTCATGGTACTCCTGAACCTTCAGCACAGTCACTGTCTGGTTCTGCTCCAGTCCCTCAGTGACGTCTGTACACAGACAAGAGCCATTTAGCATCATCACTTAGACACAACAATACGACTGATCTGGAGCAAACAGGTTGTTATAAGCAGAACACGAGTCCTCACATGCTTACAACCCTCTTTTCTGAAAATGATCTAAATTAGTACCAGAAAAAAATCTTAATACAATCGCAGTCTGGAAGCATCCAGTGTGATGCACTATGGGGGTCCCACATCCCTAATGCAGAGCCAAATACCCCTATTCAAACTCAATGGAGTGTAAGCTCATCTTGCTGAGGCAGACAGATCCCATACAAACTATGGTTTCACCTCTGTAAGCAAAGTTGATGTTAGAGAGGTTGATATATTTATGGTGCACAATCACATGACAATGGATGAACCTTTCCACACAAATGGGCTAAATGTGAACTGGAATGCATTATAATCAATTTATTTGACTAGGAAACGTAATGCTATTTGTTGCATTGACATGGTTGATGTCCACATTTAAATGCTCACAATAAGAGTAAACAGAATTCGCAAATAATTTGCAAATAATGTCCATTCCAGATTTCCAGGAGCATCACATTGCATCTCAGTCTAATTGCCTCATTAGCCTGGAATGGTTGTGATGCATACAATTTATCGCATCATGCAAAACTGAAGACACTGCACTATGTTTACTTTTTAAATCAGAAATATGGTAAAAGCTTAGACATATGACCGACAAAAATCTAATGTGCCTGAAATTGTGAATACTAATTGTGGTATAAATCCCTGTTCACGTTTACTATTGCACGCCCCTCCCCCATATATATGATTTCTTTACATTTGCATTTTTTTCAGTATTATTTCTCTTGCAAATATTTTTCACTAGTGGAAAAATCCAAAACCATCACTCCATCAAATTTGGTTCCCAATTGCAAATGTACAGAATAAGATGACCAACTTGCAGCATACCTCATGAAGAATTCATTTGCAGCAGGTGTGTGTTGAGCACAAGTCCTTGGGTGAATGCGAGCTCTCCTGGCACAGCAGACCATGTAGAAAGCTGTATATATCTATTGATGGAATCTCTATTGTATGTTGCCTGTTGGAGCACCACCCTTCTCCAGAGCTGTCCCTGCTGTCAGTGTGAAAGCTGGCCTCATTGTAAAGCTCGCTGTATTGTTTTAGATGTTTAGAAAATGCTGAATGGTTTGCGGGTGGAAAGTGTTTGCACTGCATTACCCATTCGCCTGGGTCAGGTCAGGACAATTTAACATTGGTATTACCTTAATTGAGAAACAAGATTTATCCTCTTATGGCCTGTAAACACTCATTACACCTGAAGAAACATGGCTGTATGTTGGGAAGCATGTGTAAGTCATAAGTATGGTGTGCAAGCAATCTCTGTTTCATCCAAAAGGTGTGGTTAGGACCATCTTGTTATTGGTTCTTGTCCTCTTGAAGAAAGGAAGTAAAAACACAAAGAGAAATAAAACATTGCCATTGTTCCCTGATCGTCTCCTGAGTAGTTTAGTTATCGTAGGTAGTACAGACACTGCTGAGTCTTTTTAACAATCACATCTGTATTTTCACTAAATCTGAATTTGTCATCAAAGACAGTTACGTTAAGTATTTGTAGGCCTGGATTATTTCAACATGACATGACATGAACAACTGTTGGCAGATTGTCTGTTTTGGTGAGATTATTATTTCTTTCATTCTGGATACATTAAAATCCAAAAAAGACCTGTCACACCAGTCCACAAATTATTACAGCATGGGTTCATGCGATTGTTGTGACTGACTGAGAAGAGAAATAATTACATTGTGATAATTAATCTGTTAGCATTGGATTAAAGACTGAGGAGGAGTCAACAAAAAGTAACCTTGCATACGTGTATGTTCATATGTAAAAGTCAAAATAAATACATTTGCATTGGTAACATCTCTCCCAGGTTTACACACAAACTGCCGCGGATCAAGAGCTGATCGAGTTACATTCACAATTTCTGATTTAACTTTTCCTACAGAGTTGTCATTACTAAAGATGTGAATGGTATAGTTCATGAATCACAGGGTTTTAGGCCAAATGGTCTCTGAACTGGAATGTTGTTAGAATTCTTCCAGAGATCAGGAACAACCCTGGAGTCTAGGAAGCGCTGTAATAACCTAAAATGCATCACTCAGTTCATTTGCACAGTATGTTAATGTCCTTCCACATATTTCATCTGGTCCTGTAGCTTTATTAACTTTTTGATCCCTTTAAAATGTTTGTCAAAACTTAACCTATTTTATTTCTTCAAGTTTTGTACAAAAGAAAATACTTTTTTTCTTTTTAAGATACTCTTTTGTTACCTTTGTTATTCAGGAAAATTGTAACCTTTTTGGGGGGGGTATCTCTTTATCCACACATAAATGTACATTGTAAAAGTCAGGTGAAGTCAGGTGGACCCTATGCAAAACATTTTATTTTGTGCTTACAATTATCAGTTCTTACACAGTGCATACACACTATTTTCTTATATGGCCCAGCCATACATTTTCATACTGTCAGACACATCTCAACATCTGATTCTCAAGTGAACTGCTGCTCAGTTTCTTATCTTCAAAATGCACAATATATCTAGTGAGCTAGAAGCACCTAATAACACTGTCTTACTGCATTTCAGTGAGACATTTCTCACAAAGTTTGACACACAAATTCTAACATAGTTTGAAATCCTGATGACATGCCTTAAATTAGGCAAAGGGGAGGATACTGTTAGCACCACACATCATTACACTATAACTGCTACTCACTCCATCTAAATAAATTAAACTTCATAACTGATAGTACAAAACAGGTGAAGAAATAAACAGCTGTCCGTTTACATGTGGTTCTTCTTCAGTGGTGCAAACATCGAAGCCCCATGAAACACTGAGAATCTCAGTAATCATCTTCCTCCTCATCCTCTTCAGGCACAAATCCAAGCTCATTGTCATCTTCTTCATCATCATCATCGTCGTCGTCTTCATCTTCCTCATCATCATCATCTTCCTCCTCCTCCTCCTCCTCCTCCTCCATATCATAGTCTACAGCGGCATTCAGTAGCAGTTTGGTTTGATTGATCTCACTCTCATCATCAAGGTTAATATGAACCTGAAACAATGAAATTAAATAATAAACATATACCTCTTGAACACTTTTAAATTAAATCTTAGTAAACAAAGAATAAGTATGTAAGACAGAACTTTAAAAGCACTTATGAGGATGGGAGACCACCTTCATAAAATATTAGTTATGGTTACAATAAAAATAACCTAACTCTGCAACATTTCTGCTTGATAATCATCATCATTACTTGGCTGCATAAATCTTAGTTGCACAGTATGTAAACTGTAGTTTTAAAGTAATGAGATTACTGAAACACACATAAACATGTAAATTGATTTCCTGTCTTAACCTTATTAGTCTGGATGACCTGGTTTTTCAGTGGATGTAAGTATAATCAGTGAGGTTATCCAGACTTGCAAACATCCCCAGCAAGACAGTAACAAATGCAGTGTAGTGGCAGTGCAAACATCTTTATAGTAATTTATTATTTGAAAATGTAGAAGTTTAACAAACAAACTTCTGTGTGAAATAATGAACAAAACACAAGCAAAGCTATTGTTGAGAATATCTTGACGTGCCAGAGTGTGAGCTACGAGCATTTATAAAGGTTGTTCCCTGATGTTCTCTCTAGTATTGTCATTTACCTCAGTTTCTGGGGATAGGCGTTGAGAGGCTCCCTCTTCTGTTTGAGCATTGATGATAGATTTCAAGGCCCCTTCTTCAAACTGAAACCCAAAGTGAACACAGAATATATAAACCACAGTAATCACAAACATGCACAAAAACACCAACACAGTCCTATTCTGAACTCTCATTCACCTTCAACCTGTTCAGCTGGTCTTGTAGCATCACTTTGATTTTGAGGAGAGTCTCCTCTTCCTTCTTCAGCTCCTGCAGACGGCTGTGCATCTTTCCTGGTGCAGCTGCAGTCAGACCATTCCTCAGCACTGAAACGGTATCAGCAGTGGGAGATACAGTATTATGTCAAATTTTAGTTAGACTTTGTTTCCCCAATAAACTACACTGCAACGTTTTTATATTTATGTGAACATATATAACAAGGCAGCAAATCTGTTTGTCAGTGGCTACAAGCCACTATAATTATTTGAAAGTACATTAGTGAATTTTGTCAGAACAGGTCAGCGTTAAATCTTCATAGCACTACTGCGTCGATGATAAAAAAAAATGGTAAACAGACTGTGTTGTTACTGCTAGCTAGATGCTATGGAAAAAACAATTTTAAACAATTTAGTTCCACAAATGCAACAGTAAAACCCAGTTACCTGTCTTAGGAAATCCTGCCTACTGCTCCATATCGACGTCGAAAGCGGTAATACACAAGATAATGCGCTTCCGACAGCTTTTATTTTGGGCTTAGCTGTTGTGCTACAGTTTCAGCTAAAAGCTAAAGTTTGGTTCCTGTGCTTATGCGGTCATATCCGGTGAGTTAGTGTGTCTGCTATGGTGTCGGAAATGTTAAACTTTGCTCCCGGGAATAAACGACGTGTGAAATAGGACTGTCAGAGGTTTACTAGCCACAGTAACTCACTTGATGAACAACCATAAATGGCAACGTCTTACTGTGAAAGTTATTTGCTCTTTAAAGTTCCCAAAGTTTTAAGAAAACTGCCACAAAAGCAATTAGAGGGAAATGGCTTTAGAAATCGCAGAATAAATATTTATCTTACTTTTGTTTCATAGACCATTGTTTTAGGTAATTGCAGTAGATTTATTCAACAATAAATCGCACCTCTATGCTTTTTTCATCAGAAATAGGATTTAACGAGAAGTACGTAAAGGCAGCATTAACATTAGACGACCTTTGAGTCTGGCGACATCATGTGGTTAAACGGCGGTAATTGCTCTCTTGCTTTTCGGGGTTTAAATTAGACTGTTTCATCATTTCACCAAAATTGGGTTTTTGACGGTAAGAAAACCTGAGAGTCTTTATAATGTACATCAGTTTACTTAAATGATTAAATTAAAACACGTTAACAAACCTCGTCAGTTTTTTGATAGGACTATGGTACCCTGTAGTCAGCAGTTTGACCAGGTAGGCAGGAGTTCGCTCACAGGTAATAAACGCCAAGGAATGCTCCTCTACTCGGTTATCAATGGCCGTCCTCCTTTCCAAAGAAAGTTTTGAAGTGGCAGGTGCCAACTTTACGGCACTAGAAAGCCTAATTTGTAACAAATGTAGTTCATGGTGTTAGTCTCTCTCATAAAACACAAGGGTCACACTGTTGGAAGGCAAATAGGCCTTAAAAGTTAGGTATGTTTGCTACTTCACCAGACTGTGTGCAGGGTGTGACCAAGCTAATGTGCAAGGTGTGAATTTGTCTTTTATGCTGGCGTAACTCCAGGACTAAAGATGAGTAACGCTTATAAAACTAAAATTTGCAAGCATGTTTAGAGTAAATTTGTTGGAAAACCATATTTGTGACAGGTGCAGAAACACCTAGGATGTCCATGTATGCTTAGTTTGCAAGTGACAGAGCGGCCCTCTGTGCTTATCCAGGTATCTGACCTGCCCCATTATCAGATATTGTGCAGTCCTGCACGTTACCTACAGAGCATGCCGCCCCCTTTAAGTTCCCCAAACCCCTAGCACACTGAAAGGGAGCAAGTAACGTAGATAACGAATTCAGTGAAAACTTTCATAAATCACAGATGGAACTCATTGATGTGAGCAAGATCTGAAACGGCTCTTAATCAGTCTTCAAAAAAATGTTAGAAGAGCCCATTAGGTTCTTTATAGGATTCCTTGACTAAGTCCGTCCAGATGTGTGCGTTGATAATCACAGCACCCAGGCACGACTGGAGACTAACAATGGAGACCAGCCAAAAGGAGAGACATACCTGTCTCTGTTCAAACACATGAAAACAGGACTGCTGTAGGATGGAGTTTCCTCAGGTTTCCTAAACTAGATGCCTTCTATTGGTGTGCTAGACTTTAATTACAACATCATATGTCATTACTGTGTGGTGAAATTTCAGGCCCCTTGACACTGTGAAGCGGCGCATTATCCTACAGACGACAGAAATGTAAAAAAATATATATATATAGCAAAGATATACCTGTTTAACTGATATAGCTTTATCCTAAATATCTTCTAACCAAAACATACTTTAGGCATATAGTATCGCTGTGGGCTATTAAAGATTTTATCAGGGTGGAATGTAGCTGATTTACACATATGGCACTTGTGTGAATATGCTTAATGACATATCAGTGATTGTGCATGGTTTTGTTTGTGCACGTGCCATCCTACATGATATTATTGAGACAGCAATACTATTTTTAGCTTGTCTGAAGGCTCAAGACTAAAGGTCTAAAGAACTAAAGGCTTTTGCTGTGCCTCACCTTTGAAACTCCCTGCCTGAGGTTTGCAGAATCAGTAACATCTTTCAAATCACTTCTTAAAACATATCTGTTTATGTTTATCATTGTTTGATTTGTTAATCTTTTATCATACTAATTCATTATATATATATATATATACATATATATATATATATATATATATATATACATATATATATATATATATATTTTTTTTTTAAATTTAATTTTATTTTTTTTAAGTGTTGCAGTTTTGTTTTAATTTTTGCTTTCCTCTGTAAATCACCTCGTAACATTGTTAAGAGTGGTGCTATATAAAGTTTATTATTGTTATTGTTCCCTATGACCTGCACTGCTATCTTGACCTGTGTCTGTGTCTGTTTCAGGTGAGAAACAGCAGCTGTCCAGTGCAACGCAATGCAGCCACTGAAGACCCACTACCAGATTACATGCAGCAGCACAGGTTTGGCAGGGAGCTGAGAAGAGGGTGTCGTTGTGCCTCTGATACAGGTTTGACACCAAGCATTCCTGTCAATACAGCTGTTTACTTTGCTTTCCTGAATAAACCAGACATGCACAGATGTTGAAGTAGTACAGCTCAAATTAAAATGTAATTTTAGCATTCAGTTCCTCAGTGACTTGCAAGACCTGAACAAACTTTAATATTTTCCAATGCAGTACTGCCGTATTTTTTCCAAATGTTTCATGTTCTTTACTGAAGGAAATGTGTGAGGGAAATAGTTAAGACTGGCACGGTTAACTAATGGATGAATTGACTGTTCATTATAGCACTGTCCATTTGCTGTGTTGTGGTATGTAACCATGTACAAAAACATGTAATGTTCTGAGGGCCAAATACATAGGGAACCTTGGGAGACTGAAAGTGGAGCTGTATGTCAGTGTAGTAGAGACCTCAAGGATTTGGGGGTCAGACGAAAAGGTGCTCTGAGACCCGCGCCCCACCATCACAGCTGCCAGCCTCCAAGCACAGACATGAGAGGCCCAACTCTGGCACGAGGATTTTACTCGAGGCTGGCTTCAGCAGCTTGGAGGTGGCTAATACTGAACAGTTATCACTCTGCTTCTTGAGAGCCACAGTTGCTTTCCCCTTGTCATCACACAGACTCTGTTGCTGCTACATTGCAATTTCTCCCCAGTCAAAACTCTCCTTGGCAGGGTTTGAGCCGTGTGCTGAGGCCTGGTGGCAGCTGAGGCCGGGGCTCAGTCGCCCTGCGTGCTGCTGCGAGTGGTGGTCTGCTATGCTTGTGCAGCATTTGAAAGTGCTCCCACTGTCTGTGGAATGCAGCGCTAGGCGTGTTGGATGAGGGGCCTCCCAAAAGGGAAAGGAGGAAAGGAGGCGGGGAACACAGAGAGAAACAGAGAGGGGGGGGGGGTGACCTTTGAACAGTGCCGTCAGGAAGTTATGACTCAATTTTCAATTGGGTTAGTAAAACAGAGAGCAAGAGCATGGAGAGATGAAAGATGGAGAAGGAAAGAGGCAGGGAAGATGATGATACATATTGTAAGGTGAGGCCTAGAGAGATAAGACTGTAAGAGAGCAGTGAAGGGTTTGTGAAGTCAATGGGGTCGGTGAGACACTGGGGAATCGTGGGTTCTCCTGCAATGACAGTTGAGGAAAACCAGATCATGGCCAGCATTACTTATCATTTGTCTCCAGTTTAGAAACAAGGCACCCAGTTTGACAGAGTTTTACTCTGAAAGCTGCTTTTGTGTCACAAAGCTGCACATTTTTTTAAAGCTAACATTTTATATGACTGTCATGCACTATAGGTCAGGCCATCTATAGAAGGTGAAGGGAAAGGTGGGGGTGGCAGCTCCAGGATGTTCCCTCTCAAGCGTTACAGTGATGTGGACAGGAGCCTTGGGCGCCTATGAAAGGAAAGGGCTCATGTGGAGATGCCGGAGCCTTTGTTTCCAAGGAACTACCTCAACCTTTACATTTCCTGTCCTGAACTCCCACACACACACGTCCGTGCAAATTGGCACGCACACGCAGTAGGACAAATGTATTAGAGCGCATTCATTGTAATCAGCACAGTCTTCTGCACGTACACAGAGCCAGAAAGATATGAATGCATACTTTGGTGGTGAATAAGTGGATAGTAAGTGTACTGATTCATGTGTGCACAAATGCACATTTTGTGGTTAAAAATATTCCTGTGGACAATCCCACCCTTGCAGGCAGTATACACTGCCAAAAGCTGTAAACATATGTTCATATTTTGTTATGTAATCATTGTAGTCAGTAGAAATCATCTACATGCAAGTGAAGATATAGAGTAATGGTCCGGTGTGCCTTAGTTCTTGGCACATTGAAACCTCTCACATTAATCAGTCAGAAGTCAGATGCTTAATACCAGTGGGCACACTGTGACTGGCTCACAGAGGATGATTGATAATAGTGTTAATCACCAGATTACCCACAGCAGTATGGCATGATCCACAGTGTGGTTTTTGTCTCTCAACACCTGCATGTGTACGTGTGTCTATGTAAGTGTATAGCTAGGTGCCCGCTGCAGCTATGATGCCATCCTCATTCGTCAAGTGAGTGTAGTGTAGTGTGCCCAACTGGAAAACCTGATCACCATTGCCGTCAGCATTTTATTATCTGAAGCACTTATGTTCCAGGAGACACTCTTGATTTAATGCACTCTTCATGACAGGCTGAGGAAAGCATATTTATCCCATGTTTGTATTTGATCTCTGTCCACTTATGTGGCTTTTGTTTGGCTTTTATAGTTAAAATTGTCTGTCCAGTGAGAAAGCAAATTCAGTCAAATCGGAAAGGATGTGCAGCATGTTGTGATCCCAGGGAAGTGAAAAAGCAGAGTGACAGTGTGGTGGAGGTCTGGTTCTCAGAAGTATGTCGGACTCATGGAAAACTGAAAATGGGCTAAAAGCGCTGGCAGATCCTGGATGTAAGGCAATCCAATGCAACCACAGTAAAAGGCTGTTGATTTAGGTTGGGCTAAATGGAGTGAGCTTCTTTATGTTGCAGCCCAGGGAATGCCTCAGATCGCAGCATGAGGTTTGGGCCCTGATATGATGTGGTTTGGTCAGGAATGGCAGGAGGGAGTCTGGGGCCAAGGCTGAGGAGAATGCTTCTGTCACAGCTGAAATTTGTAAACTAATTGACCACCCATACACAGCATTCCTGTTCCACTGGGCTTTCTCTTGAGACCGACAAACCCAGAACTCAAGAACACCTCCACCAGACCAGGCCAACTGACTACAGTGTGGTTAATTACATTTTCCTGTTTCTTCTCTCTTATATCTTGCTCGTTCTCTTGCTTTCCTTGGTCTGTGTAGTTCATCTCCCTTGGTACCCTAAGTTAAACATCCTTGTAATGTCAGACCAGCCAGAGGGAAGTCTACTGTATTTACCTTTTCTGCTGTTGTTTCTTCTTTTCACAATGATTGATTATTAGTAAGTCTACAAGCCTGTTTTCCTTTTTTGTCTCAAATATCTCGAAATACCTGGGTATTAAATGTGGTGAAAGATGTTTGGTGTAAGGTAAAAATAAACAAAACCCTTTTGACCCTATTCACCACAACCCAAAAGAGTGGAAAATGACAGGGTTTTAAAATCAAGTTTAGTACTGCACAGGGCCAAAGGAAGTCAAGGACAAAGGTCAAATGGCAACACAAGTTCAGATTACTCCCATAGGACTGGCTGTGTGATCATGACACAGCAGCTAGGTAACAGAATCAGTATTTGTTCATGTGTCATATTCTAAAGATAATGTGTAAGACCAATGTTTTGCTTATGTATTTGCAGGTTAGAACGTGTTCCTTTGGGCACAGCTTTTTGGCTGGCATTTCAGTTGTAGTTGGTGAGAGACTGAGCTGTCCCTGTCATTTCATCTAAAGCAAATATTGACAACAGAGGTTTGGGCATTCTCTGCATTCTTTATGGAAAGACCATAGAACAGGTTCTGCACTCCTGCCTTTTTTCCTTATTTCCTTACTCTTCTTTACCAAGTGCTGTACTCCTATTTTACCATCTCTGCAAAAGACATAGAGTGCTCTTTCACATTCCCCATAGCTATAGTGACATTTAAAGATATAGTTTGGTGTTTTGCGTAAATATGCTTATCCTCTTTCAGTTTGAGAGTTGGATAAGACTTAATACCACTCTCATATCTCTTTGTTAAATGTGAAGCTAGAGATAGAAGACTTAGCTTAGCATTAAGACTTTGACCGAAGGTAACGAAATTCACCTACAAATACCTTTAAAGCTTGCTCATAAGCATGTTACAACTTGTCTGTTTAATCCATACAAAAAGTGATGTGTAAAAGCTAGAGCCCAACTGATATGTCCATCAATATTAACACATGACAGATATAACAATATTTGCATATGTGTCAGCTGATAAATGACAAATTGAAGTACAGAAATGACAAAAATATGTTTTAAAACAGCATCACCCCTATAGTTTGTCCACCACAGTAGTGACAAGTTTATTTTTCAATGGTAAAATGTCATACCAAGTACATTTCTTGGTCACAATTGTAAAAAAAAAAAAAAAAAAAAAAAGATTTGAGAGATCTTATCAAAACCTTTATTTATGTTATGTGCTATATAGATCATTATTGGCTTTCCTCAAATATCGATGGCAGTATTTGCCTCAATAATCCTGAAGCAGTCAGGCTATAGTAAAAACCACAAATTGTAGAGTTACGAGGGGTTGAACTATTTCTCGGCTGGGAGCAATGACTTCAGGCATCAATCTTTTCATCCAAGTCTTGACAGAAAGTGAATTAACTTTTTTTCCCCAAAATGTTAAAATGTACCTTTAAAAATTACTTCAAATGATTTGCTCCAGTAGAGATAACTGTGTTATGTTTTTGAGTATCAATTTGTTCCATGTGTATGTACTGAGGTGATGTCAGCAGTCAGCTGTGAGGATAGCAGTCTAATGGAGGTATAAGGCAGAGCAGGCTTGTTGGTTGGAGGAATGTGTGAACACAGTGACAAAACCATTTATTTGCAGGCACTTCCACAGTGAGATCTAGCACCCGCAGCCCAAGTGCAACCCCAGGGAAGACACAGCTGCGTGCGAATGTTGTAGCTCCAGCCCCGCTCACTTTGAACGGCCGACATGAGAGTGGCCCTGATCTCTTGGAACACCACCCATCTTGTCTGATATTCTGAGTGCACAAACTGAGACATTCCAGATGTGCAAACTGCCTGTGACAAATGATTGCTCTTTGGGTTTTTAGCTTTCACATGCTGCGGGCTTCTTGGCACAGAGAAGAAGGTCTAGGGCTGAGAGTTTTCCCCTCTCTCCAGCATCAGTAACTGGAGCAGCACCACAGAATGTAGACAAGACCTGTCGTAGATTGTTATGTTAGAGAGAACCTCCAGGGTGGGGCTATGATTTAATATTGACCTTTTTCAGCACCAGACAGCCTGCACTGACAGGACTGTGGGGGGACTGTCATTTAGTGGACTGTTTACCGGATTAAATCAGTTTAAATAATTCAGATCCTAGGCACAGCACAAAGCAAAGTTGGTTTCGTTTTAGTTTCAAGCCATAACCCTTTCAGAAGAGAGGAGTGAAAATAACATCTATTACTGCCAGATTAGTCACTGCATATTAGGAGGTGATGTTGGTTTTGATTGGATTCCAACTCTACTCCAATTTTGTCTGTGGTTGCATGAAATATGTCCTTTTTTAATTCACAACTGGAGTCTTGAGGTATGCTCCATGTTTTAAAAGGCGTTATAGAAGCCCATTGATTTCTCCATTTCATTAAACAGGACTTGCACTATGCCATAGCTGATGTCATTCCACTGTTTCCTGTCATTTTCCAGCTCAGGCACTGTTCCACATGCCCTTCTCCAAAGTGTGTCCAGTGAAATCCTGACATGATTGATTCTTTTACACTTCATTTGTAGCATTCATCAAAATTTCACCGAATCATGAAACTTGGGCTGACTACTGTCCAAAGTAATCTAACCACAGTAAAAGAAATGCTAGGCCCTCTTGGGACATGGATTTCCCCAGTGAACTGATTTGGTAATACAAAAAGAACAAATATGCTGCCCCCATGCAATCCTGCAGAGTTTTCCCTATAAAGTTTGCCTCAGGCAGTTCTATCACTCAACATTTTATAAAATTCTCATTTTGCCAACAAGTCTCATATTGGCACCAGGACTGTGTGAAAGAAAAAAAAGTAGGCTTGTGAACACTATTTTCTAGACTGCTACATTTGTCTCACAGTCTTGGATTAGGTTGCTTGATTGCAGTTGAAGTCAAAAGCAGTATTTGCATGAAGTTGCCCCCTCCCCACCCCTATTGCTACACTCTGGTACAAATGGGGATTACTGTCAGAAAAAGATGGCAGCAGATTTAACAAGAATGCTTCCAAGATCTTAACTACTCCTTGCATATGTTCATGTCTGTATTGGTGTGCTCATGTGTTTGAAGTACAGTTAGTAGGATGATTGTAATCGCCAGTGTCATATATGACCAGCTGTGGCGTGTCCGAGACATTGCCTGATTATAATCCAGACACACACCTACAAAAGAAAGGGAAGGGATTCTAAATCTCTTAAGCCCTTAATGTCATTTTCTGTTGCAGCATCTTATAAGGGTAAAGAGGTTTTAACATCAAACACACTTTTGGGGAGACAGCTTTCATTCATTGGTTCTGACATACTATTTGGTGTACATTGTTGGTTGCAATGGGAAAAGTTGATGCATTATGGCTGGCTTAATGCACTATATGTTGTATAATAAGAGGACATGGAGAAGTAGCAGTTTATTCATATTTTTCATATTTATTAATTTTTTTATTCATTTATTCATATTTTTTCCCATAGCTGGAGTGTGTGGAAGTAGTCCTCCATGACTGTGGGTTAAATTGTGGGACCAGGGAGGAAGTGTTGTGGAGGGGCTATGAGGGCATTGCTAGGCAACAGGGTGGGCAACTTGGCGTAATGAGCGCGGGGCTCAGGAGCTGTCTGCTCAGTGTTCCAGGTCCTGACAAGAACAGACAGGCTGGCCTGGGACGGCCTGCATGGAGCTGCCACCACGGCCACCTGCTCACAGCAATCATCACCAGTGCTCCAGCCAGCCACCGATACAGCATACAGACCCAATTAAGAGCTCTGCATGTCCCCCTCCAGCCAGCCATCACTAACACTCCTGCAAGTCTGACAAGGCTGCCTTTTTTCCCCTTAGCAAATCTCTAATTAACAACGTTGGTAGTTGTGAGGCCAGGCTGTGCAGGGCTGCTGAAAAGGGCTGGGACATAGCTCGGGTAATCAGCTTAAATACAGGTTTATTTCCTGCCCCCTGTGCCTTGCTACTTCCAGCAGAGATTGCATTCTTTTATCTGTTTATCTCCAATTTCCTCTGACTTGTAACGTGTCTCTTGGACACACTGTCACCTCCACTTGAAGCCAGACTGGCTGCTCCTGCGATCAGATGGTTTCAGAGCAGTGATCAGAGTTGGTTTTGGCAGGACAACTCTCAACAACATCTCTGTCTGTTCCATTACTTCCTTACCACCTCCTCTTCACTCCCACCTCACTGAAGGCCTCTGATCTTAGCAGCAGAAACACGACTAAACATCTGAAGAATCAAAGAGTATCATATTGAAATATACCCTTCATTAGATTATATTTAAACATATAGTTTTGTAGCCAAAGTATCCTATTAAAGGCATATTAAAGATTGAAATCAATCATCAAAATTTTGGTCCTGTAACCGGGCAACACCAGATTTTAATTTGTTAAAATGGAAAAAAGGGAGAAAATTATATTGTGAAATGACCTCATTACCAGAGCAGGATTAAGAGAGTTTTGTGTTCCAGCCGAGAGCAGAGGAGGCAGAGGAATTTCCTTTCAGTGGGGAGGTGTTATTGTTGGAGAACTTTGCAGAGGCACTGGATGAAATATCCTCTTCCCCAGTTTGGGATTGACTCTCGATATAGGAGCACAACTCTTGATTGCAGGGAATTGTGCCAGATCATCTGCCTTGAGCTGACAAAAATAATATGGACTGATTTACATTAAAATCACAATAATGGCCAAGTGAAGAAGACATCTGTTTATTATTACTGAATGCATTTGCAAGTGCATTTTATTTGCATTTGTATGTGCATTTTATTTTTCATCCATAAATCATATGACAAATGTCTCTGATGTATTTTCTGGCTTGTAAGGAGAGAAATGTTGGCTGTCATAAGGATTTTTTAGGTCTGAGATTTCTGTTCTTGGATTTAGATGCTGCAATTAATTAGATTGGTTGATAATGATACAGTATTGCACTCTATATGACTCCTAGGGTACTTTATAAGGCTATTTGGCCAACGTTGAAAGAATAGGCTGACTGTATTTTCTGGTTGTTTTTTCCTGTCATGTTCCCAGAATCGAGATTGATGGCGTTCACTGTGGAGGACAAAGTATGAACAGTGTTTTTGTTTTGTTTGTCATGACAAGCTTAAAAACATTGTATGTGTTCATGTTCAGCTTGCAGGTAACCTTTTCAACAAATATGTTATTCTATGATAGGCCTGTTTTGTTTGCAGAAATATATTATTGTATATTTTAACACTGTTGCTTTGAAAAATAAGTTTTTTTCCTCTTTCCTGTGGGTTGACCTACCCCAAAGCAAATTCAACCTATGGGTGTAAATGTGAGTGTGAATTTATGTGATAAACTAATGACTTGTTTAGAGTTGGTCACTTGTTCACCCAGGGTGTGCTGGGATAAGCTGTTAACGAAATCAATAGATGGATAATTCAGGGGCTAAGCAGCAGAGGGTGCTGTTTATCAGAAAGGGTGAACCACTTGCAGCATGTTCGTCAAGAATGGGTGCCATAGATACAAATAGAAAACGTGTTGATGTTTCAGTGATGAAAAGGATCATTCAATGATTCAATTCAATCATGATTTTATTTCTTTTATTTTTTTATATAGATTTTATATAGATGTTTGTAATTCAGTGATCAAGATACATCTATCTTCATGCTGGTGTGTCAGACATTCAGTTTACACTGTGATAAGTGACGTATTAATTTGAGCTGTGTAAACCATGACAGCTTAGGTGTCAGATGACAAGCTTCAGGGGACAAAATCAAAGGAAACCACTTGAGCAGCACCTGGAAACACCTCTCTGATGAGACACCATACAAACACATGATTTCCTGTTCCACTGAAACACACAATCAGAGAGCTCAGTGTGTGCTCCGGAGTTCATCTTTCCTTCATATATTCTTTTTCATTTTGTATTTACTAATGGCAGTTTCCATTTCTAACTGCTGATTTGTGAATAAAACACTATGTTTATTTTCTTTATTTAGCTTTTTTTATACTATGATATGGTGAGTCGAGGATTAGATCTGCTGAATTAGATAACAAAAGGGTGTGCTTATTTTTGCTGTTTCAGTTATTTAAATCATTTGTTACTTTCAGTAATAGTTGTGGAATTGGGTTGGCTGAAAGCTCATTGAGCTTTCCTTTCATTAGCTACCATGCATGGAAACTTGTGTGCTGCCCACCACCCAATTTGTTCACGTACAGGCAGTGGTTTCAGTGCAGGAGGTTCAACAAATACCTAAATGGGGAGAATTGGGTGTGGGGCTGAAAAGAGGGGAGCAGTCTAGCACCAAGCTGCACTCTTTACCTGCATTAGGTCATGGGCTGAAAAAGGGTAGGGCATCAGTCACCACCTCCAACCCCCTTTGCTGTGGTAGCCCCTCCATGACTGATTGTCCTGAGCATGCAGATTTTTTTCTGTCATGAACAATGTATTTGTAGTACCCAGTACCCCAGTCAGGCTGTGAGGAGAGGAGGAGAGAGAGGGGAGGATTGATGAAGGGGGCTGTCGTTGCTCTGGCTGCCCCAGGACTGGCACTCTGGTGAGCCTGGTCTCCGGGGCCCTTGTCTCACTTAGCCCCTCAATATCCCTCTTTCTCTCTGTGGGGCCAGGGCTGCTCTGGATGAAATTTCAGCAGGGGTATGCGGGAATGGTTCATGGAGTTTAGCACCTTCTTTAACATTGGCAAAATAAATGACTTCTCCTAATGCTCTAATTGGTGGCAGTTTGATGATCAGGTATCACTGGCCTTCAGGGCTGAAGCACTTCATTGTTTTGCTACAGCTGGGTGAAAGAGCCAGTCTGTACCTGTTGCCTCTGAGATTTTTTTTTCAAGTAAGGAGGGAAAAATGCTTGGTAGCATGTGGTCTGTCGGTTCTTCTGAACTCTCTTTTTTCCATGAAGTCAAAGTAAAGCATTTGACATTTTAAGTTAAGCCTGGCTACTGATCTCTCCTCCTCAAAATCCCTGCCCCCTGGCTGGGATCTGCGTGTGAATTGTGAATCAAATGAGTGGCTTAAAAATGGTTCAGCCTCTCTCTCACCCCCACCTTCTCTCACTCACTCTTTGTCTCTCTCTTCGTGTGGTTTGGTAGGTGACTGTCTAGGCTCCTTTATAGTCTGTCCATGTGTTAAAGATTTTAAGAACAAAAATAACCAGGGGTGAATAGATGCACCTATAATCTACAGAAAGCCTCCTAACTTTTCTCGAACTCTTAAAGTCACAGTTAGGCCCCTGCTGTTCTGCTGCACCAGCAGTAAGGCCCACACTGACAGACTAGATGTGTGTACACAGCCTCATTGATCACATTGTCTCACCTACTACATCATTTTACTACATCAAATACACCCATCACTCTGCAGCTGAACTGACTGAATGAGCTCTCAGCCAGTTTTTGACGTCACTGAATGGCACAGTTTCTTTCACAAAATGATCCTTTGATTCAGCCAACATATTTTTTTCCCTCCTGAGGAATACATAATTCCCATGCCAAACATTTTAACCTGTGCCAGAATGGGCTTGTTACACTGCCTTGTATATGAAACAGGGTAAGTAAACTGAATTAATGATCAGTGAATTAGGAAGCTCACAGACAGGCTGGGTCTGTGCCCAACACAGGCTGATGTAAAGTAAACAACTGTTTACTTATTATCTGTGGAGCAGAACCACACATACTATGTACCGTAGAAATGTGTACTGTAAAAGAAAGTTGTCTTCTTCATGGACAGTTAAGGGTGGCATGTTGCAGATTGTTTTTTTAATACAAATTGCAGAGTGAGCAGTCAACATTGTCTTCCCACAAACATCTAAATTGTTTGGGGGTTGGGGGGGGGGCAGGAAAGTTTTGAAAGTTGAAAGTTGAAAGTTGACTGTTACTTCAGAAATAAACATAAACCGCATTGTTTTGTTGCTTAACCCAAAGAATGCTTAGTCTGCTGTTTGAAAGTAGATTCTGGGCAGTATGAGGTAAAACCTTTATATGTGAAATGAAGGAGAGTGGTACAGTGGTGTCATTTTGTTATTGTACTTTATGCCTCATGGCTGCAGCATGTCACTTTCCATCACTTTCCCAGGTTAGCCCTGTGTAAGGCTTTAGGCTGGCTCGGTGTTTACAATACCTCCCATTCAGCCTGCTGCTCCTCAATGAAATTTCTATTTATAGAGGCCACTGGCGTGCAGAGAGTCATCTGCTTGTTCTGAATGAGGTCTGGTGGTTTTGACAAGGTTAGCTGGATTAAAACATTTGAGGGGGTGGCTGAAGGACAGGTCACAGGGGCTCGTTGGGGTGAGAAGGCCATGACGAGAAGACTGGCTGCCTTTATTGTATGTGATGGTCAGTGTCAGCACACTATTTAGTTAAATACCGGACATGTGATGAAGCTGAGTTAGCCAAACATTTACTCAAAACCCAAACTCCAGTTTTATCCCTTTAATGTGGCGTTCGTGTCTGCCCTTCACCTACACTGACGCCAAGTATGCATAGATTTCTGTTCTTATGACGGGAAGTCAATATAAAGAGCTGTTACAACTGGTCAGTAGTGTCATGCACATTGATGTAATAATTTTGACAACACTGCCCCATAGAAGGCTCTCATGGCCCCACCCATTCACCCAGCCAATAGCTCACAGAGAAAGAGGCATTCTCCAATCAGAGGCCATGTTTGTAAAAGGGAGGCGGAATCATTACCTGGAAAATATTTTTGACTGAATACAAAAATGTATTTGACACATGTACTAATGAACTTAATGTTTGTTGTTTTCTTAAAGGTGTGTTATTGTGCCACTGGACCTTTGGACTAATATTGTTGTGTTGAGGCAATGTTTTCTTTGGAATTGAATCGTGGCAAAATAATATTGGGAAAATGTGGCAATTTCCTTAATCCTTTTAGAGTTTTTTCCCTTTCTGTGTCTTAGTTTTGATTCCTCAGTGTGTGATGATGTTTCCCACACAGTGGTGCTGCAGCCAACTTGCCCTGCTCCATTGTGCTGCTGGCCTCTCTTTGAACCTGTGCAGCTATAAACATGGCTAAGTGCTCTCCAGCAGAAGCAGGCTTGCAGAGGACAATACTGTGACAGGAATTTGCAGTACACTATCCCCAGCCACGCAGTGAAAGCAAAAGGGAGAGGGAGACAGGAGGCTGGATGAGGCACTTGGATACAGCTCAGTTACTACACCCTCTGGCTCTTGCACCAAATCTAAGCAAAGATGTCTGTCAGAAACACCCACAAACTACACACACATACCATCATCATCATCTGCCTCCCATGTTCCTCCAACCTCAGGCTATTCTCTCCTCCCAGCAGAGTTCAGCCAAACCTAAACAGAGAACTGATCTTTCTCTCTCTTTTAATATCGAAATGAAGCCTCTTGCTGATCTCTGTAAGCTGCTGATTTGGCTTCAAAGATTTGGCCAGCTATCTCCTCAGTATCTCCCAGAAAAACATTGTCACTGTGTGGTCAGGATAAGCTGTGTTGGGATGAAGTGCAAATGAATGCCAGTGTGGTCGTGTTTGGACAATTTAGCAAGGCTGCAGAGTAAAAACCCTCAAAGTCATCTAAACAGAGGGACTCCTAAACCTCCTGGTCTCTCACAGTCTTGACTCAGTGGCTAGATGATAGACAGTCTCTGAGATGACTTAAGAGGGATACTACTCCAGGGCAGTGGACAGCTTTGAGCACTTTATGCCATACAAATCAGCATTTTTTCCACTCTTTAAAAGCCTTAAGTTTAACTTGTCTTTTGATATGCTGAGTGCCCTGTGTGTCTCTCACATGTGTATTTTTGCAGTGCCCCTGCTCTGAGCTCCTCCTCTCCAGCCACAACTCCCCCTGAGCAGAAACCCTGCCACCCACACAGCTCAGATACCATCTTGTGCATACATACATAATATATATACACAATGTTTCAACATATACATATGCACATGTAATCTCTGGAAGATACTTTGTATCATGTATCGGCACCTACCTAAAACACTTTTAGATTGTTGAAACAAATGCACATTCTGGCTCCAATAGGAGCTATGCTGGTTTTTTGTAAGGGTTGAGACCTTCCAAGTCAGTGCAGGGTTTACTCAGATCAGAGACAGTTTCATTCAAGACTTCAATTAAGGCCTCCACAACCCTTGACTCATTTTCCACTCTCTAATTTTTCTAATAGCTGGGACAGGAGGCTGGGAACAGCACAGCCAGCTCTGCACTGCTCATTAGCTCTAGCACCGCCGCCCGCGCTGCATTTAACTTAATAATGAGGCCAAATTAACAGCAGCCCTGGCCTTGCTCCAGGTGCATTGTGGGTGAGACTGAGGGTTTTGAGGACGGCGGGGGGAGTACCTGGCCAGCTGAGAGGGTTTAGACAAAGCAAGGCAGTAATGACTGGAAATACAACATCTTAGGCCTGCCTCCTCTGTCTCTAAATGACTGTCTACTGCCACCCATTCACTCAGCCCAGCATCCACCATGTCCATTGTGCCTGTGATCTAAACGCTGCTGACTTCTCTCAAGCTTTTCTCAGCATTAATTGCCTCTGTTGAACCAAAGCACAAAAATATTAAATCCATTTGCCCTCAGAACTGGACCAGATTACACAGGAGAGCGGGTGGAGGGAACTGATATGTGCCAGAGCAGGGTACTTTGCAGGGTGGGGTAAGGTTGAGTGTGGATTGGGTGGAGACGACATGTCCTCATCTCCTGGTGTGCGGACACTATACAGCCATGGTCGTCCTCCAGCTCAACCCTGTGCCAGAGTGGGTGCTGCCAAAGGCTAAGTGTTAATGAATCCAGGCAGCCAGGGAAAGAGTACAAACAAACAAGGCCCTGAATGACAGACACTTTCTTTAGTCTATATACGCCCACACTCATGATTTATTTTTTGTTCTGCATCATGTGCTCCTTGAGCCAACTTTTTACTGCTGCATTCATAGGAAATGTCAACCAAGTCTGGCAAACACATGCCCATCAGTTACATGTATCATATATACATGTTCTTACTCAACCAACAGGTAGAGAGTGTGTTCATTTTATGCTGCAATGGAAAGAGAATCATCGGGATTGTGTTGATTAATATGTATATGTATACTGTAAGTCTTGATAGCTTTATTTCTAAATGGACTGTAGCATGACTAATATCTTTGAATCCCAGATCCTATGATAAAATATCCCCAGTTTGTGCTTCTTATTTATTACCATTATCTCCGTGTCATAGCCAAGCATTTTTCCCAAAAGAGAAATATCAAGGTGATGTTTGAAATAATTGTTGTTGACAGCGCTTACCACTTTTCTGCAGCTATTTCCAGACTCTTCTAATAATAATAGATTTATATATATTTAATTATAAAATATGTCATTTCTGGTGACCCTCTTTGTTTGGACTAGAAAACACAGTCGCAATGTGGAAAATACTTAGAGTTATTGATAATCATCTGTTATGCAGCAGATGTTTTTTAAAAAATCAGGATAGAAGAGTGAGGATTCTGGAAATACCTTTAGAACAGTGTTACCTGTTGTTAAACACTTGACAGATCAAGTGTTTACCAACAATTTATTTTTCTGAAAAACTGCAACTTAACCTTCTGACTCATATGTAATGGTAATAAGTGAGAGGCACAAACTGGAGCTATGGTAATACTAAAGTGACATTTTATTGTGATCTTGCCAATATATTGCAGTTTGGGAGGCCAGGTTTGAAAATCGTAATTAGACACAGACCCACTAAGATAGTTTTGAATGTGAGAGAAAATGCTTCTCTGAAAGCAGCATTACCTCCAGCTCTGTGCCAGGTGATGACAGCATCAGCTCCCCAGAAGCTGCTGCATGTTGTGGAGAATATGGAGTGAAGTGTTTGTTCACCTGCTGCAGGCCTGGCAGCCAATAACCTCAAACATCAGTTGCCAGTGAGGTGGTCATGTGACTTCTCTCCTGCCATCACCCTAATGTGAACCCTGACCTCGTGACAAGGTTAATTCTAATTCCCTCTGTGGAGCAGTCAGGAAACAAGTTCCCATTTTCTCACTCACACTCACTCAGTGTAGTGACAGGATGCGCTCTGTTTAGAAAACCATGCAAAAGCACAGTTTAAGACTGCTGTTATATTAGTGACTTGGCACACTTGAGACTGTTAATGCAGTGTACAAGTCAGAGGTGATGAGGGTGATGCATACATCAGGATATGATCTAGTGTATTTGTTTGTGTTACTGTAATTTATTCTGACTCACTTTAGTCAACAGTGAGGGAATGATCATGCATGAATTGAAGCTTGCTTGTATGTGGATGTACACAGATAGAAAAACACACACTGACTGCCTGCATAATTTCTTGGTACTATAAACAAAGATTTTTTTTTTTTTATGAAGAATGACAATGCTGGTGGACTCCTTGTGTAACTATGTGGGTTTGCCTGTTCTCTTAGCTGCAGACGTACATTTTCCATGACCTGGTTTTTAACTGGCAAGTAGCCTGGTACATTGTAGGTAATTGTAAAATTTTTCCCTCTGGGTAGATGTTGTTTTTTTAACCAAAGCCTTTGATATTTCAACTTTTCATTCAAGCTTTTAATGTTTCCCAACAAGATCACTCAGGAATACATTGCCACTGAGTTAAGTGTATTTGCATCCCTGGACCATATAACATATGGGTGTTTCTCATTACAATGAATACAAAACGCTTGCATAATGTATTTTGATGACTTGCAGGAAAACATAACCTAAGTCATATCCAGCACTAATAAGAATACAATTAGTGTGTTTTTCTGCTTTAGCCTTAGTGTCTAGTTGACTTTGAGTGAGTGAAACTGAGTATCATCTCTGCCAACAACTGGCTGCCCATGTTGTGAACATTATAATTTTACTAATACTTCGTTTCAATATAAATTGAATATGATTTCAGTATAGTTCTGCAATGTTTATGTACTCAGTGTATTTAAATGACTAGGAGAGTCAGTGCCCTTGGCCTATAATTTCTTCACATCCATCATCATCCCAGCACTCTGTGTGTGTGTGTGTGTGTGTGTATGTTTCTATGTGTTTAGAACAGAGCCCCTGGTGTTTGGACAAAGCAAACACACTATCATTACTGGCATGATTATGGGGCATTGAAAGTTTAAGCAAATACTCAAGAGGCTTTGTCTGTTTTTAGGACTTTTTGATATACGGATGACCACTGAAATAGCTAAAGCCCTGACAAGGCCAAGTGGAGCCTTGCTTTGTTCCCAATCCTGACCTAGCCTTCAAATGAATGTTTAAGTAACCAAGAGGGCCTGCAATCCGACTTCTCCCTAGACCACTAAAGAGCCAACTCATGTAAAGAAAAAAGGAGTGCCCTTTGACCGGAATAATTTGCACAGTGCATATCCCTCTGCATTGCACAGTGACTTTATGTTATTTGTGCTAATATTTCTGTCACTGTTCATGTAACAGTTTCTTTTGACAGATGCTGAGGGATGTAGGAGGAATGTTTCACGCCAATTTGAAAGAAGTGTCAACCCCATATTGTATGCAAGTAAACAATAATAACCTCACACAATTTCTGTGGCTGGTTGATGCTTTATCTGAAATGCATTGTGTTTGGACTACTTTTCTCATGTCAGCAGTGCAGATCCAGTATGTTTTGATGTGCTGGCATCACCTTGTGGACTCTATCCAAGGAGCTGTATTTCACCATGAATTTAGAGAAGCGATTTTTTTTTTCACTTAACATTGCAATTGGTCTATAACACAGTCAAACAATCTGGCACTCATAACAGCGTGAAGTTGGTAACTCTTTACCACCGGTACAAATAGCAAGTCAGGAGGTTTTTACTCAGCATTAAAGGACTCCCATGTCTCACTCCAAGTTAAAATAATGTTGTTCTGGATATAATCATCCAATTAGGGTGAGGGAGGCAGGACTTGGCTAGGACAAGGATCACATTTCAAAGACTTGTGTCTGCCAACCTCCACACTGATGGTAAGATAGCCAATACTTTAAGATTGTGTGCAAGTTAGAAGGAGAAAAGCATTCCTGTGTGCCTGTGTATGATCACGTGCAACTGTGTTGCTTGCTTCACCAGTGGTGTAGAAGATAATTGTCCACTGTTATCTCAAGTTCATCTTGATTATTCATGCCTTATTGCTTTTGTTGTGTTAGGTTGTGAATTAACATGATTACTTTTTTTGTGATTTGCATTATTGTTGGAGATGGCTCGTGAAGGCTTACGATTATTAATGGGACATTAATTATGTCCATATGACCATGACCCAGGAGCTGGTGTCACCTTGGTACAAACCCAGCATTTTAATACTAAATGGCAAGAAGTGACTTTTTTTCATAGAGGAGTCATACTTGGATCTACCACTACTCATCATTACTATTAACCACTGTTATCTGTCATTATTATTGATGACACCATTACCTATACAGCTGTTCCTGGTCTCTCTCTCTCTCTTTTCTCTTCTCCCCTCCCCCCACCCCCTCTTTCTCCTCCTAAACCCAATCGGTCAAGGCAGACAGCCGCCCACCCTGAACCCGGTTCTGTTGGAGGTTTCTTCCTGTTAAAAGGGAGTTTTTCCTCCCCACTGTCGCCAAGCGCTTGCTTTTTGTGGGAACTGTTGGGTTTTTGTCTATAACAAAGTAAGGTCTCGACCTTACCCTGTAAAGTGCCTCAAGATAATATATATTATGATTTGGGGCTATACAAATAAAATTGAATTGAATTGAATACTAACATACATAACTGTGTTTTTGCAGTTTAAGGGCAAAGAGCACATTTGGTCATTTACCATCTTTTAGTACAAATGGGTAGACATTAAAGGTCAGCTCTCTACTTTGTATGCTTTGAGAGAGTGTACTTGACCTTCCTCTTGTGTGTAAGAAAGTGTATGAGAGAAGAGGAGCGACGTCCTGCCACTGACACGTTTACAGGCTGCCAGGCGTGCAGAGTGCTGGGGGTGTGGCCTGATGGCAGCAGTGCTGTCTGAGTAATTACAGGCTCTCTGGTAGATATTACTAAGGTCCCAGTGATCCAGTCTCCACACAAGGCCACTCTCCCACTGTAGTTAAGGCAGCAGGGGGAAAAATCTTGACCGAAGAGAAGTCAGGGAATAAAAAAAGCAAACCTTTTCCTCCTTTCTAGTCTAATTCAACAGTACAGCTCTGTTTTCTGTGCATAGAGCTGTTTGGTTTCTGCCAGAAATATGTACCCCAGTATAGGCACTATTTTATTATCCAGCAGGGCTCCTGGTATTTTGAAAATGAGGTAAGCTCAATTACCAACAAAGGGCTCCTCTCAGGGGTCTGTCATCACACAGGGGTGAATGGGAGGGAGAGAGAGGAAAGAGAGACCCCTCTGCCTGTGCTTTGATACTACAGGATTATGGGCACAGTGGCATGAATTGTAGCCATATTTCGGCTCACAGTGTGTAGAGACCAGATGTTAAAATGACATGCAGGACAGTAGTGGAGTGGTACTCTACTTCTACTCAACAGAGGTGGAAAGAATTGCAGTGGTGCAAATTAACAGAAACCTTTGGACTATTTTAGTATCCTAAGATGTTGTTGTTTAATTGTGTTGTGATTTTATGAATTAATAAAAAATGTTATTTTTGTTTTTAAATGAATTATTTAGACTCTGTTAGACATCACTAATGTCAATAATAAATATTCTATGTAATAAAATAATAATAACTTCTATAAACTGTAGGACTGAAAAAATGCATTGCTAAATAATTTAGTATCTTAATAATACAACACTGTTTAAAGTTTCTTATTTTCATGACCAAGCCATTGTCATATCAAAAATGACATTAAGAAATAAAAAAAATAGCTTGAATACAAAAATAAAATCGTTATAATGACATAAACATGAACTTCAATAAAATTGTACTGTAAATATATATGGAATATAGAATTATACAAAAATAGAAATATGCTTTTATCTCAGAAGAAGACAAAGAGGAATTGGCCTCTCTCATCTTCACACAATAAAGATGACAATAAAATCAAATCAAAAGTAGAATAAAATAAAATATAAAAACATGTTTTCACCCCAGGAAAGGATATTGCTAGCCTTAATCTGGAAATGCAGAGAAATTTAACAACTGGCTGATTTTTGACTAAATGTTATTCAGAAGAGACAGTATTTTGAAAAAGAGAAATGGGCCAAAATAGCTCGTTATGGGTCCACCATATGTGAATGGCTCTTCCAGAGGGCAGAGGGCCTCCTGCTGTGGTGACGCAGTAGGCACCAGAGCTGTTTGGGTTCCAGTCTGTCCTAGGAGCTGCCTTACATCTCCTTGCTTCCTTATCTTAATGAACATTAACCGTTTCTGCTCTGTGTCAGCTCCGCAGCTTCAAGGAAGGGACAGGAAGAGAGAAAAAAGAGCAAGGGAGTCAGAGTAAGAGAGCAAAAGAGATAGTGAGGGAGAGAGAGAAAGAGGGCCTCTGATAGAAAATTCCTGACAGCTGATAAGAGGGAGAAGGAGATCCAGTTTACTGCACAGATAGGGTAGGAATGTGCGGCCAGATGATGATGACTGGGTCCATGACTACACTGCCCCTATCTGTGCCTGCCAAGACACATCACCACTGACTGCCTGCATGCGAGCCAGCCTCCTTGTTTCCCAGAAAAATACTGGATTCTGTGTGTTACCCCATGACTGTGCCTTTACCAGTCTCTCTGAATTTTGCACTGTAATATCATGGACCCATAATTAAGTTACTGCCATAGTGTAGTGCAGTCTGTCTAAAATCACTATTTTCACTTTTTTGTGCCTGACAGCAGAGTCTATATGTACAGCTACATAATATTGTGGTATATAAAATATTCATACATGCCAGTTGTCTAATTTTAGCATGATCAGTATGCACCGCAAACTGCAGGGCTAAATGAACCTTTCCTTGGAAACACACAATTTCATGTGAATTATTGGTCTGCTACAATAGCAACGAAATGGACATGAGAGGAAATGGAATCCAGCTCAGACAGTGTGGAGCAGAGCCAGGCAGCCAGAGAGGGCATTTTAGCTGTGCAACTGAGCTCCCAGCTTTTTAATTTACGATAAATCACAGTGAATAGATGTACCCTAAAAAGGCTTGCGTAGACGCCGTCTCTCAGTCAGAGACAGAGAGAAAGAGCGGGGTGAAGCAGATTGGGTTAGTGGGAGCCAGGGCTGTATGTGGATCAGACTCCTGCTGAGCTGTCTCCAGAGGAAATCAAACAAGCCTGTGCGGTTCATTATTTCGTCAGTCGACTCAGCAACAGAGAGCACTGGCGACACGGCCATTTACTGCGAGTCTCTACTGACCCTGCTTAGCATGGCTACAATCAGAGCAGCCAGTCAGCTGGAAAAGCTAAGGATTCACTGCCTTGGAGTGTTGCTCTGGATTTATTTCACAACAAATCCATGTTATGTTTCACTGTCTTTTCATAAACTAATGAAGTAGTTGAAATGAGGGCTAATTCTCTCAAACTTTTGACCCATAAGTTAATTTGGGAACAGAGTGAGTATCTCTTCCCAGCCGCTACCCACACACATCCCTGATGTGAGCACTAGTATTGTCACCAGGTCTTTAGACGCAGACATTTGGAAGGAGACTGAGGCGTGGGGGAGGGCTTAGAGGATCACGATCTCCTCTGTTTGTTCTCCTCTTTGAATACAAAGTCCTGTGAGTTGACCCCATCACCAGACTACCAGTAGACTTACAGTCGACAGGAAGCAGCAGCACACATACACAGCAGACCAGTACTCAACCTGTGAACTGCAATCACCTCACCTTTCAACTGACGAGAAAAGTAAGGAAGAGGAAGACATGTAGAGAGGCACGTTCTCCTGTGCACATTATGTTTTTATAGAAATCAACATGAGAGAGTGATAAAGTCCAGTAGGCTGGAAATATAAACAGTATCTGTTTTTTCTCACAAAAAACAAAAGGATTGTCTGTGAGACATACTGAGATAAAGGTGTATGTGCTAATGATGTGCAGATGATGTAACAGCATTATAGACTGAAAGGAAAGAATAGCATGAGTTCGTGATAATTTTCCATTCTTGCACATCGCTATTTATGAACAGAGAGCGCCCGACGGCTATCGGCCAGCTCAGACGCCAGTCTCCACGCTATCATCAGGGTCTGATGAAGCAGATAGCACTGGGAGCGTTCACTGCTTCACAGTGTGCAGTCGTGCGTGGCGATATGGGAGGAGTTGAGGGTGGTGGTGGCGGGGGGTATTCAGGGATGGCTAGACAGTTTGCAATCTGCTGTGAGAAAAAGACAAGAAGCATTCAATCAGCTGGTGTACAGAAGACAGAATGGCACCAGCAGAGCGCCAGCCAGCCACAGAGCTGGCCAGAGGCATAGGTCACAAATGTTATCACCCATCCTCTGGTGACATGCTAACTCTATCTCCATCATCAAGGTCAGGTCATTGTTTGCTTTGTCTGGGGCTGACTCATGGCCAGCACCCCTACTTGTTGGTAGTGGACAAACAGGCTTGGGTGGGGTATAACACCTGTAGCATTTATCAGCTTTGGACCTCAGGAAATAGTATTTATTTATAAGGAAATTGTTTATGAGGTGCACTAATATCATTTTTCTTCTAAACCAGTCAATCTACTATATATATATATATATATATATATATATATATATATATATATATATATATATATATATATATATATATATTATATATATATATATATATATATATATATATATATTTATATATTTATATATATAAGCCTCTACCAGTGCTGATAACCAGTTGGGTATTTATTAGATTAGTCAAGTCATATATTATTATCTCATTAAAAAAAAAGAAAAAAAGAAAAGGTAGCATCTGTGCACCTTTGACATATAATTATAGTTGGATGTTGTATAACAGGGTGGGGGCAAGGCAATGAGGGAGGTGCAGTGGCATGCCCTTGGTTAGCTGGCTTTCTCAGTTGCACCCCAATGACCAAAAGTGCACACTTCACTTGGCTTTTCCATATTTTCAGTTAAACATTACCGCCATTCTCTTTGTCCATTAGTCTCCAACCAAAGGCAGTGACTTTGAGTGACTACCTGTATGTGCCTGTCACACAAAACACACTCAAATGAGTCATGTGAAATATGGAAAGGTGTGATGCATTCCATCAGTCACTTTGATTTATGAATTTGAGTCTCTAGGTCATGACGTTTTAGCGGCACCAATCTAGCATGGGAGAGAGTTCCCAAGTTTGCTGAATAGCTTCCCACTGAGACAGATGGCTAAACTGTGACTGATGAGATGTCTGAGTTTGTTGAGGCACAGTTTTAAAATGTGTGAATCAGCTAATTGCACTGATAATTATAATGGAGGGCTTGCTGTACAGAATCAGAGAATGCCATAAACCAGCACTGCTGTGTTTGTGCCTGGCAGAGCTGAGCCAGTCTGAGCTGGCACAGTCGTAAAAAGAGCTAAAGGAATGCCAGCATAGGATCACAGTGGAGGAAAGGAAAACTCACAAAAGTGTGGTCACCACAGTGCTGTGTCAGGAGATATGGCATAGACAACAAAAGAGTCATTTCACTCATTTTTGTGTTTGCTTTGTTTTTGGGCAGTACCTGTGAGTTAAATGTTTGTACAGACATTACATGTGACTAATTTTATTGTACAGCTGCTTTGCATGCTTGTTTTGAATGCTTGACATAGGGATCTCAATGTGAAACTCAAGGATTTTGCTTTACACATGAGCTTCTGTAATAAACAATAAATAAATAAGTAACAAGCGTCATCCACAATTTTACAGGTGTGGTAACTAAAAGCATATCATTACCCCCCAGTGAGGTACACAAGTTTTTGAAAAATTCCACTGTCTCTCCACGGTGTTCATAACTTGACATCTAAGTGTAACTGCAGGAATCCTGGAGCCACATGGAAGTGGAGTGTAAGATGATCTGGAGTCATAATGGCTGTCATACTGTGCATGAGGAGCTTAAAGCTGGGACCAACCATTCAACAGCATGCTTCCAGTTTTGTAACATATCGGGGAATTCTCAGTAGGAGATTCATTCCAATGTAGTTCTTTCAAAATGTGGTCATCATGGAAAATAACAAAGACAAAGTTGCAACAATAGCACATGGAGCAAAGGCCGACAGGATGCCGCTAAACTCTTTCCTTAACAAACAAGTCATTCCCTTATTTTTTTTAAGAAAAACATATAACTGAGTCATCTTAGACCAATGGCAGATAATATTGTAAATGGATTTTTGTCCTTCATTGTTATTTACAGCAATTTTAGCCACAGAGAAGAGAAGAAGTTCAATGCAGAATATCAAGGGTAAAAACAATGGTTCACTATTCCACTAGTGCCATAACTTTTTAAAAGTTTCTGTAATAAAACATTTTCATTCAGCTTGATTATTGATTCCACAGTATCCTCCAGGCATACACATGTATTTCAACTACATGTTATTAAATAAATCAACCATGCCCAGTGATCACAGTGACATCTTGTCCTTCATTCCTTTGGTGTGCTATAACAGGGTGTATGATTGTGTTGGTATTGGCATGAGTCCTTGTCTGTATTTGTGAGTGTTTCTGCCTTTCAGAAAGCACACTTGATCATGATTGTGTAACTCTGCAGCACAGAGGCAAGAATATTAAAAGCAGATGTGGCCTCTTAACTTGAGAATTGGGGGGGGGGGGTCTTGAAGGGGGTGGTTTGGGTTCTGGGCAAAACATTCCCCATTATTGATTGCTGATCCTCTGGTATGTTTGGGCTATCAGCAGGGTTTCTAAGGGCGAAGATGATAAATCGTAATGGTAGGGGGAAGTTTTAGATGGTTAAAAGAGAACAGAAAACATAATTCCTAAGAAGATATGGGAATTTAAGAGTTCCTGCTTTTTTATAGCAATTGATAGTAAACTTGCTCCATTTGAATTGTAGGCCAAGACTATTAACAGGCTTTCCAAAACTGACACCCCACCATTCTATGAATCACTCATGACTTCTGATAATCGTACCACCACCTTTGCCACCCTTAGCCACACACACATACACACACACACACACACACACACACACGCATGCATGCGCACACACACACACACACACACACACACACACACACACACACACAAAGCCTTCACCTCCTCCACCTTTCACTCCACACAATTCATTATTGCAGGATACTCTGTCACTCTTGTGCCTCAGACACACAAGCAGGTACACATACCCGCATTGTCTCAGTGCGACAGTGGAAACAACACTGTTTGAGACATGTTTTATCTGTGGCAGGTTGCAGTGTGAGGGATGGAAAGAAGAAAAACTTCCTTGTGAAAGTAGGAATGTAAAGTATTCCACACAATGCCACACTGCTGCAATTACTCCAGAGCCTGGTACCAAGCCAAACAATGAGAGGACAGCTCATGGTGTTGAGAGAGAGAGCAGCTCAACTCCCATCTTAGACCCCGTCCTAGCCCTCTCTATACAGTAACATTGTTTCACAGACATCTACATGAAAGCCTGCTGTGTCCAAAATGAATGTTATTCCATCTGGTATTTAGATCAGTTGGTTTCAAAACATCATAATCCAGTAAAACCTTGCCTTACATTGCAATGTGTCTTTGCAGAATGGTTGTGTTGAGAGACAGAGAAACATTGTGCATGAATGTGCTTTGTGCACATGTATGTGAGGTAATGCATGTGCACATGAATATGTTAGTATGTATTAACTGTCCCCTGGATTTCCATTGCTCTCTGTTCTTTCTGCTCACCATGCTGACTGATATTTTTCACTCTCACTTGGCAATTAAGTGGCGCAGTCCTCCTCTGTAAAAAGAGACAGAAAAGAAAAGAGGTGAGATTAGCCAGGCTGGCGGGAGGGGGAGAGGAGGGGTGAGGGATGTGGGAAGGGAGCTTGCTGCTGCCAGAGTGTCTGCCTCCCCAGGCCTTGTCCACTGCCGCCAAGAGCCGCCTGCCCTCCCGCCGCTGTTATCAGCTGGCTCAGCAGCGGCAAAGAAACAGCTAAACAAGGCAGTGTTTATCTGTGCAGACTGTATTCACTGCACATCCCAGCCGCTGGGTTGCGGCACCACTCAAATCTGCCCGGCTCTGCAAAGAAAGGGTCAGCCGACCTGCTCTCAAAAACAGTCTGCATAGAGGTGCCAGGGGCACAGATCAATAGGCAACAGTGTCCCAGCTCTACAACAACCCAACAATCCCACCTCTCCATGTCAGCCTCTCACAAAACCCTCTCTCATCCACTTTCAGAACAGATGTATCCCTGAATTTGAAATATTGAGGAACTATCATCTGGAGGTGCATTACTGAAGAATGAGCCTGGTTTGCCCTCCATCAAAATTAATGTAGCTGATTCATTAAATCAAAAGCAAAATGCTGAATTGTCATGTAAATCAGACCATTTTATCCAGAACTTCTGATGCAGCTGTGTTGTACTGGCTACCATTTCATTTTGTGATTGGTTGTAGAATTAATAACCAATATTTTAAGGAAATTAATAATTCAGTTTAATTTTTTTGTATTGTTGCCAAACAAAGAAACATGGCACTGCAGAAAGTTAGGTGTGGTCTGCTGACATGCTGAATTCTTATTCCTTATTTTCAATAATTATTAGTCGCACAAAACTCAGAATCTAGGGCCTGCCCAGAGGGCGGCTCAGATATGCAGGATCTGTAAGCACTCTCTCGCTCTTCTCACACGCACAAGCATGCACACACAAAACCATCCTTCTCTTATCTGTGGGCTGAGGAGCCCTGACTCCAGCTTGTGCAGACAGTGCTATCTAACTGGGCCATGTCTCTGTATACACAAGGAAATCACCTACTCCTCATGAAGAAATGAAATCTGCTTCAGACATCCTGGCCCTGAGCTAAGAAAAAAAGGAAAAAAACACATTTTGAAAGGCTAATTCAGCTTGAGACAAGTCACACACAAAGCCTTGTTGAAAAAAACAAAAAAAAAAACATAAAAACACTTTTGTCTTGTATTAGGAAAAATCCCTCTTATTTCTTCGAGCATGTTAAGGACAATGTCTTTGTTGTGGTTTATGCCGCCTTGGCCCCTGTCCCAGGCCATTTATCTTTGAAGCATAACAGAAGTAGTTGCATTTCATTCAGACCTTTCTCTGGATGAGCTGGTTTAGTCTTTCTCTATTCTTGGTCATGGCAGTGATGTGCTCAGAGTAAAATGGGTTAGAGTCACAGTGTTGAGGTTGTGGCTCTGTTTGAGATTGACACAGACAGAGTGACAGATAGGTAGAGCAGAGCAGACAGCAAAGTGCTGGAGGCAAGAAGTCAGAAGTCAGAGGTCATGGGGAAGTGAGGACAGCTTGACCTCTCAACAGGACAAACTGTTCAGTGGTGTTGACTTAACATTGCCCAGACGCTGGCGTGGTTCTCGCCTTCCATTTTAGCTGACCTGTCCCAAGTGCTCACCACAGGAGTGATCAGCAAGATTCCTCATAATAACCCAATGCGAGACCCAACACAGTGGGAGTTCTTTGACACTGATACTCCCAGGATCCTCAGTGGCAGAATATGCTGACTTATCAACACCACTTGATGAAACACACGTTTGGGATTCCTGGAGAGTGTTTGGCGTTTCCATGCCAGTCAGCCTCATCACTACAGGAGGTGTCACAGCTCTCACAGCTCCAGCATAGCTACGAATTAAACACTCTGCTGCATTTCAACCCTGTGGACTTAGTGGAGGAAGAAGATGTCCTGTCCAGTACTGTTTTGCAGTTATGTATTTATTCATGAATACCATAAAAACCTAACTTGAATATTTATCAGAAAAGTTAGAGATGAGGCTTGTTTAGGGTTTGTAAAGTAAATGTGTATAAAAAGCACAACATCATATATTTTCGTTAGGCACTCCACCAGTAAACAACAGGATGAGAACCAGCCACTTGTTTCGTTTTTGGGAACCATGAGGGGGAAGTTAGTTAGTTTGTGTTTACAAAACAGACAAAACAGTCTGAGAGTCTTGCCCCATGAATAATTGATGATTATTCAAAAGATGACTCACATTAGTGGTTTATATGGTAATGAATCATTTTCTCGTTGTGGAGCTATGCAGAGAATTAGGCCTGGGTCTCTTCCCTGCCTCTGGCTAGAAAGAAGTTACAGAGGCCCTATACAGATATGCACACACAGGCTTCAAGAAGCCTCCAGTGCAGGGGACAGGAAGTATTGGGCCAAAATTTCAAGGATGGTGACAGGATGGCTGAGCTGTCCAACCAATTGGGCAAGTTGGCCTAGAATACAATATATAGCCTTAATCGTATTATCAGGAAAATAGCCCTTTGGTTAATGTGTCCAGACACAAGTTTGGTGTTTGAAAATGACTAGCAAATATGATAAACGGTACGAGTCAAAAGTTTTGACACACCTTCCCGTTCACTTGAATGGGACAGTTATCCAGTCCAGTAGTTGTACAAGATAATAGACATAAACAGAAATTACAATAGACATTGTGTAGTGTCTCACATCTGAAGCACATTTTGTCAATCTTGTCATATATTTCCAAATCTTGCCCATCTGTATCTCTGGCCTTTTTGACTTCAGAGAAGTGTCATATCCCCAGTGCTCATCATCATTTCTGTCTGAATATGGCCTGAGTGACACGGCGGGTGTCTCTATCTTGTTTTAGAGAGGAGGGCTAATTTTTTACCACTGGTTTGGAAAACACTGGGCTGCAATCTTTTGGAGAAAAGATGGTTCTAATTACAGATCTCTCCCTTCTCTTTCTCTCAGTGTTTCAGCTGTTGTGTGGATTGTTTTGAGTTTAGACACAAAACTCAGCCATTTCAAAGAGTTTTGTAATTCTGTACACAAGATCCTGGAGAAATAGACTCACAGAAAGAAGTAAAGAGGATAGTTGGTTCCGTGCAGCAGCTCAGCTTCAAGCTGCTCATGAAACAACATCTGCAGCGGCGCACCAAGCCAATGATAATGTTGTGTTTAAGCGATAATGGCTGTTTTCACAAGTGTCAATTTGAGATTATGATGTACTGCTCTAAACTATGATGGACGAGTGTATGTTATGAAAAATCAGTTGCTGTTATTTCATGCAGGGGTCAGCGTTTTGTGGACCACCAAACATGATGAAGTACCTCCAGAAGCATACACTCGCGTCTGGCAGCTGTCATTGTATGGTAAAAAGTTACATTCATACCAAACTAAACCCACAGACAAAGATGGTGGATTAGAGGCTTCCAGGTCCCACAAGGGCCAGTTTAAAAGCTGTCCTTCATGGAGGATGATTGGAAAAATATGTGGAAAGAGAGAAATCAGAGCGGCTGTGGAATAAGAGTAGGGGAGAGAGAGGTAAAAAGACTGAGGTGGAGGGATTGCAGGAGAGAGGAAGGAAAGAGGGAATGCAGGATTAGAGGCTAAGAGCAGTGTGGAGAAAGGGATCAGAGGCAGTGGGAGTAAAAAGAGAGAATGAGACATAGCGGAGGAGAAGGCGTCTGCATCCGCCAGCAGTCCATGGTTGTCAGTGGCAGGGCCTCTCTCCCAGCACCAGGGGCTCCAGGGCTGTGGCCACATAATGAAGGCTTGTTTGAGTTCACATTCAAACATCACAGAGAGCGCCTGGAAAAACAGTGCCCCACGGGCTACTTTTATTAACCCAGCTAGGATTCCCAGCCTTCAACCCTGTGCCAAAAGGCTTCCTCATTTCTCATCCACACACACACACACATACACACTGTCTGTCTGGTTAAAACTTTGTCATGCTCAGCCTGGAACCTATAGCAGTTTAGCTGTGTCTCTGATGATGTTGGAGACTCTCCTCTGTCTCCCGGCTGTGAGAAAATTAGCAAAGCTGTTTTCACAAGCAAAGTTAATTGAGAATGAGACTGTTGCACAAGATAGGGTTCAGTGCTATTAGACTTTTGGCTGTTTCTGTCTCATGCAGAAGCTCCTCTGACTACTCTGCTGTTTGTCTTTTCTCTTTTTCTACCTCTCTGTCATAACACACACAGCCCAGCTGAATGATGGCCCAGTTGAGATTCACTGGGGAGGTTATTTGACTCAGGATTTTCCGATAATACGATTTGAAGCATGCTTGCAACAGATAGTGGTTTTGTGGTGAAGGAAAGGAGTGTGCAATCCTGCTTCTGTATTTAAAATACAGCAGCCATTTGTGACAGCAGTGTTAAGCTGTATTTCTGTTGGTGCTACCAAGATAATTCTGGTTCTCTATTACTGCTGCAGGAACAGACCATGTAGGAACTGACTTATACAATTTTTTGGGAGGTGCAGTGATCAGTTTCCCTCTCACAAATCCTTGGGATTGTATTAGAAAAACACGGCTTTGTTTCAACTTGACCTGTATTAATTTTTGAAAATACCTCTCTCAGCTGGCTGCTGGCTTTGTTGTTAATTAGTTAACTTGGAGTTGCACTGTAATGACATTTAACCAAGGGAACTGGTTGAAATGCAGCATGGGATAGAAGTCCCATGCTTTTTTCCCAGGGTTGCCTGTTTGAGGGGGCCCGTCTATCCTTTGGACTTGCACAAATCCCCTTAAAACCCCTGGAGTCACTGAGGGTGTATCAGGCCCCTGGATCTGCTGTGTGCAAGGCTGGGTGACGGGCTGTGGTCTGGAGCCAGCCAGGGGGAGAGGACAGCTACTGTGAGGGCGCCCGGAGAGCTGGGAGTCACTCAGCCACAGAAACCCTGTGTTTGTGTATGGAGCGCAGCGCTCTTATCTCCCGCCTGTACTGACGCCACACTCTTCCTGTTTCAAATCTTTACTGCTGATTTTCTCTTCACTCTTGCCTCAGCCCCAACCAGTCCTGTTGTTTTTTGGTGTTCTTGTTCTTTTTAATGGAGATTAGATAGAGCTGTTGTGGTGACAAAAGAGACAGAAGCATTGCTGGTTTGAATGCACATATAAGCAACAAAATATTAGCCTGTTTTAAGATTTTTAAAGAAGTTCTTTATTTCAGTTAATCTCAAAATGTTTTAGTTTGGATGTTGAAATGACACAAAAAACTTCACTCTGTTTATGTTTTTTAATATAGAGATGGCCATGGAAAAAGAGATGCATTTAAATCATGAGATGATATTAAGTATTTGAAATGCTTATTACAGTTTAGTAAGACCTAAAAAGTTAAGAGGAACACAGAAATTAATTTAAAATTAGAATATAATCTAATAACCTTGATCTCATTTTCATAGTTTAAGTCATCATTGCTGTTGTTTTACATACCAGATTAATTGCTAAGCCATAGATTGATGGGGTCTCCACACAGCTTTTTAACAATGCATGGTACATCACATGGTTTTATAGTCCAGTTTAACTCAGTTATCTTAGAAGTGAAAATGAAAGTGAATGAACTTGAAATATCCACCACAGTTTTCCATTACATTGTAAAACTGCACTACAGTTATATATAGTAGATCAAAGTTCAAAATGGAGGTAACTCTGCAACATGAAGAGCAATAAATAGTTACAATGGATAGATGTTTTTTTTTATTTATTTTGACATTCACCTTTTAAACAAAGTTGTCAAATTGTAAGTGATCCATTCCCCTCATTGCACACCTAGTGCTAACTCATACTCTATAGACAATAATGAGCCAACAGAAATGTGTATGGTAAGTTGTTTGTGCCAAACAGAATTAAAATATAGAATGTGCTCCCTTAGCCTCCTTATGCTGTTTCTCTCCATCTATGTTTGCTTCTCAGTCCCTGGTAGCCATGAAAACCCTATAGTGCTGTGCAAGTTTCATGGCAATCAGTAGCCTACAATTGACTTTAGGCCTGGTAAAATGGTGAATGGTCTCTGCACTTATTGATTTTACATAAACTGAAAGGCACGTATGAAAAACTCAGCAGCTGGTGTCTGCTGTTTCAGCAAGGTTAATTTTTTTTCCATCAGTTGTCATGTAACACTAAAATTAAATGCACTGAAAACATTGCTAGAAAGTAGACAGTATGTGGCCAACTTCTAAATAATTATGGCCGTATATCTTTCTAAGTTACTGAATGCCTATCAGTATCTAGAGTATTTAGTTCGTGTATGAATGAACTACATAGTCACTGATAGGGACTAAATGAAAATGATAGGTTAATATCCATGGTGGTATAATGAGATGCCAGGTAAAAAAAAAGGAAAAAAAGAATGTTCTCGGGGGAACAGCCTTAATTGGTGTCTCAAAAAGTATTGAGCTAGTAGCTGCTTCAAGTCCATAGCTCATACAGTCTACACTGCATTTTTGCAATTTTTGCATTTGGATTCCTCTGTTTGCTTTTAGTGTTTAGCGATGTAACGCTAAAAGGTAATTTTATATTGCATAATTTGCGTACAAAACAGGTCTAGTAACCGTGGTGAGGCATTTATCTTTCTTCTCCTGCTTTACAAAATCAAAAACAGCCATCTAAAACACATAAACACTGAAAGAGCTCCATAACAGTCCTGTACTTGGTATTTGCAAGCGTCACTACCAGTCTTCCTCTCCCCTGTCTGGCCTGCCCGGCTGCCTGGATGGCCGATTTTGATGGCGCCAAGCGCTCTGAAACTCTGCCGTAATCAGGAACAGCGAGGGGCAGTCTCTATCACAGAGAGTTTCTTTCCTTTTCCTTTGTTTTCCACAGATTTCCTTCCTCGTTTTCTTAGATATTCTCTCCCCACTGATGTAAGTCCAAACACAGGCCTATTTAGAAAGTAAACAGATGAATGAGGGGAGGTTCTGGGCCTGGCGTCCATGGAGTCAGGCGCAGAGCGGAGACGTCTCGCTCCACCCGCCCTGTGCTGACACAGCCTGTAAATATACAGCATGACAAATGGCATGGCTCTGCAGCAGTCCCCCAGCCAATCTCTGCCAAGCAGGCCTGATGCCGGAGAGGCTAGCCGACAGGCCGTGTCTGATTCACTGTCACAAGAGACACATTGTTTACAGGACAGAGAGACACTGTAGCACAAACACTAATACCCCTCGAGTGGGTGACACATTGGGAAAACCCTTGGTTTGTGGCTCCAGAGTTGGCCTCAAGGAGAACATTGCAATGAGAAGTTTATTACAGCTCCTTCTTGAAAAGTACATTATACTGTGTATATCCTGCTGATCTATTAATTTCCCACACTCCAACTTTTTCCTCAGCTGTCTTAAGATCTCTCCAGAGACCATGTTTAGATCAGACACCGTTTGGTTGTTCGAGTTTGGCTTCCACCAAACGTGTGTGTCAGACTGTGATTGCAATCATATATTTTCACCATGGCAAATTTATTTTCATGCTTCTCTGAAAAGGACATCCTCTTGGGGAAAATCCATCTCATGAGAACTCATAATAACAAACTCCATGTATGTTAGTCTCACTTTTGGCAGTAACATTGTCTATCATGCTTACTGTGGTTGTGTGATAACTCTAAATATCTAAGTAAAAGGCCATACATGGGGAAAGTATTGAGATGGTGATGGAGATGAACTGTTTTGGAGGTAAGGTTTAGAGAAAGGAATGTCTTTGAGGAGGAGGGGGGTGAGGGGAAGGAGAGAGTGTGGAGGCCCCTTGGGGAACAGCTCAGTTTGACCTCTAAGGATAGACCTGAAAACTGAAATGGCCACACTCTTTCCGGCTATGCTCTCTACCAGGATTTCCTTCCCTTCTCCAGGCCGACATCTACTGAAGCACCAGGGACATGGGCCACACTCGGCCACCTATTGTGAGGAGGCTTACTAGCTGAGGTCACACAGGGAGTCTGTGAGCGCCAGACTGGCAGGCGATCCACAGTTTCCTCCAAGATAGGAGATCAAGTAAATCAGAGTTAGAAGTCTTTACCCTTTAAGAGTCCTAATGACCACTGCTCCTTTCCCCGCCGCACACAGCTATGTCTGAGATGTGGAGCATTATGAAGATGGTATTTTGTGCTATCATCCGTTTTTCATCGACTGGCTCTCCTTTCAGCAAACATGATATCATCCTGGTATCATGGCTAACTTAATGCAGCCAGTATTAGTGTTGTGTTATGTAGCATTAGCATATAGACTGGAGCTCCATTAGTCATGCTCTGGACTTATGCCCCACATGGATACTGTGTTACCTCTTAAGAGGATCCATTTTTCACAGGCTGCCGAGGGCTATAAAGACAAGAGACAAACCAATTGATTTTAATTCGTTGGCTGTGTCAGGGGAGCCTGTTGTAATAGACACATGGAGATTCATCTCCCAAAGCACTAGTAATGACAAGATTGTAATGACAACTTGCTGATCAGGACAGAGCTTCTGCTGTTGGGACAAGAGAGCACTGCTAGTTTCTAACCACACTGTATAGTTGTCTCCAGATCTCTGGATAAAACATACATGAAGACAGAAACAACTTGAAGATCTTCAGAAGCCTTCTTGACAGTGAAGAGATGACACATTTCATATTGGGTATTTGCAGATTACAGTAATTTCTGTATAGATTTGTGTCAGTGACCAACTCAATCTACAGGATCATTCTCAGATTATCTACATTTTAGACCCCAAAATCAGGCATATTTGATATGATCACAACACCTCTGATAGGTATGAGGCTCTGTTAGGAGGCAAGGGATTTAAATTTAAATATTTTCCACCTTACAGGCTAGCACATAAAAACAAGCAATTGTCAGTTCCCTGAACCCATTAAATCCAGATTACAGTGTTGTGTCATTAACATGCAGCCTTTAGTCATTACATAATGTGCACTGCAACAAAAGATGTGATGAAATCAATTTAATCATACTCAAAAGAGTTTAAGCCATGTTTAACACTTGATCTGTGAAGATATCACATTAAACAATTGTCAGTGATAAGTATGTGTTCTTAACAGACACAAGACAGAAAAGACCTTTCCTTCCAATCTTGAAAAATTGTCTTAGGCTCTCAAATCCAGGCTAATATCCTTTGTTGTGTGCATTGCACGAAGTATCAGTTCACAGTACAATCTTGGTGGATCTGCTGAGTTAGTCATTTGCCATGGCACATTAAATTTCGCTTATCTGTAATGTGTAACTGAGCCACAGGTACATTAGGAATTTTCAAACCTGCTGTTGGCCTTCTCAACAATGTGTTCCTTCTCAAGCTTAAAGGACTCACAGGGATCATTTGCTCACTTCCTCTCACTCTGCCTCACTCTGAGGCTTACACAGGTCCAGGATACACTGGAGCTGCCTTGTTTTCAGTCTATGATTCAATGCCTCCTGTTCTCCTCTCTTATTGATTTACTTCATGGGGCCGGTAGTGGAAGTGTAGCATCGGGGACTGTAATTAGCCTTCCTGTGTCGGACTCAACAAGTGGCTCTTACAAGTGACTCTTCAGGGAGGACCCAAGCCAAGGTAGTGCTTTGGCAGAGTAGAAAGTGTGCCCTCTGTGCACAATTAAATCATCATTGGGGAAAGACAGGGTCACAGAGCTGACCCTGCTGCACCAGCACGGCTTAAATCACACTGTCCCTGGGTGAAGAGAGACAGTACATGATACATAATGAAAACAACATGTTTCTTTAGGCATGGCTGCTGTCTCAGTTTTGCATAGTCTGTTTGAAGAAGCTCACCAAAATATTTGAGCTACATGTGGGAAATCAAGTGTATATATAGAACTATCTGAGGATGGTTGTCCCACAAGGCAGCAGAGGTTCTCTGCATCTTATGTCTGGGAGCTATATGGTTTGCTTGTCCTCTGACCACAGCCAGAGAGACAGAGCAGGCCTTACACTGTTAGCGATAGTGAATTGGCCATAATCATTATCAGCTCTGTGGTAGTGAGTGGCTCCCACTCTGTACAGGCGGCTCCATGTCTGACCTGTCTGTGGTGTGGCAAGGCTCTGCTCAGTGGGAGAACTAAATACTGAGGGTTGGGGTCACTCAGTGTCTGCTGCCTCTCTTGAATATCTGCATGCCATTAACAGCAATGGCCCTGATGAAATGTTCTTCCTGAGCTGGCCTTGTCTGAGCTCCTTTGCTTCGGCTGGAGGTGCCTGTGGCCCCTGGTCTTGAGGCACTTGTCTATTTTGGGAGGTCATTTGGAGCCGGACACTCTGTCTCCCCGATGCAGCCTGACTCCTGATACTGCTATCAACTGCCGGCTTTTAACAGGGAGCCATGGCAATTTACTAGAGTGACGCCAAGCAAAGCAGTTATCAGGACCCTAACACCAGATTAGCTGGTTGGTCTTCTAATGAGCATCCTTGAACAGGGAAATGGGGGGGGGGGGGCTCACAGAGCATAATAATAACACTATTATCGATGGTCCTGACAGAACAGGAAATACTCCACAAAATGAGCCATCTAAGAGAAATGTAAATCATTATCAAGTTAAAGATGCACAGTGGCCTTAGAAACTGAAGGATACCATTTACTTTTGTAGATGTCTGTGTGGAAGAACTGTTACATTTTAGGGGGCCTTTTTCTCTTTTATTCAAAGATGGACAGCAGAGAGGGGATGTCTGAAGCATCAAATAACAGGTCCTTTCAAAGAAAAAACAATTTTCTAAAGAAGATAACTGGTCTGACTGTATTTGAAATGTATGAATGTATTCTGCGGTTATGAGGTCTGTTATTATAGAAGTCTGTTATTTCACTCGCTTTATTGACAAATTATTTAATATTGAACATCTAGTCCTCTTACTATTCACATATTGAGATGAAACAATCTCAGTTGACTGATTCATCAGTCAATTCACAGATTGTCTGATAATCAATTAATTGTTCAAAGTCATACTTTGGTTGCAGCTTCTCAAATGTGAGGATTTGCAGCAGCTTTCTCTGTTTTGTATCATTGTACATTGAAGCTCTTTGGTTTTGGGACTTGGTCAAACAAAACAACAATTCAAAGACGTCAACTTGGGCTTTGAGAACTTATTTGCGTTTGTTACTACTTTGTGTTATTTTGTTTGTTGTATTTTCCTGCTTTTGATAGGAGCTACTACTTGATCTGATAGAGATCTGATAGTGGAGCAAAGCAAAGGGCGACAACAATGTTCTGAAGAACTTGAAAACTGTACACAGATGAAAGGCACCCATGAGTTTGTCTGACCCTGGGTGAGTAGTAAAAATAGTAAAACTCAACCACAACTGAACCTAACTGAAACTCCAGCAGATGTTTTACATGTGCACATCAAACTATGATGAGAAAACAGCAACAGATCTCTCCCACCTCTTCTGTTTGCCATTCAAATCTGGAGTGAATGACTCCAGTCTCTGCCATTAAGTGTGGCGACTCAGTTTTAAACTGGACTCTGTGGCCTGCCCAGCCCTGGTCTCTGTAAATGAAGTTAGAAATCATAAAACGGGTCTGTGTAGGGGTGATGTCATACTTGGCATAGTGTTTCACTGTGGATTTTAGGAGGGTTAGATTTACTAGCATTCGGGAAAGTGCCTGTGCTCTCTGTAGTGTTTCCCCTGCCCCCTCCCGACTTCATGCAATATACTGCCACTGTTGGTGCAGAGCAGTAAAAACAGATATATAAGAGAACCTCACAGAATTTAAACCAAAACCACTGAACAGTGTTTTCAAGCAGGATTGAAGTTTGTTGTTCTCCAAATACCATGCTCCATTTTGTCAAGCATAAACATGAAAATAATGAGTTGAGACTAATGTGAATGGAGAGAATATAAATTTTGCAGAGCATTTGCATGTGAATATTATGTCAATGTAGGTGTACGAAATCTTCCTGAGGAGTGAAAATGTTCTTACTGCCTGCTGGTTTTGGCTCGAGTGCTCCTCTTCTGGAACAGTGTTTTCATTTTTACAAGGTGTGCATGGAGGGCCACAGGCAGTCCAACATTAAATTTATGAATGCATTATGTACATTTAGACAGTTCAAATGACCTGAGTGCAAATATGCAGCCAATTATAATTCTGTGGTAGTTATAATTTCGTAATTGTAGTCAGCTCCTTTTTACAGCAGCATATTAAAAATACAGCAATGGTATACATTTCAATGAGTGTGCTGTTAAGTGTGGGCTTGATAGAGGCAGTTTGCAACAGGAAAGTCCCCTGTGAATAGTTTGGACCCTTGGGGCAAGATGGCGCCCATACAAGAGAACCTCTAGCACCACTTGGATCTGGCAGCCAGTGATTATGTTTCATATTGGCATAAAGCGTCCAACCACATGGAGATGTTCCAAAACAATAATAAGAAGGGTGGGGGTTGTATTGGGCTGAGACAGGGTGTGGCTCCCACCACAGATTTTGTTACCTTTGCTCTTAGACACGCCTCTAATTTGCAGTCAAGAGAAATGTAAGTGATTAAGGCAAAATCACACTGGCAGAGACAATTCAATTAATCTCTTGTCTAGATCATTCAATGAAAAAATGCTGACAGAAAGAGTCTTATTGTCACAATGTTGGTGAGTTTCATTGCCAAAGCTCTGCTGACTGAAGCCAGAGATGCACATAATGTATATGACATCACAAGAAAGAAGAAAACAACAAGAAAATTTTTAGGATTTTTCTTTGGATGGGATGCAGTCTACATAGTCATTCCAGTTCCTAACACCCTACTGTAAACAGCAGATGTTATTATTATTGTTATTTCTTATAGTGTGTGTGTGTGTGTGTGTGTGTGTGTCTGTGTGTGTGTATTTGTGTGTCTGTGTGTGGACTGTGGACTATGACCAAGATTGTGTGCTGATCATGTAATGCTCATGTGGCTGGTTGTGACTCCATCCCCAGACTTTAATCTAAGTTTGTATTTGTAGTCTTTGAGGTGTGGATTAGTGGGAGTGTTGAGTCAGGCCCAGACGAGGGCCCAGGAGGTCAGCCCGGAGAGAGGCCCATGTAAGCAGGCTCCAGTGCTGCTGAATGGGCCGATAATGGCCTGGATCAGAAGGAATGTGTTCATGGAGCCTTGCTACTGACAGCCGGCCCCTGGGGACATGAATTACTCTAACTGATACAAAAAGAAGATGACAAAAACACTGCCCCAGGCACTGTCTCCTTGGACTCCTTGTCTCCAACACAGCTAAATGAATCAAATTGCCTCCAATTAGAGATTTAACTATACTTCTTTCCCCTCGGCTGTTCCATTTTCTCTCCCTGCAGTTTCATGATACAAAAACACTGCACTCACTGCATCACTATAGTTAAAAAACACAGACAATGGATAAGCTTTGTAATGTTTACACAAGTGTTATTGATTTGTATGTTTTATTTCTGATTTTGCAAAGAAATGGTTATATAACTAATTATCTTGTGTGTTGGAGAAAAGCAGCCTTGAACTGCAATAAACAGGCAATACAGTGAGCTGACTGTCTTATTATCTTCAACTAGTTCAGTTTTGGGCTTAAAGATGTTATGTTTCTACATACAGAGTGCATTGGAAGCTGACTTTCCATAAACCGCACCTCTCTTAAGTGCCCTTAACTCCTAAAACTGCCACTCATCCATAGTTTGAGTACTTTGGAAATTTTAACCACACTGCAATCTCTGCAATGCCTTGATCCTCAAGAGCCCTGTCAGTCAGGGTTCACTCTTATTTCATCCGTCTGTACTTCACCACATATGTTGTAAAATATTTTGTATCCATGAATCATTAATTCTGTTTATTTCACTGGTTTCTTTTGATTTAGCTTAGCCCTTTAGTATACTTTGAAATCACTTATGTTTCTACTGCATAGTTTGCCAGTTTCCATGATGAGTTAATATTACTTGGCACAATTTATGAGCCATATTCAAATGCTGCCATGAAATAAGAAGATAAGGAGCTGCCATAAGAACATTAGATAGCCTACATTTGGTTAATTATAACCACAACATTTATCTTGCCAATTTACCAATATCAAGTCAGGAAAAAGACCAGATATCACACTTTATATGCTTAAAAAATTAAGAAATGTGAAACAGTAATGTAAGAAAAATAATTAAATGTTAATTTATACAATTTAATTTAGTTACTTAAATAATAGTTGCAGTGAACATTAAATGATAGTCTTTCCTTGTTATATAAAATGACTTATTTTTTTATGTCTGTTACATGTCCCATTAAGCTGCATCAATTTTGTTATTTTATCATTATTACCATAGTGACATTGTTGTACAGAGTGTCTCTGTATGTGAGCAAATTGTTCTTAGATACATTTGCTATCGTTTCAGTTTTTTACATGGATTCAATCATACAAGGAAGTCTAACATTCCTGTTTTCACCAAAGAGGACATTAACACAATTAGGGAACCAGAGAACTGAGATCACCTACAAATAAACTGCAAATTAATCAGATCCATTTTTCATCACCACAAATCTGCCACTGAACATGTTCTCTTCCAAACCAGTTCCCCTAACCTAATTAAGCAGATGAGTTATGTGTAATGCGGATTCCCTCACAGGTCAATGCTTTTAATGACTTTGTTCATGTTGGCTCCAGTATCTCTGTTTTAACTGCAGCATCACCTTAGTTCCCAACAGAACATGATATAATTAAGATGGTATGCTAAATTTCAATCATGGGATTTAATCTGGATTAGAAACCTGGTTCGAATACAGTCAGTTACAGACATGAAGTTGTGGTGGTAAATCTGTAATAAAAAGGCTCACAAACTAGAGAGTGTCTTTCTTAGTTTTATTACCACACTTGCTAGTGGGGCTTTTACAATCTCACAAAGTTTCAAACAGCAAGAGCCATCATCTCTTTCTCAGTTACTTTATACACAGTTATGACATGATGCGCTCGAACAAATTACAATAAGAAATCAGACTTTGCAGCTGTGTCTTGATACATTTGATACATTAGGTAGACCTAATGCCTTGCATACCTCTTTAATGAATTGCTTGATGACATACAGGGATGAAAAGGTTAAGGCCATAAGTGCTAGTTTTATCAGACTGGTCTTTTCTGATTTTTTTTCCACTACAAAGTCTCTGTACTAATGGCGTTTAAGCACCAATAATCAACTGCTACACAGAGCTGGTTTGTCAAAGTTCTTTATGTCATGTCTGTGTGGCTTTTGAAGTCAGACCTAATAAGAAAAAATATTCAATTGTTTACAATGCTTTTTCTACCGTATTTGTTTGTGCAACATTTAGTATCTCTGGCATGTTCCATTTGAGTTGCCCGTCTACTTTGTCTGAAGTGTCAGTCGGGAGCTGGGCTGGCGTGACCACTGCATTATTACCCAGGGGTCTCCAGGGGTGCATGGGCCTGGACCTTCACAGGGAGAGGGGCAGGCAAGGGGACAGGCCTGTGTGAACAGCTGTGCCCTGTTTTAGATCCTCATACTCAGTTACCTCTTACTCTTTGAAGAAGTCTTTCCTTACACACTTTCACACATGCAGCACACATTAGTGGAGTATGGCTCAGATATGGCTGTAGGATGAAAAGTTCAAATGCCAAAACTTTGAAATTTAAAAAAGAGCCAGATGGTTTTGGTGGCTTTTTAAATTTCACTTTTAACACATTTAACAATGATGGATCTTCAAAAAAAATAGTCTCTTTGCAGCTACAGGAACCAATTGTAAATCCATATAGCTAGCAATCGTCCAATTTAAAACCATAAAGTTCTTTGTACAACCACAAATCGTTCCATGTATAAACCATGGTAGTTTTCATTGCACTGTAACACTGGAGCACATGGCCATCATGTGGTACAAAAGACTGTACATTCATTTTGAGCTGCCACAGCAACATTTCAGAGAGATAGCCTCAATCCTATTTTAAGCAATGGTTGGCTCTACAGTTCTGTGTTAACTACATGATGCTGGAATTCAAATACATGACAGAAATCACATTAAAAAAAGCTCTGATAACCACAAAAATGTTTCCATGTAGGAACTTCTTACACTTGTTTTACTTGTTTATTTTGATAACTCTGCAGTATCAAGAATTAATGTCTGTTTTGCCACTGTTGTAGTTCCTACTATTGTGATAAATGAATGATTCAGCAAAGGGTTTATTTTATATTCACATATCATTTGAGCTGATGTACCCACATCAACATTAGAGGAAGAATGACAAGCATTCCTCAACAGCAGAGTATAGAGAGCATGTTGTACAACTCTTGAACATGCAGATATATTAAGAATTTACTAATGTATAGTCATTGCTGATAACAGCTTCAAATGTCTTTCTTGACATCAAATTAGGATGCCAAAATGCTATGAGATTGTCATTTTATAGTGATTTTAATAAATCACTCCTGTGTAACTGGGGTGCTAGTTTATAGCATATGATGATTTGATGGGTTGGTTCTGTTGTACAGCTTTCCTTTCTTTGCTTTTTACTTTCAGTTAATTCACTGTAACAGTGACCGAGTCAAGACCCTCTCACAGGGTCACTGGATCATCTGTATGTAACTTATGCTGTACCAGATTCAAAGCATCTAATATGTCTGCATGCCCCTGATGCTTTCAGACATTTGTCTCACGTGAATCAGTTCCAGCAGCAGGGATAGCAGAGCAGACAGCCTCAGTGACTTATGAGCCAGCTGGGTTTTCCTTTGAGTTAATTGAAAATTGCATGACACTGATTTAAATGAAGCAGTACTCTGTAATAACAGTTTTCTTTTCCTTGTCTGACATGTGATTGAGTTACAAAGGGGAATGCATTTGCAACAGGTGCCTCTAACACAGTGCAGGCATGAGGGCCTCCATGTCCACCCTCAGTAACCTCCCTCTGCCCCAGAGCCCTAAGCCTGCCAGGGAAACCTGATTCCAGTTCAGACACTGGCACACTCTGCTGCTGGAGCCCTCGGAGTCTCCACTGGTGCAACCCTGAGAGCCTCAGAGATGTTCTAGTGAAGGCAGTGAGTGAGCATGTGTCTATTATAAATGTGTATTAGTGTTTTTAGAAAGTCATTTAAAATCTGCCTTTTATATTGTAAAGCCTGTAGGTCTAAAATAAAAAATACACCACATGCAATGACAATGCCTGTAACAAGTTTAATGTGTACAGTTAATAACCTCAAAGAATTTAAAGAATTACCAGTGTGAAATAGATGTCATAGGAGTAATATTAGTGAGGAGTCTTTTTTAGGCCGAACAATATATTTGGCACATCACCAGTGATTAAATACTTGTATTTCATTCATGACTATTTACAAATTCAATATTGGGTGTGACTTTTTTCATCAGGGGGCAAGGCTTCGAGGTTTTTCAGCCAATCAGCAGTGCTTACTCCTGAACTTTTGTTTCTTGGATCATGTTAATACATCTTGGGGTGTGGCTTTGCCTTGCTGATTTCTGAGCCAGGATACATTAACTCTTACAATGCCAAAACTGATACTTAAATGATCTTTGTGCCTATAATGACAACATATATTAACAAACATTATATGCTGTATATAATATAACATTTTGTTTTTGTCCTCAGCAAAAATCTTCTTTTTGAAAAACTACAATTGGCATTGTGTGCGTGTGTGCCTATAATAGTCTGTAGCTTGTGAGAATCAGAAGAGAAACTAGAGTTCCATGTTATTTACTGTTCGCCCTGACAAAACAAGACACATGAGATAAGGTGGAGGCAGACTCGCAGAGATGTCAGTGGGCAAGAATTCACCTGTTGTTTCTCCAGCCAACATGGAGACCACTGCCTCTCAAAGTGTGAAAGGTCAGAAGTGTAATTTATTTTTTGTGCCTCCTAAAGCTGCTGTAAGGGCTGTGAAAAGGTTTATAAAGCCTAGACTGTTTCCTTATTAAATATGTGAGTGTCTGTTTTTTCAGCAGTGCATAAATAGTAATGCTGTGTTGTCCCTATGATGTCACAACAGGTTGACGTGGTTCTTTTCTCTTTTACATACACACTCAGGTTTTTCTTTTTCCATTTCTTTCTACTTTTTTCACTCTGTAGCACTGAAAACTTTGACTTTACACTGTCTGTAATGGAGTTGCAGCCTGTCCTTGTCGTTTACCTGCAGAATGTATTAAACAATAGATTAGGGCTCTAAACATTGCAGCCAGTTCTTTTCAATTAAAGCTACTCACCTGGGGCATATGCTTAAGTTTTCTCCCACCTCCTAGTAAGGGTACACATAATGTAAGCATGATAGTGTCTCTCTGTGGCTAAAATGCTCAACTTCTAGCTCATAGGAAAGGCATGAAAGTTAAATTGTTACTGACAATAATATCTTTTTTTAGAAGTTTCACCCCTGTTTTCTGCAAGTTTGTAACACCCAGTTCCCTGTCCTCTGTAGTCTTTTTCACTGCTAACTCTTTAGTTACTTGAGGATGCAAGTAGTCTTCTGCTGCCTACTTATTGTGTACATGTTATCACAGCAGCTTCTCTTCGTCTGCCAAAAATAAGCTTGACTGGGAGGGTGTGACACATAGGAGGACACATAGTTTACAAGAGTGCAGGACTGAGAAATCAATCAGTCGGATGTTAGCATATGCAGACGGGTCTCTGCATATTTGTTAGCTGATAAATAACAAGAAACTACAGTACAGAAATCCCAACTTTATGTTTGAGGTCATTTAGAAATAGTGTCTCCATTGCATAGTTATATCAGCCTAAAACATCCATCCAGTTAGGCTTTACTTCACACCCTTACCGGGCACCCCTGACTAGGCAGACAATCCAACCCACCAGTAGGAGTCTCTAGTGCAGTGACGCTCATCTGAATCAGCTTTCCAGAGGTGAACACAACTAAGCTCTAGTCTTTAAAAATACAAGGGTAGTATGATTATGTTGTGTTTAGGAAAATGAAGTGATTGAGTCTCCACAGACCAATGAGCAAATCATCAATAAGGAGCACTGTGTGGTTAGCATGGCTGCAGACCTTGATGTTTCCTTGATTTTGAACAACATGCATTGAGTCCATGCATTGGCCACAATTACATAAACACAGAGGTTTTTGGGAACGCACAGTTGTTTGCACAGCCTGATACAAGAGGCATGTAGCTGGCTTCATTTTTTTCATTTATGTGCAAGACTGGAACAACAGCAACCAAGCCCCAGTTTCAGTGCTGGGCAAAATTTGACCCCTGCGTCACACATGTTAACATTTACAAAAAAATATCTTGACACAATTGTTGGTGCTTTTTGACATACTCATTCAAATTGTGCCATACATACAAGCTAAAATTACTTCATTATTCTTAATTCCCCATCTGGAAGTAACTGTGACTGTAGTGACCTTTTCATACCCAGGTATTGTAATAGGGTTATCATCACAATATGCCAGTCACTGGAAAATACTGTCCTGTCATGAGGTCAGTGGGTTAAAGCTGTGTCCAGTGTAAATTCTTCCACTACAGGTGAGTCAGTGCATCTTATGTAATTGCCACCTTTATGATTTGTTTAAAAGAGGGATGACTGATGTCTGACAGTGTGCTACTATTGCTGCCTCTTTATTTTTGCTCTTGCTTTATTTTTACTCTCCATGATTCACATTTTTAAAAAAAATTATTTGGCCAGTGTCCATGTCCTCCAACATTTTCCAACTGATGCCTATGCTCCATTGTCCACATAAAAAAAAAATAAAAATGAACTCTGACTTCTTAGAGGGGAAATTAAAAAAAACAACAAAAAAAAAAAAAAAACACGCCCACACTTGAAAGTTTCTCTGTTGCTGTTTTATCTGCTCAGATCTTTTGCATCCTATATGCTGCATGGATGTAAATAAGTTCGGGGAACTTTAACTTACAAGTGAGAGGTGGGTGTTTCGCCTTTAAGAGTTAAGAAACTTGAAACCTTGTTTGCGCAACAATCAGTGCAGCTCACAGCCGCCAAAGTGTCTAGACTAGCACATGATGGTAGTCAGCCAATGGCTCCACCGCTCTCCTCGGGGGCCCCGTGTGTGTGTGTGTATGTGTGTGTGCGCGTATGTGTGAGGAAGGGGGGGGGGGGGGGGGGGGGGGGGGGGAGAAAAAGAGAGAAACTGAGAAAGAAAGAGATCTGTGCTGCAGTTTGGTTTAGATCTGAGTAGAGAAGCAGGAGCGCGATTCAGCCCCGGATTGGTCCTCTTCATGTAGTTTCAGCTGGCATGGATATTTTGCTGGGATTGTTAAAAGAAGTGCACATACATCTCAAGAAAACGACAAGGATCCTGACTTCTAGTGCATTTCCTTGGGATTAAATCTCCTCGAAGTACCTCATGCTCTACGTGCCGGTGTAGAAAGTAGATCTGAGGTGGTTAAAAGTCCAGAACTGTTGGAGGCTGCCAGTTGCCGTCTTGGGTTGAAGGCTGCTGGTTTTGGATTATGTTACTCAGATTATTATGTTATGTTACTATGCATTCTGCTTTTTTTGTTCGTTCGTAGCAAACATATAAACTGTCCATTCCCCTGCGCTCCTGGATGATAAGTTACAGTTTCACCCGCTTGGTTATTCAAAGTGTAGTCGGTTCAATGAATGTATTTTGATCGGAATGCTGCAGTGCATGTATTGCGCGGTTTTGTTGTTGTAGATGCAACAAAATAGCCTTCAGTCTAATGTTGCGGTTTTGCGACCAGTGCTCGTCAGTTGGCTGTGCATGCATTGCACGGCATTTCACAGACATTAATGTTTTACAACGACCATAGAAGTATCTGTAATATTCGGATATCCGTACAAGAATAAAACCTCCATATAGATTTTCAAGTTGTCGTATGTTCAGGACGAAACGCTCAGGTCTTGTGCGGCGACTCTGGAGAAGCCGTTTGATCCCAGATAAAGAAGGGGAAGATGGAAATGGCAACACTGGTGAGGGCTGTAGGGACGATCTGTTCGGCAACAACCCAGAGAAAATTCCCAAAACGGAGCTCAGACCGATGACCCCTAGCGGGTCTCTTGTAGGGGACATAGGGGGTGTGTGCACCCGGAGCCCCGTGGAGAGCAGCGGCTTGGGGGTCACGTCGGACCAAGATGGGGGTGCGGTGTGCGTCCAGGAGCAGGGGAGCCCCCGCTCCATACAGGACAGCGAATGCAGGACAGTGACTTGCTGCTTATTTAAAGACCGGGACCACTCCGAGCTTAGGGGTCCAGAGACGGCTCAGGGTACCAGGGATCCAGGGTCGTGTCACTTCGTGCTGAGGAACCTTGGGCCACGGGATAGCGGCTCTCCTGAGGCGCAGGAGGCGATGCCACGGACGGTGTTAGAGCAAGAGCTGAAATCAGCCACATACTCTCTTTTAAAAAGGCTAAAGGAAAAAGCGCTGGATACCTTACTAGAGGCAGTGGAGTCCAGAGGAGGGATGCCGAGCGACTGTGTTATGATTTCCCGGACAGAGCTGAGGTTGGGCGGCCATATGGCATGCCCACAGCTGCTTGTGTGTAAACTGTACCGCTGGTCCGACCTCCAGCACTCGGCCCAGCTCAAACCGCTCTGTGAGTGTAAGAGTTTTGGGGCCCAGGACAATCCGACAGTATGCTGCAACCCCTATCACTACAGCCGGCTCTGTGGGCCAGGTAAGAGCATCTGCCAGGACACTGAAACTGTCTGCATGTGGCGCCGTACGGGTCAACCTAGATGCTGTTTTTGGGATAAAGCCACCAGGTAGTCCATTAGCAGACAACCGTAAGGCTTCGGGGTCTATACTGTTTTTGCCTTGGCACCAGAGGCTTTCTCTAACTTTCTTTGCAGTTTTCATTTAGGATACCGTCATTAGCCTACTTATAAACATGCCAATGTTCTATAAACGTACAAGTAAATTGTGTAGACACAAGTCCATTTGGTCCACCTGCAACTCAGGTTTTGCCAAATTCTTATAAAGAGAACTGAAAAGGTCATGTTAATAGTTACATTGCAGAAATTATCATTTCAAGATTGTAAAACTGTAAAGGGCCTTGAAATATGCTCAGACAATCTTTCCCTATCACTTTATCTGTCTGGTATTGTTTGGCTTACTTTCATACACAGAGATAGAGAATGAGTGGTCCTTTGATTAAATAGTTAATGATTCTTAAGGCCATCCTTATGGCAATGTGAACAATAACAATATCACTATGAGCAAGGGATATGAGCTGAGGTTGACTTCATGAAGCATAAATGTAAGGCACTCTAGTTTTTTGCCAGCTTAGAGTTATTCTATACTTTGAGTACTTGTGTTTAGTAGCCTATGTTGGGAAAAATGCCAAAACACATGCAAGATGCTAATATACCGGTTTTATATGTTTGTCACATCTGAACATTTTAGTTGCCAAGGAAGTTGTATTCAAACCATTTGGTGCTACAGCAGAGAAACGCTCACAGTGACCTTCAACACCTGGATATCTCCAGTGAAGGAAGTGTGTTTGTTTGTGCTGTTGTCTTTAAACTCCTCTAGGGTTGAGGCTTGAATTAATTTACCCAATAACATACAGTGCTTGACATCTTATGTGCATATGAATATGTCAGTGCCTTTAGTGTGATTGTCAATACTGCTGTTCTTACCTCTCTCTCTTTCAGGGTAGTCACCAGTGTATAGCATGTATATGATTGTATAGACACTGGTTTGGTCTCAGTTCCATATGTCAGTTTAGTTGGAGTTGTGGTGGAGGAATAAGCTTTATTTCCACAATCAATGAGCTATCTATGGCAGAACCTCCCTGACCTACATTAAACAGATTAAATTTTGGCAGGGGACAGGCCTGTGATTTGGCACACCTTAAACGCTGGGCCACTCGACCCCACTGACCTGATGACAACGCGTGGTATCATGTGTAAAGATGCAAGCGTCAGTATTTCTGTTTTCTCACTGGCACAGGAGGTGGATTTTCCGTAACATCCATGTTTACTAGAGCCAACTGGCTGTGACAAGCACTTCAAAGTCATATGTGCATCAATATCAGAATTCATAGCACGCAAATGTTGGAAACTGACGTGGATTTGGCCCTCGTGTCCTACCACACTGTCCAACCTGATCAGTTGTAATTTTATAGAGCTCCAAGGTTGCATAGTGTTTGCTGGTCAGAATAGACTGTGTCAGAGAGAAAGAGTATTTAATTTGTCCCCCCTGCTGAAATGCTGTATGTGTTTCTCTCCAGTTAAACTAGCAAGATGAATTGTAAGAGGAGGGAGAGGGGCACATACCCCTTATTGGGACTAAGGCTCGTAGTACACATAGCTCTCATGCGCTCATGCGTGGCCCGATAGAGCTGGTATTTCTTTCATGCTATTCAAGAAGGGGGGCTTTGAATCAAGACCTTAAGCACTGTTTTTTTGACATTGTTTGCAAATTGGGAAGAAAAAAAAACAGAATTATGTAAGAATAATGTTCATTTCATGAAATAGATTTTGACTGAAAAACATTTTAATCCTATAAAACAATCTCAAAACATGCCTGAAAACGAGAAGTGCGAAGAATTTTTCAACTGTAATTCAATCTAGTCTTGTTTGATTTTAGAATAATTTGAAAATAACCTTCAGGCATCAGTTTTATATAAGACTTCTTAAAGAATAAAACTGTTAAAAATGTGCGACAGAGAGCTTGGATTGAAGTGGACAAAAACTTTTCGCTTTTATTTTGCCAGGCATTATACTTTTCGAATGAGATCAGTTTCAAGTTGCGCTTTAAAAGCCCTTTTGTCCTAAGGAGGTCCCCTCATGCTATTTAGGTGAAGGAGTGGTGATAATATACAGTTTGCATACTACTGGCGCCAGACTGACTAGCTGTGTATCTGAGTGACTGAGTTCAGATCCTGGCAATTACTGCCGCCACTCTTAAAGGACCCGCTGCTATTATGTTTTTCTCCTTCCCCTTTTCCCCTGTAGGCGAGGTCACAGTGTGCTCACAAAGTTTTCTTTCCTTTGTGCTTTTCTTCTTGTGCAAGTTATTCTCTTCATTTCTTCTATTTTTATTAGATAAAATTAAGGCCTTTGAACACAATGAAGTTAAAAAGCAGAGATTTACTCAGATTTATTAAACTACTGGCTAAAATTTATGGTTAGACTGTGGTTGGAGTAATGACTGCTTCTGTTAAATAATATGTCCTTAAATAACAGCAACAAATGTGCAGTTTTCTGTTGGTTTTATTAGCGTCTTTAACTAGCTTTTGAACAAAATGATTTGATTTTGTAGCGCAGACACAAAGCCTTAGAGTTAGGGTTTAGCCTGCTGTCCACTCTGAAATGGATCTGTTGTGCGTTGTGTGTTGAAGCTTCTATTTTGGCTTGAATTTAGTTGTGTGGGCATCTTTCCTATTGATTTTATGAAAGACTTTTGACAATAACTTCACTCAGAATCTAACATTTTAAACAATGTAAGGTTAAGCATGTATTACTGCAATATGAAACATAGATACGCAGGGGTCTTTATATGTTCAAAGTACGGTGTCGGCAGTATAAGTGCAGGATTTATTCTGTAAGGTAATTACTGTTACCTCAACGTTAACCAGCGGCTGAGCATATACACCAGGGTCAAAGTGTATCCAAACAGTATTTTATAAATGTCACATAGATCTAAGAACCCAAAACAGTTGATTCAACTTTAATGACACATAACTGACTTATGTTAGGGAACTTAAAACATTTATATCAGGGCCCAAGTTTTGCCCTTCTTTCTTCCCTTTGTTAGGTTGTTGACATGATTGTTTTGTGTTACAGAGTCACCCCCACCTCCTTATTCGAGGCTTTCCCCTAATGAAGAACACAAGCCACTGGGTAAGTGACAAACACACAGATACATTCTGTGGCACCTGAAGCATGCATTCAATTTCATCCTCAGTTATTGATCTTCATCTGAATCTTGCTATTAATATTTGATTCCCGGTGCTATGACTTGTAATCAATAAGTTGCAGAACTGTAATTACTTGATTCTTATCTTTTTTTCATGATCGTTATTAAATTGCAAATTGCATCTTCAGTCTTTTGTTTAGGCTCTGTTGTAACAGAAAGAAAGAAGCATAAAGCAATGCGGAGAATTTTAATGGCTGTAATTGGGCACAGTTACTGGCAAACTGCATGGTAGCTTTTGGATGAGACCTAGGCCAGCATGTGGCATAATGTCAGCATGCCAGCCAGAGCCAGTGTGGGTAGTATGGTGTGGGTAGTATGTACTGTGGGCTGCTGGGACTCTGGAGCCTGGCTGCTAGCTGGGGCTGCAAGCCTGAGTACAGCTGAGGTTTCTGGCGGCATTTGAGGGGATGTCATCAGGTGAAGCCTGTTGGTGAAGTTGCCAGGTTATCCACTATGGGATGAAGCCAAACGTGGTGTTAATTGTTTTGAGTGAAACATGAAATAAGAATCATTTCCATTTTGAAATAAAGAAGTATCCAGAGACAGCTGTAGTAGAGATGTTACTATAATGTAAATAAGAGGCTAATTTCTGTTTTATTCCCCACAGATCTGTCAGACTCCACATTGTCTTACACTGAAACTGAGGCAGCCAGCTCACCAAACATCACACCAGGGGAATTCTCAGGTGGGTGTGTTTCTCCAACTGTCGTCAGACTCCAAATAAGGAGGTTATTTCCGAAATGTTTTACACAGATTTTAGAAATTAATGATTACCAGAAGTTTGTCATCTGAGGAGCCAGTCTGTAAATACTGAAGTAATTTGTCAAACAAGTAGTTCAGTTCCTCTGAGACCTTAAAAGTTCATTTGTCTTTTTGTTGTGCTGTACATTTTGTAAGAGAAGGGGACATTTATGTTTTGTTGGCATGGAAGGCATACTGTATAGTGCAGGATGCTCAAATGCTGTGTGCAGCAGAAGCGAGGTTTGACATACAGTACGTAGAAGGCTCTAATCATTTAATGACATGTTTCAAATACTAAATTTCAACTTCAATTGACTTGACTCTGGATATATCTATGAGGCGTTGTTTGAAGCTGTGGTGCTGGTATAGTGGTACATCAACTGAGCTTGAATGAAGAGTAACTGTAGTGGTAAAGATAATTTATACATGGAGTAGGGGCTTTGCTTTTTTCTTGAACAATTATTAAAAGTCATATATTGAGTAATAAATCATATCTATGAGTTACTGTATTATCACTATCATAAATCACAAAACTTTCATGACTGTCAATATCCTGTTGTTCTGGTGATGAAATGGTTAAAATAAGTATAGGGAGGGTGTACTTAAATAACAGTTAGTAGCTGTACTCTGCATAGCTGTTGAGTGTATCTGGATGAATACGCAAACTTATGAAGGTAATTTCATTTTGATGTTGTACTTTATTCCTTCTCATTAAGGGCCATTACGAACAGTCTGAGCTTTAAAGATAAAGGTTTCATTGTGAGCGTTGCAGAGGTTCAGCGGGGCGTGTGCATTGGCCACAGAGCCGGCCTCCCCTCCTCTGTTTTTCTTTCAGAAATATTTGAGTGGGATCAAACTGTAATAAGATCCAAGCTTGCTCAGAAACACACAAGCACACATAGTTGTGCACATGCATGTGCACAGACACTCGCACGTACAATTGTATCTAGCCTGGCTGTAAGTGGGCTGCAGGGAGGGGTGGGTTCAGGGAAATGGAGTTGCTCCTGTGAATGGGGCCACACCAGAGGAAGTGAGTAGAAACAGTCCTATCCTCTGATTTGAAATGAAACACCCCCCCCCCCCCCCCCTCATGCTAGGGCCACAGTCAGTATGCAGAGTTATGTGGATGGGCAGTCAGAGCCCTCATTTTTGGGGCTTGCTGTTAGAAGTTCTGCCATGGCTCAGAGGCCTAGACACTGAGCAGTCGACATGGCTACCTGGCAGTGAAGTATTCAGTGAGCAAGGGCCCCCTCCTCCCACTGTCACCACCTCAGCATGGCCCGGCGACACTCCCTGAGTCAACAAATGAGGGGCTTGTCAGAGCCCGCACCACAATTCCTCAGAGACTGTGGTGAGGAGGGAAGATCTAGACATGCTAGGCTTTGGTTTCTTCCAACTGTGTTGCTGCTTGTACAGGCCAGGCCAGTTCACCCTGCATTGGCTGTGACACACTCAGCAAGTTGGAATTGAGAGAGCGAATGACCAGTGCTCGACAGGGTTGTAGTTTTTCATGCTGTGAGCTAATTTGTGGAGTCAGTTGGTCTCTGATCATGTTGCATTTGGACTGTGTGATGGTTTTTTGGTACATAAGAGAGTCCACGTTGAGTGAAACAAACCATTAGCATCTCGTCATACAGATTCTCCACCAAGTATTTGACCTAGTTTGAGCTTGTTCTATCATCAAACCAAGAGCCTGGACGCCTCCTCATAAAGCCTGCTTAGTTCTGCTTTAACATACAGATCTGTAATGCATATTGTCAAGTCATCCTGTGCTGACCATGTTGCTGACCTGGAGATGACTTTCCCTCTGAATCCCCCTACAGCACGGGGAGAGAGAGTGTCTGTGTGTAACTGGAGTTGTATGGGATCCAGACTCCACCCCTCACGCAGGAACAAGTAAACCTCTTAAAAGCAAGTCTGGGGGGCACTGGTAGGGTGGGTGGGGTGGAGTCAAATAATCAACTACAGTCTGCAGCCCAGGGCTACAGAAATACACACTGAGCATTCTTCAGCACTACACAATGACAGAGAAACTCATCAGAACTGGTTGGTTGGGTAGATTAGCTTGCACTACCACTTCGGTCAATATTGAGATATATATATATATATATATATATATATATATATATTTTTTTTTTTTTTAAGGGAATTTGAAAAGTATTTCTCATTTTGCTTCAGATTATTTAGTGCCATGTTAATATAGGACATGTCTTCAAATCAATACACTTCATGTTGTTAAGTTAATGTTAGAGTTAAGAGCAGATGCTTTTCTCTGCTCTCTCTGGCCGACTCTTGCAGTTGTTTAACATGCTAAAATGTTCTTACTCATGCATTCTTAAAAAGCTTCCACATGTGCACATTATTGTATTAATGTCTTAGTGTAACACTCATACCTTCATTTACCGTGTGGTCATAGACATTTGGACAACTCCCAATGATTTATTTATACATGGCTGTGTCACAGGGGCACCAGGGGCACTCTGTGATGTCTGTTCATGTCATGAGTGAGCCCAGCTTTTGAGTCTATGCATACATAGTATACCTTAGTGCTGTGTGTGTGAGGGAATGTGCCTTTGCTGGTGCTGTCCTCCCAGTCTGTCCGCACACCTGTTTCCTCATAGCCTGGGCCTCGTCGTGTGGACATCAGAGTGAAGCTCTTTGAAGCAGGTCTCATTGCTTCCTGAATGACTGTCTGAGGGGGTGTTTTCCCCCCAACACATTGACTTCATTATTTCAGTCACATTGTCTCTGACATTGGGCGCTCTTCTTCATTATAATGCTGTTTTGGCCAGCTCTTGTTCAGAATGTGAGGAGGCATGCCGAGATGTCTTTGCATTGCTACTTAAGGATTTCAGTCATTAAAAATATGGTCTAAATGTCACTTTGTGTAGTGATTAACACATTAACAGTATTTATGTACAATGAATGATGCAGACTTTTCATCTTTGCCTGGTTTAGAGCGTTGTAAGATCATGGCTCCAGTCTGCCGACATCATTCAGTCATCAGAGGTTGTGTCCTCAATCAACCCGGTGGAATTTGTCAGCACAACACTGTGTGTACACGCTCAAGTTGGTGTGAGCTGAGATCATCAGTGTGAATGAAGGGGCTCCCTCAGATTTGCTGGGTCAAGTGACCAGAGGACATGCAGAGTGACCTGAGTCACTGTCCTCTTTTTATTTTCCCTTTTTCTGTCCCTTCCGGAAAGTGTAGGAAAGTTGGACTGGAGGAGTGGAAAGATTGAAAGCTGCCAGACATGGATTACACAGAGTGCTGTAGCGCTTACTGGAGGGAAGAAGGCATCAGCAGGTAGTCAGGGTTCCCACACAGTAATCATACAGTGCTCTCCTCCATCTGCCGGCTTGTCTCTGGAGGGAGGGCCAGCGCTTGTCTCTCTGGATGTCTCGTCTGCAGACAGACACTGTGTCAGGTCCATTCTCTGGTATTGACTGATTCTTCCAGGCAGAACAAAGCAGATAGTGGATAGATAGGAAGGAACTCATGTGAGTCACACAACAGATTGCTCAGGAAAATTACAGTCTACAACACGCTGCTGCTGGGACCACAAAGACATATTTGTAAAGCTTTTGTTTTTTAAGTCATTTTTAAGTCTATATTTCTTCCTTAGGGTCTTCATATAAGTCCAGACGCATACTGACATACAGTCACATGTAAGAGCTAAGCAAATGAAACTGTGCCGTCGGTACTAATCACAAGCCGCCTGTGCATGTCAGGAAGAGGTTAGCACTGAGCATCAAACCGTTCCTTCCGTCTTTGTCAGAGACAGTGAAAATGCATGAAATAATTAGACAGTCTAATCAAGGCATGTGATGCTTCTCTTGATCAAAGCAGATTAGACTGGACCCGTACTTGTTGATCTGACTTTGAAGGCATGTGATTCCACTTCTGCTAGGAACAAATGAAATAGCATATCTACTGTAGTCAAGATTTGGGATTGATTGCACCTCTAATTTGCTCTGAAATGTCTTGTTATGTGTTTCTGTATTAGATCATCTATTCAGTTTGTAGCAGGGGCCTCAGTATTTTGTGGATGGCTCTTTGAAGTTTCGGTCTGTTTTTTTTTTTTTCCTCCTTAGCAAGTGTGATGCTGAGTGACATAATGTAGGTGGCATCATCGGTGGCCAAATGATGAATTTACAACTGCTCAGGAGCCATCATATTCAGCTGAATACTAATAATTGTCATCCTGCACCTCTATCCTTTGTGCATGATGATGATGATGATGTAGTGCGCTGAGTATACAAAGTATCTCTTTCCCTCTGTGCACACATCGGACTTTCCTGATGTTGGCAGCTGTATTTTGACTCTGCAGTTTGCAGACACGTATGGTCTGATGGAGTGACAACTGCATCAGCATGTTAGCAATGTCCCCCTCCCCACCTAGAGGCTTTATCCCCCTCCTCCGTCCCACAGACCCCTGAGTGATGCAGCCTGGGCTCATCTCTCCCTGCAGCCTGGCACATGGCCTCAGGTTTCCACCGCAGCCCTGAGCCTTCCCAGCGCCTGGCCGCCCACACTCCCTCAGGAGCCCCAATGCTCCAGGATACGGGATGTGGAAATAATGTGACTCGAGTGCTTCCACCCTGCCTCCCGAAATCAGGTTTTGCGGATTGTTTATTTGAGGGGAAGGAGGCCTCAGACAAACATCCTGTTTTAAAAAGCTGCCTGGGTTTTGTAGCAGCGCAGGGCGGTGAATTGCCCCTTTGACAGTGGGGGGAGACTGAGGAATGTTGAAGAGAAGGCCAGCATCTCAGGGGACGTGAGGGGGCTCTCCTCACCCGTTTGTCATGTCCAGTTTGCAGGGTCCATTTTAAGCAGGTTGTAGCTATACATCCTGAAGGGTCTTTTGCTCTGCTCTCTCTGTGGTGGTGTAGGGCCTGTACCCACAGTCCTCATCTCAAGTATCCGTTCCTGTCCTGGGAGGCTGGCTTCCATTTCCCCTTACGTAACACACATACACATAGAAAAAGAGCCATTGATAAGAGCGATAAGGCCATTTTTCATTTTCCCTTTCTCAGCATTGTTAGACTGTGTAGTGTCAGAAATCCATTTTCAGCTTTTTCTGGGAGGGGTTGTGGCATTGAACATCCTCAGTAGAATCCTCCACCCTCTACGTGACGTATTGGCTCATTGATAAAAGTGTTTGTGTGTGTGCATGAGAAGGTGTGTATATGTTTGTATGTATATGATTGTCTTTTACTTTACTGAAGTAAAGGCCATGAGTTTAGGGTCTTTTACTTTTTGTTTTGAAGCTCTTTTGAGTTTTGTAAAGGCCTCAAGATGTGAGTCAAGTTGAGATTTACAGCATTTACAACAAGGTTTACTGTAGGATTATAGCTGAGAAATCTCCATAGTGTGGGCCGTCTGTGTCAAGCAGCGGAAATGTGGACCTGATGTAAGCACTTTTTATCATTTTAAATTGTCACGTAGACAGGGAGGGAGTGGGGAGAGAAGGGGGGTGTAGTTGTCATTGTGTTTAGATGTTTATTTTTTTTACACTGAATTTGCTCTTAGAGTTGATTTCCAGTCAGAACTTGTGACACAGGTCCTAGAAGTGGTGAGGTAATGTGACCTCTACATGCAGAGTGAAAGCCGTGCTAATCTAAAGCAGTCCTTGGAGAGGCCTGAAACCCCTTACATGTCAACAGAAACTAACCTGCTGAGCTTAGTATTTATCTGTGTCCGCTTGGCAAGTCACTGTGGTGCCAGTGCCGCTGGGTGTTTGACTTAACTTCTGAAGGGCTCACGGATAAAGATTAATCTACAGCCTTATACAGGACTATAAGTCTAAGCTCACAGTGCTCTGCTTGTCATTTGAATTTACACAGTGTGCTGTTCTCACTGAGGATAAAGTGGACTGTGTTTCATTTTAGGGCTTGCCACACAGATAGAAAATACAGTCAGTAGAAATAACAGGAGGTGTGCTCAGGCTATAATTTTTGCCCCATATTCTACCTTAGCAAACAAAGTGAGTGAGCTAATCTTGTCGTGTGCTCAGGGAGGGCTGCTGTTGCCATCTTCTCTCCCTTCACACCGCAGCGCAGCACCAGCCTCCACCAATAGCTCCATTCATTCAGCTCAGGGCACAGGGTTACAGCAACAAATAAAGAGCGTGCAATGCCATTAAAAATGTATGGAATGTCCAACTGTTAGTTTAGTGTTTTAGTATGCCTCCTCTCAAGGCTGGGAGGGGGAACAATACTCCATTTGAGCTCGCCACTGTAAATGTGCTAGCCTTGCATCGCCTGGCAAAAAGTAGTGAAGGAGGTGCCAGTTGTGGATGCTGTTTGTATTTTCTGAACATTTTACCCACAATTATAAATCCAGACACTGGCCTTGGCTAGCCATGATTTAGGCCTGTGGTTTGATTGCTGGCAAAAATAGATTTAAGATTTTTTTCTCCTTTCTCCCCAGAGGAGCATTGACAGTTGTGCCTGAACCTATGGCTGTCAGTATTTTTAAAACTCAGAATAGCCGGTGCATTCTTTGAGCCTCCAGAATGCTGTGTGTGGATTAACTTGTAGGGGCCCATGTCATTGGACATCTCTACACAAGCCTTTTACAGCCACAGGGAAAGGATAGGAGCTCATTGTGGATGGGTGAACAGTAACCTCCCAGTGAATGAAAGCCTGGTTCATTTTCTCTTGACTGTACACGTGTAAACTGAGAGACAGCAACTTGATTTTTTTCTGTCCTTATCTTGAACTCGATCTGTTGCAGCTATATCTTCATTCCACTTTCTTGTCCGAACATGGGGCCAAGTACGATAGACACAATTTGGAGCCTTTGATCCTTTTCCCAAAAGATGATGCCTTTTAAATCTGAGCAGAGAGCTTTTATTTTGAATGACGGTCCAGCAAAACGCCCCTGATAATATATTGTTTACAGTGGCTTGGCTCACTGTTCAGTTTTTTCCTGAGCATGTACAAGTATGTATGTCCTCAGGTTCTACACAAAGTACAATTTGACAAAACAAATTATGCTCTTGGACCAGGTTTTTGCAAGTAGTAATTACAAGTTGTAAACATGCTTATGTGAAAATTCTCATTGATTATGTTCACCAGGGGGAATTATATTTACTTTTGCAATGTGTGTTTTATTTATCTTTTATTTGTGTGTATTTCTGAAGTCTTGGCTGTGTGGCTCTGTACGTGCAGTCAGGCTGTCGCATTTCAGGGTACGGTTTAGATTAGAGGTCTGGCTGTAGCTTCCCCCTCTTCCCCTCTCTGTGACTGCCAGCACATAATTTACTTAATGAAATCCTGCCATTCCCTTTAGCTTCAAGATTTTTTGCAGATGTTGACAGGGAAGGACTTTGTGAATTATTGGAAATGTTCACTCCTGCATTTTTAATGAATGTCTTGCTTGTTGTGAACGGGCTGACTTGTCAGAGATGAGGGAAACAGTTGTCTTTGTTTGGGGAGCTGGTGTCTGGATGCCCGTGGTGGAGCAGTGTGGGTTACAGCCCAGCAAGTGTTGTGATTGAAACAGAAACTCTGGTGCCACATTATCCTGACAGAACACATTCTCCTCACGGACTCTGATCCACTGGGCCGATCAATAGGAAACCATTGTTTGAACGGCAACTCTGTCCATCATAGCTGCATCACCTCCCAGCCCCATGGAAACCAAATACCTGCCTTTCGCCTTAAATTAGTCAGACTAATATAACTTGTAATAATAGAGTTCCTTGTTATTGTTCATTTGAAACCAAGCCTTCAACATAGCTTGAATATATATGCCAGCTAAAGTCACTTTCCTCCCTTGCTGTATGGTCTCGCTTTTCCCAGAGGACAAGTGTGTCAACTCTGAAAGAAAGTATAAATTAAGTAGAAGAGTAATTTAAAGTTTGTATGTAAAAGTTTTAGACCACACAGATGACAATTCCTCTCACGTCCTGTGATTTTGTGAGACATTTTCACCAAACAAGACTCCTAAAGGACAAGAAAGTAAGCAACGTTCTTCTGCACCCCCACCCCCCATAGTCCTAACCAGAGTAGGAAGTTAGGAGGCACAGCAAGAGGAGGAGGGGGGGGGTTCAGGAATGTGCAGGGTCTCCTCTACTCAAATGCTCCAGCCTACTTGGCTTGAACCTCCCTCGCACACTCACAAACAAACACACTCACGCGCGCACACACACACACACAAACAGATAGGTTGTATGAGGAGGTGAAAGGGCACAGCCACCCAGCAGGATGTTCACTGAGTGTTTTGCTTTCGGTGCTCTTGCAGACTCCGCTGGCTTTTAACGCTGCCTGTAGATATGACATCCACAAACATCCCCCACAGTTTTCACGGAGCTTTTACATGCCCTAAGGACTCTCGTAAGGCCTTACTTGCATCACCACCATCACTTGTGCTCTGTGTCTCTGACACATTGCAGAGCTTTGGAGGAAACTTGGAGGAAATGAGCCGCACATTCTCTTCCCCTGACCAAAAAAAAAAAAAAAAAATAGAGCCCTCTCCCTCAAACCAGTGGCCTCTTACTCATGCACCCAGACGGCTCCTCTATATTAGCCTGCTTAGCTTCCTGTGCTTTTTACACCCTCTGTTGTTTATTGATTTAATTTATGGATTCTGTTATCTGCTATCAAGGGTACAGCACTTTTCCTCCCTCATGGGGTCATCCCGAAACAGAAAACGGAGGGAAAGTGGAGAGGAAGTGGATGACAATGTAAAGCATTCCCATTGTGACCAGCCAGGATTGGTGACTGGATTCAGTTTCTCTGGCTCCCACAGTGTTTTCTCCAAGCACATCTCTCTCCCTCTCTTTCTATCTTTCTCTCTCTATCTCTTGCTCTCTTTCTCTCTGCAGAGAAAGGCCAGACCTCAGGGAAAAAAATCCATAGACATATAAGAGCAGCTCCAGTTAGCGTGTCTGTCTGATAAAGCCGACTTTGATGGTAGCGATAGCCCAGACGCCAGCCTAAATGTGGCCTGCTCAGGGGTTACAGTCAGCCTGTAGGAACCTTTGTCTACAGAATTAAAGCCATACCATACTCTGAGCGGGGGGGAGGGTCGGGGGGGGGCTTTTGCCTCACTTCCACTTTGTTGTTTTAGTTGTAAAAGAAAGTTAAATCTAACAAATTATAGGACAGGGGCAGAGGAATGCACAAACCACACTGTACACACACACACAGTCCTCATAGCCCCCCTCCTCACCACCAGCCCCCCAGCCTATCAGTTCATTGGTAGAGTCTAATAGCTGGAGGGGAATCTAATCCTTGGCACAGGATGAGAGACTGCTGCTCCCCCTCCTCTCCTTGCTGCTCTCCTCCCCTCGAATGTGCTGCTTAAAGGGACTGGCAACAGTGTTTTCTTTTTTTTTTTCCTCCTCAGCAAAGTTTTGGAGGAATGAGTTCATCCCTGTTCTCCGCTCTGGATTAGGAGAGATGAAGTATAATGGAGGTGGCCCCGGAGCTTGGTGGGGAGATGTTAGCACGGAGGGGAAGCTGTTGTTTGTCTGCCTGTCCCTGACACTCGGCCTCCCATTCATCTCACTCCAAGGCTGCGGAGCTGTGTTTACCCCGGGGCAGCTCTTTTCTGCTTCTCCCTCTGCCCTTTTTCCCCCCTCGTTTTCATGCTGTCTTTAAAAGCATTACTGGATGATCATCAAGGATTGCCATTGAAACTTTCAAGCCCCCATTTTTGTGTACTTAGTAGTAATTATCCAGACTCGCCCTTGAGTGCTAGGAGCTCATAGCAGGGCGATCTGCTTTTTTCCATATGTAAACCTGTGGAAAAGGTTTCGGCAAGTTGTGTTGAACAGAGGCATATTTAATGGCATGTTGGTCGAAATAGAGGAACTATTCTGTAGCTGTAATCATGATCAATTTTTGCTGCGTGTTTTGTCTGTGACCATAACAGTAGCCTATGTTATCTTCCATGTCCAAATTTGAGGCATGTAAGCTTTATTTTTTTTTCATTGTAAGCATTGTACTTTTTATCTTGCTTACCTCGAAGAGCTTATGATGCACTATTTTTCATTAAACCCATCAATATGTACAATAAGATGCACCTCCATAAACTAAAATAGTAAAAAGCAACTGATACATCAATTTATTAGTAATAATAATCCAATAATACCATAGTGTAACATTTGTAGGGGCCATTCCTCTGAATCCTGAGTACTGATTTGCTGGTGTAGTCGCAGGGTTTTTTTTTTACTTGTAATGAAGTATTTCTGTGTTACAGTATGCCTACTTTTACTTCAGTTAAGGATCTGAACCATTGATTATCTTTATGTGCTCACATGCAGAATAATTATTTACGTTAAACCTGGACCACTTGTAGTTGACATTTCAGTCTTTTTTGCAGACGCTGCAGCTTGTATCACTGTTTGCTTTTACGAGTTCCAGTGAACCAGTATAAGTCTGTGTTTGTTGTCAGATCTGGTGTCCTGCATTTGATACTCTGAATTCCTCCAATCAGACCAGCCACAGAGAAACAGAAAAATCAACATTTTCACATGGTTTCCATGGAGCTTGTGCCTTGTTATGGAAATCAAACTCTGCACACCAAATGCTTTCTGCTGTTGAAGTAGCGTTCGTTAAATATCTCTGTTTACTGTGTGATTGTACAAAGACATGTAGTACGTGCAGATACAGGCGTCCAAGGCTACTTTTGATTCACTAAAATGTGTGTGCGCTTGTCAGATTCTGGATGTCGTAATCTGTTTACTTATTTCATGACGTTTAAAGGAAGCCAAACAGAGACCATCCTAATCATTTTGCTAGAACACTAGTTGCTGCTTTTTTCTTGTTGGCCATGGAAACTTGTAGACTAAATAGCTTCCACAGATCTATGTATCTCCTCTTTTTTGATACTAGTACTGTGAGACTGGTTCATCCTTCATGTGCTCAGATCATTGCCTCTGGCTGCAGGAAGAGGAAGTGGAGCAGCCATATTGTGCCTGCATCCACTGACTCTGAGACTGACACTAAGAGAAGAGGCTTTTGAGAATAAAATAACAATAATAACATGCGCTACTATTCTAATGGATAAACGGAGCTGTTAAAAGGTGGCAGGGTTAAATGGATGCAGAGCACCAGTAATTGCTCCCAGCCCATCATGGCTCCGCCCTGAACAGACCCTCTGAAAGCCCAACATGGAGTCAAAGGGAGTTGGGTGTCTCTGCGGTCAGAAGGAGGGAGACATACTCTCTCCCTTCATTGCCTCATGTCTGACTTTTAGGATTGGTCTGAGCCCTGGCACAATCTGTCTGTGCATCAGTTCTGGTCATATACTAATATGACCATATACTAATATGACCAGAGCTGATGTTTACTGGTCATATACTAATAATCACTTTATACTCTCTTGCATCAATTTGGTAAAAATACAGAACATCCAAACATGCCTGAAAAAAACAAGGCTTCCCTAAAAAGCTTAAAGACTGAGCACTTGAAGAAGGACGAGGGGAGGCCAGCTTGAGGTCTGGAGCGGGGGCCATAGTCGCTGTCGTGATATTGTCCAAACAGTCTGACGTCTGGTGATAGCTCTCCTCTGTTAAATAGATCCTAATGAGTTCTTCTGTCAGAGCACTCACCTCAGCGCCCCCACCTAGCCAAAACACACAAGTTCACGGAGAAAACACAAACATGCTGTCTGATTTTCTTCCCCATACAAACCGTGTGCGTACAGACACACGTAGACGCTTGACATAACAGAGCGACAGGAAAAGGCCTGGCTGATGGCTCATTGTCTTCCCTTGGGCTCAGGCTTAACATTAGATACATTTCTAACCTTTGTCCTGCTGATTCCTCTTCCTGGTCCTCGCAGTCTTACTGGCTACCTTCATGTGAAAACTAGATACTATTGACAAAATTGTTTTTACTTTGTTCTTTCCATCTATAAAGAAGGAGACAGTAACCATTTGGTCTTTTGTGTTTGTGTGCACAGTTTCAAAGTAAGTATACCTTGATGTGTGGGCTCCATTTGATTTGAGACAATGGAGGGCCATAAACAAGTTGGGGCTGAGTTCTTTGTGTGGCTGAGCCACACTGCAGTAAAAGCTGAGCTCAGAGTGGAGGAGCTGGAGTGTGGAATTCACTAATGGCACATGCATGTTGGGGCCCCTGAAGAGAGGGGGTCATTTCAGCCATCAGTGTGTGCGCAAACACACAGAGAGTCTGTCTGCAGCTTCCCCCCACCCCCACACATCCCCACTCACCCACTCACTCACTCACTCATCCTCCCCCTCCACAACACAGAGAGCCTTGAACCAGCAGGCAATTGTCTGTACAGGTCTGGTCAACGTTTTTGCTAATCTTTGTATAAACTTTACCAGTGTGGGTCACTCAGCAGAAAGGTTTAGTTGGGTGGGAGGTGAGTGAGGCATTTTGTTGCTGTGTGTGTTGCTGTGATGCTCCACCTTAAAGGCGTTTGTTAATGGGACGGGCGGTCATTAAGCCCTGAGAGCAGAGAGACTGAAAGGAATGGGGCCACAGGCCCAGGCTTTAAATCCTCTGTGCCAATAGACTCTCTGAAGCAAAATAATGGCATCACTCTGTGTGTGAGTTAATGGGAGCTGATAGCATGAAGGCTGGGGGGTCAGCGGGTCACAGGCTTGTGCTAAGTTGTCAGGGAGCTGAATGCCGTCCCTGGGCCCACAGCAGGGGGAAGAGCTGGGTGGAGGGGGAGGGAGACCCCCTGCCTGGCCTTCTCCCATCACCCCCACTCTTGTGGAATGTGAGGAAGATGAGGGAAGAGGAGAAAGAGGCACCCTCATTCTCCAGGAGGAAAGGGTGAAGAGACGGATGTGAGATCATGGAACTCTGTGTTTTTTCCTCCGCAGCCACCAGCCTCTCTCCACTCCTCATACCACAGATTTTATGAGCAATAGAAATGTATGACAGCTATGAGCAGTGTGGACTGAAGCAGCCTCTGAAAGCAGTCTGTTCAGTATGGTGAAGATAGAAGTCTACCTAGGGAGCAGTAACTCACTGTGGAGTGCTGGGGGCTGTCACTGAAAAGAGTTCACAGACTGTAGCCATGAAAACTGAATTAACAAGCTGATTTACTGGACAGAGATGTTTAGGAATGAGATGCCAACTTTGTCCCACTGTAAAAAGAAGAAGGCACTTTTGTCTTACGCAGGGTTTATTAAAATATGCACAGGCAATATGCTCTTTTTTTTTTTTTTTACAAAAGGTAAAAAAAAGTACATTTTCAGTATACTACTGCAAATACTATTTGCCAATTTCCAGTGGAAACACTGAGTGAAATACTGAATTCATTTAGTAAACATGATCTGTTTTGAAAGTGCATGTGTGAGCAGCAGAGCCCCGCGCTGTGCTGGGTGGTCAGTGTTTAATCATTACAGTGCCCTCTTGAGGCAGATCAGGGAAGTGCAGGCCCTCAGCTGGTCTGACCTCACTACACCCTCCACCACCAGGATATGTATAGTAACACGTGTGTGTGTGTGTGTGTGTGTATGTGTGTGTGTGTGTGTGTGTGTGTGTGTTGGACGGATGTGCATACAGTCGTATTTATACAGGGCTTAGATTTCAATACAGTGCCCCCCTCAGTATTTATAGTGTGGACATCTGCTCTGAACAATAAAAAGAGATAGTTAATCCCTTAAAACTCAAGCCTTCCTTTTTACTAGCTCTGTTTGCTTTTGTTTATGTTTTGTTTATTGACTGTCTCTCTCTCTCTGTCTCATCTAGATGCCAGTATGTCGCCTGATGCCCCTAAGCAGAGCCACTGGTGTAACGTGGCGTACTGGGAGCACCGCACACGTGTAGGACGCCTCTACACAGTGTACGAGCACTCCGTCAGTATCTTCTATGATCTACCTCAGGGCACGGGCTTCTGCCTGGGCCAGCTCAACCTGGAACACCGCAGCAGCACCGTTCAGCGCACACGAGGCAAAATAGGCTACGGCATCCTCCTCAGCAAAGAGCCAGATGGCGTTTGGGCGTATAATCGTAGTGAGCACCCAATATTTGTCAACTCCCCTACTCTGGACATGCCTAACAGCAGAACTCTGGTGGTGCGAAAGGTGATGCCAGGTTACTCCATCAAGGTGTTTGACTATGAGCGTTCATGCCTCCTAAGGCACACCACAGAGGCTGACCTCCTGGACGGACCCTATGACCCCAACAGTGTGCGCATCAGCTTTGCTAAGGGCTGGGGCCCCTGCTACTCAAGACAGTTCATCACCTCCTGCCCCTGTTGGCTGGAGATCCTCCTCAACAACCATAGATAACACAGACGGACCCCACAAACTATCCCAAATATCATCTACCTAGATTTAATATAAAGTTTTATATATTATATGAAATATATATTATACTTGTAAATACGGAGTCATTTTTACAATGTAATTATTTATGTATGGTGCAATGTGTATATGGACAAGAGGAAAAAAAAAACGGAAAATGCACTTTGGCTTATATATATTATATATATAAATATATATATAAAGATAAAGAATCTTTCAATACCAACTTGAGAAATTATACAGCAAAATTAGGATGAGCCTGGATTTGGTGTATAGTTTTCATATACTATTAATATCCAGACAAAAAGCTAACACCATTCACACATTGATAATAAAGTATTCGCATAATAATTCTCTTTGTTTGTTCTGTATCATTAGCTCTTGGTTTATTACATATTCAACATTTCACTCAAATTTATTTTCATGGTGCCTTCACACGTGTATTGATATACTTACCAGCATACTGAACTTTGCCTGTTGTGATTCATCTAATACGAACCATCACAAATCTCAGTACACCACTATGTGTTATACTGAAATATGGTACATTCTTTTCTGTGGCATTTGACGTTTAGGCCAAGGGTTGAGATCCTCTTTCCCACAGAGCATTGGAGCAGATGATATAAAGATCAGAGGTGAACTTCACCTCAACATGAACAGAAATTTGCCAGGCGGAAAATGATCAGAGCTGCCACTTCATGGTTTATTCAAAGAGGTTATTGTAAAGAGGAGAGTGATATCTGCACTAGCTGTTGGTATAGAGGAGTAAATTAAAATGCCTAAGCAGATAACTGATGTTTATATTTCAGTAGCATCTACAGTATCAGTCTCATAACTAGATTTTAGGACAAGCTGATCCACATGTCCTTGAGGTCCTAAGGAGCCCCAGTAATGAGGACTGAGAGGAAATGGTGTAGTAGAGGACAGTGTAGGAGGAAATGATGAAACTACTCAAACTCAGGACATCCTTCCAAAGGTATCCCTACTTCAGCACATAATCGTTGGCTCGTGGTCGCCGGTCTCAGGCTTCCGCAGCCAGCATGTCTCACAATGGACGTTGTTATAACTGACCAGAGATGCGGCACCCTTAAACCGGCACAGTGATACTGGAATGTATGCAGAGAAACCAAGAAGTTTTACAAGCCTACTGGAATCTTAAAAACTACAGCCAAGGTGGATGTGGTTTAGCTGGCTTCCTTCATAATTGCTGGTGTTGGGTTGTCAGATTGGCGGTGGTGGTAGTGAGGGGGGGGGCAGAGGTCTCTGCCAACATTCAGCAATAGAGGCATTCAGTAACACACTGATTCTGGTTTAATGAGCACTGAACTGTGCAGTTGCAAGGATATGTGTTTTTAAGAGTGGGTTCTCTGGGACATCAAAACTGCTGGATGAGCTTTTTGTGGGAAGTTTGTGAACAGCATATATCGATCATAACGACAATGAGAGGCAGTTCTTTTTTATGACGGATTGTCATATTTTTCTGTTGAAACTACTACTTTCCAATCGGCCATGCTGCTGAGTGCAGCGTCTCTGTCCCTCCCCTCCTCCATGAAGGCTCAGACAGCCTCCTCCAGGCCTGCTGTCTGTCTGGAGCCAAGACTGTGTAGAGTTCAAACAGCAGAGAGGAGTGGTTCCACTCCGCCTCTGTCTCTGCCTCCGCTCTCTTCCCTACAACTGGGGGCCATTATCCTGCTCATTTGTGTCTCTGTTATGGGAAAAGGGCCCACATCACCACTGGAGAGGAACTGGCAGACAATTATATTGGGTGGCGAGGAGCTAAGACACATAGTGGGCAGATTACACAAGCCACCACAGAGGGTATGAGAGGGGGCCTAATTAGACAGGTCTGGGGAGAGGCCAAGCGACAATACAGATCTACTGAAGCTGCATCTCTGGGAAGGCGCCTGCTCTGCTCCACTCCAGAGCTGGAATAGTTGTGGCAGGAGGACTGTAGCTCTGGGCAAGATGGAGGAGAGAGGGGAAAAGCCTTGTAAGCAGCCCTGTGTGCTCCATGAGCTCAGGAATGGTATTGATTAGCAGGCTGCAGCCCTCAATCATTTTCTGGAGAAGTCTGTGTCGCTCTCGGCCCCAAAAAACCGAGCCGCCATTTTGTTCCACTGTTTATGTTACACTGAGCTGTAGCTGCAGCGCTGCATTGATTAGAAACGGATGTTAGAGAGAAAACAACACAGTAGCCGCTTTTTCACAGCGACACATACATAAAGCACACTCAGTATGATACAGAAACGCTACATGTGGATATGTCTTCATTTGTGTTCAAGTGCACATATGAGTCTCTCTGTGACTTTGTGTGCGGACAACTGCTTTTTAAAGATCTTGAGTTTCGAAACCCTGTTATTATGGCTTCTGTCCTGCCAAAGCCTCATTACATTCCTCAGACTGTAGATTCTTGTCTGTAAGCTTCTCCTAAGGCCTGGTTCGCCGTGTTCACAGTTGGCATCAAAGGATTAAGGCCTGATAACTACAATCAAGTCACTAAATTCATCTGCTCCCTTTAAACAAAAGGTGAGCACACCTGCAAGAACATGTGAGAATAACTAAAAAATTAAGAGTAATAATCTTTCACTGTGTCATAAGGGATTAGAGAGTTAAAACAGACACAAAACCAAGTATTGAAGAGTTAATAGGTCATTTGAGCCAGGCAGATGTGGAACTACTGCAGCCCACTACTACTCACTCCATTTGATGACCCCGTCCTGCACATCTGGCCCCAGTAAAAACACTGTGAGGTAATAGCACCTTTTGAAATGCAGAGAGATTACACAGAGCGCCTGAAACACTTCCTTCTCCCTCTCTTTCTCTCTCCCTCTCTCTCTCTCTCTCTCTCTCTCTCTCTCTCTCATGAACGCCAGCCCACGGAAGTCTTCTTACCTTGGTTGAGGGTGTTAATTACGGCTCCTCGCAGCTGCCATGCTCGCCACTTACTGGGCGTGCTGACGCATGCCAGTGCACAGGGGATCCACGCTCTGAGAGGGGATTATGGGCCGGCACGCAGGGCAAGCCGGGATTGGGAGACTTTTCCTTTTGGGTGTTTTTCCACCTTCATAGTCTGAATTTCAGACAGCAGATGATAAGTGATGTGACTGATGTGTCTGCGCTTTGGTGTGGGTTGCACTTGTCTTTGTATGCACAGGTGTGGATTGCGCCTCTACATGGATCACAAGCAGTTTTGAATACTTTTCTGCTGTTAAATTTTGCTTCCAGAATGACATTTTTGTTTTGCGTCTCCCTGATGACAGATGACGATTCTGCTACTGTGCTGCAGGCCTCTAACCGAGCCTGGAACAGACCATTGAGTAAGCATTTAGGTGGTTTTTTTAGAAGCCAAAAGCAGCCCGGTCCTGATGCTCCTCTGCAGATCCCACCCTCCCTTCGGTAATTACAGGGTGCACAGGGGCCTCTCTGACGTACGAAAAGGATTTATTTTAGTGAGTTTCCACAGAGGTTAAAAGAATACCACAGTGTGAGCATGCGCGCGTGCACAGACACACACACACACACACACACACACACACACACCCTCAGGCTGAATCCTGACAGCATTTATCAACAGCCTATTCCTGCCTCCCCTTGTCTAACTCATATCATAGGAGCACAGTGGTGCACAACTCCAGTGTATTAAAGATGTTCAGGGAATGTTCGTAAATCTGAATTAGCATGTCCACAACCTGCGTGGATTTCTGTAAATCCTGACGTCGATTATCACTGGCAGGCAGAGTGAAGTCGCACTCTGTCTTTACTACACATCCAACCTGGCTGAACACAGGCGTCTCTTTTTTGAGAGGCATAACACCACTCAGCTTCTCTCACTTTAACTCGGATGGTTTATTTTTTTTTGCCCTTAAAATCAGAATTCCTCTTTCAGTGAACCCCAACCAAAGGACGAGGCTTGAATCAGTGCAGAAACCACAAGAATTACATTCTTAAATATTCCATTTTTCTTGGAGGGGCCGAGTTTTGTCTTTCTCCGTCTGCATGAGGAGTTTTGCTGATGAGAAGAAAAGATGTATTTTCTGACTTTTATGTGATATTGTTTTTTTTTTTTTTTAAATCCCTATAATTTATACCAGCCTTTAATAGAGTTGCTTTATGGGCTATAATCAAATCCCTTCAGACCCCTCTATCTAAATTGTGATGCATTAGCACATGAATGCAGTGCACTACAGCGGTGCCGAGATACATATTTTTTATGCCTGCATGGTTGTGGTTGTGCCTGCCTGTGGGTTTTTTGGGAATGCGACTCTTTGAGAGAACCAGTCGTGCGTCACTTTTACACTTTGTGTCAAGTAATACAAAATACATTCACTTAACACTGAGTCTCACATGTTTTGAGAGGTCATCCTATATATTGAAGCATGTCATGCTCATTGATCTCTCCAAGAGCTCAACAACTTTTTTCCACAGGCCCAGTTTGTTCTTTTAAAAATCTTGAGTTTTTTTTTTTTTCCAAGGGGCTGTAAAAGAGGAGATCTAGGAACGTGGCCCCCCTCCTTTTTTTTTCTGCAGGGCTCCTAATATGTTCCATATTGTGAGTTTAAATGGGGTGGACTCAGGAAATGCAGTCACACTGCTTTGCCTTCCAAGCTTCCAGTCTGAGGTTTGGCCTGCAGTGCTGGTGGTTCTGTGGACTGGGGCTGATTGGGCGGCTGGAGCTGCCGAGGCGGTTAGGCTCAGCCATGTGGGCTTTCTTCCTCTTCTCCTCAGGAGCCGAGATGTCCACGTCGCTGGTTCTGTTTTGTTATGTTTCTCTGCCTGCACTGGAGCCCCATCTCATGTAGACTGCACGTTAATGACTCTCATCCAGGCCTGCTTACACTTTGTTTGCCCGCTGCACCTTTCTCAGAGCTACATCATTTTGCAGCCTTATTACGCACTATTTCTTAAAGAAAATGACATTTTGTGAAATATGCTTATGAGCTTTCTTGCCATGAGTTAGTTCAAAAGATGGATACTACTCTCATGTCTGTACAGTAAATATGAAGCTACAGCCAGCATTTTAGGCAAGATTAGCCTGGCTTAGCATAAAGACTGGAAACAGCCAGCCAGGCTCTATCTGAAAATAAGAAAATCCACTTAACAGCACCTCTAAAGCTCACTGATGAACACAATATACAGTGGAGTCCAAAAGTCTGAGAGCACTTTAATGGTGTCAGACCCTTGTACCTCTTGCCGACTTGAGGTTGTCACAGTTTGTTGGCAAGAAATATCCCCAGTATATAACCCCCACACCCCTCCCCCACCATAAAACTGCAACTTCTTGTTTTCCCACTTCCATTTTTCTACAGATTAAACAAATGTGATATACTCTATTAATCTGTGAGGGGTGCCGTTAGGTGGATTTTGTTATTCCCAGACAGAGCAAGGCTAGCTGTATTCAGTATTTATGCTAAGCTAAGCTAACTGGCTGCTGATCGTAGCTTCATGAATAGGGTACAGACACGAGAGTGGTGTTGATCTACTCATCTTACTCAGCATCAAGCGGGACAAAAAAAATGAATTAAAATGAATTGAACACAAAACTTGAACACTAGGCTCCAAACACAGAATGTGGTAGATAATCATCTAATGTATCTAATGTTTGAAATAAAAGGTGGTCACATGTGAACACAGAACTACTCCATGTAGATAAGATTGTGTTGCCATGTGACAAAGTCACTGATGTGGTTGCCTTGTCGCTCATTTTGTGTCCCATGTGAAGTGAAGTCTTCATTTACCTGGTGCCAGAGCTTTAATCAACCCTTCAGTTGTTGAGGATGACTTTATGTAGGCGGTAAAGTGCTCTGCAAGACAGTGCGGGGCCCAGCTATGAGAGCATATCTCTGAGAAGAGTAAAGATGAGTGAGGAGGCTCAGATTCCAGCCAAGAGGTCAGGTTTCGCATTCCTGGGGCACACACCACCGCCTGTCTCCACACTGACATACCTGCTGAGTGTATGAATGCCATTGAGGGGCCAAGAATGTGTGCGTGCTTGAGTGTATTTGTGTACACATGCACGTGGTGGAGTGCGTGTTTTTCATTCAAACTAATGTGCGAAAATGAACATATTACATTGCACATCATGAAACATACATAGAGAAACTTACCAAGGCAAAACAAGTTGCTTTTCTCTCTCTCTCATGTGTGATACAGGGGGAAAACACACACAGATGTAGGAGAGGAGTTGGCCCAGCGAATCAAACCAAGCGCTCATTACACCACGCACGCCATTCACAATCAGCTCAGAGGGTGGGTGGGAGTCCAAAAGAGCAAAAAAAAAAACAACAAAAAAAACAGGGCTCCTTCTAGTCTCATGTGAGCAGATCTGGTGCCCTTGAAATGCTGAGGAATCCAGAGGGGAAACCACTGCTGCTTTTAACTGCTCGTGGTGCCTACTGGGCTGCTGTGCTGCATGCAGCATTTTATTTCAATGTAAAAGCCTTGGTAAACAAAAACGGACTTGTCTTTGTAATTGTTCAGTCATTTTGTTGTGATTTGAATGGGAATGAATACCAGTCCAGCCACACACAATGGTTTTCATTATTTTAACAATAGTGTTTATTTCACTGTCTTTGAACTGGGCCTGTATGAGTTACGTGAGGAGAAAGTAGATCACTAATTAGATTTAAATGATGCTTTTTTTGGTTGCAAATATAGTTACAAGTATAAACCTGAATTCAGCAATGTGCATGCGCTGTTTCTGGTCCTCATACTTATAGCTGGAAGAAAACTTTTTTGAACAATAACACTACTAAAAATGCTCTAAAACTTATATTGGTCCAGCCCTGTGTAAAAGTTTTATGGGCTATGACATCAACTTGGACTGTAAAAGCAGTACATGATGCTATCTCAATCCCGTGCTTTAAATTAACGTCAGGCTTGGCAACTCGAGCGTAGTGTAACTTTACATTCAATACTCACCTCTGTGCCAATATAGTCGCAGTAGACGAGGCGGCTTCTGGCCAGGAATTGTTGGCTCATCTGCTCAATACTATGGATCAGGAACACAATACCTCCCAGCAGCCATTTATCAATTATTTTCATGGTAGTAATAAGCAAACAATTTTGTAATGCAGTTCGCTTTTTAAATCAGTTTTGCGTTTGTTCATGTTGAAGGTTGTCAAACAACAAATTAGACTGCATCTACCTTCGTCAAAAGACAGTAGCTTGGCCCCGAGGATGGCTGTTCAGTCCCCAGGCCTGGCACTTTTGTGGGGTCCCTTGAGAACAGAAGCTTCCCCTAAGGGTTTCTCAGCCAACGAGAGCAGCCAGTGTTAATAACATGTCTTATTCCTCGAGGGCTGTGCAACATGATCTCCATCTGACATTCCTGAGCTTTTGTTTGTCTCCAGCCCCGACTGCTTCACTCGTCCCGTGCCATCCCATATGAGGCTGTTTAACATCTTAATCTGCTGCTGTCTTTCATCTGGCTCCTGTTAAAGCCTTAACAGAAAAGATTGTGAATGCTAACTTCTGTCAGCACCTCACTGTAAGAGAGCAGGGGAGAGGTGGAGAGAGGGAGAGGAGCAGACCGGAGAGAGAGACTGTGAACGGAAGATTCAGAAAAGCAGACATAAGTATAATCAGCAAAATGTACAAAAGCATCAAAAGAAGAAGTACTCATTCTGTCCCTGTCAGTGATATATTACGACATTACTGGACTGTAACACTGATGCATCAATTCATAAGTAGCATTTTACTATTGCAGCTAGTCAGGGTGGAGCTAGTTTTAACCACTTTATATAAAGTTCAGCAGTCCAGTGGTTAACAACCTAGGGTTTGGGGCCGCTCCAAATGGTCACAAGATAAATCAGAGATGTTGTGAAATGATTAATGGGGTAGGAGAAAAGACAAAACTGTTCTGCTACACAAATGTAATTCAGTTGTTTTGGACTGTTCTCTTTTTACTCAGAAAAATTGGATCATTTTACCTCTTTGGACTTAGTACAGTGAAGTCATCTGAGGATTTTAGAGGAGATATCTGAAGGGCTCAGAATTCAAAATTGTAGGTTTAATCTACAAAAATGCATGTTTTTGCATGTTAAATTGAAATCTGAAATGTTACTTGCAACTGCAGCTGTCAGATAAACAGTAAAAAATACAATATTTTCCCCAGAAATGTAGTGCAAACAAAAAGAAATACACAAGTTTAGTACAAGTACCTCAAAATCTACAGTTAAATACAGTACTTGAGTAGATGTGGTCCTACTTAGTTACTTTCCACCACTGCATTTGCTATGCACATGTTCTGTATAAAAAAAAAAGCAGAAAACACAGGTGGGAGAACTGTCTGCTAGTTTGGCCTCGATGCAGACATCTTCATCTTGCTCTGCAGTCAGTGCTGCATTTGGCTGCACCTCCACCTCCCCTTCGAGGATATTTATGTTCCTCTGGCTGTAGCTCATCACACACATCAAATACCTGAGTTCATGACATGCATTCATTTTCTGATAACTCCAGCCTCTACGCCGCCATCTCTCTGGCTCGTACCTGTGTGGAGGGGTAGGCGAGCCAGGTACGCTCCCTTTGTTATCTCTGCTTCTCTTGTCAGCCTGTTGCTGAGCGCGATGGCGTGGTTCTCACAGATTCCTCTGCAGATTTATGTGAACGCCCATCCCCTCGCCTGTGGCTGCAGGTACAAGTGGCAGCAGCCTGTCAGAGCTGACAAGCATGATGATGTTCTTACAGCCATTAACATGGCAAGCAATTGCTAATAGGAATGAGCCCCCAGCTACAGGAGCCAGGTCAGCTTCAGTACAGTGCAGCAAGCAATGTTACTGTTGTTAGAAAGAACAACATTGCCCAACATAAAGCAGCGCACAGATCAATGCAGTCTCGATACCACAGAGCACATCTCCTCTCTACACTGGCATTCCTCTAATTGCTTGACTCTTTTTTTCTGTGGCCTGTATGAACAAAATGAAGCAATCCAGGGGAATTAATATAAATGCTGTAATAACTGCCGTCAGGGCTACTCAAAATCAGGATAATAGCAGGCGCCTTGCAAGCAGAGAGAAAAAAGAAAATCCTCATTACACTTGCTTCTGCATTCTTTCTGAATGGCCGACGTGCTGCAGCTTGTCACATCTGCTTGGAAAGTGTACAAACTTATCTGTGTCGCTGCCGCTCATTCCTCCTGCGCTCCAGAACAGGCTGCAAATTGAAGGAGGAAGAATCTGCCTGAATCTGGATGAATTATGTGTTTGTGAGGGATGTAATAAGATTCATGTTTTCTGTAATGTGTTTTATGTCCCGTGGCACTCTGGTGTGAAGGTTTAGTTCCTCTCCAGGAGTCCAAGCTGCAGTCTTGAGCTCTCATGCCAAGCGCTCACTCTCGGGCACAGGTTTAAACTAAGGGCAAGGTAAATTTGGTCCTCAGTGTTGGTTTATTTTTGCTGGCACGCGTACATTTTTGGGCAATACCCGGCATCTGCTAGTATTGCAGGTCTCTGGCACGGCCTCAGACGGAGAGGTACAGTATCAGGGGATTTCTTCCCTCTGGCGATGGCTCCAGCCCAGCCTAAGAGGCCTGTTCACGTCTGGAGAGAAGCCCCCCTGTGTCAATGTGATCACTGTTTGGGAATACAAGAGAATAGGCAGGTGGTTGTTACAGCAGGACAGGCTAGAGACACACTGGTGGAGGCTGATCAGACTTACTACATGAGGAGTCAAAGAGCTGTTTTATTTTGTTTTGACTGGACAAATATTTGCGAGTCCATTATGAGGTTACACCTACAGACATGGGCTTAGGAGACAGTAGGAGTTTGTTTTCATCCTTTTCATCTTTCCCTCACTGCTCCCCCTCTTCCCTCCCTACTCGAACTCGCTCCCCCCCTCAGCAGAGTTTTTAATATCAAAGTGCGCTGTCTGACAGGGGTAAGTCTCAAACAAGGGCTCTTTTGTTGGGTCGCCCTCCAACCGGCCAGGAACGACAAGAACTTGTCAACCCTTGTTCAGTTAGAAAGGAAGATGAAGAGAGGGGAAAAAGGGTCGGGACAGAATTGGCTCTTACACAACGTACAAAAGAGATTATTTAGGTGTCTGGCAGTGGATATGAAACTGAATAACTTAATTTCAGTTTATTAAGCAGCAGACACACTGTAGATATGAAAACGCTATTCATTTTTCAGATTCCCCATATATTTAATATCATCACGTACAATAAGGACACAATCTGTGTCTGCGTCTGTGGGAAAGAGGGAAAACTGTTGTGTCATAGCCAGAAAACAGAATGACAACAACAGCCAGGGGAAATTTAATACACTTACAGTTTGCCTGGAATTTACCCGAATGTCACTATATATGGATATCCAGCAGTGGTGCAAAGTAACTAAGTACATTTACTCAACTTCTATACTTAGGTACAATTTGGAGGTATTTCACCTGACTATTTCCAATTTATGCTACTTCATACTTCTGCTCCACTACATTTCAGATTTAACATACAAAGCATATGATCAACTTGTAAAATATGATGCATTGTTATTGTTAAGTTCCCTATTAGGTTAGGACCCCGGAGCAGAGACGCACAGAGACAAGAGTTGGAAACTGAAAACCTCTTTAATGACACGAAGCCAAAAACAGTCCAACAGAGCAGGCGAAAAGAGGCAGGAGGCTGGCAGGCAGGTGAATGGCTGGAAAAACAGAGCAACGGAGAATCTGGAGACTGGGTAGCCAGGGAACCACATGCAGGGAGAGAGCATGGAATAATCTGGCAGAGAGTGGGTGATGAACCGGGGGTTTTAAACTGGCTTAATGACTAATGGGCTGCAGGTGGGTCAGGCCTCCACTGCTGCACCACGCCCCTGCCACACACAAGCTCTGCAGGGAAAAAACAGAAAAAGGGAGGGGGAACAGAAAGAGAGCAAAAAGTGCAACAAACAAAAACATACAACTCAAAACCGTAACAGTACCCCCCCCTCAAGGGACGCCACCTGGCGGCCTACCAGGCTTGTCCGGGTACCTAGCATAAAAGTCACTAAAGAGTGCAGGGTCCAAAATAAGGGAGCGAGAAACCCAAGAGCGCTCCTCAGGTCCATACCCCTCCCAATCCACCAAGAATTGGAAACCCCGGCCTCGTCTCCGTACATCCAACAGCTGCCGGACAGAAAATGCAGGGTGATTGTCGATGATCAGAGGGGCCGGAGGGGCTTCGGCCGGAGGGCAGAGAGGGCTAGTGGAGACAGGCTTGAGGAGTGACACATGAAATGCTGGGTGGATATTGAGGGATGGCGGCAGCCTTAGCCGCACCACACTGGGGTTAATGACACGGTCAATGACGTATGGACCAATGTACCTGGGAGTAAGTTTCCGGGACTCAGTATGGAGAGGAAGATCACGGGAAGATAGCCAGACCTGCTGACCGGGCTGATACAGGGGGGCCGGAGAGCGGTGAACGTCCGCCAGTCTCTGGTTACGGGCCGCCGTTCGGGTGAGAGCTGCCCGGGCTTCACGCCAGACTTGACGGGCCCGCCGGAGGTGCGCCTGCACCGAGGGAACTGCCACCTCAACCTCCTGTGCAGGGAAGAGCGGAGGCTGGAAACCATTAGCAGCCATAAAAGGAGACATACCCGTGGCCGAGCAGATCAGGGAGTTGTGGGCATACTCAACCCAGGGAAGGTAGGCAGACCAGGAGGCTGGGTGATGAGGCCACACAACGAAGCGCTGCCTCCAGATCCTGATTCGCCCGCTCAGTCTGGCCATTAGTTTGTGGATGGTATCCAGATGAGAGGCTCGCCGACGCCCCCAGACTCCGGCAAAAAGCCCGCCACACCCTGGAGGAGAACTGCGGCCCCCTGTCAGACACAACATCCTGGGGGATGCCATGCAGTCTAAAAACATGCTGAGTGAGCAAAGCAGAAGTCTCGAGGGCAGAGGGGAGTTTAGGCAGAGGAACGAAGTGCACTGACTTGGAAAAACGGTCAACCACAGTTAAAATGGTATTGTTACCTTCTGAAGGTGGCAGGCCAGTGACAAAGTCCACAGCAATGTGAGACCAGGGCCGGTGGGGGATAGGAAGGGGGCGAAGAAGACCAGCAGGAGCGCGATGCAAAGCCTTACTGCGGGCACAGACTGAGCAGGCAGAGACGAACTCCTTGGTGTCAGCAGACATGGAGGGCCACCAGAAACGCTGACGAAGCAGAGCCAGGGTCCGATGAAAACCAGGGTGGCATGCCACCTTGGAGGAGTGGCCCCACTGGAGCACAGGGGACCGAACAGGTGGAGGCACAAACAGTCGGTTGGGCGGGGCACCCTCAGGGGCTGGATGGTCCGTAAGGGCCTCCTGGACCAGCTGCTCTACCTCCCACCTGGCTGCTCCCACCACACAGGAGGTCGGCAGGATAGTGTCCTCAGCCGGATCCTCCACAGGGGAACAGAATTGACGAGAGAGGGCATCAGGCTTGACATTCCTGGAGCCGGGCCGGTAGGTGAGAGTGAAATTGAACCGACCCAGGAACAAGGCCCACCGAGCCTGGCGGGAGTTGAGTCTGCGGGCGGAACGGAGGTAAGACAGGTTCTTATGATCAGTCCATACCACAAAAGGATGAGTGGAGCCCTCCAACCAGTGCCTCCACTCCTGAAGGGCCAGCACCACTGCCAACAGCTCACGATTCCCCACATCGTAATTCCTCTCCGCAGGGGAAAGACGGCGAGAGAAGAATGCACAGGGGTGCAGCTTCTGGTCCGAGGCGGAGCGTTGGGACAGGACTGCCCCCACACCGGAGTCAGAGGCATCCACCTCCACCACGAACTGGCCTGCGGGATCAGGATGACACAAAACAGGGGCAGAGGAAAACAGACTCTTCAACTTAACAAAAGCAGCTGCTGCTGTGGGTGACCAAACAAAAGGTGACTTGACAGAGGTTAACCTGGTGAGTGGTGCAGCTACTCGACTGTAGTCACGGATAAACCGACGGTAAAAATTGGCAAACCCTAGAAATCTTTGCAGCTGCTTTCGTGTGGTAGGAACAGGCCATTCTACCACTGCCTTAACTTTAGCGGGGTCGGACTTGATCTGCCCTTTCTCAACCACAAAACCCAGAAAGCTCACAGAAGAAACATGAAATTCACACTTCTCCGCCTTAACAAACAGCCTGTTCTCAAGGAGTCTCTGGAGAACTAACCTAACATGTTGCACGTGTTCTGAGAATGTACGAGAGAAGATCAGAATGTCATCTAGGTACACAAAAACAAACCTGTTGAGCATATCACGCAGAATATCATTCATGAGACACTGAAAAACAGCAGGTGCATTGGTTAACCCAAAAGGCATGACCAGATACTCAAAATGTCCCAGAGGAGTATTGAAACCAGTCTTCCACTCTTCCCCCTCCTTTATTCTAACCAGGTGATAGGCGTTGCGCAGGTCCAACTTGGAGAAGATGGTGGCCTGATGGAGGGGAGCAAAGGCAGAGTCTAAGAGAGGAAGGGGGTACTTGTTCTTGATTGTAATGTCATTCAAGCCCCTGAAGTCCACACAGGGACGAAGAGTCTTGTCCTTCTTCTCGACGAAAAAAAATCCCGCCCCCATAGGAGAGGAGGACGGACGAATGAGACCAGCTGCTAGTGAATCAGAAATATAGCACTCCATAGCCTCTCTCTCTGGCCTGGAGAGGTTATAGAGTTTGCGGGTAGGATAGGGGGCACCCGGGAGCAGGTCAATACAACAGTCATAAGGTCTGTGAGGCGGCAGGGACAAGGCCCGGTCCTTGTCAAAAACCTCCTGGAGGTCATGATATTCGCGAGGGACCGAAGTGAGATCCACAGGTTTGGGGGGAACCAGAGGACTGGAAATAGTGTCGGGGACGGCTGAGTGCAAACAGTGGGAGTGACAAAACAAACTCCAGTTGGAGATGGACAACGTAGACCAGTCAATATGTGGGTTGTGGAGCTCGAGCCAGGGGAGACCTAAAACTATAGGTGAAGCCGGAGAGGAAATAAGGTAGAGGGAAATTGTCTCCTGGTGATTACCGGAAAGTAACAGGGACACTGGGACAGTGCGTCTAGTGACACGGGCCAAGAGTCGACCGTCCAGGGCTAGAACGACCTTGGGCTCAGGCAATGACTCGGTGGGGAGGCCAAACTGAGTGGCAACGCCAGAGTCGATGAAATTATCATCAGCGCCCGAGTCTACTAGCACCTGGAGAGGTATGCTAATCTGTGCCCATGCAACAGTACCCTTAAGCTTAACGCGTCGAGAGGGGGATGGGCGAACTGCAGAAGGGCTCACCAGCATCCCCCTTACGACTGATGAGCCAGGTCTTTTGGCCGAACGGGACAGCTGGTGAGGACATGACCCGTTTGTCCACAGTAGATGCAGAGCTTGTTCAGGAAGCGCCGCTGACGCTCTGCTGGGGAGAGCCTCATCCTCCCCAACTGCATGGGCTCCCCATCACCGGAGGAGGACGAGGTAGCCGGGTGAGATGCGCTGGCGGAGGGTGGCCCCAGAGGCAAACAGGAGTCAGGAACAGGAACAGGGGTGGGAGGAGACTTGAACAGAAAGGAAGGGGCCCTCTGGCTAACTACTCTGTCCCTGCGTCTTTCTCTGAGACGGTTATCAAGACGGATGGCCAAGGAAATAAGTTCCTCTAAAGAGGAGGTCTCATCCCGAGCAGCTAGCTCATCCTTAAGCTCCTCGCTCAACCCACGTCGAAAAACCCCCTGCAAGGCCCTCTCATCCCACCCACTCTCAGCTGCGAGAATGCGGAAGTCAACTGAGTAAACAGCAACAGAAAGAGATCCCTGGCGCAAAGAGAGAAGCCTATTACCGGCTTCCCTACTCTGGAGAGGATGGTCAAAAACTCGACGAAATTCGTCACTGAATAACTGGTAAGACTGCCAGGAAGGTGAGTTCGCGTTAGCCATGGCCACAGCCCATGCAGATGCCTTCCCAGAAAGTAAACTACAAACAAAAGCTATCTTAGACTTCTCAGAGGAATACGTTAATGGCTGCTGGTCAAAAACTAGAGAACACTGGTGGAGAAACTGACTACATGACCCTAACTCTCCTGAGTACCTGTCTGGAGTGGGGATGAAGGGCTCACGGGGATGACTGGGCTGGGTAGATGAAACAGCTGGAGCAGCAGAAACAACAGGAGGATCCTGGGTAGGAGCAGGAGCCGCCAGTGTGGAAAGCTGAGCGGAGACCTGGTTCAAACGGTTGTCCAGCCGAGTTATGCTTGAGGTCAAATGGAGTAGTCTGTCCATAATTTCACTCAGGGCACTCTCATGTTGCCCAACACAGACTCCTTGCGCAGTGAGGGCTTGTTTTACCCTCTCCATCTCTGCGGGGTCCATACTTGGCCAGATTATTCTGTTAAGTTCCCTATTAGGTTAGGACCCCGGAGCAGAGACGCACAGAGACAAGAGTTGGAAACTGAAAACCTCTTTAATGACACGAAGCCAAAAACAGTCCAACAGAGCAGGCGAAAAGAGGCAGGAGGCTGGCAGGCAGGTGAATGGCTGGAAAAACAGAGCGACGGAGAATCTGGAGACTGGGTAGCCAGGGAACCACATGCAGGGAGAGAGCATGGAATGATCTGGCAGAGAGTGGGTGATGAACCGGGGGTTTTAAACTGGCTTAATGACTAATGGGCTGCAGGTGGGTCAGGCCTCCACTGCTGCACCACGCCCCTGCCACACACAAGCTCTGCAGGGAAAAAACAGAAAAAGGGAGGGGGAACAGAAAGAGAGCAAAAAGTGCAACAAACAAAAACATACAACTCAAAACCGTAACAGTTATAGATTAAAGACCCTGCACACCCACATGTGTTTTCAGTGGTGGCTGCTCAGACCTACTCAGTTTGGAGTTGTGCAGACTATGATGTGATTTACATGAGGTGTCAGTGTAATAAAAAAGAACAATAAACTTGTAGTTTATCCCACACAAAACTTACAGGACAGTCCCTGCACTCTTGAAAAGTCTTTTTTTTTTTAATCTAGAGCACACAACATGAAATGTGTCAAGATGGCATCTTCTGGCATTGCTATCCCAGCACATAAAGCAATCACAGTCCAGACTGCTCTCATCTGTGGTTCCCCGATGGTGGAACACTCGACCGAATGCTATCAGAGCAGGGTCGTCCCTCTCTATCTTCAGGAATCTCTTGAAGAGAACACCTCCTCTCATCTCAACACCCTAACATGCCTAACCAGCACTTACTATGCACTTTCAGTTATTAACCTGATCTCCTTGAACTTACTGAACAGATGTAGTACAATCTAAATGTAAAAACGTGGATGCATGGCAGGCTTGTCACAGGCTCCTGTGCAGTTTAGCAGGCAGCGAGGAGGTCACACCCCTATCACCGTCAACCAGACTACAGAGGAGGTTTGGCATGAACCCCTGCATCCTCAGGACATACCAGTACATTTGAGAGCATTCTGACTGGATCCATCTGGTTTGGCTGTAGAGTTTTTAAAACTGAATTAGCCTCCTTCTTTTTACAATTTCAGCCTATTTTTCTCACTAAAATCTTTCTAAAATGTGTCCTCTCTGAGTTGATGAAAATGTTGATGCACTCATTTGAATTGTTCTCATTTATTACTTCTTGCTCACAGCTGTTGAGCATTTCGAAAGGCAGTAAGTTGCTTAGCTTTTTTAGCCCTGCATTTAAGAAATGGCCTTTAAATCTTTATAAATGCGGGAAATAGCATTTAGGCTCTGACTTCATCGCACCACTTCCCCACGTCTCAAATATAATCTCCACAACCTTGGTGCAACATAACCTGGAAACGACGACATGGCACTGCAGCAACAGTGGCTGATCACTTTAATGTTTATGTCTCACAGACCATAAATTACCCTCAGATATTGGCCATTTTAAACCAGATTAACACATGTTCCTAATAAGTAGATGCTTGCAAGTCCACAAAGGTACACAAGTGCCCACATCAGTGTGCACACAGCCTACAGCTGGTGAAGGCAAGTAGTTTAAGACCACTGTTTATGTAGTAAAAACCGGAACAGCTCTTTGGTTTGCCACAGCCTCATTTCCTGTGGATTTCTTTGGATTTTATAACTGAAGACAGAGGCTGCATGGCCTCATTTGCACAGAGATGCTCTTCTCAAATGTAGGCTTGCATCTAAAAAACGTTTTCAAGCATCTTGTCCTGTCATGGTGTGAGAATTAAATTAAAATAACTGGGAATTGTCTTTGTCATGATCTGCCCTCTGTGTGACTTCCCATGTCAACTCTTTTTTGATATTTCATGTTTTATTTTGAAATTACTTACCTTGTGTGTCTGTTGGTTGTTTTACTTCCTGCACTGTGTGTTTCCTGCCTTTGAGATTCCCTGCTCCCCGTTGCACTTGCCTTCTCTGTGTATTTAGTCCCTATGTTCACCTCATTCTTCACCTGTTTATCTGTGTTTGTGTCTCTGTGAATCAGCTGTCTGTGTTTGTTTCCTCGTGTTTTCTTTATACCGGTTACCAGCATTCAACCCCCTGAGGTGAACAATGCAGTACATGACATCAAATATCTCAGGAACTCTGCAAGAAGGAGACATACTTTTTCTTTCAGCCCAGAAGTGTAGTGTTATACCTTTCAAGTACCAGTCAGTTTATAATGTTAAATCCAACACAATGTTCACTGTGATTAATTTCCCTTTTATGGTTATTGTTGTTGATTGTTGTTGTATGATTGTTAGCCATCCACTGGCAATGCCACAATGCCTTGTGTTGAGTCTGTTGACCAATCAAAGGCTATGTTTCCAACTGGACATGTGTGTGGCAGCTCTGCTCCAAAACACACTGTGCCACGGATTCACCCCATTCTGCAGTCCATAGACACTATTAGGCCAGCAGCCGAAATAACAGCGTTAATGTCATAAATAACGTGTAGATTCTCTTTTGTACATTTGGGGAGCATTGTAAAACATTCTATATATCTTTTTGAGTGAAAAAATCCTTTTTTCACTCACTGTAAACTTTAAATCTGCATCACAAGTCTCTACTCTGCCATTCAAACGTTTTTGTAAAACTGTATTATGTGGTTCTAAACTTTGTTGGATTGTCAGTGATTTACAAACGTGGAGATGGACTGGACATGATGTCAGAAAAAAGGCGACCTCGCTCAGCCAATGGATAATTTGCCACCATAGAAGTCAAAGAATTGGAAGAAGAAACAATTGCTCATTGCTTAGTCACTTTGGAGAGCACACAGAGACTAGAGATAGAGAGAAATGGAGATAAGACTGTGTCCCTCTGTCTCATTGCGGACAGAACTACTTTTAGGCATGGCACAACTAATGTTTTGGATAAAAATGGATGGAAAAGCTCTGGAAAATAAATAGTTTTTGATGTGTGTTGGTTAGAATGTTTGTTAACTATCACTGCCAAGACTTGGAAGAACAAATTTTAAAAGCCAAATATCTTGTTTATTATTGTTCTCTCTGTGATTTGAATGAAGTTCTGTGAGATTTTATTTTTTTCCGTTGTTTTTATGGTTATATAACTATTTCTACATGCATGTGAGATCACAGCAGCATACATCCCTGCTGAAAAACATTATTACACAAGGAGACCACGCGAACCAAAAATAGGAAAAAATGGCGTACACCTCAATCACACAGTGACAATGCTAAGATGCTTCTGCAGGGCAGGTATAATATCTACCACACTCACCATGTAAGATTTGCCAATAGCTGGTGGGAATGTCATAAGTTTTGTAAAGTGTTTAGTCTTAAAGTTAAACTTTTGGCATGATGATGGCAGATTACACCACATGTGAATTCAGGGAATCACCAAAGTCATTACAGATCATCTTTAGGAGAACATGAGTGTCTGCACCAAATTTCTTTGCAATCCCTGTGGGTGGGAAAGTCAGAGGATACCCAAGGTCAGTAGTCTAGGGATCATGAATGTCTGGCATGGCTAAAAAATGTCATCTTTTGGCACTTGGGTCCTCCATACCTGAGTAATATGATTATATCAATATGAAGTGTTTCACTTTCGGTACCTTATGCACATTTTCCTGGTGATAGTTATGTAGTTTAGTAGAATTTGGTAGCAGGACTGTTAGTATTGTATCAGTATTTTTACATAATTTACACTTTTACTTTAGTAAAGGATTTGAATACTACTTCCACTGCTGATACCCCCAGTAAATTCTGGAACAAAATCTGCCTCGTACTGTTTCAGGTATAAAATCAAGGGGGAGAAAGACAAAGCCACTCCCATTATAAATGTTATGAATTATCTTGAAGAAATCTTCCAAAGATTTGCTCTTACGATGGGAAAAGTGAAATGCCTCAGCTCTTGTGACATTCCACATTATTTCTGTGCCTCTGTTTGTGAACATCCTCATAGGGGCTTTGATGTGCCGCTCTTCGAAGATCGCCACGCTGATTTGAGGACTGATATTTAATTTGTTCCCACAGTTGTACAGGTCAAGGATGAAGTCACAGTTGAGAGGGTGATCATTTGATCTTGAGGATTAGAAATTCATGTTGCATTTGTGCAACTAAATTACGCTCCACCTGATAATTGACCACTGCCATGTCACCACAGTAGCATGAGTTCGATCTCTGTGAAGTATTTGTTGATGTTAGCGACATGGTACCTGTGACTATCAAGATGTGATGGATAGTAGTGCTATTCTTTCATGAAACACACCTTCAAACAAACCAGGGTTTGCACGGAGGCAAGATGTTCTTCCCATGCAATGTGTAAACTTTATTTGACCTGTGTCCACAAAGAACGTCCCTATGAGTTGTGGTTCAGGCCGTAGGTATGAAAATGTATGTTTACAGTGAGCTGTAATGTACACCAGGCAGACGCAGAAGGGAGTGCTTGTGGCTGGTGGCCAGCTGAGGCCCCAGATGTGCAGGGTTGTTTGGGCCTTGTCCTGTGTTGTAAGTGTAGTGAGGAGCCAGCTACTGGACACACACTGAGGGATCTGGGCAGCAGATGACGGCTCGCTGTTCGCAGCATGCAAGATAAACTGTAGGCTATTAAGGATTCACAGAATGAAAACATTGGGAAAAAGAAATGCTTGGTTCATAAAAGAGAAAGATGTGCAGTGTAAAAAAAAAATACAGTTCAGTGATAAAGTGTAAAAATGAGCTGCTTTAATTTTGAAATGAACAACAGTCCATTAATAATGTCAAACTGAAACAAATTCATTAGGTGAATCCATATCTTGTGACATTTTCAGTGGCCTGTCTGTGTCTTCATGTTGAACATGGTTGTTTGCCTCAGTAAAATAAGATGATCAGATTAGATAGTCAACTGTGGTGTATAAAACTGTCGTCATACCATGATCATGATCATTTACCCACAATTTCTACAAGCTGTAAAAATGTTATCACCATATAGGTGTTAGTTGATGTCATGTTTCTGTCCTTGGATGAATGTAAGTCCAATATTCAATCTCCTTCTAGCTTTGGCATTGGTCTCTTCCAGCTCCTGAGAGAAATGTCTTTTGCTTTAGCTCCACTATGGTCACTGGTTAGTCACTAACGTTAATCGTCTCCTGTTTGGTGCTGAGCAGGTGGAGCTTTTTTTGATGAAAACAGCTGCCTGCTGCAGCTGGAAACAAAGTTTGTGAGAGTTTATGGGTGAACCAAAGTTAACTGCCAGAAAACCAAAAGGACAAACTTTGTCGAGATGGGGAGCTTTAAACTCTCAATAACCTCACCTTATACAATTGTGATGTTAAACATGTTGGCAAACGGTTGCCTATTCACACACCTAGCAGCAATGAACTGACATTAGCAATCATCTGAAGTCATGTTGTTGACTACCTGATCATTGTAAGTCCACAGTTCAATGCCCTCTTAGTGCTGAAAAATATCTGGCTCTCCAAAACAGAAGTTGCAAACCATCTAAACAAAAACAATGAGCTGAAAGAGGCTAAAACAGGAGCAGGACGGTAGCTGCAGTGATAATTATCTGTGATTTTGTGACACCTTTCGCATTGCACATTGTCATGTTTGTTGGTTTGTGATACAAGTTAGCGCAGCTTTAAATATACCTAATACTCTGTTAATCCGGGTAACCACTGCCTGTACTTGCTTTCACTTTGCACTAAACTGCTGTGGTTAATCAAAATCATCCACGCTCAATCTACTTTCCTTGTATTCCTTTGTCAGCAAAAAGCAATCGATCTTACCTGTTGTAATGTGCCCCTGGCTTTAACCCTGACTGTAGGTGTTTATCTGTAATATTGTGACTATCACCCTGGGCCAAACGCCTTCTTGTTCTATGTGTCTTCTCTTTCGCTATTTTCAGGTTTTCCTTTTCCGGCTTCCAGCACATGAATCTGTGCTCTGGGAGAGTTTGTCCTGCTCTTGCCTCAGTTATCCCTTTTTCCATTCAGTCATGGAGATGGCCGCCTGTTCCCACACTGACTTGTGAACAGGGACCTGAAGCAGCAGAGGTAACACTCATCTACCTTCCCACCAGCTTGTTTGCTTTCCACCTTACACTACGCACAGGGAATGAAACCTTACTATTTTGAGACACTTGAGGGGGGGGGGGGGGGGGGGGGGGGTACTCCACCCAGGAGTTATGCAATGTATAAACATAAAAAATGTTCCATATTTCTTTCATGAGCTTTTCAAGAATGGCAAACACTCCTTGAAGGCCACGTGTGGAGTCCACGAAGGGTTTGTTGGACAGACACAGCAAACACACAGCTCGGGGAGGGAGTGGAAGTGTTCTGTCATGGTTGAACATTGGCGTCTGGTGGTGATTAGAGACCATTTGTTTCTGTCAGAGCACAAAGCTCCAGCCTTCTCTCTGCGTGATAGATGAATTAGTGGAAGTGAACTGGATGGAAGGATAAAAGGGGACATACTCATCAATGAAATACTTTGACACTGAGACGTTTGGTGATTTGAAGAATGTTTCTCTACCATCGGCCAGATCGAATCTAAGAAAAATCCCTTTAGTTTTTCCTCCCTGTGTGTGTTCTTTGTTCTCATGGGCAACATTTTCCATTTGTATTTTAGGTCCTTGTATCCAAACTTGTCCCCCTTATCTCTACCCCCTTGTTGTTTTCTTCTCTCTCTCTCTCTCTCTCTCTCTTTCTCTCTCTCACACACACACACACACACACACACTCACGCACATACATAATAAACATATTAGTTGATGACCTGGCTAATGCTTGTTCCTTGTCGAAAGAGCAGAGATAAAAACAGACAGGAAAGTGGCGAGTGGTGCTGCAGGACCCCCCACCCCCCCCCCCCCCCCCACCCTCCTTCCCCCTCCCCCTCCCCTCCTGTCCTCCCCAAGGGGATCGGATGTTCTCAGCCGTTATAAGCAAGCAAAGCTGGCGGCCGGCAGACCGTCTGGCTCCAGAGCAGCCCGGGCACACAGACAATGCCAGACCTTCTGTCATGAGGTTTGCTTTCACTGAGGTCAGCTAAACAAGCTTCTAGGCCCTAAACACAGCAATGTGCACACGTACCCTTCCATCCTCTTACACATGTGCACATCTGAACACACTCAAGATAACTTACTTTATTTCCTACCTCAGGCAACAGTGTCAGCGCCTTGTTTGTGTTGTCTACGTCTGTGTTTGCAGTGTCACTCTGTCCTCCAGTCAATGACTTCACTCTCCTTCTCGAACTTGGGGGAGTTTGACCATTGATTGGCCATTTGACCTGCTCACTGTGCCAACAACCACAGACTTTGCACGCCATAGTATTTTAATTAGAGCATTACTATGCATTATGACGCATACATTGTTAACACTGAGTCACCAGCAACTGTCAGAGTGAGCTGCAATAACACTGTTGCAGATCATATTTTTAGTGAGTACATCCAGACATTAGAATGAAATGCAATCCAGTGGTGAAATGTAAAAAAGTACACTAAGTACTCAAGTACTGCACTCAAGTACAGGTTTTAGATACTTTTACTTGAGTATTTCAATTTGATGCTACTTTATACTTCCACATCACTAAAAGTGAGTTAAGCATTGTACTTACTTCACTATATTTACTTGACAGCTGTAGTTACCAGTTCCTTTGCAGTTTTAGATTTTTTCATGTAACACATGATCAGCTTATAAACTATGATACAGTTATAGACTTAACTAACCAGCTGAATGGTGCTCACACAGCGATGCACCAGTGATAATGATCCAGTGAAATGATCATCATGTAACACTGAGAGGAGTCAATTTTTTGCCAAATAAGTACATTTACTTTGAATATGAGTACATATCTTATACCTTTACTTAAGAAAGATTTTGAATGCAGGAATTTTACTTGTCAGAGATTTTCACATAGTAGTGTTGTTACTTATACTTAAGAGCTGAATACCTCCCTCACCACTGATGCAATCCTGCACAACACCACAAACACTTTTATCAATATCTTTCAAGCCCAGTGTTTACAGAATTGTCTCATTGGACTGCACTGAAAATTCTGGTCATTCAGTGTAAAGCAATATGATATATGCAAGAACAATATGTAAAAACATAGAATGAGGTCAGCCAAAAAGCAGAAACAATAGTTTTTGTGAAATATTGTTTTAGTGTGGATGTGCTCTCTCTCCACTTTCGGTCAGTAGTGTTTAGGAAAAGACATGGAGACTTCATCTACATTAGGACATCACATCCTCTCTCATGGTATGCATCCTGTTATTTTGCAATCAAAACCAATTTAGAAACTGTTTATGGATAAAGTAGTGTAAGATTTAGCAAACTCAGCACAAATCAAGGTTCTTTATCACATTGACGCTAAAACAAAAATCCAAGATAAACCACATAAAATAATGCCATAAAGCAGCCCTGTACTGCCCATTAAAGAGACAGTTACCACTATATAAATGACATGGTAAAATCTCTGACCTAACATGCAGTTTTCTTTCTTTGTTTACCTCTAAGTACCTTTAAGGTTGTTAAAAACTCTTTTCCCACATCATGTATATCTTTTATCAGTTGGTCCCAGCTTTTTATTTTGACATTAAAATATTTACACTGAATGAAATATTTAAACATGGGACTCCGTGTGCTTTTATAGTCTCAATGACTGACGCACCTACGCACATATTCTCTCCTCAGTGTCTGAAGGTAAAGACAGAGAGGAGAGGTCGGCTGCTGGATGGATCTGGATTTCTGTGTTTGGGGATGCGCCAATCAGCCTGCACTCAGGAAAGCAGAGTAACTTTTGTGAGTGAGATATTCCAGCTGAAGTTTCTTTGTAGCCTGCTGAGGCTGTTTTTAATTTGACAGTACAACCCCCCCCCCCCCCCCCCCACCACCATCCCAGCTAGCATCTCAGACACCCCCTCCCCTCCAATACCACCCCTATGGTACTCTCAGATACTCACTCACATTCACTCTCACCTGTTAAAATAGCAACACACACCACAACAGGTATTTACATGGGCTTGTCTGTCCACACAGGTTTCAGAGTGATTTATGGAAGACGAGGGGAAATTAAGCTTGACGGATTACATTGTGTTTAAGACCCGCAGAGTGTGTGTGGTGCTCCTTGTAAGAGGCTGCTGGCCTGCAAATGTGAGCTCTCTGATAGACAGCTTGAACAATTATGAACCATATACAGTTTACAAACTAAGATGCATGCTTATATAAACAGTGAGGTTAACCTGACTGATGTTAATTTTTATGAGAGGAAGTGGCAAAAGGCACTGAAGTGCACTTTAGCAGAAATATTTGTGAGGTCAGGGGTATAGTACTTACTTATAGTAAGGGGGATGTTTTATTTTATTGGGGAAAAAATAGCACATTTCTTATGAATTGAAAGAATGAATGTGTGGATTTTCTGTTGTTAATTATTTTTACCTTTTGCACTTTTTGGGCTTACAGTCCATTGTCCTTAATTTTCTCTCAGTTTGTTGGTGTAAACTTAATATAAAGATACAGGAGACTGATAATGTCTGTTCTAGATACATTGAATACTCTATATACTGTATGAACTTCACACAGAGGATTTGGACAACAGGAACAAACAAACTGACATTTTAAATTGAGAAGTCTACAGGGCAGTCTCTGGAGAAGCAAATAACAGCTACATGCTCTAAAATGTTTCCTTTTATCCTCCCTCCCCTTTGGTCTGCTCCCACTCTGCTCTCTGGTCCATCCTTCCCTCCTACATCTCCTTCCTTTCCTTCTCACCCACTCCTGTTTTTTATCACTCCCTCTCTCTCTCTGAATGAGCTGCCCTCGGATTACTGGGGCTTGTGGAGGTCTATCAGAAACATGTGTGGAGGGTTGGAGGCAGCTGATGGGAAGTCCTTCGTCAAGCGGCTCACCCTCATTTCTCCCAAAGAGCCCGAGCCAGTGGGGAAGAAAAACTCTCAGTGAGTTCAAAGACAGAAACTTATTGGCTTTTTACAGGATATTATTTTCCACTGAATGGATAAACAGGAAAAAACTTCTCACTCTAAACCACTCTCTGTAAAATACAGGAGCCAGTTGGAAAACTGGATCATTCACTCCCCTCCTGGCATAGCCTTCAGTCATTGCCGCCTCGGCTTTTAGCCTGTGTTTCTCCTACCCTCTGTCTCTGTCTCTGTCTCTGTCTCTGTCTGACTAATCCTGTATATGTTTAACTGCAAATCATACCATTGGAGACATGACACGTTGGGATTTTGGAACCTCCCCAACGATCATAGATGATCACACATCAGTAAATAATTTATAAAGATGCAATTTAATCTCAGACTGCCCTCACAGATTAAAGCTCTTTGCTGACTGAAACTGTCTCATCATAACAATGCTGATGTATGAAAATCATAAAGGCAGCCACTCAAGGAATTTACATACACTTTCAATTCACTTTTCTTTTGTACAGCACTCAAACACTGCCACCTTGTGGGCTGTGTTGTCCTGTGAGACATAGACTTGCAGTGATGATTTACTGTGCACTTCGAAAATGAAGCATTTTCAAAACTAAACACTGTAATCATAAGAACATGTGCTGAAGCAATGTGCACTATGACAGACAAACAGGCACTTCTTTTTTTGTAAGAAGTGAAAAGCCAAAAAGGTTGGGAATCACTGATTCAATATTTAGATAAAAGTGGTGGAATAAAAAGCAGAATAAACAAAACTTTTTAAAAAAGTAGAAAAGGTGGCTGAAAATGGAAAAAAGTACTAGTAAATTAAAATTGCACTTAAGTACAGTACTTGAGTAAATGGCCTGAAGCTGATTCTTTAGTTAAAAACTGGAAGCTGTTTGTCACTACATTGTTATTATAATCTTTCTGCAGATTGGCTGTCTGGGAAAAGCACATGAAACATTTATCAGAATAACTGCATTTGCATTTTTGGCATTGCATGTGACTGTGCAGCCAGCGAGGATCATATGCAACAAAGATCAAAGGTCTATGGCAACTGCCTTAAACAAATTAGCCTCCATCCCTTCCAGTCAATGTGGTGCAAATTCAACAGTTACTGTAACTACATTACAAAGCTTACAAACCAAATCTTTCTGCTTATTAAGAAGCAATCACTGCAGAAGAATGCTGCAAACAAGGAGATGTCCTCCCGGTCTCTCTTTTAGCTGCTGAGCAGAGACTGAGCTGCCTGAGAATGAGCCAGAAAGGGAATGGAAAAATCCAGGGCATTCAGGTAAAGCCATGTCATAAAGGCAACACTAATGAGCCGGAGGTTTTAAGAGAGGGAGGAGAGGAGGGAGGAAATGGTTTACATATGGATTTGAAAGAGCACAGGCATCACAGCTATGTTGTGTATTTAATGAAGCACAGTAATCCTGGTGCACATGTCTCTCTACTGCTGCTGCTCTTTCACGCTCACTTCTGTTTTAGCTTAAATCTTATCACATCATTCATACAAGTAACACTTTAATACCATTTTATTTGTTGTGAAAACGTAAGTTATTTCATTTTAATAGAAGGGTAATACACTGTATGAGGCTCGTATCAAGGATAAGTGTCCCCGTGTTTGTGCTCTGGCACTTCATTGTTCCCCTTTTTGACCCTCTCAAAGTATACTGGGTCCCTGCACCAACAACTAGGCTGTAGCTAACTTAGTATAACAATTTCTCACTTTTCTGAGGCTGCCAGCACTAAAACAAATAATTTGAGATCTATTTTGTATCTCTCTGTGGCTAATCTGCTGCTTAAGATCAGTGAACATTTGGGTTGACCAGAGGCTATGTGCCAATGTATAATAGATAAATGTAGACGATTGCTGAGGACTACAACAAGCCTGATTGCTTTCTTTTCCTGAAGCCACATTAAATCATCTCCTAAGCCACATTAAACTCCATTCCCATTACAAGGATAATAGGATTGTAGTTTTAATGAGTGATAGGTCGTACCTGGAAGAAAACCCAAAGACATTATAGATGTTTCAGGCTCATTCAGCTGCTTCATCTACACATAAAATATAGCAAACTAAAGGGAGAAAAACTATGAAACTCAAGATTACCCTATTATTGTTTAGGTGGTCTGAACTGGGGATACTTGCTGCTAGGAAACCAATGGGAACAGTAATATCCTAAAACCAAAAATACATTAATTTCATCAAGGGACTACAGCAGTCCATCCATTCTGCAAAACTTACTGCATTTTAGATTTTTGAATATACTTTTAATTACAGAGACCCAGTGTTTTCATTCATTTCTATGCAACATAGAATCAATCAGCAGACTCTAGTTGATGGTGCAGTATACAACCGTGAACATCTGTTTGTAGTCATTTTTATTAGTAAGTTAAATTATTGTTAAAAGGTAATGCAGTGCAGTATTGAATCTGCATTTAAATTGCTTTACAACTCAAAACTTTATTATTAGAAGTCAGTTTTTGACACTTTCTTGTAAAGATTTGCAAGATAACTTGACTTGTTGACACAACTTCCTGAACCTAACTGTGTACCTAAACAGAGGAAGAATGAAAATCATTTAATGAACCTGATTAAGGTCAACTGACTTAATTGTTGTTTGTCCTCTGATAAAAATTTTACTGGCAGCTTCTCAGTGTCGCAGACATTCTTTACTTGAACCACTGAATTAAAGCAGCAGAGGTGATTTGGTTGTGTGTGGGAGTTTTTTTAAAACCACTGTTTTATTTGATACATAATTAAGGCAGTTTGGTCCTAATTTGGTTAGCCCCACCCCACCCCCACCCCTCTCCCGCCAAATCCCCTTTTATCCCCCCCCCTTTGTGGCCCCAGTATGCATCTGCTTTTTAGTCCAAAAACACATTTGACACAAGAAGTGAAGACAAAGAAACAATTACATTGTCTAAGTTGCTACCTCTGTGACAAACCTTAATGTCACATCTCAAAATTAATCATTTTAGTTACTTAGTTATTAGGTCAGTTTTAAACAACTAAGATATGTAGATCTTGGTGAACAAATTTAAAATGTATGTTTAAAATTATTTCACAAAGGTTACAATTGTTAATATAGTCATAATCATGAAAGCCAATTTCCAGGATACAGTAAGAGAGATGAAATACTTTACAATTGCTTGCATACTAATACTAATGAGAACACATTATCGGGAAACACCAAAAACAGTGATGAGTCCAATAAGAGCACTCCACTGCCTGCAGCTCTCTGAAATAAGCAAGTTTTAATGTTCAAGAGTAATGCTTAATTATCCATACATGGACATTTACAAGCATATTGCCACAGGGCTCCAGTTTCACAACAGTCCCCAATCTAATAGAAGATAGCATTATTGCGTGCAGTTAGAATTATTCACTGCATTACCCACGATTCATAGCATGTATTAACACAAGCAATTTCATGCATATGGATACAGTGGGTCTTAGCAGGGGAGCTCCTGATTGCTCTGAAACTAATTTCACAATCATTAGCTTTGGTGGTGGTGTGAGTGACAGAGTGTATTTACCAGATTTCAGAAAATGACAAGTTCCACCAGCTTTGTGGAGGAAGTTGTACAGATGAAAGTCTGATCGATGTGAAGCTCTGTGTTTTCAAGAGAAAATGTGCAGTGACTGAACTGCTGTCAGTTAAAGGGAATTTGCTTTAGTTTCAAACCTTTCCTTTCCAAAAACAAAACACACTCTGCTATCCATTATGACTAATCATAATTACTTAGTATCCATCACTGATGATATCAATCTGCACCCATAAAACAGATTTTTAAAAGTCGCAGAGGGAGAGGTCCTTTGTAAATACAGGGCCAAGAGCTTGAGGTGCAGGCCCAACAGAAAGCCATTTTAGCCTGGAGGTGAAGTTAATGAATCATGGCCAAGTGCTGCATTCCATCCATATGTAAGATGAGGAGATATTTTGCAAAGCCTTTGAATCAACTTAATGCTGTTATGGGCCATTGTTCACAATAAACATGTAAATTGTGTTTATGGAATAGCATATAAATCAATTTGCACTGATTCACAAATAAATTATAATCACAGTGAGTCCCCAACCGTATTTGTGCATAGCCAAAAGATGCAAAACAAAAACAACAACAACAACAATGCACACACACACACACACACACACACACACACACACACACACACACACAGGAAACAGCCTACCGTAAATAAATAAATCACAACTAAGATGATAAATATATATTTAATGTATCATGGGTTTATTTCACAGCAGACATTTTGAAAAGCATACATGATAGCATTAACAATGGCTCTGTTCTATGCGAGTGTCCAGTAAATCCTGACAGTGTGAAAGTGAACCAGCATGAACAATAGCAGGACGCTGAAAATGAAGCAGCTAAATTTAAATCTGCGCTCTTCCTACTGTGATGTGTCAAAATGTCGCCAGAGAAAAAAAATATACTACAGAACAAATGTTCTCTTTCCTTCAGAAAATTCAGTATAGTGATACAATAGAAAATATTTGCTCTGTGTTCTGAAAATTAGCTGAGCTTTGTGTCATGGTGTATAATTGTATTACATTAACTCTTGCAGTAATTAAAGAAAGCCAGTAGGTGGCGATACATTATTTATATTGTTGGTAGCCTACTTGATTTTCAGTAAGGGTACTAGTGTATGAATGCTCTGGATTAATGTGTTAATCTAATCTGAAGTATGTGCCACATATTTGCTCACATCAGGTTAATATTCTAGATAATAATGTAAAATAAGTGAAGTACCATAATGCACAACTCATTGGGTTGTAGCTCACATGCCTCTTAGATTTAAATTTTTTATTGTAGAGCAAGAAAACACATCATTTTCTAATAAGGCACTCCTTACAGAGGCTTTATAAGTAACTAATGGCATTATTATTGGTTAATAAATAATTTATCAATGCTTTATAGATCCATTAGTGGCCAATAATGAGAAAAAGATTTGGGTTGCCATGTTGTGAAAAACGCTTTATGCTGGTGTTGACTTTTTTTTATCTGGTTGCAGTTATGAATGCTGGCAATGCTGATGGGTTTCTCACTTTCTAATAAGCTGTCATTAAAAAAAAATAAAATAAATAAATGGCTTTTGATCCAGATGCTCTGCAAACCTTTGCCAGAAGGTAAGTGGTCTGACAGTTTAGGTTTAGGTTTGCTGGTGACATGCTGGAATAGGATAAACACAAACCTGGCAACCCCAAAATTGTTCTTGTTAGTGGCTTATAATTCATATGTTTAAACATTGATGAATTATTCATTAACCACTAACAAAAAAAAAACTCTTACAATTTATAAACTCTTTATAAAGCGTGCCTTATTAGACAGATGTACAGCAAAACTTACATCTGCGTGTCAGACAAACACAAGAGAAAAGAAATACAGCCTACAGAATGGAGAGAAATGCAGAGAGGAGGATGTGATGATGTATCACCACCATGGGTCTGAAGCCAGAGGAAGAGGATTTGAGGGCGCTTTGGTTCAGGCCAGAGGGAAGGAGGGAGGAGCAGGGTCACTACTGCCCCAAATTTGGAGGTGCCACTGTCTGGGGAGAGATTGATGGCTGCAAGCAACAGATAACAGCTTGCAGTGTGAAGGGAGATTAAAAAAAGAGGCAGAGATTGTAGGGAGAAACGGACCTCTCCCTTCTGGGGCTGTGCTGAACAGCCACGTCTGATTCTAACACACTGCAATTAGCTGCTCCGGCAATTACAGGTTTGTGGAGGGTAAATGTGAGTTACTCTGATTTTTTTTAATCATACAATGGAAACACTGGAAAGCTATATTCATCACAGAGAATATGTGTTTACAGAGAATACTGTGATCACAGCCAGATGATCAACCCTAAAAAATGTTAAGATTTATAAGAATTCCACAGGAACACTACAAATGTCACTGCAATTGGTCCATATGGACACACAAAAGGCATATTTACTCTAATTGCTCCTCCATCCTTGCCTAACTATTCTTGTGACAGCAGCCCAGCTGATCTGGCCCTTTCAAACACATCCTGCTTGTTTCCCACGTAGCCCATGAGTGGTCCATCACAATGCCATTGTTATCCATCAGACTGTCTGCAGTCATTACTTATTCAGCCAGCCGTCGTGCCTTTTGTCCAAAATCATTCTTCAGTCTGTCCCAAAGACCTTCTCCTGCATGCTGCGGCCCATCTGCCCCCCTGTCTACTGCACGAGCCCCCCATTTCTCTCTCTCTCTCTCTCTGTCACACACACTCACACACACATTCACACACGCATGCACGCAAAAGCTCTCCACACCAGCTGTCCAGCTCGTGTCCCCTGGCACTAAAAGGTGGCAGCCCTGGAGCAAACCGTCAAAGTACACATAGAAGAAGTGGTCACCGCTCTTCATCCTGTTTCATTAATCAGTGGTGATGACATTTTAAAACACAGAATAAGATAGCTGCACTAATGTCCACACAAACTGCTGATCCAGACAGTGCAGCAGTAGTTGTTTAGGTACCATGTACTGCGTGCAACAGCTGTCAACAGACTGACAAACACAGAATTGTAATATTTTATGTGTAACAACATGTAGCCTATAAACACCATAAACAAAATCATTCATTTTTATGTCAATAAGGCATATGTAGCTGAATTAAATGGAGTAGAGCTTATAAGTAGATCTGAAGTAACCTGATTTGTCTGATTTCCATTTGATAATCAATATTTTTCAAAAAGAAAAAAAAGAGGAAAAATCCCCAGTTCTCACTTCAGAATTGTCAGGATTTCTTGCTTTACTTTGCGTAAACTGAATATTTTTGCCTTTCGGGCAGTTGTTCAGACAAAACAGGACATTTGAGGTTGTCCTCTTCGGCTTCAGTAAATTGTGACGGGCAAGTTTGACTATCTTCTGACATTTTAAACACCAAATGATTCATCCTTTAATCAACATGATAATTGCCAGATTAATCCATAATGTAACTAATAGTGAATTGCGGCTGTAATTGTAAACCTTTCAGTGTTTATCAATGATTATTCGTATGAATAGGACATATTTTAAGATACACATAGTGTCCTTTCATATTATTTTTCATGTGCCACTGCCAGGATCGCTATAATATTTACTTAAGAAGAAGGAAGTGAGAAGCCATGCCAAATACTTCCATAAAAATAGACAGCCGTCATTAATGGAGGTTATAAATAGAGAGAAGGAAAAGGGGCTGGTCCTGGACAGAGTTATTTATAGCTCAGGCACACTGCTGTTTACTGGAGGTACCAGCTAAGGGTGCAGTTTTGGATAACACCATAAAACCCCAAATACCACTGAATGTGAGAAGATGTGTCTGCGGTGAAATGAAATCACTTATATGAGGGGATCAAAGGGATTACTGCTAAGGGTCTTCTATTCATGGACACAGTAAATGCAAAAGTTGGATCACTTTTCAGTGTTGACATATCTCTGATTACAACATTTTATTTCCATTTCTTGCATCTCAACTTGGATCTATGTTGAATAGATGGGGGGGGGGAATGAATCGCATGAAATAAAATAAACATGCTTTGAAAATGCAAGATAGACAGTATCTAAATTGATGATAAAAGCTAATAACCAAACCGCAGTGGTGTTAAAGGAGTTTATCAGAGGGAATGATGTCATCAACGTATTTAAGTTTACTTGTTTCATTGTTTAACACGGAATTTAAAAGTCGAAACAGAGACACGGACTTGCAAATGAACTGATCCAGATTTTTTTTTTTTCTTCCTGTGTAACAATGTTTGATTTAGCGTTTGGATTTGTAACAACTAGAAAAATCAGAGCTGAGCTGCAGATGTTGAGAAAACGCTCGCTGCAGGTGGGGGACAGACCAGCTGACAGAGAGGCAGCGGGAGCAGGAGGAGGGGCGGGTAGACAGCCTGGCTGGTGGACGAGCCGCTCCGCTCCAACTTCAACGGAGTGAACCTGCGACGCAAGCCGCCGCTGCTGCTGCTGAGCCCCCGGCGACCGAACCATTTGTCTGTCTGGGAGTTTAGCGAGCTAAGCTAACGAGCTGACTGAGTCGTTATCATATAGGAACCAACAAACTGTGTCGTTTGCAATCCTGGACGGCAGAATTAAACCAGAGTACTGTGACTAGTTGTTTTAGTTTCAATTTAAAATGTCTATATTACCGTTCACTCCTCCAATCGTGAAGAGGCTCCTTGGCTGGAAGAAAGGGGAGCAGAACGGGCAAGAGGAGAAATGGTGCGAAAAGGCTGTGAAAAGTCTTGTGAAGAAGTTGAAAAAGACTGGACAGTTGGACGAGTTGGAAAAAGCCATCACAACACAGAATGTCAGCACGAAATGCATAACCATACCCAGGTAACCACACAGGCAGCGCAAACTAGCTTCCTCGTAGTTAGCTAACCTAGCAAGCTAGCGCTCATGACAGCTAGCATTAGCCGATTAGCTGGCTAGTTAGCTTGAGCAGTCTCCCTTGATAATGTATTAACGTTAACTTAAACAGGTCGGTGACCAAAGTAGTTTTAAAAAGTCTGATTGTTGCATTGGGTTTTGATTGCATTCATAGTTATTTTTAGCTCTCACATTAAAAACAATCCTGGATAGTAGCTAGTGCTATCATAAGCTGATCAATGCAAACTTAACCCGCTTTTACCGCTAAACATTTTATTTTGTTGTGTAAACAGGGAACAGCCAGTTGGCATTTTGTCAGTCTGAAATAACGACACATGGAAAACTGTTAACGTCTATTGTTGAGTCGGTGCTATGAATGTCAGCTAACGTTGCTGCACAAAGTGCAACCCCACACATTTAAGTCTGTTATGTCATACTCCAGCGTTAGTTTGCAGCACCGGCATGACCGATGGACCACCGCTAACCTCCCCAAGTACAACTAAAATGTCACAGTTGTGAAGGAACGAGAGGGACAGCTGTGTTTCTCACATGTTCAAGCAAGTTTCACCTGCGGACATGGTAGCCTGTGGTACATACACCTAGAGCTGCATAAACAAGTGCGTCCACAGTTCACACGTGAGATGAACAGGGGAAGGGGTGGTTTTGGCGAAGCAGGACTCTGACTCACAGAGGATGTTTAGACTGGAGTGTGTGCACTGTGGGAAAGCTGGAATAAGTGCTCGGTTTGGGATTTCCCATATGGGATACCCATCTGTCTAAAACCTAAAATCTAAAATCTGTCTGATAGTTTGACATATCAGGTAGGTTTTTGGGTGTGACGCTAGGCATGTGCATTCATACGTTTTTTGTTTGGTTTTTTTTTTGGTCAGTGGTCTGAATGAGTCAGTGAATCTTATTATATTGTGTGTAAATGTTATAGTATTGTGCAGTTTAATTTGTTAACTCATTGAACACTGTTTTCAAGCAGTAGTGACACTGTAAATAATACAATGTTAGCCTTGAGTCCTTACTTCCACCTGTTGTTCTAGCCTGATGTGAAAATGTTACCTTAAATAGAGTGAAAATTGTCGACCAAAAACGACTACATTAACTCAGCTAGGAAGACATAAAGACACAAATACATTACATCATTTCTACAATGTGAACTATTTTGGGTGTTGGCACTGTATGGATTTCTTTGTCTCTCTTCCCTTTGTTCCTACATAAAGTAAAAAAGGCAGGTCCACATCCTGGCCCTGCTGGTAATAGTCAGTGCAGGAGGAGCGTGAACACACCCTTCAGTAACTTGTTTAATTGTTAATCATCCTTCAAAGTTTTTTGGGAATATTTCATGTTGGATGAATTGCTAATGGAACTGGGCGTCCTCTATCATGGTGCATATAAAAGTCAGAGCATGGGTGGTAACCTACATTAAAAACCGATTCTCAGTATTTGGGAATGTGCTCAAGGCTCTAGGGAGGATGTGGGCCACTGTTTGGATTGTGGTTCCATCTCTGTGGGTTCAGAGACTGTAAGTTTACAGAAAAACAGCTGTCTTGCTATCTGCTGGGTATACAGTGATTCATTGGTACTGCTACACAGCAGGCCTACTTGTGCTGTACTTTCATCCCTTCCTCTAATGTGGCTTAGGGAGACGGGGCTTGTCAGTGTTTAAAAGTGGTCAAATGCAGACCTGAGGTGCTTGCACCTAGAGTGGACTGAGCCAGCAGGAAATTATTATGTATCAATACATTGTGTTAGTTTATAGCAGATCAAGTGTCAAGATTTATCACACCTCCATGAACTTAATGATTTTGATGGGTTTGGTAAAAAGGCAAAAACGCATATTTGTAGACTCTTAATTGTAAAATGTTAACTTTTAATTTGAACAAGTGTTGCAGTTTATTTCTTCAGAATGTGATGGAGCAATAGCAGTGGAGCAGTATAGACCTTTCATAACTTCCTATTGTTGTGTGTGGTGTAAAATTGTAGTGATGCATTTATGTGATAGGCTTTGATTAAAGAGAATAGATGTTTAAAAACAGGGTTTTTTGCCTTTATTTGAAACTTTGAGAAGTGGCAGATAATGAGACGAGGCAGAAATGAAGAATGACATGCAATGTAGGTCCCAGGTTGGAATCAAACTGGGAATGTCAAAATCATAGCCCTTTTTTTAGCATGCATCTTAACCACCAGGCCACAAGATTGCCCCTAAAAACATGTTGTTACCATTCTTCATGTGTTTATGAATATGGGTGCACTGGGCAGAACACATTTATTTGCTTGTGAAACATCATCAAAAGCACTGGCTGATTTTCTTTGGCAGAAAGTGGTTTCTCTCCTGCTGAGGATATTATTAGGATAAGAGGTGCTGAATTGGTGTTGGGATGCTTGTGAATCCCTGGCTGGCATCTGTACAGTTGTTGTTTTGCCTCTTGGATGAGAGGGTTGCCTCGGTCCAGCTGTGCGTCAGACTGACAAATCCCAGAGACCGGTCATAGCCCAGGCCAGTCTCAACAGTGCCATGGGAATGTTGACCTCAGCTGAGTCTGCAGCCATCTCCTTTGTAGTGGGCACTGATGTAGTGAAAGTTTGAACTAATTTATTTGTTGAGCAGGCAGATGTGGTGGTCTGTGGTTTGGAAGATGTGTCTGTCTTAGTCTGATTTAGCCTATTTTACCTGAGATATGCTTTTTTTTTTTTTACTGGTGAAGTCTGTGTCAAAACCTGTTGTTCATTTTTAACCAACTGGTTAAAAATTCAGAGGTTATCTGCTGCTTAATGTGGCTGTTGATTTCAATGCATGGAATTACAAAAACTGCTTCATTTGAATGTTTTTGCAGTCAAACAGAAAGGTAGTGAATAACTACCCAGAACATCTGATTGACTTGCAGTCAACAGAGTTGAGATGTTCACAGTTGCTTGTTAGAGTTTGTGCTTTTAATAAAATGCTTCTGTAAGTCATCGGCAATGTCAGCAAACATACACCTTAATAGTAATGAAAGATTATTTGATTCAGTCCAGCAATCTATTGCCCATTTTAGATGGATAACACAGCTTTGACAGGAACAATGTCTTTTTTTCATTTAAAAAAAAATGTTTGTTATTTAAAAACATAAATTTGTTATTTCTATGCAAAAGGATCACTATGTCTTTAATTACATCTTAGACTATTGTTATAAATAGGACAAATTTTAATGTTACCTGATGTTGTCTAGTTTTTTGTCAGCCGTTTGATGTTCCTATCAAACTACTGTTTATTGGAAATTAGAGTCTTTTGTTTTAAAATAATAACACCAATAAGATGTTTTGTTGATCACCGTTAAACTAGTGCAAAGCAAGCTTTAACTTGTTTTCCTTAGGCCTGAGTCCTCTCTGACATACTTCACAGAAGGCCAAGCCCTGGCACAGAATGAGAACCATATGTTTCTTGCCTGACAGCTCAACAATGAGCTGAACTGTTGCTGAGTTCAACTGGAAAAAAAGCGTAACCACACTGGACTCTGTTTGAGGAGAGATCAAGGATCAGTTACAGTCCTTCCTTTCCTTTTTTAGTCATTCGAGTTTCATGGCAATATATATGGTCCTCCACTTCATACTTGCGTAAATACTGTTGATACAAGGTTTCATCACTTTCTGCACATAGACCCAACAAATGTCTTCTTATATAGTCACTACAGTTCTGGCTACTTTGTAGTAGGACATCACTATCAGTTTTTTCATTTGGACATCACTAACATCAGTTTCAGTAGACTTTGTGCCCAGGGTCAGGCTTTTTCTGTCTTATTAAATGATTATTTGGCATTAAGCATTAAGTACAGCAAATGAAAAAGAAAAGATCATGGAAACAGTATTGTCAAAAAATATATCATGATCTGGTCTGATATTAGAAAAATGCTTTGGTCATCTGTCCTCTGTTTATGTCGATCTATTCAGGACTTGGTAACATTAAATGTTATATCTTATAATTCAAAAACATGAGTTCGGTAATAGTCAGAGCATAGAGAAATGCAACACAATGATAACATGTATCATGAAAGTCTCTTTTATGGTATGTTTCAGATCTTTAGATGGGCGTCTCCAGGTCTCCCACAGAAAAGGTCTTCCTCATGTGATCTATTGCCGCTTGTGGCGCTGGCCAGATTTGCAGTCCCACCATGAGTTGAGAGCAGTCGACCACTGTGAATTTGCCTTCCATACCAAGAAGGATGAAGTCTGCGTCAACCCCTACCACTACCAAAGGGTGGAGACGCCAAGTGAGTACAGTTAATTGCTACATGATCCAAATTACTGTATTTAAAATAATGCTCTTTCCATAAAGTATACAGAGCTCACCATGTCCTTAATGAATGTATCTGTGTGTCTCTAGTTTTGCCTCCTGTACTAGTACCACGACATACAGATATCCCTGCAGTGTTCCCACCGTTGGATGACTACAGTCCATCCATACCTGAGAACACCAACTTCCCTGCTGGCATTGAGCCCCAAAGTAACTATATTCCTGGTGAGAAAAACTGTGCCTCTCATTCTGAAGGAGAAGAAGAACTTACAAGTCTGTATACTTGTATTCTCACCATTGATTGTTTAGTGTGTGATTAACTTGGACAGGACAAACTTGTTATATTCCTGAATCTAGTGTTTACAGTTGATACTGGATATTGTGGGAACAGTAAATGCTGGTTGTGTTGTAATTTTTGCCTCTAATGATCCAAGATTGGCTAAAATACAACAACAAAAAAGTAATGCATTCATTAAGACACGAAAAACTTTTAATTTCAGTAACTGTAGAATATGTCTGACCTGAGAGGTAAAGATGAAAGGTGTGTGTAATATCTTCTGATGTGCTTGTGTTTGACAGAAACTCCCCCGCCAGGGTACCTGAGTGAGGATGGTGAGACAAATGATCACCAGCTTAACCACAGCATGGACACAGGTGGGACACGTGAATATACACACAATTCAAGCTCATAGTGTTCTAATTATGCCTTATCAAGATATCAAGATCATGACCCAGTCCTGCATTACTGCTCTATTTCAGGTTCACCCAGCCTGTCGCCTAATCCTGTGTCACCCGCAAACAGTAATCTTGGTAAGCAAAACCAAAGAGGTTATCTTTGCTTACAGAGCACAAGATTCATTATGTGCACTCATATGGTTGGTAGTCATGACTTAAAGTCCATCTGAGATCACTTGTACCCATCCTTTTAGTAAAATAATGTCACTGTGTTTTTGTGTTTTATGTTTTTGGGTTATATGTCCGTTGAGATTATCTGTCCATATGAATGTGATACCTCAGTAACACATTCACTTGGACTCAAGGAGGAACTGATTAGATTTTGGTGGTCAAAAGGTCAAGGTCATGGTGACCGCACAAAACACTGATTATGCCTCGTGAATGCAATATCTCAGTAACACCTTGAGTGAATTTCTACACATTTGGTTCACCTGGACTCAAGAACTAACTGATTAGAGTTTTGTGGTTAAAGGTCAAAGTGACAGTCATGGTGACAGTTTGTAGCCTTATCCTGATTAGTTGATTTGTAGCCATACTCTGATGGTTGCTTTGCAGCTCTATTCTTATTGGTTGATCGGTTGTTAGGTGTTTTCTGATTGGTTAGTTTGTAGCCATGTTATGATTGGGAAATCCTCAAGGTAATCTCTTCCAATGTGGCAGAAACATTCACTTGGACTTCAGGACAAATTGATTAGATTTTGGTGGTCAAAGGTCAAGGTCACAGTGGCCTTACAAAACATATTTTTAGCTACAATCAGGAATTCACACAGCAATTATGACAATGTCTTACACAGATGGTTCATATTTTATGTGACTCTTAATAATTAGGGATATAACCTGAAATTAGTCTGAGTGGAAGAGACATAAAACGGCAAGGCATAATTCCAGTTTAAGTGTACTGTATTATTAAAAGAGAAAAGAAAAGGAAAAAACTAAATATCAGAAATGTTCCCTTTTCCAGTGTCTGTCAGTGTTTGATTGACAGCAGTGGCAGGCTGCTGGAATGCCATTGTTCGCTTAAGGAAACAACACACAAAGTAAACAAAGTTAAACTGTAGCTACAAATAGGCAGAGGAGTATGTTCTTTTGTAGTGTAAGAACCACACCAGTGTCTAAGTGGGCCAAAGTGACATTTTAAGATATGTTAACATGTTGTTCAATGTGCACTGGCGTTAGCTGTCAAATTAATTCAAAACTAAGTTTTGCCATCATTAAATCATAAAATATGAATTTTGAGCAGATATGTATGTTTTTAGCAGGCAAAAAAAATAATACAATTAAATCTACCTTGGCCTTTAAGGTAAAGAATAATCCTGTTAAGATGACCATTTTCCAGCAAACTGACAAATGGTACCAAATTACAAATTCTTAATTCCAAACCCTCTCAACATTAGCTGATTTGGACATTCAAATTTTTGCAACCATCAGTCAGGTTTGAAATTAAATTTGCACTCTTCTCATTAGACTGTTTTCTTATGTTGTATTGGTTACACCAACTGAACAACACAAACTCTAACTTCTTCATCTTAATTGCTGAAGCCTAAACTGTCAATGTTGATACAGTTAAATACAAGTCTATTCATTTAAAATGTCAAAGTCCTGTCACTGGACATAAATTAACACCTGCCAGTCAGAATTGAGTATTATCAGTGCCTGTGGTATAAATTCAAAGTAATGTCGAGGGCTTCCTGGCAGCTCCGTTGGCTAAAGCACTTACTGTGTGCCATGTATGATGTTGATGTGACAATAAGAGCACACATGTAGGGCCAGTTCTAGAGAACTGAGTCATCCTTCAACAATGGACCCCCCGCCCCACCTCCACTCCACCTCACTGTACCTGATGACTGTACTAAAGCTTACATGCCCTGTCCTGTCATAGCTGATAATTCTATAAAATGTCTCTTGCAAAGGAATCATCTTTATTAGGTGGGATTTTATCTGCAGTATGTTTATATTCTGACTTTAGTCATGGACAATACAACTCATCATCATCTGTGTTTTTTTTAATTGTTTTTCATATGTCTTAATCAAGGTGCTGTTCATACTGTATAAGGTCCACAGACTGTCAGATTAGAATATCTTTGTAGGGGTGAGAATGTCTTTGAGAGACGGATGAGTAATATACAGGAACAGTGGACGTCTGGGAGGCTTAGCCTCAGGGCAGTAACAGAGTAAGTATGGTATGAATGGAGTCTTTGTCTATGGTCTGTCCTCATCTGTGGAAAGGCTAGCTACAGACAGCTCACGGTAATGCAATAATAATAACATCCGGTTGCCAGGTTATTCTATCTATGTGGAAAGCCACCAGGAGGTCATTGTTAACTAAATAAATGTGCATGTCATGTCTTGGCTATTCCTGGCTGGGGCCATGAAGGTCGTGGGAAAGAGGTACTTGAAGAGAAATCAAAGGGAACATTATCAGCACCGTGCATCTTCACACTCAAATGGTTGTTTGACCCCAAAGCAATTTACCTGTTCTCATGAACTTCTGCATCCTTTTTTCAAGGCTCTAACTGTAGCCCTCTGCTCCCACAGACTTACAGCCTGTGACGTACTGCGAATCTGCCTTCTGGTGCTCTATCTCCTACTATGAGCTGAACCAACGTGTAGGAGAGACTTTCCACGCCTCCCAGCCCTCGCTCACAGTAGATGGATTCACAGACCCGTCCAACTCTGAGCGCTTCTGTCTGGGCTTGCTGTCCAACGTCAACCGCAACTCAGCAGTAGAGCTCACACGCAGACACATAGGTACTCAATTTATTTCACAGGTACCACATAAGCTCTGCTCTAATTTGTGTTTTATATTTGTGCTTGACATAATCAGGAGGTTACTCTGCACTGAGCTACAATTGTCTCTCTTCCCTCTCCAGGACGGGGCGTGAGGTTGTATTACATTGGGGGAGAGGTGTTTGCAGAGTGTCTCAGTGACAGTGCCATCTTTGTCCAGAGTCCCAACTGTAACCAGCGTTACGGCTGGCATCCTGCCACTGTCTGCAAAATCCCCCCAGGTCAGCATGAGAGCATAAGAACAAAGTGACCAGTGCATAACTGAGATCTAATGACCCACTGACACTAACTTGTATGTGGTTGTCAGTGTTAATAAGCCTCATCATAAATCTTTTGTTTGTCAGGTTGCAACCTGAAGATCTTCAACAATCAGGAGTTTGCTGCCCTGCTTGCCCAGTCAGTCAATCAGGGCTTTGAGGCTGTCTACCAGCTCACAAGGATGTGTACAATTCGCATGAGTTTCGTGAAGGGTTGGGGAGCTGAGTACAGGTAAATTATTATTTTTAAACAAATGAAGCTGCTTAGTACTAAATATCTATAATAATTACACTCTTTTTTTAATATATAGTAATTGGCGGATGCTTTACATTGGTTTCTGATATTATTGACTAACAGTTGAAGGCTTAAAAATGACAAGGCTACTATATAAGGCACTGGAAAGGTCAACCAGTTAATTTTAGCATAAGTTGCTAAGACAATTGCAAATGCAATTGCTGTGGTTAGAGATGACATTTAAGAGTGATTAACATATATTTTAAGCATATTACAATCAGGTATTTTGCAGCATAATAAAGGGTAGCAACAGTTCTCATTTCAGTTAGAAGTATGCCTTATTTTTACAATTTAGTGCTTGGGATTTAACCAAAATTGACAACAGAGAATTTGACTGGGAGATACTAGACTTAAAAAGAGATCAAAGGACTTGAAAAGTAATGTTATCTGACCCAGCAAGAGACTACAGTCTCCTACTGTCACATTGCTTTTCTCCTCTTGCCTCTCATACATACTACTTTGATAAACACAGATTGAATGTTGAGGGAGGCTGTGAGGTCTGAGTAATGCCCAGTGTGTGGGAGGGGGCAGAGGGTTAAAGGGAGCATGGAATGGGCCCTCTATGAACCTGCCCCCTGGGCTCAGGATTCTGCTTATGGGAGAAGACATCATTCTGCGGGCACAACAGCACATAAATTCATTTACAGCCAGGACCAGACACACAGTGCACCTCTGTCTTCTCATGGCCACTCCTTACCTGCTCGCTTTCTGTATAAAAACATATTCCATAGTTAAGTCAGTTATCTGGTGTTATTTCAGCTTCAACAGGCCTGTCAAACCAGAGCTCTACCTATTTCTAGCTTATTGTATTGTATTGTTAATTGTTTTGTCTGCTTGGTCTGTTCTTTTGTTTTGCTGCTGTTGTCTCTTTTTAGACAATACATATTTACATTTTTAGCTAATTGTATATTGCCAATTGTTTAATTTGTCTGTTTGTTTTGTTTTTGCTGTAGTTGGTGTGTTTTTTAGACTATAACGCAATTAATGCATTTCAGTTTAGTATTTATTCTACTTCTATAAATGTAGTGTAGATATGTGTATTGTGGTTTTATGATAACAAAAACTTATTTTTATGCCTCCACAACATCCAGAGCCAGCGCCATATTGTTTTTGGGTTGTCTGTCCATCCATCCATCCCATTCTTGTGGACATGATATCTCAGGAATGCCTTGATGGAACTTCTTCAGAGTTCAAGGATGAATTGATTACAATTTAATGGTCAAGGGTCAAGGTCACAGTGACCTCACAAAATGTGCTTTTGGCCTTGGGAATGCAATATCTCTAACGCCTTGAGGGAATTCCTTAAAATTTGGTAAAAACGTTCACCTGGACCCAAGGACAAACTGATTAAGTATTGCTGGTCAAAGGTCAAGGTCAATGTGACCTCACAAAACACTTTTTAGCCATTACTCAAGACTTCACACAACAATTATAACATTTCAAACCAGTGGTTAATATTTTATGTGACTTTGGATAAACAGTGATGTAATCTAAAACTAGTGTATTGGTAATTCTAGTTATTACACTGTACATGTAAAGCCCAACTTGGGACAAGAGTTGAAAATTGGCAACAGCTATGAACTATAAAATATAGTTTTATGCTCTGTATTGGAACTATGTTAAATTGCACCGTTCCCATTCAATAACAGCATTTGTCCCAGACTGTTTATCAGTAAACATACAGTTTTAAGGACTCATCAACTCTTTTTCCTTGAGTCTGTTGCACTGTACATTTTCAGGACGCAAATGATTCATAAAGTTTAAGAAGAAAAAGGTATGAGGGCCTTGATTTTTATGGTCAAGACAATAAGATTAAATTATGGTGTGAAAAAGAAAGATGAAGGTGTAAGGTGTGTTGCACACAGACTTATAAAGGAGAAGGAGGGTGATGGGGGAGGGTGCAACTGTGAGTCGGCAAGAGAGGTTTGAGTAACAGAAGAAGAATGCAGCAGGCATGCATTGGTGTGGGGGATGTGGAGATGAACCCATTTCAGACACGCTTTGCAAAGGGGGATTCCCACCGGACTATGAAGGGTGCGTGTTATGTTTCTGGCACCAAACACCTAGGAGAAAAACATCTCTGGCAGAAACTTGAATGAGTTCAGAAATGGCTTGTAGAGTTAGCTTCACTGTTGGTGATAATGCAATGAAAAATACTAGAGTAGACTGTATCTTTGAATTGACTATAGTGAATGTTATTTTAACAGAGATGTCTCACAGGGATTTTAATCAAATGCTCTCAGTAAAGACAAAGGTATGTTTCCCCTCTTCTTCTCTGTACTCTGCAGACGCCAGACAGTGACCAGCACCCCCTGTTGGATCGAGCTGCATCTCAATGGCCCTTTGCAGTGGCTGGACAAGGTCCTCACACAGATGGGTTCCCCCAGCATCCACTGCTCCAGTGTGTCGTAGGAGCAGCCCTCCATCCCACCCACACACTTGAACACAAACCACATAGGAAAACTCAAGCGTCTGCCAGTTATAATAAGGAAAGGGACGCCAATCGTCAATTCACTCTCTTCCCTCGCTGTCTCTCTGACATTTCACCTCATATGCATAGCACTTTCCTTAGTACCATTTAGTGTCTCTATGTGATGGTTATTTTAGGACTTGTACATTGTTTTGTTTTTTTCTCGTGTTCGACAGGAAACCACAGGGTATTTGCAGTAGGTTTCAACAGAATAACCACATTTTCTTCATTATTCATTCAGGCATCATGTCTCTTTATTTTTAAGTTATTTTTCGGGCATTTTTGCCTTTATTGCGAAAGAGGTAGAGAGACAGAGGGGTGATGTCATGCAGCAAAGGGCCTAGGGGGGACTTGAACCGTGGGCCACTGGGGAAAGGACTGGGGCCGTTTCAGACATTATGTCTCTGCATTGTATTGCAAGTTCTTTTTTTTTTTTTTTTTTTTTTATGTTTGTTTTCCAAGTTGAAGTTATGGCACAGATTCACCTTGGTCATCATCTACATGTTTCAAAACATTTTTGATTCTATGAATTAGCTAAAATTACGAATATGCTACCATCACTGGTGTGTCAGTGTCCCAGACCCACTTGCTTATTTAACGATTGAACCATGAATTAACATGAAAAATGTCATTATGAGTAGGGATTAAATAGAATATATTTAATTAATATTTTAAGTACAAGGTACTTTGCCCATATTGATATATCTATATTAATGAAAGCATCAATTATCTGATTGATCATTTAATTGGTATTTTATCTATTTTAAACAAAATATAGACATTAGCACCATTGTTTCTTGAGAAGAACCCTTGTATGAAAACTATTTTGCTCAGTGAAAGAGACATTTTATAAGTTATTTTTGCATACTGTCCTGCATGGGAATATATTTTTATTATTGCCTCAATATGATTGTACATAAATATTTATAGCTTGTGATTTCTTGTAGTCATGCATTGCTTGAAATAGTGGACCTGACTGACCTCTGGCATGAGTAGATTCACAAAAAGACTTTGCTTTAATGACCCAAAACTTGGCCCGTGTAATGCAGGCTTTTCTAACTATGGTTAGTATGGTTACTACTAAGTGGTTAAGTATTAACACAGGTCATGTGACATACAATATAAGTGATCATAGTGGACTGATTGAATTTAGGCACCGTGTGAATTCAGTGTGAAGGGTACTCAGTAGCAGTGACTGTGGTTCATCCATCGATGACAATGTGGAGTGAAAACATAAATGCGGGTCTTTTCACATATTACCAACTGTTAACCAGTACTACACTATGCTCCTTGTGGGTAAATGATGCACTTCATGTTTAATGTGTTGATCAGTGTAACGCTTTAGTTCTAGTGGTAATTTGCTCGTCCAATAAATACTGTATATTACATGTACATGGTTACAATATAAGGCATGTGTAATATGCTCGCTGTCCTTGGTCATGGTCTATGAAGCCGCCATGTTAACCCTGCACTTATGTATAGTACATAAGACTGAGTCACCATGTTACCTATTTAAAAAGTTACATGGTGCTAAACTGAAATACTGTCTACTACAGTGCATTAGGTAGTTGGTAGATCTGTATCAGTACTTGTGTTCCTTGATATTCTTAGTTGGTGGATTTCTATTCAAAGTCTTATGTACATGTTTATTTCATGTAGCCTAATATTTGTTCTCAAATGACCATTGTTTTGTTATCTGTGAAAATTTAATAAATTGCAACTGGGAAAAACAATTAAAAAAAATGATTTCAGCTGTATTTGCAGATGTAGTGTGATATTCTTGTCTACACAGTAAATAAGCCAAACTCACACTAAAGAGCAGAGCAAATTAAAATCACAAGTCTTTATGTTGATTCAACAGAATGTGCATTACATCTCTTACAACTCTAAGGATAAGGCACATTATGTCACTTATATATGTGACAACTGTACCTAAAGGACAAACACACAATTTAATTTCATGTTTTTCCACCTTCAACACCATCATGTGCTGAGGTTCACCGAGGGCTTAAAAGCATAGTGAAGGGGCCCAGGGAAGAAGACTGAGGGTCAGGGCCGCACACTGGCTTTCTTCTCTCCCTATTTAGGATTTCCATCTGCTTCTCACTATACACCAGTATTGAAATCATTTCATTTTAATAATCAAAAGTTTCTAAACAAGACTATGCCTACCATCTGTAAGCATCTTCACATTCCAAGTGCAAGAAGCAGGTCAAAGGGCGCTGGATCTTGTGGGAGCCCCAGGAAAGGAGGAGGATCAGGAGAAAGGAGATGGAGTCACAGGTAGCTTTTTTTTTTTTTAGCTTTCCTCACCTGATGATAACCCATCTATCTCATCTACATCGCCACCGATGGCCATCCAAAATGCTTTTGCTACCTGGAAATGACATTTAGTGTAAGGTAAATAATCACATTTTGTGTGTTTACGTAAACAACTGTTTGAACTAATCAAGGATTTGGAAATGTAGCCAAGGTATTCATGTCATCACTTTAACAATGTGTTGTAAGGTAACGTTTCTATGTGATAACTGTGTAAGGTTATGCAAATACTAGTTTATTATTAATTTGTGATACACTGTTCCAAACAATTCCATGGTAGTCTCCTACTCCACTGATGGACATGCTATGAAAAAGAACAGGTCTGAACTTGGTGTCTTGTAGTGAATAGTTTCTTACCTTCTCTGCATGAACCTTTCTCTGCTCATGAGGTAATGAAGATGCTTTGTCTGCAGGTTGAAAATCACAGATCAAATCATTAATGAATCAGCTGTGCAAAGATTTTACCTTTATATGGGCCATAAGAGCAAAATGAAAACAAACGCGAAAGATCCTGTGGGTTTTAAAAAGGGAAAACACATGCTGTGGCTATTTTTGTTTTTTGCTGACAAAGTTGTGTGTTTGTTATTCCTCATTACCTTTCATCTCTTTTAATTTTGTAAAGAGGCGTTCAAAGTTATCCACATCTGCATCTCCAGCTGTCAGATTAGCAAGTTCCTGAATGTCCAAATCAGTCATTGCATCTGAGAGATTCAACACAAATGAATATTAATAACTTAACAAATGGGGGGGAGTAAATTACTTTGGATTTCAAAAACAGATTCCATCAGAAGCCAGTCACTTACCAACTACTGTGTCCTCTTGTGTGTCCGCGTTTGCACTACTTTCTGTATGGTTGGCCTCCTCGTTAACAAGTGTGCCCTCTACTGGCAAGTTGGAAGACTGCCACAGAAAAGGAGCTAGGGTTAGCAAGTCTCCTCAAAAACTGACAGATTTAAAATCTCAGTTAATAGAAAATGGACTGATATATGTAACAAAGAAAGTGAGAATATATAAAAAGACAATTACAAGTGCAAATGAAATCAGTCATAGAAAATGAAAATGGTTACAGGAAAATAAAGCTACTGACTGGTGGATCTTGGCAGGTCCGTGGATTGTTGTGTCTGGAGGCCACCAAACTGCTCATCAGACCAAATCCCTGATTAAACCCTGTCAGACAGAGATACAAACTCTCACATGCCATACTTACAGAGATGTATTAAATTGTGAGGACAAATGCAATAGGTAATTGTATAGGTGTTTTCATCTCACCATCCTTCATCTCTACACTGGACCACACGTTAGCGTTGAGAGCCTGGACAATTCTCTTTACTCCTGTGGATTCTGGAAAATCATCTGATAAGGGAAACATGAGCAGACAAGAATGAGCAAAACACAGACGATTCAAATATAAATGTATGCAGTGTTGTAATTTCCACTGCCTGTAAAATTCACCATCTTCATCTGGCAACTCCAGTGGATTGAGCTCCACTAGCTCAAAGGCATGAGCCAAACACCACTGCTGTGCTTCATGTCTGGTGACCCCTAGAACATGAATCACATTTCAGATGTCAAAATAATGATGATATCCTGTGAAATTTGTATTGTAGTGCTTTCTGCAAAACTTGGAGTCACCACAGTGCTGGAGAACTAACCCTTTTCACAGACTCTGTCACACACCAGTATGAGCACCTCTGGAGCAAGATCTTCCACCACTGATATCCAAGGATGTAGTTTTTCCAGACCGTCCTTCTGCACACATGATAAACGTCACACACGTATGAGTGGATATACTTCTGAAATTTAATAAAGCATCAATACTTAATTCTGAGGTGACGTACCACTGTACTGTCAAAATAGGCGACGAAAGCCTGCATGGACTGTGCAATCTCTGACGACATTTGAAAAGTGCTTGGTACAACACATAGCCTGACATCCGCTGTATAATATTTGTTGTTGATTGTCCAAGGATACCAGGCTACTGTTTCTTCTCGCTTGGTCGGCTCGGGCAAAGTCTTCGTACTGAGGATCACTGAAGCAAAAACATTTGTTACAAAACACAAACAAATGGAGACATTACGTCAGGCTACGTTGCTCAGTCAACCAGCTGTAGAGACAAGATGCACTTAACCCCCTTCAAGAGCCTTAGTATTGACGTCTTTATATCTGCCCCACAACAGTAAATGGCTTAACTAGCTTCACAGGCTAAGACAAATGTGTTATTAACCTGTATTAGCGACATTCAGGCTAAGAGTAAGTTAGCTACGTTGAACATTAGCCTGTTTGCCAAATCGTGCAAGTAACCCTTTGCTAAACTTACGTTTTATCAACTCTTCTTCTTTAAAACCACTGTCACAGCTAGTGATTAGCACACAGGGAATGATCATCTCTGTGGTTTCTTCTGTATCTGACATTTTTAATAATATTTACAGCAGGCTTCTCCAGCTGTTAGCTTAGCGCGACGTTAACCAACTCTCACAACCTTTCAACTCTGACTGAGCCGCAGGGACGGTCACTTCCGGTGCAAGAAACAGGACTCACAGCCTTTTAAACATATATTTATATAGGTTTATATTAGCGAATTACCTCTACAAATATAATATATATACTTAATGACATTTACGTTCATGGCGATATTTTATTTGACGCTAAATGTGCACGTTGTGCTTAAGCGTTTTTTAGCGTTTGGGATTAATAGCCCTGAGTTTTCTCTTGAAGGCAAAGCAGTGTCTCCACCAAAAGCTCCACTCAATAAGTAATGTATGTTAAGGTCAATGAATAAAATACAGTTAAAGTAGAGCCATCGTCAGAATTTTTATCACAAGTTCTAGCTAAAGTTTTTTTGTTTTGTTTTTTTTTGTTAGGGGGGGGCTGCCTGACAGTCAAAGTCGGGGGTAAAACGCAATATGCCTGGTTGTCATGATTACCAGTGCTGTTTTCATTGATGTCTAGCTAGCTAACTAGTTTGGTGAAAGTAAGTCGTTATGCTATAGTGACACATCTGTAAGTCATATTATAAAACTCAATATGCAAAAAAATGTCCGACACGCTTCAAAGCGAAGATAAGTTGGGAGCAGTTTTAGTTAAGGTAATGTTGTCTAACTTAGCCCAGCCAACTATTTTAACTTGATAGATTATACTTGACGTTTGCTAATTAATCTGACTTTAGCTAGTTTTTTTTTCTTAGCTCAGGATAATGGGTGCTAAATTGTGACCACGGTGCTTAATTATGGTTAAATATTATATAAATTGTTAACATTTCCCTTTATTTTTAAGTCTCTAGACAGGAATTTGGCAAAATTACCAATATACAAATCAAGTTAAAGTCACGGTTGTTGGCTGATATTAGGCCAGTTATCCACATTACATCATAAAACTGCATTTTACAGGTTCAAGATGATTTGAGACAACTCAAATGTAGTCTTGAGAAAATCGCTGTCAGTGAGAGGGGTAAACCACTGGACATTCAAGCCCTGGGCAACGCCATTCACAAGACAGAGAGCAACATCAGGGTGAGGATGTTTCATGCAGAATAAGCACTGACAACAATTAAATTAAACAGACATCAGACAGAGGTGGCTGACCATTTCTGTGTTCTTAAATTGTAAATAGAAACATGCAGAGGATTATCTGAAAACAGTGACTGAGCAGCTGCTGGTTCTTCCAAGCATTGAGGACTTACAAAAAAAGACTGTGCAGATTCCCAAATGGTAAGCAAGAAGAAGCTTACATTTGTTTTTACTAAATAACTGTCTACAGTGGGGATTTTTTTTAATATTTAAAATGTAATATTTCCCCAACTGTCTCATCATTAGAACTTATAGAAATATGGTAGAAATATGTTTTTTTGCATACAGTCTAGTGATGGATATTGTAAACCTGAAACAAAGACTTTACACAGGAAACCTGCTCTGGAGAGTTTCCCAGATGTGCGTCCACAAAGGGAAGACCTTCCAGGGGCTTCACCTGGGGAAAAGGTAGATTACCATTCATTGACCACAGCGCAATGGAGAGGTAGCCTAAGAAAGGCATTTTTCATGGAGAAAATTCCAGCAAGAATACAGTTGGGAACAAACAGGTTTTCTGTAAGATGGTCACCATTAATATGAGCTATGTCAGGGTTAAACTACAAAGTAGGTTTAGCTAATACCTAAGTTAATATAGTGTTAATTCATTGGTGTGTGGTATTTGATAATGTACTGGTCATTTTCATGAAGAACAATTATCTTATAGCAACGCTCAGAACAGATATGAAAAGAAGATACACTCATTTTTATTAGGTACACATATCAGTCTGCAATAAATCCTGCCTTCATGGTGGTTTTAATGTTCAGGTTTTTTAAAACTGTTTTACAGAGGTGTTGATTCTACTTTATGATCATTTTGGAGGCTGCAGTTGGTCGTGTTGTTAAATTATACTATGCTATATGAACTGGTCTTTCTATTATTTTGTCCATCCCATTCACAACAATGAGGGTAAACTAAATTACAGTAACACCTCTTTGTATAAGACAATATAGTTCAACAACACCATAGACTACATCATCCAAAATTATCATACAGTTGAATGAGCACCTCTCTGAAAGATTTTCAATAAAAACTGAACATTATAACCTTTGTGGCAGGAGGATTCACTGCAGGACTGTTGTATTAGACTGCATTAGTTTTAGCAAGGTAATGTATACCTAACAAACTGTCAACTGAGTGAATATATACATTTTTGTTTCTACAGTACATCTTGTTTAGATTAAAGTTTTGAAACTTTTCCTCTGTCTCATTCAGCACAAGTCACCAGTGGCCATGCGTTTGCTGTGTAATCCTGCTCACCCAAATAACAGAGCCATTTTGTATCAGAAATGTGGGGTATCACTGCCTGATGTCCACAAGAGGAACACAAATGCAGTAAGTAATCTGAGTATAGGTTAATTTAGTACTAGTAATACATTGGGGGTATTATTATTATTATTAATATCATTATTATTATTGTCATTCATGCTTTCTATAGAATTGCAGCAAGCTTAGATTAGGTATTGTAAATTGCAGCTCGTTTTCTGTGTCTGTCTGTAGTAAAGCTGTATATGTTTATTCTTCTACACAGGTCTGTCTTGAAAAATAGATCATGATCTCAGTGAGACTACCTAAAAACAGATAATACATACATAAGATGTATCTTATTAAAATGTATTTTATGTACACATGAAAGACATAAAATGTATAAAAGTACTCTCAAATACAGCATTGTTTTTGGGCTATCTGTATCATGATACTGTGGAGTACAGAGAGATTTACCTGGCGCTGATGGGCTTAATCAGCATTGTGTGAACTTATTTAGCAAGGCTTGAATGTAATGAATGTTCATTTATATTTAAAAGTCCACTCCAGCCTTAAAAATGCTATTACATTCATGCTCTCTGTGGAACTCTGTGAAAGTGGATTTTTTTTTCTCCCATTTTCATGTACAGCAATTTGTTGTTAGATTGATGACATGACAATCATGGAAATGATGACAGTTCAGTCAACTGTGGCTTTGTAAAACTAAAACTAAGAATTTGAACTTATTTGCTGAGGAAACAGGCTACATCTGGTGTATTAGCTTTCTTAGTTATGGAGCAGATTTTCTCATCACACTTAAGTCTTACTGCTGGAAAAGACACCAATCAGTGTATGAAGTCTTAAACTAGGATCAGAATAATATCATGTCATGGAGTTACTTGCTTTTTGCAGTGAGAAATTGATTCCTGTGTCCTGTGTTTTTGTTGATCTTAAGTGTAACATAAAGCACATGCCTCAGGAAAGCTATGATTAAATATTACAAGAGGTTCTGCTACTGCTAAGATGAAATGGATATCATTGTTCCTTTCCTCCGATACTATCTCCCTTAAGCTGCAGAATAGACAGTTTATGCTGGAGTGAAAAGTGATGGCACAGGTTTGCATTAAGAGATTCTTCATGTCTCATGCTCAGAGGAACAGTGACATGAAGGTCACATGGATTAGTGATGGCAGCCAACACTTGTCACAGAAAACAAATTAATCTTTGCAAAGGTCAGCATTAGTTTTAGATACATTTTATACACTTTTATTTCCAATATGTTTTTGGGAATCTATAACTGAGATGAGAAATTGAGGCCAAGACTGTCACTCTGATATAGAAGAAATGGAAGAACTGGCTGCAGCAAGCGGGAAGCAGATTGCAGCACATCAGCATTCTTCTAAAGAAACAGGCGCCTGATTGCTGTGCTATGGGCTACTGGTTTACAGCTGTCTCAGGACAGAAGTGGGTACCTGGTCCAGCATGCCAATAAGACAGCCGTAGCTTCCCCAACTGCTAACCACTGGCTCTCTGCCTGCTGCCTCCTCCTGCAACTCAGGCCAGCTCTTCTCCACTCTGTACCCGTGCCAGGGAATGAGCTTTTGCATTTTAGCAATTTTACAAAAGGTGCCACCTTTTCCCAACCTGATCTGAAACAGATGTGTGCCTTTGAGGGGAGATTCTCCCAACACCTGGCTACTACCTGTGGTCTGTCAGAGAGCTCAGTGGTCTGAGGAGAACAAAGGAGAGGACATTAGATGACAAGTTTGGAGGATCAACAGCACAAACTTTGTCTTTTATGAGTAATGAGACATTTGAATCTTGCCATGAATAAGAAAGTTGAGGTTACTCCAAATGCACCATCCTGTTTATCTTAAATGAACCTGTGAAATCAACCTTTAATTTTAAATTATGATACTAGTGTGCATTAAAATGTACAATATAAGTTACCAGAACAGAACTGCTATGAACTGTTATAGTATTTTAAGAGTCTTTAATCTTGGCAACTTTGTGATTAATTGCTACAGGAGGTGGGGTACAGGACAGTTTACAACTTTGCCAGTGCTATTTTTATACTTCTTTTGAAATTCTTAATGAATTCAACAAATATATGGTTTGCAATATATTGTTTGTAATCATGTATCAGGCTGCTCTTCATACTCATTCTGCTAGAAAGTTGATTGATAGTAACAAAAACCTCTGAAGAAAAGAAAAAACATTAAATTTAAACATTGTCTAGCTCTCATCTAGTACTTGTTGCAATTAATTTGATGAAGCTAGAGCCAGGCTTTATGGGCAACAACAGCTGGGACAGTAAATACAGGACCAGGATCTCGTAGCATCATTGCTTTGATTTTATATACACCAGATGGACAACCTCTGATCGTCTTAACATGTTCGGTTCAGGCAAAACATCACAGAATAATCACTGGCTCTACGGTGAGACTTCAAGCCTTTGGACCAAGGGGCCGTCATAGCCTGGCAATACCTGAAGAAGACATGGGGACAAACATGGAGACAGGTAAGACATTTCATCTTTCCATTACTGGTCCCTCATCTCTGGCACACTTCAGACAAATGCTCATTGATTGTGTGTGGTAGTTTTTTGTTTTGTGTCACTTTAATCAGACCACTACTTTATATTCAATGGCAAACTACTAAATGTAAACATTATTACATTAGAATATGTAGATTTTAAAAATTTACATGTTTTTAAATCATTAGTATGTATTTTTTAATCTTACCTAGCCTGACATTTTTTTAAACAGGGGCAGATACAATGTTTTGAAAGTATTTTTTTTTCTTATTTTTGTATTTTCTTCAGTGCCAGATCCAAGTTTGCTTCATATGTCGATCCAGCACAAAGCTGCTTCTCTTCATCCCAGAGAGGATTCATATTCTTCTAAGATAGGTCAGTGCCTCTCCAAAGACTCCACATAAAATAATACATATTACCTGATTCTGTATCTCACAACTTTTTTGTTTATGAATATAGGATAAATTTTTCAAAATGTGTTGAAAAATTATTACGGTATATGGTCTTTAAGGTTTTGTTAAGACGGAAGAAAAGCTCTGCCCTTGGAAATACCTGGAAGCTGGAAACATGATAAGAAAAGTTCTGCCACTGGCATGAGAGAGTTTATTGCTACAACAATAGCAATTATACACTCTCTTTAGTTTTGCTCTCTTGCCTTTTCTCTCATTGTATTAATTGTCTTTTTAAACCCCTCAACAACTCTGTGGCAGTAGGGAAAACTATCACTTCATTTGACAGTGATGACCAGTTACTAATAATTAATCTCTGATAGTTCAGCCTGTTTGTGACTTTAGCTCTGTTAGGCTCGAGGTCCAGGTATCATAAGCAGCTGAAATGGGAAACAGAACCTGGGTCCACCTGCAAACAAATAGGCAGCAAAGGCACGCCACCCTGGACTACCAAGACACCGCCTCCCTCCACAACCTCCAAGAGCATGGGTCATGAGAGTTTGATGCAAGGCGCCAAAGATTTTGTCCCTAAAAAGCCTCAGGTACAAACAATAATATTTGAATTCATTTAACTATTTATTCAAAGTCTAGGTTGCCTTACATGTATTTCACTGTGTTCTGTAGAATCTACCTGTGCCAGTTCCTGTAAACATCAGTAAATACCCCTTTACCATCACAAAGGGAAGGATCAACCCAGTGGTGGCTGATTTCTGTCACTTTAAGCAGAGCTTTAGCTTGTGCTGGAGCAGTGTGGTATATGCTCTGGAGGCTCTAGAAAAGCTGCTCAGGGATTTTGCCGTGCCTCTAGCCAAAGTGAGTGGGGAACGACTGGTGGAGTTTGCACATAGTTGGGATAATGGTTGGAGAAAGGCTCTTCCAGTGATTGGTCTCCTCTCAGTGCTTGAAAACTGGGAGGAGGTACAGGGTCTGGTCTTACGCCCAGGTCAGCGCTTCAAGGGAGAAGGAGGCATTGAGGCGGCTGCCATCCACATCCAGTCCTGCTGGAGGCGCTACGTAGCCCGGACAGCCTACCTGCGCCACTGCCGGCGCAAGTGGGCGGCAGGGACCATCGCCATCTCATGGTTGATGCACACTCAGATGCGTCGTGTCAGGAAGGCCCTGCAGGCCCGGCGTTTTAGACAGCTGGAGAATCACCGCAGCAGAGCCCAGGTGATGGTGCTTATATTCAATCTCTCTCTTCTACTTGAAATTGCTCTGTCTCATTTTCAGAGCTCGCCTTTGTTTCCCTTTTTTCTCAATTTCAGAGTCAGCAATTTATTCATAACCTCTAAATTAAATTAGATAAGAATTTAAAATATATATTTTTTTAAATGAAGTTATCTGCATAATCTTTAAATGTGATTATGTACTTGTGTGATTTAATATTTAGATACAAAAATTTTACTCTGTAGAAAAAGGTTTATTGTTAAAAAATAAAGTTAAGGGTAAAAACAAAATAATGTTTCTACATTTCTATGTTTCAGTCACAAACATCAATGTTTTACTGAGGACCAATCAAAATCTATGTCCTTTCAGAGACAAGAGCCTCTTCCTCAAGACAGTGACTTGAGTCATTAATCATTGTGTTTAGCTTTAGCTAAAATGTGTTTATTTAGTATATCCAGTTTCAGATTAACAGAAACACAACTAAAAGAAAAACACTGAGCCAAATGCGTTACATAAGCAGAAGGGGACAACAGAAAGAAACAGTGAGACAGATAAACAGAAAAACAGCAGAGACAAGTAAGACAGATGAGTGGTAGAGAAGAGCAGAAAGATGGAGAGAAACAGATACAAAACTGCCGCCACAATATACAATACGAAGACAAAGAAACAGTGATGAGGGCTAGAGATCAAAACAGGTACCCAATTCTTTCCCTTGGCCTATTAAAGTACATGTGACAACAGCTAAATACGGTAGCAGCTAAATACTATATATAATGATGTACTATAAATACTATAGCTAGTTTGAATATTTAATGTTTAAAGTGTGTTGTGGTAATATTAGGTTTTAAAATTAAAACTGACTATAAAAAAATTTTTTGCAGCTGGAATTATTGTGAATACAGTGGCATAATATAAAGTTTGTAGTACAGTGGGGGACATGGAGCTATTGGTTTGAGTGGGGTATTTATAAAACATAAAACATACCAAAACTGATTAATTTAATGCAGCTTAATATTGCTTTTAAATTTTCTTGGGTTTTATGCCATGTTAAACACTCAAGGCCACTTCACTGCTTAACATTACTGTTTTTTTCCAGGATATCACAACTTGTATGCCCAATATGTCCAAACTGTTTGAACTTATTTCTGCCATAGCAGAACCTTAAGAATCTTAAGCTTAAAAAATAAAATTTTGTTTCTACTTAGCTCCTCAAGAGAGCAGTATGATAGCACATTCTTCTAGGTGAATAATACTCTGTGAATTTTGTCCCATTCAGTGTAGATGTCGTGTCTGTGCTGTCATCTGGGCTGAACATCTTTTAGAGCACTGACACAATATTAATTAGTGTCTACAAGTTCATTTAGTTTTAACATCCCCGTGTGTGTATACATGCACTAAATGTATGTTCTCACTCTATAAACATTCATACCCTGTTAATTAAGCCTGCTAATCTTCCCCTGGCAGTAGCATCATGTACCTTGCCTATTGAATTAATTGTGAGAAGATGTTTCTAAAGTAAACGCTTAATTTAATTAAGGTGGTATTTTATGCTTGGTTTGCTTCTGTTAGCCCAGAGAGAGATTGGCTTGATGCGTTTTAGCTATGCAGTGATGTGATGATTTGTGTGTGTGTGTGTGTGTGTGTGTGTGTGTGTGTGTGTGTACAGAGGCAGTCCCCTCTCTGATCACTCCTTTTCTCCATCCCCAGCATCTGGCAGCCAACTGGAAACACATCCAGTCCTCCAAGAGGACCATTATCCACATCCCTTCATTAGGTAGCTTTCTCTGCCTGCTGCACACACACACACATCTGATCTAGCAGCAGTCATCCCATGTCTCGCCACTCTGCTGCCCCAGTCTGTGGCCCTGGTGGAGGCACTCTGTCTCGTTCAAATGACTCTCTGCAGGAAAGCACTCACAGGATGATGACAGTCCCCATGCCAGGGAACTGAACAATTTAGTCTCAATTGCCATTTAATTTGCAGATTAAGCAAATGAAAAACCATTATGTTGAATATTTGTAAGAGGCACAAAGGTCTTATTTTATTGCTTGGCAAAAACAAAAGCACACATTCACACAAAAGTGGAAGAAGCTGCTATGTTTTTGTACAAGACATTGAGTGCAAGCTATGATCCGTTCTTGTTCTAATTTCACCATGGCATTCACATTTAGACTGTAATCAGGCATGTGCATTGTAAATCATTGAGCGATTGTCTAAAATTATTAAGCCTAATTACTAGCAGATGGAATGCTTTATTTGCACTTGGGGTGGCTACAGAGAGTGCTGTGTGAGCAAGGATAATTAGAAAGTTGAACCCCATTGTTGTTAATTAGCATGAATCCAATCATTTAATTACCTTGATTCAGTTGAGGATTCTCTCTCAGGCAGAAATCCAGACAGACATAGAGTAAAATCCTGGAGGTATCACTGGATGTAGCTCAGCGGTGGCTGGACATGGTGCAACAGGACTCTCAGCACACAACAGACACTGCACCTGCTAGTTATTAAGCTAAATTAATCATCGGATTGCACTACGGTGTGATTAGACTTAACTACCCTACCCCCAAATCTAGTAGCAAGCCCTTCTGAGGGTACTTGTAGAGCTACAGATTTTGAATCAAGCAAATTAGTTAATGTAACTCTGACTTGAATGTCTTGTGCAAGTTTTTGTGACCTTGTTCTGACAGGATACTCTCAGAGCCAGCGACTGAACTTGAGAGGATTTGACATCCTACAGAACAGCCAAATAAACAGACTGTGTGAAGTTAGAGGTAGGAGCTTCTCACAGCCTCACCAATTTCTCTGTATGCTTCACTGTATATATGTAATTTGTAAAGTCCACTTCACTATACACTGTATATTTTCAGATGAAAATGTGGAGGTGATCTACATATGCCCCCAGCATCTGGGGAAGGACATCTTACGCTATTACACCAGCCTCCTGAAGTGTGATGGAGCCACAGACGGGGCTGATACTGGAACTACTGAGGCCTCATCCTGTGTCAGATGCTTTGTCATCCTCATACCTGAGGCTATAGATTATTTCCCGGTAAGGTCAATAAAATTTACATTTTGTGTGCAATTTACAATGCATATTTTCAGCAGGAAATATCTGCAGAGAAATCTGTTATATTGTACTGTAGAGATGCTCCAAGGATCTGTAGTTTGTGAATTGTCCTCTAGAGGGTACTAGAGGAAATTGTTACTGTACACTTGTCCTGTGAGAGCTACACTCTGTGTACTATTTTTCATTCCCTTTTACTGCTTTTGAAATTAAACATCTGTGCTATTTCAAAGTAAACACACTAGAGCTATATTATGTTATACTTAATTAAAATACATTTATTTCATTGTCTGTAGCTGGTCCTCGGTTAATAATCCATATTAGTTAGTTTAATTATCCACTTATTCCACGTAAGTGTTGCATTTTTATAAATTCTGAACTGTTTTGATTACCTCAATACAATAAAAAAAGGTGTTGTTATATCTTCTTTTCACATTCAGCCATTCTATTCATCTTTTTACATCTATTTGCACTAGATTGAATGTGCAACATGACATGGTCTTCTTCGTCTCTTTCTATTGATTTTCCTGCTGTTTTGTTGTTAAACTGTGCCAGACGTGTTGCTGAGATGAATCACTGCTACCCACGGCTGGCAGCGCATTCTGCCAGTGACAGAAGGGATAATTCCATGTGGATCAAATAAATACAGATGTGAAGTAATTAGTTGTATTCCCAAGGAGCTCATTGCTAGCACACATTAAAGATGTGAAGGATAGGGGAGGCCTCCCACAGGCAGCTTTTATCAATTCAACCTGCTGGAATACAGGAGAGGTCAAAACCCTGCTGGCTATTACAATAATAGATCTGTTGTGTGTACACAGTGATAAATCAGGTCAAGAAACAACCCTTGGAAGAGACACTGAGAACTATAAGCTCCAGTAGTAATCTTTCTCCCCTCTTCTCTTCCAGACCCGTAACATGTGCCTGTCTACCCTCCTAAAGTACAGTCCACACACCCTGAAGCGCATCAGGAACCTAATCCAGGGGAAGCAAGCCTATATTGTGGGTGGAGTGGCCCACGTGGATGACCTGGCAGTGGCTGATGAGCTGGGAGTGCCAATCCTGGGGCCTGAACCAGCTATTGCACAGCTCTACAGCACCAAGTCTGGAGGGCGGAGGATCTTCACCGGGGCAGAAGTTGATGTACCCCCTGGTCAAGGAGACATCTACTCACTAAACCAGGTCAGAGATCAAAAACACAAATGCATACACAGACTCAATTACAGCCTGAGGTCCTTCATCAGTAACTAATAATACAAAAGAAAACATTTTCATTTTCACTTTAATTTTTACTTGTAGTTAATGATATAATTTAGTTTGTAATTCAAATGTCTCTCTTTTGGTTTAGCTTCATGAAATACTGGCTGAGCTTATGACTCAAAACTTTGATGTTCAGCGCTGGCTCTTCAAGATAGATTCTGAGCACAGTGGCTGTGGTACAGCATACTGTGATATATGCCATCTTAGCTGCTATAACTGGGCCCTGCAGGAATATCATCGTTATGGTCCTGAGCTGTGGAACACAAAATGGATTCAGGTAAAGATTTGACTTTGTGGATGATGTCATTCCCTCCCTGTCATAAACTATAGTACCACTTCTTAAAGCACATTTATTACACTTATTTTTATATTTTTTATATTTTATTGAATTAGCTTAAATTTTAGATTTGTGTTTTCTTTTCTCCCTGAATTGATGCTTTTTACTGTCGCGTCTTTATGGCTCCCTGCTTTTAGAAAAGTGCCATACAAATGGAGTTTATTGCTATTATTGTTACAGTCATACCAGTGAGGATCGGCCATTTAAATTTAACACGTTAACAACAAGATACTTAACAGATAATATTACAGTAACAGCTAGATATTAAGACAGCTCAAAAAAGAGTTAGATTCACTTCTGTCACTGAAAGAACAAAAGCATAGGTCACAGTTAGGTCAGACAGATACTGTCATTTAGCTTCGAATGGGATGTCTTAACGTAACTGTCACAATGCTGGTCTCTGTAGAACAGTACTTTGAGCATTGTCCCCAGAGCCACAGAACACTAAATCAATACATTAAATATCTGTTTATCTGGGGCACACACATCAACTAGTGTTGGTGTGTGGGGGAGAACAAAAGCCTGTTCAATGGTAGTTATGCGCTAACTCACCTGATGACAAACAACTCACAATACAGACATTCTGATCAACAGAGCATTTCTTGTGTATATATTTTTCTAAAACTATTTTGCAGATTTACAGCTGCCTTCAGTTGTATTACAAATGTATTATTGAAGTACAAATGATACTAAATACTTAATTATAGCTGATGTTGATACTTTGGTACGCTGTTCTAGCTTTACAGCATTGACCTGTCTGTCTTTTTCCGTCATAACACCCACTGGTTGGCTCTAAGCCATTTGTAAATAAAACATTATTGTCCAAATACTGTGTTTATGGTTAAAAATTGGACATTGTGATTATTTTATAAAATATCAGCATTTGCTTTTTCCTCAAAAATTTAATTCAGATTGAATCTTAGACCTGTTCAAAACAAATAAAATTTGCTTAATCGTTGGTAAACCATTCATTTACTACAGATGCGATCTGTACACAGCTTCTGAGCCCCTGGCTCTTATTTCTCATATGCTTACATAGTAGCCTTTGATTTTCTGTCATGTGTTAATTACCTTATTTTGCCATTTAACTCGGAGCTTTGTGTAGACTAATTACAGGCTAATGATTGTGGGCTCGGAGCACAACGATTTTACTTTTTATTCCATTTGAAAGAACAGCAGTCATCTCAAGCTTCTTATGGTTCACTCTGTATTGTTCCTATTAGCCTGTTCTTTGATTCATAGTGTATGTGTGTTGCGGGGCTGTAATTGTTGTGGCATTGGTGCTGTTAATTATGGCAGAGAGTGGCTGAGCCACAGCCAAGGTCCATAATGGTGGCTGAGGCAGCACAGGAAAGTAAATGGGGTTTGTTTCACCAGCTGGGGTCCCATGGAGAGGGAAGAGTGCCGAGGCCCCCAGTGTAGGCCGACAGCCTCAGGGCTTCTGGGCCATATGGACACAACACTTTAACTGGCCTTTATTCTACACCTTGCTCTTTTAATCAAAGCAAAGCCCACATCCTGTGCTCCTCATTGCATGTTTTTTTTGTTATGACATTGTTTTCTCCTAAAATGTATTAACCCCTTAAATGTATTACATTGTCCTTCTGCTGTTGTACTAGTTTATATTGAGGATAGTAATTTGGCTCTATATGCTGAAAGATTACAGGGCAATGTTGGTGATTAGATTCAAACATATGAATATTTTATATCAGAGTATATCCTCGCTGTCATCTCCTCACAGCAGAAACTGTAGATGGGTGTTTCAACATGGCAGTATATTTTGAGATATAACCCTAATTAATGTAGCATTTTGCTGAAAAGAAGTGGACCTAATTGCAATAGCCGTGACAGCTAGTGAATAGGATAGATACTCACAATGCTCAATATTTGCATGCATTTAAGCATTCAGTTAATAGATGTGTAAAGCTATGTTTATGGAAATAATAGCAATTTAATTAATTATTAATGAAGTACAAATTATCAAATGAAGTATTTTAAATATTAATTCATAATTTAACAGTTCTTCACCAAGATTATTATTTACCAAAAAAAAACAAATAAGTGATGATTTAAGTGTATATTATACAAATATGTCCCACAGTTCATTGTGATATCCCACACTCTTTATCATTACTCTAAAAGTAGAGAGTAGGTTAGAGAGTACACTTGGCCTTAGCCTACACTGTGTGCATATTTTTTATTATTAATATTTTATTATTGCTTGTTTTGAAGGACTTAGCATGAAGAAAGCTGACTCACAAGAATACCATGTGGTCTTTCAGAATAATACAAACAATCAGATCCCTTCTGGCTATGCAAAAGAAAGACTAAAAGGGTGCAAGAAGGAGGAGGAGGGATCACATCCACACTATAGGATCTTCCACAAAGGTCTTAGAGAGACTGTGCTTCTCTAAATATTGTGAGGCCCACAGCCTCCAGCACAATGTTTCAGCCTGCAGAAAGCCCCCAGGCCTCTTTTAGCATTTACACAGAGAGAGGTTAAAGACATGTAGATCTGCACCCATGCAATGCCTGAAGGGGGCCATACACACACTTAAGCGCTCACACAGCTTGCATATGGATCATTAGGCACAAGAGGGTAAAAATTACACCTAATAGCGTCAACAGATGGAGTGTTTCTTTTTGTCATGCTGTGTACAGACAAATCTTGAGCAACACCTTATTTAGGTTAAGTTTGTCAACGAAATGGGTCATTTGATAATCACTACCACTGAAGAGGTAGAGGGACATTTTATACAGATGTTTTCTGTATAAATATTGTGCAGCCTGTGCATGCATGGAGGTGTTTAGATATATAATGTTCCACCCTTAGAAAGTTAAACTGAATTTACCTTAATAAGAGTTTTAACATTTTTTGTGGTACACTTTTTAGTGTGTTTTATGTGGTTCCTTTCACTTCATTGAAGGTCATAAATGTTTTTTTTGTCCAGTTTTTGAGGAGAACAAATGCTACTGTCTCTATTATAAGATGTTAAATTCAACTGGAGATGAGCTTAATGTGGCAAATTAATATTTTATTTAATAATACACATGTAATTAGTCATGAACTGTAGTAGATTGAGGGACAGTGGGACAGTGTCGCAGAAAATGAATCTTCATACAAAACATATAACTAGTCCAATTATATCATTCTGTTCCCAAGATTTACTGTAGTTTCTCAGTTGTTTCACTATGTAATAGAGAGATGAAATGGCAATCACAGAGGCAGGGCAACATCTGTTTTATTTATGACCAGATTGCTTGGCTTTATGTGGACACAAAGTAAAGCTTGAATCCTATCACAGGGTACTGTACGCAGTTTAAGTCCAAATAATTTATTGCAAAATACCTCTCTTTCCTTTCTTCCTGTCCTGCTGTTTCTGTGAACTGCATAGGCAAAGTCCTGGGGTGAGCTTGCTCTGCCGTTGAAAATGACAACCGTTCCCTTACACTTTTTACCGCACCATTGTGTGCTTTATGGTTTGTATAGGGGGAATCACTGTGTAGCATTTGACCTCGCCTCTTTCAGTACTTGAATATGATGATGGCTGTTACATGACTGGAATATCAACAGCATAATCTCCAGTCCTGTCTCCAGTGAAGCCAGGCAGTATATACTCAAACAAAGTAATGCTCTGAATAGAACAATGAAAGAACAAAGATATTATTTCCAATCAGAATTTTGTCAACTCTTAGACCATTTTCACATATTTTATTGTGTATGTCCAAATGAAATTCCCATCTAATAGTCATATAAAGACATTATTACATGCAGAACCCTTTATTTAAAAGCGAACTCAGCACTTTGACTATACAGTCAACATAAGCATTCAGTTATATGGGATAAAATGACAACTAAAGGTTTAGTGAAGCCATTAATGTTTCTTTAACTATGTCAAAGCTTGAAAACACCAGGGACAATGATGAAAGTAAGTCAAAGACTGTATCATTCTTTTCCTGACAAAATATAAAAATTAAATATATTGGATAGTTGTCAATAAAGCTAAACTTAAAAGCATTAGCAGAGGAAAGAGCATACTTGAGTTGCTAAACTGTTTAAGAGACACCTAAAACAAAAGTTTGGAATTAACAGCATAATTAAGTAGTGAAACTATTATGGCATTTCCTAGTTACAGAAACGAGAGCGATATTGATCCCAGTCAAGCCCTGATTGATCCCCAGATAGATGGGGTTAGCTTAGGTATTCATCAGCTGCCCAGTGGAGAGAGTTGTTATTGAGGGCAGGTGCTGTCTCTGTGGCTGTAAGTTAAAGCCATTAGACTCCTGAGGCCTTCTGATAATAGGCTGTCACTCACAGACAGACCCTCCCGCAGTATCCATCAGACACTCACACAGAAATTGAAGCAGCCACCAAAGGTCTCAAGGATAACAAGCTGTCACTGGAGTCATCCATATAACACAAGGGCATTTCCAATAATGTAGTCTACACCTAGAGAGCTTTGATAATGGGACCAAATAAAGTAGCCAGGATTTGTTATTAATTTGTGTTTGAATTACCAAACATACATGATGTCCTCAAACCTGTCACCAACTCCCTTCCAGTAGATATCCAAAGTATGCAACTTAGCTTTCTTTCTACAGGAGTCCATACTGCTCAGATATTTAGATGAAATCCCAGAGTGGCTGACCCGTTACGCCCGACCTGCTAAAACCTCCCACTACCCCAACTGGGCCTGCTTCCTGAAGACCTTCCTCAGGCAAGGTCAGATACCTATTGTCAGGCACTGAATGCTATTCACCTGCTAATATAGCCGTTTGAATATGCTAACAGTCATTTCCTATTTCCTTCCTAGTTCCCAGACGTTGCCTATGTGAACTGACAAATTAAATACTTGTTATGTTATACTTGCTATGTTACATTTCTCAGTTGCTAAGAGTGTTTCAGGTGCTGAATGATGGGTATTGTTTGTACTATTCCTCTGCTCTCACTGTGTGTCCAGGCGGTGTGGTGGAGGCCTACCCCCCGTCAGACAGTGTCACCTGTCTGACAGTAGATCTGCTGCTGGAGCCTGGGGGTGAGGTGACCATGCTGTCCTGTGGAGACCAGCTTCACGGCTCCTGTCAACTGGAAGCTATAGGCTCCACTGTTCCTCAGACCTCTGTACACCCTGAGATCTTGCACACCATCTGCATGCGAGTGGGCCAGGCCTGTCTGCAGCGCCTCATCGTAGGTTATGTCTCTGTGGACCTGGCTACCTTTTTGAACCAAAACACCATGGAGCAGAAGGTGAGACACAGCTAGGGCAAGACAAGGGCTTAGCTAAAGCTACCACAATAAATATGGCTTGGGCTGTTGCAGCACATGGTGTCAAAGCTCTCTATTTCACCATATTGGTGAAAGAGATCAATTTTTAGGTTGGATCAGGGATCCATATGAGCAGATAGGTGCCTCCCATACTGCTCCCCAGGGATCTGGAAAACAGGCAAGGCAAACAGTGGGCACAGGGACCAAATGTGTGACAAGGCCATCTAATAAACTGTCAGGTCTTATTGTGTCGATACACTGATTCCACCATTTAAGACTTGCCCTTTAACCTTACAACGCAGAGAAATTCAGAGGCACCTATCTTTCAGACAATAGGTCATTCTAAAGTGATTTGGCAGCTTCACAGGGACGCCCTGTTAGTGTTTAACCCCTGCCTTGTTACCTGCAGTGGTCTGTTGAAATGTGTGTTGCTGTTTTAGGAAAATGCCGTAGAAGCCATATCTCATTTGTCAGGATTTTTTTTTTGTTGAAACCTTCTTGATTTATGATATTGGAAATGGACTGGTTTATGATGGTTTAAGGTCTACCCCAAACGTGTGGCTACATTGACTGCTATTGATCCAGAGCTGTAAAATTAAATGCTTTGTTTACAATATAGTGTATAAAATACTAATCCTGTAAAACAGTAGAGCTACTTTACAGTTTTAGAAAGGGTATGTAAAAGGACACAGAAAGTGTTCAGATTTTTTTCTTTCATAAAAAGTCCATATAGAAAACACCATTTGTTTCATTCAGGACATTTCAATAAATCTCTATTATTTATTTTTTCCCTCTTCCCTGTTGAAGCTTTGTTAATGTTTGCATTCATAATGGATTCCCAATAAAAAAAAAAAAAAACTGGAGGTATACAGTAGCTAAAGGCACACTTGCCACTAGAGGGTAGTATCTTATGGATTAGATGTTAACACATGAGAGCAAAGCAGTGTTCAGACAATGCAATTTATGTCTTAAAACTTATATTTTGTAATTAACTGAATTTTTATCTAATACATTGGTATTTTTGTTTCCTTTAACATTTTAAATCCAGCCAAATATATTTTTGCCAGCAGTCCTCATTTGGACTATGCAGTTCACCACGCTACATTTATTTCACAGTAAAGAAACATAATTCTTATATATTAGGATTTTTTTTCATATAGTCAAACCAAATTGTCCTTCCAGGGACAAACCTGTGACACTCAAATCAGAAAATGTTCTATTTCACATATATAATAGGGACAGAAGCTACCCTTTTCCTTGACTGTTTAGAATGATATAATGACAGCCTTAAAATTAATTTTCAGTTTCAATGTTGACCTGAAATTGAATGTGATTCACTGACAGCATAATTAAGAATCGACTATAAACAGCATGTGCTTCAATAGAGGCAGGAACATTAAAGACAGATTCTTAACCATCTCCCCACACACACAGCTCAGACAGAAGAGAGCCACATGGGCAAACCTGTCTGGATTTAAACATCAATTTAGATTCAAACCTGTTGCTAAAAGCTGCCTACTTTATTTGATGGGAAGAAGTGGGTCACATATGTTTGCCCTTGCAGTCTTTCCTCACATTGTGGAATGGTGGGGCCCCAGCTGCAGCATCAGGGTTTTTAATGAAAATTCAAGGCAATAGAAAACAGGTGCAATCCAGGCTTACATTTCCCACTGCTTTGTTAAGAGCGACAATAGGACATCGGAGTATGATTTTTAGTGAGTCTAGTGAATGGCTCGGAGGAGTGTGTCCATCACTCAGGCCCAGGTATCTGATGCATAGAGACTTGCATCTATCCAGTGGTAGCTCCTGTACCCCCCTACATTAAAGGTGACTGGGTGTAGTAGACCGAGTGCTTAACTGTTGCTCAGTATGAATGTACACTGATGGCAATTGTTTTGATTGTCTTGATGTGTATAGTTTATTACACTTTGTGATTATATTCTCTTCTATGGCATTCTTATATACAGTCGCTTGCATGCAATTTTAAAGCTTATTAAAAATGTTGAAACTACAATAGTTACTTCTGCAATTTACAAATCTGGTCCAGATTACCAATTTACACTCACACTTCACATACATAACATATGGTTATCATTCATAAATTATGTTTCGTACTGAGCTTATGAGCTATTAATAGATTATGAACTGATTATCTTTGGGTTTTGAACTGCTGATTGGACAAAACAAAATATTTAAAGACCACTCCTTGGAAAATGTGATTGTGGGCATTTTTCAGTGTTCTGACACAAAAAAATAATTGTCATATTAATTCATAATGAACAGAATTGTTTTTTGCAACCTTAGACTATGACCTATGTTTCACCATATATTTTAATTTGATTCAAAATAAAATATAAAAGACAATTACTATTTACAGTCAGATGTCATTGTGTTAGTGGAGATAAAGTGCTCAGGTTACAGAGACTGCCGGGTTCAGACAAGCAGCGATTTGCATTCAGTGGCAGGAGCGTTTACTTTGACAAATAGGAACAGCAGAAGGAGGCAGCCGACTGCCACTTAGTTATTAACAACTCCTTCACTAGTGATTTATTTGCCACTTTTGAAGAGAGGGCATAGCTATTAGGTTATTATTGGGAAAATTAGCCCTGTTTAAGCAGAAGGCTACGACCATACCTGACCCCTTAATATACTTATAATGACGCCATTTACCATACGTATCTGAACTTTGCTACTCATCAGACCTAAGCCAAACAAACCAGCCTGGGGCAGACTGAATCCAAATACTCAGGGAAGAATCTACTTTGTGCACATGTCACTCCACAACTGAATTACCTAAATCTGTCGAGCACACACCATTAACCCGGTTTTCCTTTCCTCTGCCTCTCAACATGGATAACATTGTAAGGATTAAAAGGTACTGACCCTTCTCTTTCTAAGGATTGGTGGGTGGAATACTTTGATGTTCCATTTTTGTGATTAAATTGGAATTATTAAGTTTATAGTGTCTATTTTTCTTTGCTGTGACATGGAGTTCACAATGTCTTGTTTACAGGTGTGGGCTATTGATCTGGACCTCACATACAGTGACCAGCTGGCCATGACCCAGATGCTTCTGATGATGACTGGAGGAACGCTGAATTGCCGCACAGGCTGTTTCGAAGTCCCAATGCCAAGCAGAGAGAAATGCTGTGAACACCAGACTGCAGCCAAAGTACTGTTTAATATTGCTTATAATGACAGTTTTAATGTTAAATATTTTCTTAAAGATCAGAAGATCGATTTTAAATGGTATATTTTAAGTTGTTTGCAGTGTTTTTCTCTCCCCAAATTATGTTGTTAATTTTTGTCATCACAATGAAACAAAACCACTAAAGTAAGCTGATACAGTTGAGAATATTATTATAGCACCACAGTAATCTTGGAGCTAGATCAAGTTTTGCTCCTCATTTTTGTTAAATACAACTAAATACTGTAATTATGCACTGAGCTCAATTGGTGTTTAGGTGCTGAATTCATTATCATTTTGATAGATGAGCCTAAATAATCAACACATTAATAATTCATACCGTTTTCATTATGCATGTGTATGCATGCTTGAACACCTCATCAACCTGGTGCCAGGCCTTAAACAATAGACGTCTTTTATTAGCAGTATGCCTGAGTTTACGCTTGTTAATCTGCGACTTGTATTATTTTATCAAACATTCATTTAGTTGGTGGCCCGGTGCTTCAGTACAGCAGTTGAGCCACTGCAGTAGTTAATGGCTTTAGCAGTGGCCATCATTAGGGCCCTGCATATTACAAACACAATTAAGTCCCTGTTGGACACTTTTATTGTTGTGTGAGGGTCCTGTGTTTGACAACTGCAAACACACAGCCGTCACAGCGAGTTATGGGCTATCTCCTGAGCTCACAGGGGCTTAGGTCTGTGCTTTTTGTCTCCCAAAGCTGCCAGAGAACCAGGAACATTTTTATCCTCTTGAGCCCTGCCACTTTTAAGTAATCAACCTCTCTAGTGTTATTTATGACACTCACATACTCAGAACCCCTCTATTATGGTGATATGTACAGTTTTATGGGTTGAGTAAACCATTGTGCATTCTGTATTGCTTTATCTCAAATTGAAATTGAATGCAAACGTTTGCCAGCCAGAAACTGTAATTTCTTTGATTGGTGTTGTACAATTGAACTCATCTTGTGTTTTGGCGTGTTTTCTAAACATTAATTGTTCCTCCCTGCAGTTAATTAAGAAGGGCCCAACAGTTTACTACATGTGCCCTGCACTCATGTTTACTAATCACACACGCTCCCCAAACTCAACAGTGACCCCAAGGACATGTGTATGGGGTTCAGTCATCTCTACTATACCCATTTTACACACACCACCATCCCTTATTGTTAATCCCCAAACATAATAGAACATAAAAAGATTTTGTCCTGTTATAGATGAACAGACAGATTCATGCCAACAGTTATGCATGTAAATTCTGTGTCTCTTTCTTATTTTCTTACATTTTACAGCCTCCTGTGGTTAATCGTTTTGCAGTTATTGGGAGCCACTTGTTTCACTCTAACCTTTCCATGTTGTACCATAATGTGTTCTTCATGATGTGCAAGGCTCATGGCATAAGATTTAACATGAAGGTAAAGACTGTCATGATTAACCTGTTCACATTTATGACATTCTTACGTCTTGTTCTTTGTTGCAACAGTATACTGAATGATTAATTTACTTTACACTATGATGACAGCTCTTCTTTTGACTGCGTGTTTGTGGCTCTTAATTTGCAGAAGAAGCAAGGCACTGCCTTTGCTCCTTACGACAGCAGTGAGCGATGCAGCATTGGAATGATGTAAGTATTTCTTATTGCATCAAATTTATATATATATATACTTCTTAATGAAATTTAGGGTTCAACTACAGGAGCAAAAATTCTGAACACATTAAAGTTTGTTTTCTCTGTTCAAATAGACAAGCACATGAGAAAACAGTCAAGGATTAAATGGATGACAGACCTCTCTGGACTGAGAGTAAAGACAGTTCTTTGAGAGGATTAAGATGCCACCTCTGGCTTTGTAAATGTTGTTACAAACTCTGCAAGTTGTTAAGCAGAGGGTTATTTAACATATTTATCACACAAATCCTTTAGCTTACACAGTGCTGTAACAGTTAAATCAAGCTGTGCTCATCCCCCTAAAGACTGAAGATGCTGTCTGCTGAAAGTTTCATTTAACCACCACCATCAGATGAACAAGGTGATTGTTTCTTAGCTGGCAACATGGGGATCATTAGTAAACTCGTTTGTTTGGGGTGTCGTTAATAGAACGGTCTCTGAGGATCTCCAGGGAGCTCTAGTGACCTTTGCTCGGAATCTGTCAGTCATTCATCAGGAAATATCATCCTCTAAAATGCAAGGAGAAACCAATTTCAAGGTACCATGTTAATGACTTAATGATCTCTCCTAATCTATATCATGAAACTTGCATGTTCAATGAAGCTGTTTTCAGTTGTCATGCTTTTGCTAAAGAAAGTGTAACCAGTTAATTTTAAGAAATATAATAATTTATATATTTTCAAATGAAAGATTGTTCTCACATGGAATAATAATGAGTAGTAGTTGTAGACATAATAGTAGTAATCTAAATTCACCAGTTTTTTCTTTTGTTTTTTGGAGGAGCTGATCAAGGACATAGAAGATGTACTGCAGATGACTGTTCAGAACAAGCTGCGAGCGGTGAAGCATAAACCTGCTTAGACAGATGCTTCACCCATAAGCTTGCCTTACTCTCGCCAAGTTAAGTCATCATGTCTCTACCAGCCTTACTGTCACATTACACTGTGAATATATGAACCCTGGAGATGAGCTGATGTTGAGCAAACATAAATTGCCAAATAAATACCTGAAAAACATTTTCTGAATCTGTCATGAAGCTTTATAAAAACTGTTTTTGTGCATCTATCTATCTACACTTGGGAGTTCCTTTAGGGAACGAGTAGGCTCCGTTCAAGTTGGCCTATCCATGCATTGACCGCATAAAAAGCAGTTTCATTTTCCACTGTACAATATCTTGAGTTTGTGCCCAGATAAATACTATATAGATCTAGACATGCTGACAAGCTCCATAATACATCACAGTTGCAAACCCATGGCCAAACCTTACTTTAGTTGGTAAAGTGATGGATCCTGGCTATAATCTGATTTCCAAAGGACTTCTTTTGTAAGTTTACTATATTTATTTCTTTACTTCTCTAACATAGCCTGTAGTGGGAAATACAATATGAAATGCTTTCTGGAATACAGTATTGTGTTGAAAGTATAATGCTAACTAACTAGAGTTTGATCCCTTTGAAAAGTCATTGTGATTCGTAATTGTCTGGTTCCTTACTTTACATATAGTAGCACATATTAGTCACTACTGCAAAGATAGAATATTTTATAATAAATCTACCCATATAGTTCATTTGCAACACAGATGTACATGTTCTTTACTTCATCCAGGGCCTGATGAGGTGGCAGGGTTCAGTTTGCTTGGAAAGCTAAAAGCTGGGATTTCACTGATTCCTGCAACTCTTCATCCAGAGAGAGGGACATGAACCTGAAATGAAATATTTCTCTGGGTAATTACTGGATGTTATTTGTTAATTTTCACAGCCATCTATGTATATATTTTCTGATTTAAAGTAGTGAGTTTTGATTTTATACGTTTCTGCATACATGCAAAATTGGACCTAAATGTTTTTGACTGATTTACAGATCTTGAATACTTATTACTTTATGGAGGATCTGCTGGTGGTGTTGACACTGATTACAGCTGGGCTGTGTGCATGATACAAGTTTTGAAAGAGGGATTATTTGTAGTAATGTGAGTTAATGTCTAATAAACAAGTTCATCCAATGTGTCTTCGTGGTTAATAATGGTAAAAACAGAAGGAAATTTCACACAGCAACGCGAAAAGTAGGAATATTTGCTCATCAGCAACATGCTTTTTATTAGAAAGTTCACTTGTGAGTAACTTTAAATATGTAAACGATGGATCCGAATTCATATTTTCAATTTTGTAATTTTAAAGAATGGGCAGGTCTGAACAGTCTTCACAAGACACAAGAGGAACATCCGGTCGGTGAACAGGTGGGTTCATAAACGTGGTTAGTCGTGGTTAGTTCTGACGAAGGAGGAACAACTGCGCAGCGCTGCGTTTCCAACCGGAGGACTTAAGCTGGAGTACCAGGTCAGAGCAAACTGAACTACAGCACTGCAGCGGAGGGAAGCTGCGCTTTTCACAGGTCCCGTACCTGGTTAAGATGAATTGTCCGTGTGTGTTCAACATGTGTATCCCGACGTGTCGCTCTGTGTAAAGAAATGTTGTGTGACGCTCACAGAGAGGGGTGGTCCCGTCTGCTCACTTGTCATTTGTCCAGTGTGTAGCGTCGTGCTCCTCTTCCCACTGCTTTCAGTGACGTGTTGTGCATAAACTGACCTAAGGTTTCGTTATGTATATTTCATCTATGGCTAGTCGGGGAGGCATTTACATGCAGGGCAGGTGATAAAATACAAAGAGTTTCATATCGTTCGGCTTTTTGGCACAAGTCATGAAGGAGTTTTTGAGGAAGATACACAGCATCTTTCTTAAGATCGCCCTGTTTCCAAGCTCATTTGGCAGGACTGCCCCACGGCCAGCTGCCTCAGAGGTGCTGACCTGTCACCTGCTGCAGCGTAATCTCCCGCCCTGGACCTCATACTGTGTCCGCTACAGCTCGGTCCACAATGACCAGTTTGGACTGTCTAACTTTAACTGGACTGTTCAGGGATCCAACTACCAAATACTGAGAACAGGCTGTTTTCCCTTTATAAAATACCACTGTACCAAAGCACCTCCACAGAATCTGGACTTTGAAAACAAGTTTTTCACCATGCTGAAAGTGATCAATCTGGGTGAGTAAACACATGTAATGCTCACTTCTGCTAATTTTATTTTTCAATACCGCAGACTACATAATTACTGTGTACTTTGTATTGCAGGCATCCCTTGTTTGGCCTATGGCATTGGTTGCTGGATGGTTGTGGGAGCTGCAGAAACAGTGCAGACAAGTGTTGGACCTGTCACAGTCTATTTCGCCTACAAAGAAGAAGAAGGCGCACAGTATTAAACCACGAAATAAGACTACTTTGAATGCATTTTTAAAGGAGTGTTATCTATGTATGTGTATTTACATCAAGACCATAGGTGATGTTGTGTTGACAAAAGTGCCACCCAGTGTCATTAGTGCTCCCATTGTGTGACAGCACAGGTTCATTTGTGTTAAATTATTAAAGATTTAAAGTTGCAATGGAGGAGTCAATTATGCTTGTTATTGCACTGACACACAATACTGACAGTGTCTATTCAGAAAGCTACATTTCCATTAAAATTTCATGGAAAGTTTAGGATTTCTCCAAGACTAGACTGTTTGACACTGTGTCTTTTCCTCTGTTGTATGTTTCATTTAAAGCCGTCTCGTAAATGTATGCTCTATATACTCAGTTTATGGTAAGTTTATTTTTGCAACAAATAGTAAAATATGAAGAAGGACAATACAAGATCAACATGATGATAAATAAGACAACATTTTCTTCAATGCCAAAGTCTTAAATACAAATCATATCAAGTAGAATCATTTTATTTTATGCTACCATGTCTTTCACTTCATTTTGTGTGACAAATACAGGAATCTAAATAACCACAGCTCATTTACTTAAGGTAAATTAGTGATCACTCTCCATGCAACAGATAGTCAATAGTGTTAGAGGAAAAAACAGAGACAAGACAGGTCTGATAAAATAGGTTTTAATTACCAAAGTGTGGCCTTTGTATAGAGACATCCACATCCATTCCTTCAGGCCTCCGCTGGCCTTTGATTTCTGGTAATGTGCTTTGCTGACAGGGCACACTTACCTCTCCTGCAGAGTCCTGCTCCCTCCGAGAGACGGGTTGACAAACTGCCATATTGATTTCTTCACCCCTCAGCATCTCCTACTAATAGCATTTATCAGCGACCTCAATTTTCTGGCCTTGGCCTCTTCGTTTTTAGCAACAATGAAACTGAACGAATAATTTCTTGTTGTACATGTAAATCAATGCACCTTTTGACCTTTGCACTTGAAGGCTATGAGATCCACCTACATGCTCTTCGTGATGTACGGCTGCTCATGAATGTCGTACTTTGTAAAACTTGCATGTCCTATGCAAGAACATCTAAATTTGGATGGATAATTTGATATAAAGAATATCAAGAATTATTAAATATTCTTGCATTCTTAAGATGGGAGTCTGCATACATTTGTAGGCCTTACAACACTTACACTAGTACCATCACCTCGTTTCCCCCCATATAGGTCTCTAATTACCAGTTCAGCTATTTAACACATAAAGGTCCCTGAATGTACAGTAATTTGCACATCCCTTCAACTACACGCAAAAAAAACTCTCTGCTTTTATTGTAAGCGATCTAATCTTTGGTGTATCCACACAATTTCTAAACCTCATGCAGAATTTATGTGCAAAATCCCCTTAAACAGTGCGATGACACCACACTATCTCTTAATCATACTAATTGCTTTGAACAAGGAACATTTAGACACACTTATGGAAATCTGATCCATAGTATCAGGCTGCACTTAAATCCTCCTCCTTTCATTTCCAACCTTTCATCAGGACTGAAAGTGTGCATGGGGAATGCTCAGGCAACCATGTCTTAATTACTCATTGACCCTTTGACCCATGAGATGCATTGATACCACCGTACAGCCAGACACAATTGCATGGGGTTGCAGCTGACTGCAGCTTTGTGTGTGGCTATTACAGGATGATGCGAATCAGTGAAATCTAAACTGTGGAGCTGGCGAGTACATTGTATTTGTTTTCAGGGCTTCACCTTTGAGTCACTCTAAACTGCAGGGGAGGGCACCCCTTCAGCTCGGGCAGAGGCTTAGCGTTACACACCGAAACTCTTTCACCAACAGTGCAGGTCTAGGGTATCTGCACAGCAAATGAACTTCTGTACATCAACAAAATAAATCATGCGTTTGACGTTAGATTGATGTCTTTTAATAGGCGGGATAGTCTAGTCTTGTATTGAAGGGTGTAAATTACCCAACACACATCTAACGTGGTAATGAACAAAGAATTAATGCCTGTTTGGCACGTTTAATTGCATGCTCGAGCTGGTAATAAGTTTTGTCAAGGTGAAATCTTTAAATACTTGTACTATTTAGAATTTAGGTAAGTAAAGCAAAACAAGTGCTGAAATTGAGTGTAGTGTTGCTGTAAATTGTTAATGTTCAACAGTGAAATTGCTAATCAACTTGCAGAGACTTGTAATTATCCTCTAATTAGCTAATAAGTTCTCAGTTTCTTCAGTGTTTTAAATAATAAAAAAAAAAACAGTACAAACCATGTTGATATCCTTGAAACAGTTGATGCAGACGATTGTTAAATCAATTATTAAGCAGGAAAGTCACACCAGTTTTTTCACTGTCATATAGATATATGGCTTGGCAGAAACAATTATTGTGTGAACAACCCCTGCAGCTAATGCTGGTGAGGTTATCGTTATTAAGCCTCTGGATCGGCCACCAGCACTGTCTCTGTGCTTGCTGCAGAGGCAGCGGGGGTGCGAGAGCCATCACTCAGATCACTTTAAGGATCACGCTGGAATTACAGCTTAATGCAGAAGTGTCAGCCAATATTGTCACAACCTTCTTTGTGAAATGGCATTTTTTAACATTAGAATCTGACAACTGAAACATGTAGCTCATTACTTTTCAACTGGAGACATCTCCAGAAGCCGACATATGCACACCTTGATCAGGTTTGAAAGAAATGCTACTCAAGAAATACTTAAATATGTTAATAAGCAGTGTGAGACATTTTGTAATTGATACTAGATGTTTTCATTGGTTGATAATTGCTGACCTCTTGTCATTGACACTTGAAATATTTTTCTTTTGGAGGGGGATAGAGTTCTGCCGTCATTAAAAATCTATTAGGGTGTATTTCTTCACCCAAGGGATGACAAGGGGCATTGTAAGTCTTTTCTTTACATCTCTTATTTCTTCTTGTGTATATATATATGTGTGTGTGTGTGTGTGTGTGTGTGGAAGGGGGGGGGGGGTTGCTGGTATTGAAAGAGTATTCCTGCTGTGCCAATCAGTGTTGCCAAAGCTACTGTCAGTGGGTGGCTGAAATGTCTGTCAGTCATATTTCCTGGCTTTTCTGTTTCAAGGCCACTCCCAACTGACATAAAGACCAAGTTGCAATGAATTGAAATGCAGGACAATTTCATCAAGGTCCCTTTTACTTTATTTCACATTAAAAGCATGATAAAATTCTAATTTTGTATTCTCAGGGTATATCTAAATTTAGATAGTTTAATATATCATTGTCAATGCTTATTCTGTGTTTAGTTGATGCCCTTAAGCTTGTGCACTTAACTTCATGCCCAGATCCCTTTTTTCTTCCAGTTCAAGTTGATTATTGCTTTGTTTTTCTTTCTTGTTGATGATGTGGTATCATGTTCACTTCATTCATACTTAATGCTTACTCTGTTGACATTAAGAGAGTAATGGATTTTAATAGTTTTTCCACGACTTATCGGGAGAGTTAAATGAACTATCCATTTTTATTATATATTATGCAGTATTTAAAGTTTCAGCTCATTAAAAAACAGACGCCCTCCACACCCCCCAGGCTGTCTTTTACCCCCCACCAGCATGCAGTCAGGCTCCTCTAGCCACAGGCACTGCTTGATCTGTTTTTCCTAAGTCAAAATTGAAATACTCAGAAATATTTATTTATTTGTTTATGATTTTTCTTTCACCAAAGAACAGCCTAATGTCTTTGTAGCTTAAACAAGCAGCATCAGTGGATCTGAAAGGGGGCAAAATGCATGGTTTTGCTTGATTGATGTAATTTGTTGCATTGCTTATTGCATTGTTGCATTGTTTTATTTTCCACTTCAAGACCAAATATCTTATATATAAAGAAATACTGCATGTACCCAGATTTTGCACCAGAGTGGGCCCTTTGTGTTATTTGATTTCCTTGCTTCTTACTTGCACAATAAGCAGCAACCTCCCCAGCAACTCAATTCTAGACTGGAGATTTACATTAAATACACTAATACTGATGCTGCATACAAACACAGAAATGGAATAAATCAATTTTGTCCTCAGAAATGCTTCACATACTTTTTGATGCAGTGTGATCTCCAATCTTTCTGCAAATGAGCTGCAGTCCCTTGTAATGGTTTCTGCTCCTCGTGGGAGGCCGGAGTCTCAGAAAAGCTGCTGATTGAGGGGGAAATGTAATACAGGTGTAAAGCAGACTTGATAGGGGTCTTACACGAGGGTTATGCATTTTAACAGTGATATACATACTGTTACATATTTATCAAAGAATATGGAATTTGCTGGGTTGACTCTTTCTGGCCTGCAGAGATTTGTAGGTTTCTGCCAGAGTGTTGTTAATTCAGGCAGAGAGGGTGGCTATTATGTTGAATTAATCGGAATTAAGGATTTAAATTGGTTAAGTAAGCACTTCATTAATTGTGACTGGATTGCTGTGTGTGAGAGGTTTATAGTTGGTGTAGACTGCTAGGTGAAAAAAAAGGAAGGAGTTCTGAATTCAAAAGCTGGTTGGTGCTCAGCAGATGTAGACGAGAAATCTCACATATTCTACACAATGTTAATTGATTAGGTCATGAGCAGAATATTGACACCCATGTAAAAATGTATTTATCGTTTCAGTCCTTTATTAAGCAAAAATATTTAAAAAGCGCTACAACCCCTCTGGTTCCAGCTCCTCACATGGGAGCATTTGATACCTTTTGGTTTTGGACTGTTGGTCAGATAAAACAAGACATTTGAAGATGTCATCTTGGACTTTCTTTTGACTTTTTATAGACCAAGCATTTAAAAAATAAAAAAATAATTGTCGGATTACTTGTCCGCTGTGGCACGTTCTTTCCCACCCTCGCTAACTGTATATCTGCATATGTCCAAGTCTACGGTTCTGTACCAGAGAGACTTTTGTATACATGTAGTATTTTCCAACTTTTACAACAAGCCACCCACTGAAAATTTAGGGGTTTCATTTAATTAAAGGCTCTCTTCAAATGCTGAATCCATTAACCAGTGGGTGAGTGTTCAATAATATAATCTTTGGCCTTCAGTTTGGACGTAGCATTAACTGCTGTAAGTGAAGTTATGGCATAGGTCATTTGGAAGCGAGTGCCTTACTTGACGTGCCTCCCCCAGTAGAGGTGGACTAATTGAGGTGTGTTTTTATCTGGGCTTGCTAATGATGATGAGGGTACAGGAGAAGTAGTGTGTCCCCTTAGGCTGAGGAATAGCATGACTTAGCCAACCTTCTGTACTTATTGTCCAACAAAGGGGGAATTCACTTAATGCAGTGTTTCAGAAAAGTGGATAATTGTGGCCACAATCAATAAAGTAACAGAGCGGAAAATGAACGGTGTGTGCAGTGTAGCTGTGTAGCTGTGTTGTAGATATTTGACAGAAATCGAAAGAAGCGGGGTTCTTGTTTTTGTGTTTGTTTCAGCCAAGTCATCAGAAGAGAAGTCGATTGCAGTTTCTGCACATAATATACATATGCAAGCTGGTAAAGCTGTACATATTTACTGTGAGCACATGTATCTGTGACCGTGTGTGTGTGTGTTTGCATGTGTTTGTGTATATATGATAGAGGGGGTAGGTTTGGTTGGATGAGCCACATTGTTCCTGTGCGGCCTAGTGACATCGCTGGAGGGCAGAGAGGGATGGAACCTGAGAGGGGTGACAGTGATAAATAGCCCTTTTAATAACAGCTGCCCCACTTGGCCAGCTAGTCTCAGTCAGTGTCCTCTGTGTATTTATGCCTATGTTTATTTATGCATCCATAGCATGCAGGAAATCACCACCGCAGGGGTACAATCAGTCTTTTTTGTGGTGGGGGGATTGCATTGGTTTAACTTTGGAAGGAGGTGGGCTAGCTCGTCTTAAACCGAGCAGATATTCATTTAACCCTGAGGTTGATCTGTTGGTATGTTTGTGCAGAAATATACAAATACATCTCAGCGAGGTCTTTTTGCTACTTAAAGCACAAACAAAAGTCCTGAAAGTAGAAACAAAGAGAGGTAATGAAGTAATGACTTTTGGGGTCTCACTACAATGGTGGCAATGGCGCTAGATCCCATAGAGATGAAAGCAGATATTTAACTTTATTTACATAAAGAAATCCTGCAAGTGTTTGTTCTACTATGTCTGAGCACACATTCAGCTCTCTAAATACCTTGTAATTTTTCATAGGAATCTGGATATGCTATTACTTAATACTATAATGCCTCATCTGATGCGCCCTCAATCTGCATGGCTTTAAAATTTTTGCTTCATTGTCGCTGTTTGACTGAAATCAAAAACCTTTTGTCTGCTGAAATATGACCTCAGGCCCAGGTCTGTGAATAGGGAGAGGGGAGGCTGTAGATCAGAGGTGTCAAAGCTTCTTCCCGGAGGGCAATGTCGGCGCTGTTCTCACTCAAACCACTTCCCTCCCTTTAATTGGTTCAATTAGTTAAGTATCCATATACATTATTGTGTATGCATTTTTCATGACTCTTCTTAACGCTCTGTTTAAACCGAACAACTTCCGGCTATGATTTGCCATTTGGATGAATGTCAAGGAGACTAAATGATTGCGCTAATTGAGTAATTAAAAGCAGATGTTGGAGCAAGAGCCAACAGCGTACACTTTAAACACTTTGCCCTCCAGAAAACCTACAGTGTTTTTGACACCCCTGTTATGTATGGTTATCCCAGAGGTGCCTCTGTAATAGTTACAGTTTCACCCTTGTGATTATTCAGTTGAAGTCTTTGCTATTGAACCAAAATGGTGTTTTTATGCTATTTTGACCAAGGGAAATGGTCTGGAAAAGAAAAGCCCATCATGCTGCCTAATGGCCAGACTCAGTGGTGCACAGATTCAACACAAGCTCTAGACAGGCAAAGCACGATATCTCCACACTTGCCCTATCACTCTTGCCCCCCGCTGTCCTCTGGTGGGACACTAGTGGCCTGTGCGAGACTCTTTTGAAGGAGATGATGTTATTTTGACGGTAATTAACATTGGAAATGTGCCAGTAATGGGAATCACTGTGCCATCAAATCGCAAAGGAACAGAGTGTATTTCCATGGTTTTGACAGCTGTGGTGATTGGAGCATTGCTGGAAGGCTTTACAAAGTGCAGATCAATAAGTAACAATTTTCCTATTAAAGAAAAATTACTTGGACATTGCACTAAGATAGCTTGTGGCTCTTTCACTTCAGACCAGTTGTGGAGGAACGGTCTCTTGCTGAAAGATGGTTGGAGTAATTTTGTCTTTAGTGAGATGTCACTTGCTTCAGCCATAGTATTCAGCAATAATTCTGTTTTTGTAGTTTTTGAGAACGAAACCTGAACATGGATTCAAATTAGGGTTAAAAAAATAAGTTTTTAAATATTCAACGTGAAAACACATATTCTGACATCATTTGATATTGTTCTTTTCAGATTCATTTTGTGTTTTTCTCAAATGTCCTAAAATAACAGAAACCAAAAATATAGCAGTGCATGACTGACTGTTGTCTACATGTTATGGTCTTCATGAAGGTTTTTACTGTCATACTGACTGTACCTAAATTCCTAACAACATTTTCTCATCTGATCTGATTGTACTTGACTTTCTATACATTTTAAGACTTTTTTTGTATTTTTCATAGACTATATGATTGCATACCCCTGCCAAGACCAAGCAATCCTACATATGTATAATAGACAAACACATTTAACATAAAAAAATATAAGAAAAAGGTCGTCTGAGATGTCAGCAAATAGTTTTTGTGTAATTTCTTTTGTTGCATGTTGAATCGTATACTGATGTAAGCGTTCCTAAATGGTGCTGGTGCCATATGTTTACTTACTATTAATTATAAGTACAATTCTGTGTGTAATGCAGATTCAGCATTTTCTTCTACCTAATCCAGATTATTATCTGGATCTGCACCTAATTGTACAAAGTCATAGAACTCAACACCAACAAAGGGTTTGTTTGTTTGTTTGTTTTTTTTTACATCAATATCCATATATTATTTCCTGAGAAATTAATGAAAAATTCAAAAATGCCTTATCTCAAAATATGATTAAATAAAAACATGTGATAAAATTTCATGGATCTGCCACTTTAACTGGATCCATTCCAGAATTTAATGTGTTCTTCCCTGGCCCATGCTCAATACCTTTTACATAATCCTGTTGATCAGCAAACAAACACACAGACATGGGTGAAAACATTACCTCCTTGGCAGGGGTAACAAAACAGTTCAAAAAATTAAACAATTACAAAAGTAATATGTTGTTGCTGCCCTTCTAATTATTAATACATCCACATTACGACTGGTGGTAAATTACCTGAGACACTATGATGACCTGTCTTTTTTGATGAAGTTTGTTAAAATCCGATCCTGAGCTGACCAGAACACATGAATGCCAGCTCATGTGTCACAGGGACTAGTTGTTCTGCTAAAGGTTTCAAAGAGTTTACAGGACACTTTATTTGGTGACCTGATATTTTTGCTCAATTATTTGACTAAGTAATGACAAGTAAATATTGCTATCACACATTTCCCCCCTCCAATATTGGGGATCATCCAGGCCCTCTGACACTGAATTAATGTTTTCAATTTAACCTTAACTGTTGGGTCATTTTCTCAAATTTGTTATTTTTGGCTGTATCACCTGTGAAGTCCTTAACAGAGAGGGTAATAATTGCCCATTTGAATGCCAAATGTAGTCAGTTAAGATATTCAAAAGCAGTGGAGAGAGTTGATGGCAGATCTTGTTTTAATAAATCTCTAGGCCACTAGCGTGGCTAATGAACTTAGTAATTACTCATCACTGGTTGGAAGAGTTTAGCCCGGGTGAGATGAAAGCAGTGGCTGCTGGGAGCCACAGGAATGGCACAACAGGCAACAATCAACACAGTGTCTGCACAACAATCAATCAAAACTGTCAGGCCCTTAACAGTCAGAGTAATTTGTTGGTGTTTTTCAGAAATGAGTACACCTTGTAAAATGTAGCTAAGATCACTTTCCACCAACACCTTGCAGCACAATATGTTTAAACCAATGAGATTTGTGTCGTATGATTTATCACACTGCTCTTAGAAAAATTATTATTTTTAGCTAAGGAACTGTTTCATGGGCTCAAATTACTCCACTCAAGCCTGGAGTCAGTTCCTCTTACAATACAGTGTACTGTGTGGTTGAAAGTTACATTTCTTCACAGTTTTTTACAGCTCAGTGGTTTTTGTTATTTGTTTTGCTTTGTTTTTCACTTTAATGTCTAGTCAGTCATGCATTTGATGTCATGAGTCTAAGACTACATTACACGGTGGTAGCAGCCGGACAAACAAGAAAATATATATAACATACGCACAACGAGTTTATATACATACATTTAATCTATCTATCTATCTATCTATCTATCTATCTATCTATCCATCTATCTATCTATCTATCTATCTATCTATAACACATTGGACATTTAAATATGAATTGTCAAACATTTAAATATGAATTGTCAAACATTTAAATATGAATTGTAGTGTTTTACTGAGCATCTGTTAAACCACAGTGATATTTAAATACGAGTCAGAGCAGGGTGGTGAGTAACACTGGACTATTCACAGATGCTCCTTTCTGCAGAGCTCTAAATCATGTTTCTTAATTCCCAGAGCCACATCTCAATCATACTCCTTGCTAATTTGAGAGTCACCCTCATTTCATTTTAAACGATTCATTTTTGGCAAATTTGTAAATGGCCCCGATGTGTTCTACAATTTAGTCAATTACTGTTTCAGCCAGCAGGACTCCGGGGACCAGGAACATACATCGCCTGGAGGTACCATCTCAATAATTGTTTCAGAAAAGTTGGGAATGGATTGCTAACGCTCTGTTCCACTTATTGAAATGTCAATTGGAGCCAGGACCCTTTTACTTCTCGTCTCACTCTTCCTCTGTACAGTCTGACTGCTTCACCTTTCCTTCCCTGAGTCCTAACCATTGCTAAAAGAGTGAAACTGGATTTGATATTTCCTCATTTTTAATCCGAGACCATGTGTGTTCTTGTAATGACTCTTCTAATAAGTATTATCTACCAGGAACTCAACAGAATAGTTTAGACTTGCTCTCAGAAATAATCCATGACATGCAGCTTTCCTGTCATTTATAGAATAAAATTTAGCAGATCATTTGAACTCTACTGTATACTGAAATTGTAATTAATTATTAATTAGCTGGATAAAATTAAGAGATGATAATAATCCAAATTAGGTCTTAATGGGTACTAATTAAGAGGAGAATCCTTCTTTATGGAACCAAACAGTGTGACCTGCAGACCCCAATTAATTAAGTTATTATTAGCCATTTCCCTGTGTTTGGCTGATCTGGATCTTGTTCAACTGAAGGCAAAATATGTTTCAAAACTCTGGAAAATGTGTTTCTGTTTGTTTTGCCACAAGGTCCCTCACCCATCCTCTGAGCCAATTAACCTGTGATGAGCCTGTTGGTACAACGCTGATTAATTAGAGCGGGGAAGAGATCTACACATTAAGTGGAAAAGCCCTAAGGTGAGCACACGTTAGTAGTTATCTCGTGCCTTTGTCCCCCCATGTGTGCACTGAAACACAAGGAACTACAGTGAATTGTTCATGTGGAGTCATCTCCGTCATCCAGGCATTATGATGCATGTTAGAAATAAAGAAGCTACTTGGATGAGTGGCAAAACGGCTTTAATGTCACAATACAGAAGCAGTGGGTATTTTAGATTTTTTACTCTGTTTTTTTGTTCTGGTAATAATATCAGATTTGTTTGTTGTTGTAGGTCATTTAATAACTGACGTATTTCCATAAAGAGACGTTCATCACAATAATAAAAAATACACTGTTAAACAAATTTGCAGTGCAACATTTGAGGTACATTTTCATGAACTACAGCAGGTGTTAAAAACTGTTTGCCAAAGGCCTCAAAATATAAATTCATCACAGTGGTTAGCAAAGCTAAATACTTTGAAATTCAAACACCTCTATGAATGGTAGATCTTTATTGTCATAAAGTTTCCAAAACTTGAATAAAAATCCTAATAAAATCACATCAGTAGCTTTTGTTTTGCCAAATCGCTCTCACCAATTTCAGCTTTAAAGTTAAAAATATCAGGTGAAATGTTTTATGACGTTTTTACACATTTGGTCATTTTGATGTTCACCTTATAATAATGACTAATTGAGTTTGGTGTCTCTTTTCACAAAAAATGTGCTCCATTGATGTTTTTTCTTAAACTCTGCTAATTAATTGTATTTGTTTTTTTGATTATCTATTATCATCCCTTTAAATGTATCATTTAGTACATGTGTCATTTAGTAAAAATACACAGGAAAACCTGTGTGACTAAATGAAGGTAAAATCTTTAAAGAGAGTTTTTAAAAAATGACCAAATGACTGATTTAAAACATCAATCAGATTGGCAGCTTTAAACAAACTTTCCTCCACAGTGCATATTACAGTCATAGTCAATAATAGAGAATAAGTGTGTGTAGTGTGTAAGTCTGTGCTGTGGGTCAGCTGCATGTGTCTGTTCTGATTACTGGATGGGTAATTCTGTACTTCTGTGTGTAAGACCTTCAGCTCTGTTCTATAATTAACTTTTGCCTGAGCCCATCAGGTTCCATTCCACACTTGATGTGTCCATAGTGACTGTTACATGCAACCAGCTTGCCATTCAGTATGTATTAAGCTGTCAGAGTGGGCTGCTCTCCCAAGCCGCCTGTCTTCACTGAACAACCCAGCCTATTAACTCCTATTGACTGTGACACACATGTCCCTCCAAAATGAGCGGTTCCGTATTGATTTTTCCTGAGCGCTGCTCACTTCCCCCTTTCACGCCGCCAAGGGTGAGATCTTTATCCTGACTGATTGTATATGCTCATCGTATCAGAGCACTGTTGTGCAATTGCCATTTCAGACCCATGGTCCCTCCTCTGCACCCCCCCGCCCCCCCCCCCCCCCCCCCCCCCCCCCTCCCCCTCCACCCGTGTATCACGGCTACTTGTATGCTGCTAGGTCTCAATGAGACAATTAAAAGGCCTGGGTCCCCTGTGTCCCCTGTAACACTGTGGTCAATTGGAGCTGTAGACCTTCCACATGGCCCATAGTCTCCCCCCAGCTTAATACAGTGCACAACCGAAGACATAAGACATGACAGCCAGTTCTTCTCCCCCCACTAACACACTGCCTCCCAATCAATGGAGCTGAATAGAAGGGTGCCATATCCTCTCAGTGACGCTCTCTGTAACTGCTACAAACAAAATGAACTCTGACAGCATGTATCGACGTCATATCAAGCTCCACCATTGAGAGAAAAATGATTATCTGCTGCTGAAATCAGTTATTGACATACTGTGGAATAGCCTTCCCTCCCCAAGGGATTTATTGATACAGTTTATGGTATATAAATATTTATCTAATATGTGTCTGAAATAGATTTGTCTAGTTAAGGTATACAGTGTGTGTGTTTGGTTTGGTCTATGGTTGACCCATAGAGGGCTATCAACACCTCGCTCACGCTCCTCTGCCACTCAACCATGACTCTGCCTTTCCCTCTTGTTGAATACTGTTTTTACAGGCAGCATGAAATTGCTTTGGCTGTTGAGACTCCATCTTGAAGTTAATAGTAAAACATGTTGTAATTATATTTTATAGCCTCTCACTCTAGAAAATCAAAATGGCTTTACTGAGGCCATCATGTTGTAGATGTGTCCACGTGTCGCACCATCACAGGAGGAGGTAGTCAAACCCTCAAACACAAGTAAAATACATACCTTAATGTACTATTACTTCAGTTAATGTTATAGTCCTGTATTCAACATTTTACTTAAAACTCTATGTGATGACTTTTTTATTGTGAAATATTATCCTTTAATTTTTTACCAGCATTGTAGTTTCTACAGGATATAATAAAGCTCAGACTATCACAACAATAGTAATACTTACGTCGAATGCAGAAGATCCAATCCTCGCCTTTCCCTGATGACACCGAGCTCCACATCCCCAGTTAGCACAACATCTGTGGTATTGTGTGGCTGCTGATTTATCCTGTTTGAGGACATGAGGCCTATTCAAAATGTGTGGACTGCGTGAAATATGCAGACATAATAATACTGCATGTTCCAGTACATAGCAGCTGGTTTGTGCAGCTGGAAAAGAGCAACTGAAAGACAAGCGCCTATAATCTCTTACATTACCTTTAAGAACCAATTACAGGTTTAGGTTATAAATACTCAGTATGCCACTGCTTTTCTTTGAATAATTTAAAACATGTGGCTTTAGATTTTGTCAGATCTGTTTTTGCAGCTCATCTATTGTCATCCTGATTTTCCATTCTGTAATTTTACTAATCGGGTCTATTCTGTCACTCAGCATCTATTGAATGTCTGTCTGTCCTGGAAGAGGGACAACTTCTGTTGCTCTTGCTGATGTTCCACTGTACAAATAGTAAAGTCTCTTTAGGCAAATTTATAATTCGTGATATTGGTCTATATAGATAAAATTGACTTCGCTTGACTAACAGAAATTACCAGCTTGGCCAACTGTGGAGACAGATCGCAGTGCTGATTTTTTTTATCAGCCACCACACTTAAGGATTTAGGATAAAAATTAGCAAAGCTGTACTAGAAGTACAGAACTTGAAATACACTGTCACTTTTCTCATTTTTACACTTGGCCAGTCATACTTCTGACAAATCATTTCTTGTTATGCAAATGTAGCCATGGAATGGTGCAAAATAGAGCCTGTACAGTATCGTCTTCTTTCATATGTGAAAAAATATATGAAAAGACAAAGTATATTCGTAACTGCAATTGCGTGTTTCTGCTTTTTGTCAACATCCAAGATAGTGATTACTCTTTTCTTATCGAACAGCTTTGACCAGAGACTGAAACTCATCATAGACACTGTCTTTTGGTGATAGCTGTGATACTGTCTAGTGATGTAAAAGAAATTAAAGGTAGAGTATTCGTCTTGTCCCCAGTGCCAGTATAGGGACCTTCTTTCAACAATTTTCTTCTGACAGTTTTTATCAAAATCAAGTGAAACAAGTTTGTCATTAGATTTGTCCGTCAGCTTCTTCTCCCTGGTATTAAGTTTTTATTGTACATCAAATGTTATATTGATCTTCCACCTCCCGTAGCAGCTGAACTTGAGGTGACCTGCTGTGCTGCTCTGATGTTTAGAGGTGGGGAGATGTGCCCTTGGCATTTCAATCATACAGCTTGACCTTTGCAAATTTTCTTTGTTAGTTAGTAAGATCTCATTTCTGTAAAAGTTGATTTACAGCATAAGGAAATGTTGTAGGGCCGTACTCTACCAGCCAAAAGAATAAAATTAAAAGCAGATTATTCTGAGGATGTTTTTTTCTTACAAAGATGGGAAATATATGACATGCAGTGATATTGTATGATATTGATTTTTGCAGACTGATTTTTCCAGCACATGGCAGAGTGACTTTTTCTCCTCGATGATGCACAACCATGGGCCTGTGAACATGACAGGCAGTCTCAGGTCAAATACCTCTGTCTCCCATCCTCCGCTGTGTCTCTATTACAGTCTGTTGGCTCTTTGGCTGACTTATTGACCAGCTCTCATGCTCGTTACTCAACAGAGGAGTAGTTTGCTGTGATTGATACCATGACTACTCTAAGACCTCTCTTAGCCCCCCTCCCCTTTCCTCTCCAAATCCTATCTGCGGTTGTAAAGCCATGAGTGGGTTTCATTAATGGTCTCTCCTGTTTATGACACCATAATTAGAGTTGAGGAAAGGCACCTAACTACCACGGTTCCACCATACTGAGAAAGTCAATAATGCAAGCCCAACAACTTCTCACACAATTGAGCCCTGTGGAAAATCTATATGCTCTGCTGCTCTATGTCTTTATGGCACTGTTTTAGCAGAAGCCACCTGATTTGTTAGTGTTTTGCCCTCCACTTTTAACTAATCCCACAGAATTGATTATTAACACCAACAGTATCATTTAGTTTCCAGCAGCCCTCCACAGAGTAGATGTTGCGTGGGATGTTTCCTCTGTTTGTAGCTGGTGTGCGACATTGTGCTCAGTATAGCATGCGAGGCCGAGCCTTGTGGCCATTTACCTGCTTTATAATTTGTTTTGTGCTCCACCTCATGTACATGCAGCGACTCCTGTAAAAACCCAACCAGGCTGACCGCTACGCCTGGGTTATTTGTGTGGAGCAGGTCATGGGGGATATTACATTAGATTGCTTTCCCAGAAAATAATTCTGCCAGGTGGTCTATTGGGCTTTACTCTGTGTATCTGTCAGGCAGGATTGCGTGCAGTTACACAGAGAAAGAGAATTGTTTGAATACACACAAATACACCTTTTTTTTTTTTTACTCACCCATCTGTCTTTTTAATTAAAACAACAACAAAAACAGCTAAGGGAGTACTAGTGCTTGCAGAAGAATATGTACTATTTCAGGCTGCACCTTAGATGATGAAAGAAATGTTTTGCTTTATTTTACAAGCTACTTTCGAGTGAACATTTTATCCATGTTATTGTAAACTCAATCACTCAGGAACCACACTGCTACTTAAAAATAATTTCCCAGTCTGGCACTTGTGTCAAGCTCTTGATGTATGTTTTCTGTTTTCTCATTCACAGGTTAGTGTGAGACAACAGCTTTTCAGGAGGTGGTGCTGAACTGAATAGTGTGTATGGTCTTTAAGTGCTCAGCAGATGGTGTTCCTTTCAAGTAAAGACAAGTCAGGTTTTATTTATTTATAGCGCAATATTGCAAAGTGTGCCTAAAAGGGCTTCACAAAAGAAAAAAAATGACAACAGTGGTCACATAAAGCAAAAAAGCTGAAATTAGAATAAGATTCTGGACTTGTTCCGGTGAACTGGAGCATCAGTATTTGTAACACAGCCCCTTGTTCTCACTAAGGGTCATGCCTGTCATCTGATGGGTGCTTTAGAAAGCACCATGAATAGTTGATGGCAAAGTGTTCACTATGCCCCCGACGTGAATGTAAATAAGATGCAGGTGACTGGGACACCATTTCAAGGGTCAGGCTCACTACAGCTCTGTTTCATGTGGCTTTGCTATTTGCACATTTCCTGGTGGCCCTACAGAAACTAGAGTACGGCTGTGTTCATACCAAAAGTAGCACTGCATAAACAGAGTCCTCTCGTTCATCTCAATGGAGCCAGTCTGACACACAGCCAACATAGGGTCATCCAGCAAAAATGTTTAACCTGACCCAACTTTTGCCACAGCACCACACAATGTCATCTGGCAAGGCACTGCAGTGGCCAATCACATACATGCAAGTGCACACTCCTGATAAATACATTTTTTGTAATTACCATTGCTTTTTTGTTATACTGTTTACCTCACAATCATTCTGAGGAAAGATCAGATAATTGCAGCCATGATAAGCCTTTGGCCATAAACCAAATCATTGTGCACAAATTTTGACTCGATGATGGCAGGTTAACCGGTCGGACTCATCATGCAGGGACCATGAATGTCTGCACATAATTTTGCATGGCAATCCATCCAGTAGGTGATTTATTTCAGCCTGGACCAAAGTGGTGGACTGACCGACCATCCCTCGAGTCACACAGCTAGCACGTCTTAAATCTCTTCACCAAAAATAATCCTTCAGTAAAAATGCTAATAGAAAAAGTAACCACTCCTACAAGTTTAAGCCTATAGGTAGCAGCCATGTTTCAATCTGAAAGCAGTGTTAATGAGGCCAGGAAAACATGTTGAGATGACAGCAGTCTAATGACTTCCATGACAGTATACAGGCACTGGTGTAATCACAACTAAATGTCAGACACCATAAGGCCTGTTGCATAATGGCTCCAGATTGATATCTCCCCCTTGCTTTAATTAAGAAATGCAATTTTTGCTTAAAAGGTATTGATTGTAGTTTAAAGGAAGAGTAAGCCATCAAACTAAAAAGTGAAGAGAGGACCCTGGAGTCATAACAGACTGAACAGTTGTGTGGAGAGGGATTGGCTCTGACAAACACAAGCCAGCCAATCGGTGGTTGGCCACATTGCTTTGTCTTACATAAGATGAAGTTAAGTAGGGTTAAGTGGCACTATAGCTGACAAGGTTGAGTTGAATGTCAATTATGATAGTTATCCCTCAGACTTTGGCCATTAATCAAAGCAGTCAGTCAGTAACCTGTAAAGCAGTTTTCTGAGTAACTGAATCCCCCGGAGTGCAGTGCGTCACTCACTTTGCCAGGCAGGAGATGAACTGGTGCAGGTAGCAAGACAGTGGATAGTTATCTATCATGAATAAACTAGGCCTCTGAGAGCAGAGCGACAGGCCTGGCTACACAGAGCTGAGTGGGACTCTAGAGTGGGACTTTTTTCCCCCCAGACTCTGCACACCCTCTGGCCAGTCTTCCTGGGAGATTAAATGTTATCTGCTCGGGAACCAACATGTGCTTCTGTAAGCCTAAACCAAACTTAGCTCATATCAGTTCACCCTTGTCTGGAAACCTAACCTTGGTGACTGAATGAACCAGTATCATAATTAAATCATCACTGCTTCGCTTTTACTGTGCCTGCAACCCTAACCACTGCAGGAGAGGGGTAAGAGGAGCCTGGCTCAGCTGGCTGGTGATGACAGTGAAACCAAGAGCTCTGAGCCTCTCTGAATGCTCTAGCATGGCAGGAGCTGGTGGGGCAACAGCCACCCCCCTAACACCCACTTAGACCTTATCTGGATATCTGTGCTATCGCTCCCTTAGTTACTCCTACATTAGCCTTACTTACCGCACTCCTTTTAAACATTGTTCATTACCTTGGAGAGGGAGGGTGCAAATATAGTTATTAACCTGCCGAATACCTGCACTTTCTAAAACCTATATACGTCGTTATATTGCCATCAGAGAGTGAATGATCTTGAATCCCCCAACCTCCAACAAACGGCGCTGTAGCTAGAGTCATGCAGTCATGTCTTCTCCTGGTTACCTTAATGCCTAGTGGCTTGTTGCGCTGCTTGTGTAATGACTGTGGAGCTATCAGAGCTTATCCCGTCGAACTGAGGATATTAAGGAGGGTAGTTACAAAGGCCAGACTTTAATTTGACCTCTGCCTGCCCTCTTCTCTAGTGAGGTGGCTCAGAGAAGCAGGCTGGTGGTTTGGGCAGTTGGTGATGAATGACTGTATTTGGTGGGCAGATTGTTACGGCTCCACACTAATTGAGGGGTCAACACAAAGAGCAAATGTTGTAATTGAGTCACTTGACTGTGGCTATAGAGATTACCACCGCTCTTTTGACCCTGTAGCCTGCCCTGAAGTCTACAACAGAGCACTCTCCTGCCTCTGTTTTTGTATTATGCCATCCAAAAGGTATCATTCTCTTGTTTATCAGTTGTCTGTATGCACTTCCTAAGTTGTCTGACATAGGTTTATGGAACTCTAAGTGCTGCGCTGTTTTCATTAGACTAACTCTTTGAAAGCAGTCTGGAGTACAAGGATTTGTTCGCCTTGTTGTTGAGCTGTTGCGTCAATGAGCATTAACACTGTCAGAATGTAGTTCTGTATATTACTGCTTGTGTGAACATAATGCACATGTGCTGCAGTGTGTCAAAAATCTTTGCTTTGTGTTATGTATGTACATCTTCAAGGATAGTTTCATGTTTTTAAGTCTATCTTAATACAATACTTACATACCAGTATTTACACTTAATTCCAATCAAAATGATGGAGGGCAAAATTCACAGTCCTTGTTCTGTGAAACTATGCACCCCTTTGTGGTTTCATTGAAGATAATAATATGTGCTAGCCAAATCAAGTGGATATCCCCTGAAGTTCTAGTCTTTTTAGTACCAGATTCCCTCTTTCTGTTTGCTCAAACACGCTGAGCTGTGGTGGATAGACAGCCAGAAAAAGAGGGACTTTGATACAAAAAATATTGCAGCTTTGAAAGATACTCACTTGATTTGGCTACCTCTGACTGAATATTAACTTCAGCTGAACATTGCATTATATCTTTGCACAAAAGGGCGGCTGTGGATTTTGTTCCCTATCACTAACATTGGAATTTTGTTAAGGGATTTCTTCAAAGCCAAAACTGTGCAACAACAAAAAACTGTTTCTGTGCACATAAGGGCAACATGAATGTTATATTAAAACATACTTGAAAAAAATGTTACGCTGTTTTCATCAGAAAAGGGTTTGATAGCAGTCCGTAGTGCAAGAATTTGTTTGACCGTCAACATGATCATGACATAAGGCTGTAAGTTATGTATCCATTGGATTATATCCATATTCCAAATGGACTGGAGAAGACACAAATAAAAATCATTCAATAGATCTAAATCTTTTTTTTAATTCTGTGTATGTACGTCTGAAAGCATCAATGTTTTCTAACACGAGAGTCTGATGGCCCTATTTAGTGTCTTCATAAGTAAACAATCAATCTAGTTTTCTTACTCATTTCTTGTATGTTTTGTCAATGAAAAATATAAGTTGCACTATGAAATGTGACTGTAACTCATGATTATTTTCCTTATCTATTAATCTGTAGATAATTTCCTTAATTAACTGTTTGGTCAACAAAATGTCAGAAACTAGTGAAACATGCCCATTATAATACCAAGAATCTAAGCTGATGTCTTCTAATGTCGTGTTTTTTACGATAAACTGTTTAAAACCCAAAGATGTAGAATTTGCAATGATACAAAACAGAGTAAAGAATTTGCACCAGAGAATCACTGGCATTTTTGCTTGAAAAATTATTTAAACAATTCATTGTCTATCAACGAGTTGCTTATCAAGAAATCATTAATCCACTAACTGAATGGACTGCACAATGACAAAATGATGATTTTATCATCTAACCACTTCTCCTCCTTCTCTCCTTCTCCTCCTCGTCCTGTTGTGTAAAATACGAGTGCATTCAGTGGTGTACCAAACAGCTCTTACCTTCATCTGCTGAGATATTTTGGCTGAGCCTCATACCAGTGTTATTCTGCAAAAGTAGTAGTCAGTGTGTTGGAGACAGGCTCTGGTGTTATTGGATGGGGTTTAATGGATCTGTTGGCCTTTGCATTTGCTTTGCTCCTGAAACATGCGCTCAGCTGAGACTTGGGAAGAACACCATCCATTTACACCTAATGGCTATTGCCTTTGGATGTGGTGAGTTGTGAACAACTGTGTGTGTGTGTGTGTGTGTGTGTGTGTGTGTGTGTGTGTGTGTGTGTGTGTGTGTGTGTGTGTGTGTGTGTGTGTGTGAAAAGCTACAAGGACAAATGCATTCTGCATTTAATGAGTGTGGGCCAAAGGGAACCTGGGTAGTTAAAACTGAGAGTTGGCGAGACTATTTTGTCCCTTGTTACCTGACTCTTCTGTTGCACCTTTAAACTGCAACATGCCACTAAACCACTCTGATGGTCTCACAGGACAGATGTAGAGGCTACAACCCTGTGTGAATGGGATTGATGGACCACATTAAACTCTGAGCTTCATCCTGCTTAAATGCTTTTGCACTCTAAATCTTTTCTGCTATATCACTGCGGGAAGACCACAGACTGTGGAAGATTTATCCATGAGATTGTTGGGGTGTCATTTGATATATGTTTGGTTGATATGTTGGTTAACAATAGACAACGACTTTTGTCTATTTATTTCACTGAATGCCTGGATGGAAACAAAAATGAGCTTCCTTTGTTTACCTTGGCACATGTCCCAAAAGTCTGTTTAAATGTCCACCATGTTCCTCCAGCCCTTCTTACTCCTGACTAAGATGTGATTGTTTTAATGCACAAAAATGTGGATGGTGTAATTACCATTTGCACAAACAAGACAGCAGCTTCATTGATTTGCTGCCGCTGATAAGGCAAGAGCTTGGCAGCGAGACAATGGCTGAGGCCACCAGGGGCTCACCAGCACCAGGGACATGGGACCGTCCTGCCTCCTCCGTCAATGCAGACGACCAACAAAAGCGGCCCGTCATTCACTGCACACTAGCGTTTTTAATTAATTTTCAGTCAGCTCTCCTCGGGGTGCTTGTGTGGTGATGTTGACCCCCAGATCTGCTCATGAATGTAGCTCTCTCTTCAGCCCTGGCTGTCAGAAGGTCAGCATTGCAGGCTCCCTGAGCAGGAGCCCCCTTTTTCCGTCTAGAATATGTATGTATGAATATGTGTGTCAGAGGTCAGTAAGGAAATTCAGTCAGACTTGTGTAATCGCATGCTAAACATCATACTCAGAACTGATTCTGAATATCAAAGCTTTGTGTGGTCCTATGTCATATGTGGCCCTTATTTTAGCAGTTGCCATGGTAATAGCCTTTATCATGGCTGTATCAATTATTGGCAAAACCATCAAAGCAAACAACCTCATTTAGCTTTAGAAAGAAACAATATATTGTCACATTCTCAAGTTGCATTGGGGCTCCACAGTGAAGAGTTTAATGTCGCTCTTGCTCTGCATGCACGAGTACAAATCTGGGCGGCCTGTGGATAAGCCGGATCAGAGTTGATCAAATTGCTGTTGTCTTAAAGGCATTCTGATTTGGATTAATCCACAGGAGTGGTCACGCCCGCTCGCTTTGTAAATCTATAGGTCCTTATGTTTCCACCTTGCTCCCCCACCAGGCTTTGTGATCTGCCAGGGCTTTGGAGGATGAAAGGAAGTGGGATTTGTTATTCTTGTTGAATGTGCCAACTGTGTTCAAGGGGGCTTTTTAAATAAGTGCCCTTGACCTATTCTTAGGTTTATCCCAGTCTCCTTGTTAGCCCTCCTTTGTCTCAGTAGGGGGCTAAATTTAGTCTGATTAACTAATGGGTACAATGATGTTAGAAATTAGGGTTTTTGGGTGACTGCAGGGCTGCCTTCAAAGCGCTGTCATCTTGCTGGTTGCTCTTCATCTTGGCTTTCCAGGAAGAGATTAGACCAGCAGCCCACCTGATCTGCTCATTTACATCTCACTAATGCTATAAAAGATGCATTTTCATCACACCCTCTTTACTTTTATTACTTTTATATTACCATGTTCTTCCCTCTTTCTAACATCCAACTGTAGGCTGAACCTGCACTCAATGAAAACATCCATTTAAAAATGTCTAGGACTAGTTTTACTTCATGTGTTGGAAAAAGATTAAAAATTATAGGTTAAAATTTTGGGTGATCTAGGAGGGCATCATTTCAGCAAGATTTTGAATCCGGCCCTGGTGGCTGGGTAAGATATCCTCTGGTCTCTAAAAGCATTAGATCTAATGGTGGACCATTTTGTTCACAATTAATAGGGCTCCCCAAGAGACCAGGAGCCTATAGACTTGTGGAAATACTGTAGCAGCCTTCAGGCAGCTGGCTAGATGTGGCTTTCTTCCCCGTCACTCACATTTGTCGTAATGGCACGAGAGCCTCACTGGCTATTCCCCAATGCTGTGTGTATGCATGAGTGTGTGTGAGCCCACTGCCCCAAGCATGTCTCATTTCAAAGTGCTGTCACTCCCTGCTTCCTGGCATCTATTAACACCCACCATTATCATGCTAATCTACATTGTATGATTACATAAAGTAATTTATGCACAGTTCTATTCCATGGCTGCACAGGGATGCGTGCTCCTGTTGTTGAATGTTTTAAAAAGAACAATTTGTGATCGTCACATTCCTTTTATCTTCCCCTCCTCTTTGAATCTTTTCTGATTTGCTTTCTTGCACTTTTTACACTTCCCTTTTATACTCTATCAACAAAATCCGTAAAAGCAATCACAAAGATTTGAAGGACTCTACCTACTGAGAAAATAATAGCTGAAATCGCTAACTGAGCCATGCTGCTTTGTTCATGAGGAGACGATGAGTTGAGATCACTTTCCTCACAGTCCTCTTTAGCTCCATATCGGAAATGGTAAGAATGTGTTTTGTGTTGAAAGCAGAGGGCAAGAGATGAGATCCCTTCCTCATTTATTCACAGCTAGTGGAGTAATTAGGAATGCAGAGGGCTGTTAAATTAAAACTGAATTGCACTTATTAACATTTTAACTACCAACCCCACCCTCTTTAGACACTAAACAAGGACAGTTTCAGCTCTAATATGCCTGTAGAATCCCGCTGAGGGGACTCTTTATGTATCCCTAAAACAAAGACGTTCTTTAAAGTAAGATCTCCCTTTTGTTTAAACAACCAAGCATTTAACATTCAGTGTAATATGCCAAGGCTTCCTCCATGCTGTCAGGAGACGCACCACCAGAGCTTCTCAAACTCTTTGCTTAATGGAACACTATTTGTGGTCAGATTGGATAGCTAATGGTAGTCCCTTTGAGGGTAACTCTCCAAATTAAATAGCATGGATTCACATCTGTCAGACAAAACCAGGAGGCTCTTTGTAATCAATGACCCAAACCAAGAGAGGCTCCACATGGGGCGCCTCTGCTATGATGGCAGCAAGCATAAGGAGCCACCAGAGACAGAGGCAGCTCACCTGCACTAACAGCTACTGTGCTGGGCTTGTGGAGCAGACTAGAACCTGGGAGGGAGCACCAGCAGGGTTAATGTACATTTATAGAACAGGTCAAACTACTTAAGCCAGGCACTGATTTATAATAGAGGAGTGCAATGTGACTAAACTGTAAAGGGAATTCTTGTTTTTCTGTGCAAACATTGCCGTCGGTGTTGTGTTAAAATGTTGAACCCCATTAATTTTATCACTCCCCCTCTCTTGTTTCTCTACGTCTTTAAATTTTGTTTGGAGGAGAGACTAGCAAGACCTCCCGCTGTTGTGGAGAATTTCCTCTCGTTGTTAATTTTCCCTGCTCCATATGGCGCCACAGACACTTCACCTGCAGGCTGTAGCAGGCCGCGCGGCAGCCAGCAGACATCCTCGGGCTCAGGCTGTCATTTACACAGGCCTGTGCATCTGTCTGAGCAGAACAGAGCACAACAGAACAGAGACAGCTCTTCCCTTCACCTCACAGCCTGAGTCCGGCACCATCCACCTGACAAACTCAGATGCTATTTCTGAAATTCTGTGAAACAGAAAGATGGGAGCAGGTTAAGACAAGACTCCCTTCATGCAATGAGCTCATGTCCTCACTACCAGTTCTGAAAAGACAAGCTGGAAAATAGCCAGTAGATATCATGCCAAAATGTGTCCATGTGTGTGTCTGTCATTGAGCGTGTGCATGCATGTGTGCACACAAGTGTGTGTGTGTGTGTGTGTGTGTGTGTGTGTGTGTGTGTGTGTGTGAGAGAGTGTGAGTGTGAGTGTTTTCAGGGGGCTTGAAGTTTGCCTATGGCAGAGCCATGGAAGAGAGGGTTTCATCCTGGCTTGTCATTGATTAGAGAAGGGTCTTTAATTCCATCCCACCCCATGTTGTGATTCATTTGCATTCTGTGTCAGGAGGTAATGGAGTTTTGCTCTACGGTTTGCTCTGAAAATCTTGAAGATGTGGTCTAATGTGCATGCAGCCGCTAGCAAAGAGCTTTCTGATTTATTATGTCTCATGTGTTGGCTCATTTTTTTTTTTTTTTCTACAGACTAGATTCAGATTCAAAACTGAGACATATATTTGTAATAACACTGTACAGTACTTTTCTGTTCACCTTACAATTCAACAAAACCTTGTATGCTCCAACCATATACTATCTTATGCATGTAATTTTAGAACCATTTGTCTATTGTAAGATTCAAGTTTCAGTCATTTATAATTTTGAAAACAAGAAAACTTCTTACTACTCACTTATAATTTCTTTTACTTAGCACTTTCAAAATGTAGTGCAAAGTTTTTATCAAAGGTGAAAATAAAGATCTCTTAATTATCATTATTAAACGTAAAATTATTTTACATTATTTATTACTATAGATTTTAGGAAATCTGCAAACGTCCTTTTCTAAAAGAGGTGACAATTTGGTAATTACAAGTCTTTCTATTAATTTCCTGCAGTAAAGGCTGTGAGCACTCACTGTCCCTCGTCACTCCAGCATGTGCCCTTATTTTCCATGAATCTTAAAAGATTCCTGTTCACAGAGGTCTGATTTTCCCATTATGTCTGAGATGAGATATGAGGTTAGGGAAGCTACTGGTGGGGCTGGATTGGCTGTGGGTTGACGAGTCAGGTTGGTTTTCTGAGCAAAGTTGGGAAAATGTGGTGATAAAATTTGTCAACCTCTGGGGGAGGCCATGTTCAGGGTCACGACTAAATCTGTGTGCCGCGGGCAAAAGGCTAGCCCATAATTCCAGCACAGACGAGCAGAGAGCTGACCTCAGTGCAGCTGAGGCCAAGCCACACTGATTTCTGCCCACCTGCAGGATCATCAGTGGGATAACAATGAAGGCAAGGGGACAGACGGGGGTCTCTCTCTCCCTCCTTTTCTTTCCCTTTCTTCTTGGGCTGTCTATGGAGACACCTGACTGTCCTTGCACACTGACCGCCTCTGCTTTTTTTCCTTCATTCCTCCTCAAAAGAATACAGCTGTTCACATAACAGTGTGCTGCTTTTGAAGTAGCAGATGGAATTTTCAAGGCATCCTCACAAATACGTCGTCTGTCAAAGAAATACCTCAAAAATATCTAAAATGACAAGAATTGCTCTCTTACGCTTGCGATCCATTTTCATCCATTGATTTTCTATTATATTAAAATGTTGCATCAACATGCAATCATGTTAATACGTCTTACCTATTGTGAGTCATGGCTCATTCAGCTGATAAATATGTAAATTAAAATGTTTTATAGTTGATAGCCAACATTAATCTCATTTGGATGTCTTAAACCAAATTAAATGAGAAAGTCTGGCACATAGCAGTTTGGAAAGTGTGCTGTGAATTCATCTCTGAATTAAGAAGGAAATGAGCAGGGGACAGAACTTGCATTTTTTTTTATTACAAATGTTAATGAAAAATGTTATTGACTTGAACAAATGGAGAATACACCTGGAAATGTATATTAAAACCCCTTTCCAATTTCTCTCTCTGTGTAGTTTGCAATTATAGTTATTTCAGCAATAGTGGGGGAATTAATTTTGCGTGCAGACTGATAATGTTAGCGGTGTAAAAAGAATGGATATTGTGTTGGATAGGGGGTCTCTAGGTATTTACAAGGAGTGGAGAGAGAGCAAAGCTTTATTTAATTGAAAGAATGAATCAATAACAGCTATAGTGCTTTGTCAGAGAAGGCCTTGTGAAATGAGCAAGTAATTTACTGTGGACAATCTGAGGCCCAGTGGATAGCTGATTGAAGGCGTGTATTCTGGGTGTAAGACCATCAAGTAAAGGTGGTTGCAGGTTGGAATCTTAAAAACTTAACAAATTACCAGAACAAGCTTTTCCATGGATGGTTAGCTCACGTGCTGAGGAGTAAAAAGAAAAATTTGTCAATACCGTCCTTTCTCCTCACAAGATGATAACAAGAACACTGGATGCTTCTTCGTCACCCGTTGTAACTTAAAACATCTTTAAATCCATAATTAAGACCAAGTAGTTTGAACAAGTACTTTCCATTTTCAAGTGTTTCAATTTAATGCAGCCTTTAACACTAAAGCAACAATCTTCTGCCTTTATTTTGTGAATGTTTCAAAAGTTTGCAAAGTGTGTTTTTTTCTTTTCTTGGTATATTTGTAAGTCTGTAGAAACTCTTTTCCTCTGTAAGAAAAGCTCTTCAACTGTACAGGAATACAAGCAAAATTTGTTTTTCCTCACTAGTTACATCTTACAATCCAGTTCTTCACATACGCATCATTGCTCTCACGCCATCACTGAGATCCTTTTTTAAAAAAATCAGTCTTTAAGGTAAATTAGTCTCCCTGCACACTGGCAGCCGTCCCAGTATGTAAATTCATGTGCTAATTCACAACATGATTTCATTTCAACTTCCAAGCAAATGAGATTTTAATTGAAAATGAGATCTTCCACAGAGTCTCTCACTGGAGATGTGCGACAGGGGAATGATACTTTTCACAGATTGTTTTAAGAGACAAGGAGAATTTTTTTTCTTCTTCTTCCAAGCCATTTACAAAAAGATTGTATGTTTTCTCAGCCCAGCGTTTCCCCACAACCTGGAGGTTAGTGAAAATGCACTTTGAAATTAACATTGTGCTTCAGCTCCTCACCCATTTGTGTATTTTCATTATGTTAATGGTGTTAACACATGCCCACAGATTGCCACCAGTGGTGCAGTAATTTTGTCTTGCTGATCATAAAGTGTCCGAGTGGGTCATTTTGATTATGACACGCTAATTACATATTGCCTTTCCTCCCTGTGTATTCTTCCCCCAAACTCAGAGCAACCTACAGTCTTTAATGGTAAGCTTTTATGAGTTGGAGGAAAGAAAATGGCATGGAAAGATCTCTGCCTATGTTCCTGACGGCTATGCTGCACGCATGCTTCACTGCGTCCCTTTAAACTTCCTAAATTGTGTTTCACAATAAATAGATGCCCAAGCCTTTAACTGCCAGTATTAGATTAGATACCATTAGATGTAATAGAAAATTCTCTCCCTGTAATATTTTCATAAGAGTTTGAGGCATTTGATTAATCTGACCACATTTTATTGCATTAATGATTTTTTTTCCTTTTCACTCTGCTGTAAAGACATTGTATACTGGCTAATGCTGTTTTCTCTCCCCCCTCTCTGCTCACTCTCATTCATCCTCAGCCGTTATTGCAATGCATTGTTGATGAGGTGAGTCGGCGTCTTATGTGCTTTCACTCCTAAAGTCATTCCTAATGGAGTGGAAACCTTATATTTTGTTTCCTAATGAAGCACAGGAGTGGCAGACAGCTCCGCTTGGGCTGTCCTACGGCTGCCTGCAGGTTGAAGCCACCGGCCCGAGCCAAGCTGCTCTGAGGGAGCCAGCAGGGGATCTTGGGCCGGGGCAGCAGACAGCTTAAACAGGAACTTATACACAGGCTGCAGTAAATCTGTGGACAAAAAACTGAAAAAACTAAAATAAATGAAAAAGAGAGAGAATTTTTTTAATCAGATCCGTTACTTAAGTAAAAGCGGCAATACAGCAATTTATAAACACTCCATTCCAAGTAATACGTTTAAAAATGTACTTTAATAAAAGTGCTAAAGTATTATCAATCAAATAGTCTGAAGTAAAAGTGTCCATTATGCAGGAGAATGGCCCTTGTTACTGACATATTTTAATGTAGTAGCACGGTAGTTTGGGGGAGTTTAATCTGTAACTGCATCACATTTTTTAAACCGATCATAGGTTTTGTATGTTGCCATGTTATCTTAATGGAATGGTTTACAATTTGGGAAATACACATTCATGAGGATTAATTGATTGATACAACTATAATATCTGTACAGTAAATATAAAGCTACTGCTAATTAGTATAGCATAAAGACTGGAAATGTGGGGAAACAGCTACCCTGGCTTTGTCCAAGGGTAAGAAAATCCACCAACCAGCACTTCTAAAGCTCATCAGTGTTATATCTTGATTGTTTAAATCTGTACAAAAAAAGCATAAAAATGACAACGTTGCACTTTTACAGGAGATTATGTGTCAGGCCACAGTATATCTTGGCAGTCTGGCTTTTACCTTCATTTTCAGTCTTATGCTTTTTATATCTACCTTAGTTCAGTTTATTTGACACAGTGAGAGCGAGAGGATGGCAGGTCACGCATACCTGCAAAACGCCGAGGATAGCAAAACAAAATCCAAGACTTATTTTCTTTGTGGTCCTCAATGTAAAAAAAAACGCATTGGAGCACAGGAGTCTGTAGGCTACATCTCACTACCATCAACGACAAATGCAACATGCATCATCGGCAATAAAATCCACAATAAAAACCATGCACACATGTATAAGAATTACATACAAATAAAACTTTATTAAAATAATAACTTTATTTCTAAAGCTGTGGTGGATGGATGTGGTGGTGGATTCATGAGAGAGGTTTCAATGTTCTCATCTAACTCTCAGCAAGAAAACATTTAAGCACATTTCCCAGGATGTCAAGCTATTCCTTTCATCCGCTAAGTAACTACAGTAGTAGCTATAGCTGGCAGCTGTCACAACATGGAAGTATTCAAGTAAAGCACAGTTTTCTCTAAATTGTTCTTAAATGCATTACTTGAGTAAATGTGCTCGGTTACACATAAAAAAAATAAAAAGCCCTCATCTGTTTGCGTTCTGTCTGTATAATCCCATCAAACTGTAGTGGCACTGTAGCAGTGACCAGTCTGACTGTATCACAGTATTAAAATGTCGCACTCACTAAAATGATACAGCTTTTAATCAGCACAAATTGAGGATTCAATGGCCCTGTTCTCTGCTTAAAGCTCTGTTTAACCAGAAGCTGAAGTAATAGGTGTGTGCACTGAGAGTCCATGGAAAGCTATTCTGAGCTGAGGTTTCACAGCAAGGTCACTTTTAAAACAAAATGTCTCCTCCGCTATCTAGGTCAGAGCACATTCTGTTACTTTCTCCGAAACTTGCTTCCTCCCTTCCTTCCATCCTGCCAGGGATTATAATTAAACACACACAATTATCCCAAATTTAATGGGATTTCAGAACCAGGCTTTTATTTAAGAGGTAATGAATAATATTTTAATTGCATATGTAACTGTGAGATCGAAATGTGCTTCTCTCATCACTTGTAATTACTACGCCACATTTTTCTAGTGTGCTGTTCTGAGAATGCAATCAATAGCTGAGGATTGTCTTTTTTTCTGTATTTTTTAAGGTCACTGTGTAACGGTTACTAATTGTGAAATGATCCAGCAGGGAAAAGAGGAGGCATAAGCACACTTAAAACATATGGACAGTGTCCTATTGTTTATTGATGTCTGTAATTAATGATATAATGCATGTCACTGAAGTAGTTTGACCTCTGAACCGATCATTATTCAGAGTGTAGAAGCATCAATCAAACTGTGCTTTTCTCAGATCTATTTTTGCACACCCCTCAGGGACAGATGGAGCACCCACTGTATCCTCATTTGTATTCAGCTGACCAAGGCCTTGGCATGAATGATTTAGAAGTCTGTATCAGACATAGACTGGATGAGAGGAAGTAATGAGATTTTACAAGCTGCTGCTGAAGTTCATAAAGACCTCAGCTTCTGCTTTGCTGCCTCAAACTCAAAGAAAAAGTCATTTTCATTGTAAGACTTTGGTGTATTTACTGATTCTTTTTCCTCCCGTATTCCATCCCAGAAAGGACATGTATTTACTCGTCTTTGGAAGATTTTTGTGTCCAGTAATGACAGGCTCAGTGGTGTTATTCACCCTCTCCACATCATAACGATTATATGAATGTCTGCTTTTGGATGGAGTTCTGGCTGGATTGTTTGGGCTATCTGGAAAAGTGCGACATGCATCACTGCCCAGCCTGAGGTTCAGAGGTGGTGTGTGATGTTGATGTCCCACTCCAGCAAGCATCATCCCAGGCTCTCCTCGGGACGGGCGTATTAGAATAAGTCATTCCATTGTTAATTTAAATGGCTTAATACATCACTCTAAGGTAAGAGAGTGATGTGAACAGCAGAGGGAAAGAGTATGAAAGAGAGGGAGAGCGATGCCAAGGGGTGTTTCTTTAATATCAAATGAAATTGAATCCTGCATTACCTCACTTGTGCCGTTTCTCAAGCAGCTCCCAGGCTATTAATGGAACGCTGTAACAGGATTGGTTCAGTCTTTTGGTTCTTTAATTTCACCGCAGCTCCCAGATGTTAGGTCTTTGTCTCATTGCTGATCCCTGGCTGATCTATGGTGTTGTCTTTATCCCGCCCCCAGTCCATTGTGTGGCTGTGTGTTGTGTTATTGGGTCAGGTGAATCTATCAAGGACGGAGAGTTGGACAGTTCACACACCGGGGGGATAATTACAGGATGATTGGTGTCCTCACGCTCTCTGCTCTCACTATCTTTGTCTCCTCTCTGTTAGCCTCGCCCTTACATAAATGCACACAGCACGTCTGGCACTGGAAGTCGACCAAATAAGCTGCTCGGTCCCGGGATCCCCGGCCCTCTTACCTGTCCGATCTCCGGGGCCCCGTTTTAAACAGCTGTGTTTGTTTGATAGAAAACATGTGCACCATTGTTTACAGATGTTTGTGGACTTATTTACACCAGTGGATTGAGTGGAACACAGGAGATAGCAGACTTTAAAACTCCACCACCACAGCTATTGCTATTATTAACTTAACCTCCTCCCATAGATAATTCATCACAGTTGCCTTCCAATCTCACACTTTTTCTGTCTCACTCAGCCCTGAATCCTCACATCTGCATGTCCTTTCTGGGTCATAATGACACACTCTCACAAGCTGCTGCTCAAGTTCACATAGAGGGAACACCAGTTGAATTAATTACTATGTAAAACCAGTTCCAGCTTTGACCCTAAAAGGTTTAGGTTGACATTTTGGGAAATGCCCAGATTCACTTCCTGTCTGAGAGATAGCTCAGAGGAGTGATACCACTCTCATGTTTGTCCTTAGAATATGAAGCTACAACCGGTAGCTAGTTAACTTAGCATACAAACTGGAAACAGAGGGAAACAGACAGCATGGCTCTGTCCAAAGGTGATTAAAAAAAATCTACCTACAGCATTTGGGGTTTTATGGTGTGTTAACATGCGGACTAAATCTTGGCTGGCATCTTGTTTACACTTTGGTTTTCATAATGAACTAGGTGGTCAACAGACCACCACAAACTGCACAGCCAAAGTCACATGACCAGTGAATATAGCCAAAGATTGGCTTGTTTTCTGTGCTTTGTTTTCCTGACTGCTAGCAGGTAAGTTAATCAGTGAAGGAACAAGACACCCCTTTGCTGTACAATTTGATAAAACAGGGCAAGTCAAAAATGATGCTTGTTAATCAATCTGCCATATTTATATATGCTATATATCTATGTTTGAAAGCTTTGCTGTACTACAGCTCTATTATAACCAAATTCTTCACTCAAATGTTCTTTAATATGTAGGTCTGTAGTTCAGTAAAACACTTCCTTGAATGCTTCACATCAGATAACAAAGAGGGAACATTGCTACTGAACAACTTCATTGTCAGATATAAATTCCTAGTGAAATTCATCCATTGTAGCACTAAGAAAGATATAAACAAAATTGTCAAACCCACAGACAGAATGATCTACATAAGATTCCAGTGAATTAGTAGCTGTAGCTTCATGTTCACATTGCAGATATGACAGTGGTAGGCCCGTCAATCTTCTCATCTCAACTCTTGGCAGGAAAGCAGATAAATGTTTTACTATTCCTTAAAGTCGTACAATTGTACTCCCATGCGTGTTAGATACACCCTGTATTCTGGGATGTGTGCGCTTCTAAAAGTTTGTAACCTTGAAAGTGCAGATTTTTTTCTCCTCTTTTTCGGGGGTGGGGTGGGGGGGTTGGGGGGGGGGGGGGGGGGGGTTTGTTTGTTCAGCAAGGTTTCCCCAAGTCTGCGGTGCTGACAAGTGTGTTGCACACCCTCTCGCCTGCATGTGATCTTGATGGAAATCTCTGGTCATCTGTTCACACACACACACACACACACACAGAGAGAGAGAGAGAGAGAGAGAGAGAGAGAGAGAGAGAGAGAGAGAGAGAGCTCTTTGCACTTCCTGACTTTGAAAGCTGTCAGCAGAGCAACAGTGCACTGTTTCAGTACTCTGGACAGTTCCTCCACAGAGACCTGCAGTGTTCAGACTGGAGGCTCTCACCTCACCCCAAAGTCTGACTGGGGACACCAAGACAGAGTCCAACACTGAGATTTCCCACCTCCAGACCATGATGTGTGTGTGTGTGTGTGTGTGTGTGTGTGTGTGTGTGTGTGTGTGTGTGTGTGTGTGTGTGTGTGTGTGTGTGTGTGTGTGTGCAGAGGAGTCCACAGAGTCACCAAGCCCTTCCCCCACATACGCATATCATCCACCCAGAGCCATTCTATCTGTATGGAAATTTGGGCTCCACAGCTGGAATCCCACAAAGCACTGTCATCTACTAATAGTTATTATCTCTTTGGCCTGCTCCCTCACAAAAACCCTGCAATACAAGCACATTGCATCTTTATGGTAATGCCCTACAATACAGCCCCAAGCTATGGTGCAAAGACCTTTGTTATCATTACGATAATTCCCATTCTCACTTGAGTCCTCATTACACCATTGAAACTGCTCGGGGTTGGATATAGACAAATTCCTGCATCTTTCTTTATTACACTGTAGCATACACAGTGTTGATACAAAAAAATTAAACTCTCTAAATACTCTGTAAACATAGAGAGTCAGTCAGTGTAATGACAATTAAGTTTAAGAGTTGTCATCATGAATTAGTGTGCTGTGCTTATTCGTTTTGAGGTAAATAATAAGTCAGTATCATCATACATTGACTATTGGTGTAATGATATCATGATGCTTTGATTATACCATGTTGTTTTTGCCAGACTCTGTTGTCCTGATTCATAACTTCAAGCAAATTGTACCTATAAACTAACAATATGAGTTGACAATGGACTTTTTTTGACAACTAATGTTGCCAAGGTCACGAATGAATTCATGTAACACAGTGTGAACCAAAGTTCATTGCATTGACATCAGAAAAATATTGTTATTGTGATATTGATCTCAGCCATTTTGTCCAGGCACTGTAGCAGATATACCTTGATTTACAAGATCTGAGATTAAAGTTCAATAGTTTTGTAATAATTTGATGCTTTGTTTTAAGACAAGGAGAAAAAAAAATCTTTCCTCAGGCCATCAGGGTGGTGAACTTGTCCTCTGACCTCTGGATATCCTTGGTCATGTAGCTCCTTGTCTTCAGCTGATCCTTTGCACTGCCCTTTTTGCGCTTGTGACGTGTACATTTTATTGTCTTTTTTCTTCATATTTTTACAATATTCGATGCTGAATTTTTTTCTCTTCCATTTCTTTTTCTGATCCTTGTGTTTCACACTTGTCTTGTATCACTTTGCCACATTGCATTTCACTACACATCTTTGTATATGTGGCAAAACCACTGAATCCTTTATGTAAAATTTAAATCATCCTCATCATCTCTGATGAAAAAAGGGGGCGACTTTGCCAGTGGTTTTCTGGTCAGGTTTTTGACAGTGGAATCAAGAGAAGAGCAGGTGATTAACTATAAATTTCAGCCATGATGAGTTTGGGGTGAGCTCAGTGTAAGAAGGAAAGCACAGAGAGACGTGGACCTTGCCGTGACTGCTTGTGTCCTTGTGTCTCTCCATGAATGCCCTCACAAGGCCTCTGGATTGCACAAAAAAGTAATTGCGGAGTGATTGGCACAGCTTGTCCCGTGCAGCCTGTGTCCCCACACTTGAAGGCTCTCCTCAGAGCACCCTCATTGTCACACAGCCTTTTAGCACCTTTGTTCCTCCCTTCCCCTAGGACCTCACAGCTCACCATTGGCAGATGAGTCCCTGTCTGTGACAAAAGGGTCCCTGCGCTCAGCCTCATTTGATGCAGTGATGAACTCCCCCAAATCTCCCCCCTTCACTCACACTCACTCGCTCACACACACACATATTGCACACCACCTCCTGCGAGAAGAAATGTTCCGTTTAGCGGTGGAGGATGTGGGGGTCAGGACCCAGGGGTGGGCTTTTAGGAGACAAATAAACATCGGAGCAGGAGAGGAGTGATGTCTTGTTTACACATTAGCAACCATTTAGCAAGTCTCACTGTTTTCACTGCGTCTCTCCGGTGGCCTCTCAAACAGCTGATCTTTCTCTTTTGTTGTCCTCTCAGCTCAGGATCCATTCAGGATCAACACTGTGGTCAACGGTGAGTGATCTGAACACTCCAAGTTGATCTTCATTGGGATCTGTGCTGTTAGAACTGGCAATAAATCATGTATTAAATCAACTTTCTAATAACTGGCTGTGACTCATCCCCTCATAGAGAGCATACACCAGAAATAATTCAGAATAATTAGCCAGCAGCTCTTTTTTTTCCCCACTGATTGTCATGAAACAGTCTCTCCACATTTTGCTCCGCTCTTACCCATCTCCTGTTAATTTTTGTGATACCCAAACACGCACACTCACACACAGGCACACAAGCTGCATCTTTCTCATACATCTAATGAGGTGATGACCAACCACTTGTTATAATTGCTTCAGTCTCCTTTTAATTTTCAAGCTTATTAATCATATGTAGAGTTATTTAAGAATGCATAAATTAATCTTAGATTAAAAAGCCTATCAAAGCCTCAAAACAATTAAAGAGTAAGGTAAGATTTCCCCTGGGCTGGCACTTTTATTTTAATAGAGTGTTCAGGTGATTATCATACTTTGATGCAGCACTGTGATTAATGCAGACACACTTTTAAATGAGCTGTTCTCTCTTGCACAAAAAGGTAGAGTGTGTATGAGCTTGATAATGACCTCACTGACTTTTTGGGTACTTTTCCCATTTCCTTGTCCAGGTTTGGTTGAATCAGACTCATTACACGCCACTTCTTGTGGTGAAAGAGTCTGATGATGTTCCATTTAGTTTGAAAATAGGGATTTCATACACATCTGTCGCGCTGATGGGATGTGGTTAAGATTTTTAAGTGATTATTTGTCTCTTTCTATGTCTGCAGACATTTTAATTAATTTCATTTCTGGTGGAATTTTTTCACTACGGCAATAAAACTTTGATTTTTATCTGATAGTAACAAACTTTTAATTAAGAGGTTTGTGTTGATGATGAGGTTTAACAGGCTATACCCGTTCAATAATCAATAGGGAGACAGAAGGGGGAGATTGCTGTTTGATTTGAATTTGGTAGCTCTCTTGACGTGAGGAGACACCTCAAGTTGGACCAGCTTGTGTTCACTAACACGAACCTTCCCTCTCAAATAAAATATATTTATATTTAATATTTACCCTGCATGTATTCGGCACTGATCTCAGTTATTATAGATCCAGTGTCTTTAATGCCACACGCAAACAGATTAGCGACTGTAAAATGATGATCATTACGGGATAATAATCGAGTTAAAGAAAATTACTCTGAAGTCGGTCTTAGGTCATATTCTTCTGTCAGTCTAACGTAAATATTTTCAATTTTTAATTATAATCTAACAAAAACATGAATAAAATGCATAAATTTTATATTGGTTGGTCAGCTGTTCTAAGATGTTGATTCCACAACATTGTATTTATTATTATTATTATCATTATTATTATTACTACTACTATTATTATTATTATTACAATTATTGGTAGTCTGTTAATAATATTATTTCGAAATTACTGGCCGAGTGCATATGGAAGCTGCCTTTCTTCAAATCAACATTGCATTGCGATAATTATGGACAAACTGTTATTGCAGCACAGCTCTGTCCCTGTGGAGTCACCAGGACCAACAGGACCAACAGGAGCGTGTCCTGTTACCTTCATCAATATTACATCAGTGCTCGGCGCCGTGCGTGTGCCACATGTAAATGATTAACCCAAACCTTTATTGACTTTTAAAAGTTGAATGCACGTCTGTTATGGCTAAGGAGAGAGAGAAAATGGGGGCGGGGGGGGGGCGACTGAGCGCAGATCACAGAGAGTGACCTTTGGAGCAGCTGGTTATTGTCAAAATGCGTGTAGGCGAGGTGTAGCTTGTACACGGTGAATCCGTGGGAACCCAGCACATGATGCAGGCCTGCACGTCCTGACTCCATACACACAACAATGTGTCGGTGGGTCCCTGCTGTTTTTAGCGGAAAGCCAAATCCCACTGCAGCCTCCTCCATTCATAATGTCAATAACATTGTGGGTTTTTTTTTTTTTTTTTTAAATAGGAAAGTGCAAAAGAATTAATTAAACGCATTATGGTCTACACAATAGGCTGCAGAGTAATGAAAGATGAATGTGGATGTTTTCTTTTTTTTTTTTATCTAGAATTTATTTAAACACGGGCGCCTATAGGCTTCATTGAATAAAATGTTAAATATTTTTATTTATTTATTTATTCATTCCACTTTCTCCTTTTGCAGACAGCACCTTGTGCACATGTGGAGACCTGCAGGCTGCCATAAGACCAAACACTCAAACCATCTTCATTGGTCATGAATCCATAGTTAATGCGGACCGCCTGTGTGAGTGGGAGTGCCTTGCCATAAGTTTTGCCGTCACTTGATTGCTGTCGGTGTCGTAGAGGGGGCTGAACAACAGTCTGCAGGCCATGTGGCCACTGATGCTGCTGCTGCTGCTGCTGCTGCTGCTGGTGCAACACAAAACCCTCTGCACACGCCGACAGCGGAGCAGAGAGAGAGGAGGGGGGAGAGAGAGAGAGAGAGAGAGAGAGAGAGAGAGAGGGGGACAGTGAGCAGGAAAGAGGCGGCGCTGCACGGACAACTGCGTCCCACTCCTAAAGCAAACATCTTTACATCCTCCAACGCAGACTTCTTATCGCTCCGACACTCTCTTGATCACAGCTTTGTTGTTCACGACGGAGGGGAGCTGCGCGAACATTGAAGGTGAGGCTCAGAAACTGAGGCAGACAGCATTTAACACTCCGTGTTTTCGGCTCTTTTTAAAGTGCCATCTATCAGGCTGCGGTGTTTGTTCCACCTACAGTCTGTCGAAGTTCTAAAATTATTCTGAGATCAAACCTGCAGACAAAAGCTGAAGTTGCAGGCAAATAAAATGAAGCGGAGTTTTAAGTGCATGTTGGCTGATAAACATATTTGCATAGTGAGGATTTGTCTCTAAAAAAATACACCAAATTCATACAACTGCATTCAAATCCAGGCCTGTAACTGCCGTGTCCTCTCTGCCTAGCACTTTGAACTGCTATGACACAGTGGACTCAAACGGTGTAGTTATTAGATCCTTATTATAAAGTTCTGCTTGAGGCTGTTATTAGGCCCCGCTTTTACACAAACTCACATGCTCACGTCAAACGTCGTCTCCGCAGCCTCCAGGCCTCCAAGGATGGACTCCATACCTGCGGGGCGAGACTCCAGCTCCTCGCCAAGCTCCAAACAAGAACTTTCCTACCCGAGCACCAACAACCTGAAGCCCAACCAGGTCGGAGAGACGGTGCTGTACGGAATACCCATCGTGTCGTTGGTGATAGATGGTCAGGAAAGACTTTGCCTAGCTCAGATATCTAACACCCTGCTGAAGAATTACAGCTACAACGAGATACACAACCGGCGTGTTGCGCTGGGGATCACCTGCGTCCAGTGCACCCCGGTCCAGCTGGAGATCCTGCGGAGGGCCGGGGCGATGCCGATCTCCTCCAGGCGCTGCGGGATGATCACTAAACGCGAGGCCGAGAGACTCTGTAAGTCCTTTCTTGGAGCTCATTCGCCTCCTAAACTTCCAGAAAATTTTGCCTTTGATGTGTCCCACGAGTGCGCCTGGGGGAGTCGTGGCAGCTTCATCCCGGCCAGATACAACAGCTCCAGGGCCAAGTGCATCAAGTGCTCCTATTGCAACATGTATTTTTCTCCAAATAAATTCATATTTCACTCGCATCGCACGCCGGAGTCTAAGTACACGCAGCCAGACGCAGCAAATTTTAATTCTTGGAGGCGGCATCTTAAACTGACAGATAAAGGCAGCCAGACTGATATATTACACGCTTGGGAAGATGTGAAGGCCATGTTCAACGGGGGAAGTCGTAAGAGGACGCTGCCAGGTAGTGGATCAGGGTCCAGCTCTCCATTAAAGTCACAAGGACCCAATCGTCCCCGAGACTCACCAGAGATACCTGCAAAGATCCTCAGCTGCGAGGACAACCGCGGCGGCATGACGAGCACACGCAGCTACCCGGTCATTCCGGTGCCCAGTAAAGGCTTTGGGATGCTGCAAAAGATCCCGCCGCCGCTCTTCCCACATCCTTACGGCTTCCCAGCTTTCGGCCTGTGCCAGAAGAAAGAAGACAGTATAATGGGAGAGCAAAGCAAGGCGGGCCTGCCGGGCGTCCTGTGGCCCGGCACCAAGGACAGCGCCTATCACTCCTTCCCCATGTTCTGGCCCGCTGCGGGAGCGCTGCCCATGCCTCCCTACCCCCAGACTCAGCACAAACCCACACCCACGGAGCTGCTGTGTCCTCCCAGGCAGACTGACATGGACATATCCGAGCATAGCGACCGGAGCACCAACACCTCCAAAGACAGCATGGTTGAAAACGACCGGTGCTCCAGCACTCAGTCCGCGCGTAACGAGGACGACAAGTCCGGGGATGAGGCGAGGCCGCTGGAGGGGATGACGCTGGCGCCCCGGAAAATCAGCTACGTCTCCGCCTTCAGACCCGTCATCAAAGACGCGGACTGTATCGCCAAGCTGTACGGCAACAGGGGCGCTTACAACGGGTGTCGCACCGGCTATTTATCGCCCGATTTTTTAAGTGAGAGCTCCAGCTACCGGTCCATGTCCCCCTGCGTGGACAGCGAGGGCGAGCCGGACGTGGATGTGGAGACAAACAAAACACCAGATGAGGAGGAGGACTCCCGGCCTCTGTCCTCGGTGTGTCCTCGGACTCCTCCTGGCTTGGCACACAGTGTTTCACCAAACGATTCAGACTCTAAGGGCATGCAGGACAGCGGCCTGGTTGACTCCCAGAAAATGAGCCTACATGTGGCCCAGTCCTCTGACAGAGAACTGCACAGCAAGCAGTTATCAGAGCCCCACATAGCCGCGTCCTTTAATGAAGTGAGTGACTTCTAGGCTAAGTGCGAAACACTGGCGAAATTACAAGCTGTAACATTTCACTGAAGTTTTCTGCAAGTGGGTTTGATTTCCTGGCCCTGTGTGTATTTGTAAGCAGATAAATCTTTGTGTCATTTTGGAGAAATTTGTCTTTTATGTTCAAACAGTGTAACAGCAGCAACAAACAGCATGATCACAACATTTAGAGAGAGAAAAAAAAAAAATCCTAAATCCTTTCTTTAAATAAAAATATACACACTTCAACTTAGAGTATATTTTTAATTACTAATTTTAGTTTTTATTTTAATTCGTTATTATTCTTATTTAACCGAACCTCTTGTAATATTAAGAGCTGAAAGAAATGGTGATTGTTTCTTCTTTAGGTTTACACAGCGGAGAGGGGTGAGCTGCAACAAAGGAGCAGTCCCTATCAGTTCAGACCTGCGAATTACCAGACTGGAGTACTCACAACAAATGGTTAGACTTTTTTTTTTCTGCTTTTGTTAAAACATTTAGCTGTTTAAAAAAAAAAAAAAAAAAAAAAAAAATCGAAAAGCGGGGAAATCACATCGATTTATTTTCTCTTAAGATGAGAGTGCGAGTAAAGAGGAGCCGTCTTCCACAGTGGAGGAGATCGAAACGAAATCTTTTAATGAACAAAGCAGCGAGGAGAGCCAGCGAGAGCCGGACGAAGGTGAGTCGCACTGAGGTCAGCGAAGAGGATGGCTCAGTGTTATGCGATCTATTTTAAGACATAGGGGGTCTACTTTTTTCAGATGGAGGAATATAATTCATTTTCTGTGTATTCAGGCGAGGACGCGCCAGCCAGAGCTGTGCCACCACAAAGAGACATAGAAAGTCTGGCAAAAGGTAAGACGGTGTTAAATAAAAGGATTAACTGATAAGAAGGCTTTTCAAATAACATCATCATTATTATTATTATTATACAATTACAGAAGGATTCCACTTACATTTCACCTATTTTAATTTCACAGAATAACACCAGATGTTTTTAAAAGGAAGGATAATAGGTCTGCAGGTTTAAACCTCGTCATATTGTAATTTTACATATAAAACAAATTTCAGCAACGACCCCTCACTCATCGCCATCTCCTTCCACTGTTAAGGCCTTGGGGCCAAACACTTGCAAACCAAACCCCTCAGTATTTCTGACATGGACACACCTTTAATTAAGAGTCACTTGCAAAACCTCACAATTTCTGATAAACTTTGAACTAAACGAGACATTTTTTTTCTTTTTCTGTTTTTGCCTTGAGGCAGATGCTGTGTCCCAAAAACACATAAGGGGAGATTTTTTTTTTTTTTTTTTTTTTTTTTTTTTACTGCAGGCCCAGGAAGACCTGCTCTGAATTTTCAGTGTAAATGCCAATGATGTCCTCATCACTGTCATTAAAAATAGAAAACCGTCCTAGAAGGAAGCTGATACAAAAGCCTTTTGTACCATTTCCTCCTCAAACCTCTATTTTTGTCTGCTTTTTAGAGGAACTACAGAAGCAGCTGTTAGAGCAAGTTGAGCTGAGGAAAAAGCTGGAACGTGAATTTCAAAACTTGAAAGGTAAGCTAAATTCTGCCACAGTGTGTTTTCCACTGATTTGGCTTTTTTTTTTTTTTATCACCGTAGCAGTGATTTTACAGACGGAGACTCAAAAGTCTTTCTGGTGCATGTTAACTGTTACCTCTTCTTCTGTCATGTTTGTGATTCTGGCCAAAATGTGATCCTTGTCATGTCATGACCAAATCCACCTCAACACTGGCATGCATGAGCTCTCTCTGCAGAGCAAAAATCTGTTAAAGGGCCCCATTCTTCCAAAAATGCTAAGTGGTTCAGGGACACTCTCCCCTGGGAAAATGTGTGTTCAGGACCCCTTTTAACACTGACTTGAGAGGATTATTATTTTAACCTTATATGTCCAAAAATACCCATGCATGCGTAGAAAATGGTTCTCTGTGAAGAAGAAAGTGGAAGAGCAGATATTCTGGGGCTTAGTTTAATTTACAGAAACGCCGATCAGGTGAATACAAACAACTTGTTTTAAATATATATGTGGACACACAGAAATGTAAAAATGTCAAAATCTTTAACACTGTTATTTAATAGGCGAGGGGAATCTCAGTTTTTTGAGACTGAAATACCAGAATTGATATCAAGCTGTTTTGAATGCCAACAAACATTTCCATCTGCAGTGCATTCAGAACATCTGGATTTGTAGCCATGTGATGCTACTTAAAACGCCAAACTGGTGCTGCACAGATGATGTTTCCTAATATGAAACGGAATGCGTGTCCAGAAGAAGCAATGCTGAGTGCATCATGTTATTCTCAGGATAAACCACCACTCACTCTCTGGTTGCTACAGTGTTTTTTATCTGACAGTAACTCCTGAACACCTTTTCTCCAAAATGCTTCAAAATTTCTCACTCTCTGCGATTCTTTTTGAGGATCCCATACAAAAATGGTGAATAGATACTGGTTTACTAAGAGCAGTTCTCAATGAAAAAAAAAAACCAAAATGAATAAATACAATATAGCTGTAAAGATTTCTAGTCGGTAAATTTTATTTATTTGTACCGAACCTCAGATTTCCAGACAGAGAGAAAGAACGTGCCATGTACAAAGTTATTTAAAAAGTCTTTATCAGAATGGTTAGGCCTATCCAGATCGGTTTTCATCAGTTTTGAGTCTAAATAAACATCATAGTCCTACAGTGCTGTGGGTGGATAATAGCAACTGGATACTGACAGTTTGACCAGCAAAACATCTCAAATTTGAACTGTTGAGTGCTGTTATTTAAAACTAAACGTATCTTGTCTCACCTATGTGCAACACCAGATACTGTGTGATAAAGTGAGAGGGATGACATAGAAATGAATTCAGAAAAATAAAGTCATTGCACATCATCTATAAATGCACACTAGCAAAAATGATTTAACACACAAGGCCCTTTAAGTTGTATTTTAGGGTTCTGGATATTATCGTCCCATCCCTTTCTAACAAATCTGTTTGTAAAATGGAAAGCTGTGAGGTGGACCTAACTCAATTCCACAAATACATTCTTTCTCTGTGCATTTATTTTTGCATTATTTGGGTCCAGCTATTGGGAGTTTAGTGGATACAAAGTATAATGTAGTGAAAGGGCAGCATGACTGGCTTATATGTAGCCTTGGCCCTGTTTTTTATTCCACTTGATGCTGGATCAAGTCTAACAAAGCAAGATTAAAATACTGACAAAAGTGATTACGTCAACCAAAATGTCCACACACGATTTCCTTATGTATTGATTTTTAAAAAAAGAGATAAAGTATCAGTTTTGTAATTCGCACTTTAAAGATAATTGAAACTCTTAATGCTCCATTCATTCTATTTTTCTGGAAAACAAAAAAAAAAAAAAAAAAAAAAACAAGTCTCATTAAGTAATTTACACTGGATCATTTATCAAAAATGCCAAATCCTAACCCCCACTATGAAGCATAAATGTATGTATTTCCACACCACAGCAGGACATAGTGTTGGCACAGTTGTGAGGCCTTGGAGTTAGTACATGTTGTCGGTGGCGGTTTGTTGCTTTAGCTTGTGAACAGCGCCCTGCAGAGGCGAGCGCGTCTGCGACCACTTCAGCGCATGGTGAAACCAGCGCTGTGAACCCTCATCCACTCACACTCATCTTATCCTTCCTTCATTTTGAAGGTTCATATTCATATTTACGACGAATGTCAAAGCTGCAGTCTCATGTACATTACAGTGTCAGTATTTTAGGGCGCTGGCGCTTGGTAAATTAACATGTTTTGTGTTTTTTAATAGAGGCGCACCTGCCGCGTCTGACTGAAATCTGTGCCTGCCATTTGTTCCCTCAGATAATTTTCAGGATCAAATGAAAAGGGAACTTTCCTACAGGGAGGAGATGGTTCAGCAGCTTCACATCGTCAGAGGTGAGACAAATAAAAGCAGAGGGAGCGGATACAGCTCATGGCTTCACTTTCCGCCGCGGATTTACAGATTTACTGTGGCGCATTTGCCGAGGTGATTGATGAGTCTGTGCTCGAAAATGGTCTGTGTATACAGGACGGATGGATTTGCCCGGGTTTGTCTGTGGGGAATCATTAAGTGTTTTAAATACGTGAAACAGCTTGTTGAATTCACTTGCGCTTAAGCGGGAAACCCTCCAAACTGGTTTTTTTACCACTATTTACTCAGTGTAAGTCTTGCGCAGACACTTTTCAGCATTAGCTGGACCTTAGCAAGTGTCAGATGGAAGAAAGGCCTTGGTGATATTATAGACCACAACTCTGCACCCAGAGGCTCACAGACAGACAATTAACTGCAATACATACAAACCAGAGACTGTACGAGGTCGATCCAAACTTGTGCCACGACATTATTTTTCTATAGCATGGCCGTGAGTCGTTATTGTGTGGTTGTGTTTAACAAACACACACTCATTGTTATATTGTGTATAAAGTATGTATTTGTGTCGCCTGGATAAGACCGATTCACACTCACACGCACGTACACGATTGATGGATTTGTCTCCTTCTTCTTAGAAGCTCACGACGCTTTGCACCATTTCTCCTGCAAGATGCTGACTCCTCGCCACTGCACCGGGTCCTGCTCCTTCAAATCTCCTCTGCTACCACCTTGAATCCAGGTCGCTCCACCTTTATATGACAGAGACACACAGGACGCATCCACAGCTTCTGTCAAACAGCAAACCATGGAAAACCTCCCGAGGAATCAAGGCGAAAGTAGACTAACTTGTAATTACTTGTAATATCTTAAAATGTGTATCTACGCCCTCAGCGTTCATGTCACCATCTTGCATACAGTGAAATTTGTTTTCCTGAAATGATAATTGATGATATTTATGATTTGTGGCAAAGTGCAATGACAATGTATGTATGTTGTGATAGTTATAGGTTGTTCTTTCGGTTTTCTGTTGTCACTACTAGCAGCTTTGATTAGCCGATTCATTGCTCCTTATCCTCACAGTATTGTGAATTAGCCTACTACTTTTGCTGTGTTCTTCTCTGCAGGCCATTAGCTTACTTTGGATGTTATGCACTTTAAACGAGTGATGGGAATTATAAATAATAATTAAAAAAAAGCCTGTGCATTGAAATCGGCCCTCAAAATAATTATTTATAGCGGTCAAACCATATGCCTATTTGTTTTTTTTAAAGACTTTACAAATGCAGAGGTTAGTAGGCTAAATTAGTTCATCCGCGACATATTCTATAAGAGTAGCTTATTTGTTCATGTAATATTTGTTTTCATCGCTAATGAATAAATCATTTTATTAAAAGAAATGTGGATTCTTGCCTCGAGCAGCTTCAACAGGCTGCAGTTGTTGCTCTCCAAACGATTTCTTCGCAAGATGACCTATACAGAGTTCTGTAGAAATTATTCCAGTAGTGAAATATGAGCCCATGTGTGCAGGAGTGCAGTTTCCACCTTTGTATGTTGGGCTGCTGAGGCTGTGGAGTACAGCAGCGAGAAGAAGATGATGTCTGCAGGTTTCAGCACTTTCCCAGGCTGCACAATAGAAAAGAAATAAATTCAACTGATGGCGATAGAACCAGCAAACGTTTGTCATTTGTCCTTGAATGGCCTTTTATATTCTGCCAGTTTGTTCGTCAACAGCTCAGATCCTGCACTCAAATCAAAGTGTGAGTGTAAAAATACACCATTACAAGTAAACGTCCTGTGTTTAAAATCCCACTCAAGTAAAGGTACCATCGGCCCTGTTTTAAGTATTTGAAGTAAAAAAAATACTTCTGTAGGCTAGTAAAATTATCCTTGACTGACATTTTATTAGGCTATACAATAGCCTGTATTACACTGAGAGATTGTTAATGTTGCATCAATGTGTAAACAGCATTGTACTGTTCGGACCGGTCTGAGCTCCCTCCAAAGGGTCGCAAGGTAAATCTGAGGGGTCTGAAGTTTTGATACACAAATCTGTTCTCAGTTTTTGGCCTTATCTTTGAAACATTTATCTATTTATTTTTTATGAAACATTGGAGGGTTTTATTACTAAGGCTAACGACTCACATCTGAAATGAGAAAAGGGCCCTTACTTCGTTTTTGTAATAGGTTAAAAGCCAGAAAGGTTGGCAGCCATTGGTTTAATCTTGGGGGAAATATTTGTGTTGTAGCTTAGCCATGTTAAATCTTATCTGAAAAGTCTGAATAAACGCCGTGAAGTTAAAACAACAGAAAATGGAAATGCTCAGTTAAAGTACAGGTAGGCTACCACGACTGTAGATACGTAGTGTTTCAGTAATGTTGCCTGCCTCGTTATCTTTCCACTTCTGCTAATCAAATAATCGAGTAGGCTAATAATCGTGCCTTATATAAAACTACTTTTGTCTTGATATATTTTTGTAAGAGCTGGGCAAAATCCATCAAACAAACTGAATGGGGTGTCAGTTGTGTGCAGGTTGTGTGCCTAGTAGGTATATTTAGCATCCAGTTGTTGCATAGCTGTGCATGTGTGTGGCGGCAGCGCCCCCTGCTGTCGACTGCCGAGAAGCGACAGACTATTTTGAATCGGCGTCGTCCCTTGGGGATGGCTTTTGCGCCTGCGCAGCCAGTAAAACAAGATGGCGGAGAGTGCGGAACTGAAGGTAAAGCGAATCCCTACATTAGCTTGACAAATAGACGTTTCACACAGCGAGATTTGAATTTCAAATGATAGCACCATTGTTACTTGACAGTAGAGACCCGAGGGTTGTTGTTATCAAGGCATATAATAACAAAACAGCAAAGCAGAGTAGGCCAGACAGACTGTTAGCTGGCTGGCTAGCTTGTTAGCATTAGCTTTGTTATTGTTGCCGACGCTGCGTTAGGCTGTCCCTGCTGAGCGGCTCACCTGCAGATAAGGCCACATATCTCTTTTAGGGACAGACTAAAGCCACAGTCATGTCAATGTTTTAAACCCAGCGGCACTGTAGTATTAAACACCTGACAGTATCAGTAGTTAATTGAGTGGACTGCAGTGTCTGTTGAAAAACGGGCTCTGTCTATTCCCTGGATGGCAAGCGCAGTGTAGCTTCCATCAACGTTAGCGGTATTTCTGACTACCTATGATATCAATCCTTGAAATATAGTCTGTGTCCAAAGGCCAGGTAGCTGTAATGTTGCCCATGTTGGTGGTAACTGTTCAAACACATGGTTTACAGTAAATATTGTGAAATAAAGTGTCTAAGTCAGATGACACAAGCATCATTCTGGCGCCGTTAGCTCGTTCATGCTGTCTCCTTTCACCTGCTACTATTGTATTGTTAGTAATTATTTGTTCATGAGCAGAAAACGTATAATATTTTCATTTTCGGTTTGATCAGCTCTCTTCCTAATTGAATCCTTGTACAGCTGACACTCCTCCTTTTCCACAGACTGTTATATGAACTGTGTCATTAAAGAGATCAAATATGAGTGTTGTACTGTTTAAAAATACATTTAACACACACTTATCAAAGAGTTCAACTCATCTATTAATGATATCTAAATGCACTACTTATGTATGATGGTATGCAGCCAGATTTTAAACGTCATCAGGATGTTCACTGTTAATCAAATATCTAATTAACAGATTGCCTTGGTTGATAGAGGAGTTTGCAAATTATATGTGCTGTGGTAGTTTGTAAGGCTTGTAGTGTTGTTGAATTCGGCCACATTACACTGGAGGATGTTTGTTATTTTGTTGAGAATTTAAACAACTGTGTTATTAGATCGTATATTGCTGTAAGATGTTTCTGTGATTTTAAGAGCCTCCTACAGCAACCACAAAAAGAAGATCCTCTTATAGTATAATGCAATCAAATATCCCAAATAACATTTATCTGACACTGAGTCAAGAAAAAGTCTTTTTTGTATTGAGGTTTGTTATTTTGTACAGATACTAATGTTGTGTCCACACCCTGTATTTTCACTTGCAGTATGTGGTGGGGTTTTATAAATTAAGGCTTTGAAAAACTAGATTGAGTGTAAGAAATGTGTGATCTCTGCTTTTAGCCAATGGGCTATTTCTGAGTGAGCGTGTTTGTTGAATATACTGTATGATGAAGTTCATAATGTTGGTCTTTTATTGGAACAGTACTGGGACAAAGGTCAAAGAAACTGTATTAATCTTCCTGCTCCAAGCATATGTCAAAAATGAAAATGTAATGGGTTATGACAATCTGTAAGATTGTGAAGGATTTTAATGATTTAAAAAAAAAAGGAATCAGACAAGCTTCAACAATAACGTCTTAAAGGATGAGAAATTAGAAAATAAATCTTTCTAAGAGTTTCTTAACATTAGAGTAAGAAAATGTGTTTTGCAGGGTGTAATACACCATTTTTCCCGCTCTTCATTTTTCACCAGCAAATGGTAATGAGCCTTCGAGTTTCGGAGCTCCAGGTGTTGTTGGGGTATGCAGGGCGGAATAAGCACGGACGCAAACATGAACTTTTGACCAAAGCTCTCCACCTACTCAAGGCTGGTTGCAGTCCTGCAGTGCAGATGAAGATCAAAGAGCTCTACAGACGGCGCTTCCCAACAAAAATGGTTTCGCCAGTGGACCTAGCTCTGCCCAGTGTTCATTCTGCCTCCAGCCTGCCCGCTGGCCTTGCCCAGCTGGGATTTGACAGCCACGGTTCCCCGTCGCCTCTGCTGCCTGTTTCTTTACTTGGGCCTAAGCATGAGCTGAGTCTGCCTCACCTCCCCTCTGGCCTGCACCCGGTACACCCTGATGTCAAGCTCCAGAGACTGCCATTCTATGATGTGCTGGATGAGCTCATTAAACCAACCAGCCTGGGTGAGTCCAGCACTTCTTGTTCAGCTCTAGTCTAGTAATAGTCTAGAATAATCTTCCTCCTCAGGTTTTGATGTTACAATACAATGGCCAATGGGGATCTAAATAAATCTAAACCCAAACTCGTGTGCTTACTGATAAAACATTGTGACCACAGATATCTGAACGATGACTTGTGAAAAGCCTGCTCAGTAAAAGTTCAATATGAGATGACACTAGTGACTAGTGATTTCTCTAGGTTTGCTCTCTGAATGTTGTTTCTGATTTTTTTTTTGTAGCCTCAGACAACAGTCAACGGTTCCAGGAGGCATGTTTTGCCTTTGCATTAACACCACAGCAAGTTCAACAGATCAGCAGCTCCATGTAAGTGAGAAAGTTCTCTGGCACAAACTGTCTTCAGCTGACAAAGGAGACGAGAGGGATGAAGAAATAATACAGTGAAAACATTGTAACTACCAAACCCTGTTATAGTTTACTGTTTACATGATTTAGAAAGCAGGTGTTATCTGACACAGTAAGTAAATTATTAGATGTCGTGTTTAGCCAGTCTAATCTGACTTCTCTTTTTATTCTTCAGGGACATATCGGGGAACAAATGTGACTTTACTGTTCAAGTCCAGTTAAGGTATGTTTAACGAACACACTTTTCTCCTGAGCATAGAAACTTTCTATTTTAATCAAGATGTATATTTGCTGTTGAGTGAATAGTGGGTCTGTTTTTAGCCCTTCTCAGTTTTGAAACACCCAGAAATAGCCATTTCACTCATAGTTCTTTTTATTTCATTGTTTCTTTAGTCTTAAAACTTATCTGTACATTGTAGAAACGTTGCTGTGGTCTAGTCGGGTTTTCACATTAAGACTTATGAAGTTGAAACCTTAACCTAAGTTTTATCTTTAACATAAGTCATTCATTATCTTACACTTACTGGTGATGATAGATGACAAAGCTAGGAATCAGGACAATTTACCAGTCCTCAGCTTAGAACTGGTTCTGAGCTGTGAGCTGAGGGGTACAGGGGACTCTTGTCTCCTGGATGCACATGCTCCAAGTTTTAATTCAAAGTTTAATTCACATTTACCTTGAGTCATTTTGAAAAATAAACAAAACAAAAACACAAAAGTTTTTGAATGTGCACCCATTTATCAAACTGGACAATAAAGTCAAAATACAGTGTTATTCAAAGCAGTGCTGGGATTTTCACAATATGCTTAAACATCTGTGGTTCAATTCCAGGAGTATAGTTTCTTATAGTTTACAGGCAAGTATAACTAGATACAGGTAAAATCTTATATTGAATAAGACACACTTTGTTGGCATTATTTTTACTCAGTGAAGAAAACCTAATGTCGTGAAACAATGACGATTTTCTAAGTTGCAGTGTTAAATATTCACTGTTTGGATGAATGCCATCCATTAAGAAGTGCTCTCCTATATCATAGATGGAGATGGCTGTACTTGACACAACTGAAATGGTAAAATAAGCAAGCAAGCTAACCTTTTTGTGAAAGTGGCAACAGAAACAAATTACTTTTGACATTAGTCCCTCAAAATTTGAACTTATCACCTGATGTAATCTATTTTCTTCATTTTCAGATTTTGTTTATCAGAGACAAGCTGTCCCCAGGAGGATCATTTCCCCCCTAATCTGTGTGTGAAGGTGAACGGCAAACCCTGTAATCTCCCAGTGAGTCCAGACAGTCTGTCGTTAATCTATCTTGTCATATTTTGAGTGTGTCACGGCACCAGTTACTGACAATCAAAGTCACTGATGTTTGATTGTTTGTCTGCAGGGATATCTTCCTCCTACCAAAAATGGAGTTGAACCAAAAAGGCCCAGTCGTCCGATTAACATAACCTCACTTGTCCGACTGTCCACCACAGTCCCCAACACAATTGTGGTGTCATGGACTTCAGAAATTGGGAGGGTAAGAATATCAAAAGTTTTATGAGATATTTGCAATAGCATGAAAGAAGGCTATTGGTAACCTCAGCGTGACCTTTTTGCTCACTGTTTTTGTCTCTGTTGTCAGAGTTTTTCCATGGCTGTTTATTTGGTAAGACAGCAGTCATCTGCAGTGTTGTTGCAAAGACTACGGGCCAAAGGAATAAGGAACCCTGACCACTCAAGAGCCCTGAGTAAGTCACTACTTGATTTTGTAGTCTAAACATGGGATTTCCTTTGCCACTGCATCTGAGAGGGAGTAGTACGAAGTGGGAAAAAGTGGCACGTGAATAAATAATATAATAAATAATGATAAATTAACTTATTTCATATAATAACTCTTTTACATTTTTGTGGCCTGTTTTATCAAAGCAAATTGGAAGTACCAGGAATTAAACTTAGAACCTAAAAAGGGAACTAAGTTCTGCAAAGGTCTGCAGTTACTCAAATACTCCAGGAAGACTCCTTTAGAAAAGGGCCATTTTTGTTTCACTACATATTCTTTACAGACATTTGGAACTCGTATTTTCCTCTGTGATATTTTTGTCCTGTTCATTGTATGTGGAGCTCTGCAGTAAATCTGAGTGTAAAGTTTCTATTTACATCAGTTGTATCCTGTGTGTATCAATCAAGGATTAGTTTTCGCATAGTTTGAGTTATATTAAATAAATCAACATATTGCAGACTTTTTTTTATTGACCAGTCTTTATTCCTGTATTTAGTATTTTTGTTTTGGTTTTCTTTATCACAGTCAAAGAGAAACTGACCGCTGATCCAGAGAGTGAGATCGCCACCACCAGTCTACGAGTCTCTCTCCTTTGTCCTGTAAGTATTACTCTCATTATACCGCTTGATTAAAAAAAAAGCCTGTGTTATTGTAGATAGTAGCCAAGAACTGTATATTATTGTGTAGAGAGACAGAACAAAAAATGAAGAAGAGGTTGGGAGACTGTGCTGTTACTTTGTCCTGTAGTAGATTTTCAGTGGTAATTTATGCACAATGAGAACTGACATGTATCTTGTGTGTCCTTGTGTTTTGTTTTAAAGCTTGGGAAGATGAGGCTTACAATCCCTTGCAGAGCAATGACATGCTCACACCTTCAGTGCTTTGATGCTACACTTTATATCCAAATGAATGAGAAGAAGCCGACCTGGGTTTGTCCAGTCTGTGACAAGAAGGCACCATATGAGCACCTCATTATCGATGGGTGAGCACATAACTGCTTCGTCTACTTTATGATTCCACTTTAATGTTTAAACCTGTAATTAGTGTATCGTTTATTGTATCCATCTATGTGATGGGGTGCAGTCAGAGACGTTCTCCATTCTCTTTTTAGAAATATTTATTGGGCTTGTGAGATCGTGCCTAATGTTAGAACGACACTCAGTTTCACTGAGCCCTCTGTGCTGGCACAGCATGGGTACTGCTTGAAAAAGTTGAACCTCATTCAAATTCTGAGGCAGTGCAATTTGATATCACACATTCCCGGTTGATTACATTTTAAGAAGATAATTCTACAGTTAGCCTGGCAATTGTAGGGACAGAAAATCAAATAATTGCTGCTGTAGAAACTGGCTACAGATGTAGACTCCTTCTTCATTTCAATCAGTTTGATAAGCATTCAATCCACTGCCAAATTGTATTGAAATGTCATGATGTTTTCACAGGTTGTTCATGGAAATCTTGAATAGCTGTTCTGACTGTGATGAAATCCAGTTCAAAGAAGATGGAAGCTGGTCGCCCATGAGATCAAAGAAAGAGGTGCAGGAGGTGTCTGCTGCATACAATGGTGTAGACAGTGGTATGTGGCACGCAGGTTTCACAGTCTTTATGTGAGCTCTTGATTGTGATCAGTGGGCAGAGAGTAACATAACTGTTTGTTTTTAGATTCGTCTCGGACAGACACGCATGAACAGAAACGGGGATCATCAAATGACAACAGCAAGAAGGTTGATGTGATTGACCTGACACAGGATAGCTCCTCAGAAGATGAACTAGATGATGAGCCCCCTCCTAAAAGGGCCTGTCCCTCACTGTCACCTGTCTCGCCACCTCCAAATAAGGGGTGAGTCACCAAACCACAAACAGGAAGTACAGCTACGTAATCTTTTACAGAGTAAGATTGTCACCCTGTTAAATTGTCATTACCCCATAGATTTGGGGGTTGAATACATTTCCATATGAGCAAGAGAAAACAAGCGAGCAAGAGCAAGAGAGTGTAGAGTTTAGCTCGCCTCTCTCTCTCTCTCTCTCTCTCTCTCTCTCTCTCTCTCTCTCTCTCTCTCTCTCTCTCTCTCTCTCTCTCTCTCTCTCTCTCTCTCTCTCTCTCTCTCTCTCTCTCTCTCTCTCTCTCTCTCTCTCTCTCTCTCTCTCTCTCTCTCTCTCTCTCTCTCTCTCTCTCTCTCTCTGTCCGTTCACATCTCTGTTAGAACCCCAAGTTCTATTTACGACTACGAAAAGCAAGTAGGCGTGCATTTCCATGCAAAGTAGGGAAGGTCAAATTAAATGTATATTAATTTAGTACTAGCCTGCTATTAGCAATAATAATAAGTTAATACATTAATGGGAAAACAAACCAAATATCATCTTGACATTGAGGTATAAGCTGCACAACCCTAACAGAAAGTGAGATTAACTGTTTCATGTTATTACTTTTGTCTCTAACCTGATGTGTGTTGTTTCCTCTCAGTGTACTGAACCTGCACAGCCAGGCCTCCCCTGTGACCAGAGCTCCCAGCATGCCCGCTATGGAGACCAGCTACATTCCTCCTCCTCCACCTCTTATCCAGGATTACCGCCACTATTATCACACAGCTAGTGACCTGCCAGGTAGACCTGTCACCTGCCTTAAAACATCAGTCCGTTTTAATACAATAACACATGGTCATGTGGTCATGGTCATGGTCAGGGTTATGTTGAAAAGTTATTGATCACTGCAACTACACTGTAAGAAACAAGGGACAAAAATCCACAGTACTCATCTGTGCAAAAATACATTAGTAATATGAAGCTTCAGTGGTCTGAGTTTGCCGAATCACACTTCACAGCCTGTATGGAAGAGGAGGAAATGATCATGATAATCATTCCGTCAGTGTACATAAAACATGCAAGTTTTGTATTAAGACAGATTTGATACACAAATCCATCTTTGAAATATCATTAATGTATATCCTGAATGAAGTAAATGGACTGAGTCTTCTTCTTTCTCTTCCAGATTTAAATTTCTTCTCCTTCCTCCAAGGCGACAATCAGGTACAGTCTCTCAGACACCTGGGGTGGTATTCACAAAAATTCCCAACAAATGGTCTCCTCTCAAGAGCTATTCACAGAGCTTCTTAGAGCAGGTTTACAATTGTTATTTATAGATACAGTAGATTTCATTAATAAATAATTTATGAATTGTGTCACAGGTTTTATGAGTGAACTTGTCAAGCAGATTGTGTCTGGCATCACACACCATCTGTAATATTGATACTGTGATATATTATTTTCCAACAAATCAAACCATCATTTCTGGGTGAAATCTACATGTAGCACCAATGTAATTCATGCATTTATTTCTGTAGGTGATTAATGTTTAATTGCCATTGGTATTTAAGGTGCATTTAATGAAGCGTCCAAAAAAGTGTGGTCTAGGGGCGTGCAATTGTGGCTCATCTGGCAAGGCACATACCATATATCAAAGGCTTAGTCCTTGCTGCTGGGGCCCTGGTTCAACTACAGTCCAGGCCCTCTGCTGAATATCACTCGCCCTCTCTCCCCCCTTTCCTGTCTCTTTCCACTAACTGTCAAATAAAAAAAAGTGTGGTCTGAAGAACGCTTATGATTTAATGAATAATTCTGACAGATTGCTAAAATACTCTGTCACTCAGGAGCTACTTCTAGCCTTATAATGTTTTGTGAATACAACCCCTGAAATAGAAGGCAGTGTCAGTGGGCAGCATCATACTACAGTAGAAGCTTGGTTGTTGAGTAACTATCACTCATCTCTGTTCCATTAGCATTACAACATGGTGATGGCTGCTGCAGCAGCTGCATCGGCGTCCGCCTCAGAGGACCATGACGTGCTCCTCAACCGTTTCCTGCCCTACAGCTCCCCTCAGATGTTACGGGAGCAGCCGGGAACCCCTGGGAGCAGCACGCTGGCAGCCACCAACGGAGGGAGCAACAGTGGCAGCACCAGTAGTTTGGTGTCTTCCAGCAGTCTGCGGGACCGCGACAAAGACAGAGAGAGAGACAGGGACAGGGACAGCCACACCATCTCAGGATTGTCACGGTCCTCGGTGGAAGCTGCGGCAGCGGCGGCAGCCATTTATGGCTCCATATCTGACGTTATCTCTCTTGACTAGATCCACACAGAACTGACGGACAAGGGAGACCTCGAGAACAGGAGTTCTTTGTAAATAAGGAAGAGGAAGACGAAAGAATACAGTCCTATGTACAGAGAGGAAAATCTATTTTCAATTTTACTTATCATATGTATATAAACTTAGGACGCTTCTTGTCCAGTGAGTTACTTCAGTTGATATTTTTCTGTGAATACTGAAGACTTTTTCACACCTCTTCATGTGGTCCTTTGATTATATTGTACCTTTTGTACCTGGTTTTTACAGTTTTGTTTCAATATTCCATGTCAATGGCATTATTTCAGTATGTTACGTGCACAAAACCCAATGAGTTGACACCTTATGGAACATGATATTTAGAATATAAAGAAAATGGGCATTGTCATAAATGTACAAAAGGCAAGTCAAAGCAAAACAGGAAAATGTTTAACACTTTCTTTATTTTCTAAATGGCATCATTTCTGTCAAAAATGATTTGACAGCAGAAAATCTGGCCATTTTGCCATCACTGTAGATTTTTCTGTAAGACATTCATGCTGTGGTCATATTATTTTAAGAAATTATTTATGATGTAAGTTATGTTGGATGTACGCTGTTTTTTAAAAAAGCATTCCCTATGCCTCTAGGAACTGTTGCCACTAGAATTGCTGAAGCAAACGCTACATCCCTTTGTTGTCATAACTCTGCTCTCTTTTCCTCCTCCTTCCAGTCAAATCAAAGATGAACATTTTAGGTACAGTCATAGATTTCAGACTGTACCGAAAATACATAAAAACTGGGAGTAAGTCAGTATTGTAAGACCAGGCTTATTCATTGTGAATGAATGGCACTAGTCCAGCAAGCAGGCTTCTACTTGTCATTTGACCCAATTGGACCTTCATACACAACAAAGATTTGCAATATATATTTTTTTAAATAACAGCTGTTTTATTTTGCAAATTACACTTAAAAATATACACAGAAAACTACAGTGAAGTGGCCAGTTGACATCAACAAATTTCTGCTCCACTTTGAAGACAAGGCTAGTTTCTGGTCCACTTGAAGTATTTATTTAATTGAAAGACTTAAAAGTGTTAAGTGAGTGCAAGTGGTTTAATGACATTTCATGTTATCTCCATGTTGATATGACTTTAGCACTTGCATTTTTACATAAAGGTTGTGTGGAGCAGTGAAGCGTTCACAGTTGCAGTAAAACACGTCAAGAGTAGTTTTCAGCTTTGCATGTCTCTGCGAATTATCTGAAAGCTCACCTGTTTGAGTGCTATGCTGGTCCTTAGTGAGTCCACAGGGGGCATAGCCTTTTTTTGTTGTTTGGTGTATTTACGAAAGCCTTTAAGATAACTGTGATAGCTTAGTCTTTGAGTGTATCACAACATGCATTTTGGCCCAGAAGTTAAAACCATTGAAGTTATTATAGACACCTCCCCTCCCTTTATTTTTCTTGACTTGTGCTTACAATTAGGATTATTTATTATCATATATATTTCCAGCATTTGTTTGATTCGTGGATATGCATTGCTGTCATTGTATGTGATATTTCTTTTGTAATTATATAATTAATGCTATTTAAAGATGTCATTGTTGCTTGACATGCATTGTAACATTTTTTTGTTTCTCTGTCTGTTTTACTATCAGATGATGTCAATAACTCAATAGAGGCTTTGATCATTTTGAACCGCTACAAGGTCTACTGTGCTGTTTGATATTTGTAAGAATTAAACAGATATTAAGAAAGTGCATCTTTGTAGTTGGTTTTAGGGAAGTTCTGATTCTGCTGCATGTGTTATTCTGTTGCAGTATGCCAGATTTCTTTTTAATTCAGTTTGTTGTTTGATAAAAATGCTAAACTTTATCACACCTATTAAACATTTAAATTCGGCTCATATTTACATATTTATCAGAATCAGTATCATGGAGGAAGAAAAGTTGAATTGGTGCATCCTTGTTTTAAACAAACAAAGCATTTTAAACAGCTCAAAACTTTGACTCTGATCTCAGTCTGATCCAGCTGCTGGCCACATGTGTGCACACGATTCTGATGTGGTTTCTCAGCAGGTGTTGGATTCAGTCTTGAGATTGTGTGATTGTGTGTCCTTAACTGAAGTGTAGACAGGGACTTTGATGGCATCTGGTAAGTGTCCCAACTCAGTGACTTCAGAAAATGTTTATTGTATTTCAGCTTAACTCCGATTAGATTAACACAGAAACATATGTAGATCTGTCAATGCAGTATTTTCAATGCAGTTGAATTGTATTAATTTGACTTATAAAATACTGCACTTTGAGTGGGCTGGCCATAGGGACCCTAGAGCAAACTTGTGGTCAGCTTATACTCACCTGTGTAGGAGGTGATTACCTGACATGTTCCTGCTGTGTTGCTTCTGCTCTGGCAGCCTATAAATAGTCTTGGAAGAGCTGGCTGTCAGATTAGAGAGTGGAGGGCAACAGTTTGAACTGCGCACAAGTTTAATAATTGAAAAGTCAGCAAGAGTATATTATTTAATAAAATCCAGTTTGAGTTATTGAAAATACTATACATCTGTGCGTGGGGGGGTGCTCCTGCTGCTGCTCTGCATGTGAACACACATGAATGGAAAAGCAAAGAGTGCACTTTATTAAAAGCCTCTTCCAAATTATTTTTGTTATTTCATTTTAAAATTAAATTAAGAAAAAGAATTATGGACATAATAATAAAATATTGCAGAATCATTAATTGGCAAATTTAATAATCTTTTTATCTGACTTTGCTGTCGGTTTATTGATCCTTCAAATGGAAATTTTATTTCAGTTCATAGTGAATGTATTAGTTTATTATTGCAGGATAATTAAATGCTATAAAAACTGATAATTTTCCAGTGGCACCCTCCTGGGTCCATAGCAAACTGCCTGAGATCTTATCTGCAGCACACATAAGCAGGAAAGGGACAGTTTTAAGTAATTGTGTCGCTGGTGTTTCAGTTCCATTTAGGATGCACAATATTTGAGCGCATTGGCACAGCCATTATTAGTGTTATTAGTTACACATATTTTTACATGTATCATGTAATAATGTGAAAGGTGTGTACAGACTGATGTATCTTTGGAGGAAACTATTGTCTTTTGCCATTCTGTAAAACACTGTGCTGGATTCGCAGATTAGGTCTGATGATTGCTCTGCATGCCAAGGAGTTTAAAGCTTTTTTTTTTTTTTACAGTAGTTCCATGAAGGGGTGCAGTTCTCTCTGTTTACATTGCACAGTGCTGATCAAATGTTAGACTGACTTTATGAATAATTCATAAAGTCATCATGTTGCAACTCATTTATTTCCAAAAAGAACAGGCTACAGTTTTACAAGCAAAGAGGATTATGTCCATATTGTCTGAATATCTTGATATGTATATTTATTTGAATAAAAAAACAATAATTGAGTAAATACATAAATAACTCTCAATATTGATATTTTTTGGTTTTTTGGAAATTAAATGAAAGTAACAAAGCATTTCTGCAATACATGGGGTTTTTGAAAGACCATTTATGTATTTAAATCAGGTAGCCTCATTGAGATCATCTTTATCTTTTTCAAGAGAGACCTGTGTACAAGAACAAACATTATAATACAGTTTAAGTAAAATTCACACACTTGTTACATTAGTTTCACATTTTTAAAAAAAATCTTCAAGTGAAATAAGAGAAAGTCATTCCATTTCTAAGGCCCATAACAGCCAAACTGGAACCAGTTCTTCCACCCTCAGTTTGAATGTGTGGTAGCTTACAGGTCGTGCTAGAATATCCTGAGACCTGACACTTGTTGACCACAGACCAGAGGCAATGAGGCACCTTTTGCAGGGAGACTTGTTACAGCCCCCTTCCATAGACGTGTGAGGAGGTAGAAATTGCAGAAAAAAATTAAATGAAAATATAAGAGGACCCCAATTGACACACTTGTGTCCAAACTAGTGCTAGTGTTTCATTACTTATTGTTCAGCTATAAATTACGTCTGTAAAACAGACCGCTGATTAAAAACTCCACCAGAAGCTTTGAACACACTGTGTTCAGTAGAAACATAAAAGGAAGTTAATTTATCTTATTTTCATGCCTCACGCATGGATATTATAATACGTTACATGTATTATAATAGATTCACGGTCTGACGTCATTCGGTTTCACGAGGTGCATCTTTGGTCGCGGCATTAATGCGTCACGGCGTTGGTCATGACGTTTTTAGAGAGCGGCGCCGTTTCAGACTGGAATGGGAGCTGGCAATTTTTCCCATATTTTGATAGTTTAATCCGTGAATGGCGCCGAAACAGGACCCGAAGCCCAAATTTCAAGAAGGTAACGAGCTGTCTGCTTTCTCTTCTGAGAGATCTGTGGTGTCAGCCAGCGCCGCGGCCGTTGGAAATGTTAGCTAGCTGTTGATCGCTATAGACGCTGGCGCCGTCGAGCAGCTAGCGCTGTTAGCTTTCATTGTTGTTGCAACGAACACACAGAACACGTCTTCATCGACTTTAGTCGCCACTTTTAGTTCCGTATTGAGTATTTTCCTTTACAACACAGTGCAGCGGTAGCAGTAGCCCAGTCAATTGTCTGAATTTCAGCGACGTTGTTAGCAGCTAGCTAAGGGCAGGAGCTTCATTCATGCAGTGTCCGGTCCCCACTGACTCACCGCCGCCTCTGTGCTCTTTGTCAGCTTGTGAATAACCGGTGCTCTCTCTTCAATGCACCGCTTTCTGCAGCTCGCCCTAAGATATGCCGGGTGCACTGTGCACTGATCGTACTTCAGTGGTCTTTATGTGGCCAATCAACCTTCCTCAAGGGAAAAAAGTCAAATAAGGACTCATTATTTCAGTAACTAATTCAGATACATGTCATATATTTACTCTTAATCATTTTGGTCATTAAATGTATAAAATAGAATAGCACCTTTCATGTTATTAGAGCCAAAGAACATGGTGCACAGCATCTCAGACTCAGATTTAATACTTTAATATAAATTATAAAAATAATCATGGCTGTCTCAATCGAGACTTAACTCAGTAAATGAACTGAATACAATCTAACGAAATCATCAAAGTGTATTCATTACTGATTACTAATTGAGTAAAGTGTTAAATAACCCTTTATACATCACCTACCTACCTATTAAACTGTGACTCTAGTCTGATTACATTCATTGAGTGTGATCTCCATATGTGTGACAAAGTCATAAATCTTGATGATGAGATCAGTGTGAGTTGCTGATTTTCAAGAACTAAAATTTAAGGTGTACTAACTATTTCCGTTTTGTCTGCCCTAAGCCTAGTCATGAACTCTCAGCGTGTGTGTGTGCAAGTAGTTTAGTTGGCTTCACAATTTCATTTTTTTGTACTTGGACTGCAATCATGCTGATTTTATTGACCACCACTCTGTTCAGGTGAAAGAGTGCTGTGTTTTCATGGGCCATTGCTCTACGAAGCTAAGGTAGGCTGCCAGAGTTAACCTGTCTCTGATCTTGTGATCCTCTTCTATGTCTCTATCATTTTTTGACAGTGAATCCTGTCTCTCTTTGCAGTGTGTTAAAATAAACATCAAGGACAAACAAATCAAATATTTTATTCATTACAGCGGGTGGAACAAGAAGTAAGTTCTTTGTTCTAATGAATCAAGACTGAAAGATTTATACAGGAAAGATTTCACAAGTGCTTGATTTCTTTCTTGGTGTTTTCTCTTTCAGCTGGGACGAATGGGTTCCTGAAAGCAGAGTGCTTAAGTATGTGGACAGTAATCTGCAGAAACAGAAAGAGCTTCAGAGGGCAAATCAGTAAGTCCATTCTCTCTTTTTTAATCTTAGTTTTTACTAACTTAACTATACTCGATAAGGAGCTCATTATAAGGTCCATAGAAAGAACCAGTTCAGACAAAATACATTAATCATCACATTTTAGTAGAACAATGAATAATATTTCAATATTCAGGAAAGACAACCTAATGTTTTACAACACACGTGCAAAACACAGAACAGTGCAGGTTGTCCTGATGCATCACTGACAGCACAACCGAAGCAAAGAAAATACAGATGAGGTTCACAAAAATACGTAACTTAATAATCAACTGCAGTCTGTGTCCTGAAATCTCCTGGAATCAGATGAACTGACCTTAATATGAATTATGTATTCTTACATAATCCAATTTTTTATTTTCTTAATTTAGAGACCATTATGTAGAAGGAAGAATGAGGGGTGCTGCACCGAATAAGAAGATACCTGCTGCATCGCAGAAAAATGATGTGTGAGTGCAAGTCTTTTTCCTGACACCTGCTGTGATGTCGGCTGCTAAACTGTTTTAGAGGTGTTATACATGTCAATGTTTATTTTTTTTAAACACCTGTCATTCTTTTCTCCTCCTCTGTAGGAAAACCAAAAAGAACAAACAGAAGAGTAAGTAATCCTCCGAAATATCATTCAGCATTTGCACAAATGTGTTTCCATCTTCTTAACAGTAAAAGCTCTAAATGATCAAGAATATACAGTCTTTGCTAGAGTCATAGCAGATGTTACAATAATGTCACAGTAGTAGTTTTATCATAAGAGCTGAGCGTGTTTCTGTCTGTGCAGCTCCTGGAGCAGGAGAAGGGACAAGTTCAGGAGGAGACCCAACCCATCCTCCACGAAAGAAGAGGGCACGTGTTGACCCAACAGTTGAGAGTGTAAGTTCATGAATCTATGAAGTTGCTTTTATTAATTATTTTTCTGGTTGGTGGGTTCTTTAATTTGCCGCTTAATGTGAAATAACATTGAGCTGCACTGAAAGTACCTGAGTAAGAAGTTTAATTGCAGCTGTGTGGTGGAAAATGTCAGACTCATGAAAGGTTTCTAAGGTAAAACGTTTCCTCTAATGGTTTATTTCTTAAATCTCATCCTCCCTGCTCAGGAGGAAACCTTTATAAATCGAGTGGAGGTGAAAGTAAAAATCCCTGAGGAGTTGAAACCATGGCTTGTGGATGACTGGGACCTGATTACACGGCAAAAACAGGTTCGTAACCAGAAGGGCTGAACGATTTATCGAAATATTATCAAAATCGCAGGAGCTGAAATTTTTTGATAAGAGGTAAAATGTGTCACAACATACTATTATAAATGAAGTAATCATATTCTCCAGATGTAAATAAACATGCTTGTTTGGTGCAAGCCCCGACAAAAATGACATCGTCATTTTTATGTTTTTTATGCCTCCGTGCTGACAATAGCCAGGGCCGGAGGCATTATGTTTTCGGGTTGTCCATATGTACATCTCCCATTCTTTTGAATGCAATATCTCAGTAATGCCTTGAAGAAACTTCTTCAGATTTAGCGCAAACATTAACTTGTACGCATTGATGAGCTGATTAGAATTTGGTCCTCAAAGGTCAGAGGTCAAGGTCACTGTGACCTCACAAAACACGGTTTCGGCCTCTGAATGTGATATGTCAAGACCACCTTCAGGGATTTTTTTTTTAGATTTGGCACAAACGTTTATTTGGAATCAAGGATGAATTGATTAGAATTTGGTGGTCAAAGGTCACTGTGACCTCACAAAACATGGTTTTAGCCATAGCTCACAAATTCATTCACTAATTATGATACAATTTAACACAACATTTAACATGTCCATAAGGATAAAATGAAGTGATAACATTTTATAACCGAATGGTCAAAGGTCTGCTGTAATTTAGGAAGTGGAGATTGTGGTCATATTTCCTGCAACTTGGTTGGTTGGCGGAGGCGCACAACAGTAAAGCGATAACTAGTTTCTGTGAAAATTAAATCCATCTAAACTCATGACTCATATTGCAATAACAATATCTGCCGAAATAGTGGCCATCAACCAGAGACATTAAAATTTAAGTTAAACCATTTTCACAGGATTTTGTTCATTAGTATTGTCATATCATGTGTTTTGTCTTCAGCTTTTCCACCTACCTGCCAAAAAGAACGTGGATGCAGTCCTTGAAGATTATGCAAACTACAAGAAATCAAGAGGAAACTCTGACAGCAAGTAAAAATACACATTCTTACTTGTCATCACGTTCACACGGGCATCCAAAACATGACTTGCTCTTTTATCTGTTTCAGAGCACTGTGTCATCGAGATATAACTATTTTTTTTCTTCACTGCTCAGGGAGTTTGCTGTGAATGAGGTGGTTGCTGGTATCCGTGAATATTTCAACGTCATGCTGGGAACACAACTTCTCTACAAATTTGAGAGGCCGCAGTACGCAGACATCCTGGCCAACCACCCAGATACATCGATGTCTCAGATCTACGGCGCTCCTCATCTACTCAGACTTTTCGGTACAAACACTTACGCAACACCACACTGTTGCATTATTTATTATAGAGAATTTAATTTAACTGGCTAGGAACAGTAATGCCAGTACAAGTTGAAAAACAAATTAGATTCTTAGATTCATAGATTATTTTCTATAATGTAGAATTCTTAGATAATAATTTGTTTATATAAAAAATATATTGGCTGATATATAGTTGTCTGATCTTTAATTTCTAAAAATATCAATATTGGTATCGGCCTCAAAAATCAGTCAGGCAATCAGTCATCTCCTCATCCACAAATAAGATGAAATGTGCTTGTGTCTAAGCTTTTAAAAACATTTACTTAACACTGAACTGTAGCGTTTGTGTTGTTAATATAAAATATCAGATCTACAAACGGACTTGTGTATCTTTAGACACAGGGTACACACTGTATCTGTCTTTTAATCTCATGTTCTTGAGTTCTGACTTTAACATCCTTAAAAAAAGAATCTGCTAATGTTTGGAAAATCATTTCTGGCTTAAAACAGAAAGTCTGTGAACTGGTGTGCAATTCAGCTCATGGTTTAAAAATGAAGACAGAATCACTGGTTGTGCTGTATGTAGAAATCTGTCTTTGTTTGATTTTGAAAGTGAGAATCGGAGCCATGCTGGCGTACACTCCGCTGGATGAGAAGAGCCTTGCACTGCTGCTCAGTTACCTGCAAGACTTCCTCAAGTGAGTATTCAAGACCTGACAAAGCTGTTTGTAAAATTTGTATTGATTCCTCTGCAACAGAAATGAGTAAAACGATGCTCTGTTCCAGGTATCTTGTAAAGAACTCTGCATCGTTGTTCAATGCCAGTGACTATGAAGTTGCCCCTCCAGAGTACCACCGCAAGGCAGTTTAAGGTTTTTTATTTTAGGAGCCTTTGTTTGTTGAAGTTTGGAGGCGACGTTTTTACCTGTCGAAAGGATGGGATTTCACAAAAAAGCCTTTGGAGAACGGATTGTGCGAGATCTGATGCTTTTTATTAAGGAAGAACCAGAGCAAGATGTCACACTAATCCCTGGACAAATGTAATTTTCTTTCATGTGGAAAGCTGCTGAGTATGCTCTTCCTGTATTGGTATGTTTTTCAGTACCACCTTTTAGTTTCTATGATACTTGTTTTGTCCGGTATTTTGCAAGATCTCTTGAAAAGGAATTTCATCATGATTTTTTTTGTTTTTCTTTTTGTTTCCTGTTTTGGTTCAGATGCTGGCTAAATTTGTCTTGTAGGCTGTCATCATTTTCTAATAAAAGACTTTCATTCTATAGTTTTTGGTTTGTCTTTGTTTTGAAGCCAATTTCAAGATAGTTAGGTCAAGTGCTCAAATGTTAAAATGCAGCAATATTTCAATAAACACTCGTTAAATATTTACAGCCCAATTAAAATATGAATATGATTGAATGAACATTAAGAATTTATTTAATCTTAAAATGTCAAGATGCAAACTATAATGAAAGCCAATTAAATGGATGGATGTGTACAAATAGTTGAATAAAAGTAAATATGTCATTAGAATGTCAAATGAACATTGATATGATCATTCATTTATTGATTTATTTTGCATTTCTGATCTTTTCCATGAATTAAGAAATAAGTAGTGCATTTGTTAAATAAAAGCATTTTAACTCACCCTATTTGGTTTTTTATAATCTGTACATAAATGTGTAATAAATGGTTTATAACAAACTGTAATATAATCATAAGCAGATATACACTGGGTCCCAAATATCTGAGACCACTCTCTCAAAGTGGTCTCAGATTTTGTTAATGTATTTGTTAATAAGTGTAAAACCTCCTGTGGACACACATAGGTGAAGACTGCTGTATGAACATAATGAATGACAAAATAGTAGGACACATTTGCAATAATATAAAAAATAAATAATAAAAGTATTCTTATATATGTGACTTTGATTAAGTGTGTTGCAGTGTGTTCTGCAGAGGAAAACAACCCTGTTTCTTAGCCCCTGCATCATCCAGTACAATCATGAATGTACAAACTTGGATGGCGTTATTATGATCTAGCTTTCCTGTTTAAAATAATGTTCCTGAGCCTTGTCTGCGTTGCTAGGCAACATCCAGCCAAATAGGGAGGGATTCATAAACCCTCGGCCAGGAGTTTTATAATTCGGGCAAGTTTTTAAAACTGGCAAAGAGAAATTTCACTGATTGCTGTCAATGCAGCTGACCCTCGGACTCAGGCTGCCATTTTCACCGTGGTTAATTTTATTTAGGTCCTCTTTTCTTTTCCTTCCACACTGTTGATTTGTACTTGTGCCAGTCTCTTTAGCTGAGGCCCAGCCGCTTCTGTACTTAAACAAACACCTGTGTTATAGGTGTTCAGTTAAACTGTCCAGTTACTAAAAGTTAATCCACATCTTCCAACCAATAATGATTCAGAGTTTGTAGTGACCATGATATAAAAACATTTATCAAATGATTATATAGTGTTCATAAATGCAAAATAGATGGACTTTGATGGAGCATACTAAGGTGAAAGGAATCACAGTTGAGGCAGCTCCATTCACTAAAAAAATAAAAATAAAAATTCTCAAGAAATATGGAATTCTATATACTCCTAAATAGTTTGCAATTGTTTTGATGCAATACTTTATGGTCTTTTGAGATTAATGCAAGGAACTGGCATATTTGATGTAAAGCCACAGTTTAAATGTAGCATGTTAGATGGTGTATGCTTCACAGACAAAAAACTGTAACAATAGTCATGTTAGAAAACTTTGCCAGGGGTTCACATCTCCTCCTGTCAAACTGTTTTGGACTCTAGATTTGATCATTTTAACTTTCATTTAAAATTATACATTTTATTTATCATGTAAACCAGGTACTTTCAAGATTCAGAGATGATATTTGTCATCTATCTAATGCCTATGCCTATTAAATTGTTTTAGTTAGATATCGAATATTTCTTTAAGATGTTGACTAGTTCATCTATTTATTTAGAAAAAGTTGACGATATATTTTATAAGAATGATATTGATTCTAAAAATACAATTTTTAATGTCTTTATTTTATATGGGAAACATTATACCCTGATATGGTTAATATTTTATGTAACATGGTTTCTCCACATAAATAGAGACTCAGCAGTTTGAGCCTCAGTTTGACCCGGGAGACGCAGGAGTTTGAGGATGAGGAGTTTGTTGTGCACCAAAATCAGCAACTGGAGATGCATCAGAACCGTAAGCTAGCTATTTGTTTATGTTGTTTTTTAGCTTATAACCTTCAGTGGCTGACACAGTGTAAGTGGTTGCTCTACTGCAAACTCTTGCTCTCTGTGCTGACAGGGTGGTGACAGGTGAAAGAGCAGTCCCTATCAAGAGTGACTCAGCCACACACGTTTGAGCCTCAGTCAGACTCAGATGAGGAGTTTGGTGTGCCCCAAAATTAGGCCACTGGCAGACAAGTCAGAACGGCTAGTTAGCATCTTTTATTTGTCTATGTTGTTTGTTAGCTCGTAACTGGCAGTGGCTGACACAGTGTGAGTGGCTGTGCTAATGCAAACTCTCACTCCTGCAATGCAACAAGGTTTTGGGTTTATTTTTTCCCGCCTCTGTCACCGTAAGTCGATGGAATTGGCTCCCTTGTTATGTGACGTTATGAAACCCTGGCTGTCTGAATCTGTTTTTATGTGACTGTCATTGTTCACTGCAGTACGAAGTTGGAAATACCCTGTCAAGGCGTTGACTGCTTATTTCGCTCATAAAATGTCCTGTATTATATAAAAAACACCACATGTTAACACTTTCCCAACTTTTAAAACAGTTTCCAGTTTTCTTTTTTTTTTTTTTTTTTGTCCCTGACATTACGAGGTGCTGCTTGGATTGATGACTGCAAAACACACAAAGTGATCAATCAATCATGACCCGTTGAGCTCATCTCCCAATGGATCTAGAACATAGTCACCTTACTCATTAATATGTGGCCTGTACTGTGTGAAAAAATGCCACCACTAGTTTTTTCCCTTGAATCCTAATATTATATTTCATTAAAATGTTATAGTTTCTTCTGACATTAGTGGAGGAGAAGTGATATCACTCCACTGAAAAACACTGTGGGAAACCCTACACAGTCTCGAGAAGAGGTCTAGTCGGTCAAGTGAAAACACCTGTGTGTTTGGACTGGGGCTTTAAGTATTAACATATCATTTTAAATCATATATAGTATATATTATAGTCACTCTAGTTGAACAGTTTGCATGTTACTGCCCTATCCTTTGCTTGTTGATCCACTTCATAGTTCTGCTGGATTTAATAGGTATTTGATTAATTACCTGCCAGTGTCCCGTGTCTGTTTAGTTTGTTTAGTTAACCGGATGTTTGAGTAGCATCATAATGCAGACTGTAGCCTGACTTGTTCCAGCTAATTGTGGCTTAGTGACAGCAGCCAAGATCCCATCCTTAAAAAAAAAAATTTACTGTAACTTATGACTTACTTAGTATGAGTTGGACATGTGGTCGTAATTTAAACATTTACAAGACACAATCTTGGGCCTGTACTGTAGTTCAAAGCTTTTACTGCTCCATTTAAAAATAATTTCAAGCAAATTGGTGAAAGTGATCAGTCTCTGGGGTTACATAGACACCTGTGAGCTTTTTTCTTCTTATATTGGCTGAAATGATTTTCCTGCTGTGGTGATTTGAACAAGGTGGACTCAGTGCCAGTGGTGGAATAACATCCTGGTGATGGAAAGCATGTGGTGCAGTATTTTGTTGAGGAAAGAAACGTAATAGGCTATTGAAACCAGGCCAGAGCACCATCCTCCTCTCACCTCTCTGCACTCCAGTGTGTTCAGCAGAATCCCGTCCAGCTGGCATCTTTTCCACTGTTGTGGTTTACTGGACATAAAAAAGAGAAGCTAAATATTAGTTTCAGACTGATTTGTGGTTTCATCTGTGTCAGCTGCTCGCAGTTGTTATGGCAAGAACAATTCAAACTGTTTCAAGAAGAATTTCTTTAATTCAATTTCCCGCTGCCTTAACCAGGACCATATGCGTTTTCACTGGAGTGTGCTCTCAGATCACAGCGCCCTGATAGCTTTTAACAGCCCATCAGAAAGAGTGACACACACAGGACATCTCTGCAGATTCGTTCAGGGAGACACTTCAGTGCCTTTTCTGGCTCCATTTACTGCTGCAATTGATGCTTTACACTCAGCGTTAGAGGCCCGGTCATCTAGAGGCCTTCCTTTGGTGTGATGGCTTTCATGTGACCCTGGTGACACGGAGCCTTAGTGCTGTCATTACTCTGTATGAGAGAGACATATACATGATACAGCACCAACTAATGAGACTGGCTCAAGTCGGAGTGATGGTTTCAGCAGGTTTTTTTCCCCTTGTGTCTGTTCTGGTCTGCCAACATTGGCCTTTGGGGATGATCATACAGGATTTAACAGAATATTTTAGCATCTATATGTGGTTCTGTTTTATATATTAGAGCAAATAAGCTTTTACTCGTTTATGTGTGTCAGTGGTGGAAAATACATTCAGTTCAGTCAAGTGCACTCTTAAGGTACTTTACTTGAGTTTTTCCATTTTACATGACTGTATGCATTTTCTTCACTACATCCCAGAGAAAAATATTGTACTTCACTACAGTTATAGTTACCTCCTCAACCACTGAAAATAAAGTGCTTGATTTGGTGCAGTGCTGTGTGAGAGCCATCAGATGGCAGGATTGTACAGAACAGCTGTAAAACCACACGGCCCCAGCAGATACAAATTTGAGTACTGTGGTTGTCAGTGTACGGTGATATTTCTGTGAGGTTTACACTGTTATCACTGACACTGTTGGCTTCTTACATCTTCTCCAGAGTCATTTTTCCTCTAACAGAAGCACATGAGAGACGGTCGCTCCAAGGAAAGATTAAGTTCCTGTGGAGATGTAATGCCAATAAAAAGACTGTCATCCAATCCTTCTTGGTCTTCCAGCTTCTTTCAGACTGTAAACTCAAGACAAACTCCTGCAGGGACCGCTGAGAACCTCCTTCCTATTAGACAACAAATGTTATCAGTTTAACTGACTGATGAAAGCCATTCGTGCTCTATAAGACTCCTCTAGAGTGTATCCATCTGCTTTGGGCTCTGAGGTGAAAAACCGTCAGTGTTTAATGTGGTTGTGAATGTTTCCCCAGACTAGGAGTTAGTGGTAGACTAATTACACAGTGGGCACGCAGCCTCAGTAGCACACTGCTGCCAAGAGCCTTGTGTGACTGTATGTCATTAGTATTGGAAAAGTGCATTTGCCACAAAGGGCTGCGGTCACTCGGAGCCATTAAAACATGAAAGAACATACCCCGCTCTTCTGGAGAAGGAATTTGCAAGACATAAACAGCCTGTAAAATGGAAAACTACATCTGTGTCCATTTGTTTTCCTGAAAGGCAGCCAGATTTGGTAATTCTTACTGAAATTCTTTCCAATAACACAGAGCAGTCCAAATAAAGGGGATGGACTGTTTGATCCATCTGTTTTCAATGCGGTGTAGTAGTGGTTTTGTGCACAGGATCCCAACTCAGTGGGAGACTTAAGAAATTGTGGAGGCTTCAGAGCATGTTGGGGCCTTTACTCAATTTACACTCTGGGTTTATCATGTGTGTGATGAACCCCCTGTCAGCTGAAACACAACCCACCCCAGTGCAAAGGTCATTTGCTCAAGTACTATACTTAAGTACAATTTTGATGCTTCTTTATACTTCTATTAAAATTTGGATAACATAAATAACATAAAAATAAGATGTACTCTTTTCGATTAAGCTGCCTAACAAGATGTAAAGTAATAAAAAAATTCCCCTGTGCATTACCAGCGGCTTACATATAAACACATCTGGGACTGAATTAGTTCTTTACAGTCTTTTGTGTGAATCAGTAACTCCTGTGATAGCCCACTAATAAGAATCTTTTGACAATATGAAATAGAGGCAAGCCCACAGTCTTTTTTATGTTGCTCATTACTGGGATTCAAACTCAGGAAACTGAGGAGACTTCAGAGCAAGTTGACGTCCTTACTCAAATTGCACATTTAGTTTCTGTCTGTTTGATGAAGCTTTCTCTTTTACCCAGAGTGTGGCCATTTTATCTGGATCACAGTGTAATTTAGGCGTAGGAGTTAGTCTGAGTTGAACTGTATAAGGTCAATATTTTGTTAAAGTCAGTAATAATAAGTAGATGACCTGACCCCCGGGTTGGGAACCAGAGTCACAATACACACCACTAAGTGTGAAAGTGTTAGCTGCCGGAGAGCAACTGGGCCTGTTAATGAAATAGTTAAATGTTAATTTAATCTACAGGGACCTCACTATTATTAGACATCACCTTGCCAGAAAATTGAGTTTTCTTTTGATGTCGAGCAGCGATGTAAGAGGCTGCAAAGTGGCAGCTCTGAATATCTAATAAGATAACCCTCCATCTCCCACCCTCATTAGGCTGAATACTGAGCTAAAACACCTTTTCATGTCACCTTAGTAAACAGCTTAATGTGTACCTCTTTCATCTGCTGTTCCCCTACATCTGCCCTCTGCTTTGATCTACGGCTGAGTGTCTGGGTATGATTGCATCTCTGTGCTGTAGATTTGTCTCTGTATTAATTTTTCTGAAAAGCCATCGCCCTTCACAAAAAAAAAAAAAAAAGAAAAATGCAGGGCAGAGGTGCTGTTTAACCTTTGACACCTCACAAGAGGAGTGAATCTACAGCCTCGAGTCTTGCAGTTTTTTAGTTTATTTGGCACTTCAAATTCTATCTAGATGCTTCTTTATTTATTTTATTTTTTCATTTTTTTAAGTCAAAATTTTACAATAAAGTACAGCTCAATATGACATGTTCTGTCGAACAAAGTTCTGTTACTTTAAGTCCCCTATTTAGAATTTATAAGATCTATAAACATTGTTTATAGCACAATGTGTATTTATAATTTATGTATATTGTAATGTAATATAATGTATTTGCAAACAGATATGAGGACATTTAAAAATATTTATTAGTATTAATATTTACTTTTCACTGCTGTCACAACTCCTATGAAGGCATATTTACTATTACGATTGTGTTTTACTATAGTGTCATTTATCATCTGTTTAAATACAGCAGCTTCCACTCATGAATGTCCACAGGAGGAGTAATAGTTGTTGATGAATACATTAATTAACACTTGTATCTGCTTACACATACAGTTTAGTGTGTTATAAACCATTGATGAAATGTTTATATACTGCTTATGAATGCTACACATTGGCCTTTAAAGTAAATTGTTACCTAAAAGTCAAACATTGTGCTATAAATATTCATAGTGGGCGTATTTAATGCACTAAAATAGATGAACAAAACATAACAAGACAGAACATTTTTTTGGATATTTTCTTTTAATGATGGCGTAATCTGTAGTTTTATAATTTAGCTTCATCTTTCCAGTTGTGTAATGTTGTGTTCTTAGCTATGGTTAGTGAGATTTTTGCAAGAAGTTTGAGGAGAAAACTTTAAAACCAAAATGTCTCCAAATAGTGAAACGATGGGACAAATGAGAATATCTGATAGTTTGCTCATGATTGTTGACCAGAAGTTTTTGGGCAAAGCTGGAGGTCTACTGAGGTGGGACAAGGTGAAATGGTGTTTCAGCACAGTGGAGTAACATGGACTGGATTTACTGGACTGTGGTTAACTTAATCCCGCTCTATTTTTTTCTCTTTTTGTAAGCATGATGTTCTAACATTATTCAGTTTTTTTAATGAAAAACAAAATCTCTCTTACAAATAAATCTACCAGAGCTCACAGTTTCCATGTTTTCACCTGCAGAGGGCAGACTTAGCTGAGAAATAAGCAGAAGCTTAGGAGAAGCTACACTCAGTTTCCAGCTTATCAGATACACCAAGCTAAAACCAAGGCAATCTAATACAAATTAATTGAAGCTCACTGCATTTCATTATGGTTATAATGTTCAGTTTAATCTTCACCCAATTTATATCCCAAGGTAGACAACATATTCTTAACACCTACAATAGCAATAACACCACAAAGCCTCTAAAATATCCTCAGAGTTGAAACAGCATCTCTCCAAAACATTTTGAACAGTAAATATTACATTATATAATATAACATAATGTAACGTTCATGAACAGAGGGCTGTTGTATTAGACTGCATTAGCTATGTGTACCTAATAGACTGGCAACTGAGTATATGGTGCACAACAAGCAAACAAAATACAATTTACTGTTACAAACTGGATTCAACTTAAAGATCAGAAGTGAAATAGAATGAAGTACACAGTGTCATGGCAGCTTTATTAAAACCCTCTTTTCTAAATGGGTTTCTCCACAGGACAGGCAGCAGCAGTGTTTAGATTTGTAGGAATGTAGTGGTGATATCTCATTAGGAGTCCTGAACCATGACAGTTACATCTCCTGCAACTGTGCTGTTGGTCAGTTCTGGGTTGAGTGATTCCTCCTGACCTCGCCGTGCCACAGCGTTGCCCTCGGTGTTCAAACTATCCATGTTGCTTGTTGACAGCAGCTCCCTTCTGGGGCTGCTGGGGATTGGCCTGATGCTGACCTCCTGCCAGTCTGCTGGAGGAGAGCAGGAGAGTGGTTTGGACTGGGAGGAGAGGGCGAAGACAAGAGGAGTAATGAGGAGGGGAGGACAGTTTCTTGACAGCTTTTTGCCTCGCCTGATACACACATACACACACACACACACACACACACACACACACACACACACACACACACACACACACACACAAACATTTGGCAGAATTAATCTGAGGATTTTCTTGGCTTTCCTCCCGAACACTTCACACACATACACTGTGTGAGTCAAAGGACAAAGTGTTCATGTATTAAATGATTACTTTCTATTTACTTCCTGGTACTTTTTTTATACATTATAATTAGTTGTCAAATGTATAAAGACACAAATATTTTGACAGTTGTTTTTTAATTTGCAAGCCGATATAATGGAGTATGAGCTGGCTTCACGTCCAACAGGGTTTGTTGACTGCAGAAGCAGAGAGCAGTGTATTATTATAATTTTAGAGGAAAATGATAGGTTCCCTCTATGCTCATAAATAGTCTAGCTATCATCACTGAGCAGCTAAATTAGCCCAGAATTTCATGCTTTAGATCAAACAGAAATGGCAGAGAATCAATTAATGATTAATATGCCATCTGTTGGTGGTGGCGCTTTGAATATCAACACGACTCCCATAGGATGTTTAATCACCTGATACCATTGTGTTGGAACACAACAACAGAGCTGTAGGAAGTGCAGTAGTGTCAGCAAGCGCAAATGTTTTGATCCACCTCCACGATGCTCATAAGATATTCACTGCTCCAGCGGAGGAACATGTCTACAGGGTCCCAACACTGAGGCGTGCATGCAGATATCTGCTCTGTGTCTGGGGCTGCTGTGGAGATCCCACCCAAGGCAAGGCTCCATTCATGCTGCAGCATGGAGGATGTTATGGATATGGCCTTGACAGCAGGCTCTAACCCTGAAGCCTGAAGAGGGACAGGAAGCAGTTGGCTCTTGGTCGACTGAAGTGGTGCCTGGGACTTTCCCACACGCCTCAGGATCCTCCTCATTCAGCCTGGTCTGTGGTTGGAGCGTGTGTCTGCACCACTTCACACCGGGGGGGGAGGGGTGGGGGGGGTGCACAGGCTTACTGTAGAAGTTGGAGAAAACTTTTCAGAGGGGATTCACTGCCCCTTAGCTGAGAGAACAGCATAAATTATTTGCGCTGGCAGATGTTCACAGACCCAAATATGCATGAATTTGTAGAGCTGGCAGGCTTCCCTCAGCCAAACGTACTGGTTTTCATGATGCGTGCAGGAGCAGTTGTTATTCTGGCTGTTTTACAGAGAGCATTAATCTGAGCTGTCAGCACCACCGACCACTTTGGTGGAAATTATTTCACTCCTTAATAAGGGAACTCTGGTGCTGTATTACATATGGCGGTCAGGGCAACATTCTTGGTGGGTCTGTCATCGTGTAGCTGTTCTCCTACAGTGGGCCTTCTGTGTTTGGCCTGTAGCACACTCTATAACCCAGAGATGAAAAGAATACACTAACCAGACATTAAATGAAACCACCACCTCTCGCGTCCTCTCTGCTGGTGAAGATGAAGAGGAGCTCCTGCCAAGAAGTGGGAGAAATCCAATATTATATTGACTTGTCTCTGAATTTCTGTTGTTTCTGTTCCATTGTTTAACAGAAGTTATGAATATTGTTTTGGCAATCGGCCGTGTGTCTTTGCTTGTGTGTTTATCTTTGCATATGCACTACTGTTTCAGGTTAAAGCTGACTATCATCAAGTCAGTTAAGAGAAGGGGTGTGGACAAAATACTATGAACAACTGGTAACACAATGCTATCAGTTATAGCAGTGGTTGTTAAATGTTTTTAAACCAAACAGTTTAATGTTGTATGCTGACTGCATGTTCACTTAAATCAACACTTCTCTGATATATTTTTAACACTGCATTAAAAGCCTCTCGAATGTAATGTTTGTGCAGGGCTGTTGTGGTGTATTGGATTAGACAGCACATGTGTTTATGACTTAAAGTCTCTACATACGACTGTATTGGAAACTGGATCAGGAAAATACCTCTCTCTGCGTCCTCTGTGGTCATTTATGTTGGCTATACTAGGCAGTGGTCATTATATGGGCTCTAATGTGCAATTTGCGATACATTAGCCAGTGTTTGTGAAACATCGTTTCTATTTTTCTGTGCCTTTTATAGCTATGCAGTCATGAACTAAGATTGTGTCACACCTGCATTTGAAGCACTTAACGATAGGCATTGTATAATCAAGCTATCATCAGGGCTGCAAGATGCAAATAACAATAATAAAGGTAGAGTGAGACAACCTGTAACTGTCACGCTCTATCTAACTGCTGAGGGAGAAGTGACTTAGAGCCTTTCCTACAGGAGGGCTTTGGCAGGCTGCCACTTAGTGTGGTCCCCCTGAGGGCTCTTACTCATGAATCAGAGAAAATGGGAATTACACATATTAAAGAGGGTAAACGTCAGTAATCACAGCACTGGGAGGATGCTTGAGGACTCATCAGGCCCGCTGCTGCTTTTTTAGAGACACTTGTTTCAAGGAGCCACCGTGTTTAGCAGCTGACAGCACCACCGCCATGGGCAAAATGAGATGTTTCAGGAAGGCATCCACCGTCATCACACCTGTATTTACTCCACAGCCGTCTCATATCCACACACTGATGGCATGTACTGCAACGATAACACCATTTGACCTCCTGATCCGTGAGTCACGCAGCAGCCAGGTGAGGTTACAGCCTGTCATGTCCGTAATTGTCCTCCGTCCATTGATATTTCCACCATGTTTGTCTTACGCCGAGTGCATTGCAGTCCCTGACAGAGGCGGGCTTGGCAGTTTTGACACGGAAAAGTTTGTTTGTTTGTCTGTCTGGTCGGCAGAGGTCACGCAGCGGTATGTTTGTTTGCTGGGTCAATTGAGTCCACTAACAGAGAAGGTCGTGAGGAGAAGTGATGGAGGGAGAAGCACTCATTAGTGGCCCTTCCTCCCTGTGTGTTCCTCCTCTGGGTGGAGATGTCCAGACCACCAGGCCCTTTACCGTGACTTCCAGATAAGATGTCTGGAGTCGCTCCATATGACTTAGTGCTGTTGGTACTTTGACAGAAAACAACCCTCAAGGGAAACTCAGGCAACCATAAATATTTAGGCACCAAAGAGCTTTATGGAGTTTGTTGTAAAAGGATTTATAGCAGCCCGGTAGGCGATGCATCAGTGTCAGAGGACTTGAAGCGGTCAGTGTTTACAGCATAGCATGTGAATCCTCCCACACCTCTCGGCCAAGCATGGAGAGCTGAACCAAATAAGCACTTCAGCATTAGGAATGCAAACACCACAACTTTCCCAAACAGGTTTCAGAAAACAGGTGTGAGCTCTGTGTCCTCTTGGCTCAAAAACTGCAATCGCCTGCAGAGATGATTCATAAACAAAAGTCAGTGGCCTTATATGGACCGATTTGGAAATGTTGGAAATGTTGATGTTACAATTATTCACTCTATAAAACTGAAACAACAGCAGTCAACAAGCTTGTGATAGATACATCTGGGGTTATAAATAGATCTGACATGATATACCATTAGAGATTGTCCAGATGTGTACTTTCAAGGAATGGTTTGACATTTTGGGGAAAATATGCTTATTCACTTTCTTGGTAAGAGTTAGATGAGAAGATGGATGACACTCTCGTAAGTAACTCTGTAAGCTATGTGTCTTTAAAGTATGACGCTAAAGCTAGCAGTGAGTTAAATTAGCTTAGCATAGAGACTAGAAACAAAGGGGAAACTGCATCTTGGCTCTGTGTAAGGGTAATAAAATACCTGCCTTGTGAGCTGGTAGGGGATTTTGTTTTTGCTTATTTACCTTTGGACAGAGCCAAACTAGCTATTTCACTCGCTTCATGTTTTTATGCTACGCTTGGATGACCAGAAACTGGCTGTAGTTTTCATCAAGTAATTCAATTTAAATGATTTGTTGTTGGTCCATGCCCTCCAGAACACACGTGGGAGTTTTTGGGTGTTGCCACTCCCACCAGGACGACATTGCCGTTTTAAAAGTAGATCTGTTTTTTGATCTCACACTGTTGCAGTTAAGGTTTTGTTAGGTCAAGGCCCAAAAACAGCTTGGTTAGTGTTAGTGAAAGATCAGGGTTTGGGTTAAAATGACAAGTTGGTGCAGGTTAGGTAACCTGATTTCCCACTTGAACCTAAAGAAATTATTTTTGGTGAGACAGCCAATGCTCTCATTTCTCTTGGAAGGACAGTCCTCTAGCTTGATATTTGACTGGCAGATATTAAAATGGTATGGATCCTCTCATCTAGCTCTCTGCAAGAACATGAAAAAGTATATTTCCCAAAATGTTGAACTATTGCTTTAAGCCTTGGAGAGTTGTTTAATATTTAAATGTTGACGCAGCATGAGGCATGGTGATCTGCTATGAAAAATTAATGAATTTATGGACATATGCTCCTTTAATAGCAGCTTACATAAAACAGGTTTCAATAAACAATGTTCCTGGGTAGCTGATTAGTTATTATTTCCCCAGTGGCAATCTAATGTTGCACTGTAACATCTGCATTCTTGTATCCCAGCTAAACAAATCACTTGTAGCACCAGGCTGTCGAGGCAGCCCCCACCACTACTCTTCTTTTACCTTCAGTCTCCTCATCAATGTTGCATGAGGTGTTATCTGCATCCCTCTCATCTCTGCCTTCCACCCCAGGTTTTATCTGCCCCGTCTCTTTCATCTCTATCCTCCAGGGCAGCCGGACATCTTGGTCTCCACCATCCATGCCACCACTGCTGTCCTGCTCTCTGCTGTCCGTTCTTCCTCCCCTGCTGCCCTACTTCTTCCCATCGGGGTCACAGGGCTGCTTTGTCCCAGATTGCTGGAGGATCAGGATTCCTCATTATCCTGTTAACTGTACATTTATCTGACAAGACAGAGGAGAGAGAGCAACCCCCAGCATCATTAAGCTTTAATGGACAGCCTAGAAATGAGGGAGAAGCCATAAAAGCAGGAGCCGAACCAGAGTCTCTCTTTAATGTCTCTGATCGCCCTGACAGGATTATTAATCAGGAACTAAAGGAATTTAAAACCTTTGCTCTTGGCTTCCTCACTTAGAGTCTTTAGCTTGCACCATTACATAGCAACCCAGGGTCAGGAGGTCTGCAGCTAATTGGTTCTACAGGGTTTTGAATAACAATGAGCTGAGCCCAATTACTGAACTACAGAGAGGCGGAGATGAGAGGAGAGGGAGGGGGACCCAGTGGAACAGGCACATGGAGGATGGAGGGAGGAGGAGGAGGAGATGGGGGAGGCTGTTTCACGGCTGCTGTCTCTCTCCTCCTCAGAGCAGGGATATTAATGAGATCAGTAAATGAGTGCTGGCAGAGACGGGGATGTGCTGCTGTAGAAAAACAGCCACCCTGCCCCTGCAGGACAGCAGCAGCGGCTCCTCATTCTCTATTCCATTTGACTCACACAAAATATGAGCGCCTCATTTTTTTTCGTCCCAGATTTTCCTTCTTCTTTGTGTCCCGTGTTCATTTATTAGTGATGTATTTTCTTTTCTTTCCTCCGACACAGGGGATCTGTGTCTGTGGTCCTTTGATAGCAACACTGTATTCCAGTCTGTCTTGTAAAGCCTTTAATGCTGTCTTCAGGGGTTTGTATCCAGCAATGGCTAATATAGTTAGTCCCAGCAGTTTAGAGGCAGTTTGGCAGTAAATTTGTGCTCACTCCAAGGCATAACGGCTACTGATTGTTCCTTCTTTTTGTGACCCATGCTGCTTTGGTCCACATCAAGGCTTGTTCTTCATCCTCTTACTCATCCATCATTACATGCTGCTGCATTTACAGTGGGTTGATTAGGCCGCACAGTATCTGCACAGTGTCTCTCCACTCCAGTGTGTCATGTCGTGTAACCCTCACCCTGATATTGCTGATGAAATTGGTTTGGATGGACGCATTATCAGATTTAGAGAGCTAATTTGTTCCAGCAGCAAAAGGGCTTTTCAGGCTGTTGAATGGATGTCTTTTTTTCCCTTTTTACTTGGTCATGCTGACTATTTTTTGGTGCCCTTGAAACATTGCATCAATGTTGAGCTGTAGGACTTTCGAACTGATCTCTGCTTAAATAATCTCTTTCAAATTCATGAATTCACATTGAGCAATCCCCTCTTCTGAGCATTCATCACTTTCAATAAACCCTGGAGAAGCTGTCATTATGCCTCAACCTCCTCATCCAGCTCTAAACTGCTGTTCAAGGGCTGCAAATTGGAAATGTGATTTAAATATTGCTTGAAATGGATAGCTCATATTCACCTAAGCCCCCCATGCCAGGCTCTGTCATGCGATGAAAGCCGAGGATGTCGGCTGATGATCACTGTACTTCCTGCACCGTGAGTTGAAGACATTAATTGCTGCTAGCAGAGGGTTTAGCCCTGACCTTTTTCCAGATCACAAGGCAAACAAAATTCTCTGTAGGTCTGCTTCTCCACATGCTTTTGTCACTTGTTCTTCATGGTTGGATTTCTCAGAGATGAGAAGGATTCTCTTTGCTTACACTTTTAATCGGCTATAGAGCAGTGAAATACTCCAGCTGGAATGAGAAGGAGATAAATGCCCTCTTAACTCTAGACTGCAAATGAACTACAAATCCTTGAGCTGGATTGCTGTTCATTCTTCAATTATGTAAGCCTCCATCTTTTTTTTTTTCTACTCGGCAGCGTCAGTGTGTATATACAAATATATTCTCCACAGACAAGATTTATAATCTCTCTTAGATTTCAAATACAAGCATTAATAAGAGTATGAGTCCATTTTACCCCAGGTTTTTAAGCAATACAAACATTAAGTAAGCAATACGTTCTCTGCTGATGATCTGCTGAAAAAGGCTTTGAATATTTATCTCTATTGATTGATTGGCTTCATATAGATTTATGCAAGGCTGTCTCGCAAATACACTTTTGAAATTCCTCCTCAGCACTGTGCTTGGATGTGGATTATGTGTTGAATCTCATCATTTTAAAAATGGTTGCCAATGCCATTCATTCCAAACAATCCTCTGAGCCTGTAATGTATTCTGAACTCTTGTATCTGCATATTTGAATACTGTAACAGAGTTACAGCTGTGGTCTCAGAAGAGTTTATCATTATTTCACATTTATTTTGTCTCCCTAATTACCTAATTAATTCTGTTGTTTTGATTGTGGTGTTTACCGTTTGCTTTGTGGAGGCGTAATCCTGTTCTATTTGTCTGTTTGAAGAAGGAGCAGTCTCAATGAATTATTCATGCTGCACTCCAGCGACAGCACAGCCGTTTAAATGATGAAGGCATTCGTGAAATCCTCTCTCTCTCTTTCACACACACATACACACACACACACACACACACACACTTTCTCTCTTTCTCTTTCTCACTCTCGCCTCTCTCTCTCCCTGTGAGCGCCTGAGGCGGTGGAAGTGGGATGTAAGGAGGGGAGAGGATTTCATGAGGCTCACAAGCGCACCTCAAATGAAGCAATGGGAAAACATGTCCCTCTAATGTGTCTGACCGAACACTGAGAGGACCCGACTCAAAGCCATGTCTAATCTGACACCATAATGTGACCTTTCATCTCCACTTCTCACAGGAAGCAGTGCTCCACCCTGCTCATTGTACATGCCTGTGTCAGTTTATATGTGTGTGTGTGTGTGTGTGTGTGTGTGTGTGTGTTCCTGGCCCGGCTGAGCGCCCACTGTGCAGGAATGTGGACACTTGAGTCGACACAGGCCCTCTGAAGTGCTGCTGATGTGTCAAAACCGTGTTCGCTGATTGGATATCGCTGTGTCATGTGGTGGATGGGTGCCCACTTCACACCTTCAGCTGTGACTTTTTCCAGTGTTGAGGATACTTGATAGATAGCACTAGTCAGCAGTACCGGTGGATCTGTTTGAGGGTTACTGACGTCTGCTTTGACTTTTCAAAGAAATGCTGAGTCCCAGCCCTCAGTGTGGTCCTAATGGTGTTCCCTCTCAAAGAGCACTTCCTCAGAGACAGGAGGAGGAGGAGGAAGAGGAGGAGGGAGGTGATGGGGCTCTCTAGGGATTGTCTGTTTGTAGTGTTTACTGCCAAACCCTTAAGGACTTACAGGCACTTTCATCAGCCTTCAGTAGTACATAGTACACACTTCCCCGCCTGTGTTCCCTCAGCTTTTAATGTCTTATTTTCTCTCCCGCACTCCTGTGCATTTAAAAAAAAAGCTATGTATGACACCTTTGAGTCCCAGGCGTCACTTATTGGTGTCTGTAAGGACTGATTGCCATCTCCTAGTGGCTCTGCAACGCACTCCCATTATACTCTCATTTACATGAAGAGAATCCTACACTAGCCGTCATTTGTTCGTAGCTTCTTTCATGGTTTCCCCTCAGGACGGCATTGTCCTTAAAACGCACAAATCACAACCACTAGCTTTGGTTTTCAGGATGCCTGTTTCTTTTGATGATAGCGGGCTTGATGGACGTTATCAGCCGCCAGACTCCAGGCTCAAACAAAGCCTCCAGCATACAGTATGTATGGTTTTATTTAAAATCTTTTTTAATGTGTTGTTTTCTCTCTGTAGGCCTGTGGATTCTCCATTCTATTTGATCTGCCCTAAACATACATCTTTAATCTTTGCTGCAGGCTGTGTGAGCAGGAGTGTGTCACTGCCTCTCTTCTGAGGCTCCAGGCCTGGCTCTCACAGCCCTGCAGCCCCTCTGGGGGGCCTGCAGAGGGCAGCATACTAAACACAGCATCACCTCCAACACAAGCTTCTTTGCACCTGTGCTGCTACCACCACCACTACCAGAGCTATCTTTATTAACATACATCTTCATTAACTCACTAGAGGAGTCAGAAAAAAAGAAGTAAAAAAAAAAAAAAAAAGAGAGAGAGAAAAAACCAAAACAACAGGCTGAGAATGAAACCATCATGGGCCCGCAGGGTGTTCTACTGTTTGTACTGACACAGAGGACGAGTTATGCTAATTGAGAGTTCTTTGCATAATTAGGGAGAAAAAACTTTATCATTATTATTAGTGGAGAATAGCTAGACAGAGGGTAATTTCAAGTTTCCCAGCAGGGTGCTGCCAGAACATAGAAGAGAAAAGGACACACTCTCAATGTTATTCCTGCTGTCTTTTGATGCAGGGAGCATAATTCATCTAAGATACTTAGCCTGAGTGCGCTTTAATGATGATGACTTTTCCCAATGTGATTTTTCAAAGTGTTTTAATGTATTGTCTTCATAGTGGATGTGTTTGCAGTGGTAAATTCGAGGACTGCATATTAAGTTATCCACCTAAATGAGTTTTTCTTTCATGGTTAATGAGCCTTCACTTTTTGCCACTTTTTTTTGTGCAGACGTCTTCATGCTCCTCCATGTGTATTGTGATTGTGGCTCTTTTACGACCGTGTTTAGAGAAAGGGGAGTGTTGTGCGTGTTGTGAGATCATGTGTGATACCACTGAGAGATGGTGGAGAGGTGATGCGGCTGGCTGGCTGGCTGGCTGCTCAGCTACACAGAGCTGTGAGTAAAGTGGGCCGTGGTTATAATGGGCACACAGCGGAGTCACAACAGAGTGCTGAATCCATTAGTCCCTCAACAGGGTTTCAGCAGGTCATTAAGGTTCAATAAGATCCTGTGATATCCTGTTATACCCTTTTCCTCTTCACCTAAATCTGATGATGCTACAGCCAGTGGATGCTGCGTGCAGGATGTTGTCTTTCCCTCAGAGCACAGAGCCTCATGTGCTTGCTTTAAGACTGTGAACGATAGTTTATGCTGCAGTAAGTATTCCTTTCAAAGGCTTTACAAGGCACTGGGGATTAAGAGACTGTACCACACTCATCTCATTTGTGTCAAGGCTGGGAAAAGGGAGCACTCTAAATACACGCTGCACCAATAAGCAGTATGGGGTAGAGTGGAGAGGAGGGCTCTCAGATGTGAGGGAGAAACACATTGCACCTGCTCCAGTTGTTCTCCACCAACATGGCCGTCTGTGCAGCGCCTGCTTCACCAATGCAGGGAACATTCCCTCGCTTCAAAGGTTCCCCTCCTTTTTTTCATCTCTGTGCACCAGCCCACGGCCAGAACCACAGATTAATATTTCAAAACATTTCTCTCGCTTGCCCCCCCCCCCTTCTCCTCTATACCTCGCCTCCCTCCTTTGCCCCCACGATTCTCCCCCCCCCCAACATCATCTCGCTCACACACACAGCCCATTCCCTGTTCACCACTTATTCTCCTTTCTGCTTTCCCCACCCCAGCCCCCCCAACCTGCCTGCCTGCCTGCTTGCCCGCTGAAATGTGTGATTTTTTTTTTTTTTTTTTTCCATATCTCATGTTTTGCTGCTCCACTGCTCCCTTCAATCCAATCACCAGCACACTATGTTTTATGGATTAATAAGAAATGATCCTGGAAGGTCCAGTCAGGCAGTTGAGGAGCCAAAAGCAGAAGGATGAAGCGATGAAGCAGGGGGGAGAGGGGCAGGGTGCCGTCTGCAGTTGAATTTTAATGAGTACCAGGGGGAATATCCTTTTTTTTTTCTTGGGGTATCCTTCTGGTGCATCGCTCTAAATCACTGTCACACAAACAAGGTATTTCCCATCATGCCTCTGGTTTGGCTTGGTAACTGTGTCATCCTGTGGCACAGGCGCCTCACCGGCACACCTGCTCTGCTATCCTAATTGAACAGATGATCTGCCAATTTGTCATGTTTATCTTCAGAGGCGTTCTGGCATCAATGCCCTGCTCTGCTCAGCCCCCTCAGAACACAGTGCAGATGTTAGCAGAGCTTTTTTTTTGACAGATCTTGTAGTCATTACTGAATAATTCATCGCTGCATTAATGTCTTTAGATAGCATCTCCAGCATCTTGCTCCGCTTTTTTGGCTCCCTCTCTTTTCCTCCTTCTCCAGCTCTTCACAAGGGAAAACTTTATTATTCTCTCCACTGACAGCAAAGTATACGGATAAAAGATAATTGCCTGGCTTGACTCAGCCATTGATATGAAAATAGGATTGAAATTATTCACTGTGGTTTAAAGGTTAGTTGAAGGTTATTATTCGGGGAAAGGCGTAGAGGAGAAGAGCTTCTATGTACAGCCTGGTGGCAGGTCTGACAAGACATTTGTGAAAGGCTAATATGCTGCGCATGCTGCAAAGGCCATTCACTGAATAAACCGAAAGGGTCTCCTGAGATCTTAACACTGGAGAAGTCAATTATTTAGGAGCAAATTATGGCTCACTCTGTGCATAAACATGATATGCTCCAAATAAGATTGCGAGCTTCATTTTCAGCTCACTCCAGTGTCTTTTATTCAGATTATTGTTTGTCCTTTCATTCAGCCTTTCATGCATGGTGGAATGTAATATGAACACCGTAATGAAGAGGGAGAGGGCTTTCTCAACCGGTTTAATGTATTCGATCCGTTGCATGCTTATGGGCTTGTTATGGTTCAGATGGACTTTGAACACGGGCTTAATAAATCACCTCCTCCAGCAGACGTCTGATGTTTCTGCTTAAGAGCCGCTCTGATGTCTGTGGTTGGCCCGTCACTACTTACGCCAGCCTCTATTACCATGGCAACCGGGGGGGGGCGTATGCAGGTAGCGTGCTGTAAGCTGGAGGAAGTCATGGTGTGCTGTTTGATAGCAGCCATACAGCAGCAGACGGCTCTCTCTGCTCTGTCTGTCAGCAGGCAGATAGCCCTCTGCACATTGCTTCTACACCAATATGTTGAGGCAGCAGGCGAAATATTCACTCAAATTCATCTTGTCTTGAAAAACAGCACACTGGATTTCAGTTTCTGACAAACCTAATGTTATAGGAATGGTGTCTTCCCTACCCTTCTTTATTTTGTGTAACGTTTTAAAAGAAAAATTCACATATTTTTTTTGTATATTGTCAGTAAATGTATTTATCTATCTGTTGACAACATATCTATATCATTATTTTGATATAGAACAATAAGCTCTCTAACATATCACAATCAGTTTTGATTCACTTCATTTCAGTCAACCGTCATTTGGAGATTCTGAGTCTGAGTTTGTGATGCTTTCATGTGAATACATCAAAGAGAAGTGAGATGAGGGACACAAATGATCACACTCCTCCAGGGAGGATGCTATAGTTCACACCTCCTCTTCACCTGTTTCCTCACCCTCTCACTCACTTGATCCTTTTTCTGTCCGTTGAGGTTTGCTGTCTTCATCCAAAGATGCAGGTGTGATCATTCACCCGTTCGTTGTTAGTCAAAACCACCTCTTCTGCTCCCAAAATAGACCACTATTCAAATCTCCATCATCATAAAACCTTTTTCTATTTCAGTTTTTTTCTTAATAGAAATGTACAAGCAGCCTCTCTTTTAGAAAAACAAGAGACTCAGAATTTCAGGAATGTGGAGTTACATTCCCCAGTTGGTTTTTTAGCAATCTGATGCTCCTGTTGAAAACACATGAGGTACTATTCCTTCACTTCGCTGGCTGAACCAACTGTAAGGATGGGTTACTGGACTGGATAGGTTACTGGATTCCTGCTGTGATGAGGTCTCACACAAGTTTCCACTGGGTCATGCAGGAGCAGAGTCAGGCCTCCAGTGCTGATTATAGACAGAATGCTGTCGATATCTGTCTGCTCTTCTGTTTCAGGCCTGTAGTAAAGATCACTGACACCTTATCTCTCGCCCTCCATCCTTCAGCCCTCTCCTGCACTGTTCAAAGAAATTGGATCCTGTCCTTAAAGCTAAGTACTTCAGGATGAAGTTTTTCTGAAGCCCAAACTGCTCGTGTGATTACAGACAGATCAATACCTTGTGGTGTCCCCAGCCAGCTCACCCTGCTGGCACAGGAAATGATGCGATCCATGCGGCTCTGACATTGACAGGCCCCAGAGAGGCGACAGCTTCACTTACGAGAAAAATGCTCTCGATTAGCTCGGCTGGGTGGCTCTGCCCTGTCATTGTTATGCTATCGAAGCGGTGACATTTGTGTTATGTGGATGGCAAATGCCTTTCTAATCATCTGCTCGTAGCACAATTTGAATTTTCATCAGCTTTGATGGACAGCTCCTGAGGAATTATCATCAAGAAAATGAAATCTTCCCTGACCCTAAATGCCACGGTTGTTGCCACTCCCTGACGGTGTCCCACTGTGCTGGTGACAAAAGCTGTAGACGGTCGCACAGCATCTCCCTCCAGGCAGCTGCCCTTTTGCTGTTGTGTTGCTGCTCAGAGGTTTAACCTCATGACTTTTCTCATAGTCGTGGAGGGGCCTGGTGAGAGGCCATGTCCTTTCTCAGACCTCAACAACACACAGACCCTCTGCCCTCCCCTCTGCCCAGGAAATGGTGCTTATATCCATGTCAGAGAACAGCAGCACTTTAGGGCACAATGTGTTTTTTTTATGGCTGAGCCAGCGTCTCTTAAACCCAACCACTTCTATTGACCCACCTCCCATCTCTCTCCTCTCTCACTCTCATCCCCCACTGTTTCCTTGTTTGAAACAATATAGCCTGCCTGTTGTTATTGATTCCAGAAGATTGGGCCCCGGTAAGTGCTCCTTTGAGTCTGGTGTTATATTAAGCAATTGTTCCAACAGCAGATGACAGGGCTGGGAAGGTTTTGCCTGGCTCTAATAGGCTTGGTATTACCCATGTGTTAATTGATTGGGCAGCAGAAGGAGGGAGGAATTGGCTGTACTGAGAATTCAAGGCTAAGCAGCTGATAAATAAAAACTGACTCAGGACATTCACTTACAAAATACGACAACATAACCATGGTCCTTTCACAATACCAAGCAGCCTCATCTTTTTAGAAGAGCAAAAGTACAAGAAAACAAGTATGTAAGTTTAAACAATGCAAATCTGAAAGTTTACTAGTCATATTTTCAGGTGGATCCATTCATATTATTTTGTTGGCCTTAGTGTGGCCGAACTTTTCCAGTCAGCCATGCTGAGTGTATTTGCTGAAGTGTCTGTGCTGCACAGTCAGTAGCCAGACATTGTCAGCAGTACAGGGGCAGTATTGCATGGAGGGCTGTTTTATGGAAGCCAACCGAAGTAAATGCTCCATTCATCCTGTCTGTCTGCACTGGCCTCCATTTCCTCCTCTGTCACATGCATGATTAAGACCAGCTTGAAGCATTTATCACAAGACCAGAACATGGGGGGGTAGGCGGTGGGGCATTGGAGTTCAAGCTAAAGGAAACAGAGCACACCTTGGTTTTTGTTCCTCTAAAATCCAAACATCTCTCACTACTCTCACTTGTCAGCAAAACGTCAACAGTGAAATCCCCCCTCAGTTCTCCTGCCTGCTGTCAAAGCTGCGCTGTGATTCAGCATCAGCTCGATGTCTGTGGAAGTGATGACATTATTTTGACAGCCATAATGCATTATGCATCTAATTCCATTAGCGGTGAGTGGTCATTGCTTGTTTTCAATGAATTCAGTGTGTGTGTGTGTGTGTGTGTGTGTGTGTATGTGTTTATTTTGGTCAAGTGAATCCCATTAGATTCCATTTCCAATAACAGCATGTTCTGCTGTGGTTGCATTTCAGTAGAGGGGTAATTTGCTAATGGCATGGCCCTTATTAGAAAGCAATTATTATTAATTGCCAGTGGGTGATACAAGAGCTGATTTAGTCCTTAAAGCCCAATGTTTCCCTGCCAGTGTGACCAGTGTGTGTGCACTCTTGTGCGTATGTGTGTGTCCGTGCTGTCTTTCTCAGAGATGATTGCCAGCCCCACACCATCACCCTCACCTCCCACTGGCCTGCTGCCAGGCAGCGACATTGTCATTATCAGTGTGCCAGAGGGCTGGGTAAATGTCATTATTGTAGCTTGTGGATTCCTCCAGGGAATCAGCAGCTACCCGTTTAATTTCTCTAACAGCCCGGGAAATATTTGTTGCATCACCAGCCCGGTTCATGGCAAACATCTATCGCTGCTATGCAATTAACGACATAGATCATTTACATAGTCACAGAGCTAATTTTCATAATGTTCCCTTTATTATCAGAGGAAGAAATTAACCCAGGAATTTATTTACACACCCACTGCAAATGGTAACAGTGTGCTAATTGGCTGTTAGATGATTAATAAGCTTATAGCACATGCTAATGAATGGTGCACTCACTGTTTCAGAGGTGCTCTAGCACTGTGCTTGTTTTTTGGCAGCTTAATTAGACAGATAATTATGTACTTGTTGCTATCGCTTTCAAGCAAATACCATCAAACATTAAAAAAGATTAAACTGGTTTGTATTGCTATGAGCTTGTATTGATTCTCTAAGTTCTTTTTTGTTATAAATGGGCATGTTACAACTTATGGCTCTGATTTGTTAGCACCCAACTGTGTCTCTAAGGTAACGCCATGTGTTGTCTGAATGATTTATTGTGAATTAGGAAAAAAGTACAGGCTATTCACAAAACAGGAGCAGTTTGATCCATTAGTTAGTAATAAATAATGAAGAACTTGGGGAATATAACCAATAAATGAAACAGGTGTTTTTCTTGTTTTTGCATAATTTTGTATGTAAATATAACAAAAATCATTTGATTTGATTTGATTTGACATGAAAGCTTTAATCTTTAAAACTTTATTATTGTTTCACTTTAATAATACAGTGATCATGTTTTATTCATTGTGCTGTTGCACTTGAAAGACTGTGTCCACTCTTAAGTTACAACTCAGTTCTCAGGGAATCGTGAGGCAAAGACCAAACGCTTTGTGATGACAGCTCTGAGTCTGTCTCAGGAGGCCTCTTTCATTGACTGTATAATACTGTTGTGTAACCATGTTTAACATGTTGTTGGCTTGCCATCCAAACGCTGGTTGCAGGGGGAGGACAGCAAGAAAGCCCCATTTTTTCTGTTTAAAGTTACATAAAGCAGCACTTTGTCGATAATTACTGCAGTTTGCAACTTTCCTTACATAAGACCCAATTTGGAGCAGTCTTTACTGAGAATTCACTTGGTGGTTTTGTTTTCCATCTGCTCTGTATAGAATAAAAGTCAGTGGTTGTCTGTGGTGGTGAATCCTCTGGGAAAGCTGGGCTATGAATATTTAATGTAAATCCTCCTTTTTATCGTTGACACGGCTCAAAGCAGGAATCCTCATTGATCTGGTGTTATAATCACAGATTAAAAGAACTCTCCCCAAACAATTCCCTGATTTAAGCTCTGTTTATAAGCTACGCTCATGACCAAGTGAGATTCACACACAGGCAGCGAAGAGAGCCCCAGTAGGACGAGCAGAGCTGCGAACACACAGTCTTTAATGTGGCTCCCACTGGCTATTGTGAACACCAAGTCTCTGGATCTGTTTCAACTCATTAGCTCCCAAACTTGGCCTGAATCTAACATGTCATGCTTATGAATCGAATCCACAGAGAGATGAGGAGATAGAACAGAAACAAAAATAGAATGAAACATTCGCCAAGATATTCAACAGATTTGCTTCCTGTGGATCTTTATGTCGTCTTTTTCATACTGTATGCAAACTGTTCAACAGATGATACAAGATAGTGTCTGTAAATGAGTTTCTCTTCGCATGTACTGTGCAGGAAGATGAGCTCTTATCTTACATTTGTACAACTACATATCTTTTCCTGCATCTAATTTCAAATTCAATTATAGCGCACATGTTTTCTGCTGTCTCTGATATATTACTGCTTGACCTTTACTCAAAGGTTTGCTGAAATCCCAATCCTGAATGCTGATTAACAAGACTTAAATACTGGCTCCTCCGTTCTGCAGACAGAGATAAATACCTAAACTGCAAGCCAATGGCATTTCAGTGGGCTCTTGGCCTCCTGTCAAACCTCCATTTGTGAGTTTAAATGATTGGCGAATTTCATCTTAATTACA